>NC_090937.1:1162623867-1165023867 GCF_040938575.1 Ambystoma mexicanum | reverse complement strand
GTAGCTCTTAAGGCCTCCAGAGCCCCTGGCCCTAACGGGTTAGCAAATGTAGTGATAAAGAACTACCCTGCATTCTGGGCTTACCTCTTCTCTATTCTCTTTAAGAAGATCCTAGTCCAGGGGACTATTCCCAGCTCTTGGCAAACGGCTATTCTGATACCTGTGTTTAAAAAAGGCAGCCGCACAGACCCTAACAACTATAGGCTCCTCTCTATGCTGGACATCACTGTAAACTTTTTGCGGCATTACTGCTCAATGAGCTCGAGAAATGGGTGGAACATACTAATATCCTCAGCAGGTTCCAATGTGGCTTCCGGCGTGACTATTCCACCTCCCATAACCTTTGTATGATGGATATGCTACGCACACGTGCACTCAGTAAGGGACAGCCCCCGCTATATGCGTTATATATAGATTTCAGGGCTGCGTTCGACACTATACCTAGAGCAAGATTATGGATGAAGTTGGAAAAAATGGGCTGTCCGCCGGGCCTATTATATTACCTTAGACAATTACATCATAATACTTCCGCCTGCCTCAGACTAAATCAGGAAGGCAGTATGACTAAACAGGTGATCCAGAATAGGGGGGTAAAGCAGGGATGCGTAACTGCTCCCCTTATTTACAATTTATATGTATACGACATCCCTGCAGCTCTGGCGGAGACAAACAATTGCCCCCCAAAAATTGGTGAGGTTCCCTGTAGTGTCTTAGCATATGCTGATGACCTGGTCATATTTGATAACACCATAGCCGGACTGAGGCGTTCAGCGGTTACTCTGTGGGATTATGCTAAGACTAATGGCTTGTCTATAAACCTAGACAAAACAAAGGTACTTAGATTCACTAGGAGAAGAGTCTCCAGAGTGAACCTATGGGTATACAACAATAATATACTTTATGCTCCATCCTATAGATACCTTGGAGTAGATATTGAGCCACTGGGTGATTATACCCTGTGCAGACAAGGGCGCATAACCAGGGCTATGCAAGTAATAGCATTAATATCATCTTTTACAAATAAGCAGGGTGGCTTTACCTTATGGGGGACAAGACAGCTTTATATTCAAGTGTTTGCGCCCATGATCATCTATGGCCTGGAGTCTCTTCTCTCTACTGACCTCGCCTGGCTGCAAGTAATAGAGGGCAAATTTTGGCGCCGGATACTCGGCTTACCCCCTAGTGTCCCTATGGCCTTGATTAGGCTTGAACTCGGCCTGCCCTCTCTTAAAGCATTAGTACTTAAGAGGAGAGCAGGATTCTATTTGAAAATGAAGGGTGGCACCTCTAACCAATTATTGGTGGTGATACATCAAGAAGTGAGCAAAAAACATTCCTCCTCCCCCTTCTTGAAAGAAATGACCAAATTTCTTGCGAACATAGGTTGGATGCAAAGAGAGGAAACAGTCTCTAAGGAGGTGCTAATAGCACTTGGCAAAAAGGTGGATATGTGGGATTGGCTAGAGAATTTCGCACATTTAAGTAGCCTAAACTCCTACCGCTTCATTAAATATAGATTATATACCTTAATGCAACCACAAGCATATCTATATATCTGCCCCACCAAAAGGCTCAGACGGTTTATTATTTTGTTCCGAATGGAGCAACTACCTACCTTTTATAACATAGGAGTTAGAGAAAATATTGCAGCTTGTGACAGAGTTTGTCGTTTATGCAAATCTCCTGGATGTGTGGAAACAGCTAAGCATCTGTTAACGGAGTGCCTAATGTTGGAACAGCCGATACTTAAATATCTTAGAGAATTCGTTCACGACCCACTTAACATACGTAGAACCTCCTTCTGGCGCTACTGCACAAATACCAGCAATATGCACCTGTTTATTGCATTGTATAATGTGTGGCAACAGATCGAAAAACATCTGGGTCCTTTACTCTGATCTGAAATGTCCGATCATGGTGGGCTAAAAGCACTGCCGATGTTGCCTGTGCTGGATAAGCATGCTATTTTGCAAAGCACCCATACTTGATGGAACCCTACATCTATGGCATCTTTTTGTTAGGATAGTGGTGGGTGAGAGATGTAATGTCCGTATTTACGGTACTGACTTGGGAAACATAACGGTTAAAGATCTGTTATAATGAAGTCCTAATATTTTATCTCATTTCCATTCTAAAAGAAATAATGTCTGATGTTTTAATATATATAGATCTGTATATATTTGTCGTTAGGTTGATATTCCATATGTTATATGGTATATTGTATGATTTGATCCCTTATTTTATGACTTGCTCTCTATTTTATTTTTGTTAAATGTATGTAATTTATATTATGTGCAAAGTTTTGAATTCATTTTCAAATCTATATCACATTAAAGTTAAAAAAAAAACAAACAAACATCACATCACTTCTTATTCACCCACCAGTCACTCACACCTTCTATTACATCCACCCATTGCATGTCCTACACAGGCACATCACATCACTTCTCATTCACATACATACATCAGACACGCACTTCACACATGTAAGCCTTCTTACCTTTTTCTTGCACCTTCGGTCTGTCCTTCCAGGCCACCCTCGGCTCCTCCGTGCTGCTCACAAACGGGAATCAGGAAGCTGCGAGAGCTTCCTGGTTACTGTATGTGAGCTGTGAGGAAGCCAAGGGAGAAGAGGATGGAGCTGGATTTGGCATAGAACATGTGCCACGTGTCAGGGTCAGCTCCAACCCCTACTGAGCGCCTCCTCGGCCCAGCCTTCACCCAGATGGGTGAGGACTGGGTCGGGAACCCACCAGACCTGGAGATTACGTTTAAAATCTGATTTTAATTTATATGATATATAAGATGTCCTGGCAATCCAATGGTCCAGGGGTCTAACATAAGCACCCCTCCTCTCTCTCTTCTTATTACCCAGGGTCAGAGATTCAACCTCTGATGTCATTCTATGGCCCTGGTATAGCCAAGAAGAACATGATTACCCTCTACTACTAGAGCTAGTGATTGCACCAATGCTTCCATTGCCATCCTCCCTGTAGCCGGTCTGAAATGTCACAAAGAGATGCATCAACTGATTCTTCCAACGGGCGGTCTGGAGACTGCGGGGCAGGGATGGCAAAATTAGGGTTTAATCCCTATGCTAGCTAAACCAGTCCAGAATGCTAGAAGAACATCAAGCAAAAGGCAAGTAGTTACTTGAAGCCTGGGGTGTAGAAAATGCCAAACATCCTGTAGAACGTCCTATTCCTTCCGCTCTCCAATTCTTTCAGGAAGGGATTACATTGGACATATCAGTATCACCACGAACATCACAAAGGGTGGATATTGGAGCATTGAGGGAGCTGTGGAGTCTGAGTTCCAAAGTGTTGGAGAATGGGATCCTGGCATGGGGTAAACCCCTAGTACCAAGAACACGTCAGAACGTTCTGTTTGAGCCCATTGAATCCATTAGTCTAAATTCAAATTCCTGACCATGTCTTCCTAGTAGAAGTCACTGCTGAGGTTGGGGAAGATCCAGGCTCTCCCATGTAATCCTCCATTTCTCCAGATACTTCCAGGTTCCCTAGTCTTGCGCCGCAACCAAGAGTTTATCCCTGAGGTCCTTTCAGAATGCCATCAGTCCCAAGAGGTGATGCTTCTGGGTTTTTTCCAAGACCTTTTGTCTCTGTAAGGAAAGAAATGGCCTATGTTAGATGTGAATTGGGCAGTGTTTATATGGGACAGAGTGGCCATGTTCATAACGTGTGACAGCCTGTTTATTAAATTTGGGGGGAAATGATCCAGGCAAGGGAGCATCTGTCCCTTCCATTGGCAGATGGATGAGATCGACTGGTACAGAGGCTTATGCGACAGCAGGTCAACTCCTGCCCCTGGAATCCAGGGAAGATCAACCAGAAGAATTTCCTCATCCTGGGCGGAGACCAAGGGAGTTCCGGTTCAGGTTCTATGTAGGGTGGCAACATAGACCGAGCCAAATTCCTTTAGCCATCACAATCGTCTAAACATGCCAGGTCACGGTTCCAATAAATAAATTGGCGATGGTGTGTGCGAGCCGCATACTTGTGATTAGAGTTTTTATTGGACCCATCCACCTCTAATCTGGTGTCATCACAAATTACTACTGAGACGAGGAAAAGAAATGAGGAGGCAATACAGGATTACTTACCAGTAATATGTCACAGTTTGTACACTCTCTCCATTGGGAGCTGCGCGTGTGTGTAATGCGCTTGGAAAGTGGCAACTAGTGTTTTGTGGGTCGATAGGAGTCTTATGCTGCCCGAAGAGAGGGACCACAGTCAAGAAAGAAACAAATTAAAAGACTTCCTGTCATGGAGGCTGGTGTCTCACACGTGAGTACTGTGATGAGGAAGTGAAGGACTAAGAGTAAACTGCGTTTCTTCCTCACCTCAGCAATTCATTTTCATATAGAATATTATTCCTTTGTGGTCTAATAGAAAAAGTGTTCCACTGCCATTCAAATACATGCAGAGCTTTCAAGTTTCCTGTGGCTATGCATGAAAAGGACTTCCAGTCCCAGAATCCAAAGGGAAACAAAAGAGTACTGGGTGTCCTTCTCACGCATGGCCACGGGATACTTGAGAGGTGTGGTAATTGAGTTCGAGGGGGGTCAGATACATCCTCATTTACAGAAAGTGGGCAGTTTCTAGAAAGTATTGCGTCACGGGCGAAAAACCAGACTAAGCCCCCACCCATTGCTCCTCTACTGTTAACCGCACTGCACCCCGTCTCCAAAATCAGGGAGTCATCGTAAATACAGTTTTATTGACTTGTACTTAAAACTAACAATTAGACAATGCATACAACAATATCAGAAACACAAATTCATTTTCATTATCCCATGTTCGTTGTTTAAATGGAGGCACCCGGCCGTGGGCGAAGGGAGTGTGGCCACGGGAAGGGGCATCTCGGAGGCGAGAATAATGGGGGTTGCCCCCAAAGAACGAAATTCCGCCACAATTCAATCCGCAGATCCTCAAGGAAATCAGAGCGTGAGGAGCTCGAGTAGGTAGGAAAATTCGAGCATAAAGCCCGCCCAGAACGACGCTGTCTCGCGGCCTGAATCAGTGGGCCCCACCAAGGGCTTCACGACGGACGAAACAGTGGAGGCTCAGTATCATGCCTCTCAAGAATCATCAAACAAAATAGACTTTCACTCGGCCCCCCCAGAATCAGCTGGGGATGAACCTTCTGCACAGGGAATTGATGATGCAGCAGGGAATGCGCCTCGTGGAACCCCAATGGGTTTGCCCGTCCGCCCAAGAAATCCATGCGCACTTTTGTATACGGACTTGCTTCTAGATCTGTCTAGCGCCCATTTGGAGACAGCTACGACGTCGGGATTAGCAGTTAAAGACTCGCAGGAAGCTCCCAAACAAAGTAAAAAAAAAAAGAAAATGACCTCGACAAATGTAAAAACAAAACTACACACAGCCAGGAAAACAGGAAAGTCAACTTTACCGGCTCCCCTTCTCTCTAGTGCCCTGAAAGACTTTATAAACAAACAATTCAAAAGAAAATTAGATCAAACAAAAGAATTATCAGACGCAGAAATTCTAGAGGCCATCCAGGATTTACCGCCGGTGAGCAAATCACGGAAATTAACTTCTGGGCTGTCAAACCAGGCCCTGACTCAAACGGCCAGCAAAAACCAACTAATGGGAGCAAAAGAAGTTTTGGAAGCCACGAGAAATGAAGAGCCACCTGAAAGGGGCGAATCAAACCAAAAATACATGACCGCTCCGAACATAGAAAGTGACAAAAATCGAAAAAGCAGCAACTCAGTGGGTGTTAACCGATCTGTCATGGAAAACTCTCACATGATGGAGATCAATCAACACGAGTCATCCAAATCATCCAGCCCTAAAAGCCCTGAACAGGGCATGCAAACCTTGTCCACGTCTAAAAAGGTCCTACAACGAAAATCCAGCCCATACGTGATGTCACCAGATATACGCCCTCTGCCAGACCATCAGACCCCAGACGTGGAGACTTTCAGTCCGGACGGTCACATGCAAGCTTCAAACCAAGCATCTCAACAAACATCCCATCTCAAATCACCCCCAAAAAATCGAAGGCTCAGCGAAATTTCAGCTCCAGGCAATAAAGATTCTCCTTCAAAAAAAACAGATCTCCCAATTATCATGTCAGATATCACTATTGCCTTAGTACCCTTCGGTAAGCTATACGAAGCAATTAATGATTCATTGAAAGACAGTTCGGTTCTAACTGCAATGATGCATAGCAAACTGATTTTCGTCGAAGGGTTTATTACAGCGCTGGACCAAAAGAATAAAGATTGGAGTGAAATATGGGACGCAAAGCTGAGTAGGCTAGAAGACGTTCTGTCCCGTCTCAATCCAGCCCCCCCGGCTACAGTGGAAAAAGAATCTCAGACCGAAGGGCCACTTTTGTCCCGAGATCTGGCACCGGTCTTCAAAAAGCAAATAGAAAAGCCTTCCCAAAGTATCGCAACAGTGTCTAATCACAGAAAACGATAGGAATATTAGAAATGGCAACACCGGCAACCAAAAGTAAACCATTATTGAAAATCGCAACGAGTAATGAACTGAGAGGAAACGGAGAACAAACAGTGTCGGCTCTGGATCCCCTAATGACAAAGAGAAATAAACAAAAGGAACTAGCAAAAGCTACCACGATCTTACTTCAGCCAACCCAAAGTGCTAACAACTCAGTAATTTGCACATCTTCCTCTCTGAGATCGGTTGAAGATTTTATAGCTTAGAGCTCAATGATGGACGTAAGTCAACACCTAGAGCCGAAGAGGATTCAACGAATCCTGGGGATATGAAAGGCAATCGTGTCCAAACCATCAATCCTACCGCAGTATCTAACAGTGTGACGCAAGGGAAAAAACCCGAATTAAAAGACCCCATTCCTGTACCGGATCCAACAGCTCGTGACCATCTAAAACAACCTTCAGAATCAGCCCATAATTCTTTCCGTAAAAAGCGTCCACGAGAAGCGTAAGGGACGATCACGCTAGACATAGTGGTCTGGCTTTATTGGAGACACGTCTCTTCAAGATCGAACAAAAACCCTCAATCGACCAATATATGGTCTTAAACCGCAACACGGTGCTGAAAACAATTAAAAAGACCAAATCCCTGCAAAACTTAAAATCGGACGATTTTGTACTAATCGAACCATATCATAGAAAGAAACTAGCAAAGGCGTATCTGCACATTACAGCGTACCTTGAAAGAACTCTCCCATGACGCCTACTTGGAATTAGCACACTTGGGGTTTAACTTATCCGAGATCCCTACTGCGATACCCAAAGACTCTCCAGGACATTTCCACAGAACTTCCCCAAAAAGGAACTACAGGTTCAAATCTAGAACTGAAGACTTATACAGATCTGGAAGATGAGGTCAAAGTCCAACAACAGTATCCCATTGGCCACAAAAGTCAAGGAGTGACGAAAGATTTGAACACGGACAAGAGAGGAGACAAAATCACAAGTCCGATCGAGACACAAAACCAGCTACATCATTATGTTTCCGCGATCATGAACGCAGACCTTCAATGACTGAGGACCTGTCCGCAAGAAGAGCAACGAAACAAACCCAGCATGAAACAGAAAAAGCACCAGAGAAGGACAAATGGAGCTGGTTTCGCAGTATTCTAACGTCGGGGCAGAAAAAATAGCAATCACCTGGGGATGCAAAGTCGATGATATCCGCATCCCATTCGTCTGCGACAACTTCAGTGAGCAATATTCTAAGTATAGCATCTTGGAATACCAGGGGACACGCACATCTCACCAAATCTGAGAGCCATGATCTCAGCTGTTATGACATCATATGCTTGAAAGAGACTTGGCTGCGTGAAAAACCGGCACTCGATGGCTATTGTATCGAAATACCCCGGCCCATAAGGGACCACTTGGCCGCCCTTCATCAGGTCTACTCACAGCGATCCGGACTGGTTCCGGGGTAGCAATCATAAAGGTCATAAAGCGGACTTACGAAATCCTGGCAGTTTTAACTACATGGAATCCAAGAACTCTCAAGATTAAGTCTGGAACACAAGATGTTGTAGCAATAATAAATGTCTATTGGAATCCCCAAAAGACTTCAACTGAAAACATGTGCGAAGAAGTAACCAACACAATTGATGAAATTGCTATTAACTACAAATCCTTTAATATCATGATCTATGGTGACTTAAACTCCAACTGCGCAACGTCCAGCCCGAATCAAAGAAAACTATCTACAAATCCGACCTCGTTAAATAGGGGTTTGCATGGAACATAATCATGAAATCTCGTAACCTTCATAATTCGTCCTCAGTGACGGATTCAGATACCTTGCTACCAACTTGGGAACGTGATGCATCATCGGCCACTCTTGACTACATCTTTGTCTCCGATTCCCTACATCGCAATATAGTCTCCTTCAATGTCGTCAAAACAAAACACAGCGACCATAACTTACTAAATCTCAAATGTAAACACAAGGGGACTGTATTGCAATTCTATGTTCCAGAAATTGAGACAAACTCACAACAAACTCGTTTACGGATGATTGCATCAGATGTCTGCAAACTTAAAGACCAGTTTACAACCTTAATCTCTGATCCAACACTGCAAGATGGTGTGGCTAGATCGAGCTACACTCATCTCCTCCTGGCCTTCAAGAAGCCTAGAAATAACCTGAATACGCAGTCGACCCAGCACACCCACGAATACAATACAACTTTGGTTGTAAAACGCAGAACACTAAGAAAACTAAGAAGATAAGCAAGAAGCTGGAATTTACCACCACTTTGGGAAACTCTCAAAGTAGAAACTAGATGCTAGAAACAATGGCTGAAAAACTCAAGAAGCCTTTTACATCAAGCGGACGCTGAGCAAATGCTGAAAGCACTAGCCAACAAAAAATCCCATGACTTTAGGGCTGTGATAAACAAACCTAATAAGATCTCAAACTCGCACATGATAAACCCAGTTCCAGAAGAAAACTGGAGTATGCACTTCTCAAATCTGTTCCAACAACCAGAAAAAAACAAGGAGGCGTTTATTAGAGCTCCGGACTCACCATGGGTGGATTTGACAGATGTGACATCAAATTCACAATAATGAAACTCAACTCATCAAGAGCAGCCGGACCGGATGGCTTAGCAAATTGCGATTTAAAACAACATCCAGATGAGTGGTCTAATCTCATAAGTGCAATCTTCAAACTCTGCAGAGAAAAAAGAACAGTACCGGAATCATGGTAAAAAGCTTTGATCGTCCCAATTTTCAAAAAAGGTTCCAGAGATGACCCTGTGAACTATCGGCCGATAGCACTTCTGGATGTTATTGGGAAGATCTTCGCCTCCATCCTTCTGTCTCATTTTCGGAAATGGACGGTCTCAGCAAACTGCTTTGATCCTCTACAAACAGGTTTTCAGAAAAACGCAAGCACCAGCGCAAACATTATGTGTCTGACCATACTCAAAGAAAGAGTCCTGACAGGTGGCCCTCGAATCTTTCTTGCTTTTGTTGACTTATCTCAAGCTTTCGACCGAGTGGACAGGCAGAAACTGTTGGCCGAAACTGAAGACCTGGGACTGTCCAAATTCAATCTTGGAGCCCATAATCAGTTTACATAGTGACACTTGCATAAGAGTCTGCCTAAACAACGCAGGCCTCACATCAAAATCCATCCAAACATGTCGCGGGGTAAAGCAAGGCTGCCCCCTGGCCCCGGCGCTGTTTATATAATTTTTGGGAGACTTCAAGGATAGCCAAAGCAAGATCAGAACATTCCCACCTAAAATAGGTTCAACAACAATCCCGAGACTGTTCTACGCGGATGACTTAATTCTAATCGACCTTACCCAGGTGGGCCTCCAACGTCAACTGGATAATTTGTCATCGTACATACAGGAAAACAACCTGGAGATTAACAAATCCAAAACAAAGATAATGATTTTACAAAAAATGCCAAAAAGGAGCGGTTTCAGTGGCATCTCAACGAGACACAAATTGAAGTGGTGGACTCCTTCAAATATTTGGGAGTACAGTTGGACAGCTCGAAGAAATCTGGCAGCATGCAAGCTATCTTATGGTCGAAAACCAAAAATCTGACAGCACAGCTGAGATTGATTGACCGAAAATACGGAAAGTTCTCACTCCAACCAGCCATAAACTACTACAAAGCTAAAATTGTGCCGTCACTGACTTATGGCATGGACGCCTTACCTTCAATCCCTCCCTTACTCTGGCAAAAACTGGAAGGTCATATATGGAGAGCCGTCCTGGGTCTACCTAACTCGACCACGATCGCTCCGATCAGGCGAGAACTTGGCCTTCTGTCTCTAAAGGCAATAGTGGACCATAGCTCTCTTCAGCTATGCAGGAAAATTATTCACCCTGAGAGTCTCGAAATCTATCAAATAATGGCAACAGAACTGGAAAAAGGTTTCAATCGGACTATGAACCAGTGGGCTGCAGACCAAAAACAAAAATTACAGCTAATAGTGTGTACCGAAGAAGAACTGAAGGAAAACCCAACTAGGATAAAAACAAAACTAGAATGCTGGGACTGGATTAACACGACTGATTTAGCATCATCGTACAAACTTCTAGCACACCTTCCAATGAACACTAACAAATTGAAAGAACGATGGTGTACTGCAAAAAATACCCTGACAAACTACTGATGAGAACTCTTCTAAAAGCTCGCCTAAATGTTTTACCGACCAGAGAAATTGTAGTTATCAGAGGAGGCTTGGAGAAGAAAACTTGTAGACTCTGTGCAATTCCCGAGGACATTGAATCGATAAAACATCTACTGATGCGTTGTCCGGCTCTTCATCAGGCCAGGATCGCCAATTTCTCCACTTTGCCGGCCACCTCCTTCGCGGGGAACGAAGATATCTGTTGGAAGCGCCTGATAATAGGAGAAAAGACTTGATGGCACACGGCTGCTGCAAAACTTCTGAACCTGGCCTTGGAAAGAATAAAAGCGACACCGGAAGCTGGGGTCTGATCACACCATCAACAAATCTAATTGCAAGGCTCGCATCATTTATCAAAAATATGAAATGACCTAATTCAAATTGGAATGCGCTCTTGTAAAAATCTTTTTATGATTAAAAACAAGTAAATAAAAATAAAAAAAAACAATAAATAAATGGAGGCAACTCTCCTAGATGTTCCTGTTGCAAAAAAAAAGCCTCTGTTGCTGCTCCATGAGAATGAAAGGGAAAATGGCAGTTGTGAAAAAGGAAGCAGTTTACACCTATAATAAGGAAGGACAGGGTTCAAAGAGTGCCTTGCCACTACTTCAAAGCCCTTTGGGGGCAAGACCTCAGAAGTAATTATGCTATCAGGTGATGCAGGCAATATGCCATATGATCTGAGCACCTAGAGAAAGTATAACCATGCCTTCTGAATGGTGTGAGTGAGTGCCTGAGTGTTTAATGGGAAAACCTGGAATAGGGTGGCAGTATCTAACTATAGGATAATAATATCTAGAACATGTAGTTGTTAGGCATGTGATGCCAAAACCTGCCTAATGGTGCCAGGTCCTGGGCATATAATGTTCACTTCTGGAAATAGTTGATTGCCAGGGGGATTGCGCATGCGCAACATACTTGTTTTGGGAATGGGACAATGTCATGCAGCAGCTTTGAAACCCTGGTTGCGCCGCTACACCCTTCATCATTCAGAGAGTGCTTAATTGGGTTCTATCAGTTGGATAAAAACACGAATTAATACAGAGCTTAGAAGTGGTCCATCTCCACGAAGCTCTATTAAAATCACCAACTTATTATTATAGAATGCAAGTACTATGACAACATATTGCAAGGCCTAGTAAATTGTGCTAGTTGTCTAATGGCAAAACCTGGCAATTTCTATTAGTACCTGGCAATTATGCAAGTACCTTAAATATGATGACAATGGCCCTCATTCCGACCCTGGCGGAAATCGAAAAACGATGGCGGAAATGCAATACCGCCATCGAATAGCTCTTGGTGCGATTATGACCCATCACCGTAAAGTACGATGCCATTAGCGACACCGTAGTGAACGCCAACGCAAACTGCACCAAGTACGCGCACGTGCGCCAAGCGAAACCGTAATAACCACCATGGCGCAACGGTACGGGAATTCTGACCCTAGCGGACATGTACCTAACGCCATCAAGCATGGCGGAAAGTACCATTCCGCCATGGCGAGAAGTACGGCATCACGAACCAACCGTAAAAGGCCCTACAGAGTGCCTGTACACCACTCCCTGGCCACATTGCACAACTCCTCGTAGGTCTAATGAAGTCACACAATGCAACCAGTGAAATGTACAAGTCACCCATGCATGCCAACGGACAAATGAATGTAGGGGCTCCAAGTGCCATGTGAGTGGCCATCCATATTAGCCATGGCACCATTGCCGTACTGATGCAGCACAGGCATGTGAAGCTTCAAGTACAGCAACATGAACTGAAAACTGAGACAAACAAAAACAGGCCCCCCATCGCTTGACACCAGTGTAAGGCAACATTCAAAGCAGTATCCTGAGTGAGACTGCACCAGCCCTGTACACCTGCCAGTAAACAAACCAACCATCAGCATAAGCATGTACCACACAAGTTGGCAGAGTGACTGAGCAGCCAGGCTCATCTCAAGAGGGGCCAATGGGAGCTGCAGGGCACAGATGGCACGAATACAGAGGCCATTCCAATGGACATGACCTCAGTCTCCCTCCAAGAAACGCACGCAAACACAGGCACCTGTGACCAGCCATTTTCTGATAATCACATCATTCCACCAATCCACCTGGCAGACCTGCATCTGTTACACAAAAGCTAATCCCCCTCCCATGAGCATGACATCATCAAAATAGTCACAATGGCAGGCCCTATCCCTGACCTCACTGGGCTTCGTAGGCAAACGCGCCCAGTACAGTACCACGCAAGTATACTCAGAAGCCGGAACCCAATGCAGATCTTCTCACAATACATCGCTCCACGAATAGGAATATGCCACATTACTTGCAAAGAATAACGCTACACGGTCAACATCACAATCAAAATTTTATGCACAACAAAATCACCAGGCCCTTACAGCCATTAGGACATGAACTCCAAAATATATATCATAATTGTGGGCTGCATCCGCAATAAATGACCAGCTTCTTCTTGTGTGACGCCCTGTTCCTTCATGGTACACAGGGGCTACATGCACGTTCAAAAAGGCAACATGGAAGCGGCTAGAACCGCAGGCCCGTCCCATTAGGTAGGCACTAGTCCAGCTGAAAGTTCGAAATGTTGCTCCTAGCGACTAGTACTGCATAAGGGCATGTGGCCCATTGGCGATCGTCCCACAAGATCGTAATGGTGCTCCACTGATTAACACGAAGCAGCAGGTGTCGGGAGTAAAAGCCATCTGCAGGAGTGGCATACAGATGGCAGCGGCAAAAGGGGAGGAGATACCTGTCACCCAAATGAAATGAAAAAGAATAGTATGGGCATCAGAACTCCATTTGAATTACTCACTTCAATGATCACACTAAATCCACAGCCATATGCATGCTAGCCCACTCAAAAGGATCAATCACACCCAAAAATCACTTGCGAATCATAACTATATAAATCGAGGCGAAAACACCATTACAAACAAGTGTTTGTGTGCATGCGTCTGTTAAAACAGAATCCATTAGATGGGATTAGTAACGTGCATAGACACAAGTGTTTGAAGGCGCGTCGAGACAGGGAGGGTTCAACAAGGGCAGATAGACGATGGTCCCACTATGGCAGCTCTGCATCACATAGCGCAGGGGAAGTGGTTAGATTCCAAAAAGCCATGTACATGGCAGACTCTCTATTAAATCATCTGTCCATGCATCCATACATCATTCCCTCATCCCGGTATGAAAACGCCTGATTATTTACTCACATAACATGTGAAACTTCCATTGAGTCTGTGCGTAATGCAGTCTGCAAAATCCACTGTGCTCCAGCCCGGAATTCCAGTGTTGTGAAGTAACATGTATTTGGGAACGTCCTGCCTTATCCTCCACTACGCTATTGCGCATCCCATACTATTCATATCAATCATTGCATTCTCGCCATGGCCCCTGTCCCAAGGACATTAAACAATAGAACATTATATTTGCAGTCAGACCTGTGGGCGTCTCCTCGCCGCTAGCTGAAAACCGAAAGCGCTGTCCTTCGAATACCTCATTTGCAACATCACGTCGAAAAGGCATCTGTGACCGCTTGAAATCACAAATCCATCCATGTAGTGCGGCAGTGTGTGAAAATGGCAACTGGCTTCACTCACAAATGAGACGCCCCGCCCGTCGGTGAACCGCGGTACAGTACTGCATGAGGGTCCACCGTTAATCGAGTACTACATTCCACTGACCCTTCACAAGTTTGTTCGCGACTGCAAAAATAGTATGTGAAACAATGGGACCATAGCAGAATGAACATATAAACCAATATTTCACTGCCATCGGGATTAAATACATGATTGTAATAGCAAGATGCCATGCGTCAAATTGCAGCGTTGTGTGCGAGACGTGCTCGCCCAAAGGGGATTGCAGCTTACACAGGTGGAATGAATCACCACAGGTGGAGGCTATACAGCTTGAAAACGCATAAATTGCACACCCAACCCCCTCCCACCACCACACCCACTCCAAAATGCTACCGGCCGGACTAGCGATGTTGGCCATGGGGGACGTGATAGCACTGCAAGTACTACAACTTCAATAAGAAGACGAACACCAACTACTACAACAACCGACCGCACAGAGGAGACGCAGGAGGAGGAGGAGGGCAAGGCAGGGCCAGCAAGGCCCACCAGCACAGCCACTAGCACCACGCAGGCAGCCCGCAATCCCACGCCTCCGAGCACATCCGTTCAACCTCACGGATGAGCAGATCCACACCCTCTACCGTTTGGACCGGGACACCATAACCGCCATTGTGGACATGACACACGCTGACCTTGTCAGCATGATAGATAGCCCAACCGCCATCCCACCCCTACTGAAGGTGGTGTCTGTACTCCACCTCCTGGCCACAGGCACCTACCAGCACACAGTCGGACAGTTGCATGGCATTTCACAGCCACTGTTGTCACGGATACTATTGCAAGTGCTCGATGCCCTCCTGAAGCACGCAGACGACTACATCTCTTTACCACGCTCGGTGCAGGAGATTACAAACACAAAAGTGGGATTCCATGCACTTGGCGGCATACCGGGTTGCATTGGTGCCATCGACTGCACCCATGTGGAATTGGTTGTCCCACATGCAATGGAGGCCCAGTACCGCAACCGAAAACAATATCATTCTCTTAATGTACAAATGGTGTGTGACTCCAACAGGATCATTACACATTGTTGTGCCCGATTTCCAGGATCAACCCATGATTCCATGGTCTTACGGAACTCTACAATACCACGCTACATGGAGCGACACGCAGGGAACAGATCCTGGCTACTCGGTGAGTCTCATTTCATGCATGATAATGTGGGGTATGTGATGCGGCAATGACCTGGCAGGAAGGGGGGGGTGCTTACGTAGCAATGGCATTCCTCAAAATTACTTTATTGTCCACATACAGGTGATGCCGGGTATCCACTGAAGAGATGGCTCCTTACACCACTCCGGAACCCACAGAACCAGCATGAGGAGGACTACAACCATGCCCACTCACGTACCCGTGTAGTCATAGAACAGGCATTCGGCCTACTGAAGGGTCGTTTCCGCTGCCTCAGCAGGTCTGGCGGGGCACTCCTGTACCGCCATGAGAAGGCTGCAAAGATGGTCATGGCATGTGTCATGCTACACAACATGTGCGTACGTAGAAATGTGCCCATGCCCCCTGACGCAGAACTGCAAGCACCTGAAGATGGTCATGATGAGGGTGGGGATGTGGCAGCACCTCAAGGAGTCCGCGAGGCACAGGAGGGCCGTGAAATTCGTCAGCATATCATAGATGCATGCTTCTAGCACTCACGCCTGGTGGCTGATACATGGACACGGGACTTGTGGCACTGTGTGTGTCTGGTACATGCACAATATGGACTGTACGCCTATAAAGGCCTCGTACACAAAGATCAATGTCCACACATCTCATTGGATGATTGTGAAATGTTTATAGCATATGTGAAATTATGTTACACACCCCATCAACCCGCCACCCAAGTAAGCCCAACACACCCCCTCCACCCTCCTACCTCCCCCCCGAACACCAGTGTCCAAAGATGCTCATTGTCAGTGGGCAGACGCTATTGCAAGCCCCCTCTCCGGGTATCAGGGGCACCCCTGCCTGTGGAGCGCAGGTTCCTCCCAGATCTACGTTGGGGGCTGCCCTGGACGGAACTTACAACGGATGATGTCTCTGCCTGCTCACGTCCATGCATGTCCCTAAGGGTTTGTGAGAGCTCAGTGAGCACACGGCGCACAGCGGCAAGTTCAGCACATACGTCTTTGGACGTCGCATGCAGTTCCCCCCTCAGGCTCTCGGTGCTTCTCTCCATTTGTACTCTCAGGCTCTCGGTGCTTCTCTCCATTTGTGCCCTTAGTGTCTCTGTACATGTTTCTATGGCTGCCTTAGTACCCCCACATTCATCAGCATGGTTCTTGAGGAGCGTGGCCAGTTGCTGCTGTTGCTCGATCACCTGGTCGAGGGACTGTTGCCTCTGCTGGGCCATGGACATTTGCGGTGGTGTCACAGATGGGCTGATCACCTCATGTTGCCTTGCCACAGGGCTTGTGGGGGATGGCCAGTCGTCGTCTTGTGGGTGCCCCTGCGTGGTATCCTCATGGTGTACGGGATGAAACAAACAGGGGGATTGAGACAGGTCATGGATGGATCCTAGATCGACATCACCGTTTTCTGTGTCGGAGCATGCTGCCATTAATGCAGTGTCACCTATGGTGCTGCTGCCACCAGTAGCAGTGCCTTCTGTGGCATCCATTGGGGGGGCCTGTGGTGGTGCTGTTGTGGCCATGCTGGGTGCTGGGGTGCCTGTTGAAGTCCCCTCCTGTGTGTTGCCACTTGATTTGTGCTGCTGCCGTGTCTTGATCCGTGCACCTGAGGTGGAGGGTCTTTGGCCGTTGGTCTTGGCCCTCTTTGCAGGTGTGCTGGTAGGGGTGTCCTGGAGCTCGTCGTTTGATTCGGACCCTGTGGTGGAGTAAAGGAGTGCGAGCGTTATTGATGGGTCTGTGGAAATTGGAATGGTATCACATGCATTGGGGTGGTACCTGAGGGTGATTTGGGTCAGGGCCTTGGAGGTGTTTTCATTTTTGTGTGGATTGAGGATGCAGTTGTTTTGCAGCCTGCAGTTAGGGGGTGCTTGCTGCACGTGTGGAGGGTGTTTTTAGGGATTTTTATTATTTATTTATTTATTGTGACTTTTAATGTGCGCTATCAGGGCAATGTATGTGGAAGTTCTCCTGGACATGTGTTTCTGTTGCACTATGTGGACACATGGTACTTCACATGATTGGACATTGTGGTTTTAGCATTGTTTTATTTGGGACACCTACCTGATTCTTTGGATGTCTGCACTCCTTTCTCCATCCCTCCGACTCCCTCTATGGTCTCCATTCCAATGGTGGAGGCACAGATTTCTTCCCAGGGGGTCAACTTGATGGGTGATTCCGATCCTCCCCCGGTAGCTGTGGCAATGTTACGGTTGGCGGATAGTATGCTCCGTACGCGTAACCGCAAGTCGTCCCATCGCTTTCGGCATTGCTGTGGGTTGCGGGGTGCGGGCCCCACCGCACTTACCCGCTGTGCCACCAGGGCCCATATGGCCTTCTTGTTCGCAAGTGCCGTCCTGGTCATTTGCGTCGAGAAGACGACGGCAGCATTCTCCTGGAGGGTCTCTGTGAGCACCGTGAGTTCCTCACGGGAGAAGTGGACCTGCCGCTTGCGGTCGCACGCTTTTTTCGCTACTTTTCCCATTGTTTTTGGTTTCACTAGGGTGGATGACGGGTTGGGATGTGTCTCAGGGTAGTATTTCTGATGGTTGTGTGGTAGTTCTGATTTTATAGGTGTACGGCGTGCTGTTTCCCGTTCCGGGACCATGTTTTTGCTTCCGTTTCCGTATATTTACGGTCACCGTATTTTCCGATTGGCGCTCATTACGGTGACCGCTATGTTTGGTGGCGTAATTGCACCTAGGTCGCCGTACGACGGCGGTGAGGGGCGTTTTGGGGACATTTCCGCCATCGCGGACTTTGCACTTCCGCCATGGCGTAGTGCTCGTGCCCGATGGGTCAGAATTAGCCGCACTTTACTCCGTCGTGCAATGGCGGAAACGCTATTTACGCTATGGCGGTCGGGTCAGTTGCTTTCCGCCAGGGTCGTAATGAGGGCCAATACCTTTAATGTTGAGAATATGTGAACAAACTCTGACAATTCCCAGCAAATTATGGTAACTTGGACAAGCGATTGTGACACTAGGCAATTCATAGAGGTACATGGGCACGTGATCTCAATAACTACAGTTCCAACAAAACCTTTTCTCTATACAGGTCAAAATGCATGGCTTTGTTTTCTAACTTTGCAAATACAATATGCTGTCTCTAAATAACACACCCGCACACATGTGCAAACGAAATTCCTCCTGATAACATAAAATACCAAACAAAAGAAGTAATCGCCTTAAGTGCAATCCCCCCCAGCCTTCAAATCCCACAATTTCCCAACCCCTGCTCCCTTAGCTAAAACTTAACTTAAAGGCAGCAACAAGCGTTCACTTTTCTTTATTCCCTACTTAATCAAACTTTTATTGTCACCCGTTAAACAGCATAGTTTGGCAAGGGGTCTCTGTGTCACCTGAGCAAATGCTCGCCAGCCCTGGATGTTCATGTAACAGATCAGTGCATTCTGGGAGATGCAGTATTTTTTTTATTGCAACTGTATTAACTTACCAGAAAACAATGATTTTTAAAAGAAACCCTAGTGGTGTTCAGATGACATGAAGTCACGCATTTGATCCGCCAAAAACACGCTACAAGCAAGAAAAGCATTGGCATTGTGAACAGTTTGGGCTTTTGTGTAGGCATGGGTAAGGCACTTACCAGGCACTGCTGTAGTGGTATTAACTGCCCATTGATGGTAGCAGGTGCACAATGGTGCGAGCACTTGGGCAACTAATAGTGCCTGGCAAATGCCTAATACTTATTTATACACAAGCCAAATATGTTGGCTTTGCCACTGCTTGCTTTTAACAGGACCCTAGTGAGGGGCATGAGGGTGCTTACAAATCGAGTGGCTGAAGGCAAACCTAGTTAAGACATTTGTATTACACAAATAGCAGGTGTAGAGCTCCAGTTAAGTCATTAACTCTCACAAGACTGCTTTACAAAAAGAAAAACTGGCAGGCACTTTCAGTGCAAAGTTTGATGGTAAGGCTGGATTAAAGCGAGCTCAAAGAGTTCCCCTGAGGAGGCGTTTTGGGCGGGGCTGGGCAGGAACTGTGTGGGATTGGCATAGCGATTAGCATGGCCATGGGCAGTCAATGGGTCAGCAAATCACCAAATAACACTTACAAGCTGTGTGTCCCTCTGCATATGCCATTTCTCCCCATCTGTACTCTAATGCAATAGTTTCGGCTATAGGTGGAGCAAGCGCTACCTAATAGTGAAAACTAAAAATGAACATAGTCACCAGTTACAAGACAATAAGTGAATGCCAATTCCTCCCTTCCTTATATATGATGCCTTCTTTTCGCCATTTACTTCGGTCTCCCACCATTGCCCCCACAACCTCCTTCCTACTCCTGCATGCAGTCTCTGGCCCTTTAATTAATGCAGCTAAAAAGCACTTTTAATGCACCCTAAACCCCCAATGATGGCATGCCATGGATTTGCAGAAATGATTACGTGTTTCACAAATAGATGCTAATTTAGGAGGTGGGAGCCTACTTATAATAATCTCGGAGCAGAGTGTTAAACTAATGGCTGCATGAATGAGAGTAGATGGGTATGGCCCCTGCTTCTGTGGGCATATAGTGCTACTGTGAAATGAGTGTTAATTATTTTTAAATGCAAAGCCCCAGGTGGGATATTTCAGTAAACTGCCCCTGCTGCACACCCTGCCCCCAACTGTGCCCTGTGCTGGTGTGCGTCCGTCCGTCCGGAGAAAGCAGAAAGGGACTAGAGTCGCCTTGCTGTGACTTCCTGTGCTGACGTTACTTCCTGCGCCGTTCCACATTCTGAATGCTATCAGTCAGTTCATTTTTTTATTTTTTATAGCAATTGTTCTCTGCTACGATGCTCCACCGAGATCTACTGTGGGCTTTAGTATGTCTTCAACAATGAACCAAAAGCGCATTTTTTACACATGAAATCTGTCCACTTTGTGATTCCCAGGGGTGGGTCGTGTGGGGGAGGAGTAGGTCGGGCGCGGCTCAATGCCCCCAACGGGAAAATAAAACACGCACTCTTTAGGCAGGGCGACGCGCCCTTAACCAGTGATATCAACGGCAGTTCGCATTTCGAAATCAAGTTGTTACCCAGAGCACTCTCCGTGCACATTACACAGGCAGGATTGTACAATAAATAACGTAGGTTCCCGCCCTGGAATCAGTTCTGAACTGATGCTGTCTGACTTGGATTCAAGAAAAATCTCTGTTACTGCTTTATCGTGTCTCAATGCTTTTATAATTGATGCCCTACGCACAAAAAAGTGCGCTACTGCCATCTAGCGACTAAATTGGAAATATGCATGTCCGGTACATTCCACATTTTGACTTTCATTTGATTTCACTTCCGCTGTCAACTGCACCTGATCAGGGTCAAATAAAAACGAGTGCCATTTAATCCCAGTAATAATTATTCTGAAAAAGCGCATATTGAAGGTAAATTAAATGCGTCTCACATGACGTCCCTGCCACCACCTTATCACTTGACGCGTGTCATGCATGACATTCAATGAGAAAACTACTTCTGGAATGTCAGTAAGTTTTCTGCTATGTGGAGGCAATATGCAACACCCAGTGCTTTAAGTGAGGTAAGAAATCGAGGGGGGCAGGGCGGAGGGCTCATTTGGAGGCGTGGCTTGTCAGATTGGCGTGGCCTAAAAAAGTATACAAACCATAGTAAGGTATGCAAACACATATATAAATGCATGTAAGCATTTATATATTTGTATTTGTATGCATATCTTACTATGGTTTGTGTAGAATGCAAGCCATCTTTTATAAACATAGAAATATGTAATATATTTCTAGCTTTATAAAAGATGGCTTGAAAAGTACACAAACCATAGTAAGGTACGCACATAAATATATAAATGCTTACATGTATATATTTGTTCGCATGCCTTACTGTGGTTTGTGTACTTCAAGATGGCTTGAAAAGTACACACACCAAAGTAAGGTACGCACACAAATATATAAAATGTATATATTTGTGTGCATATCTTATGGTTTGCATACTTTTGAATCCATCTTTTTTAAACATTTCCATTTTTATAAAAGATGGCTTGAAAAGTACACAATTCAATCCATCTTTTATAAAAGTTTGACGACGGACAAAGGCCGAGGCGTCTTTGTCAGTCGGCAAAGCTTTATAAAAGATGGCTTGCATACTACACAAACCATAGTAAGATATGCATACAAATATATAAATGCTTACATGCTTACTCTGTGGCTGGCTGGCACTTATGTCAGCTTGCCTTACTTAATCTCAGGCGCATCTCCCGTCGTGGTGGTGGCGGGGTAATGTATCCCACCAGGGGGCCCCCGGCAGGGCCCTAGCTGGCCCTGGCCCACTTAAAGCACTGGCAAAACCCCCTCGCTACCGGCATGTAGTTGAGCCTTGGAGATCATTCATGCTAAGTAAGAGAGCATATGGAGACATATTGCTAACTTGCTCAGAGTCACATATTGTGAGTGGGAGGTCTGTGGTGCTAGAGTCCTACATAGAGAGAGGACATCCCCTCTGATGTAACAGAGAGACTTGAAAGGGAGGGGCAAAAGGCGCAATTCATTGGAGAGAAGTGAGGAATGATAATAACAGTATATAAACAGAGGGTGAGGCAAAAGACCTCATCCCCCGGAGAGCAGAGAGGAATGATAATAACATCACTCTGCAGTTAAGATAAAAAACAGTTTACAGTGATTTTTGCCAAAATTCTAACTGTTGACTCGCTGGACGGATTTGACCGAAATTTTCAAAAAGAATGTCTGGCATGGCATGCGACTCCCCTCCCCCTCCAAACTGGAACATTCGGGGAAAATGTGTTAAATGGTTCAATAGTAATTTCGCAAAGACTACAAAGCTGTTTTTGAAGGTACTTCCATCGTAGACTCTCGCCATCAAAACCACAGGATTGATTTGTCAAATAAGAAACAAGGTGGCCACAAAGTGTCGCAGGTATTCCCTTTTTTGCTTTGGTGTAAATCTGTCCAGTAGTTTATAAATCATTTGATAGCGAAGGGGATGCCCCAGTGCACAAAAACGTGTATATATCTCCCATGGTGCATTTCAGCAACAAGGCTTTTCAGAAATGGAAACCTGCATGTGACAAAATGACTCCTGCATGGCAGGAGTGCATGTACTCAGCCCCACACTACTACTAAACAAGATTTGATCTCAATTGAAAGGTAAAACAGACACATCCAAATGGATATACCTCCGACGTCTTTTGTGGGAATGTGGGCCGAGGGAAGACTCTACTTTTAAGAGGGGTGTACATTGGTTACAGCAGCAACCGAAACAACAATAGTACAAAGACTCCAAAATAAAAGAATTCCCAATAAGACTCTTTGAACATGTATAGATACTTTAATGAAACAATTACAAATGCAAATATCTAACTAGAAAACACTAGCAAGAACCCACCTTTGTAAGAGACCCAGAAAATGAAGACCTTGTAGATAATAGCACTCTTGATACTTGAACAGGGATGATGAGGCAAGAAATTGCAGCAAAATCTCTTTAAAGGATATTTCTTTTTTTAAAAATAAAAGAATTCCCAATTAGACTCTTTGAACATGTATAGATACTTTAATGAAACAATTACAAATGCAAATATCTAACTAGAAAACACTAGCAAGAACCCACCTTTGTAAGAGACCCAGAAAATGAAGACCTTGTAGATAATAGCACTCTTGATACTTGAACAGGGATGATGAGGCAAGAAATTGCAGCAAAATCTCTTTAAAGGATATTTCTTTTTTTAAAAAATTGTCAAAATGGGCTTAAAAGTCACTATGGTCCCTAAAGGGTGCCACCGGGACAGGGCTTCTTCACAGTACCATATTCTTGTCTGTGGGGCTCCAGGCGTCTATGAGCATCCAGACATAGAGATTAAGTGTTGAGCTGGTGAGCTGGTCGATTGGGTCCAACACACATACCGGTTCAAGCAGCAACGGCACGTGGCACGAAGAAGCTTGGGAGAGGCAGCCGATGTCTGGGTCAGCGTAGCTGAAAAGCGGTTCAATGCAGGAGTCAGGGCCCAGAGCTGTTCCTTGACTACTGGGTTGCTGGGAGGCTCACTTCTGGTTCTACATGGACACAGTGAGACGTCTTTACTCTCCCCCTTCCAATCCAGGGAGTAAGGATGCCTCCTTCAAGGATTCCCGCATCTCCTTTGAGGAGCATGGTTTCAGTGCGACGTCTTTACTCTGCCCCTTCCAATCCAGGGAGTAAGGCTGCCTCCTTCAAGGATTCCTGCATCTCCTTTGAGGAGCGTGGTTTCAGTGCATCTGGCAGAGTGGCAAGACTTGATGCAAACAGCAGTTTACCCTCAATGGTCCCTTTGCATGGTTAGGGGACAGAGCTCTCCCCTGTCCTGGATGCACCTGTCTTTACCTCTGTGGTAGAGGACATTGGAATGCACTGCACTCCCAACAGGAATACATTGATGTATTCATCTGGTGCCCACAAATAAATCGAGGAAGGTGTGGGAGACCACTTCCTTAAAAATGCAAAAGGTCATAGGGGATTGGACAGAAGCAATCCTGCTGTAAGGGGTTAAATCCCTGTCACTAACAAGTGATCCTAGCCTTCTTGCATCACACCTAGAGTGCCATGTCATAACGAAAATGGAGGGGACGGAAAGCAAGAGATGCAACCCTTTCTCAGGTCCATTGCATTCTCTTTGGCTACGCTAACTCCACCCATTCCCATGCCTGCACTTCAAAGGCCCTTTGTGTGAGGCTGGTCTTTGTTGTGGAAGCACTCATTTGAAATCCATGTTTGCAGGAGATCCTCTGGTGACTGGCCATTTTCCAGCAGGGAGGCATTACCATTTCTCCTGGGATGCAAAGGAGGGCAGCTTTTTGGCTGTTCTATCACCGGGAGCAGTACAGACAGCCAGACAGCCATGAATAATACACATTGCCCTCAGAAAGCTAGCCTGGTCTCACAGGTTTGACACTTGTATGTTATCAAATTGGTGTGGCTTTAATAATTGTATGCTCTTATCAGTCACTATACTATAACCTGGTATCGCTTATTGTTATAGTGTATCCTACCACCAGACATATAAGGTAAAAATTATTATATTTTAAAGCAATGGTGCAAAAGTTAGATTGCTGCCTCTGTTTGCAGTGACTTTAGGTTAGAGCAGCTGTCAGGAATGTACATGTGATCTTTGAACCTTCCCTGGTGCCACTGAAGAGCAGGTGCTGCAGGAGGCTGGTGCAGCTAGATACATGTATGCTCTATGGTTTTGGCATGGAACTTTATGAAATGGGGATCTGAATAACAGAGTCAGTTCAGAAATAGAATAACCCACATATTTTTATTTTCTTGCCAGATGTCAATCTGTCACAGTGCCATTTTTATTTTGATCGAGGCGAGTCATTCCCACGCTAATCCGGTGGGAAGGCAAAAACAAAGGGCTCAACAAGTTATTTTGAAGATGCAAAGTGGTGGTTTTACATCAATATTGGGGGTGGGTGAAAGATAACCAAATGGTTAGCTGAGCACCTTGGGGAGGGCTGGAGAGCCAGTTTTGAGTGAGATCCTTTTTGTCCTACCACAGGAATCCCGCAAGATTCTTGCAGGAAAATCGTAATACACCATTGGAAAAAGTGGGGAAAAGAGAGTAATAGAAGAGGGTCAATAGTGTTTTATACAGTGGTGGGGAGGTTGGGATCCTAAAAAGGAGGAGGGTTGCACAAGGAGAATGGCAGTGGGGAAGGGGAAGACTTTTACATTTTCGGGGACTTGGCCACTACCAGGGATCAGCAAATGCTGCATTACTGTAGGAATGATTATCGTGGAAGGATAAAGTGGCATCATGGTGATCGCAGAGATATTTTGGTGGATAGACAAATGTGTGAATTAAAGAAGGAGGAAAAATGGGGGGAATGGGGCTCTGGTCATGGTCTTTTAGCTGAATATCTGCAACATGGACATTGGACAGTGACCACGCTCATGGCCGGTGCGGTCTGGTTATTTATTAGTGAATGGGATTTGGGCCATAGGTTACAGCCCTAGCCGGTGGGCTACTGTCTTGTTTCCTAATTGATGCAACATAGAAAGCGGTCACGGCCAGGGGTATGTAATTATTTACAAGTGTGGGGATATGGGACATGGTCTCTGGCCATAGTTATTTACTTTAATTGTTTCAGAGTGGACAGTAGCCAGTGCCAAAGGCTGTTGCCACTAGGCCCTGGAAAAGATGTACTATAACAAAACCTTTACAATTCAGTGAAAATACTTTAGTTAAGAAAAAGTTATGATGATCCAATTCATCGCAACAAAACCCATGAAATAAACTGTATGTGGGAAGTGATGACAATCGTAACCCAGAGATCTCCCGTTGCTCAGCCCACAAGCTCCTCCATTAGATCACAGCCGGGATCAACAATGACATCAAACATTACATCATGGGGCTGTCTGTGGAGGGAATCCAAGTGAAGAATGGATCACCTAAACTCTGTCTGAACTAAAGATAAAGATTTTTGGTGCAGACATTGAGTGGTGATTATGCCGATTCTTGGAGGAAAAGTGGAGGATTCACCACCAACATGATGCATGTTGGTTCATGAATAGCCAGGGTGTTGTACCATTTGATGGCAGGTACCCCTGTGTTGGGCAGAAACTGTGGCTGTAAGTTACTCATTTTGTTTCCATTAATAATTCTTTAACTACTTTGAAGTCCAGTCCAGCCCAATCAGTACAGTCCAATACCAGCTGTCCAACATAAGCCCTTTTGCTCTGCGGCCTGTTACCAAAATGCTGCTGCTGTAGTACGACTTTCTCTGTCCCACACGCACAGTGCCTGATCCTAAAATGGCAAGATGGCCGCCGCTGTGCATATTAGCAGCGTGAGAAGGAGAAGTTCCTAAGCCCCTGCAGCTGTCATGCCAGACTCTCGCCTCGTGCTCGAGTAGTGCAGGAGCTTCAGCCATCTGGGCTCTTGTGGCTTAGCCTCCGTTCAGCTTCCCTTTCATCAGTTGCCCCTCTGTTGGCACCCACCAGCCCACCTCACCAGCACCACTCACGAGAGGCTTCCTTCATCGCCTCAAACGCCCCTAGCCACCAGGAGGGTGCAGGATGTCGAGGATGCCGAAGTAGCCACCAGTGGAACAAACACAGAGGACGGCCACACATCCAGTGACGAACAGCCTGGTGCACCGGTGTTCTCACCCATCCAGAGTGCCAGTCAGGAAATGGCTACACCCCATGGGATCCAGAGCAAGTGCCAGTAGAAATCCACACTCCACATGTCCCAGCAGGTGGATGTCGTGCCCACCCACCGTTGCCCGATGTGGACACTCGCTCATATGGCTCACATGAAGGCAGCCCCTCCACCCGCGGCAGCCCCACCAGGCAGGCCACCATGTGCAACGACAGCTCCCCTACCACCCCACATAGACATGGCAGGCCGATAAACACCACACGTGACAGACCCATAGTCACAGGAGCTGCAATAATGGGACGGCTGGACGTCATCGAGGAACGTCAGAGGAGAACTGAGGCCAAGGCAGGGGAGCGCAACCGCCACATAAAGGCGATAAGCCATGCCATTCGGGGGGCAGCCAAGACCATGGTGCGGTACAATCCCTGCACCCGTAGAGTTGTTGAGGGGTGTACTGCGGCCCTCACTGGATTCGGTCAGAGAGTCTGTGAACTCTGTGAGGTCCAATCTGCTCATACAGAGCAGATGCGGGAGGCCAATAATCTGTTCCACCAGCAGCTGCATTTGGCGGCATCAATAGCATCAACCTCCATGACACCCACAGAGGTATCCCTGCAGGGTTCGCCCAGACGACGTTCCTTGCACCATCCCCAATGGCGCTCACCAGAGGGACCTGGATGCGGGAAGCGTCAACGTCCTTTATAGATGGACAGAGCACAGTTGGGCTGAGTCCCGGCCAAATGAACCCACATGCACTGTTTTGGGGTGTTGGAGGGTGGAGGGGGGATGTGTGTTGGGGTGTTGGAGAGGGGAGGGGGAATGTGTGTTGGGGTGTTGGAGGGGGGAGATGACAATGTGTGTTGGGGTGTTGGTGGGGGGGAGGGAATGTGCGCTGGGGTGTTGGTGGGGGAGGAGGGTTTGTTCCATGAAAAATAAATCCTGTTCATACTGCATAGAAGGCTTGGACAGTCAAGATTGTGTTCAAGTGCTCTTTATTTGAAAAGTGATGTCTGTGACATGTACCCATCGAGCAGTTCAAGAAAAATGTTCAATCAATGCCTGTCTGGCCAACCTCCCCTCCCTCACCCCATCCCTGTGTGCTTTGGCCTCAGCTACAGGCGCATGCTCATCGTCACTCCCATCCCCAGGTGTTTCTCCATCAGCATCCGGGAGTAGTGGCACATGCCAGGGTTACGGACAGGGGTCATGAGCCAGGTGTACTGCGGGTATCTGGAATTACCTGCAGGGGAAAAGATGTGTACATTAGGCATAGGTTGGTTCAGGGGATGTGCAAGATATACACATCATTCCCTAAGCACTATGATTATGTATGTGTGCAACAGCTACATGCTATCTCATTGCAATATCTGTGTGCATCCAGCATCTTTAGGGACATGCATGGGCTGACCTATACATGCAGCCTGTGTAAATGAGTAAGGTCTTATGTGGCAGGTTACTTTTGCATGCACTTGGTGTCAATGTACATGCAGCAGTGTATCAAAGACTATGGGCCTCATTCCGAGTTTGGAGGTAGCCATGGTGCTACTAGCACCATGGCTACCCCTTTACCGCATGCCGGGCCCGGGTTCCCTGAATGAGGACTTACCGGGCCATTCCAACCTTGGAGGACCCGGTATTTCCCCATTCAGGGAAGCCATCCCCATTCCCATTTGAGCCCCCATAGGGCTCAATGGGAATGGGGAGGGAGCTTATAACGGGCCTGTTAATAATGGGCCTGTTATTAGCTCCCTGGTCCTTTAGCAGCTCCCGCTAAAGGACCTCGGAATTCGGCAGTAAGGGGTTAACGGCACCAGCATCCTTACCGGCACTCGGAATGAGGCCCTATGGATATGTGTGTGACCCTCATGCTGACCAAGTACATTCATGTTTCCATTTGTCCTTTGATTGTGGTGTCTTCATATGCACTGTGTGTGATCTGCAATGGGCCCCATTTCTTTTATGGTGACCTTAATGCATGCACCACCCCCTGTGTCTCTTTGCTACAGTGGTGCATCCCTTACTTCAGGATGGGGCTCCCGTCATGTCTCCCTGCTCACGTACTATATTGTTGAGTGATGGGTGGTGGCTGTCTCCATAGCAGCTGTTGCCTTTGGTAAATGGAACCTTTGCTTACATTTGGACAGGCATGTGAATGGCCATTCAGGGGTCACTATCTCAGAGATGTTCATGGTCGTGCTGCACCTGCTCATCTTCAGTGGTGCTGTGGATGTGTTTTCAATTGGACTCACTAGGCATTCCTGTGTGTTGGCCAGGGTCAGATTGCTCTTTGGTGTTAGGGTGAGTGGCAGCACTGCAAGACCGACAAGATGCATTGTGATTTTTGTCTTTCCGTGTGTGAATGTGCATTCACAAGTGTGTGGAATTCATCTTTTGTGTGTTATGCTGTGGGGAACATGTGAAGGGGTCCTTGTGTGACACACTTGCACGGAAAATGGTGCTGTGCTGGCTGTGTTTCCTGGTGTCATGCAAGGATTCCTGTGTGTCTGCTTACCCCTTCATCTGGTGAATGTTGGCATGCATGTTATGCAGGATTTCTACTCATCCAACATCCAAGTGCGTTGGTCTCGGTGCCTCTCCATGTACGCTGGCAGGGTACTGTTGCGTAGCACCATGGAGTCGTGGGTAGATCCTGGGTAGCGGGTGCAGTAGTGGCTGAAAATCAGGCGTGGCTACAGTTAATCTGCACGTTGATGGAATGGGAATTCTTCTGGTTACTGTGTGCTGTTTCATGATCCTGGGTGCTACAAGTGCAACATGTGTGCAGTCTATGCTGCAATGCCGTTCAGGACTTGGTCAGTGGCATGGAACTGTGCCTTGACGTGGTTGACCTGTGCCTGTGTGACTGCCAATGCTCTGTGCTCATTGACTTGGAGCACCAGTACATCCAGCAACTGTCCCTGCACGGCACTGAAGGTGGACTGGGCCATACTGTGAAAACAAAATCAAAATATCGAGGCTGAGTACCCCAAAAGGAAATTCACCGAACAAGGGTGACAAAGGAACATACAAAGTACTATATTTTATACTGAATCCAGTTACAAAAACAGAGCAAACTCAGATAGCTATCGGCCCTCAGTATAACACAACGAACTCCAGCGTGGTTCAGTGTGTTCAGTGAGAGACGTTGTGCATTAGAATGCATTTGCTTTTTATACACTTGGTGGGCACGATGTCCAGCCCCACTTCGGGTTAATATTCCACTTAATACATTTTCGATCTACGGTTCGTGCCAAGTCTCGAACAACCGCATATAACTGGTTTGCCTTTAATACATGTATCAACAAGCCTATGCAATAACTGTGTGATCTGGGATTTTTCCATGCTAGTCTTCTTAAACATTAATACAATGCGGTTAAACAAGTGTTCTATGTTCAGTATTTGGATACATTGTTTTTATAGTATACTCGTGGCATAGTTTCTTTGCACGAGTAATCCCTTACACACAAGTCGACGAAGGACAAGGTCTCAGTTCACGACCTCAACAAGTGGCCTGCAGGCAAGTTACATATTAGCTATGTACAGAGGTCAAGACAGCCATGTTGTATTTTGGAATGACATCGTCCACCATTTTAACTCACAGGGTGACTTTTACAAAGCGAATCCTAAAATGGTGGATGAACCTAAAAAGGCGGCTTACATTGATTTTAAGGTCAGGACCTTGCAACACGTTTTTTTTTTCGCAAGCGACTTTCGAGCAAATTGGGTAGGCCAATATACATATACTTATTGCAATAGGAGGCACGATGTAATTTCCTTTTTGACAAACCCTCCTTTTGACCTATGCCAAGTGATAGAACTACTTTGGATCTCCTTGCAAATAACTCCATGCATCATCATCTATGCACCCTGAATTACTGTCAGAAATATCTATTGCCATTAGGTCATTTGCTAAAATTTCTTTCAACACATATTCTTTTGAAGTTTTGCCCGGGGCATACACTTTATGTCCTATCGAACCTATCGCTTGTGCGCAACATCCCCCTAGCATTGAACTCATACCAGGTAGATACTGAATACAGCAACAAAGAAATAACAGGATTCCAAAAATAATCAGCAAGACCGAAAGTACCTTCCAACCCCAAGATCACAAGAAGTCCCAGAACCAAGCACTAAGATCCCAGTTTCCCTCGGGAACATGCACTTCGGAACTAAGGACGTGCAGATTCTGTATTGCCTTGAAGATAGTTGGGGAGGAATCTGGTGTTGAAGTGCTACTAGTCTTATCGCCTTTTGTTCTAACGTCATATTATAGAGTATGTCCGTGGTCCGGTTGAAGATTCTCTCCAGTTCTCTCGCTAGCTTTCTAATGCCTTCCGAATTCGCTATCTGCCCCCAAAATGGCACAACTGATTTTGCTATATCTCCCAAGATTTGTGCAGGGATGTCACCATTCTTGTCCCGCCGTGGACGAGCCTTTGAAACTTCTCTTGTACTAGCTATAAACACACCAGGTAACAGGGTCCCTAAATAACAGGTTCCCTGCCAATCCCTGGGCAACCATGGGAATGCTACATTACCGCAGACAAAGTAGACAGGTTTGCCTACATACAAAGGTCTGTTTTCCCCAGTCAAATTTGCAACGTTGGCACAACCTAGAAAATTTCCCATTGAATGAGTTCCATTCCTCTGTATGCAAAAGGAAACTGAATCGGGGCTATGATTAACAGTATAAGAAGGAGGAATGGCATCCTTATTGCCTATTGGAGCCATTTTAAAGGAAATCAAAGATTGGAAAGGACGAGACAGTTTATCAGAAGGCCTAATAGAAGCAACATTCGGTTTACTCCTGTTTGCGAAAAGCGAGCATCGCAGGGGAGTTAAAACATGTTTCTCAAAACTATTCAAATTGGTGCCATCAAAGTTCCCTGAGATGCTATCATTCCACCGGCCAAAGAACAGTGCTCTAAGAGAAGCATAGCAAGCAGTTGTCAAAGGTAAAGGATGAATATACCAACCTAGTCCCTTATCCCCGTGTTGCGGTAAATGTGAGCAGACCCAACAGTTAGACTTATTAAAAATGGCATGCGTAGCATTCATGATAATCAGTAGAGTGTTATTGTGGTACCTTTGTCTATGCTGAGAATCCCTAGGGGATAGAGTATGCAAATGTACAAAGGGACTAGGAACAATAGGTGTACTTTCAGTAGGGAATAAAAGTTCTAAAGAATGAGTTTCCTTAAGGTACCACAATCCTAAGGCAGCGACTATTAAAAACCCAAATATCATTATAAAAATACAGCAATACATTTTCGGGGCCCAGGCATTTTGTCCATCGTCCCGGCTGGTCACCCCCTTATTTACAAGTCCCATACGAGCGGTAGCGGTAGCAGGCATTGTAGTCTTCAAACGGATACCCCAATGTTCGTTGCTGGCGACCTCCTGGTCGAGCGACTTCTTAGTCCTTCCACAACCCTAGCCAACAGAGTCCCCTTTCTCAAATTTGGCCAAAAACAAGCCCCGATGATCCTTTTCTTCTTCAAATGCACAGCCGAACCGTGCTGTAAGTCTATCAGATGCACAGCAAAACCGTGCTGTAAGTATATCAGATGCACAGCAAAACCGTGCCGTAAGTCTATTTTCTTGGACGCAGATTGTACCTTACTTTTCCCAGTACTGATTGATCCGGAAACAATATGTCGTCACTTCCTGTTGGAAGCAAGATGTCGGAAGCAAGTGAAGATGGCGAATTTGAAATAGCAGTTTCCGGATGCAAAACGTTTGGAGAGTGTGGAGACAAAATGGCAGCTTCCCCAGGACTCACGGGCTCAGAGAGATTCTCCGACACACTCTCCGTGCTACTTACTGCTTTGGGATCATTGGTTGCAGTGTTAGCGAGTTGTCCTGATTCTTCTGTAACGTGTGGCAAAAGGTGAGGAAGTTTCTTGATGTGGGACGCGTAGATCCAGTTCTTTCGCCCAGCGACCCGCACCGCTGTCTGGGTGACCAACAGGACTTGGAACGGCCCACGCCAACGAGGCACAAGGCAAGAGGAGCGGTCAAATACCTTGACGAGCACCCAGCTTCCAGGCCGTATACCGTGGCCCGGGCGCTCGTATCGCACAGGTAAAGTTTCTCGTACCTGGTGATAAATCAAATACAGGTTTTTAGTCAACTGGCTACAATTATCTGAAAGTAATACATTTTCAACATTTCCCAATGAATTGCACTTAGGAAGGTTCCAAATATTGGCAGGTCTCCCCATTACCACCTCAAATGGGGAGAGCCCAGTCTTAGTTTGAGGGGTTGTACGCATGGATAACAACACGCTCGGTAAGACGTCCGGCCATTTTAGTTTGGTGCCGGCACACATCTTAGCGAGCTTGTTCTTAATTATACCGTTGTGTCTTTCTACTAGTCCGGCGCTCTGAGCATGTCTGGCCGAATGGAACCGTTTGTCAATTCGTAATGCCGTACATATCTGCAGAATTACAGCAGCGACAAAATGTGGACCATTGTCCGACCAGATAACTCTTGGTAGCCCGAACCGCGGAAAGTATTCCCATAACATGATTTTTGCAGTAGTCATGGCTGTAACATCTTTAACAGGGAAACCCTCAACCCATTTACTAAAAGCGCAGATAACCACCAACACATATTTTTTATTATCACAGCGTTCCATTTCAATAAAGTCAAAGTGGATCACTTCGAAGGGGACAGAGGGTGGCCCAAAACTTCCCCTTGGAGTTACTGTCCCCTTTACCACATTGTGTTGTAGGCAAATCATGCAATCCTGGACATAGCCTGGGCAATTTTCGAAATTTTGTCATTCACCCAAACTTTCTCTAACATTTTTGTCATCTTCTGGGCACATACATGAGTAGGATCATGGGCCATGATGACCATCATCATTATATACGCGTCAGGGAGTAGCCATTTCCCTTCCGCCATATCCACCCAACACCCGTCATCATCAAGTTTCCCCAAGCCTTCAGCCCACCTTTTGGATTCTTCTAACGTGGCATCAGCTTGGATATCCCGTACAGACCCAACACCCTCATCCATTGCATAAGCATTCACCATCTCCCTTGAAACATACATCTCCGTAAGGAGATCGGTAACAGTTTGTCTCGCTATCTGATCAGCCAATGCATTCTCTTTCCCTATATCATCTGTAATCTTTCGATGTGCTGCACATTTCATAACTGCTAACTGAGTAGGGAGCGCAAGCGCTGAGAGTAGTAGTACTATTAGGGAGCCATGTTGGATTTTGGTGCCATGTGAAGTTAGGAACCCTCTCTCCGACCAAAGTCTTCCAAAGTCTCCCAAAGTTGTGAACCACCCCAAAGGCATACTGACTATCAGTATATATATTTACTGCAAGCCCTTCGGAAAGTTCACAAGCTCGGGTTAATGCTATAATCTCTGCGGCCTGTGCAGAATTATGTGTGATTCTCTTAGTTTCCACAACCGTGCTTAATGTAGTGATCGCATAAGCAGCTGTGGATGTACCATGAAGCAGGAGCCATCACAAAACAGCTCTCCTTGCGGGTTATCCAAAGGAGTATCTTTCAAATCAATTATACCCTTTGTCTCTTGTTCGGTCGTATATAAACAATCATGTGGCATTTCATCGCCGCAAGTAGTATCTTGCGGGAAAGGTAGGAGTTCATCCGGATTAAGAACACAACACCTCTTAATTTGAATGTGAGGAGCAAACAAGATCAATTCATATCTTGTCAACCGTGCAGAAGTGAGGTGTTGCGTTTGAGTTCGGTTCAGTAGCACATCTACAGAGTGAGGCACCATCAAGGTTAGATCATGGCCTAGGACCATTCCCTCACACTGTTTTACAGACGCAGCAACAGCAGCGACAGCTCGCAAACATCTTGGCAAAGCGCATGCTACAGGATCAAGGGCGGAAGAAAAGTAACCGCACGGCCTATTCCTCCCTCCATGTTCCTGCGTTAATACAGCCAAAGCACATCCATCACATTCATGCACAAACAACACAAAGGCCTTTTCATAGTTTGGTGTGCCCAAAACTGGTGCAGAGCATAATGCAGTCTTAAGCAAGTCAAACGATTGCTGGTGTTCCGCGTTCCATGGCAATGGCGAAGAAATGCCCTTCTTCGTCAAAGCCAACATCGGTTTAATCACTAGTGGGAAATTTGGGATCCACAACCTACAGTAAGAAGCCATACCTATCAAGGCTCTAACTCCCTTCTGTGTATTTGGGACAGACATGCCAGAAATGTGTTTTATTCTTTCAGGTGTCAATCTTCTTCCCTCCTTTGACAGGAGATAGCCTAAATAGGCGACCTCCTGGCAACAATATTGACATTTTTTAAAGGAAGCTTTGTGACCACGCTTAGCTAGATGGATAAGCAATAACACAGGGCCCTCCTTACAGGCACTCTCAGAGTCCGCAGCTAAAAGCAAATCATCAACGTACTGAAGCAAAGTACAGGTAGAGTGCAGTTCAAGGGTATCAAGATGTTCTTTCAAAGCCCTACTATAAATGCTAGGACTCTCTGTGTACCCTTGAGGTGCACAAGTAAATGTGAACGAGCGTCCCCCTAAGGTGAACGCGAAAAAATATCTATTATCCTTGTGTATAGGAATACTAAAGAAAGCATTCTTTAGATCCACCACACTAAAATAAGTAGCTGTAGCTGGAATCATGGTTAGGATTGTCATTACATCAGGCACAATTGGAAATTGTGGAGCCACGACTTTATTAATGGTACGTAAATCCATTATGAAACGGAATGGAATTGCATTATCGCCTTTTTTTTATACACGGGTAAAATCGGACTGTTACACAAACTTCCTGAAATTTCTTCAATCACCCCTTGATGCACAAAATCGGAAACAATGCATTTCAAAGCTCGCTAGCTCTCAACCGAAATCTTATACTGGGGAATGCGTGGCAGCTCAATTCCATGCTTCAAAACTATCTTAACAGGTTCAATCTGTAAAACACCGACATCATTGTCGTCAACAGCCCATATTGCGAGACAGAAAATTGCTGTGGTGAAATCGTCAAGCGCACTCCATCAGAAGAACAATACATCACTGCATTTAATTCTTTTAACAGATTCAACCCCAGCAAGTTCTCTCCACAATTCGAAGTCAACAAAAATGGACAGTGGTCCGTAAAGGGACCCAAAGAAATGGGTACCGGCAAAGAAACCGGACAAACAACTGGTGTGCCAGAAAACCCTACAGAAACATTAGTTTGCCCTGACAGTGGAATGTTTGGAACCCGTGAATGATCAATGGAACACTTCTGTGCTCCAGTGTCTATCAAAAACTGATGTTTCCTATTTCCCACCATCATTTCAACGTAGGGACCTTTCTGATTGATGGGAATAGGTGTAGGTTCCAAACCCTGCTTCGGGCAATCCTAACGAAACAGAATATCATCAAAAGGAAACTCTTCAGATAAATATGCAGCAGAAGGATGATCAAATATGTTCCTGGTGTCCACACTTGAAATCCTGCAAGAAAAGTTGCTGAGGGTCCTGTGCAAACTGACCTCTACCAGGGCCCCCTACACCCGGGCGACCTCTAGATCGTCAACCCATATTTCAAAATGTATTATTTGACCTTTGTTGAAGGACGGGGCATTGTGCTCGCCAATGACCCTTTCAACGACAATAAGCGCACTGGTTAATGTTCACAGTACCCAAGGACACATTCCCCTGCGGGACATACTGACCTCTAACCTGAGAACTACCCCCTCTGGGGCCTCTAACAATTTGCTGCAATAGCACTTTAGTTTTCAAATCGCCTTTTCGTTTTTCAACCCTATCTTTTTCATTATTGACACGGTTCTCGTAGTACTGAGCCATGTGCAGTACTTCTGATTGTGATTTCGCCTGCCAAGCGCTCTCAGAAGACATAATTTGTGACTGGATGTCAGGCAGCAATCCACGCACAAATTTGTCCATGAACAACCTTTTCCCAGACTCTGTGCCTAGGTCTTGTCCACTGAAATCCGAGAATACCTGTCCGAACCGATTAAAGAACTCGGTAGCACCCTCAGACTTTGCTTGGACACAGGCCGTAAGTTTGTCCCATATAATCCTTTTTTCTGGAATTATAGTTTTTAATTTTGCAATAATTCTATCAGGCAAAGTTAGTATCACCTGAGGCAGTCTTTCACCAGCTGGCCTATCTCCATCGAGTCTAGTTATATTCACCCATGTATCTCCCAACCCTGCTCATCTATAGTTCTAACTTGCTTCCATAAATTTACGGGCAGGAGTACAGGGAATAACAAATCAATATCGCCTAAGGTGAATACTGAGGATTGCAAAACGGACTCTATTTCTTTATAGAATCCTGTCAGATTTTTCCTAATATCAGGAATAGATTGCCTAATAGTATTCACTTCCTGTCTTGAGAACGGGACGTGAACGAACTGCGATACATAATGTGCAGGAATGTTCACAGCAACTATACCCTGTGCAGCATCGGCCGCAACCTCAACCTTCGGGACAAATGTCGGAGGAACCTCTCTCATAGGCAACTAAGAAGTAGGTGACTCCGAACGCTTACTAAGCAACAGAGCTAAGCAACAAGCAACAGAGCTAAATCGAGCGCAATTAACTGACGTTTCTTCTCCGGTGGTACAGTATTGCGAGAGACAACCTTTGATCCTGCACCTCGATCGATTACAAGCGGCTCAGAACCACTTGGAAGAGAGGGAGCGGGCAAATTCAATGGAGGTACTGTAACTGGTGTGATAAGAAGAGGTGGAGGAGCTGGAACATTAGGAGGAGCAGGAACAACGGGGACAACAGCAGGTAAAGCAGGAATAACAGGAGGAAGAGGCAAGGCAGCAAGAAGAGCAACATACGGAGGTGGCTTCGTTCATGTAACAAGTTATCTATAAATTCATCGGAAGCATGGAGGTCTTTGGACGGATATATTTTTTTAATTCCAAGTGAGAAAGCCCTGTCCATATTACTAGTTGATTCAGAATGTTTATCTTGGTCATATAATAATGCTTTTTCAGCGTTCGTCTTATGACGGCGCACAGTCTTCTCTCTACTTTTATGTTGATGCAACGCTTCTTTTTTCCAATTCTGCAAAACATCAAATGCTGCAGGTCTAGCCTTTTTCTTTAATAGAATTGACTCTAAATATTCAATACGAGGGATTTCGATACTACCATTGTTTGGCCTCTGAAGTTCGGAGGCATGTCTGGTTTGTCTGTGCCAATTATCATTAAATACTATACTTCCAATGCCATGCTTACAGTACATAGTACATTTCTGCGACCCCTCCTGTGGGGCCGGACGGCTAAATTCCAAAGATTGTCTATCGCTGTGGAACAATGCCCTGAAGCAGGTAGACAATTTCCAAGGCTTATCAAATTATTGGTGTTACCTGGTCAATAATTGTGTCTGCAGATACAATGCGCCAAATTCAAATTTTCAGGGTTGAATTAAGAGTCGGGTCACGACTCACCTGAACAAACCTAAGGAGGTCCGATCGGATTTCAAAGAATCTTACCTAACTAATCTTACCTCGTGTATGGTGATTTCGGCAAATCTGCCCACCTCGATAAGTGGACCCTCGTCAAGATGCCATCTCAGACCACAAGCTAATCGTCCAGGGATCGGGTCGTGCAGTGTTGAGGTGTCGCGTCTCGTTCAGTGGGGCCCCTTTTTGTCATACCGTCCGATCCCGGTCTGATAGCCTGCGCCAACCTTCAACAATCCGGCATCCATCTTGAGGGTCCCTATTTGGGCGCCAACTATGAAAACAAAATCAAAATATCGAGGCTGAGTACCCCAAAAGGAAATACACCGAACATGGGTTACAAAGGAACATACAAAGTACTTTATTTTATACTGAATCCAGTTACAAAAACAGAGCAAAATCAGATAACTATCGGCCCTCAGTACAACACAACGAACTCCAGCATGGTTCAGTGTGTTCAGTGAGAGACGTTGTGCATTAGAATGCATTTGCTTTTTATACACTTGGTGGGCACGATGTCCAGCCCCACTTCGGGTTAATATTCCACTTAATACATCACCGATCTAGGGTTCGTGCCAAATCTCGAACAACCGCATATAACTGGTTTGACTTTAATACATGTATCAACAAGCCTATGCAATAACTGTGTGATCTGGGATTTTTCCATGCTAGTCTTCTTTAACATTAATATAATGTGTCACTTTAACAAGTGTTCTATGTTCAGTATTTGGATACATTGTTTTTATAGTATACTCGTGGCTTAGTTTCTTTGCACGAGTAATCCCTTACACACAAGTCGACGAAGGACAAGGTCTCAGTTCACGACCTCAACAAGTGGCCTGCAGGCAAGTTGCATATTAGCTATGTACAGAGGTCAAGACGGCCATGTTGTATTTTGGAATGACATCCTCCACCATTTTAACTCACAGGGTGACTTTTACAAAGCAAATCCTAATATGGCAGATGAATCTAAAATGGCGGCTTACATTGATTTTAAGGTCCGGACCTTGCAACACGGTTTCTTTCGCAAGCGACCTTCGAGCAACTTGGCGTAGGCCAATATACATATATTTATTGCAATAGGAGGCATGATGCAATTTCCTTTTTGACAATACCATGCATCATGGCAACTGTGGTTTGAAAGCTGCCAGTCCCGATGTACTGTAGGATGGACACAAGCTTCACAAGTGGGGGCGCAGCGGTGCTGATGGCTATACGGCTGCATATGTCACCCTGGATTGTGTTCAGCAACTGGGTGATGGCTGCCCTGTCCAGCCTGTGCTCAGACACCAACTGCCCATCAGTTAGGGCCAATGGTGTTGGCCTGAACCTCAGGATGGCTGGCCGCCTTGCTGGTGCTGGTTCTCCTGCTCCTCCTCTCCCCCACACCCCTGCACTCCTGTGCTCCGAGGGCCCTAGCCTGGTGGTCCGGCTTCTGTAGCTCCTGGAGCAGCATGTGGATGCCCAAATCAGGGCTCCCGGCTCCAAATGTAAACATGGTGTTGGGAAGGGTGTATGGTGCATGGGTGGGTCTTTTGTAGGTCTCCTGTGTGCATTGTTTCCACCTGGGGCCTTATTGCTGTCTCATGTGTTCTTTTACCTCAAGCATTTGGCCGAGGGTATTTTTGGCAGTATGAGTGCCGGTTTTCTGGTGCTAAGAGCGCCAACGCTGTAGTTGTGTGGGGTCTCTAATAGCGCGTTTGGTTGCCAGCGCTATTACAGCCGGCTGTATTGGCGGCGGCTGTAATAGCGCCACCAGGATTTGCAGTCATGATCCGGCAGAGCGGTTTTGGCAGTGCTAATACTGTTTCGGCCGGATTTAAGGCCTACCGCCCAACTTGTGATGACCCCCATTGTCTTTATTGTGTACCTCATGCTGATCAGGAACCTTTTAACAGTAATCTTCATTTTTGATTTCCCTTAGTTGCTGAAGGATTCTCAGTTTTAATTTACATGTAGTACTATTAATATACCACTTTTTATATGAACAGGTCAGATCACTGATTACAAACTCTGTTTCAGCTGTTATTCTGTCTTTTATTTTCATGACTTAGCCAGTGACTGGGTGTGTATATAGATAATCATTACAAGCATGCTTTACATTTTTAAATTTATAAAATCCCTGTTTTTCCTCCATTAGCCATATTGTTTGTGTGTTCCTTACATTGTAAAAACTGGAAATTAAGATGTCTCTTATTTATGGTGATCTACGGTTTGATATGAACGGATGACACCCATGGCTAGCTCCTAAAGTGTCAACCCCTTAGGTGCTAAGGGTGTGTGTGTTTGCCCTGAATTCTCATAAGGAATCAGTGTACGTTCCGCCCACTCCCACAGTTAAGTGCTGTCACATACCTTGGAAAATGTTGTTACTATTATATTTTGGGGATAACTGCTTTGTCTAAAATTACCTGCAGTGTTCCGCGACAGTTGTAAGAATTATAATCCTCTAAAGAGTTTCTCCTCATCCAGAGCCATTCCCCATATGGGATACTCCATTTTAGGTTTTTTGGGTGGCTACTTTGTGCATGTAGCACCGAGCTGAACTAGTGGGTTTCCTGAACATTTTAGTTTGTAATTCCTGTTGTCTATTTTACCAATCACAAAGATAAACCAACCTGAGATGCAAAGGCGCACTGCACATATATAGAGGATGAACCCAGGGGGTTACAGGTAGGGTGCAAAGGTATTTGTATTTTGTATTTGTATTTGGGATTCAAGTGTATCAAACCTAACAAGGAAGCAACGGAGCACAGTAGAGGTTGCTGAGGGTAAAATATGAGGTAAGTCAAGGGGGATATCCTGTGTGGCACAGGCGGTTGCAGCCATGGGTGTGAGATGTGATACAGGAACGCAAGGAATCTAGGTGGCTAGATACAGGGAAGCAGAGAGAGTTGGAATGAGGTGGATGGAGCTGGGGAAGGAGGAGCTGCAAAAGAAGAGAATTGTGACAGCGAGGGGTGATCAGGATTGTGTGTGATCTTCAGGTCGCAGGTTTCAATCCCCGAAAGGCCAACTCAGCCTTTCATCCTTCCGAGGGTGATAAATCGGTACCAAGTTCTGTTGGGTGATAATTATATGTAAATTTTCTATGTACAGCACTTTGCTGAAAACTGTATATACATTTAAAAAATCTTCTTAAGTGTAGAATACAAGGGACAGTCTTATCAGCCTTGTTGACAACATCAAGAGACAGTGTGCATAGAAGTAAAGGGCCTGGTTCCCAGGATTTTTCCCTCTTGCATGTTGTGGCTTCTGTCACTTGTGGCATTCGGGTACACTGGTAAAATCCTAAGGGGCAGATGAAGGCTCTCTTCTCCTTGTCTTTGGATGACATGGGGATCTGATAGTACCCACTCCATAGGTCTAAAACAGAGAACCACTTGATTCCAACCAGTCAGTCAAGAGCCTCATCCACTAGAGGGGTGGTGTACTGGTCCGGCACTGTTCTGTTATTTAGCCGCCGGTAGTCAATGCAGAACCACAAATCCTTGTTCTTTTTTTGTGCCACTACGATGGGTGAAGTATAAGGGCTTCTTTACTCCTGGATGATACCTGCCTGCAGCAATTCTTCAAGATGATGCTGTACATCCTCCACATCAGCACGGGCCAGCCTTCTTGACCTCGCTCGAAAAGGGGTGACATCGTTCAGAAGGATTTTATGCTTTACATCCTTTGCTTCACCCAAGTCCCAGTCACTGATTGAAAACAAATCTGCTTGCAGGTACAGCAGGTCTCGTAGATGATCCTTTTTCACGTTCCTACAATGGCGACTCCCCAAAATGTATCTTTCTCACATCCAAGGGATGATATATGCATCAGGTGTCAGCTGCCTGGGCCACGTAGTCAGCCAGGTGAAATTGTGCAATTCCTAGCCCCCCAGGTAGGTGCATGGTCTTGTCTATAATATTAGTGATGGGTACTCTAATGTTCTTCGGCCCTTGGCCAGGGTCATTGATCAGAGTGCATTGGACCATCAGACCTCCGGGCAGTTCTTCACCCTCAGGGGCCTCCATCACTAATCTCTGGTAACGATTTTGTCCTTGGATGTGCACATGGCCAGGCACCACTCAGGCACCACTCACCATCTGGCCAGGCAATATGTCAGCTTAACCGTGGTTGGGAGTGGTCACATCTCCCACTGGCTCCTCAGTTTGATCAGTCTTCTCTAGGTTTTTACTCATCTTGGGTAAAGTACCAAACAGAGTAGAGTGGTGCCCATCACTAGGTGTACTTCTGGGTTTGGGCTCCTCTTGGTGCACACTAGGGCCAAAGTGGTCAAGATGGTGTTCACTCCAGCTACTTCCTGACTTAAATGGATCTTCATACAGGTATACCCCAGATATCGGCAGGTCGCATCTCCTACTCCCATCGGGTTTAACCCCTCCAAGGGCTCTAAGGGTAGATGGACCATATGTTAGTGAAAGTAGGACTCATAGACAATGGTGACTTGGGAACTACTGTCCAGCAATGCGGTAGTCCTTCTTCCTTCCAGGCCAACGGGGATGATCATGGTGGGCCCTATGAGGCCAGCGGGAATGCCTCGATGAAGACTGGCTTGAGTCCAGAGTTGGTTACAGGTTGTTGGTAGTGTCTTCTTGGGGTTGCAGATCTCCCAGACTAAACAGAGGTGGGCAGCTGTGGGACCCTCCTGAGCCTTACTTTGATACTTGGTAGTTGCCACTTCAGAGTTGAGTGACCTTATGACGATGCAGGAGTTTCTTGCAGTGGAGTTTAGTCCTTAGGTCGAGGTTCTAGCTGCTCCTCTGCTACAACCTCCTGGGCATTTCCCGACACTGCTCGGCTGGAGTTGGTTTCAGAGACTAAAATCGAGCAGCTACTCGTAGGGGTGCAGATGATTGGGTAACATATTCTCGAGGCTCATGAGCTCGTCGAAACATCTGATGTTTTCTGTCACGAGAGGGAGGACACACTTCTCTGCTTCGCTGCTGATTGGCATTTGGACTGTCGTGATTAGCAGCTGGGCCTGTATTTTCTTTACCAGCTGTTGCAGCTTCTCAATCGGATTCTGCTGGAAAGTGGCATGGTTGGGTGCTGGGCTCTTGCCTTGGACAGTGTGGCTCTGGACATTGATATCACCAGCTTCCTCTTCCAGTGCCTTTATTGATCTTAGTAGTTCTTCATAAGATGGAGGTGTGTCCAGTTTTTCACGCAGTCTCAGTTGCAGAATGGGTATGGTGGCTTCTTTGGCCCCTCTGAGTATCTGCTTCAAACGGCACCGGTCAGTTTGGAAGTCTCTACTCCTCCTCTATGGTGGGCCAGGCGTAGAATTTGTTCAATCCTCACCAGTTAGTCAGACAATTTCTCTCCTGGTTAAAGAGAGGTAGCATGAAACCTCATCATTAAGTCCTCCCCTGGTTCAGTAGTGCCAAATGCTCCTTCCAGTGAGCTAATCACTTGCAGGGAGGTCAGATCCGGATTCAGTGTTCGAAGGGATTGTACCGTCTGTGTTGCTGGTCCTCGCAATGCCTCTATTACTTGTCTCCTCTTTTCTTGGTCAGAAACTTTCCAGTCATGTAGCATGAGCTGAGTGAGATATGCCCACAGTTTGTAACCCTTTTCTCCTTTAGGCACAGTTTTTTCTCCTGAAAAGGGTCTTAGGCGGGTGTAAGCCCCATGTTCACTAAGTAAGGGTGACGGGCATTGTCGCTCCATGGTTACTTTGACTGCTTCAGCCACTGCAGTGGCAATGACAATGGCCTCTCTAGTGGGAGTGGTGGTTTTCGGGGCGCGGAGGTATTCTGGGCCAAGCATCTAAGCTCCAGACAGGGCAAGTAATCATAGACTCACCGCCTTGGATCTCTGTGGGCAAGGTTTTACCTGTAAGAAAAACTCCACCATAACATAGCATGTAACATTTGGTATCTTGTATCTTGACCAGCTATACGTCCCACACTTTTCACTTTACCCATAATGGGTTCCAAGGAACCTGTCATGGCTAACACTTCATCTGTGGTAATGTGCAAAGGGACCTCGCCTACTATGAAACAGGCATCTGTGATGAGCCCTTTGGCTTGCATCCAATGTAACACATACTCATGTGCCATCCTTTTCCTCTGTGTATAGTCATCCACTAAACGCATAAAACAGTTCTCCTGCCTCGATTGTGGCTGAATGCCCCCCTGGGATCTCAGCAGTGCCTCCAAAACGTGTAAGGTGTCTCTCCCTAAGGTATCTGAAAGGAGGGGTGGGCATCAACCTGCAGGAGTCCTGAGCTTGGGGATACTTATACTTCACCGCACACAAGTGCGAAATGACAACCCAGGAGGTGATGAGTGGGCTCTCCTATGATGACCATTGGCAGCCCTCAGAGTGAGCAGTAGGCACTGCGAGAGTGACGGCCCTCTTCTATGAGCTAGTTAGCCATGGTGGCTAACTTTGATTAGTGTACACCATGGTTAAATAAACAGTCACAGACCTTTCTCATTTGACCAGCTTGACAGCCTTCTTTATAAGATAGAAATTGGGCAATTAAAACCTTGGTATAAAATCATTACATAACATCAACGGTCATGAGTGAGCAAGTAATTTCACTGTTGGTAAATGAATGATTGAACATTAACAATTGGATCTCTTGTAAGCCAGTCAGTTCACATTTGGTTGATAAATAGTTGAATATCATAAATTGGGTCACCTGGGAGTGAGACAATTCACCTTTGGTAAATAAATAATTAAATATTAACAATTGGATCACTTGTAAGCCAGTCAGTTCACATTTGGTTGATAAATAGTTTTATATTCTTAACACAGGGTATGGCAGAGTCCTAGCCTCTCCTGTCCTATGCACTTGGTTTACTCTGATCTCTCTCCCGTACTCCTAATCATAAGGTAGCTGTAGTCTACCACATGACATATCACTTACAAAGACTCTCACAAGCACAATACACTAACATGGGATGTTCCTCACCAAATTTCCGTACACAGTGCGGGGTGTGAAGCTCACACTTGAGGCCTACGATACCCCTTGAGTACTCTTATGAGTGTTGACCCCCTATCACAAAGGTCACTGTCACCGTTCAATTGTGGCTTCAAGAAACGCTGCCTCTCATAGTCAGCTACGCACCTCGTGACTCAGGTGTGGAGGGGGTGAGCGAGCCCCGTGTGATCGCATGGACTAGCGATTCCCCTATCCTCTGTGAACATTTGCACACCAACCTTTCCCTTGAAAGGGGAATGTAACCACCATACCGTAGTGAGCAAATACCCAGAACTTCCAGAAGCGTGCCGGCCTCTGAGGAAACCCAGTGGGGAAACCTGGGAATGGGTCTGTTCCTGCTCCCATTACTTTCACTTGCTTTTTTGTTTGTTTTCTCTTCTCTTATGTTCTCTTGTAATACCTTTAATTTATTTGACAAACATATCCCATCAGTCTCTCCACCAACCTGAACCACCCCTGAGGGAGCCCTGTCCAGTGGTACTGAGTACACGTCTCCCTCAGCACGTATGGAGGAACCAATGAACCCAATCGTGTCGACCCTCTCCTCACGTGGCAGGAATTGTACACTTTACCAAGCACGTCTGTGCGACGGAGGAGAAAAGTATACAGCCATACAGTTCGAGAAAGTTGTTCCTCCTGCTCACTTTCTCCCTCCTACCTCGAAGCCAGTCACATGCAGCTAAACATGAGCTCGCCCACCTCTGTCAGGCAGTGGGGAATGCACTGCCCGACCTTACTCTCTCGGCTCCGGACGGACACACACTCTCAATCCAGGGTTCGAGAGAGAAACAGGCCAGCCTGAAGCAAGGACGGCCTCAGATGACGTCCCTTCAAGCAATACAGAAAGCCCAGCTGCCCTCTTTGGTTGCCCGGAAGCTTCTCTCCTTCACGCCACACTGAGACACCCTATATATGACTCCGCCCTGCCCACCAGTTGCAGAACTGCGGGGGCCTCCTGACAGGAAAAGAGGTGAAAACACCTCAGCCACACACTCGCTCCCCCTGTTGACGGAACATACCAAGTCTCTTGGGGCTTCTCGCGCTGAACACTGCTACGGAAAGCGAGAGAGAGCCTTTTAAAGCAAAACATGAAACTAGAGCCCATTTACACACAAACCCACATGAAATCCTGGTTTACACTTGCAATTTGACCAATGTACTGTTCGGACAGGTTGGGTTGAATTGCTAATGTAAGATGTTATATCCAAGGCTTAGTCAACACATGCTCTTGGTGTTTGGGAGCATTGGTAGACAGATGGAGTCAATACTATACCGTGGCTGTTGGTTACTATATATTTTTAAATGATCCACCTTGCCACTGATAACATCTCACTTTCTGAGCTGTTTAAAAAAGTTGTGGTCCATCCAGTTGTTGGTGGTGGGCACAATAAAAGTCCACTTAAGGTGATCTAGTGCATTACATGTAAAAGTTTAAAGTACAGTTGAACATTACCAACACAGCAATGATAACTGCCGTCAATGTCAACCAAGAGGACAAACAGTGGCTTTAGATATATATTAAAAAGAAGGTTGGACAGGGCAGACACTTGGGGAACTCTACAGAGGAGTGGACGTTTTCAGGTGTTAAGGTCATTTAAAATGAAGCAGGTGTGCCAATTTAAGAAAAAGCCATTTTTTATTTTTCTATGATGCTATACAGTTCATAAGCTGAACCTTTAGCACATAACAAACAAACACATTATTCACGATTTCACGATTTAATTTACATTCTACACATTACTACATTACATTTCCAAAATTTGACACACAAAATATAAAATCCTAATTAAAAGTGAAAATTCATTAGTATTTAAAATCTCAATCCATAGATCTAGCGGTACCCCACTAAAAAGAGACACAAGCAGGGCACTCAATGCATAAATGTTTCAATGATTCCACCTCCTAAAAACAGTATCAGCATTTTCTCAAAGATTTGTCAATAAAGTGATGTACCTCCTTAAGGCAGTGTCCGGCATGTTTGGCCAACGGTGAAAGTCGTTTCAGAAGGATTTGGTGGTACATGGAGTCAAAGACTGAAGATAGGTCGAGCATGCCTAACAGAGTATCTCGAAGGTCATCCATGTTCCACAGTAGGCTCTCTCAGACGCGAACCAATGCCAATGCAGTGCCTCGGTTTGGTCAAAGTCCAGACCGCCTGTCTCCTGGGAGGTGCTGCTGTTCGACAAACTCCTGGAGCTGCAACAAAACCTCTCTTGCCAAGCTCCTGTCTAAATAAGGGCCATTGACTATTCGTCGATACTTGGCTTCTATGTTGGGATGCAGAGTAGGAATTCGCAAGAGTGCTATAGTCCAGGATATTTTAAGTCTGCTACTACGCCCTGATTAGGAGAATTATGATTAAAAGCTGTTAAAAAAGGAAGGAGGTCTTCTAAACAATATTTGATTATAACTGTGGGTCAGGGGTTCCCTGAGCATGATGTAATATTCAAGGATCTGATAACTTTGAAATCAACCTTAAAGTTCCTACATGTATGTAGCCAGAGATCACATTCTTACAATGTAGTCTTTCATCTAATGTGGCTATATACCATGACTCTCAGGCACCTCCATGACTAGCCTCCTCCGTAAGAAGTGACCGCGGCAAACCTTTGTTGCTTTGGTTTCCTGGTAATGCCTCTTTGTACATGATGAATGTGTCAGACAAATCCAACTCAGAGATTGATGCCGGGTAACGCCACTTCTTCAAAGATCTTTTACTCGTAGTGTTGCAGAAAACAAACTCAGACGCCAACAGAGAGACTATTGCACAGCAAAGGAGTGAGCCTCTGACCCCTGGAACACCTTCATGTTCTCATATGTTTGAACACAAGTGAGTAGAATATGACAAGGATCTCATAGGGATATGATATGATATATTTTATTTATATCGTGCTCGTACACAAGTGTTTCAGAGCGTGACCAGGCAAAGGGAGGGGAACAAGGGAGAAAAAAACAAAAAAACAACAATCTTACTAGGCCCAGTGACTTTGAGAAAGCGCAATTGCATGGGAAAGAGGGAAAGTGCATGGAAGGAGGGAGAGGTGGAAAGTGCGGAACAGAGGAGAGTCAGAATAAATAATAAGAAAATGTGGTAGTACAGACAGCAAGTGACAAGTGCTAGGTTAAGCAGATAGGGTATATCTGATAAGTGCAGTGGAAAAGTGGGACTGTATGGGTACAGATATAGACCCAAGTGCAAGGGGTGGCCCGGAGGCAATGCAGGGGGTGGCAAGTTGAGCAGGTACCTGGGCCCGAAGGCCAGATGGTGGCCAGGTGCACGGTGCCTGAGAGAGAAAATAGATCAGCAGGGGAGAAGAGGGGCTAAGGCAGAAGCGAATAGGAAGGTCTTGAGGTGCTTCTGGAACTGGGGATGGTTCTCCTCAAGTTTCAAGGTGGCAGGGAGGCTGTTCCAAAGGGAGTCCCCAGCCAAAGACAGAGATTTACCCCAGCTCGTTTCTTTGAAAATCGACTGACCCTGAGGGAATTGGAAGTAGTGGAGCGAAGGGCTCGAGAGGGGAGGTATTTATGGAAGGATAGTTGAATGTATTTTGGACACAGGCCCCTGAAAGACTTGTGTACAATGCAGAGGGTTTTAAATGTAATGCTTGCATCTACTGGGTGCCAATGAAGGGATTTCAGAGCTGCAGAGATACGATCCCAGGGCTTGAGGCAAAGGACAAGTCTCGCAGTCCTGTTCTGGATTAGTTGTAAATGGCAGAGAGTTGTGGCAGGTAGAGTTAGAAACAGGCTGTTACATTAGTCCAACCTAGATAGAACCAGAGCTTGGGAGACAGTGAGATTCTGAGGGAAGGAGAGGAAAGGCAGAGTACCTCCGAGAAGGTGAAGTAAGACATTAGACTTTTAGAGACATTCAAGATGTGTGCAGAGAAGGAAAGAGTGAAGTTAAAGATGACTGTGAGGTTCTTAGCCTCGCAGGCAGGGGTAGGGGGAGGGCCAAGGGATGCTGGCCAGAGAGTGTGGGGAAAGGATGGTGAAGGTGTACCGATGAGGAGGATATCAGTCTTATTGGCATTTAGACAAAGACCGTTGGCAACACAACAATTTTTAATGGCGATTAAGCAACCAGAGATGAGGGAAGGAAAGGAGGTGGCCAAGGGAAGACTGAAAATGTGTTGAGTGTCATCGGCATAGCACTGGAAATTTGAGCAGAAAATGGAAATGCAGTAGGCGAGAGTTGCCAGGTATTGGTTGAAAAGCCAGGGCGAGAGGTTAGGCCCCAGGGGGACACCACAGGTAGAGAGGGAGATAGATGATAGGAAGGACCCAAGTTGTAATTGGGAGGTTCGATCAGAGAGGAAAGAGGTCAACCAGGCCAGAGCCTGATCGGTGATACCCAGGTTGTCATGGAGACGGTTGAGCAGGGTGGTATGGTTGACCGTGTCAAAAGCAGAGGAGAGGAGCTATGCCATGGTTAATACCATGCCATGGTTAGTACAATAATGCATTGTGGGTGCAAGACATAGTTAAACAGGCAGATGTGGGAAATTAAGCTTGATCTTGCAATGTTAGCAGAGGAGAAAAATGTATCAGTGTGTACTTTATATAATTTGACAGTGTAAGCATTTCTAAATGCTAATAGTGTTTGCACAGCAAAAGATACACGAAAACACATTTTTCCGGCAGTTTTGTTTCTGGAGTTAAACATGCAACAGCAGAGATACTTTCCACTGAAGCTCATTTCAGGCCAAGTGTCCAAACCAACACATTTACCATTTGCAATAGCTTTGCGATAGGCCTTTAAAATGTATGTTTTCCCTGACAAGAACGACTACAGTAGCAATGGAGCAGAGCTAGTCAGCTTATTGCAGATGCGCAATAGCGGATTCTACAGAAAAGATCAGAGGCTTGTATTATGCTCACTTTTTCTTTACTTCCGCTCAGAGCAGCAAAGAACAAAACACTTCAAGCAACGACATTACTCATGAAACCTCGAGCATTATTTAGCTTTAACAAAAAAACTCTGCACAGCCCAATCACAGGTCCGTGTCTTCTTATTTGCTCTTCTGCAATTCCCTTTTTTGCTCTTCAGACCTAGGAGATTAATAGCCTTTTATTTTAGCCATTTGCAATGTTCTTTTGTTCCACCTGTTCAGTGCTGCAGCAGAATTAGGGAGGTCAACAGCGCTGAAAAGAAGGGGTGCAGTGCAGATACAATGGTGGGGGCACAGAATCTCAATTCACCACGTAAGTGTATTTATTTATTATGTTTTCTTTTTCCTAACACACGGCTTTGCCAAAGGGGTGAAACGGCCCATGCAGGTGCACCAAGGAAGCCGCCATTTTGAGATGGAGTTCCTCGGCAAGTTGCATGCTGCAGGTCCAGTGGCGGTTGATGAATTTATGAACTGGCGAGGCGTAAATGTATGTGATTAACATGCATGAGTGACCAAGCACAGCAAGGGAGCCTGAACCAAACTGGCGTTGGGGGGGTCACAAGTGTTCTCCCACCAGAAGTGTTTCAAATAATGGGTTAAAATGGTGCATGTTAAAAGCCACACAGTTTGCAATCAATTTTGTATAGTAGCACATTAAAACCCCAAAAGATGCAACTTGCCAACAGTCCCCAGGACCATTTCCCAATGCATTTTCATTACACCTTTGCTCACAACCTATGCTAGCATATACAATATTTTTATGCTGGCTGTGCCTATACATGTCCATGCATGCTGCACCAATATGTTAGTATTACCATATAAGGACTTCCAGCCAGTAACCAAATGGCATGCTACAGAAAGAAAGTATGTCCAGCTGGCTAGACTGTCCTACATTGGATGTAGGCCAGTGACAACACTTATCATGTTTGCTTTACCCTTGATGCACCGTTAAGATGCACAGTAACTGTGCATCAAGAGTAAAGCAAAGTCAAGTGTTATTATGTGGGGAGACTGGTCTAAATTCAATGTAGGACAAGCCTAGCCAAGTAACAACCAGCATTGTCAACTGACCCGTGCTCGCGGGTTTGACCTGCAAAAAACACATCAAACCCTTGAAGCCGCAATTGTGTCAAAAAACCCGTGAGCAGGGTAGGCTGAGAAAAACTGTCATTACTCTCTAAAACGATTACTTTTAGTTACATGCAAAGCAAGCCTTTCATCTCCATACAATGGCTTTACTGAGGACTGCTTCTGCCAGTGACAGAGCTTTGACCTCCTGTGATCTCCTAAAGATGGCAGATTTCACAGCCTAGAAGTGTATATAGCCTTGCTGTCATATCTCTAAAAAAGATGTAAAAGCTTTGGAGTCAGGCACACAAGTTATTGGTGGGTCTGGGTTGAAAAACAAATGCTACATTCTGAAAGTAAACCACTGGCATAAGTGTTTACAATTGGGTTAATTGTAAGTCCAGATAATTGTGTTTGCCCCATCACTACATATATTCATTACTGATGTATCAATTTGTCAAGAAAGTCACTGCTAGTAAGTACACATTCCCAGAACAGTATGCTCAGGATCACAAGGCGCTCCAGTGCAATCCCATCACTTCTAATATCCTATTAAAGGGTAACTCAAAAGTACAATCCAGTGCACACTTTAGCTGAGTGATGCAAATAAGATGACATGCTTGTCTTTCAAACTAATCACAAATCATATATGATTGTCAGCTCTATTGGGGCAAATACACTTATCTATGCTATTAAAAACTGTTGTAAAAATGTAAATAAAAGGGAACTGTGCTTGCTTCTAATTCTAATGGAATTGTCCTCAATATTGCGGGTTCACAATTCATGTTGTCCTTTTAGTGAGGTCGGCACAGATCTACAATTTATGCCACTATTTTTAGTGCTAGCCATTGGAGTGTGAGCAACCAATAAGTGATCCTCGAGCCCCCTGGGAAAAATTGGCATCTATGGGTAATAACACTTGCCATGTTTCGTGTTACCCTTGGTGCACAGGAACTGTCTGTGCATCAATTGTAAAACAAAGCAAGTGCTATTACTAGGAAAGACTAGCATGCATTTAATGTAGGCAGGGAAGGCACTAGCTCTGGCAACGCCCCGGGGGAAACGAGATTTGGCGCCCCAGCACCAGCACAGTGTCTGGGCTCTTTTCATTTAAATAGGGTGTCGCCAGCCCCCTGCCTTGGGAGGCCTAAGCCTCTCACACTGAGAAGGTGGCAGAAAGAAGGTAGTACTCTGCCTTGATGTCTGAGTGCTAAGCCGCGGGCTCTGATGGGAACAGGATGCTACCAAGATCCTGTCAGATTTGTCACCTGGGAGAGTAGACAATTTAAATTTAAATATTCATTAACATGGCAGCAGCAGCAAACATACAGTGGCAGAGCACAAAGGTTTGCCCAGACGATATCAATACCCTATACCTATAATGACGAGCTTTCAAAACTGTCATCTGGCCATCCTTCAAAAAATAAGTTGCAGCTGGCTCCACCACCACGCCAGTTCAGGGCGGTGCCATATGTAAATGAAAAGCTCCCGAAGCCAGCACAGGAATCTTTTCTGTCCTGAGGACCAGGGCTGACTGAGGAAACTCCCAGATCTGCTTTAGAATACTTGGCACGAGACTGAATGCAGAAACAGCAAGGCTCACATCCTGTTCAAAAGATGTCCACAGGCCTTTTATGTTAGAGTGAGTATTGTGACTAACGGAAACAGCAGAGTGCAACTTCCATTACTCACTGAAGAGGATTTCTTGCTGAATCACTATCACAGACATGTTTCAAATTTAAAATTGTGGTCAATTTGAAATTTGAAACATGCATTCTGCATAAACACAAGGAGCATTTTGGGAACATAGGAAATTCCTATGATTCAAAAATGCTATTTGCTTTTATGGAAAATTCCAGGTTTGGCCACATCCCTCAGCCCCAACCTCCTCCTCTCCCAAGGAGATGGGGGAGCCCAGAGTATTTTATTTATGGACAGTGGTGCCCAATGTTGGTGAAAAGCTCCCCTCTCCAGCACAGGAGTGGGGAGCTTTTCACTTAAACAGGGCGCCCCTACCAATGTTGGTGTGGCAGCAGACCCCTTTTAAAGTGAAACGCTTCCGCTCCAGCAGAGGAGTGGGGAGCTTTTCACTTCACTAGGTTGCAGCCACCACTCCAAGTTGGGGGAGCATTTCAAAGGGAATCACTATCACAGACATGTTTCAAATTTAAAATTGTGGGCATTCTTTACGAGAATGTCCACAATTTTAGGACAAAGGGGAGCCCATAGAGTTTTATTTTTTGGAAGCAGTCCCCTACTTCAGGGAAAAGATCCCTTTGTCAACACAGGAGCAGGGAGCTTTTCACTTAAAAACGGCGCTGCAAGCACCCCAGTTCAGGGAAACCTTTCAAAGGCGGCCCCATGCTGGTGTGGCAGTGGATTGCTATTAAAGTAAAAAGCTACTGCTCCAGTACAGGAGCAGGGAACATTTCACTTAAATAGTGTGCTGCCACCACGCCAGCTCAGGGGAGCCTTTCAAAGGCTGCCCCGTGCTGGCATGGCAGCGGTGCCAATTCAAATGAAAAGCTCCCCACTCCAGTGCCGGAGCGGCTCGTGCCAACATGAGAGCGGGGCACTTTCATTTAAATAGGATGCCTCCACCATGCCAGCTCATGGGTGGTCCAGGGGTTATAGCGAGCAAAGTGAATTTAGAGCAGCGGCAGGGTACACAAATCCAATATTTGCACCTCCAGCATGCAGGAGAAGGGAGGGGCAGAGTGTGACCAAACGGGTAGTAGAGGGAGTAGGAAGAGCTCAGCGAGATCCAAACATGCATAAAGGAGAGTGACCTGGGAACAGAGGGGAGACAGTAAGGACTGGAGAATATAGTACCAAATGAGTGGGTAGGAGGAGAAACATTGCTTAAATTAGATAGGAAGACAGTGGGGGAAGCGAGAGGAACGACTAAGGAAGCAATGGGTTGTAAGGACACGAGTGAAGCAAGGCAATGGGCAGAGATCATGGAAGAGGTAGAGAGATGAGGGAAGGAGGAAAAGGAAGAACGCGAGAAAGTGCAAAGGGAAAAACAGAAGGTGGAAGTGCAAGAACGTGAACACGGAGAGACGCAGAGACAGCAAGAGCTTGAGGAGATGGGCAGGAAAAGGGCAGAAGAAAAAAGTGAAAAGCAAGTAGAGATAAAGTTTGAAGTAGAGTGACACATAAGGGAGCGACAGCACAGGGAAAGGAAAAGAGTGCTGTGAGAGAGGTGAGAGTAAAGTTGGGTTTAGAAAGCTTGGATGATAACATGGAGAGGGAAGAGTAAATAGAGAGAGACCGAAACAGGAGATACGTTAGGGCAGCTACACTGTCGGACTGAGACAACAGCGTGTCCTCCGTGAGGGGGGACTGCAAGAGCATTATATACCTAGGAGAAGGGCAGTGGGAAGGTGCATTGTTGGGAAGACTAAGCTTCCAAGACAATATCAACAGTGATGGTGGAGATACCGAGTCAGACGATGCCTTAGGAGGGAGTGAAGATGAGGGAGTAGGGTGACCTGTCAGATGGAGTATAGGGTAGAGCACAGACCGAGACAAGGTATGGGGAGCCAACAAGGACACAGGTAGATTACGGGTTGACAAAGTTGAGAAGGCACATCGTTCTAGGGTCGTATCCCACAGCATAGATAGCATCACCCCATATATGCAGAGGCTCAGAGACCTTCCAGCGCGGAGGAGGGTAGAACTAGTGAGGGCATTCACCACCACCAAAGACACCATGAGACTCGATGGGGAGACCGCACTGACACAGTTCCCCTTACTAGAGAAGGGTGGAGGGCAACCTCAATACATACTAAGGCAATAGATAGACAAATACAACTTAAGGTGTAAGCTACCCTCGTTGACTGCGGGAGTGGGGAAATGGATATACCAGATGGAAAGACTAACAGCAGGTCAGACATTGACAGTGGGGGAGATGAAAAGTTCACTGTCAGCGATTCTCAGAGAGGTTGCCGATGATGTATGGAAAAGGGCTGGCTACCCAGGAGTAACAGCCCAGAACACGGCGCACAATGTTTCACTGTTTAACAACTGCCGAGCAGCCTTGTGGAGTGCTCTACGGGTGCAGTATCTAGATATTTCAGACATTAGCGTGATCACAGCACGCAAAATGAGGGAAGATGAAGACCCCTTACAGTATATTCAAGCCAGTCAAGAGAAATGGAGACTTGAAACGCGAGAACTGTGGACAAGACAGTGGCATTATTTTACCATATACTAAGTCAAGGGTTGCCGAAGCAGGTGCAAAACCAGCTCAAGTAGTTAGTGGGGAGTGAGGCAAAACAATAGTCAGAAATTCAACTTACTACAGTGCACTATTGTAGGCTAATGCAAGAAAGGATGAGGAAGAAGACAGAGGAAAGAAAGCAAGAAGAGGTAAAGTTAGTGCAGAAGAAATTGTCCAAGTATGCATATGAGATTTCATAGGAGAACCTCAACTAGACCCATGAGACAAATCAACACCAATTGTCTCAACATCATGAGATTTAAGCTTTCCAATGTTGGCAGATGCAGTTTCCCTGTCAAAGCAGCCCAACTATGGAACTCCCTGCCTAACCTTATCAGAGAAGACCAACCTTATCTGAATTTTAGACACAGCTACATCAACCTGCTCAAGTCTACAGATCTTTAAGAACTTCACATGTATGACTCACACTTTGAACTGTGTGCGTATAATCCAGGTCTACACAATGTATTCCAATCTGTATATCCCGTATGTATCTTGTGTATATTATCTGTATATTCTGTATACATATGTATATATCGTCTTTACCATGCTCTTTGATGCTTTTAGCTCCGATTTTTGTATTACTATTATTTTTGTAACCATTGTACCAAGCCTCGCATATTCTGTAACTGCTGCGCCCTGATAGTTCAGAGTCTGGTGTGCATTAAAAATGATTAAACAAACAAACAAACAAACAAACAAGTATTCTATGGAAGGGGCAATGCTGACAAGCACAGAAGGACAGAGTGCACTGCATGCGCAGTATGAACCGCCACCCATGGGGGCAGGTTTCATGGGGCGGGGCAATGTGCAACATGGGTTCAGAGGAAGAGGGGGCCACCGAGAGTTTGAGGGTACAGGCAACCAATACAACAACAACCAGAGGGTTTTTCAGGAGGGTATCCAAAGCAAATGTGGGAAATACCCGAGTGTTGGGTGTGTCGAAAGATAGGACACATTTCCAGGGTGTGTAGAAGCAGAGGGGGATGCAACCGAATGGGGGGATGCAATATCAGCCCACATATCAGGGAGAACAAACAGAGTACTATGGTCAGGGCCAAACTCAATGACAGGTGTAGACATCGAACACATACCTGCAGACATACCAACCCATGGCACAGACAAGCCAGATTCAGGCACCCACAAAATAGTACTCACAGACCTCACATACATCACAGATGCAGAATAACCTACAGTCACAATACACTGTACATCAGCACAACAGGACATCGCCACTCACAGACACTATGGGAATGACTCCCATTAGAGAATTAGGAGGGGCAACTGTGGTGGGGGCAACCCATTCACAGGGAACGGAATGTCAGTAAACCCACAATAGGACAGCCCACAGACAGACCTGATGTGTTCCATCCTATTGATTACACCCAATCCGGCAGAGGAAGCAAGTATAGGGGTGACGATAGGTGACAAGAGATTTTCCTTTCTCATAGACACAGGGGCAACTAGTCTTGTATGAGGGAGGGAAGGTATCCAATGCCAGGTAATGCCATGAATGCGCAGGGATTTTCTGGGGGATGGATGTGGTTCCTTTTGCAGATGATTTTAGCCTTTCTATGAGGGTATTCCTCACAGACACCACTAAGCATAATGGGGGAGAGACATTATGAGCAAACTCAACATGACCATCTCATTCACCGACCAAGGGATAGTGTGTTCCAAACCGGGGATTCACCTCCTAACCGTGAGGGAAATTATTCAAGCCTACTGCGGACGAACACTACAGATTGGGGGGGCAGCAGATGAAGAGTTATTGCGATATGGAGCTGAAGTGATAATAGCATGGCTGTCAGGGATCTAGGGAAAACTATGGCATATTCCGAATTAATACATATTCAGACCAGAACTACCATTAGACAAGAAAGAGGGGGCAATGATTTCACTAGAGATAGAGGCAGTAATAGTGGGGGAAGACAGAATAACATTACACAGGACTGACAACACTGGACGAGCATGGAGGACAGTGATTTCAGTGGTAGAAGGGCACAGGTTGACTACGGTCACTGATGAAGAGCTATTCAAAGACAACCGCTCAGATCACAAGGTAATGTTCGACATCAATATTACATATTGGTTGAAGATTAACGACAGACAGGTGCCACAGAGATTGCAGATGATGCTGCAAGCACCACCATCATTTATTGACGAGGACTTGGTCAAGGCCCCCAGTGTCTTATGGACCGCAAGTCCCTATGACACAGGGCTTCTGAAAGGGATAGGGGCAGTAAAGATAAAACTCAAGCCAGGAGCCATTTTACAAAGAGCAAGGCAACACACTCTGTCGAGCGAGGCAGATGAAGGCATTTACAAAACCATTGCGGCCCTAGTTAAGCAGGGCATTTTAGTACCATCAAAATTATCATGTAAAACGGCAGTGTACCCTGTGAAAAAGGCAACAGGGAGGTTGTGGCGTTTCATACAGGACTTACGCCCTCTAAACCATGATGTCAAGGCAGAATTTCCTTTAGTTCCGAACCCAGTGACAAGTTTGTAGAGCATTCCTATGGAAGCTACCCGCTTCACAGTTATAGATCTGAAGAATTCCTTCTTCTCTATACCACTCCATCCAGACTCACAAGATTTGACTTCATTACTGTACAGAAATAAGAAGTAGAAGCACACTTGTCTTCCCCAAGGGTACTGCGAATCCCGTCTATATACAACAGGGTGCTCCAGATGGATTCAGGTAATGTTCAAGCAGAGAGTGTTGGTATACAATACGTAGATGACATCTTGATTTGCGGCAAAACAGAAGCACAATGTAAAAATGACTCGGTGCACATGTTGATGGTATTAGCAGAAAAGGGGTACAAGGTAGACAAGGCCAAATTACAATATTGCCAGGAAGAGGTATTATACATTGGACAACTGATCTCCCAAGAAGGACGAAAAGTGACCCCACAAAGGGCTGAGTCAATTCGTAGGACCCCAAAGCACACAACCATCAGACAAATGCAGCAATTTCTAGGCCTATGAAATTACTGCAGGGCATGGATGTTCAACTACAGCACATATACAAGAGCCTTACTGAGCGCACTGAAAGAAGCACAAAAGGGGGACAGCACATTGCAATGTACAGAAGAAATGACTGAGGCATTCAAAGAGCTGAAAATAGCAATATGCACAACTCCAGTGCTAGGGATCCCAGACGATCAAAGGGAATTTTACTTACTCTTACACTCCAACGGAGTAGTAATGACTGCAGTACTGACACAGATAACATCCATGGGCTCCAAACCATTAGCATATCACAGCAGGAAAATAGACCCAGTGATGAGAGGACATTATTTGTGCGAACAGGCACTAACAGCTGCTTGCACATTTGCAGTGGAGAAATCAGCAGGTATTGCTGGGATGCAGCACCACTCTTTTTGTAGAGCATGCTCTCTTTGCAATACTAGAACTGAAAACTACACTGACAACACAGAGGGCTTCTGGATTTTAGGAAATACTATCAAATCCGGCTATTAAGGTGGTGAGATGCTGACTTGTGAACCTGGCAACATTCGTCGCTGATCCTATAGAGGAGGTTGACTACATACAGGACTGCACCACAAACATAGAAAGCCGTGACGACATCCCAAAGGTAAAATAGGATGCACTTGAGGGGGGGAGAAGCACTTTACCTTGACGGGACATCCACAATAGACCAGACCACAGGAGAAAGGCATACTGGGATGGCAGTAGTGAAGTTAAAGGAGGACGGAACAAGTGAGGTGGTAGTAAGCACACGCTTACCGTCAAATTTTTCAGCACAAGCTGCTGAGTTGGTAGCTCTAATACTGGCGCTAGAGTGAAGTAAGAACCAGGCAGTGACAATATATTCAGATTCAGCCTACGTGACATCCACAGTGCATTCTGGGCTGTCATGTTGGCTGATGAGGGGCTTCAGACGTGCTGCCGGATCACTGGTGCAGCACATGCTCCTATTGGGCAGACTGCTAGAAGCCCTCTGACTCCCACCGCGCATTGCGATTGCAAAGTGCCAGGTTCACACGAGGGGGGAGGATCCCATCTCCAGGGGCAATGAGGCAGCAGATGTGGACGCAAAACACAGCACATTTTTAATGACATCCTAGAAATGGACACTCCATCCCAGGTGCATAACCATATATGAACAATGGTGATGAAGGAGGGGTATAACACACTACCAGACACAGATTATGGAATTACAGGGAGCTGCACCTAGAGAAGAAAAGGAATTATGGATACAAAGAGGATGCTCCATGTTCCCAACAGATGCCCTATGGCGACAAGAAAACACAGGTAAGGTGGTGATGCCATTATCATTATTACACACAGCACTGACACAACTGCACCATCCAACCCATATTGGGTAGGAGGTACTTGCTGTTCATATTTAAGAAGACTGGTTTTGTCCCAACCTTGCGGAACATGTGGCTGAATGTATGATTAATTGACTTGTTTGCAGGCAATTTTCTGCAGGCCATACACTTAAGGTAGTGAGAGGAGACATACCTTGCCCAATGGGTCAATTTCAACACCTTCATGTTGATTATGTGGACATGCTCCAAGTATTCCAGGGCTACCATTCCCGGTGTATCAGAGCTGGTCCCTGTTCCCATCCTGATGCCATTAGGGCAGCAAAATTCCTGGTTCGGGAACTTTTTCCACAGTGGGCCGTATATCAGGTCCTGCGGTTTGACAACAGCCCCCTCTTGCTAATGATTTGTTTCATCACATCACGACGTTGCTACGCATAAACGCACATTTTCTTGTGCCTATCACACACAGGCAAACAGGATGTGTGAGTGCCTCAACAGGCTGCTCAAAGAAAATATTGCCAAAATAAAGAAAATGTTGAATAAGCACTGGATTCACTGTCTACCGTTGGCTTTATTTGCATTGTGCAACAAACCAGTGTCCCACCACCATTTAACCCCACATGAGGTGGTAAGTAGGGCATTGCAGGATGCAGAAAATATGTCTGATATATTGGGTCAAGAAATGTATGAATACACCACTTCCTTCATGGTTAGTGCCTCTTATATTTCTTGCCACCTGCAGGGACAACGGGAGAGGCCCAAAGGTAAAGAAGAAAGCAACAATTTGTAAAGAAATGAGGAACGACTAAAACAGCACCACTTCATCCTGGAGAAACTGTCCTTTTGCGGGACTTCACCCGAACATGGTTCAAGCCAAGATTCACAGGCCCGCACATTGCTGGGGAAGTAACAGATTGAATGGTGAAGTTCCAAGGCAAGAAGGCCTAGAATTACATTGGGGACGTCAAGCCCAGTCAAGCAGCGGTCTCTTCAAGCAAAGACAGCAAAAGGGCAAATGTTCCACAAGAAGAAGAGCAAAAAGATCACCAAGGATCATCCTCGCCCAGAAGAGGCCAACCCATGCCCACTCGCTCCAGAGCAACAGGAATAGGGAAATTACTTTCTACACATCCAGAGTGAGGATACACTGTTTGTTTATTATTTTCTTTTTGCACACTTATGGCATTCATTGTGAAAGTTGGGGCTGTTATTGCCTCACTGTGCCATGCTTCCCAAAGACCCTCAACCCGCGAACTTCCAAGGCCAATTTGTTCTCTTTGTTAGGAGATCTAACTGTGGGCAAAGACCATCTCCCAGTATATTTTTCAGTGTTTTCCTGGCCTGCTTGTACCAAACATACCCACAACTGAATAGAGGAAATCCATCAGTACTTCCGATTCCAAGGGAGAACAGCAACCTTGAGATTGATGTCCAAAGCAACATTTCCCTATGAAGACAGCTATATAAAAACATTAGACATGATGGAAAGTTACTGGAAAAAAGACCAAGCTATACAATATATCACTGACGGCCCACAGAAAGGGGAGACGAAAAGAAAATAACATTGAAAGAATTACCATGTCCAAATAAGGGGCAGAGAGAGATAGGAGGAGAACCAGAATGATGGGAAAGACCACCAAAACTTGTTTACGGCCCAGTGTACACATCAGAAGGGTGGAAAGAAGAAGTATTGGGGAGCAAGGCACATACACTCCTAACAGTTCCTGTTCATACAGTTCAAGAAGAAAATGACAAATGCCTAAAGGAATGGGAAGTAAGTGTGAAGTTGCTGACCTTGGTGGAGAAAGAACCTGGAGCAATGCCCATAATACCACTGAAGAAAGCGGCATTATGTTTCCAGAATGATGGCACAGTAAAGGTTGGAAAAAACCCGGAATGCAAGCAGACGGTAAAGGTTCCAGGCATGAAAGCTGGGACAGCTGTGTTAATGGATCATTATTGCGCATGTGGATCTAAGGAATATGAGAAGCTGCCATCAAACTGGGGGGGAGTATGTTCACTGGCACACATCAATACCCCGGCATTAGTAGTTCCACAGAAAGACATCAGAACAGAAGACTTCCCTAAAATGGATGATACCAGATGAAAGACGAGATCAGTAGAATTGACTAGGGTGAAAAGGGGGAACTACATATCCTCAGCATCAGAGGATTCTCTGGACGTCATACCTCCTGAGCAGCGGTTGTTCAGCAGGACAGAGATTTTCTTTGCATCAGTAATTCCAGAAGTACAGACATACACAAATGCAAAATGGTTCCAGATTACGATGTGGGAGCTGATGCAAACAATACACTCAATGGTTAATGGCTTCAGCACTATTAAAGAAGAGCTCCGAGCAGAAAGGTTGATGGCCATCCAGAACAAGTATGTCCTGGACCTCCTCACAGCAATAGAAGGAGGTGTTTGCACCAAGATTGGTCATCTTGCTGCACATTCGTTCCAGCCAATGATTAAGCAAACGGGACACTAACTGAGGCAGTTACTAGATTGTCACAAATGCATGCCAAAATGGAGGAAGGAGCAAACGGTGCAGGAAAAGATTAAAGTTGGCTGTCATATATATTCTCATGGATGCCTGCATGGATGGAGAATGGACTAGAGCTATTTCTAGCAGCACTATTATTGGTACTACTGACACTGTGTGTGATCAGGATATGCAACACACAGTGCCGGAAAACGACAGTGAAAACTATAGGGATCAATGTGTTAGTAGAAACAACTTCCTGAAGAAGATACGATAATAGAAGCATGAGATACTCTGTGGATGCAAATAACAGTGGCCCTCATTAGGACCCTGGCGGTAAGGGGTTTACGCCAGCGTTAGCTGCGCCGACCCCTTACCGCCAACTACCAGTTCCCAAAGCGCCATGGTCACTTTTACGCCCGCTTTTTGCGGGCGTAAAAATCCATGGCGCTATGGGACCTTGGTGTTAATTACGCCACCGTAATGTACGGTGGCGTAATTAACGCCTTCCCCACTCCCATTGAGCCCTATGGGGCCGAAATGGGAATGGGGAAGGGTAAATGGGTCAATGGGGACTTACCGCCCCGCCAACCTCGGAATGGGGCGGTAAGTCCGCCATCCGCCATGGCGTAAACGGACTTTACGCCATGGCGGAAAAGTCCGTCGATGGCGGAAAAAATCCGCCAGGGTCGTAATGAGGGCCAGTGTGTCCACTGTTTGAATATCCCAACAACTACGTACCACCTGAGCAGCGGTTGTTCAGCAAGACAGATATTTTCTTCGCATCAGTAATTCCAGCAGTACAGACATACACAAATGCAAAATGGTTCAGATTACGACGTGGGAGCTGATGCAAACAATAAACGCAATGGGTAATGGCTTCAACACTATTAAAGAAGAGCTCCGAGCAGTAAGGTTGATGTCCCTCCAGAACAAGTATGTCCTGGACCTCCTCACAGTAATAGAAGGGGGTGTTTGCACCAAGATCGGTCATCTTGCTGCACATTCGTTCCAGCCAATGACAAAGCAAATGGGACACTAACTAAGGCAGTACTAGATTGTCACAAATGCATGCCAAAATGGAGGAAAAAGCAAAAGGTGCAGGAAAAGATGAAAGTTGCCTGTCATATATATTCTCATGGATGCCTACATGGATGGGGAATGGACTGGAGCTATTTCTAGCAGCCCTATTACTGGTGCTACTGACACTGTGTGTGATCAGGATATGCAACACACAGTGCCAGAAAATGACAGAGAAAACTATAGGGGTGACAGTGTTAGTAGAAACAACTTCCTGAAGAAGATACGATAATAGAAGCATGAGATACCCTGCAGATGCAAATAACAGTGTGTCCACTGTTTGAAGATCCCAACAAGTACAAGGTATATTGGGTAAATGAGTGTGGTGCAACCCAGAATGAGGCTGCTGTTATATGACATGAAGTTTAGATCATGCAAGGTTCTATGGACACCCGGGAGGAGTAATGAAGATTTGGCTGCCAAGAGCGATGGTGAATAGGTTTGGAGAAGTAGTCGACAGGTTGACCAGGTCGACCAGAGGAGGGACTGAAGGGAGGGTCCACGGAATGGCCCTTGTGTCCCCTATTCGCATGACTGCCCAAAGGATGAGAAATAAAAGATGTCAGTCACTGTTTGGACAACCCCCAGGTGGACCGGGGCATTCCACGTATGTGAGCAGATACTCTCTTAGGCAACCGTTCAAACCCTATCCAGCTGATGTCTTTGTGTATACAGGTGCCCCATCACTGGACCAGGTTAACTTATGAGTGCTGTTGTCATTAGTGACACCATGACATAGTAACGTCAGTCACGAAGTAAACTCGCTGCACGAAGTTACACAGAAATGCACATGCACACACGAAGAACATGCCGTTATGTAAATAGAGGACAAATACATGTACATACTGTCATAAGCCTTTTTCTTTTCACTAGCCAAACGCAGAAACGCAAGAAAGCAAAAAGTCACACAGAGCCGGCTTGCAACAGCTTCACTGCAACTAGCCATGTGGAACTTCATAGACGTATAAGGAAACTGGAAGAGCTGAATACTACTAACCACTAAGGAGAATACTACAATATATATGTAGGACAACCATAAAATGACTGTTGTGAATTCACATGAAGCCACAGGTCTCAGAATAAGGAAGGAAGAGATGCAGATGCTGCAGCACAAAGCACAGGTCCAGTGCTCGCAGCCAAGGACAAGGGCGGGTGGAACATTCCTGTCTCCCGGGGCAGGAAGCTACCTGCAAAATAACAGAATAAAACCTCACTAATTGCAGACCCAAAGGCTCAGTTTTGCGGTCCTCGCCCACGGGACTCAGCCACGCCCAACAATAGCCATTTACCCGTGGTGGAAAGAGAAGCGGTTTGCAGCAAAGTCAGCCAGAATTGTTACATGTGTTGCCCAATGAGCATTGCAAACTGCCGGCACTCTCCCAGGCTAGGAGGCTATACCATGGAAACAATAGGAACACACAAGGGGTCATTACGAGGTTGTATGTAAAAAACAGTTCTTATCGGCATGGAGCAAATACTGTGTCCGTGTAGGAGAGAGCCCGCTAACAGTGGGCTATTACGAGTTTGCGTGTAGGAGCGTAGCGGCATGCCTGTATCGACAGTACCGGCATGGTGCTAATGTCCCAAAAATGCCCCTCAGTGGCATCATGGAGAGCGCAGACAGCACTACCGCTGCCGTCCTCCCCTAAATAACGTGACCGCCATCAATGGATACAGCATTAGAGGGTACCGCTATTAGCGGTGACCGCTAATAAGCAGAACCGGAAGAAGCGTCATCGTGCCGGAACAGGAAAGATCACAGCGGCCATCTTGAAAAACACAATCCATTGCCATCCTCACTACACAGGACCTGGAGCCTATTTCCGACTGCATAAAAAAACCATCACCACCAGCATCATGCCTTAGGCTGTCAAAAAAGGCGCATCCCGGCAGCGCAAAGAGCGCTTCACGGAGGACCAGCTGGCAATGCTTGCAGAGACACTGGCAGATAATGCTGAGGTTGTCTTTGCCAACAACCTCAAGAGAGAGGCACAGATGAAGAACTAACTAACTAACTAACTAACTAAGGAGTTTCTTAGTTAGTCTGATAGCGCAATCACTCATCCGAAGGTCGCAGGGCGCTTACATGAACATATACAGACATATAACATAAACTAGAAGAAGGGAAGAAAGTAGCCACCATGGCGACTAACACGTCCTGAGGGGTAGGCAATGATCTTAAGACATCAAATGGAGATCAGACATCAAAAAGAAAGGTCTTAATACCTTTTCTGAATTGTTGCAGTGTGGTGGACTGTTTGAGATGAAGAGGGATTGTGTTCCAGTTCTTAGGGCCCCAGGCCCCAAAACTTGCTTCACCCACTTTCTTCAGAAGGGTACGTGGTTGTGCCAATAGCAGAAGACTGTTTGAGCGTAACGTATGCTTAGGAATCGCGGTCTGTAGCCTAGTTTTTAGATAATCCGGGGCTTTGCCTGAGAGACATTTCAAAACTATTGCTAGTCCTTTGAATTTAAGATGCTGCTCAATGGAGAGCCACTGTAACTTTTTCTGATGCTCTGTAATGTGACTTTGGCGACTTAGGCCACATACAGCTCGAACAGCTACGTTCTGTATAGTTTGGAGACTCCTAATATTTCTTTTAGAGGTGCCTATCAAGAGGCTGTTGCAGTAGTCCAGCTTGGTATTAACTATGGCTGCTGCAATGGATGCTCTATTGGCTTCAGACAGGTAAGAAAAAGGAGATCTGGCAACTTGTTGGCAAAATGTCAGTGCAGTAGGGAACACCCCCTGCACAGTCAAGGACGTGCGCAAATGATGGCATGACCTGCGCCTGAGAATCAGAAACATAATGTCGGCCAACCGGAGCCAGGGCCTGGCTACTGGAGGTGGTCCTAGCTCCCCTATCAAACTAAGCCGGTGGGAGGAAATCTGCGCCAGCACTATTGGAATCGAGGCAATAGAAGGTGTGGGCGAGATGGAACGTGGCGCCACCTCATCGGCGGATGGAGGTGAGTGTCCTAAGAAAACACTGTAATGCAAAGTATGATGATAGTTCACCAATTTGTCCGTCCCAAGAGGCAATGCATGGCCCTTTACATACACATGGACACATCCCTGCCTAGATGCCGTCCTCAGCATTGACACATCCACATGCATGCAGCATGGCAATGCCATACCTGAGACACACCACACAAATATTAAAATGGCATTAGTCACACTGCACGCAGTCCACAACAGAAATGCATGTCACACAGCATACGCCAGCATGAGCCCCACAGAGGAGCCACACGATGTTGGGAATTTGACAAATGCACCATCCACCTCCACTGGTGTCCGGGATGGGGTGCAGCAAATGGAACATACGGTGCAGCGCCAAGAGGAGCTGACAGCCCTAGTCAGGCAGTTTGTTTCCAATGGTGCCCAGGCAAGGCAGGAGGGGCGGGACAACGCTGCGTCCCTGAGACAGGCCATTGAGGCCAGCACTAAGCGTATATGCGAGGAGGTGTCTGCTCTGAGGCAAGTCGTTTCCCGCATAGCGGATTCCTTGGACGGAGAGTGCCCGGCCCCCAGACTGGAGCAAGCAGCCACCGCATCATCATCATCCTGCTCCACTCAAACCAGCCCCCTTCCCAGGTCTGCGCGCACCTTGCGACGATCGGACATGCCGCCACCAGGTGCGGGAAGCGGACAAATGTAGATGGGGCAGCCTGATTAAGGCAATAGACGCAGAAACCTGCAGCATTTGCTTGGACACCATGTGTGGGGGAGTTGTGGGGGGAGGGGGGAGAGGGTGTGTGGGGAAGTTGTGGAGGGAGGGAGAGGGGGGATAGGGTGTGTGAGGTGGACGGTTTGAGCACTTTGTACTATTTAAGTGTTTAATACACCCATTGTGTAGGATAAAAAAATACTTGAGTAGACATTCCTTATTGCATATGTGTCATTTATTGCTATACAATGCATAGTTTACATGTACTCCCACACCCAGTGCTCTCTGTCCCACTTTCAGGTCACCCTCTGCACCCATGTGTCTTAGAAATATTGTCCAATCACAGACTGGCACACAGCACGTCCTTCCTGTGCATCGGCACCGCGTTGATGTGCGCCCACATCTTCTTCATCACCTTCATCATCACCTGGTGGTTGCAGTTCAATGTCAGGGGGCAGGGGCACGTTTCGTTGGATACACATGTTGTGAAGCATGACACATGCCATGATGATCGTGGCCACTTTCTCATGCCTGTAGAGGAGTGCCCCAACCGACCGGCTAAGGTAGCGAAAACATGCCTTCAACAGACCAAAGGTCTGCTCGATGACCACACGGGTACGGGCATGGGAACGATTGTAGTCCTCCTCGTGCCTGTTCTGCAGGTTTCGGACATGGGTGAGGAGCCATGGCTTCAAGGGATAGCCACTATCACCTGCATGGGAGCAAAATAAGGTATGTGTTAGTCGATTCATGATGGACAGCTGTACTTATCACACATGCCTGTAGATATGTGTTGGTCACATGCACATGTCCCTGGTTGTATGCACACATTTTTCCTCCCCTCAATGTGTGCTGTGCCATGGTCTTATGGTGTGGATTGGGTCTTCAAGATGATACAGGTTGTACACTGCCTTGATGTTGCTCATGCATTGTGGACATATACTGCTTTGTTTGTGATGTGTATGTGATGTGTAGTGTTCTGTATGATTTTCTAACTGGCAGTGTTGGCAGTAGTCTCTGCATTATTTGGTATTCAGCACCAGTTATTCCCATGGTGACATGCTGCACTACTGTGGTGGTGGCCCTGTGACAAGCAGTGGATTCCCTTGGTGGTTTTGTTTTGTGCACTCTCATGGATGCTTGTCCTGTGTAGTGATTTGCTGCAGACATTTACATTGAATACTCACAGCATGTTGCTGGTTTGTGTTACGGAGGATCAGGTCCGATGATGGGTGGTGCGCGTGTTGTGGGATGTGGGATGGTTTTAAGTTTGGCATGTTGTGATAGGTGTGCAGCTTACTTCAATGCTATAGGAATTGGTTGTTATGTTCAGTTTGGGATGCTTTGGGGCACTGTGTTTTGGGATGTGCACATCGTGCTGTCACCACAACAATGACACCGTGGTGGTGCGTGCATCTCTCCCCCCATTTCACTGCCGTGTGCCTGTCATGCAACTTACCAAGCAGCCAAGCACGGCGTCCTGCATGTCGCTCCATGTAGCATGGTAGCGTGGAGTTGCGCAGGACCATTGAGTCATGAGTTGATCCGGGAAATCGGGCACAACAATGTGCGATGATCTTGCTGGAGTCACATACCATCTGTACATTGATTGAGTGATATAGCTTACGATTGCGGTACACCACCTCTGTTGCATGTGGGACCACCAATTCCACATGGGTGCAGTCAAGTGCACCAATACAATTTGGCATGCCTGCCAGTGCATGGAAGCCAACCTTTGTGTCAAAGATCTCCTGGGGAGTCCGTGGTAGGGATATGTAGTCCCTTGTGTGCTTCAGGAGGGCATCCAGCACTTGGTTCAGCATGCGAGAAAATAAGGATTGTGATATGCCATGCATGTGCACCACTGTGTGTTGGTAGGTGCCTGTGGCCAGAAAGTGGAGCACAGACTCTACCTTCAGTAGAGTTGGGATGGCGGTGCGTATTTCAATGAGGCTGATGATGTCGTCGTGTATCATGTGCACAATGGTGGTGATGGTGTCCCGGTCCAGACGGTACAGGGTGCGGATCTACTCAGGGGTTAGGTTGAATGGACTGGCTCTGATGCGAGGGATTGAGGGCTGACTGCGTGGTACCACTGGCGGCACTGATGGGGCTTGCTGGGCCTGTCTCCCCCTCCTTCTTCTCCTGCATCTTCTCTGTGGTGCCTGTTGTTGCTGGTGTAGCAATGCAAGCATGTCCTCCAGCCCCAGTATTGCTACTACAAGTGGAATAATGTTGGTGTGATGAGGGTTGTGGTGTGTGGGTGTGCTCCTTTTGCGCTGGCCCAGACTCCATTGGCACCACCTGTGCTGATTGTGTGCACCTGTGGCAGTTGGGAACACTGGGCATTGCTGTTTCTGGGTGGTTCGCGATGCTGGTATTGCCGGCATCCTGGTACACCTCATTACTGCCTTCATGATGCAGTATTTGCATGTCTGCCTGACTTGTGATATCCTCCTGTTAGCGCCATCCCACTATTACCAGGCCCAAGGGCTGCGTGACTGCGCACATGCCTGTACAAGGGAGCACGCTATCAGCGGTGGCGCTAATACCGGCCTGTTGAGTCGGAATAGCCCATAGCGGTATGTGGTGCCAGTAATCCCTTACAGGCATCGTTTTTCCATTACCTCCAACCTCGTAATGACCCCCACAGTCTTTCCCATTACCCTGGAAAGGAACACTGAGCGCTGGAAACAGAGCAGGTTCCCAGGCCTGGGGGGACCCACTCCAGCCAATCAGGGAGCACAAATCCTGGAGGGGTGTGTAATGGGGCAAGGGGCAATGGCCATCCTGCAACCATGCAACAATGTAATACATCGTTTTGGGGGAAGTCTCAGGCAAACCCACCTGACGACTCTTAAGTCTACTATTGATTCCTTGTCCCCTCTTCCTGAATATGCAGCAAAGCACCTCAATCAGGATCTGGCTCCTTTATGACCACATTTGTGAACAAATCAATGACACAAGGAATTGTACCTGATAGTTTAAAGCATTCTATAGTTACCCCCTATTAAAAAAGCCAACAATGGATTCTGAGTCCCTCCAGAACTATCGTTCCATTGCAGGGCTACCTTGGCCGGCTAAAACTTTTGAAAAGCTGGTCACAGGTCAACTCCAGAAATGTGCAGAAAACAAATCATTACTGGATAAGTTCCGATCAGGTTTTAGACCAGGTTTTGGAACTGAAACTGCCTTCCTAGCTGTACAGGACGATTTGCTAAAGGCTGCGGACCGGGGTGAACTTTCTTTACTGGTGATGTTGGATTTGTCCGCAGCCTTTGATACTGTGAATCATCATATCCTCCATGAGCGGCTGCAAGAAGTAGGAAAAGTCTCTGATCATGCAATAGGACGGTTTAGGTCATTTCTGACTAACCGTCTAGAAAAGGTTAGACTAGGTGAATTTATTTCAGATGCGATCAAGTTGAACCGTGGAGTCCCGCAGGGATCATCCCTCTCACCACTATTGTTCTTTGTGTACATTCATCCCCTTCTGGAGATCCTAAAACGCTATGGGTTTACTTTTCATTCCTATGAGGATGATACCCAGATCTTCATTGGGGTTGTAAATTTTGTGGAACAATTTAGTAGATTGGGACATTGTTTGGATGAAATAAGTAGTTGGATGTCCAAAAACCAACTACAACTCAATGCAGCGAAGACCGAACTTGTTTTGGTTCGGACCAAAACATTTACTGACTGCAGCCAGGAAATTGCCCATCCCAACTCTTCTGGGAAAGAGTTTAACCTTTGTATCCAAGGTAAAGAACTTGGGTTGTGTGTGGCAAGACGATCTTGGCAGTGAAGGACAGGTGGGGGCAAAGGTTCAGGTGGTGCACTTTGTGTTAAGACTTCTAAAATGTGTGTTAAGACTTCTTCTAAGATTTATTTTATTGATTTCCCACAACAATGTCCATGTATGTATATATTAAGTTAATACTGTATTACGCAGTTAGTATCATATTAGCTTCACCACTGCACCGTATATATCTGTGGTCATTATGTAAAGAACAAAGGTAGGGGTGCACTTCCCTAGTCACATACATATGTATATTTTCTGGTCACATTCTTGCCATTTTGTATTTACTCAGCTGATGACATGTCCGTGAACGCGTCTGTACTTCGAGGACAGTTCGGAACTGCATTTACTACCGATCTAGGAACTTTCAAGCTCAAAATTTACCCTGTAAACTGTACATTGGCAGCACAATACGAAAACTAAAAGTAAGAAATTTTGAACACCTGAGAGCAATTCAAAATAAAGATCTAAGATCTCCCATATCAGTTCACATAATGGAAAATCATCCAACGATGGAGATATCAAATCTAAAGATATTTGGCTTGGAAAAAATCTCCTTACCACCTAGAGGAGGAAACAAGGAAGAAATCTTGAGAAAGCAGGAAAGTAAATGGATATGTATTATGGACACATGTACAACTGGTTTGAATTGCGACACAGAGATGTACAATTGGTTATGATTTTTTGTTATGTTAACTATGAATATGTCTGACTAGAACAAGTTCTATATATGATTTGGTCTTGCCTAAGTAATGACATCCCAGTATAACTGATCATCAGCAGATTATTAAGTGTTAATTCTGGTTAAAATGTAGTGTTAGGCAGAAACCTGTGCAGTTCCCTTAGGAACCACTGCAAAAAGTTTAAGACTACAGGTGTTGGCAGTAAACCCAATTGGTAGTAGTCTGCACCACCCAGATTTACCTGGTAGCTGTGGCTGAGCAGTCAGACATCTCTCAAGAAGAGTTAGACAGTATATAGAGTATACACATTAGGTACAAAAATACAGTAGCACAAGCAAACACTGACCAGAGCTTTGGTATAAAAGTATATAATTATTTATTTAAAAACACACTTGTAAAAATACACTGGCACTAATATGTCAAGCAAGTTCAAACACAGTTATTAGAAATATATACAACTCCCTGATTAATTATTCGACAAGTCTTAGGAAAAGAACACCACTTATTGTCAAATACATAAGTGAGCGCTTAACCAAGATGGCACTCCAATAATTATTTAAAAAGGGAGGGAAAAGGCGGAATTAGGAAAGCACACAATACCAACACTTTTAAAAGAACCACAGCAAGTCAAGAAAGGCAGAGTCTACTGTAGAACAAGAAAGTTCATAGGCCAGGCCCACTCTTGGAGAGAGCAAGGCGGAATGTGCCCAAGATCACACAGTTGAAGTACACTTTAAAAGTCTTTGCAGATAGTTCAAAAGGAGTTGGATCAGTTCAGAAAAGTTAGTTAACAGGTCCCAGGTCACCGCAGGATAGAGATTCAAGGATTTACGAGACACCTTGAACAGTCTGTTGCAAGGGAGAACAGGCGGGACACAGTACCTGAAATGGTGAGAAAGCTCCAGCGGGGGCAGTTGTTCCTGGCAGCGGGTGTAAGTAAGTGCTTCGTCCAGGGGAAGAGAAGATCTCGACATGGAGGAAAGCTGGAGGTCGTTGCACTGCCAGGGAAGAAACCAGCCGCAGAGTTTCCCGGTTAAAAGGTACTACCCTTTTATTCGCGGTAGTGGTGAAGCGTGGCCATCCGGCCGCCGGGGTGTTTGGCACGGGCGATTCGACCACTAGACGATCCAGGAAGGCAAAAAGAGGGCGAACTGGTTAACCACACCAGTTCAAAGGAAGAAGACTCTCCAGGATGAAGATCTTCTCTGTCGTTGGAAAGTGGTGAGTTGGTTCAGCAGGGCTCCACCGGTGGTGTCGTTGTTGCAGGTCGGCTCAGCTTCTCCCTCTTTGGATTCTTTAGGTCCTGTGGTGACTTCTGAAGTTCCAGTCCCCAAAGCCCTGCTTTTATGCAGAAAACCCCCATTCATCAGTCCTAGCTGTCACTCAAACATGCTAAGTGGTGAGCCAGGAGGCTCACCACTGGGCCAATCACACAAGAGTGTGACTTGAGTTGCCGAGGCAACTCAGAGCAGGGTGCCTACTCCCCCCCCACACATCCTGTAGACCCAGACTGAGTGGCACCCCTTTTGGAGGCTTCTGGGCAGAAGCCCGCCAAAAGTGGAACAAAGGGCTCGACTTGGGTTGGAGTTACAGAGGCGAACACAAACGCCATTTTAAAACCGAGTCCTGGCAAAAAGACCCAACCGGGGAATAAATATTAAATAAATAACCCAGCGGTATCTTTAACATTGCACCAAAAAAGTGGTGCGTTTATAATGAATGGGAAAATCCCAGAGGAAATATTCCGGTGGAATATTTCACGTGGTAACCACTGCCATCAGCCAGAAACTCGACGAGGGGGTACTGCACAGTGCCCCCTTGAAAAACAGACCCAGGGGCAATCTTATTACCCCTACCAGTACTTCCACAATATGATGGTTTGTACTGGTTCTGTTCCCAATTTAAGACTAGTAAAGTCAATGGTGACTTTACATGCCCTGGGAGACAGTAGTCAGTCCCAGGGTATGGAGTCTATGTTTGGGGGTCCCTATGACACCCCTGTGTTACTGCACTGAGGGTGCTGTGTAACACACTTATCAAAAACACATGAAACCCTATGGAGTAAAAGACCCCATAGCCCATAAAACACATTTCACAAAGGACATTCTCAAATCATGCCTAAGAGTGGGAGAAAAAGAGTCTCACTCTTAGCAGGAGAAAAAATAAACCCCAAAAATCCAGCAAAGCTGCTGGGGGACTCACTAGGTTTGGCAAATTAGCCTATACAGAGAATTCTCCCTAACAGATTTGGTCTTGCTTAAGTAATGATATCCCAGTATAACTGATCATCAGCAGATTATTAAGTGTTAATTCTGGTTAAAATGTTCCTAAATTGTAATTTAGTAATCAGAAATAATTATATACATTTTTTTCTTTTTTTGCGTACAATTCCCTCTAGTAAAAACACATCTATAGAATCATAAAAAATATAGAAAATATATAACTGTCTCGTTCAAACATAAAAGAAGGGATATATGCCATCTAATGAAGTAAAATACAACTGATGTGAATTTATTAATACCATAAAATTGAATTAGGAATACCCCAAAAATAAGCTTGCTTCGAACTAGAATCACAAACAAAAATGGCCACCGAAACGTGAGGTCACGCGATGACGTCATCACGTAGCGCGTAACAATGTGGCGCGCGATGTGATGACATCATCGCGCCTCACGCCAAATATAAATACAGCGTTTCCCAACAGAGTTGCTGCAAAAGCATCCTGCAGCACTCTGCCAGTTACCAGGACCAGGAAGGACGATTTTGAAGATGACTGGAAACAAAAAACAAAGGTGAGATTATCCAGCTTCCTCACTAAGAGGTACTTCTTTGTTGGAAATTTAAATACATTTCCAAGCCATCTCTAAACTTAATATTAACCAGTAAGACCTTATACCTTCTAAGTAAGCCTTCTCTGTCTCAACAGAACTTATTAAGAACTACCAGCAGAGAGCTGACATCATAAATTATCATTTAAAAACGCACAGCTATTGGATTTAAATTGACTGCAAATTTAACCAACTTGGATAAGTGAACACACTACTAAAAAGTGTTTATGAAGGAACAAAATAGGGTGAGTTAAGAAACAATACAACATTTTATATAATCCAAAAGTTTTTTTTTTTAATTTAAATTGTGACAATGGTCTTTTTCTTCTTTTACCTTTCTTTTTTCAACAATAGTGTAAAACAGACTAGGATTTGCTCTCCTGATGAACCATTGTAATGAGGAATGGGGAAACACGTGTCGAGACTGAGTGGGGATTAAATTAATCAAGTGAAAGAAAAAATATTATTATTTGAGAACTACTTTTGCTTATTGAATTGTAAAGTGTGGAGTAAACACTTGGACTGAATATACATGTGATGATGACATGTGGAAATCAAAATAAAGAGCACCACAAAATAGAAGCAATGTATTGAAGATTCTTTTTCTTTCGAATACTCACCGCAATAAATTTAACTTTAAAGGTTGGCGCATTCGAGTAGAACTTAATAGCTCACATCAAATCATTTTTCAATAGTTACTGTGTAGCAGCCACAAACGGATTTGAGCATTACTCATGCAGACAACATCCAAAGATACAAGAAAAATATAACCTTATGGAAAGCTGTCGCCATGGATAAGCTTTTTTGGTTGCAAATTTTTGCACACCTCCTACACCTAAACTTACTCATTATCCATTAACAATCTAGTACAAAGCAAATACTCGGAAGAATGTTAGCAAAACTGATATTTATCTTTAAAAGGGCATCAGCTATCGCCATCCCTCCTCCCCAAGAGCCACCACCACCACCAGCTGGAAGACCTGCACAACAAATAAAGCACAGTACTTCGAAAGACAATGAAGATGACCAAGAACATGAGGTAGAGGAAGTGCCTACCTCTAACACCCAGAGAGAATCATGGGTATGGCAGTTCTTTAACACTGTTGGGAATGTACCAAAGGCTAAAGCCCACCAAAGTGAAATGCAATGATTGCAACTTTGTACTCAGTCACGGACTACCTGGACAGTATTCCTACGGGATCAACTCCATGCACCGCCACACCAAAACCAACCACCGCAATGCTCTCAGAAAGGTTGTTCCTTTCTTAGCAAGTAGTAGGCTTGCAGCGTTCCGCTGTAGGAAGGAAAATCCTTTTCCAAGATGGCCACCATGGAAAGGGGAGGCAGGGCTCCATACAGAGACCCTCTTCCTTTCGATGGCAGCCGGCAGAAGGTGAAGAGAGAACCCAATGACCATATTACCACAAGCACCATTTTATTTTACTTTCAAATCTGTCCTACTTTCGAATAACTTTATCACATAGCTGGTCCCAGGTGGACATGGCCACTTTAACCCCATTTGTCGTCCCTCGTGGTCATGGCCAGTAGCCAGATTGTCCGGGTCATGACCTTATGCCATGATCCGGACAATCTGCCCACTGCCCATGGCCACAGGCTATACCTCAGTCACCAAAAGTATATCACTATTCTTTGTGCCTACATTATGACACTTGTCAAAAAATAAAACACAAGCACATTTGCAAAACCATGCTTTAAGGTCCTTGCCAATGCTCCTTACATGAGTTTGCTGGAAATCCGCCCATGTTCTATTTTTTCAGATGTGTCAAAATGTATGTACATACAATAGTCATATAACTTATTCCTCACTTGAAAAAACCCATTCAGACTTTACACAAACATTCAAGGTTGGGTCTATAATCTTTCTGGAAACTTTTGTCCACATTCTTCTAACGGCAACACATTTATAAGCCATTTAAAAATGTTGAGACCTCCCCTCTAATTTAGCCCCCTCTTGACAAAATCCCACCAAACTTTATAATCACATTTATATCTAGATGTAAAATGTTTTTGCAAACTATTGTGTAGATTCATCCTATGGCACCACATTTATAAGCCTTTACAATATTTTGGGACCTTCCTCTAATTTTGTCCCTTCTTCACAGAATCCCACCAAACTTTGCAAGACCATTCAGGTGTAGAATAGAATTCCACAATTTCATACAGTTTCATTAAGTGGCGCCAAAATTATAAGCCATCCAAAAACTGCTTTTCACCAACCCTGTAATGCAAAAATAGGCATAGATGCGCCCGAACATCTGAAGTGTTTGCGAACATCACAGGACTGTACCCGAACATCTGGACTGCTTGCAGACTTTGGGGGTGTAAAACAGCCGTTTTTTGGCTTCTTAAGGCCATATCCCATCTCATCCTCATCACCCTCACCTCCCCAGAGATTGCTTGATAAGTTTGTCAAGTGCAATGTTGTGTTTTTAATATGTTTTTACGTGATGTCCGCATAGACTGGCGGTTGTCCGCAAATTCAACATGGCAGACATTTCCAAAAATCTGCTGAACTACCTGCTTTCACCATTCAATGAATGGGCGCATCCGATGTCCGCAGACATCGCGTTGCCTTCTAGGCCAATCGAAGCCCGTCCCCGGACCGAACAGAGAAGTGAGTCTGCGGACCAAACCCAGATATCACACATTTTTGGACCTTCTTTTAGCCTGTTTTAAAGACAACTACTGGATGGATTTAAACCAAAATTACAAAAGCACAAGCCGCCCCTCCTGCCGCAAATTTGGTGAAATTCCGTACAACGGTTAAGGCTGTAGGTGTGAGCAAAAATTATTTTCCATTATTTTCCATTACGTCTATGGAAGAAAAAAAATGTGGCACCCCCTATAATTTTGCCCCCCCCTTGACAAAGCCTCACTTCACTTCAATACGCACCGAAGAATAGACAATTGGGGGGCTTTCAGGCAGCATTAGACAAGATGAACAGGGCACAGCACGAGGATAAACTGAGGATTCTTGGGTTAAAAATACCACTTAGATGAGGAAGCTGCTGTACAGACAGAATAACAGGCAGGCAGACAGAATACCAACACACAATGGCCACAACCAAGGCTGTATACTGCTGCCACATCTGTTCAAAGAGCTCCCACTTCCTCCATGGCTGTCATCATATACACATGAGCACCTCTATATGCCGAGGAAACTTGTACATGCAGTAAATTTTTGTTTTTTTTTGTTTTATTGTTTTATCAAAATAAGATTTTACAATACATTATTTCTTTCAGCATTTCATCAGACGATCATCGCAGAACAGGACTTTGATAATTTTGCACAGTTTTGTTGAGGCCGTAACAGGCTTCGACGTTGTATTTCAGTTCAGCTAAATGCATTGGATTAGAGACTATTTATCTGCTTGGTGACCGCCTTTGTCATTTAGTAGATTGGTCTCAATGTGTTCGATCATTTTAGCCAGTGCAATTTGCCATGTAGTTTTCTCACCTCCTATTAGTCGGCACCACCATGTGTCTTCTTCGGCCAAGATGTCAAAGCCTGCCATTCGTGATAGATATTGTTGCCTGATGGCAGTTGTGGCTGGACAAATCATGATCAGGGGCCTTAAAGTTTCTTTTAATGGATAAGGATCATGTTTACAGAAGCAACAGCCATTAGTTGATGTCTGACCTCGTATATGCAGAATCTCATTTGTTTTGAATATATTCAGCCGTGCTCGTAAGATTAAGTTTCGTGCCTGTCTGCTTGGACATTGATTTACATAGTTTTGCAGCTCATTTCTTTTTAATGTGTTGCTAGGTAGATGAAGAGTGAGTTTTAGTTTTGCGGCATTGTCTATCGTGGAGGCCCAATCATTGTCTTTTATTTACCTTAACATTTTGCATGGGTTGGTTATGAGTTCTTCCTCATTTGACATGATATTATTTAGAACCACTGGATTTTGATCTTGCTAGGTATTTAGCATGTTACAGTTTCTGCTGTCCATTTCCCATTTTAACAACCTAAAAACTTCATTGCCGTTGTCCATTCGACATTTTCTGTACAGCATAATGGAATTGCAAAGCACTGTGCATTCTAATGATAACAGACTTAATTCTCGTCTGATGGCTGGCCCTGGTGTTGAATTTGGTAGATGCAGCACTGTGCGCCAGAACAGTGCCTCTGACTTGGGCCATTATTGTGTTGGTATCGTGGGCATTGTTTCAACACCATATGTCACTGTCGGCACCACCTTCATTTTATAGAAATTTATCGTTGGAACCAAGGAAAATTTTCCGAATTTGCCATCAATGACTTTAGCTTGGGCAGCTAGTTTTTTGATCTTTGAATAAAGTTCTGCCTGCATGGCTGTTTCTTTTTCTGAGCTGTCCAGGATCACTCCTAGGTATTTGAATTGAGCAACGGTCTCAATGCTGGTTTCTCCCAGGTTCAATTTGAAGTTGTTTTTTTGTTTTTTCGCACAATTTTGGAGAATCATGACCTTCGTTTTGCTCGTGTTGATTTCAAGGTAATTTTTTGTAGCATACACTTGAAGAGAACTGATTTTCCGCTGGAGCCCTATTTCTGTCTGATCAAAGATTGTCAGGTCATCTGCATACAAAAGATGACCAATCTGTCGTGGACCTAATTTTGGTGGAAAGGCCCTGGTTGAGTCTTCTATGCATTTGATATCGCCGATATAAGTGAGAAAGAGTGCTGATGCCAGCGGGCACCCTTGTTTTACACCTCGTTCACTGTGATTTTCGTCTGATAGCACGCCTTCACGATTCAGACGTACTATCAGTGAGGTGTGGTGGTGTAATGCTTGAATGGGGGCGAGCATGGAATTAGGACACTGCCAGGCTTTTAGTTTGTCCCATAATACCTGTCTCTCGACCCTATCAAAGGCTTGAGAGAAGTCGATGTATACAACAAACAGATGGCGTTTGTTTTGTAGAGTCTTCGCTTTTAACGTGCTGCATGCTAGGATGTTACTGGTCGTACCTGCATTTTTCTTGAAACCGGCCTGAAAAGGATCATTGCATTTGGCTCCGGCTGCCCATTTCTGAAATTTGGTCATGAGTAATGATGCATATACATCAAGTAAGGCAATTGGTCGAAAGTTCTCGGGATTTGTTAAATTTCCTTTCTTGTAGATTGGAATGATTATGGCTTTGGTCCATGATTGTCGAATAGATTGTGTTTCAGTACACCGGCGGAAGATAGCGCTCATTAAGCTTGCCCATTCTTTGGGATGTTTTTTTAGCTCTGCATTTGAAATGCCGCATGGACCCAGAGCTCTGGAGTTTTTTTGCTTTTTAATGGTGTCAAGAATATCTTCTTCTTTTTCTAAATTAATCCACGTTACACCATTTTCTTGTTGCTCTTGCGACGGAGGACTTGCAGCTGATCGAAATACTTTGGTAAAGTGCTTTTCCCAAGTAGCTTGACAAATGTTGTTTAGAATATGGTTGTCTAGCTTTTTGTCTGCGTCACGTATTAGCGTCCAGAAATCTCTACTGTTGTTGGTGACGAGAGTTTTGGTTATGTGCTCAGCATCTGCCTGATGTAATTTGTGCCTTTGAAATCTTACCCAGTCCTTATACCTTTTCTTTATATCTTTGGTGTCATTTAACACGTCTGTGCTAACGGATTTACGAGCTGCTCTTAGCGCTCTTCTTTATTTGCGCCTTTTCACGACAAGTTCTTTGTTGTAGATGTGTTTAGTGCATTGATTAGATGCAAACCCATTTCCCCTTTTTTGGCGGATGTACGGGATCAGTAATGGTTGATAGTCGATACCATCAGTGCCTACAGAGTATCTGTTTTCATTGTACTTGTTTGTCAATTTGGTGATATCTGAAGCATTTATTCTTAGCCTTGTGCCTTGCGCATTTGGCGCGATTTGGGTGGTGAATTTCAGATTCTTATTGCTTTTTAAATTCCAAACAGTTTCGAGCAGGTTGTGGTCGCTCGTTGATGTACGACGCACCATGAAAGATTTGGTAATAAGGAGTAATGGCTGTGAAACGAAGATATAATCAATGGTTGTGGCTGCGGGTGGGCGCTCCCACGTCGGTATTCTGTCCGATGCTGGAAATGCGTCATCTATGTTATGAAGCCCTTGCGATTTACTGAACTTTAGCCATTCTTTGCCTCGTTGTGCAGATGCCTGATAGGCTGCCGATGCTTTCTTTGACTCTTTGCAGATGGCATTTAGGTCTCCCCACATTAAGACGGCGATGGCAGGATATTCGGTCGTGGCTGCAACAAGCAGATTTTCACACAGATCGATGAATCTTTTTGCGGTAATTGATGCTGGGTTCCAATATAAATTGACTATGATGACATGTCTTGGTCCTGGATTTGAGTTAGACGTGTCTTGCAAAGAGACTCGTACTGCTAGCAGCGATTGGTTTGCCATAAGCGTTTTCTTTACTTGAACTCCGGATCCGTTATGGCAGGCTGTCAGTAAACCTGATGTTGGTCGACCTTTGCTTCCTCTGGCAGCTGGTGCTAGGATGGTCTGATATCCTTCCATCGTTGGTGTTTGTTGGAGCCAGGTTTCCTGGAAACATATGATATCAAATTCCCCTAGGTTGGGCCCACCTGGCATCGTCAGATGGGAGTGGCCGCGTGTATTCCAGGTGCAGAGGGTGAGTTGGGTTGGCCCTTCTTTTGACGTGTCACTTGTCGCAGGGCCACCCTTCAGGAATGGCTATTTAGTACGATGTGTGGTAAGTACCTTTGGTAGCCAAGCCCATAGCCCTGTTTTGTTACTTGAAGATATGTCTTTCGTATTTTGTGCACTCTTCGTTTCCTCTTTTGTTTGTAAATTACTTTTTTTGTTTAGTTTTCGACTGTTGTCGGATCTTTGCTCTTTTGTGTCTCGACTTCTCTCCCTTGGTTTGGAAGATATTTGTTTGTGTGCAGGTATTTGCGGCTCTCTCTTATGAGTGTCGTGGTGTTGTAAGTCTGGGTTGTCCACTTTTTTGAAGTTGGGGTTTTTCTGATGGTTCACTTCTGCCTTTTTATACAGGGGAAGCCTGTGTGTAGAGTTATCATGTCTGGCTCTGGAATCACTTTGCCGTCTGCGTACTGAGGCATCCAGACTTTTATGAGCCTGATAAGCTGATTGATCTTCGATGTGAAATCCATAACTGTGGATATCATGTTTGTGCCTTAGTATCTTTGTGTATACCGTGTGGGAATTCAGATGGAGTAGAGTAGCTGCACCAGATCGATTATGCCATGGCTCCACAATTTTTATGTCTGCCGAGTGGATATCTCGCAGTTTCTCAATTAGGCTGAATGTGGCCATGACAGATCTCCTATTTAGGATGATATCGTCATTGTTGCACCTTCTTTGCGTCATCCGTATGAGCCACCTGTGGCTCGTTTGTCTGTTCGGTTTGTGGTGTGGGTCTTTTGGTGTTAGTCCTCTGACCCTGTAGTCCTCGTTATTTCTCCAGCTTGATCTGTTTTTTGCTTTTTCGTCTTTATGTGTGTATTCACCTCTATCATGATGATTTTTCGTTGTATTTCTGTCGTGTTTCTTATTTTGGTCACCATGAGTAGTGAGACGTGAGCGTTGACGTGATGTTTGTGATTTCTTTTGTTTTGCAGGGTTGTCACTTGGTTGCCAGTCAGACACATCTCTCTCCCTCCTGGTTTTCCTGTCCGGGTCAAAGTTGGTGTTGTTACTCTTTGGTTTCTTGTGGTTAGTTTCTTTGTCAGGCGTCTTCATCATGTTGTTTTCTTTTCTGTGACGCTTATCGGCCTCGGTGGTTTTGAAGTGATATTCTAAGCGGTTGCGTTTTTCTTCCAGGGTTTCAAAGTCGCATTCTCTTTGATCTTTATTATTTCCTCCCATGAATGTGATGACTTCTTGATTTGTTGAATGCCCATTTTCCTTGGCTTTGCTGATTCGTTCTGATGTTACAGTTGTATTTAGATCATCTTCGGGGTAGACGCTAAGATTTAGTAGTGCGTCTACTGTGTCTGAACCTTCTGAAAAGTTTCTTGCCGCTGAATTCCTTCTAACTTTGTGTCTTTCATTTGCCTCGTTCCCTCTGGAACACGCTGCGTTGCTAGTGAGAGCTTTTTGGCTTATTTCTACTCGCGCAGATGTTCTTCCCGTTGTTTGCCCTTTACGTGAGGTATCGCTGATGGAGTTACTTTTTTGGGGTGAATTATTGTTTTTTTGAGAGATGGAGTTATTGTTTGAGGTTGTTGAGGCAGATCCAGCACCCAATTTGTCTTTGCGGTTGGTAGGTTCAAAGATTGCATATGTTGGTTCACTTATGTCCTCCTCCATGTGGGTGTTTACGGTTGCCTTGTTTAGAACTAGCAGCACTTTGGCTGCCTGGCTTTGTGGCTTCAGTGGTGACCTCACCTTGTGGTTACATTTGTCGGTTTGATCTTGAGCCTTTTTCGGAGCTGTCGCGGTGCCATTTGCACTCTTTTCTGCTGTGAGGTCAATAACTATATTGGTTTGTGTTCCAACTTCATCTGTAGTGTGTTCTTTGGCTTTAGACGTTGGTACTTCATCATCAGAGGATGTGGCTTTATTTGTTATGTTTGTGACTTGCTGATAAATCCTGTCATTGATGCTTGCGGCATTTTCTTTTGCTGTTATATAGCCCTCCAGGTGCAGGACCTTAGTCAGAATCATGGCTAAAACGACCTGTTGATCTTTGACAGACTCGTTCATCGTTTCATACAGTTTGCAAAAAGGGTTCATGGCGATGGTTATGACTGACATTATGCCTTGCAGGTCTGTTTTCTTTGATGCAGAGTCTTGTGTTACAGTTGGTGATTGGTGGGCCATATTTTCATTGTACATGTGTCCAGGGGCAGAGTGCCTTTTGATCGGTGTTTGTGTCAGATGTGTTACTCTTCCCGTTTGCAGTGGCGACATGATATTTCTTGCCGATAATCGATGGGCATGTGGCCTTTGCGAATTGGATACAGCTTCCTTTGCTGCTGTTATCAAACTATCGTTGGGCATCATAGTTTTTGTTACGCGAGGATTGGAATGCACGGATGAATGGTCTTGTCCTGTGAAGGCATCTAGCATTGGTGACTCTGGAAGCCGGTGTTGGACTTGAGGTGGAGATTCAACAGCTACTTCCTCATGCTCCTGTGCACCGTTTAGCTCATTTTGTTTCACGCTGTGGGACGATGCAATGCTCTGTAGTAATGATAGGGGTTACAGAGCGTTGTATCTCTACGTTAATTTCATCGTTGGATTATTCGATGTTGGCGTCAACAGGGTGATGCGATATATTTAGTTTCATTGGCACACAGTCGCTCTGTGCTGACTGCTCGTTGGTTAGGATTTGTTCCCTTGTCAAGGGAATTTTGTTCGGGCTGACCCTTGTTGATGTTTCAGTGATTCGCACTGTGGGGTTTTCACACAGTTCCGGCCTCTTTGCCATCTGTTTCTCAGCTTTGTTTTGTTCTCCCATATTGGGCTGTTCCTGATCTATACCCGGGGGTTGCGTTTGAGATTGAGGGTTGCGTGATGCAGCCTTGTCTTTTAATGTGTCTGAGTTGGGTGAAGTTGGTTGTTTGGGGGCTTCTACAGACTGAGAGTTGGATTCTTCTGCTTTTTCTGACTCTTTTCTTTGTACGGCCAAGTCTTCTTTGTTTTGCCGGAGGCATTTGCTCCATCTCTGCGGCAAGCATTTCAGCGTCGGAGACTTCAGTGAAAAGGTTAGATTTTATTTGCGGCTGAATTTCGAAAAAGTCAGTCAGCATTCGCAGTGTGTGGTTTTTCCGTAGCTGTGTGTAATTTAGGTTTTTGGTCATGTTGCCACTCGTGGGTGGTTGAGTCTTTTTTTTGTATCTATTTGCTTTGTTTGTTTTCTGTTCAGTTTGCTTCCTGATTTGTTGCTTTTTGACATGTGGCAGATCGTTCGTGATGGTTTTTGTGTATTTGTCTCTTGCTCTCTTCTTACAGTTTTGAGTAGTTTCTGAGGTGCTTTCTGGACAGGTGCCTATTTGTTGTTCTGGCGGTAACAGTGACCGATCTGCCATGTCTTGGGATTTGTCTGCTTCACTGGAGGCATGAACTTGTGCTGTCGTTTCTTGTGTCAGTGAGGAGGCAGATCTAGCTTTATCATTCCATTTAGCCTCCTTGGGCTCAGCACTGGATGTCGAGGTCTGTTGCGCGGTTGTTCGGCCGTGTTCTTGACTCTGAGTCTGGACCATCTCCTGCCGCGTGTGGACTATTAACCTGTCCGGCTGCAGGGGAGCATCATCGTTTGCACATGGTGCTACGTTAATGTCTGTGTCGTGTTCGAGGACGTCTTGCACCTTAGCAGGCTTAGGGGCGCAGCTATTGCTTTGTCTGGTCTCCACTCCGGGGGACCGCGGCTGAGCTGATGCATCCGCGCCGAGCCTCGCTACGGTGAGCGCCATATTCGATAAGTTCCCTGGCAACAGGTGCTCCACCTCTTCTGTGTTCGCTGCCTCTGTAAGTTTGTTGAGGTGTTGGGAAAGGAAGCCGAATTGCAGTTTTTTGCAGGGGGGGATCGCCCTCCATCGCTCTCTGCGCCTGTGGTTTGGGGGGGAGTAGGATGCGGGGATGTGGGGTGCGCTTTGTAGCGGGTCCCATGTCCCCATTGTATGCGCTCCCATCCCCTTGCTTCGAACTTCGTAGGCACATGTCTTCCTCCATATGAGGGTGACGGAATGCGGCGTGGGATGTTATACTCAACTTCTAGATTACAATGTACTTTTTACGGCGTGTTTGCTTACCGCATGTGTCTGTTGAATGATTGTCGTCCGCGGTCCGCGGTCCCCGCCAGACCACGACAGACCACTTTGTCCCCACTTCACTCCGTGCGTGCTCTGCGCGGCAAAAGCTGTTTTGTAGTATCCGTTGCTGCAGCTCCTCCTTGCAATGGAAACAGCAAAAAGACTTGCTGAGTGGACCATGACAGACCACTTCGTCCCCACTTCACTCCGCGTGTGCTCCGCGCGGCAAAAGCTGTTTTGTAGCATCAGTTGCTGCAGCTCCTCCTCTCCAGCAGTGTATGTTAAGTGCTGCAGTTTCCGACTTTCTGCCGTACCAATCATGAGTAATTGTATATGCTGATAAAACAGTAATTTGGGGTCTGAATACAGGCGGCCTTGTACGCTGTACAAGAGATATACATATTTCCCCAGGTCCAGCAATTTTTGTACAGCACCATTAACCATCAAACAGAAATGGGGTCCATGCAGAAAAAAACTGAGAGTGCATGCCCACACTTACCCACTGAAGAAATCGTCTTGAAATGCCCATGCAGCACTGTAAAGACCTGCCTAATTGCACTGGAACTACACCTGTCTACATGAAGAGCGGATAGCAACCACCAACACCAGCAAATCTTTGTAATCACCCGTAACGTGCAGTGCATTCCCCAGAACATGCAAAGTGCAACCAGGTGGACCTGTATTGATCCGGCCAGTCAAGCAGTTTAAGCAGGAATGGAGAGATGCGAAAACGCATCTCTGGAGGAAATCACTCTACCAATAGTTCTAAGAAAGTGCAGCAGGAGCATACCCAGAGGGGCTATATCATCAACAGAGGAAGGCTCCTTCTCCTGGCCCTGACAGCCTCTCCAGAGAGAGCCAGCTTACTTTTGTTTAGTTTAGTTTATTATTTGTAGAGCGCACCTAACCCTGAGGAATCTGGGCGCTTGAACGTAAGTGATTGTTACAGGTACATACATATAGGAACAAAGGAGACATTGCTTGTTGACAGGGGCTACAGGATGGTCGACAAGCGAGCATAGAAGAGGAGTAAAAAGACATAGAAGATGCAAAGTACAGAGTACACAATACATGAGTGCTGAGGTTGCTGGGGCAGTTCATAGTTGCCATAGGCCTATTAGTGTTGCTTGGCGAAGAGCCAGTCTTTCACTTTGGCTCTAAAAGACCAGAAGGAGGGTTCCAACGTTTGGCAGCTAGCACTGGGAAGCTAGAGCCACCTGCAGTTTTTAATTTGTCATTTGGGATGTTTAGACAGGGAGAGTAGGTGGATCTAGTTAGTGGGCCAGGCAGGTTGGTTCCTAGTGAATTTGTCAGCCAGGTGCTTGGGGGTTGCGGTTGACAAGCATTTGTGAGTGACAGCAAATGACTGTAAGGCATTCAGAGATAAACTGTGGCAGTTGCAAGGTGCACTACATCCATGAATAACACACAGCATCGCACCACAAAGCACTCCTGAGTGTGGGATATATTGACCCACTCAACAGTATTTCTCCACATCACCAAGCTGCATTTGCGCAGATACAGCAAAATGGCTGTGCTGGCTCATATGAGTGCCATGGCCTCAAAACTGCATTCTGCAGCAACAGCAGAAAATGGTTGTACAGTCCTGCCAAGCACACATCAGGCAGGATGGAACCAGGGAACACACTGAGAGAGTGTGCCAGTGTGGTCTGACCTATACAAAAGGAGGAAAGTGAAAAAGCAGCATTGCTTTGTGCAAACCCCAAAATCCCCATTGAAAAGGAAACTTTTTCACCTTTAAAAAATGCTGCTTTGACGCTAATTCCATCTGTTCTTTCTTAAACCACTATGATCAATAATGTCCTGCCATGCCCAGTATATCTCATTGTGCCTCAAGCAAAACCAGGCATGATTTCTGAAGGACAGGGCCTGTTAAGCCAAATCTAAAGAAAAAAAAATGTCCAAGAAACTTTACTTTCTGCCGTTCACGGGAAACACTTTATTTTGTGCTACAAGGTGTCTAAGGAATGAACTCTGCAAAAGAAATGATAGCTCTGTGCACATGTCCATTCCAGAAGACCTTTTCCTTGTACAGACAGTTGTGTACAAGAAACTAACTACGACTGCCAGACAATATTGGAAAGTCAGATGACAAAACGGAATTTGAAAGGAAATGCTAGCAGTTTTTTATCACATATGTAAAATGGGCTTTGCAAACCAAATAAAAGTAAATGCCTGTTTCAAAGGAAAAGTAAACTGTTGAATGAAATCCTGCCATTACTTAGCAATGTGAAGGGGTTTGTGGCTGGTAAAAATACATAGATGGGCTATTTTTTCCACAAGCTTGTTTTAATTCAGGACCAAATGTAGGAAAATAAAGGTTTTAAACCACCTGGGCTGAATTTGCAAGCTCTCAAAAACTAGTTATTCAAGTTGACAGAGCTAAGGCTTCCCCGAAGGAAGGGATCCACCATAAACTTCCAGGACATGAAAGTGATAATTGCTATGTTGGAAAACTGTGACAAAGAAACTTCACATACTAATCAGACTTTAGTCTGGGCAGGGGCCTCTTTCAATAGAAATTCTGGGATATAAAAGTGCAAAGTGTATAGGGGCAAGAAACCTTCAATCAAGCTGGATAAACCCATCCTTCTTTGGGGGAAGTGACAGTTGGTGGTAGCTGAAAAAGAAAAAATAATGGTTCAGTGCAGGACAAAGGACTGCCATTTGCTTCCAAAGACTATTTTATAAATAAACTTTAAAGCCTTTTATCCCTGCGGCAAGACTTTGTAAAAATGCAAAAACGTTACAGTTTAAATTTGATTTTATAAGCTTTCATTGAAGACATGGTAGAATTCACTGACACCTTGGGAATAGAAATGGCAAAATATTGCGGATTACAAGAAAAGCATCCATGTTGCCAATGCAAATGTTTATACTTACATCCCTTATGATCAGCAACACATGTGTATAAAGTTATGGAATTTTAGGCCCAATCCTTCATACTCAAAATTACTAAAAAATATTAAATGGACAAAACAATGTCTCACAGATTGCAGGATTGGACTGCTATCCTCTACATAAAATATGTAACCTGATTATGTCATTTGTTAAGGTGCTGCAAATGTACAATTGTGTAAATTCTGTAATGGCAGATTTTTGGCAAAAGGGCCTGTCAGAAGTCTTTTTACACCATAAAATGCAACCTCCTAAACTTAGTCACATCTTAGGGGAGGCAGACAACATTGATTGCCCTATCCCGTTGGTTGAGGCATGCATAGCAGACCCTGCCCAGCCATATACTTTGGGGATGTCACTAGGCATTATCAATAAGAGTCCCTGAAAAGACTCTACACACACACTCTTCCTGAAGTTCCTGCGCTGCGTTCCTGTTCCATTCATCATCCAGATTCCAGACCCCAACTACAAGGCCAAAGCATTGCTGGCCCTACTCCAGGACCCACTGCAAAACCCAAGCAGTGCTAATCCCATTCCCAGCAAGGCCTCAATTCTGAAAACCCACTAATCTCCCATGAAAAAAGGGAGAGCTGTGGTACCTTTTGCATCCAGAACCAGCCTGGCTTGCTGCCATCCTGATATCCTACAATCCTGCCATCCAGTTGACCTTTAGTATCCAGTGACCAGAATTGCCAGTCCAGAAGTGCCATCCGGTGACCCGAACTGCCCAGCTGCTCCAGGGGCACTGTCGTGTAGTGACCAGAAATGTTGACAGTCCAAAAATCACAAAACTAAAAGTGGACTGTGAGTATAAATCACCACCCCACAGAACCCCTTAGTATACCCTGTCTTGCCTTTGTTCTTATTCCACTCTCTAAGCCATCCTATCCTTATCCTGATAACTTGTAAAACTGTCAGAATTATCTGTGCAACCCTGCCCTTGATTTCTAGTGCTAGCGCCATTTCTCTTTTCAATTTTGTCTTGTGTAATCCTATGCCATTAGTCCTCTTTCGAGTGATCGGACTGGTTTCTGCCAGGGTTGGGCGCGGGGGTGAGAGGGTTGAACTCACAAATCAACCTTGGATCTTACTGAGTCCATCTTTGGTGGCCTAGCCTGAATACTCTAGTTTAAAGTAAAACTGTTCTTGTCACAACTGATTTCCTTTCCTATTTCACGGCTTCATTTTACTCAAAGTGCACCTTTTTATATCTTGTATGACTCCTCCAATTTACCAGCTAGAGACTTACTTTCAATTCCAGAATATCCCTGTGATATACCACTACCCCAGCCCAAAAACCACACTGCAATCTGTTTTAAACTTTTCACTCATTTTTTAACTGTATGCTCTTGGTAATCCATTCTTTGTGATTATTAGTGTCTTTGCATTGTTGCTTTAGTGAGGAATTATATTTGCTTCATGGTTTTTAACACACATTCATTATTTATTTTTCCACTTCCAAGTGTCATTTCATTACATTGCAAGGGGTTTAAAATCTGTTTTTCCCTTTTGTTTGGGGAGGGAAGGTCAGATTTGGATTCCGTCTGGGGTTTCAAACTACTTTACAAATCTTACGAGAGGTTGCATACTGGCCACACATGGGGCAGGATCTCGACCAATATTTGAAGGGGTGTCTTGTGTGTGCACAATTACAGCCAACATCACTCACACACCGAGCTCCCCTCCAGAAGAGGGGGATGACACTGCCTTGGTCAGATTTACAAGTAGATTTCATCTGCCCATTTTTCCCTCTTATTTGGGGTGGGAAGGTCAGATTTGGATTCTGTTTCCTGTTTCCTATTCCTGATTACCTGCTGCTTCTGTTTATCCATTCAGAATCGATTAATTGTAGGTTGAGGGAATATTGCAGGCGGAAATCCTAACTTGGGTGTTATCTTTCCTAAATCAAAAAGTGCTCCTAGTCTGCTGTGCTGTATGTATGTTCCACCAGAAGGTTGAACCCAGCGCATTGCTCACATTATCATTGTAATTATCACCCCATTGGTGATTGCTGCCCCATAATAAAAAGTGTATGATTTCTTTAGAATTTTAAAATAAATAAATAAATAAATATTGCATTTTACCAACCAGCCTGGTTCATGGTCCATTGTGTGTATTTGAAAAGGGTGTGTGATATGAGTGGTGTACCATCCCAAAATTGAATCTGCATCAAATAAGGAGAAAAGCATCTCAATTGTGCGCTACATACTAGGCCGAGACCAAGGTGTGTGTTGCTTGATTGAAATCCCTAACATGAGGCACAACACTAGTGGTAGCCAGGTCAGGGTTGCCTGACTGCCAAAGCAGAACTTCGCATACTGTGCAAAGATGTACAACCACATATGGCTTTGCTGTATCATGGAGGACAAAACAACTACTGCCAAATGAAGACGGCCTGGGACTACATCGTCATCTACTTCTGTGCACAGACACAGGTCTCTCAGAGAATTATTTAACAGAGGAACCTACCCATAAAGCATTGGATGGTGAGGGGCAGTGCATGGATTTTGAGCAATACAGCAAATGGGAAGACATTGTCCCCAGTGGATTTACTTGACAGCAGGCCTTTGGAATGGCAGGCACCAACATAGATATGCAAGATAAATTGATTTACACACAACCTCCATGGGGTTGCATATATACCAAATGCAAGTATGGTGTACAGCAAGTGTTTACAACATTACAGAGCCACGTGGTGGTGGTGTGTGGAGATGAAATGGGCGGGGGTGAGTGCGGTCAGTCACGCAGTTCATCTTGTGCTTCATGAATAGCTAAGTTCAATGTAGCATTTTGTGAGTCACGCAATTGTTTAATCATTGACATGTGCAGGTACTGCAGAACATGTCCAGAGTACCGACTATTCTACACCGTTCTGTCAATGTACATGCATCCTCTGACATATGTAATTCAGGAAGGGTAAAGCATCACAAACATATGCTTTAATGAAAATGTGTCTAGCTGATGAGTCCAATGTTTAATAAGTTAACCATTTCCTTGTATCATTGTGTAAGTCGCTTACCACACTTACCTTTCTTCTTGACCAAACAGATACTCCCATCCCATCATTACAGGTCTGGTGGGTGACGAGGAATTATGCCTCAGATGCAAGAACTTCCTAGCCAAACTGGAGAGTGGGCTAATGCTACTGAAGCATCTTCATCATGAGTTATGAGTACCAGGGGCGAGGTAGATCAGGACACTGGGCCTGCAGCTCCTAAGCGGACTATGTGATTAGTGATTGTCAGTGGAGGCCATCACAGGATTGTGTCATCGCCTAGGTCACCTGGCCCAGACAAGGGTCATGGTGATGACAGTAACAATGTGGAATACACCCTCCAACCCCCTCCAATGAGCATTGTGGCCTATGGAGATAAGCGAGCCACCGAAATAGGTAGTAAACTTGGTGATGAGGAACCAATAAGGAGACAGAGAATTGCAAATGGCAGGAGATGGATGATGGTTGAGGTGGAGAACCTTTTGAGTAATTACATGTATTGATAGAAAACCAAACGATGGGGACACATGCGGTTATCATGCTGCAGGAGAGATGAGATCCCGAGCATGTAACTAGACATTTATACATTAGAGGAATTTGTCCAAGAACTGTCGGAAAGCAAGAAACTGATCAGGAATTCATAGAATATCTCAACTTTAGATTCAAGTCAAAGTAATGTGAAAGATAGTTGGAGACTGTTTGAACTACAAAAGCCTGAAAATGAGGTGAACATTTGTATTATCATGTAGTACAGACTGATACTGTAAATAAAGAAATATCCCAGAAGAAACTCACCATAGGATAGTTGACTTTCATATCCTACGTGTTGATTAATTTGTGGAATCATTAAGTAACAGATTGCTGTGAACACTAATAAGCTATTGACTTACAACAAACGATGTTAGTAGCTGAACCAAGGAAGCTGTAGCTATCCTAGGAGAAGCTATGTGTAATTTTCCTTTCTGTGATTTTCCTTTGGTTGATGCTACAAGCACATATAGGTTACAATAAGAAAAAGAAAAATACATGTACATCTTTAATTTTCGCACAGTGTTCCTGAATTACCTGCAAAGTTTTACATAGGGGTTAATTCAAAACTATATTTGTTCATAGATTGATACAGAGCAATAATAGGCCTTGAATTAATATAATATCTGCATTCAAGATATTTTATTGTCCGTAAATTCATGTTAGTTAATACAGAGATATTGAAGAATGTATGTACTTCGTTGGTGGCCATCTTGGTGACATCATCAGTACTACACACAATTCACAATAGATTGACATGATGGAAATTATTCAACTATAGCTAGTTTCTGAGGACATAACACCAGTCCCAACTTGTCCTTACTAAACTGCAGCAGAGAATGTTTTTCTATATATTGTGAGCGGTCAGAAATGAGAGGTGAACACAAAGTTATAATTATATGATATGATATGATGATATGATATGATATGATATGGCATTTATAACGCGCCTATACACAAATGTTTCAAGGCGCGACGAGACAAGGGAGGTGTAACAGGGGGAGACAGACACGGATCCTACTACGCCAGGTGTCATTCAGATCACGAAAGGGCATGGGAAGAGGGAAGGGGGAAGTGTGGGGGGGAAGAGGAGGGGACAGTGCAGTACATGGGATAATATAATAATTAACAATAAATAAAAGTACAACCAGCAGGTGGCAAGTGCAAGGGTAAGTGCAGACATCAGGTGTGAAGTGCTGGTAGTGGGACTGTAGGGATACAGAAACAGTCCCCAAGTGCGGGGGTTGCCAGGAAGGCAGTGCAGGCGTGTGTGACTGGCAGGGGAGGGACCTGGGCCCGAGATCAGAGGGTGGCCAGGTAACCAGTGCAGTTTCAGTTTCAGCCAGGAGGTCAGCAGGGGGGAGGGGGAGAAAAAGCAGAAGCAAAGAGAAAGCTTTTGAGGTGCTTCCGGAACCGGAGATGATTCTACTCAAGTTTCAGGGAGGCAGGGAGGCTGTTCCAGAGGGAGGCCCCAGCTGAAGAAAGAGAGCTATCACCAACTCGTTGCTTGGAGAAGCGACTGACTCTGAAGGAGTTGGAGGTGGATGAGCTAAGAGCTTGAGAAGGAAGATATTTAGGAAGAGAGAGTTGGAGGTATTGAGGCCAGAGCCCCCAGAAGGCCTTGTGGACAATGCAGAGGCTTTTGAACTTAATCCTTGCCACCAAAGTGAGCCAGTGCAGAGACTTCAGTCCTGGAGAGATACGATCCCTGAGCTTGAGGCCAAGGACAAGTCTCGCTATCCTGTTCTGGATGAGTTGCAGAGGGCGGAGAGTGGAAGGAGGCAGATTTAGAAAAGGGCTGTTGCAATAGTCAAGCCTAGAGAGAACCAGAGCTCTGGAAACAGTGAGCTTCTGGGGAAAGGAGAGGAAAGGAGGAATACCTCTGAGGAGGTGCAGTAGCTGGTAGTGAGACTTCTTAGAGACGTCAGAGATGTGAGGAGAGAAGGAGAGTGTTTTTAGCCTCACAGGTGGGAGCAGGAAGAGGGCCAAGAGAGGCCGTCCAGAGAGTGACAGGAAAGGAGGGAGCGGGTTTGCTGATGAGGAGAATCTCAGTCTTACTGGCATTAAGGCAGAGATCATTGGTGGCACACCACTCCTGGATAGCAGATAGACAGTCAGAGATGAGAGAGGGAGAAGAGGTGGCTGAGGGTAGCCTGAAAATGAGCTGAGTGTCATCCGCATAGCACTTGAAGTTGGGGCAGAGCGCAGCAATACTGTCGGCAAGAAGTGCCCGGTATTGGTTGAACAGCCAGGGGGAGAGGTTAGACCCCTGGGGAACACCACAGGTAGAGATAGAGATAGAGGAGAGGAAGGACCCAAGTTGAACCTGCGAGGGTCGGTCAGAAAAGAAAGAAGTCAGCCATGCCAGGGCTTGACCGGAGATCCCCAGGTTATCACGGTGACGGTTGAGCAGGATGGCATGGTTGACCGTGTCAAAGGCAGAGGAGAGATCAAGTAAGATGAGGACACAGGGGGTATTGAAATCAAGGTTGTAGAGCAGGTCTTCACGGATGTTCAGGAGAGCAGTTTCCATGCTTCTGGCAGCTCTGAAGCCAGACTGATGATCATGTAGACAACCAACAGATTCATTGTGAAGATTGAGCTAGGAGATGGGCAGCTTTTCCAAGAGTTTGCCCAGGAAAGGAGGGATGGAGATTGGGTGATAGTTAGCCGGGCAGGACGGGTCAGCAGAGGGTTTTTTAAGAAGAGGGTACACAAGAGAGTGCTTCAGGGGGTAAGGGAAGACTCCAGTGGCGAAGGAGTGGTTGCAGAAGTCAGCCAGGGCAGGAGCCAGGGAGTCGATGTGGGCCTTGATGGTTTTGGAGGAACAGGGGTGAACCTGTTCTGACAAGACTTTCATAGATCGGACTTGTCTAGAAACCACGACTGGGGTGAACAGGGGAAAAGCAGAAAAGGAGGGAGGATTGGTGGCTGCAGAAGGGCCAGAGGAAGAGCAGGGAGTAGAGGGAGGAGGGGGAGAGGAAGAGAGAGAGGACAGGATGACCTGAGTTTTGTGTCAGGGTGAGAGTCAGCCAAAGGGGGAGGGAGGTCAGAAAGTGGTGGTGAAAGCCTCAACTGACACGCGCTTCATGGGTCATATGACCTAGAAGGTGGGTGGCAGTGATGGAGTTGGCTTGGCCTGAGGGGTAGAGAGGGTGAGCTGGGAGGAAAGGAGAAAGTGATCACTCCAGGAGAGAGGAGTGGTGAGAGGGGCAGAAAGGTGAAGGTCTGAGGAGATCAGAACATCCAGATTGTGCCCTGCAGAGTGAGTCGGCCCAGAGAGGAGAATAGAGAGTGAGAGAGAGTTGCAAAGGTCACGAATGAGCCCAGAGGAAGGACAGGAGGCATCCAGGTGGATGTTGAAGTCTCCAAGAAGGAGGAGTTGAGTGGTCGAGACCACGAGTGAAGAGGAGAGGTCCGCCCACTCAGAGAAGAAGGAGGAGATCTAACCAGGTGGCCGATAGATAGTAGCCACAGTAAGGGAATGGCTAGGAGAGAGAGAGCCTGCAGACGAGGCATTTGAAAGAGGAGTAGGCCTGCGTAGGAATGACAAATGCAGGAATCCACTCGTGGAAGATCAGGGCTACACCCCCCTCCGGAAAGGTTGGACCTGGGCGTGGAGAGGATCTTGTAGCCATCAGGGAGGAGAGTGTCAAAGCTCATGACAGAGCTTGCCGTGAACCTTGTCTCGGTGAGACCGAGGACATAGAGGTCAAGTTCCTCCAGAAGGCGGCAGATGTCGGAAGCGTGTTTGACAGATGAGCGAGAGTTAAGAGTGGCAATATGGAGCAAGACTTCTGGGGAGGGGGACAAACCAGAGGTATGCCCTGCGGAGGTGTAGAAGAAGCCTGAGGGGGGCAGAAAGGGAAGGAGGAGAGGGCAAGGTAGCCAAGCAAGAGGCAGCAGGTGGAGGTAAGGAAGCCTTGGAGGGGGCAGAGGGGACAGCAGGAGAAGAAAGGAAATTGATGAGGCGCGGGAAGCGTCTATCAAAGATGAGAAGGTTGGCCTGAGGGCCTTGTACCAAGACAGTACCATTCACATAGACATTAAAGAAGACCTTAGAGGAGTGGAAGGAGGCCAGGAGGGCCTCCCACCGGGTGACACCATTAATGGGAGAGGAGGAGAAGGGAGAGAACACAGAGACCATATGTAGGGTCCATACATCTGGTGAGGGAACGACAAAGTGGATGTCAGGGAAAGGTTGCCTGGAGGGGGTACTGGTATAGGTCTCAGCGATAGGGAGGCCTGGGTTGGAGACCAGGATGTCCTTTTTAAACTTCTTCCGACCAGATTTAGTGAGGAGAGCAGGGAAGTCGATAAAGAAGCAGTTAGAGAAAATAGGAGAGACAGAGAGCACCATAGAGCAGATAGGGAGAGGGAGAAGAGGAAGGGAGAGGGAAGGGGAGAACACTAGGGAAGGACACAGGGCAGGGAGCAAGCAGACGAGACAGAGAAAGGTGAGAAAGTTGAACAACAAGACAGAGGCATTATCAGACATGTTTATTCAAATAAAAGGGCTGGATAAAAGCCTCTCTGTCCCTATCCTACAGAGAGTTTCCCTACCTAGGAAACCAAAACTAAAGCTCAGTCTGTGTCCAGTCATCAAAACATATGAACTGTCCTTGTGTCCAAAACATACTAATCTGGCCCTCACACTAAAAATGAACAAATAAGGGTGCAATGAAATGTCTCTGACTTGTGTTTTTGAAATAGTGTTCACAATTAAAGCAAATAGATAAATCCAAACGAAACAGTTTCTTCCAAGGAGAACCCTTGGATCCAGTGTGTGTGTGGGGGGCAGGGGGAGTTACCTTCCCCATGATATATAGGTGGACTGGCACAAGTGTCACTTCCAAAACAACAGTTTCTTAACGATGGCAAAAGTGTCTTTTTGAAACAACAGTTTCTTAAAAGTGGCAAAAGTGTCTCTTTGAAACAACCATTCCTTTGGTCCTTTATACCAGGCTCAGAAAGTTCCTGTGCAAGCAATATGTCTCATACCATTTAGCTCTTCCTAGATTTCTTTGCACTGAGTTCATAAAAATGATCTTATTCCAATGAGATGATCCATATAAGATTCTCTTTAACCTCTTTTGTATCTTGGCGGATCACCTAATGTGCATGTCCATCAGGAATCCTCCTATGAACTCCTCAAGCCTCTGGGTATACCCCTTTTCCAGATATTTTGGTCTCAACATGAAAAGGTCTTTGTCTCTTCACAACTTCAAATGCCTGATTTCCTAGAGTCTCTGGTATACTTTTCTACCATGTGTTTTGCTAAGTAAGTTTCTTTCTGTGACTTTAGTAGATCTCCTGGTATACATCCCTGCCAGGTATCTAGCCACAATATCTTATACTTCCATATACTTTGAGTGTATTGCCTGGTGTACTCCCCTGCCACAAATCCATTTCTGGGGTCTTGCAGATCCCAGGTTTATTTCTCTTGCAGGAATCTTCCCCCAAATGTTCACTGCCTGATGTGCTCCTTTCACTAGGACTACTTCTTTGTTTCAGTATCCTTTAGTATATCACAGTTGTATGACTTCACTGTGCTTCCTCTTCATTAGCTTGAGGTACGACTTGTTCCAACCTTCCCCACATTGACACCGCATACAAGTTCTGCCTCTTAATATTCTCGTTAGTATCTGTTTGCTTACGGTAACACTTGCTCCAACCTTTTACCCACATTGGCATCTCATACATGGGGACTTGTTCAAATTCTATCTTTGTACTTTATTTGGTCGGTATTCAAATATCTTTATTTGGGTACATGCCTGTCGTATGCCCCGGGGTCCCCAATGGCTCTGGGAGGACTCACTCTTATCTTGCAGCAGTCCCGACCTGTGGTACATTACTGCAGTGACATTTCCTCTGTGGATCAGGCTCCCTCGCACTGGGGACCTTCCTCCAATGCTCCCAGCAGCTCCATGCTCACCCGCCAGCAAGACTGCTGTGTCTCAGCACGACTGTGTCTGTGGTAGCTCTGCTGCTTCTGCTGGTTCTCCAATGGTCTGCCATGGCACCAACACTGCAACTCTCCTGGCCTCGCGCCACAACGGTATGTAGCTGTGGTTGTGAGACACTGCCTGGAAGTGCCTGTTCTCTCCAGCACAAGCCTTTCCTGTGCTGCTTCCTTCTCCCGCTCTGATTCCTTCTTGAGTGCGGACACCATTTTTAAATGTCCTGTGCACTCGTGCTTTATCAAAATAACTAGTCCTCACGTTAAACTTTGTGTTTCTTTCCATCTGCATTAACTCCTTCTTCCTCTTCCCAGTACTTGAGGTGTTTTGGGAGTTGGAGTCCATAGAATTCACAGGTTTCTTAAAGTGATATTGTTTAGGACTTTCACTTAGAAAAACATTAGAAACAGGAGATTGTAGGTGTGTCCTATGTGTATGAATGAACTTTTATCTAAAGTGATTTGCAGGAAAGAGCTTCAGTATTTTACCTTTGGGATGGGGGGGATTTGTATGGCGATAATAAGCCATCAAGAATTTAGGAATTCTGAAGTCTTCTTCTGTAGGAAGGGAAGAATACTGCAATTCTCCTAATGGGCTCACCACCTTCCCCCGACAGCCGTCTCCTCCCATGTGATCTCCCTGTGATGCTGGAAATGCATTGGAGGGACAGGGCCTCCCTGTCCTTGTCCTGTAGTCCTTTTTTATTTGTGTTCTGTATTGTTTTCTGCCCAGGAGTCCACGTGGGACTCCTGGCAGTGCAGCTCTTCCTGTTTTTGGTTTGGTGTACAGACCCATGGGATACTCCTATGGCACCCATGGGTAGGGGAGTGCAACCCTGTGCCCCTAGTGTAGGTTTTTGGGCACATGTGTGTGGCCCACAGAGCAGGGTATGGGATGGTGGCAGCTCCATGCTAAATTTGACAGGTGCTCGGAGTATCCTCCATTTGGGATACCCAGGCCCTGCCATTGGAATAAGTTGATTCCTGATAGGAAACAAGATGTCCCCTGTAGCCTCTTGCTTTCTATTGCCTGTTACCTTGTTTTCCCAAAGTCCTGGGAAGCCCTGACTCTATCCCTTCCCTCTGACTGGCTGTTGGGTGGAAGTTCCATATATGGTGTTGTTGTGAAAAAGTCCAGGCCAGACTGGCTTGAGCCTTCCCAGTGACTGTATGTTGTGGGTACAACCTGTGGGTTGGACCTGGGGGAATGGAGTGTGTGACCAATATGCACTTCTTGTTGTGGATGTCTGGTTTCTGGTATGAGAGACAAAGACTGAGGCAGCCCTGCCCAAAACTGGCATGAATGCAGTGTGTAGTGTTGAATGGCTGGGTACTTGTCCCAATCCACATTCCTTGTTGTGAGTGTCTGGGAGGGATGAGTATGGCCTGAATGCACTGTATGCCTGATTGGCTGACTGACTGAATGAATGCCATTCTGTATGATTGGCTGCTGAGTGTGACCCAGCAGTGTAGATGGGAGACAGAATAGTATATCTGGGGACCTCTCACCACTGGAAATTGTTCAGAAGCTGAGTTGACACTTGAAGAGTAACTGGAACAGCTTATCCTCGATGCCCAGCTGGAAAAAGAAGATCTGCTGCTGCATTTGCTTCGACCCGATCCGAAAGCTGTCGAGTTCGTGGAGGACTGATCCGAGAGAGGACCTGATTAGGGACCCTCTTCCCGTGCTCCGAGGGACCATCGAGCACCGCTAACCTTTGCCGAAGCTCCCTGGAAGTCAGACCCTCGGAAGGCTGCCGACTGGAGACGGGGACTGCCGAAGAGAACAAAGTGAAGCACCCGGACAACGACGCCGTCGAAGTCCATTGCTGTCGACCAGGGTTCAGAGTATCGCCATAACCACTGGAGGCCCGTCAAAGCCGTGTTGCCCAGAAGAGGGGACCGCTTGACGCCGAGCCACCGACGACCAGAGCCGCCCGCTCCTTTGCCTAAGACTGTTGAATCAAAGGACCCCCTTGTCCGCACTAACGACCGCTTTATCCTGGCGGAGAAAGTCGAGGACACTGACACGCCGAGGAGAATCCGCCGGTGGGTTTCTCGCCACCCAAAGACCACAAAGACTTTGACGACAAAACGCCCTTATCAGGCCACAGTTCTTCAGAAACTCTTTGTGGTCCTGAACTATCAAACGTCGAGGTGCACCGCACGCCTAATCCTTGCAGGACTTCGCCGACGAGCACTGCCTGGATCGACGTCGTGGTCTCGGCACCCTCAAACTTTTCATCGATGCTGTCAACGACAAGTTCACCTTCTTCGATGCCTCTCGATGATCCGTGGCTCCTGCTTTAAAGGGAGTCACTCAAGAAGGATCCATCGACGCCTCTTCAAAGAAATCTGCTCCACCAGGTACATTGGGGGGTAGAAACATTATAGAAGGAAATAAGACTTATAGAACAATATATGGTCTGGGCTTGTGATACATCTTTGCTCCTGAGGAGATCCCCCAAGTGGGGGATCTCCATACAGAACTGTGGCTAGGGGTAGGGGCCAGTATTCTGCCAATTGTTCTAGCCAACTGCTTTCCTTCTATGTCTATTGTTGGTTGCCTTTATTAAGTGATCTGTTTGACATTTGACCATAGTATAGTTGATGCACTTTAATGAGATCTGATAATAATTGTGGTACCACTTAAAACTGTATATATTTGCCATTGTAGATTTTCTGAGCACAAAGTGAGTTATTGTGATAATGTACATAACCTTGAATATTAATTATATAAAGACTGTGTTTTAACTAATACAGTGTGCGGACATTCCTTTGTGCGGGCTTGGGGACTACACTGTACTTAAGAACCAGCCTGCATCACCTCCTTAGAAGCTAGGCCTTGATTGCTCGACTACGTTACCAATAATAGAGAATCTCGGCTGGGGTCCTCTGTGCCTCTCCTCTACCATATAGAGAGCAGAAGTACAGACACCCCCTCCAGTCTTTACACTCCCTAATGGTACCACCCCCAAGGTGAGGATCAGGTAGCGGCTGCCACCCCCTAGGCGCATCCCATTTGAGCAGGGCTCTGTTGCTTCCCAACTTCCTATATGCACATCCCACACATACTGTGAGGTGCATCGGTTTAACAACTTGTCAGTTCACTCTCTTGTACAGCTACAGGGTCCGAAATCAAGCATTCACGTGATTTATCTCTGTCTTTTGTGTTTATTGAGTCCGTTTCATGTTTTTCTTCGCGCATTGGGCTTTTTATTCTGCAGGTGTTAGTTAGGTAAACCTGTGTTGAGCACAATAACAGTTTGGTATTTGTGTGTGTAATTAGTGTGTGAGGCAACCTTGCATGTACTCGATTGGCGTACTCGTTTTGGGCTGTGGTGAGCTGGTAGTCACTGGGCTCGGAGCTGCAGGATGTGTTGGGGTGCATTATCAGAGGACACAGAAGATGAGGGTGCATTATCAGAGGACACAGAAGATGAGGGGACTCTCTCAGAATACCAGAGGCTTAGGGAATCAGGAAGTCTTTGGCATTCTCCCTTACATCGTGTTTATGAAGAGCAAACGCTTAAACACGTGTGTACTATTCACTTGGTTGAACAAAGTCCAATTGGAAAAATACACCTGAGGTTATTTTTGTTTCCAGTGATTAAAAAGTACAAGGAACAACTTGGGTAAATAAAAGATAAAGTGCATCATAAAAATCTTAAATCTGTGTTGGGAGAGGTGAAGATGAACATTCACTGCGAGCGCAAAGTTCGCACTGAGAGCTATGTAAGGCTGGAACGCAAAACCAGGCCTTCGCACATTCCCAAATGGAGAGTCACAAGCACTAAGGCGGCCATTACAATTTCCCCAGGAAAATGGCTGGTGCGTCATTTACTGGCAGAGATCTAGTCTGCCCAAGTAAATTACGATCTGCGCCACTTTCATGGCTTTGCACCTGCGGGATGTAGTGGAAAGTCTGCACCCCGCTTCCACAGCATCTCCCAACTATAAATCTGCATGTCGGGCTGTATGGATGTTTCATGTGGGCAGACATTTTGGAATCCCTATGGATTCCACACGTTTTTTGCACCATAGGGATTCATATTAAAGCCACCCCCATTCAGGATAGCTCAGGGGCCACATGCTCGCCTTGGAAGCAAGAGGACACGGAGCACCACAAGTTCGATTCCTGGGTCCGCGCTTAGAAACCTATGGGTATTAAGCACGTTGTAAATAATGTATCATGTCATTCATGCACATGCCACGCAGCATTAATAATTGTTTATGGAAATGTGCAAAAAAGCCATGGAAACCCAGGACTTACTGTGCTTAGCACACACCTTCTTAAAAAATAACACATTTTATAGAGTGGACTGTAGAACCGAAATATTGTTAACAATGGTCCTTTTTAAATGTGAAAACCTGGTGTTTTTTCTGCAGGCAGAAATACCATGGTGCTTGTACTCAATATTACACTCAGGCCTCTGTTTTCAATGCTGTGTGAGTGAAGAACTATAGATCAATAGAGTTTGCGCATCACAGGGATTCTCCAGCAGAATCGTGCAGATCACTAGCTTTGCGCCTTGCAGATTCTCAAGTGGGGTACAGCCTGGGTGCACCAACTTCCTACTACCCAGGGCAGATTGGAGGGCAGTGTGTCAATACTTCTGGAAGGGACCCTATTGCATGACAATGGGCCTCTACCTATACAATATCTAGCGTGCTTTTGTGAAAATGCATGGATTAAAGTCTGCATATTTTCCACCTATGCTCTAATATTTCCAATCGGTGCTGAAATGTAAAGCTGTTGAAACTGTTACCAACGAATGGCTAAACATTCACACTTAGCCAAGACTTTACCTTGAATGAGATCCACTTATTATTATTATTATTATATTTATTGAGGGGGGGGCACAGTGATGAATGCAGAAATGCAAGGGAGTGGGGAGCTAACAATAGAGGTCTGCAGTCTCAGGTGAGATAGGGAGTGGAGGATGCATGGACCTAGGTGTTAGGGAGGAGCCATTTCTTGAAGGGGGGGGTCTTGAGCTCCTTCCTGAAATGTTATAGCGAAGGGACATCTCTGGTGTTGACGGGGAGGATGTTCCATAGTCTGGGGGCGTAGTCATAGAAGGCCTGTCTTCTGGTTCTTCCCTTCCTGCACCACCAGAGTTGAAGTCTGTACATGCCCTTACTTCTGGTGGATTGCATCCCTCCGTAGAGGCTGTTTAGCTTTTTATTTCTTTTTTATTTAGCAATTTTCAGTAAAAGGAACAACAATTAGGCATGCACACATCAGCTATCAGGTCCATAGCCAGGTGTAAGGTCAGCACATCATTAAAAAAAACAATCAAGATAGGTGCTATCCGCTTGTTTTAACCCACTGCTCCCACATACCTTAAAATAGCCCCTGTGCTAATAAATAAATGGGATTCACCAGGGTTGGAGAAATTATAAGACATGCACTTCATAAGTTAAGCGGCATCAACAGCCAGATCTTGCTGGTATCTCCTAAGGTCCAACCAGATGTCTTTAGGCTGCTAGTAGAGGCCACGTATTCCCGGCTTGCGCCCTCTATATCTGATGTTTTAACAAGGTCAATATGGCATATCTCCTTGTATGGGCTGTGGGGGCTCAAGTATTTGCATGCTATATTCTTCCGGCCAGCAGGTCTGCTACATTTACAAACCTACTGATGCGCATTGGCTTAGTGCTGGGACTCCAATATGCACTACAAGGGATCTAGTTTTAGCATGCAACCTGTAATGTCAGATACAAATTGAACAACGTCTTCCAGAGGGGGTAGACTGATTCCCATGTCCATGCCAGATGCAAGAATGAGGCCTCCCCCTGCTTACATTTTGGGCATGTCACTGATGCTGTCAAACCTCTGGACTTTCAATGGTGTGTAATAGACTTGGTGGATAAACTTAAAGTACAGTAATCTGGGCTTGAAATTAAGCGAAATACATATTTTTTCAGTTCACATTTTAGCCCACTGTTTGTCATCTATACTTGTCGCCAGATCCGTTTCCCACCTTCTCCTTGCCGCGTTAGTGGTAGTAGCGGATCACCCCCTAGCAAGATTGCGTAGCGTGGTTACTACTTTGGAAGCCCTATGTGTTTATGTTTAAGTTTGTGATTTATATAGCGCACCAAGTACCCTAAGGCTTAAGGGCGCTTAAACAACACAACTGTGCCCCGTCGTTCCACTACAGGCCCCCAAACTACAAACGAACTGACACAAAACAGAACTGACCGATGGCCCAGCCAAGTGAGAGAAGATCAAGGTCATAATACATAGGAAATGAATGAAAAGAGATAGGCTTTCAGCCCTTTCTTAAAAACCTCAGTGGATGCTGTGACCCTCAATGTAGACGAAAGAGAATTCCATTTCTGGGGAGCTGCCGACATGAAGGCAGCATTCCTCGATTTCTTAGTTTTAAAGCGCGGTGCAATGAGAGTATTTGTTTCTTCCGATCTGAGAATTCTGATATTTTTCTTAGGGATGATCATTTCTTTGAGATAAGTAGGCATAGTTCCATGTACACATTTATGTGTAATAAAGAGTAGCCTAAAAGAGACCCTAACCTGAACAGGCAACCAATGCAAACTTCTACGTGCATCCGACACATGGTCTCTTCTTGCCAGACATTTCACAACTCTAACAGCTCTGTTTTGTAGGACCTGGAGTCGATGGAAATCCGATAACGGCAGGCCTACCAAAAGACTACAACAATAATCGATCTTCGATCCAATGATGGCCCTTGCCAGAGTTTCAGAGTTTTTTTTCAGCCACAAAAGGTCTGAGGCAGCGGAAAAGCTTGATGAAATAAGATGCCGAGGAGATAAGGCTGTTCACCTGATGCTTCATGTTCAAATTCTTGCCTAAGTAAATGCCTAGCATTTTAACTTTACTCATGACATCTATTGTACAGTTATCTATGGAGAATGTCTTATAACAGGGTCCTAGCTTCTCGATTTTATTCTCTGACCCAATTAATAAAAGCTCAGTTTTTGAGCTACTGATAGCTAAGCCATTTACCACCATCCAATAATGGATTTTTAATAAATTTCATTAATGCGGCTTTCGTCCTCCGGATAGGATCCTGATATGGGGATAACGCACTGTGTGTCGTCTGCATAATTAGCAAATATGATCCCTTCTCTTTCCAGCATCTGGAAGAAGTCGATCATATAGATATTATTAAAGTCAGACCTTCCAGGATTTTGTGGCATGAAATGGCAAATTCTGCGGCATGAAATGGCATATTTTGCGGCACAAACCTTTATTTATTGCGCCATTTTTGCGGGACATTTTGTATTAACTGGAGGGTGTAAGATTGCCACATTGCAGGAAATAGGCAGAGTGCAAGTCTAAAAGAGAGCCAGGGTATCATTATTATGTATCTTTTGTATTAATATAATAGGAAGAGTCCCAGATGTCTCTGGCTTGGCAGAACAGTGTTTGCTTTGGCTACATTTCTGGTTTAATATTCATGCCTATTTAATAGTATTAACTAAATTGATCATTATCAATTGTAATGCTGAAAATATTCCCCTTCTATGTTCTCCAATCCCCCAAACACCCACACACCTCTCTCAGCAACACACATCTCACCAACTCTCCATCCCAACTTACATTAGTTAACCTCTCACTCTGTCATACAAATACTCACGTGCTATGTCACACTGTTAAGTCACAATTTGCACTGCCCAGCCCCTGCCACACTCCAAACCATACTCCCAACTCACACCTTACACTCTACAACTCCTCCCTCAATATACAGTCCTTCATTCTTTTGTGCTGCTTCTGCATCTTGCATCTTCTCTCCCATTCTATCGCATTGTTCCCTCATCCTTTTTCCCAATCTGCAGCTCACTGCCTCTTTCTGGCCAACCGCTTCCTCTCTGCTTTCTGGCTCACTGACCACACGCTCCCTCTACTTTCTGTACCTCTGCTCCCTCTCAGATTTCTGGCCCACCGCATCACTGCTTCCTCTGCTCTCTTGTGCAGCACTTCCTCCTCTGACCCACTGCTCTCCCTCTGCTTTCTTGCCTATCACTTCACATCTCACCCATCACTCTCCCTCTCTCTCATAGTGTAACCATTTTTTTATTTTTTTAAATGTAGATTTTGACCCAGTTCCTCAAATAATGGGGCATTTAAAAAAAGAACAGAGGATATGCTATTTTTAGACAACCCATTTTTGGAAATGAGCAGGTCACCTTATTCTCAAAGGTGACCGGCGCATTTCCACGGGCTTGAGCTGTAGCGCAAATTGTGCTCTGGCAGCTGCCTTGAGTGGTGTTCTGGGTTGTTTGACCGAAGTGTAATTATTTGCGGCGGAATTGACTGTAGTCAATTTTGCTGCGAATTGATTTGCACTTCAGCCAAACAACCCAAAATGTACCTTTCACCACCACCCGACCCTCTCCCCTACTTAACTGCTTGGTCGCTGCCGCTTCCCCTGCAACCCTGCTGTGCCAGATCTGTCCCTCTAACGCGGGTCGGATCCGACTCTGCAGGGTCCCTTTTTCGTTATTTTCTTTTTTTTCTGTCCCCGCCTCCAATTTTGAGGAAAAAGGGGAAAACACTTCTGCAACCACCCTAGACCAAAAATACTGAACATGGGGAGCGGGTGACGCCATCGCAACACATGTTCAGTATTTATAAAAATCGATCGAATAGTACTGGACGAAAGTGGTCAAATTCTAACTTTCGATAGATTTTTTGTCATCAAAATGGGCAGTACTTTGAATAGAATCGCTCTCCCGACAGTGTTCTGCAAGCTCCCAGCGCCTTACACAGGGACAGGCATTCCAGGTGCCTGCCGTTGTAAAACGCGACCCAGAAAATGCATTTTTATCCTGTTTGAGGAACAGAAATGCAAGCGACTCAGCAGCGGTTCATACCTTAAAAGAAATGCATGACAGGGTCAGAAAAGACCCTGTCATGCAGTGGCAGCCCCACATCCCGTGCGCGTAGGGTTGCCTACAATTTGTGCACATTTAAAAGTGCATCTTGTTTGGAAATGAGGCATGCGCTTTTAAATTGACAGAAACGCCACTTTATTTGATCAAGGAGGTGAAAAAGGCCATCTGAATGGGCGCGCATATAAAATGTGCCCATTCATGTGTCCCTTGTGGATTGGGCTGCACTTTTTTGGGGTGCAAGTGATTTCATTTCTTGTGTAAAAAAAAAAAAGTTGAGATCCTGGCACCCTGAGGATTCTTTTTTTCAAAACAGTAATTTTTGCAGATTACTTTTAAAAAAAAGTACATTTTTTTTAAATGTTTTTTTAAAGATGCTGTTTTTGCACAAAACGCCAATTTTTGCGGCATTTTGCACAAAACGGCTGTTTTTGCGGCATTTTGCAGGATCCCAAAATCGCTATAAACTGGAGGGTCTGTAAAGTAGGGCAACACACAGGCTCCCTGTGGAACACCATACATGAACGTGGTGGGTTTCGCGTCAGCACTATCGCTGGCTACTCTGACTTGCCTCCCCTCTAAAAAGGAATTAATCCAGTCTACCGCATCTTGAGAAAAGTTGGCATTCGTCTTTAGCCTGGTGGAAAAGATGGCATAATCCACCAGGTCAAAAGCTGCTGAAAAGTCAAGAATCATTAGGAGCAATATATGACCCCCTTCAATCCCATGAAGTAGATGGGACTTAAGATAAGATCCAGCAAGGCAGTCTCAGTGCCTATGTCAGCCCTCGAAAGATGCCGCCATACTGCACTGACCTCAGCGAGGTAGCTTGGTAACTTCAGGGGGACAACCTTGCAAATGATGCCGCAGGATTTGAAGATTCAACGTGCTTGCTGTGGGAGCCAGAGTTGTTTGATGAGGGTCAGGGAGATGTGGTCGAATTTGAAGAGACCTTTGATGAGTCGTGCCACAGCACTTGCATTTAATGTTCTTTAAAACAGAAGAAGAATACATTGGCAAATATGTTATAATGACCAAAATAGGAATGTAAAAGTTACTTTTACTAGATTTCCTTTACTGAAATGTGCTAATCACTATAGATTGTATCTCCTATATGTTTCAAATAAACCTCAGCAAAGGAATTAGGCTACAAATGGAACCACCTGAAATCTGGCAGTTTTGTGTGAAACTGGCTTTAGCTAACATTTTGGGTGATTCAGACAGGGCAATTCCAGCAATAAAAATGACTAATCCTAGGGGGCGTGGCTAACCTCCATGTAGGAAGGACATACACTCGGCGAGCTCCGCATGATGTGACCAAGATATGCTGTTAAAACACGTTTTATGGATGACCAAAACATCTGTTTAATCACTAAAACTATTTCAGAAGTCACTGAGCGGCTCTATTCTGAGTTTCGTGATCCAGAGAGACCTAATTGGAGAGTGACACCGTGAAATGCAGAGCCAGGAGCCGGGCGGAAAATGGCGCCCGCTGCATGAAAGATCGAGACGGCGCTGCACACACCGACCTGGACCACCGAGCTGAGTGCTGGTGGGTCCAGATGAGCTGGAGGATGGATAGAGAATCTTAAGCACAGTCAGGCAGACCGCCGAGATGGGCAAACCGCCGAGACAGAAGAGCGGAAGCGGGTGTGCCTGGCAGCGCTGACCGGCTCCGGCAATCCTAGAGCCCTGTGGGAGGACTATGCCTCGAGAGGACCAAGTGGGCAGAACGAGCGGAAGACGCGCTGGGTCCTTTCTGCCACACGCAGAGCCTGGAGGGCGCGGGTGAGCCTGAGGCGGTTGCGCTGCAGCGTGGTGCACGGAGACTAGCCCCTGGAGAGCAGCAGTGGTGGAACTGGAGCAGAGGGACCCAAACAACAGAAGGCCTGCGGGGAAGAGCGGGACGTGGACTCCATGGAAGCAGACAGAAGAGCCTGGCCGAGCAGCAAGTACAAGGTGAGGGGCTAGCGGGGAGGGGAGACCCAACTAGATCACTTCACCCTTGCACCAGGAGGGCAAAGCGAACTTCCCCCCCGCTGGTCCTTGCTTGACATAGAGGAAGTGGACACCTCAGTGTCTGGGCCGCAGGGGACCTATAGTGGAACGACGGGGCACACACAGAGGCTGGGAAGAACAGGTACTGAGGGCTCTGAGAGGTGGGAAGCTGGTAAACAGTCAGTGGTCCACTCCACGGCGCTGAGCAAGCGGAGAGCCTAGCTGGAACCGGGACTCCACCCTAGTTGTAACAGGGGTTACCCCAACATTAGCAGTACGCATTGCGGACGTCTGGGCGCGTGTGAACCAGCAGCGCCCTGGCTGGGCGGTGAGCCTGGGCGCTGGTGTGACCATCCGCCCAAAAAGAAATCATACAAAGCAGGTTGGATCAAAGACAACATCGGAGATCCACGGTGCAACTCAACTTAATCAACAAGAAACATATACGATAACACCCAGCTCCCAAGAGCTATACGCTGTCGGGTGTCTTGACCCACGTTTGAATTATTAGGCTACAACATTTGGTGCTGTGGGCTTAGAAAATCCAAGATGGCCGAAAAGCCCACATTACGCCAGAATCCAGGAAAACCGTGCAGTTTTTGCGCACACCAAAATGGTCACCTAACCTACCACCCACCAGTGCGAGCGTGATGGGCCAAAAGCGCCATGAGTGAAACGTGGTGCCAAAGGAAAAACATCAGTGCCTGTTATCTCAAAAAAGCACTTTGAAATCACCTTTGTTTCTCTGAAATGCAAGCTAAAATGCCTATTTTAAACATTGCAAGATATTCAAATATCTCACTGAACACCAGCAGACATTTGGCAGAATGTAGTCTTGTGTGCATACAAAATCTGGAAAGATGAAGAGCCTAAAACAATGTTTATAACAAAACTGGCTGAGCTGTGGATGTCAGCAGCTTGACTGAAATTGGATTTAAAACCACTAAAATCGAAATGTTTAAAATAAATGAGTGACCTACTTTTGAGTGTCACATAGGTTGCAACTGTTTAAAGGTCATAGTTTTGAACTTAGAATCAGCGTTCTAGCTGCATGTGTAAAAATTGTAAATTTGATTTGAATCAAGAAAACTGGAACAAAAGTGACATTTATCTGAAGCCTGGCTTGAAGAGATTGAATTCTGCCCGGCAACTACCCCCGACAGGAGTTGAAACTTGCCCAGCAACTTCATTTGCAGACCTGGCTGCCTTCTGCTGTTTCCACCAAAAGGAGATTACACCTCTCTGATTGAATCAGGGGAGGAGCACCTGGGAGCAGGGAAACAGAGCAATGAGCTTTCCTTGGCTCAGGCAAATGTTAAATTAGGGGGGGTCGTAAATGGCTTCCTCTTGGAAGAAACTGGGAGGAGCAGTGCCTCTTTGAGAAACCTGAGTTGGAGGAAGTGGACAAACCAGAAATTCCACCATGTGCTTTGGGAAACCACACCCCTCTGGGCCAGAGCATAATTTTAAAAAGATGGATAATTCATAGTACGGACTTGTCAAAATTATATAATTAATATCATTATTCTTGTGATTTTTCTGTGCACATTTTAAGAGGTGTTAGGACTCTGTGGTATGTTCTGGGGGGTAGTAGCGGAAAATATGGTATTACTCCGAATGCCTGTATGTTAAGAATCTGACACTTTATCATCTGATGCCCATATTCCTTGTGCATGTTTGTGTAAATTCTGGAAAAGTTTAGAGGTTGTGTTCTTGATGAAAAGGGCAGAATTCTGTCATAATTGGACACAACATCTTACAAAGACAGGGATCGGATGGTTTGGTGCTACAGAAAATGTGTTAACTGGACATATAATATTAGAAAAATGGTACATAGATAAATCTGTATTTGGATCAAAAATAGATTTGTGTGCAAATTGACAAGGGGAGTGTTCTTTCTGTATGCCATAAAATTGATGCCTAATGACACTCCATTCCTTCCCCCAATCAAGGGAGAGAGGAGAGCTTGGCCAATGATAAGTTGTGAGGGGCAGGCTTAGTTATGCCCACGCACACACCCATTTCAAAAGACATAAAAGGAGTCATTGAAACCCAGGAAGGGACACTCACTTTCCCCTTTCTTGCGAAGCCCTTTCCCGGACCAGACAATATCCAGAAGGACCAGTTCCAGTTAGAATCCAGGCTTCAGAACTTTTTCAGCAGGCCTCAAAATCTTTTGCAAATTATTCAAACAGCCGGGCTGAACTGTTTGATTCTGGCTAGAATCCTGTGCCAGTACCCAGAAAGCAGTGCTGTATCCAGAATCCACTTGATCCAGACCTGCAGAACCAGAGATCCAGACCGCCGTGCAGTGCCGAGTGCCAGACCAGCAGAGCAGAGCTGACCCAGAGAGCTGTGACTTCAGAACCACCCGCCAGGAGTCTAGTCCAAACCTGATCAGACCTTGACGGCCTATTTCGAATTTATAGTGTGAGTACTCAGCAAGAACTGTGCAAATCAATCTCTTAGTTTAAAATAATCTAATTCAAACCATTTCCACCTATCTAGAACTGCATCATAGAATTGTGTGTCCATCCTGTTGATCCAAAACCTTCCACAGCGCATCTGTCATTCTGAAACTTTAATTTCATTTCTGAAAATCTATCTCCACAAAATCGTCCGTATCTCTTGAACCGCGTGTGCTAGGAACGAGATTTAACTTTCATTTTAAAGCTAAGAATCTAAGCTTTCCAACAAGACCAGTTGTTCCGTAATTGCCTTCACCTGTCAAAATAGCCGCTTTTGCTTGAACTGCTAAAATTCGTTTTCAACCTAAGAATCCCTCATGATTAATTGGTAGTGTGGACTTTAACCAATCTTAAGTAGCTATCACCTACCCTGAATCTCCTATAAGGAATTAAAATCATTTTTAGCATATTTCACTCCCTTGCAAATCACATTAAAGTATTTTTGCCTGTGTTTTAAAACCATCCCTGTTGCTATAAACTTGCTAGGGGGGAACTGAAATTCGTATTGTATTGTGATTGTATTCCTGAAAACTGCGTGCTTTACTTTCATCTCCTTATATTTCACAGGGGGGGAGTGAATTGCCACAAGGGCAAAAGTGAACATATTATCTCTTGTGAAACCCTATCAGTTTATTTCTGTACTGCATTTTTATTCATCATTGCATTTCCTTGAAATCATAAAAGTATTCTCAGCTACCTTATCCTCCCTATACTAACTCCTAAGTAATTAAATCAGTGTGCTAGTGTAACATCATCCATTGTTGATCAATGTCATATGCCTAAGTGTGCTATCAAATATTAATTTATTCATAAAAGTGTGATATATATATTGTTTACTTTCTCAATAAACCTTTTAAATTGCAAAACAAACCTACTTCTTGGCTCAGTGAGGTCAGGGGGATTCAAAGAGAGGGGCGTTATATAAGGGTTTATCATCCAGATTATAACTTGTCATAAAAATATATAAATAAGGGCTTTCCTTGGGCGTCCCAGACGAGGCACTGACTTAGTGGGATTGCTGAATTGAAGTCATTAACAACGCACGTCACTGTTTGGCACCTTTATTACGATAGCACCCATAACGAGCGCAAAGAAACAACGCTGCCTCTCGGCTGTGCAGCATTCACAGAGGACGCAGAGCCCCACTTGGAAATCGGTAGAACCCCTGGCCATTGATGTAATGTCCTCAAAGGGGGCAAAAGCCAAACAAAAGCAGACCACCATGGAGACCTTCGCGGCCGGAGGGCCAACAAGATCTGAAACCACCATCAAAAGTACTGTGGCAGCGCAGCCCGAAACTCCTGCAACTATGACTGAACTGGGCAACTCACAGATTCTGGAGGCCATCAAGACGCTCCAGATGATGATGGAGAATAAAATTGATGCAGTGGCCATAGACTTGAGCCTATTGCAACAAGATGTCTGCACCATCGCCGGTAGGACTGAAGTGCTTGAAACCCAGGTTCGAGAAAACACAGAGGCCAAAACACAGCTTCTGAAAGATGTTGACAAACTGGCACAAAGAATAAAACATCTAGAAGATAGGGCTGAAGAAGCTGAAGGGCGAGCACGCAGAAATAACATTAGAACTCTAGGCCTGCCAGAGCGAATTGAGGGGACCGAACCCACTAACTATGTATAGAATCTTTTGATACAAGAGATCGGAGCGCAGAAACTCTCACAAGGCTTCACCATTGAAAGAGCCCACCGATACCTCACTAAACGGCCACCCCCGGGGGCTCCGCCTAGGCGAGTGATAGCGAAAGTGCTCAATTATAAAGACAGAGAAACAATTTTGGCCTTTTCGAGATTGGGAGGCCAGATCCAAAAAGACTCTGCGAAGATAGCCATATATCCCGATTACACTTTCCAAGTCCAAATGAAGAGGGCACAATTTATCTACACGAATGCAAGATTGAAAAAAGCAGGCTTACGTTATATGCTCTTATACCCAGCGAGATTGAAAGTGCTGCACAAGAAAAGGGCGCTTCTGTTCGAGACGCCGGCTGAAGCTAGGGAATGGATGGACGGAGTCCAGATCCAGGACCTTGAAGTAAAGGGGCGCAACACACGCTAAGGCCCACCTGGTAAGGTCAGATGTAAGACTAGTTACCAAACTGAGCACACACAAATAACAGACTGAACCCATATCTAAGCACAGCAAGATCGATTACCTACTGGAGCGGCAACGGAGATGGTCTGCTCCTGACGAGAGAGCAGACGAAGCGGACCTCTTCTGCCCCCAGAGGTTATTTGGGTATAGTTAACCTGCCCGTAGGGCACCAGGAGACCAGTACACGGTCAAATGGAGCGGAAACGGGATACTCATAACAGGGGAAACCTCCCTGGACTTTTTTTGTTACAGGGGAGTTGAAAGTTGGGGGAGGGAGGGCATATGGGAGTTGGTACAACGGTTGGGGAACCAAATAGAGATAAGACAAGACCACCCAGAGCATTAACAGAGCATTAACGATCGCCAAAACCAGAAGAGACGCCACTTGATGCGCCATCCACAAGAACATTTGGGTTTCCGAACATCATGGCTGACAAGATTAGAATTATGATGTGGAATGTCAGGGGAATGAACAGTTTTTTCAAGCAACGCAGAATCCACGCACATATAAAATGGAACAAGGTCGGAATAGCCCTGCTACAAGAGACCCACGGAAGCTAGATGCATTAGCCAAAACTTGGAGAGGGACACTGATAGGCTCCACATACTCTACCTATGCCAGGGGGGTCCTGATCTGGATTGATCCAACCATCCCCCTTAAACTTATAAACACGAAAACAGATGACAAAGGTAGGATGGCCTTGGTACATGGCAATATAGAAGGAAAGGAGGTCTGTTTAATCAATACTTACGCCATGGGCGTAGGACATGGGGGGACAGGGGGGACAAATCCCCCCACAATTTTAAGTGGGGGGGATGTAATATCATTTATCCCCCCCAGAATATGTGTTTGGTGTGTCATGCAGGGATCTGTTTTGAAGTGGGGGGAGGGGCTGCTTACTATGTAAGCTGCCCTCTCCCCCCTGGCCCCTAAAGCATGGGGGCAATACACTGGTGGCAGATGGGTGATCATCTGCCCCCAGGGAAGGGGGGCAAACAAAATAAAAAGGATTTGTTTTTAAAAACGTAGTTTTGGGTGGGGTGGGTGCGGGTGGGACCACTAGCCACCAGGGATTTTTGCAAGGGGGGTTGCCCTCTCACCCCCACTTTAGGTGGATGGGGGCACCTTATGTAGCCCTCCCTGGGGGCAGATTTCTGCCCCTAGGAAGGGGTACATGAGATACCCCCATCCATTTGGGGTGGGGGGGAGAGGCCACTGCAAATATTGGCAGAGCCACCCCTCCCAAGCCTGGGGCAGTATGTTTTGACCCCCCCTGGGGGCAGAAGGCCACACACATGTGCCCATCTGCCCCTAGGGAAGGGCACAACAAAAATATATATATTATAACTTGTTTTGGGTGGGGGTGGGTGGGGGCCCACTAGACCACCAGGATTTGTTGTGTTTGAAAGGGGGGTGTTCCTCCCCCCACCCTAGGTGGATGGGGGCACCTTATGTAGCCCGCCCTGGTGGCAGATTTCTGGCCCTAGGAAGGGGTGCATGAGATGCCCCCATCCATTTGGGATGAGGGGAGAGGCCACTGCAAATATTGGCAGACCCACCCCGCCCCCAAACCTGGGGCAGTACGTTTTGTCACCCCTCTGGGGGCAGATGGTCACACACATGTGCCCATCTGCCCCTAGAGAAGGGCAAAACAAATATATATATATATATATATATATATATATATATATATATATATATATATATATATTATAACTTGTTTTGGGTGGGGGTCGGGGGCCCACTAGACCACCAGGATTTTCTGTGTTTGAAAGGGGGTGTGGCCCTCTCCCCCCACCCTGAGTGGATGGGGGCACCTTATGTAGCCATCCCTGGGGGCAGACTTCTGCCCCTAGGAAGGGGTACATGAGATGCCCCCATCCATTTGTGGTGGGGGGAGGCCACTGCAAATATTGGCAGAGCCACCCCCCAAGCATGGGGCAGTGCGTTTTGCCCCCCCGGGGGCAGATGCCCACACATATGTCCCCATCTGCCCCTAGGAAAGGGGCAAAACAAAAATAAAACAAATTATAACTTGTTTTGGGTGGGTGTGGGAGGCCACTGAACAACCATGGATGTTTTTAGTGGAAAGGGGGTGGCCCTCTCCCCCCCCACCCCAAATGGATGGGGGGGCATCTCATGTAGCCCTCCCTGGGGCAGATTGCTAGCACAATCTTCCCCTAGGAAAGAGGCAACACAAAAACAAAAATTTAAAAAATGATAACTTGTTTTGGGTGGGTGTGGGGATTACTAAACCACCATGGATGTTTTTAGTGGAAAGGGGGGTGCCACGGGTGTCTTCTTTTCGGAAATGCATGGGGTTCTCTGTTTTCCTTGATGGCTTCGACACCCTTGGCCCAAATCTGTAGGTTGTCCACATGAGCAAAATCTGCTTTGCCGAAAGGCTTGGGGTTATCAGTGGGTAGGCCTTTTCCCTTTTCTCCAAGGTGGGTGCATCCACACATGTGAGGTACCGTTTTTGTCTGGACACCTACCTGGGCGCAAATGGAAAAGGCTAACCCACTGGTAACCCCAAGCCTTTCGGCAGAGCAGATTTTGCTCATGTGCACAACATACAGATTTGGGCCTAGGGTGTCGAAGCTACCAAGGAAAACAGTGAAACCCATGCATTTCCAAAAAGAGGACACCTGTGGGGATCCACAGAGGTCTGACTTGCGCGAATCGCCCCAGAATATATTACCCACAATCCCCGGCAAAGTCTGAAATTTGGTGAAAAATCTACAATTTTCAGACATTTCCCTCTTGCCACCCACCGAAACACGCCACCAACACCACATGTCCTACCTTCCCGTGTTTCCACAGGTGTCCCGACATAAACGGTACCTCACATGTGTGGGTGCACCTACCTGGGCGCAAAGGGAAAAGGCTAAACCACTGGTAACCCCCAAAGGGTTTGGGGAGACAACCTACAGATTTGGGCCTAGGGTGTCGAAGCCACGAAGGAAAACAGGGTACCCCATGCATTTCCGAAAAGAAGACACCCGTGGGAATTCACAGAGGTCTGACTTGCGCGAATCGCCCCAGAATGTATTACCCACAATCCCAGACAAAGTGAAAATTGTGTTTTTTCCACCAAATTTCAGACTTTGTCAGGGATTGTAGGTCATAAATTATGGGGCGATTCGCGCAAGTACGACTTCTGTGGATTCCCACGGGTGTCTTCTTTTCGGAAATGCATGGGGTTACCTGTTTTCCTTTGTGGCTTCGTCACCCTAGGCCCAAATCTGTAGGTTGTCCACATGAGCAAAATTCCTGAAAATCTGCTGTGCGAAAAGACTTGAGGTAGTTCATGTGTTGTTGGCTGCGTGTTTCGGTGGGTGACCAGAGTGAAATGTGCAGAAATTGTGTTTTTCTTTCTGTCATTTTCCCGATTTACCCCCAAACTATGGAATCTTTCCCTACATAGTTGTTGCCTGACCTGCGCAAATCACCTCTTGCTAAACTTGGAATATTGTCTACTTTTCAGAAATGTATGCCTTTCTGGCTTCCCAACCAGCTTTCCTACCCTTTTCTTCCATTCCGTCCACGCATGTCCTATTGGACAAAAAACACCAAAATCGCCTACCTCTCACAAAACGGCTGATTAGCATATCAAAATATGTTATTTTGGTTTCCACTAAATCTGTTCTTAAAAGCCTGGAAAATGGCGAATCCAGCACAGCAAGCAAATTTGTTCCTAGCTCTTACAAGGAAAACACCAAATGCTTCTGTGTACAACATTTTATTGGCATTTTCTGAAAAAACCCCAAATGTTCTCCTTTTTGGTTATTTTCTCTCACCCCCCTACAGCAAACTAGGATTCCTGGGTGGCGTTACGACCGCCTCCATGTGGGAAAAAAGGAGCCAACTTTGGCCGAGATATCTCATGTAACAAAGAAGTTCCAAGGGATTGAATGGCGACATACCGAAATCACCAAAAAAGGCCTTGGCACTGGGGGAAATACCCATGGCAGTTAAGGGGTTAAGACGGTAAAGCCCCAGAGGAGATATCATTTGTAAGGTAGCTCAGTTAGTTAATGCTCCAAATGCAGATTGTGCACAGGAATATGTAACACCTGTGTTCAGCACCTGGCTTAATCTTCCGGTGGGATAATAGGCAGAGTGAATGCATTCAGCTTTCAATACAACACAGCATTTTCCAGGTCAATTGGTTCAGATAAAGTGGTGGAAAACACTATTACTGTTGCTTTTTCTAATTGGCCAGGTTTTCGTGCATTTTCTGGGTGGAGTTCGGGAGCCGAGTGGACACACCAGAACCCCCTGTTTTTCCCGCTCCACCAGACAAATGCGGCCTTACTGCCAGCATGGATTCTCATGCTGGAAATAAGGAAAGGGATTCCTCTGGGATCTGCTTGGAAATGAAACTTGGTAAAAGCGGGCAGAGTCCAGAGTAAGCCATTGTCAATTCCGCCAGAAAACGCTTATTGCGCAAGGTCTTTACACTCTTCCAAAGTGGAAAAGCAATGTGATTTCAATCGCCTTTTACAGTAAAATCTTCCATTTTGTGGCGGAAAAGTAAAAATGTGAGCCAATGGAAGTGGTCCGCTGCATGCAGTTTACTTTGCACCTTGATGCTTGGGGGTTTTGCATGATGCTACACATGTAATAAATAAATAAATACATTTAACATGACCCCAGATAAATGGCAATTCGTGATCAGAATGAGTGAGCATGGCATGTCGCGGTAAGAGGGTGTCCTGTGCTTCTTGAGTGCGTTGGCAAATGCCCTTAATTGCCATCTCGCGTTAAGCAGGTGCTTAAACCCATCAGTGTGGATTGTGCAATATAAACTCGACAGAGGTATTTCAAATGGCCAATTTCGCTCTTTTGGTGACATTCTCAAAGTGGGAGATGTTGCCCAGCATGTGCCACTTTCTCTGCGGAGTGAATTGTGACCGGCCCGAGGAAGAAGTGTGAAAAACCCACAAGGGCACTGTGCCCTGCTCTTTCTGTGTGTGTCTTCCCCACAGGGCGACAGATGCTGACTCAGACATGGGTAAGTCTCAGGTGTGAAGCCTGTACCCTAGTTGATGTGGCAAAGGATTCCAGACTTCTGAGGCTGATAACATTAGTAGCATTGAGTTACATGCCACCTGACAGGTATGTATGATAAAGTTGCAAAGCAGAGCTGTTAGTGGGTTAAAGCAGGAGGCAATGTCTGCCCACCCTCAAAGGGTACGTACAACCAAAAGTAATAGGCCCCTACCCCATCATGGTTGCAGGGGCCAGACTCCAAACCAGGGCAAGAATGCCCTCCAATAATCCATGCCCACGAGTAGGGTACGCCTCGTGCTCCAGGAACCCTGTTGAGCAACCTCTGTGCTTTCCAGGTGATACAAACGTTATTTAAAGCCAGAAGTCTAAAAGGTAATCGCTTAATTGCAGCTGGAAATTAGCTCCTGGCGTGATCAAAATGTCTTAACCAAGTGTGACATCATCCCCTTCATTTATAAGCAATATGTGTGTTCTCGCATTTCTTCATCCACTGAAATACTGTTAGAAACAAATGCAAGAGTTGTGACTCTTGTGTAGGCATTAGGAAGGCAGTTGCCAGCCTCTGGCATAATATGCCGATGTTCTTACAATATTGGCTAGCTGTTGCCCTCTTATGGCCAGGTAGAACCCTCAAGGCAGTGACTGGCAAATGCCTTTCCACTGCAGCAGACAGAAAAGCGGAAATAAGAGGCCAATTCAAGACACGGAACAAATAGAAGTTAAGACAAACTGCAGCTGCCATTGCTGTGTTAGGGAGAATATGTTGAGTGTTCAAGCAAGGAGGTATGTATTAAGCAAGCAAGCAGTGAGACAAGGGAGAGGCAAAGAAAGGCCAGAGGGGCTCTTTGAATAATGTAACAGGACAGAGGACCCATGCTCTGCCGTCCTAGTAACATATGAGAGAATCAAATAGATCAGGCTTTGCAGCAAATGTTAAACAAGAAAGGAACAGAGTCCAGCTTTTCATTCAGAATAACAAAGGCAAAGAAAAGCTAGGCAGCATGAGATGGAATAAGAGGGACCAGACTCATCGTGCGAGGCTGGCCAGGCCCTCGCAGGGGCGCTAGAGGGGCAGCCCACATAGCGGGCTGCCCCTCTGGCTACCCCCCTGGGTCCACATATACCCCACCTACTAGGCATCCCCCGGGTCCGACACATCTGGCCGCGGACCTGGGGAGTGCTTATAAGGGGGTGGGCTTGCGATCGCTCATCCTCCTTGTTTGCTGTAACCCCCCCCCCCTCAGAGGACAGTCAAAGCAGCCACATCACACACCTGGTCCCTCTATTCCCATAACAGGGCTTACTCAGAGGTACAAACAAGATTTCCTCTTTCTTTGAAACCCCCATCCATCCATTCCAAGAGACACACACGTCTCCTTGCCCCACACAAAAAAGTAGCAACTTGCAGTTGGTAGAAAAGGCTGCAACTCCTTTAATTGGCAGGAGTCCACTTACAGGTGATCCGCCTCTTAACGAGCTGGCGTCCTAGCTGTGGCCCACTGGAAGTAATTGTTATTTCCTCTCTCTTATCATGAGATCATAGTCAGATAAAAAATCCAGAAACGCAACATACAAAGACATGTTCTTTGCTGCTGCATCCTTTAATTTTCTTCTGTTTTCTTTTCTTCTTTTCTTTTGTTTTATACAGCGATATTTGTAATTTAATACGTACTGCTATTTTAATTCTAATTTTGGGAAAAGTCGAGTTCTTGAAAACACAATAAATCAATAAATAAAACAAAGTCCCCAAGATGTCCCCTGTCCCCCCCAGATTTTATGTGTCTCCTATGCCCCTGACTTACGCCCCAATCATGACGCCACAGTTGTCTTCCACTCACTGTACAAACGGCTCAGTCCTTTCAGAGATAGTACCCTGATATGGGGGGGAGATCATAATTGCATCATGGATCCTCGTAAAGACAGATCAGATAACAAACACATCCGCCCATCCCCACCTGCTAAAATATTAGCTGCACTGACACAACAAATCAAGCTAGAAAACCTATGAAGAGAGCAGCATCCATATAATTGGGAGTACTCATTCTATTCTCCCCCGCATGCCGTCTACACTAGGCTAGACTATATATTTGTAAGCGAAGAGCAACAAGCTATGTTCGGGGACACACAATGCTTAGCCAGAGTTTTATCAGACCACGCCCCACTCATGGCCACCTGGACGGTGTTCACACCTAGACACCCTGTACCTGCATGGAGGCTTAGAAGTGAGGCCTTGCTAGATGCTGCTTTTTGTGAACAGATTAGGAAAAGCACACAGGACTTCTGGCAGATAAATGAAAAAAGCATGCGACACATTGGCACAGTATGGGAAGCATACAAGGTGGTCATGAGGGGAGAAATGATTGCTGCTATTGGGGGAGCCCAGAGGTCCATCGAAACCTCATTGGCACACACCGAAAGGGAACTGAGGAATCTAGAAGCGGAGGCCAATTCAAACCCTGAACACTTGAAAAAAGAGGTCGAGCTTAGACAAGCTTGTTTAACGTATTGGGAAAGTTTTGCTACACGAAACACATAGAAAGAAACCATGCCCTTGGCGACAAACCGGGGAAATTACTGGCTTGGCTGTACAAACGAGAAGCCCCTAGGATGCCCATTTGCCATGTCCGTAATCCGGAGGGCAGGGTAGTGCACACACAAACAGAAATAAACTCAGTGTTCTCTGGGTTTTACCAGGACCTATATGCCAGCACCGTGTCGCCCACATACACCAAAATAGAAAACATCCTAGACATCATTAAGCTGCCCAAATTAGACGCACAGATGGCAGATGCTCTAGATGAACCCATTACTCCAGAGGAGGTACTGGTAACCATTAGATCCCTACCATCCAGAAAAACCACAGGAACTGATGGGCTCCCAGGAGAGTTTTACAAAGCGTACGAAGACGTCCTAGCACCACTCCTAGCCCAAGGGTTTAACACTGTGTACGAAGTAGGCACCCTCCCAGAAACCATGAGGGAGGCTGTTATTATCCCACTACTAAAACCTGTAAGAGATGGTGAGGAGTGCGGTTCATATAGGCCCTTATCTATGTTAAATTCAGACAAGATTCTGACGGCACTACTGGCTAGGAGACTACGTAAAGTTATCCCTCTACTGATCCACCAAGATCAGACGGGTTATGTGCCAGGGCGGACCATTACTGAAAACCTGCGTAGACTGCACCATGTCATATACATCACTAACAGCAGACCCGAGAAATGCGCCACCAAAGTTTTCGATTCAGTCAGATGGAATTGGCTATATGCCACCATGACAAAAACGGGGATTGGGCCAGCCTTCTTAAAGTTGAACAAACTCATATACACAGGCCCTACGGCCAGAGTGCGTATGAAAAAAACATACTCTGACAAATGGCATCTCCACAGGGGCACACAACAAGGATGCCCACTTTCCCCCATGTTATATATCATAGCCACCGAACCTGCAGCTGCCTACTTACGACAAGAATATGGGGGCATAGTGATAGACGGGTAACTCATTTAGTGTCAATATACGCAGATGACACACTACTATACCTGAACAACCCTGAACACATACTGCCATATAGAATGAGACACTAGATGGGTTTTCCGGATACACAGGGATCCAAATCAATAAAGAAAAATCATGCCTCTTCCCCCTATCTGCCCTGTGCGGGGGACGGAACAGAGAGTCTCCATACTATGGCCTTCCAGTGGAGGACCACCTCCTTCAAATACTTGGGAATCACCATCCACCGCAATCCCCAAATTGATCACACCCTGAACACGGCGAAAGCCAGAGAAGGCCTAGAGAAATCAATGGACTTCTGTCGGTAAACTGCCGCTGTCAGTGGCAGGAAGGGCTGGACTTCTCAAAATGGTGGCGCTGCCCCGACTTCTACACTGTTTTAGCAACGTCCTATTCAACATCCCCCGCAGTTCTTCAAAGACCTAGATAAGCTCTGCAGAAGATTCCTTTGGCAGGGAGGGAGGCACAGAGTAGCGCTACAAGTACTACAGAGACCCTATGAAAAGGGAGGCCTGAAAATCCCCAAATTCAAACTGTACTACTTGGCAGGTCAACTGAAACATGTAGTGAAGTGGATGGCAGATGAGACCACGACAGACACCCGACTCTTACAACCAGCTATCCCCCAAATGCTCCTCAGGGATCTACTCTGGGGCCCGGTAGGTGCAACACAAAATTGCCCCTATTTGGAGAAACTGGGGATCCAGATTTGGAAACGGGTATGCAGGACGATGAAGATAAATGACCCAATCTCCCCTCAGATTCCTATAGCAGCAATCATGGCAAGCAGACCCTGGGGACGAAAAGAGTTAAGAAACAGATGGGAGCCCTGCAGAGTAGCTACATTGGGCGACCTGGTGAATGACCAGGGGATCTTAACCTTTGCTGAACTGCACGAAATCACGGGATTGCCTACAGGACAGTTTCTGCTTCATGGAGCAGTGGTGCAAAAGCTCATCGACAGATGGCCAGATGTCAAGAATCTAGAAACAGAACAGAAAAGAAGAGCTTAAATGTAAGGCGAAATGGGAACACGAACTGGGCTTGGAATTCCAGGACACGGTATGGGAACCATAACCCACTACCATAAAAAGGTCTCCAGGAATGCCCGATTACAGCTCATACAGTTCTATATCACCAACAGAGTGCACCTTACACTGGAGGTGATCTCCAGGTTTAAGGGGGCGGGCGTTAAAGAATGCCCTAAATGCAATAAACCCAGTACAGGAATGACTCACGTGTTTTGGGTATGCCGGGCAATACAATCCTTTTGGACATAGATAACTGCAAAGGTGGCAGAGGCAGATATCGACCTAGACGTACAAACACCAACGCCATGCATCTTGGGCGGATATAAAAAAAGCAAGAAGAGCAAGTCTCTAAACAAGCTCAAGGATTTCATGTACATACTAGCAAAGAGACGCATTGCTATGGGATGGAAAAACACCAGAAGCCCAAGTGTGGTACTGTGGTGGGAAGACCTTCATAAGTGGGTGACGGCGGAATCTGGGGTGTGGGAGAATACACTTCGAGAACAGAAGCTAGACACCAGCGATGACTTACACCAATGGGTGGCGCTTACGGTGCCGTTATTCAACCCAAGGAAAGACGATGCTACCACGGATGAAGCAGGTAGCTCGTAATCGGAGTCTGGTAACGGCAGAACTGAAAGACAAACTTTGGTCTTGTGAGGGTGGGTAGGGGGTTATATGTGAAAATAATAAATGACGTATCGATGATGTTAACAGTTTGGTTGATGTTGCTTAAAATTTAATAAATATATTTCAAATACAAATTTTAAAAAATGACTAATCTGGCATGCATTCAATTGTGAAATCAGTCTTCTGTAGGTAGTATAAGAGGCAGGAGGTTGCGCAGCAGTTACATGAATAGGCTTTAGTTAAAGGAGAGGTAGAAAATGAGACTAGGATTTAGTTGAGTGACAGACAGAAAAATAAAATAGGGTTAGGGTGAGGGAGATAAAGAAAACAGGATGCACGTAGTAACTGTATCTCAGTGCACCATCTTTTGTGGCCAAACCAAATACCTGTTGCTTGCTATTTTTCAAATAAAGAAATGAAGAACTTTGTTTGCAAATAAAAAGTCTTTGCATTCCTTTTTGTGCAAGAGAGTGAATTAAGTGGCTGTAACTGAGTGTGTCATCTTGCTGAACCCAGGCCAAATATGTGTTGCTTTCATAGAAAAGTTTTAGAATTATTTGGAGGCAGGAGAAGATTGCATTCAGTGTCCCCGTCTAAGTGAACAATCTCAGTACTAGGATGGAGAGGATGCCAGTGACCTTCTTGCATAAGTCACGTACCATTGCTTGTAGATAGAGGAGAAGATCGTCACAGAGTTCTTTGGAGGCAACGACCAGGCCATATAGTCTTTGCTTGTATAGAAAAATGTCCAACAAAGGAGGAATCGAAATATTAGGTTAAAACAAATTATTTTACAACACAAATAGGCCCAGAGCTTGAGATGTACTGCAAAGGTTATTGAGGGGTTTCAGAACCAAAGTCGCCCACAATCAATAGGTTTTAAGGGCATCCTGCACTTCTTTCCTGGCTGGTTCTTTCTACTCTGGTTGCCTTAGTCAGGATGCTGATCTCTCTCTGGGTGGTCCTCCCCACCCTGCAGGAGGGCGCAGGTTTGCCTCATATCTTGCCACACCTAGGTCAGATTTTTCCAGATATCACTGTGTCCAGGGACCTCTGGTTATGCACCATGGAATATTGGTAGCTGACTCTGTCAGTCATTGCCAGTATGGGATGAACAAGCGCTCTTTCTGCAGGAGATCTCTTTTCCCCTTCTCAACCTCCTGCTCTAATTCCTTTTCTCCTCTCTTCTCCATGACACCTCACAATAATGTGGCCCTCTTCATCTCTCCTCCTGCCTTTTCTTTTTAATTCGTATATGAGATTGCGGCTAATTGCCCTGCAGTGTTCTCTCCTTCTCTCGCTGCTCCTCACTGATTCTCAGTTCTTTAGAGGTCTCTGTTCTTTTGTCTGTTCTCCACTTTCTCCACATCTCCATAGGCCTCTCCACCATGTGTACCCTCCTGCACTCACTGTTCCCCATTCCAGCTCTTTATGCTCTGCTCTACCTTGTCTGCTCTCTATTCTCCCCATCATGTCTATTCCACGTCCTTCACTTTTGCGTCTCTCCTACAGTTCTCTTCTGCCTTCGTCACACTCTTCGGTCCCCTACACATATATTTCATTACCATTACTCTTTTTCTGGGTCTATTTCAACTCCTTTTCTCTCGCCTATCCTCACATTCTCTTTCCCTCTAACACCCCATGCTTCTGTTAGTCACTCATGCTTGCTCGGGTCTTTGCATTTGGTTTATCAGGCTTTCTTGCCTAGCACTGCTAACGCTGTGCTCCTTCAAATGCTCCCTACCCTGCTGCCTTTTATGTTACCCAAGACACTCCTCTCAGGTCCACGAATCAAGGAGGCACTGTAACTCTTACAGACCTTTGAAAAAAAGGGATTTTGGACAGGTAGGTACTTTAGAATGCCCAGTGGATGGTGAGCTTTAAGGGAAGTGTTGGGGTGATATAGTGGGCATTTAGAGAAGGGTTAGAGCACCTAGGGTACCCTCCCTATTCCATTTGGGTCCTGTAATGATTGATGGCACCCTAACCCCAAATTATCCCCAGGCTCATCTATTGACCCAAGAGATTGGACTTCATCACATCACCTAAATGTACAAGAAAGCAGGAGAGGAAAGGGACTAGAGGACATGTTACATCAGCCATGTGTGTAGCAATCAATTTCACATTCAGCAGAACGTGCTGCACAAGAGTAGTACTACATGCTCAGCTATTGTGGTTGCAGGATGTCTGTGTCAAAAGGGGGAGAGGTGATATCAATGACTATCCATGAGACACAAAACATTGTAGAGGAGCATGATTAGCCAGTAAACACAGCACACTGTCTAGAGGAGCACGATGAACCAGGAGAAACAACACACCATACACTGAAGCAGAATATGGGAATGTCTTGGTCTTCACCACTCACATCTAGTGAGCCTGAGAAGAATAATGATGATGAGATAGATGAAGATTATGATCCATTCAAGTACAGGCAGCAGCTACATAAATGATTTTAAGGGAAGCAAAAGTGTAGCCTAGATGCGCTATCAAGTTGTCTCTCCGCCAAGTCGGAATAACCGGTGTGTCTCCTGCCAGTTGGCTATTTTGCAGATGGATGGATAGTATCTGGAGTTCTTTTGACCATATCTGGGCTTTTTCGATGTTAAGAGGTCTGAGAGTCGAATGCCCTTTTCATCAAAATACGGGACATTCAAATCGCCACACAAGATTATATCAGGATCGTTGAATCAAGCAAACAGATTGTCCACCCAGCCAGAGTTGTTTCAATAAAGGAGGCGTCATCAATTCCCTCTCAATTCCCTCTGAGTTCCAATAGTGATTGTAGATCACCAGAGGTATGGAGCCACTCAGGACTATATTAATACAATCCACTATAACAATCTAAATGAAGGGGTTAGGATTTAGCTCTTCTATCAGCTTGAAATAAAAAAGCGGATTTTAATAGCGTCAATAAGCCTGAGGAAGGGCGGCCGTGTTGTCCTTTGTTTGGCAGTTTTAGGTATGCAATATATCCGTCACATAGCGGGACCATCCACACCCATGTCTCCTGAAAACACGAGATGTCATATTTCGATAGTTCCGCATCAACCCTCTTGTGTTCCAGGAGCACAGCTTCAGGAGCATATCCCCCTCATTTCCTTGTTGATAATTGTTCCTTGGATGCATCCACAGGGTTAATACCTGTGAGCCATTCTCGGTACGACTCTGTACTGTGAAGTTGCTGCTCTAGATCTTGCTGTTTCTTGCTGTATACAATTCCTTCGTGTCAAAGCTTACTATTACCTATGACTGGTCTTCATTCTCAGAGTTCGATCCTTTCCATTTTAAAAGTGCAGGGACGGTCCGTTCCTTTTCCTTTGGAACTCATAGATTCGATTTCCTTATAGTTGTTGCTTTTTTCCTAAGGTAATACTATCCCTTACATAGTGGGATCTAGGTCTCAAGAGATCATTGGATAATTCAAATACCAATGGGAGAAAGAAGGATGTCATCTCTAAAAGGGCTGCTTCAACCAATGCTGAAGATAGATGTAAAATGACCCAATCTGTCCTGATTACTTCAACAAATTGTATTTGAGTCTATATACCTATGCTTAGGTATATAGTGGAGAAGCTTTAAAACCTAACCTCGGTTTAGGATCAGATCGTCCTCCGTTATCAAGAGGTGTTCTATCACTACTGTGTGTTCATTCCATCTGCTTTCCGTAAGTTTGTGGATGGGTAACTCTGGATTGATCTTGTTTGATTGCTCTCTATTTATATCTTGATCGAGCCCTTTCGAGTGAATACTCAGAGCTAAAAGACGTTTCTCTTCCAGTGTCGAAAAAGGTTCTCTTTGGGATTTCTTTTGTTTAGCCTGGTGGGCGGGTTTTTGTACTGTGCAGGGTGCAAATTCTTCTTCATCATCAGCTTCTCCCTCTGAAGTGCCCTGTATAGTTTCTGCTTCTAGAACTGAGTGTGAGATCTTATCGTCCATCATCTCCTAAGACATATAAATGGACAGGTTCAAAAGCGTATTTCTAAGTTGTAGTTCAGAGGTGTTCAGAGCGGTGGGTTCCGTGCCTCATCTTTCCAATTGGTTAGGGCTTGTGTTTTTATTGTTGTTGTACTCCTTTTCTTTCAGTGGGTTTGGTGGGGCCACAGGAGCAATTCTTAAATTTCTTAGAAAGACTCTTGAGCCATTTGATTTAGATTTGGCCCCCAGTGGCCTATTCTTAGATTTCCTTTGCTGGATCCCCGAATCCTTATGCTTGCTTGATGAATTATCAAATATAGGAAAAGTTTTTTTTAGGCCCCCAACATTTCAATCCTGGGGTCTTCAGTGGGGGGAGTCATTTGCCCATGTTGGAGAGGGTGGTCCACAGCTAGGTGTCCCGGTGATGTTCCACAGTTGAGAGGCTGGGTTAGATCAGTCAGTATCTGGTTTAAGGGTTGGGCCAGCACTGTATCACTCGAGACTCCGATGGCCTGGCGAGGATCTCTTGTATCTTTATTGGTGTTTTCTTCTATTCTTTCCATAGATGATTCTTGAAGATTTTTGTCGAGGACCACTGGTAAGGTTATCTCCTTTCTGATGGTTTTGATGGTTCTTTGGGCATAGATTTCAAGCTTGGATCATCCAGTGTGTCACTACGTTTAGAGTTGAGTGTACTTGGGGGGCCACAGTCCCTCAAGCGGGACAATTTCATCAGGTCAAGAATTGGAGCCACATGGCTGTTTTGTCATATTACTCCGCTCTCACCAAGTCAATAAATTGTGACTGCCACTGGGCTGATGCTTCCACCTCCTTGTCTAATCTCGCTTGGACCAACAACGTGAATGATTCTAGAAAGAAATGTTTTGAATGAATCATTGCTAGCAATGTAGCCTGATCTTTTAGTGCATCTTTTATAGCTTCATAAAGTTTCATGAAGGGAGTTAAGGAGATGGCTAGTGCAGCCTAGACATTCTTCTGTATTTCAGCCATGCACTCTGGTGATAGAATTGGACACACCTCAATTTTCAGTGTGAATGCTTTTTGGGGATCTCACTGCAAGAAAAAGATTCTGGTGTGTTGTAGCGGTAAAAGTGTTCCAGGACACAGGATATGCAGTGGAGGCACCACTAATGGCGTTTGTTTGGCCTGACGTGACTGTTGGCCGAAAACATAATTGTGTCTCTTTTAGCTGATTATCATGGACTGAATTTCCCCTATGTCGTGAGATAATCGAGCGGCCACTTCTGAGGGGCATTTTGTTGGGCTCTTGATCTTCACTTGATTTTTGTGGTTGCTAGATTGTGGCAACACGCATCCGTGTCCCCCTCTTTAACTACGCCGTCCTGGGTAGGGTTCCTCAAGCTGGTCATGTGACTCTGGTCTGACTTATCGGCACTCAGGATAGATGTAGCGCCCTTTTAGAATTCGAGTGATTTGCCCGCGGCTGAAATTACCGCAGGCAAATCGTTTGCATGAGAAACTTTTGGTAGTTCGCACCTTTCTCATGCGAACACACTTACATACTACGAGGGCTGTAGGGGTTTTCCCCGCAACCCCCGCTCACTATACTGTAAAGCAAAGTGGGAGCGGGTTGCGGGGAAAACCCCTGCAGCCCCCGTTTTTTAAAATGTATTTATTAATTTTGTAATTTTTCAAAGAAATTTACGGGTGCATTGCGGGAATGACCCTGTAACACCCCGCTCACTATACCACACAGTATAGTGAGTTTGGTGTTTGCGGGGGACACCCCGGCATCCACCACAGTCTTTATTTTTATACTTACCTATAATGCTACCACCAAAGGTTCGAACTTTTGGTGTTCAACTTTTGGTGGTAGCATTTTTAGGACGTTTTGACCATGCAAACTTTTGCATGCGGTGGCTATTATGACATTCTGAGATGGATCTGAAAGAGTATCATTAAGAGTTTCAGGCAGGGGATGGATTTAGGGGTGCTAGCATCCCATCTTCACACCAGCCAGCTTTAGCTACTTTAGTTGCTTTAATTACCATTGTAGTTGCCATCTTAAGAGAAGGGGCTGAACCGAGATTCAGGGCAGGTGAAGTAGAGGGGGAGGTGTTGTTCAGTGTGTCCTTAACTGACAGCTTGCCCACTATGATACTGGTCTCCCCCCCTTTCCAGGGGAGAGTTCCCCTTCACCTTCGAGTGGAAATACCATGCTCGATCCCCAACAATCTTTCAAAGTAGTCACTGAGTTGATATCAGCAGGTTCGTTCCCCCAAAGGAGGATTTGTGATACATCTGAACGGGGCTCTATATTAGCGCTCACCTCTCTCCTTGGTACGGCTTTTGCTTCATGCTGCATAGCTGGGTCGGGTCACCCAGCAGTCAGTGAGGCTGCCTCGTGGCGTCGCATTTGCTTTACTGTTCGAATCTAACAATTTCTTTTTTTTTTTTATCAAGTGTCTTTTTTATTTTCCACAATAACAAATAAAAAACAAAAGATAACGTTGATCTATGAAATATGCACACAATCAACCAAAGTCAGAACATATTAAGTAACTCATCATAAACTAATTCAGAATAACAAATAGAAGAGGAAGAATAGAGATGTATCAGTGGAAAAAAGAAAAGAGAAAGAGATGAAAGGACAAAAAGAAAGCATTGAAGCCAATGACTGAAAATTACATTTGAAATAACCTTTGCAGCAAACACAACAATATTATAAACCTACTACATAGACCATTAAACAAATACAGGCATCAATAATAATTAAAGCTAGATGTGTATTGTAATCTAACCATTTTAAATAAAACACTCTGCAATTAATTCTCCAAGTTGTCATTAGGGAAGATAAGCCCAACTCACAATCAATCGCTTCAACAGGAACATACTGCCCAGAGCTGCCCTGAGTTCGCTATGGTGCAGTGGGCAGCCAATGACTGCTGGTGATTGTTTGTTCACCTGATTTGGCCTGGTTAAGTAATACAACTAGGTATGCGTGCTGCTGCATTCTTTTCTGCTGCAGCGTTCTGTCCTTCCTTTACCTTTGCTCCGCATGCACAGTGTCTCCGCGCTGCTGGGATCAGGCCCATGGATAATGGCCGGCAAGAAACACTGTAATTAGTAATCTGAGCCTCTTACCTACAGGCCAACAATGCTTATTAGGTGAGAAGCTAATAAGGAAAGCAAAGTGGGGAGTTTTGCAGTGATTTACTGGCACCCTGTCCTTTAGGTGAGCAGATGAGATGTTGTTCTCCTCTCTTCTTCCAGATAGGCTTTATTTCAGATCTTATTACTATGTGCCGCATAATAGAGGACATTAGTGGGGGACTTAAAGCTGACTGGCATATATTTGATCTGAATCGTCCAATGATGCCTGTCATCCAGGGCAAATACCCTCAATTTGCTACCTAAACCTATGCCTGATACATCGCCACAACCCATTCCCTCCATCTTAGGGGCAAGAAAGGAATCATTACAAGATGCACACATCCCTCCTCCTGAATCCCCAGTGTGCTCTAGCACCTTGAAGCGTATCTTGTGCTAGATGGAATTAGCAATAAAGATCTCAGACCAAATAACCAGACAGACTCAGAGAATGTGACAAAATACAAGTTTATTCTCAGCTCAATAAAGCAGGGTGAATAGACGAACAACGGACTGATGCCCGCAGACTCACAAACAAACTTGATTATACAGAGGTTATATACTCCAATATGCATCATCTATGACATCATTCTATATGGCTATCTGCAAAACCTATTGACGGGAAGGATTGTTTAAGGGAACATATGTACCTACGTTATGCACAGGGGTTAGTAGTTCATTGGCTGCCCTTTATCTGTAGGGGACGACTTGAACTACCTCTAAATATATATAATACTGATTACAGCAGAGAAAATGGCAGCGGATTGGTCTATTCAATATTGTATAGCACGTTGACCCATAGACCCTCTGATTGGTTGGCATTCTCATGCAAACTTGGACCTTCTGGTCATAAGCAGCACGTAAGCAAAGCTTGAGTCACATCAGATTACTCACTTTCCCAATTAGTCCATCATCTCTCATCAGTCCAAACATGAGCCAAAGTTTGCTGTCTGTAGTTGACCTTGTAGTCTTCTCTCTGTTCTGGGACATTCGAGGGAGTGTAAGCACATCACTATCTTCATTCGAAGCTTAATGAATAGCCCTTGTTTTTTACTTCTGAATTACGTGTGAGGAGACTGCACATTTGTCAATTTCGACCTACTATTTCCTTCTATTTGATTTACTTATGCTGGGTGTTCTTGCTCCTCTTGGCCTCTAGAGGCTTGCTCGCTCCATCTTGTAGGAGCCTCATCTTTTGTTAATTGTCCAATACTTGGATCTTGCACATTTTTCTTCATCTTTAATCTAAGAGAAATATGTCTTACGTACATGGCTTATCAGCCTACCTCCCTTTGTGCCTTGCAATTATTACTTAAAATAGCACCCATGATCCCAGGCCAACATAGACTCCTCTTTATTTTGCACACACAACTGTTTCTCCAACGTCTCCTGACACTGCACCCTGGTGTGTTTCTGAGGTAGCTGGATTGAAACTTTACACAAGCCAACGTCCATTTTCTTATGTTGGCCGTCCTTGCCACATTATATTTTCCTCTATAACAAGCTTCTATATGTCTCATCTAGATCTTCTTTGTATATGATTACTTTATCATTTTGTACATGTTTCTCTTCTCACTTCAGTTACATCATCAGTCTTAAATATTTTCATATTGTTTCAGTATATCCTTATTTATCTTCTTCATGACATCACTCTGCCCTCGTCAGATTTCATTCAGCACTACATGATGTCATTTGGGGCATGTTGACATCCTTCCACTCTTTCAGTACGAGGGTACATTCGATATGGATGCATGAGTGCTTATCATGTCTCATACACTCTATGCAGTATAGGGACAATACATAGGGTCCCACATATAGCTCTTCTCCTGCTGTTCTAGTATGATGGTGGTGAAGGGGCGGGAGCCAGGGAAAATGCATTGACCTGCTCCTCTACATTAGTTTAATTTGGGATGTGAGAAACCTGAAGGTGTCTCACCTGCTAGTCCCCGGGGCTCTGTCATCCAGGTGGCCAGGAAATGGCCATCACTATTGGAACCATTTCCCGTGGAACAGTGCGGGCGGATCACCTGGAGTAATGGGTCCTCAGGGAGTGTAAGTGGGACATCGAAGTGTGAGATGCAGTATCCCCTTCCCTGTAACACCTTTCCCTGATCCTACCAGGTAGGATATCTAGAAGCTCAACCCCCCAACCCCTTTTCTACACAAACACTTTCTCACAGACAGTTCACCGTGAGAGACAATGGAATATCACCAGAGCCGTATACCTGACATGCCCTCGGGGAGCGGAGGTGGGACACCGGAGGGTCAGATGCATTGTGGTATCCCCTTCCCTGTAACACCTTTCCCCAACCCTACCAGGTAGGATACCTAGAAGCTCAACCCCCACCCCCTTTTCCGACACAAACACCTTCTCGCTGACAGTTTACCGTGAACGACAGTGGACTAACACCAGAGGCGTATACCTGACATCTCCCGTATACCTGACATCTCCCAAAACAAGGGTCATACAGAGTCAGCAAATTACTAATAATTACGTATACCTGACTTCCATGGTTTCTTATGGATGGTATTATCCTGTTTGCGCCATACTGATACATAGGTTTAATCCATTAACTTATATCTGTTCATTATTCGTAATATCAATAGGTTTCTCTTCAAGCTGAGAACCAAAGTATTCAGTCTACACATATGTTAAATTCGTAGGTGTTGTTTATTTCATAATGTTCATTAATCATTCTCTTATTACATGACGTACACTGATAACGCTCTGTTTCATAACGACACTAGTAACTCTCTACATGTGTTTCACCCTCTTAAAGTCAAAGGGCTCATCAGGAGAGTTGCTCAAATATCTTTTAGTTTCAGTTTTTCAAGAATATTTTTCTGCTTAATTATAATTAATTCAGGTTTTGTCAAAAAACTTTAATTTTGAGGGTTCTTGTATTCTTAGTTCAAAATGATCACTTGCTTGAGCTTAGGTATTGTAGTTGGACTTTAAGGATAGAGGATTCAATTGTCCTCTTGTCGTGCATACCTGACTTCCATCACACTTCCCCGCACGGAGTAAAGGCGGAGCACGACAGCACACTCTGAGCAAGGCAAAACACACAAAGAAGCAGCAATTCCGAGATGGCAGTTTAAACCGAGGAGAAAGGCGGTGACACCAGAGATGGCTGCAAGGAAGAAACTACCCTTTTCTTTTCAGAGTAGGACCGCGACTTTCAAGAGGCCTTGAGGAAAAGAACCAAAAGATTAGGAATTACAGCTGGACAACAGTGCAGTGTATGTGGAAGGTACACAGGGCCCTCCTGCATTGATAGTCAAGGCGTGGAGAAGTGATTGCTGCTTTGGTACTGTCCTTGTCTCCGACAACAAAGCGCCAGTGAATTCAGCACAGCTGGTGAGTCGGAGAGACTTAGTAGGCCAGGCTGCGTTATGCTCAAGGTTGCAAGCAGCAACATAGTATGAAGAAAGATGACTTGTATGTGAATGAACTTCATGATACTGAAATAGGTACCAGATACAGAGTGGTCTGGTGGCACGTGGGTGCTCACTCAAAGGTCTCTGTTTGGCATCCAACTGAGTATGTGAGAATCATTGAACTGTGAAATCGAAGTGGTCCTGGAGCGGGTCGAGCTAAATCCTGTGCACATTCGAAAGTCTTCAATAGCTTACGAACTGAAATTGGTTACAATTAGTCTCTGAGGGAGACTAATTGTATAAAATGGGATCTGAGAACGGAAGAGGGTGATCTGGGTTGAACCATGAGTCACCCGAGAAAATATTGCTGTGGTAAATGTGGACCTGACTGAGGGATGCCTGTGAATTGAAATTGCTCTGAGCCCGGCTGAGGGAGACTAATTGTAGAAGAAGGGATCTGTTTCCGGTAGAGGGGGTTCCGGGGGTGAATCGTGAGTCACCCGAGAGGATATTGCTGTGACAAATGCGAACCCGACTGAGGGATGTCTATGAGCATAAACATCCAAACCCGGCAGAGGGAGGCTAATTGTGAAAAAAGGATCTGAGCCCGTTTTAGGGGGATCCTAGGGTGAAGAGTAAATCGCCTGACTAGAATATTTAAAAAGGAACTTTTCTTTGTTGTTTCTAGTACATCAGGCCCTCTGAAGCAATAAACTTTTAATGTAAGAGACTTGGGCACAGAATGCACTGATGTTGGTAAAAGGAACTATGACCTTGTGCCGAAGAAGCCGAAGAGTGTGCTGTGCTTGAGTGAGCTAAAAACATGGGGAAGGGAGGCCAACGGCCTAAACATCCTGACTTATCATTTTGTGAACACGTCTTTCTTTTTGTGAACATTATCCCACACTATTTTGTAGCATAGCGGTAAGGATTGGCAATATTATTTTTTTAGTAAGGCTCTTTTTATTTGACTAGACTCCAGTAGGACTTTATTATTATTATTTGATGGTCGTAGCTCCCTCCCGGTTTAGATATGTGTTTTTCACGCCCCTGATAAAGTTCAATAAACACCCTTGAACTGTGATCACTTGTGTCTGTCTGACTTTGATACAATGCCTTCCTTACAGGGAGTAGAAAAGCCAACTGTCCTAAGCCTTGGCACTGAGTGTGCAGATAAGACAACGACTTCAGGGCAAGCCATTTCATTCCACCAATAAAGATGATCACAAGGTAGATCTAGGTCCAGCTAGGGGTACTGTATCTGCCCTTATGGAGCCGGGGAATACACCAGCCTTCACTCAGACTGATCATGCAAGTGCTGTTGGGGTAATGCCACCGAGAACTAAAATTGGTGTTTTTGAATGTTTTTGCCCACTCTGACTTTAGCAATGCAGACTCCTTTGGAAAAGATGGAGCATGTGATCTCTGAAGCCCTAGAGCAATTCTCGATGGTCATGAAGGGGGTGGATGATGACCTAATCAACTTGGGAGATTTCAGCATTTCAAGGAGTTCATCATTCAAGATCTTGATGCATGTACACATATGGCAGAATTCCACGCTTGGGCTGACTCTTTGGACACAAACGTTCCTGTGGTACATTCTGTGAGTGTGGATAAGTCATGTCAAACCGACATACTCAGAAGTGAATTGTTTTGTCAGGATCTTAGGTTGGTACAACCTCTTCTGTTTGCGACCTAGGTTTAAATATTAAGGCTTTTCAGCCGTGTCGCATCTGTGTGGCATTTGTTGGAGGAACCAGTCCCCTACCTCCTCGGTTATACATAAAATCGAAATGGTTTGCCACTCAAGGATTGCGCCACACTTAAGTTGTTTAAAAAAAACACAAAAAGCCCTTTATTCCTTGTTTACACGTGTTTCGGCTGATCAAGAGCCTTTCTCAAAACAGATAGAGCATTCACAAAAGACCAATAATATTCTGTATACAATATTGTTTGAGGACATTCATATGTTAAACCCCACAGAAGAACATAAAAGAAGAAAAATGGAGGGTTTTGAAAAATGTTTCACATAGTTTGAAAAAGTAGGCATTAACAACACATTATTTCACCAAGAAAACATAAATCAAAATAGTTGTCAATCATAGCGAACAAACATAAAACAAAAGAAAAGAAAGAAAAGATATAAGAGAGACAAAAATAAAAAATAAAAAACAGGGAAATAAAGAAAAAGATTGTTTTATTATAATTATTCTCAAATAGTCCTTATTTACATTACTTGTTCCTAGTTGAAAAACCTCTTTTATTATAGTTCTCCTTAATTATTTTGTATGTCTTGTATTCTAGTGAGCAATATATTATTTGGTGTGGGTTAAAGGCAGCATCCATTTGATACGCTCCATTTGTGCACTAGTATGAGTAAGTACATGAATAAAATCTCTTACCCGTCTGTTCTCTCATTAATCTCGGGTAAATCCCTATAGTCAAAAATAATGTGAAATAAATTTGCAATCCAAATGCATATTCATCATAGAACCAATTGTACACACTTATTGTGACATCTTAGATCATGCGCATACTCAGAAGTGGGCTCACCAGTTTTAAACGAAATGGTACAGAAATGCATCTACAGAAATGTTTGGACTTGGGTGTTTAACAGGCACAACAAGCTAGGCCTGTCCTTGGATCAGCTGTAGAAGCTTTTTATGCAACTTCTACCACATTTGAAAAGCCCAGCAGCACAAGGAGTGTGTTTAATATTTCATCCGACCCCACATCTCCTAAAGATATTCGTAAGAAAAAGTCCCATATGACAAAGATAGCTACGAAGGTTTGCTATGGTGCCTAGGTACATCGAACTCAGTAATGTTGAGAAGCAGAAGGAACCAGAGTCAAGGGAGTCCCTCAAACATAAAATCCTGGCCTGTATCAAAGAGTGGGCCAAAATTGTATCAGGACTCAGGACTTGAGAGCCCTTTGAGGGGTGCAGATTTGCAACTGGTGCTCAACAGATTGTATTGTCATAGGATGTTGTCAAAGTAATCTATCCTTGTTTCAGAATTTATGTAAAAGCCTGCAAAACATTTCCTCTCATACTACACTGAGAATTATTTTGAACTGATATTTTTATGATACCTGTATGAATTATAGTTCTTTTTTTATACTTGTTCTTCCTTTATATTGGCTGATCACACTGTTTTAATTTATTATATGTTTTGTTTGTATTGCTGTATGTTTTGTGTCAGCGCACTGAGGGCAACGGGCATTTTGTGCTATATAAGAAATAAACTAAACTAAACTAAACACTGGTGTCATCCCAGAAAATATCCAAACTTTCCCTTCTAATCCATGAAGCCATTTCAGCTCTTTTTCCATAAATGATTCAAGACCACATAGGATACCTGGAACCAAGCTTGACTTCTATAGTTTAACCAGTGTGGCAACTGAATAGCCACCTTTATTTGATATAAAAGATTTAATTATGTGTATCTTTTTCGAATTCTTGGTTAACCCATTGAATTAAGCCAAGGGAAGATCAATCTCCCTGATTACAAGCAAGAGAAAGTGGGCTGAGGAAGTCCCCAGCACTCAAAAACGGAGGAGTCCACCAATGCGACAAAGGTTTACTGTTTATTGGACATGGATCAAGTTAATGGACTATAAGCAATTCTGCAATACTCTCGCCATTCTCAGGCTTGTCACATTCTTTTAAGACCCCGTGACATCACAAAATATAATTTACATGTCAAAAACCTAAGGGAACACAGAATTGATTTGTGAGGTAAACTGCATATGGAGTACATACAGGGTTAGAAACCCAATTGGCTAAGCCGAAATGTTGCAACTACATGTATGTCAGCTTAGTATGCTGTGATGGGGCCTCACATAAAAGTGTGAGCTAGCGTGGAAGTCGGATAGGGATTGGTCAACAAGGATTTTCTCAGCTTTGGCACCTTGGATGGGTACCAGTCCATGAGCAACCATTCAAGGTGGTGGGAATAGCCACAAAGGTGCTGCTTGTACCTAACAAGTTACTGTGTGTAGGGACCACAAACAACATTTTCCTGCTTGCCTTTATGAGTATTTTCACCTTTTACTCTTGCATGTGTTCTATCTCTTCTATTAACTTGACACTTTCCCTCTGTGTCCTTGGCAAGGCTGTGCAGATTAGCTGCACTGACAGCCTGGTCTGCGTGTCTCCGCAAAGTCTGCATGTCAGGTCTCTCTCTCTCTGCATTCTTGATCCCTTCCAGCGTCTTCCATTTATTCCAATGCGGCTGTGGTTTCCATCTTTATTTACATGGCTGTTCATGTTAGTTGCGTTTAAGCATCAGCAAGCAGTTCATATGTATTCCTGTGCAACTGGCGGTTAATGCATAGCAAAGGTGTTTCAGTCCTCTAGCTAAGTGGGTCATAAGCAGGTTTCTGTGGCTAAGAGCAGTGTGGTCTAAGTGTATAAGTAACTTCATGCAGGTATATGTCTGTGCTACATGTCTAATGCATCTACGTGGTAGTCTTAGTTGTGACATCATTAGCTGCCTTTGTAGTTACAGTCAGTCGACTTGCTCCATCAATTGCAAGTGTATTTGTTCGACAATGTCATCAGGCTAAGGTCTAAATGGCTGTCTGAGTTAGTAACATATCTCACATCTATGATACATCAAGGATGGGGAGGAGAGGGCCAAGAACAACGTGCACCTCTCATTTCTGTGGTGTTGAAATGAGGGCAGGGCCAGGGCAATGAGGACCACACCAAGCTCTCCCTCTTCAAACCCCCTTCTGTTCGCGCAATCAACCACACTTCCTTGGATGTTCTCCCTGCTTAGGGACGGTTTTGGAATCCATACTTTTGCCACTCCTCCCAGGTGACCTTCATATCTTACTTGTTCATTGAAACCCCAGGTCATATAGCAGCATTCTATAAAGAGTATCTCATATAGCAGCAGTGAATAAAGAGTATCTCCCCTCCCCCGCGGAAATTCTCCCTAGCTATAGGAATATCATCATAATATTCTGTGTACATGGTACTGTCGTGTATATAATCTCCTTCTACTGGTTCTGCAATAAATGATGCTGGGTTCACAATTCTGCACCTCACTACTTTTATCACCAGATTCGAGATAATCACCTTGTATCCAGACGCTCTGTGTGGGGTGGGTTAATGTGCTCTTGGCGTTTTCAAGAATGGTGAAAAGGGCATGCTCCATGTACAGTGTGGTGCTACAGCCCATCATAACGCTTGTGGATTTCTCTACAGTAAAGACAGCAGCAGCCAATGCTTGTTTGCAAAGACAATTACCTCTCATCACCAGGTCTAAATGGCTACTGTAGTAAACTATCGGCTTGTGCCCTAGGGTCATTTTCTGTGTGAGCACTGCCATCACGGGCGTAACAAGGGCCCCCAGCAACCCCTGCGGTGCGGGGGCCCCCGCCGGCACATGTACTGGGAGGGGCCCCCACTTGTAGAAAAAAAATATATGTATTTTTTTCTTTTTGAATTTCTTCTGCATTTATAAAGAAATTATTTCTGTAAAAGAAATAATTTCTTTATGAAGTCAGAGTGACTTCAAAAAAGAAACGATGGGCCTCATTACGGGTTTGGCGGCAACCGTGCCATTGCTACCAGCAGGTTGCCGACAGACCCATAATGATTCACTGGCACCCGACTTCCCGGTAACACCGGGGGATTACAACCCCAGCGGTCTGGGAAGTCAGGCGCCGGCAAATGGTAAGTCCCCATTTCCATAAAGTCCTATCGGTGCCAGTGCTTCCGTGAAAACTATGCGGGTGGGTGCCGTTCTGCCCGGCAGGTCTGACTTGCTGGGTGACAACGGCAACCGCCCGCAGAGCTGTAATATGCCAGCCCGGAAACAACAGTGCCGGTGAGCTTACCAGCACCGTTGTTTACAGTCCGGCATAGTTGTAATGAGGCCCAATTTCTTTTTTAAGTGTTAGGGCTCCCCTCAACCGCATGATGTGTGCGTGTGTGAGTGTATGTTGAAAGGGTTCACACTTAAATGTATAGGTGGCTGCCTGTGCGAGTGTATGGTGAAAGGGTGCACAGTTTAATATACGGGTGGCTGCCTGGGCGTGCCTGTATGGTGAAAGGGTGTACACTTAAATGTATGGGTGGGTGCCTGGGTGTGTGTGCCTGTATGGTGAAAGGGTGCACACGTAATTTTATGGGTGGTTGCCTGGGTGTGCCTGTATGGTGAAAGGGCGCACAGTTAAATGTATGGATGGCTGCCTGGGTGTGCCAGTATGGTGAAAGAATGCACACTTAAATGTATGGATGGCTGGGTGTGCGTGTGTGTATATGGTGAATGGTGTGTGTGCTTGCATTCAGGGACGCAACAAAACCTACATTTCGGGGCTAACCCTTCAAATGTTGGGAGGGTTGCCAACTTCATGGGCGGTGGGGGAGGGGCAAACTTATTTGTTTTGGTCATCTAATTTCTTTATGCATTTTTATGAGACTATTTTAGTGCAGCTTCAATATTACACGCAGTTAACTCTCTCCTTTAAGGTTTAAAGCACCCACTTATGGACTGCTGTGAGAATGAGTGGTCTCCTGTTCCCTCTCTACCCTTCCAATCACTCCCCTGGCATGCAAGTATTAAACCCACATCACGATTTCAATTGCCTAAAACATTTGGCATTTGAATGCAGGTACTAACAGTGAATTGGTTTATGTTAGTAATTGGTGGGTTCTTGTTAACAGAGAAACCCAGGTGCTGTTTAACATCTGTGTCCTTTTCTGTCTGGCAACTGCTCTGAAGGTCAGCCTAGTCTGGTCAACATAGCCCAACATTTCAGGGGGGGGGGGGGCGTGCTTAATCCCAGTCAACTCAATGGTGTTGCACCAATACTTGTGTTTAATGCCTGGATTACTTATTGGTAATCTTCATTACTCCTAGCCTATTCTTCCTCGTCCCAGTGTGTATGAGACAGTACTTGTGTATAAGGCACTTTTTTGATGGGCCATTTATGACAAAGCAGTCCTGCTAAGTGAATTACCTGGCTAGACTGTCATTTGGGTGCTGCCAGTCAGCCGTTCCTTACTGCAGCATTGTATATTTTTCTGGGCATCTGTGATCAAATCATATGATATAAGTCATTTATAACGCACCTGCACACAAGTGTTTCTAGGCGTGACAAGACAAGGGATGAAAGATAGAGGGAGGACAAGACAAACAATCTTACTAGGCCTTGTGTCATTCAGATCGTGCAAGTGCGATAACGAGAAGCGCAAGGGGAAAGGGATGGGGGAAGTGCAAGGGAGAGGGGAGGGGAAAAACAGGGCAGCAATGCTCTGAATAAGTGCTGTCAGGGCAGCACAGCTCTGGGTAGTGCAAGGAGAACAAGGGACTGTAGGGTTACAGTTACAGCCCCTAAGTGCATGGTAGGACCAGAGGCAGTGCAAGGGTGACTGATCAAGAAAGAGTCTCGACTCAGTGAGACTCTGAGGGTAGCCAAGCAACCAGTCGGTACAGCAGACAGGTAGGTCAGGTAGGCCAGCAGGGGAGGGAGAGAGAGAAAGCAGAGGAGAAGAGGAAAGTTTTGAGCTGCTTCCAGAACTTCAGGTGGTCTGCTAAAGCTTGAGAGGGGCAGGGAGGCTATTACAGAGGGAGGCACCTGTAGAGGAGAGAGATCTACCCCCCCACTCTCTTCCTGGAGAAGCGTCTAACCCTTAGAGAGTTGTAGGTAGCTGAGCGAAGGGCTTGAGAAGGAAGATATTTTGGAAGAGAGCATTGGATGTAGTGCGGGCCCCGGGCCCAGAAAGCCTTGTGGACAATGCAAAGGGTCTTGAACTTGATACTTGCAGCAACTGGGAGCCAGTGGAGAGATTTCAGGGCTGGAGAGATACGATCCTTGTGCTTGAGGCCAAGGATAGGTCTTGCAGTCCTTTTCTGGATTAGTTGCAGGGGCTGGATAGTAGAGAAAGGCAGATTGAGAAAGAGGCTGTTGCAGTAGTCCAGCCTAGAGAGAACCAGGGCTCTGCAGACAGTGAGCTTCTGGGGGAAAGTGAGAAAGGGAAGAGTCCCTTTGAGGAGGAGCAGCTGGTAGTGAGACTTCTTGGCAACGTCTGAGATGTTAGGAGAGAAAGAGAGTGGAGTCAAAGATGACACCAGTGTTGTTTGCCTCACAGGAAGGCAAAGGAAGAGGGCCCAAGGCGGGCGGCCAGAGTGAGAGAGGGAAAGCAGGGGCAGGAGTCCAAATGAGAAGGATCTCCATCTTACTGACATTAAGGCAGAGATAGTTGGAGGCACACCAATCCTGAATCGTGGATAGACAGTCGGGAATGAGCGCGAGATGAGAGGAGTCTGATGGGAGCCTGAAGGAAAGCGGAGTGTCATCCGCATAACACTGAAAGTTAGAGGAGAATTTAGAGATCAGGTGGGTCAAAGGGGCCACCTAGAGGTTGAAAAACCAGAGTAAGAGGATGACGCAGGGAGAAAGGGACCAAGTTGGACCTGGGAGGGGCAGTCCAAGAGAAAGGAGGTCAGCCACTCAAGGGCCTGATCCGTGATGCCCAGGTTCTCATGGAGTCGATTGATCAGGATTGATCAGGATGGCAAAGTTGACCGTGTTGAAAGCACAGCAAAGATCAAGGAGGATGAGGACAGAAGGAATGCTGGAATCAAGGTTAGAGAGCAGAACTTCACAGGTGTTCAGGACAGCAGTTTCCGTGTCTCTGGCAGTGAAGCCAGACTGATGATCATGGAGACAACCAACAGATTCCGTGTGGCGAGTAAGCTGGGAGATGGCCAGCTTTTTCAACAGTTTGCCCAGGAAAGGGGTGATGGAGATTGGGCGATAGTTTGCCGGGCAGGCAGGATCGGCAGAAAGCTTCTTGAGGAGTGGGTGCATAAGGGAGTGCTTAACGGGAGAGGGGAAAGAGTGATTACAGAAATCGGTCAAGGCTGGAGCGAGGGTGTCAATATGGTTCTTGATGGTTCTGGTGGAGCAGGAGAGCACCTGTTTGGATGACACTTTCATAGATCGGACTTGTCTAGAAACCTCGTCAGGTGTTGTCAGAGAGAAAGAGGAGAAAGGAGGAAGAGAGGAAGAGATGGTCAAAGGGGGGCCGAGAGAGGAAGAGGGAAAGGAAGAGGAGATGGACGACAGGATGTCCTGAGTTTTAGCGTAGAAGTGAGATGTCAGAGCCATACAGAGGGCCTGGGAGGGAACAGGAGATGTAAAGACCCAAAAGGATTGACCAGTTCTTTTCAGATTTTTAAGAGTTTCGCCGTTTTGTTAGAGGCCACAGAGACACAGGCTTGAATGTGTGTTCTATTCTTCATGAGTGTTATTGCTTCGACTGCCATTTTGGTGCAACCAGTCTAGATATGTCTAAATGTGGCCTGGCAAGCTTTACTATATTGTTATTACATGTCGACACTGGTCTACCTTGTGCAGCCAGTTGGACATTTTTTCATTGTGGCATGGCACTTTTAATAGCAAAGCTTTAATGTTCCTGTGCTCTGTTGGTGACTTGCATCTATTGGATTGGTATTACCCTACAAAACAATTGCAAACACTCTGGCTTTTTAGCCAATTTTTCTCAGACAGTGTGCTGTATGTTATATTAAAACACATATGTATATCTTTCTCCTAGTGCAGTGTGCGGCATATCCGTTCAGCAGCACGTTTGTGCGTATTGCGCAAGTGTGATAATCTAGGCTGGCCCAGAGTGTGGCGCGACCCTTGATTTGTTGCTGAGTTGGGGGGCCCCCTCAGCATGGCTCGCAGGGGGGCCCCCACATCTTGTGTTACGCCACTGACTGCCATCATCACTACTCCATTGGAGTGTGAAAACAAATGCAATTCTGCACTGCAGTCTGGGATTCTAATCCTGGGGCTGTGCATATTACCCCTTTCAATTCTTCGAATGCCTCGGTCATCCCCCCTGTCCATGTTAGTTTACCTTCCTCCCAGGCCTCCCTGAGCCCGCTGAAAAAATGTTTAGTGTATGTACTGTAGTCGAACACCCAGGGACTGCAATAATTACAGAGACCTAGAAATTGCTGCATTTCCCTCACCGTCTTTGGTGGCAGCATTCTAAAAATCTCCTCTGCTCTTTCAGGGGTTTCCTTCTTGCCTTCCTGTGATATTAACTGTCAAATATATATAACCTTGTTCTGGCAACACTGTAGTTTCGCCCTGTCCACATTATAGCCCTTTTCTGCTAGTACTGTTAGTAATTTGGAATGCTTTTGACTAAAACATGGCGCATTTTAGGTGCGCCTAGTGCCATAATGGACATGTGCTCCAGGCCTCAGTGGAAGCTGCACTTGATCCAAACTCTTCTCATATTATTCCAATGATAAATATGTTTTCAGTGCTGTCTATTGCTTATGTTATTTTGTATTACTCCATGGACATGTTGGCGAGAAGATGCATGCATAGGCTAGAAAGAGCCAGTGTCAGCTGGTACCTGATAACGTTGTTATGGAATTTGCTAAAGCCAAAGAGAAATTATGCAGTTGTTTTTTGCTGCTTTCTTGAGAAAGGGAAGAGTTTTGCATCTTCGGGTTACCATAGATCACTCCTTCCTGTTGCCCATGATAACTGCCAACAGGTAGAGACTTGGAAAGCCAAAAAGGTCTGGAAAATGTCATCATGCATTTGCAAATGGGTTAAAATGAGGGGCGCCAGAGCAATCAGACAGAAGGCTTCACTGGAGGATGGACGCATCTCTTCAGGCCTGTTGATGCCAAGATCTCTCTGCCTACCTGTTTGGGAGCATTTCAGGGACTGCTGGCGAGCTGAGGGTGTGTCTTGCAGCTGTGTCAACAGTGATATATTTTATTTAGATTTCTTTAATTCATTTATTATGCTTGTTGCATGTATTCATTTATTTATGCTTTTGGTGAATAAAGAGACCATATAAGAGCCATTTTATATTATAACCTAGCTGAGTGGGTGCATGTGTATACATACTTGCCCTTCAGCGTCCAAGGGTTTTCCTTGCACTGGGAGAAAAATAAAGAAATAACTATGCACTCTGTGAAAAGCAAAACATTTGGTGCTGTGAGTAGGATGCCTTGTGATGAAGAATTCCAGGCATCAAGAGATTTGTGCTTGAATGCTGGTGGGCAAGGTTTATAATAAAAGTGAGTTGTTTTTTCCCTTTCCAGTGGCAATCAGGCTGCGTTAATAAGTGTTTTGTGTATACGTTTTGTGTGACTGCATTCAGGTTATAGGGAATACGTTATTGTAGCTAGATCATTGCAATTTATTGTAAATATTAACATTTTGTTTAAGAAAAAAGATAAGGGGTCCTCTGCTGGCGGAGACTGCCATGGTGTTATGATCCCAGGTTGGGCAAAGAGCCCATATGGTAAATTGGCCCAGGAATGGGCATGCAGGGCCGGATTAGACAACAGTGGGATGAAAGTCTAGGCGAGGCAGGACCCGCTGAGGTCGTCTCCCTTTTACATCAGGTTTCAGTGGAAATGGAAAAGGGATTTGCCACGCTAGTGAGGCTGGGTGGATTCTATTGCATGCCTACAGAATAATGCGCCAGAGAAATGTTGAAATTAAGGAAGATATTTTGCGTTTAGAGAAAGAGATAGCTGCTGAAAAGCACATGTCACTAATGCAGCAATTACAAATTAAACTTTGGCATGACAAAGTAGATAAATACCAGGCAGTGGCTGAGCGGGCAGCTATCAGGGTTGCTCAAGATAAATATAAAAAACAATGGGGAAGCGGCATACCACTGCGAAAGAGCACTAGTGACAAACCAACTAGAAAAAGAGGTGAAAGCTGCAGAAGCCCAAAACAAGGCTTGGGGCTCAAGGAAAACCTTAAGAGCACTGTGGAAAATCAGAACTAGAGAATCATACGGTGGATCGGGTGGCCCAGTCGCTGCTAAAAACAAAACAATCCTACTATATACATGGGTGCAAGGCTAATCGATACCTGGAAGCAAAACTGAGAAAACAAAAAACCCGGAATTACATAGTGCAGCTAAATGACGCCCATGGGAAACCCCACACAGCAGAGCATGATAAAAAGGAAATAATTAAACAATTTCACGTGGAACTATTAAAGAGGGAAAATCTATACTCAGAACATCAACTCACCTATATCAACTCTCTCTGGCTGCCCCAAATTGCAGAGAAAGATAGAACCAATCTTGGGAAACCAATTACGGCCCAAGAAATCAGCGACGCTATCACAGCACTACCAGCAAATAATACTCCAGGCCCAGATGGTCTTGGCAATGGCTACTACAAGACATTCTGTACACAATTGTTAGGTCCGTTGTCAAAACTATTCAATACAATTAGAGAAGAAGGGAAGGTCACGCAAGATATGGGAAAGTCCATAACTATACTACCTCTAAAGCCAGGCAAAGACCCCAAAGACTGTGCAAGCTATCGGCCTATAGCACTGCTGAACACAGATGTAAAAATCTACACGAAAATTTTAGCAACTCGCTTAATGCAAATCCTACCAAACATAATACAGGATGACCAAGCAGAGTTCATCGCCGATAGACGCACACAAGACAACATCAGAAGGGCAGTAGACGTCATAGATGCTTGGCGACGTACACAACAATCATTTGCTGTAGCGGCTCTGGATGCCACCCGGGCCTTCGACAGCATGGACTGGGGCTATCTGAGTTTGATTTTGGAGCGGTTTGGTTGCAGTCCAGAATTTACGAAAATGGTGCTCGCCAACTACCAGCATCCATCGACAAGCTTCAGGATCAATGGTCAGGGCACAGAATTCGTGGAGAATGGAAGGGGCACGCGACAGGGCTGCCCTCTCTCCCCTCTAATGTTTGCAATGGCAATGAAACCATGTGCAATGCAGATCTGCCAGGACGTCAGTATCAAGGGAGTTACAATAGGTCAGGAAACCCAAAAAAATAGCCCTATATGCGGATGACATTATGCTCTTCATGGGAGACCCAGAAAATACAATGCCCAGAACTATGGCCCAGTTGGAGGAATTCAGACAAGTCTCGGGGTTCTCCATACATTTGTCCAAATCAAAAGCTATGAACATAACGGCAAGGAGAGAAGATATGGAGACATTAGCAAGATCATTCCCGATGGGCTGGGTTGAAAGAAATCTGGAATATTTAGGAATTCACCTTGCCAGTGATCCACACAAACTATATCAGACAAACATAATGCCGCTATGGAAACAACTATAGGAAGACATGCGCAGATGGGACACCCAGGAGCTGTCATGGTTGACCCGCATCACAGCGGTCAAAATGACCATTCTCCCCTGCCTCCTCTATGTAGTAAGCTCACTGCCAGTGCCAATACCACCAGCCAAGATCCGAGAGCTGCAAGACACGGTATTCAAATTCATATGGCATAATAAGAAACCTAGAATCCAGAAACGAATCCTAAAGCGCTCCCCTCTCCTGGGCGGTCTGGAAGTTCCAGAAATTGACAGATACATTTTGGCTGCACAATTAGCACCAATGCTGAGATGGGTGAAACCAGAGGATCATAAAGGATGGTGCAGAATCGAACAAATAGCTTCATCGGTCCCCTTAATAGCCCTCCTGAGCCTGAGAAAAGAAAACCGAAACAACAGAGAAGCCTTACTGGAAATGACGAAATGGTCTTTACTAAGTTGGGACAAAGCCCGGAAAAAGAAACGCATTCCGTGCGGAATGGGTCCATATATGCCACTGATGGGCAACCCAGATTTCACACCGGGTCTCCAGCGAGGATATTGGGTGGGCTGGTCAGGGGCAGAAACGACGCATCTGAAAGACATGTACAAAGACTGCGCTCCACTGCTCTTCACAGATTGCCAGTTGAAATTCAATATAGGGGGAAATGAACGCTATAGATATGCGCAAATTAGGCACTGGATTACCCACCCAATGGTGAAGAAGGCGGGCACGAGAACGCCATCAGGCCTAGAACTGTCACTTCAAGAAGGCAACACAGTGAAGGGGGTCTCTAGACTCTACAAACTCCTCTCTAACGGCCAGCCAACCGACCATCTCGCATACAAAATGAATTGGGAAAGAGATATGCAAGAGTCACTAACAGAGGAGGACTGGTACCAAATATGGGCACGTGCACACAGCACCTCGAGATGCACCACAATAAAGGAATCTGCATACAAATTGTGCCTCAGATGGTATATGTCCCCGAACCGCATTCACAAAATTACAAAGTCTTACTCACCAAACTGTTGGAGGAACTGCGGTGAGAAGGGAGACCTGTTTCACATGTGGTGGACGTGTCCCAAAGCAGTTGCCTACTGGAAGGAAATATTAAGCTACATAAAAGACATTTCAGGGGTGGATCTGCCGAGATCTCCGAAGAAAATTCTCTTAGGAGTCCCTATAGAAGGAAAATACGCAATGTCAGGAGCGACGGCAAAACTTATCACCCATCTACTATCAGCAGCCAGAAGGACTCTCGCACAAAATAGGAAAAACAAAGAAGGCCCAATCTCAGCATGCTCGTGGGTTAAGATCTGGGGGGTGATGGCAATGGAGAAGATATGTGCCCTCAGCACTGGTAAATACCTAAGATTCTTAACTACATGGAATCCATTTCATGAACATGTACGGGACAGAGAAGCCTATTTATTCAAACTCCGTTTGCTCCGAAACACACATGTAACTTGAACTCCCCCAAAAAACAAAGACAATGAGACGCTAATGTTAAGAGGGGGAAGAAAACTTTAAAAGTCTAGAATCTGAAATGTAAAATAATACTTACAGTTGGGGGGGAGAGGATCTTATAGAGGTTGAGAGATTAATAAAAAGAAGTGGGTGAGTAGGGGAGGGGGGAGGAGGGAGGGAGATAATTGGGAAATCTTTGGCGGTAATGCGAACTCTAACGATCCGTAAGACATGAACATAAGTAAAATGTAGAGCATAAGAGTTTAATGTTGTCAAATGCTATGTTGTAATCGCTTATATGCTTTCGAACCAAAAATAAACATGGTTTAAAATAAAAAAAACAATGGGGTAATATAAACAAAAGGAAGGTGGCAGTTGTAATTGCCACAGCAGGGTTGGATTGGGACCCATATCGGTGGGATGGTGATATTCGGAATGCCACTATCTCGGAGTATAGCCCAGAGGTGGTTGCAGAATCTAAATTGAAACCTGGCAAAAAGGCAATGGGGGTCATTACGACCTGGGCGCAAAGGGATACCAGGCACTGGTAATGACACTGGTGCCGGTAATCCCTTTGCGCCCTATTCCGAGGTCCCTTGGCGGGTCCTTCCCTTAATGCCTGGTTTTAGCAGGCATTAAGGACGGGACCCGCAAAGGGATACCAGGGTCAATAACGATACTGCAATTTGCGGTACCGGTATTGCCGCCTTCCCATTGAGCCCTATGGGGGCTAATAGCGCCATGACTGGCACCAACCTCGGAATGAGGGCCAGTAACTGCCAAACCAGTAACAAAGTCTAGGGCTGGCCTCCATTCCCATAACCTGGGAGGGGGCGTTGTGGTTTGACTAAACTAGAAGATTACCCACAACAAGAGGGTGGGGAGATTATTACTCAGTTGAGGCAGACAACAGGCAAGCCCGTGTTTACATGGATGGTGCAAATGTTTGATGGGGGTTGCGGGGGCCTGTTGGTAGACTCCACAAACTCCCTGCGCTTCCTGCCTCTGTCCAATGACACCAATATACAAGAAGTATTGAGGGCAGAATCTCTTCCGGATGCAAATGGCCAAGCTTTGCAGGTGTCCCTCTTGCACCTAGCAGCCCAAGGGTGTAACCGTAGGTATGCTATCACCACTGAGGAAAAGAAGTGACACACGTTGAAAGAGGCAATTCAGAAAATTAGGGAGCATGCCATGAAGGAAGCAATTCATGTAGACAAACCAGTACAAATGGGGGTGGTGCCACTGTTGGGTGTCAACCAGAAATGTAGTTATATGAACTGCCCCACCCGCATTCAAAAGTGTCATTATAACTTTGTTAGTAGGTATGACTGGAAAACCAACTGATGAGGTGATTAATGCAATTCGGCAACTGTCATACCTGGGTGAATGGGACAAAGGTGAGGATAGACCGAGAGAGAGCGCGAGCTCGAGCGCGAGAGAGAGAGAGAGAGAGAGAGAGAGAGAGAGAGAGAGGAGTGCAGTGAGAGAAGAACGGAGGGCAGGAGACAGGATAGTAGAGACTTTCGGGTGTCAAGAAAGGACATGTTTTTGGCATTGTTGAAAGATGGTGTACCACGGGAGGAGATTGATGGTATTGAAACCGGGGAGATATATCAGTTATACAAAAAGAGAGGGCTTACTGGGAAGGGGTGCTATGAGCAAGTTAAGGGACAGGTGGTGACTAAGCCAAAAAGAAACTCTTTACCTTTGGCTCCTCTTGAGGAGGAACAGGAAGAACAGTCTATATGGACCACATCCCCGTACCAGCCAACATATGCTGATTTGAGAAAAGTGGTGAGTGCAATGTTAGAATCCGAGTCCAGATAAACTAATTCCAAATTTGATCAGATTATGGCCAAGCCCCGGCAGTATCCGCTTGTATAAAGACAGACGACCTCATGTTAATGTTAAGATAGTTTGGAAACCTGGAAACACACAAGAGGTCCGAGCTTTGATAGACACTGGGGAGAAGGCCTCATTGATTCATGGAAATCTTTCAAGACTTAAAGGTCAACTCTTCAACATTACTGGGCTGGGGGAAAGGAAACACCTGCCATACAAATAGGAGTGGAGATGAAGATAGGCAATTTGTCAAAGCAGAAATATTAAGTGTTGATTGCCCCGATACCCGAGTATATAATTGTTTTTGACATTTTGGAGGGGTTGACTTTGGGACTAGGAGGTCAAACCTATCAGTTTGGAGTGAATGCATTAACTTGTAAACCAGTTATTGTAGGAAAATTGAAAATTCCCCCAGTGCACGTGCCTTTGGCTGCAAAACATGTATAGATGAAGCAGTATTGCATTTATGGGGGACATAAGGACATTTCAGACACCATTAAGGAATATGTGGAAGTAGGAGTTTAACACCCTGTTACTACTCTCTGGAATAATCCGGTCTGGCGTATGAAAAAAGGGGATGGGAGCTGGAGAATGACGGTGGATTATAGAAAATTGAACAAATACACTCCTCCTTTAGTCCCTGTAGTGCCAGGTGGTATCACTTTGATTGAGAATATACAAAGGTTTGAGGGAACCTGGTATGCCATATTAGACTTAGCAAATGCCTTTTTCTCTTTGCCAATTGCTGAGGAGTGCCAGGAGCAGTTTTTATTTTCTTGGAATGGGCGTCAGTATACCTTCACGAGGTTGACTATGGGGTACTTGCACTGCCCAAACATTTGTCACCGGCTGGTGGCAGACATTTGGATAAAACACCTTGCAAACCTGACATACACATTTCCCATTATATTGATGGCATTTTGATTCAGGGCAAAGATGAGTAAAGTGTGGGAGATCAGTTGGAAGTGATAATTGATGAGTTGAAGAAGGAAGGGTGGGAGATTAACCCTAACCAAATTCAAGGTCCAGCTGAGACCGTGGTATTTCTGGGAATTCTGTGGCATAATGGACATCGATAGATGGTGCCAAAAGCCTGACAAAAGATATTTGAGTTTACCCTGCCTGTGAACAAGAAACAAGGTCAGCAGTTCATAGGGCTGTTTGGGTTTTGGAGGCAGCATATACCACATTTAGGGCAGAAATCCCTAAATGTGGAAAAGAAAGAAGTTTGAGTTTGAGTGGGGAGGGGAACAACAGAGATCGTTTGATTTGCCAAAAGACACTGTGCAATGTGTGCTTGATTTGTGGCCGTTGAAGTCAGGAGAAGTGGAACTGAATGTGTATGTACGAGAAAATTAAACTAACTGAAGCTTGTGGCAAAAACAAGACAGGAAAAGTGTTCCCTTAGGATTGTGGAGTTGCAAATTACCAGAGACTGGTGAAAGATACACTCCGCTTGAGAAGCAATTGCTAGTATGTTATTGGGCTCTTGTTGAAATCAAGCAAATGAGAGTGGGTCATAATGTACTGATCAGGCCCAAAACCCTGATTATGCAGTGGGATTTGAGTTCTCGTAAAACACACATGATAGGACATGCCCAAGAAGCCAGTACAATCAAGTGGAAATGGTATATCCAAGAAAGAGCAAAATCAGTTAAAGTTGGGGTTGCCAAACTACATAAGTAAGTGGCTAGTGTACCACCGGTAGACTATATACTGCAGGAAGTGACCGAAGTGCATGAGTCTCCAGTAAAATGGGAGTACCTTATGGGGATGTACCTTATGGGGATTTGACGGTAGAACAGACAGAACATGCCTTGTTCACTGACAGATCAGCCAGTTATGTAGGAACTGAGTGTTTTTTGAAAGCTGTGCCATATACTTCCAAGACAAAAATATCCTAACCACGTCAGGTAAAGGGAAGAGCAGCAAGTTTGCAGAGCTTTATGTTTTATATCAAGCTTTGAAAGAAGAATTACCACTGAGGAATTAAAGTCATTTCATTTAACAGCGGAGACCAAGTGCTACCTAGTCATAAGGGAGATAGGATAGCCAACTGATTGTCGTACTTGTTAAATTGTTCATGATCATGAAGGGGGAACCCCCAATTGTGTTAACTGCTCGTGGGGATCGTGGTTTTGGCTCATCAGACAGCATTGTACCAGGAGCAAAGGTGTGGATAGAAAAACCAAGTGGCCCACCTGTACCCGCGGATGTCTTAGCGTCAGGCAAGGACCAAGTAGTTTTGGTAATGAAGCCTGGCAAAGAGAAATGAGACTATGCACCAGCAGACAAATGCTATTTAAGAGATTGATAATCAACTGTGATATGTCTTGTCTGGATTTGCCTCGTAGAACCTGTGCTGGCTGGTGTAATTGTGATACTAAATGGACTCGGTTTGGGAGGGTTACGCGGCACACTACAGCAATATATTGTATCTGCGCAGCTGAAACAATGTGAGTCTGATCATGGTGAAAAACAATGTCCAGAGGCCGCCCAATGCTGATGCCAACATACCAGCCACAACAGATATGAAGAACTGGATTCATAAAGCATTGAGAATACGCAAGGTACGAAGTCAAGAAACTATGACACCGGCTGGACAGGAGATAGCATGGAAGAGGTATTCGCTGACGATTTCCCAAACAGAGAACATGTGGGCATATCTCATATGGAAGGTTCTGAACATTTCACATTTCTGTTTGACTGACATGCACAATTCAGGAGACTTGCTGATCACATGTCTATTAGCAGTGCCAATAGGTGCTTCTATTTGGAGACAGATTTACATAATGATTCTTTAGTGGAGGATTCCGATGTGCAGCAATCATTCTCCATTTACGAATATTGTAGGTTTTTCCCAGAAACAAACCAAAAGTGAAGACACCTTCACTCAGATAGTGACATACAATGTCACCCAAGGTTATGTTTGCTATCGTATGACCTGTGAAAGAGGTTGGCAAGTGTCAACAGCTGAATATAACCTAAGACAAAAACCAAACTGTGTTTGAGAAGCAATTGTGTTCATGTGCTCCAAGCGCATGTACCAATGTCAATAACACCATATTTTGTAATCATACAGTTGTAGCTGCTAGCCACTTGCACCATGTGAAACCTCAGACAGGATGGCTTTTTTGTTTGGCAACACTAGATACACTTACATTCCAGCTAATATTTCCGGAGGAACATGTGCTTTAACACAGCTTGGTTTAATGATGTTTCCTTTGCAATCAGCATTATATCGAATGAGAAGATCAACTTTTGAATCTATAGGGCTATCCCCAGACTGCAATTCAAATGTGCACCTCCTGGCCGAGTCAGAAGTTTTAGGTCTTGCAAATTCATTGGTGGGTTTTTGGGGATTAGTTGCTGGAGGCTATAAATCATTAATTAAGCTAACATGTTGAGTGATAAGAGGACCCAACTATACCACTCAAGCCTTAGAGGAACTGCTTCTAGATAACCAAAGTATCAGAAAGGTGACCTTGCAAAATCAACCTGCTATTGATTAATTGTTGCTGAAACATATACTGGGTTGTAACGCATTTGAAGGAATGTACTGTTTTAATTTAAGTGACCATTCACAGTCTATTGAAAATCACATTCAAAGTTTGAAAGATGTAATGGAAAAGATAACCCAATATCATACTAGAAATTGGTGGGATTGGTTATTTTCTTGGATTCCAGATGTTGGACGAACTCTGTGTCACGCCTTTGCTTGTATTTGTGTGATTGTTGTCATTCTAATTTGTTGTTGTATTCAATGTATTCCTAACTAAGTTATGATGTCTAGTTGGTTTCAGAAGCTGACTTTAGTGCCTCTGAATTATGGAAGTCAAATGTCCAAGGGTGGATTGTAATGCTTTTGACTAAAACATAGGACCTGTGTGCAGTGAATTTTTGGTGCGCCCCGAGACATAATGGACATTTGCTCCAGGCCTCAGTGGAAGCTGGACATGATGCCATATTTACAGTGCTGCCTATTGCATATTTTTTTGCATTATCCAAGGACACGTTGGAGAGCAGATGCATGCATAGGCTAGAATAAGCTAGCAGGTACCCGATAACATTGTTATGTAATTTGCTAAAGCCAAAGAGAAGTTATGTAGTTGTTTTTTGCTGCTTTCTTGAGAAAGGGAAGAGTTTTGCATCTTGGGGTTAATATGGGTCACTCTGGCTGGGGGCCCATGAGAACTGTCAACAGGTAGAGGCTTGGAAAGCTAGAAAGTTATGGAAAATGTCATTACACATTTGCAGATGGCTTAAAATGAGGGGCGACAGAGCAGTCAGACAGAAGGCTCCACTGGAGGATGGACGCATCTCTCCAGGCCCGTTGATGCCGCTCTGCCTGCCTGCTTGGGAGCTTTTCTGGGACTGCTGGTGAGATAGTGGTGTGTCTTGCAGCTGTGCCAACGGTGATGTATTTTATTTGGATGTCTTTTATTAATTTATTATGCTTGTAGCATGTATTCATTTATGTAGACTTTTGGTGATTAAAGGGGTCCTATAGGAGTCATTTTATAACCTAGCTCATTGTGTGTGTGTGTAAATACCTGCCCTTCAGCATCCAAAGTTTTTCATTCAGTGTACTGAGAAAAATAGAGATATATCTGTGCACTCTGAAAAGCAATACATAATTGTACTGAGGCTTTTTGGCATTGCTCTTTTGACCTTTTACATATCAAAATGTAGTCTACGTACTGAATGACCACGCTGTTCAATTGTACGTTCCTTAGGTCCAGAGGAAGTCTTGTGTGTTTACACTTTTTATTTCTATATAGAAATGACATCAGATCCTGTGATTCTTCTTGAAGTGGAATAGAGGAGAAAGCATTCTTCAAATCTATCACCAAAAATGGATTGGTCCGTCGGAATGCTACACAGAATGGTCGCTGGATTGGGAACTAAGGGAAACTCTGCTTCAACAATGTTGTTCAAAGGGCGCACATCCTGAATAAAACACCACAATCCCCATGTTGCCTTCTTCACTGGGTACACAGTCATGTTACATTGTGATTCTGAAGGCACCAAAATCCCTTACTGAACTAGCATGGAAATTGTCTCAAAGATACCCGTGTCTGCTTCCCTAGATAAAGGGTGTTGCTTCATCCTTAGTAGAATCGCCCCTGGCTTGAGTTTAATTTTAACGGGTGCCACCCCTTTCAACAGACCAACATCATACGGGCTGTTGGCCCATAATCTGCTTGGTACCTGTGCTAGTTCTTGGCTGTTGTGCTTTTTTCTTTAGGGCCATTCTCTGTGGGACTTCCCTGTAATCAACTCTCCCCCAATAAGTAACGCTCATGAAGAACACTGTCTCAAGATCTGAATAGTTGTTCCAAAACAATTCTTCGTCTGTCAAGTCAGTCAGTCTATGCCCTTCTCCGACTGCAATTACTGCTCTCCATGCCCGTCCTGTGTCATCGGTCCCATGCGGTACTATTCTTTCGTCTCTCAATAAAATTGTCTCCAATTCTAGTGGAAACACATGTCCTTCTTCCTCATATAGGGGAATCTGTGGTCTAAACAAGAACTCATTGGACAATCAAAGCAGTTTGAGTTGTATCCCTGTGAGCCATGCTAGTAGCATTTCCACCACATACTGAAATAACTATCTAGGGGCACCCCCCTCTGTGCAGTCTGACTGCAGAATGCATGAATTATCTCTTGTGCGTTCATGCAGAGGATTTCCCAGTTGGAACACACTTTCCCTTGCTCAGTGAATAAAAAGATTGTATTAAGTTTGCTCATCATATCCCTTCTCATTATGTTAACTGGTGTCTGTCAGGACGTTGGCGTGATGACGTCATCTTGTAAGCAGGCCGGTCGCGGGCACAAAATACCTAACCTATGTAATCTTTTTGTATTTGTCGATACTGACATATTCAACTTGCTATTTGCTATATATTAGACCCCGATATTTCACTTTTAACGTTGTGATTTCCACCCGTTGCTCTCGGATTGCGTCATACACGCATGCGCGTGATGACGTCATTCGTCTACACGGCATAAAATGCGCCGCAGCGTTGACAATGGAGACGGACATCCTCCCTGGAATCCTGCCTCCATTGTACATCGTTTGTGACTAAAGGTAAGATTGTTTAAATAATGTTGAATCCTCCTCTTCTTTTTGGATTACCTCTGCATGAGGTAAGATTTTAATCTAACAGCACTGAATTGGTCCCCATATCTTCCTCTCTACTTACCTTTTGAGATCTTGCCTTGTGCTGAAGATCTGTTTAACGCACGTACTTACAATGTCTGGACCTCCATTCTGGAGTTTTCGTGCTTACTTGAGTAAGTGTCAGTTTTGCTGGTAATTCTACTTTCTTAAACGGGCTGTTTAGAGGCTACTATAGTTTTCCACTCCTCTACAAAAATCAATTCTCTCTTTTTTCCAATGTAGAATTGTTGTTCATCCCCGCACGAGTGGGATCTACTTTACAGCGAATCCAAGGTTTTGAATACAGAAGCACTCTTTAAAAAAATAAAAAATAAAAAAAAAAACATCACAAGGTTAGACTTTTTTGAGATTCTCTTGTCTGTTTGACATTCTGCTAATTCATTTTTTTACATGGCCTTTCAAGCCCCATGAAATCAGTATGAGGCATCTTTTCTCTTGACCAGTATCAGCCTTAGGTCTGGTAGTTATAGCCAGAGGATATATTATGTCCCACCACATACTGGTATAAGTTTAATTATGTATCTAATACATCACTTGGTTTGATTTTTCCTTATGTAGTCCAAAGATCTTAGCAGAAACTGTTGGTTTTTTGTAACATATTCCAGACAGAATTTGTTGTACGAAACATGGGTCGAAATAAGTGATTATTTGTTTCTAATTTGATGAAATTATATGAAATTATATCATTATATTTCTGCACTCTGATGTAAATATTGTATATACATTTTTTCCAGAATTTGAATTGCCCCTGATGAAGAGTGTGTATACACTCGAAACGCGTTGGGCCCTCTACAGTTCTACCATCATGAATAAAATGATGCTTGGTTCTTGTGATATAATCTGATTGAATGTTTTTTTTCAAAACTGACTTTTGCCTTAAATCTTTATAGTATAATCATTTACTTGAAATATTGCGTCTTTAAGATATGAATTATTGGTCTGGCATTCCAGACATACGAAAGTGTGCAGGGGACGTGAGTTCCCAATTGGGAACTTGTTTGTTCTTTTGTATTTTGTTCAACCTAGGTGTGAAGGTTGCGTTTCTCTCCTCTGCAACTTAAATCTACTTTGGAATCCTTTACTTATCTCAAATACTTTTTAGATCCTTTCAACAAATTCCTCTTAAAGGGTGTGCTTATATTGTCCTAATTTATTTTCGTCTGTCAGTAGTACAACAGTGGCATGGTGAGGTCATGCTCCCCTATGGAAACTGGCAGTTCATCAGTAAAAGGAACCAAATCCGTAGCCCCAGACACTTGAGCATTCATGGCAATGCCTGACATCGTGTACCTCCAGTCCCTAATACATGAACTGGTCACCTCCATATCTATGCGAAAAGGGAAAGTCTTGTCACCTATGGTTACCTCTACAAGTGGTTCCTCGTTTGGGTCGGGTATAACAGACAGGATTGAACACATCAAGTGAGTCGTGGGCTGTATTATTGTGATTATGAAGTCATCCCCATCCCAGTGAAAGAGTTCCCTCCTACTACAGTTGCTCCCCTCCATTCTCCGTATGGTAGTCTGCATTGTGGTGTCTGCTCTCTCATGTCTACAGCATTCTGCTGATCAGGTGCTTGTGATGCTGTTTGCGCTGGCTGCATGCATACCTGTGCCTGCAGTGCATGCGTCATGAGCTGTTGCGACTGTACTGGTGCATGTTGTGCTGGTGCCATTTGCGGCGCATGTGTTTGTGTCCGCATGTGATCTTGGGCATAATAGTCAAGCTGCTCGGCATGGTATGTTGGCCCCCCATTCTGCTGAATCTCCCCTCTGCTCCTACACACTCGTGTTATGTGACCGCAGATCCAGCATTGTGTTGGAGCCCCCATAGTACTAGGCTGTCCCCCATTAAACGCATCTCCACCTTGCTGCACTGGGCACCCTGCTCCTCTCCCCCAGCCACCTCTCCTCTTCCCCACAGTGAATAATAAGTGTCTCTTCTTCCTTCAAAATGTCCTCGTGCCATTTGCTGCTGAATCTGCGCACTCTGGGTAATTTGAGAAACCTGAAGGTGTCTCCCTGGCTAGTCCCCGGATCTGTCATCCAGGTGGCCAGGACACAGCCATCGGTATTGGGTCCAGTTCCTGGGGTGGGGTGGACCAGTGAGGGAGAATCACCTGGTTGGGGGGTCCTTGGGGAGTGGGATTGGACACTGATGGGTGAGACACCATACCCCCCTTCTTTCAACACCTTTTCCCCATCCTACCACATAGGATATTCCAAAATACTGCCCCCCCTTACACCAGAGCCGTTTACCTGACATGTCCCAATACAAGGGTCAGGCAAAGTCAGGCAATTGATCAGAACCACAAACACCTGACGGCCCTTTCCCTTCCCCACAGGGATAAAAGGTGGAGCACGAGAGCACAGGACAAACAAGGTAGACCGCACGACATGAGGGCTGACTCAGCACGGCAGTCCAAGAGGATGCGGAAGATGGTGAATACCGAAAGGGTGACAAGGAGAGACGTGACCTTGCCCTTTCCGATCCAGGACGGGAAACCTCTGCAATTGGAAACATAAGACCGCAAACAAATGCCAGCGTGTGTTGCAGCAGATGTCTACGGTATGCCAGAACCTTCTCCCCTGATAACCAAGCCAGGGAGAGACGATTGTGTCTGTGGTACCAACCTTGACTCGAAGGAGAAGAAAGCCAAGTTGTTCATCACAGCCAGTGAGTCGAGGGGAGAGTCAATAAGAAACGGAACAATGTTGAATGAAAAGTAGCAAGAGCTGATTTGAACTTTGAAAGGAACTATTGAGAAAAGAGGGGAAAAACTTATAACACAGGCGACAGGCACCATGTGGGTGCTCATGCAGGAAACTCTGGGCAATTGCCCAATGATAAGAGACTACCGTAACCAGAAGGCCTTGGGAAGAGGCGAAGAGAGGTCAAAGTGGTCAGACAGGGATCTTGTAAAATCCTCTCTACTGTCGAAAGTCTTTGACCAACCGATAAGCGTGAAATAAAGGGAAATTAATCCCGCATGGTGAACTATTACATGAAATGTTTGTTAAAAGTTGGCGAGAGTGAAACCGGCAGAGGGATGCTAACGAGACAGGGCAAAGTCTAAAGTCCCATAGTGAACTGTCTATAAAAGTTGGTGAGAGTGAACCCGGCAGAGGGAAGCTGACAACCAGACCAGCACATTGTTTGTTTGTTTGTTTGTTTATTTATTTGTAATGCGCACCATACCCAAGGGTATCAGGGCGCAGCAGTTACAAGAATATGCAGAACTTAGTTAAAGAGAATCATACAATGAAATACATTACTTACACAGGCAGGATATACAACTATTTACATTCACTTGCTACAGCAGGAAATGCCGACATTTGCAGATATTGTGGGCGTTGTACATATACATGTGATTGTGGTGTTATCGCAAGTAGGTAATTACTATTTACATTATGGTTACATAGGCAGGGATCTAGCATCATGTAGATTACTGGTCTGTGGATTTTAACCACCGGATAGTGTTTGTTCTGAAGTTCTGGTAGGACTGATCTACTCTCAGAGTAGGAGGCAGGGAGTTCCATAATTTAGCTGCTTTAATGGGGAAGCTATTACCACCAATCGTGGATCATTTAAATCTGGGGATGGACAGACAGTCCTGATATGCTGTTCTGGAAGGTCTTAGGGATGTCCTTTTGTGGAATCTCTCAGCGAGGTAGATCGGTGCAGCATTATTGAGAGATTTATGGGTGAGCGAGGCAGTTTTTAGTAGGATTTTGTCATTTGTCCAGAGCCATTTGTTCCTGCCTAAGGCAGCTGTTAGGGCATTGTTTTGTAAGGTTTGGATTTTTGTGATGACGGATTTGTTGGCGCCTATGTAAAAGGCGTTACAATAGTCCAGGCGGGACAGAATAAGGGCTCTGGCTAGGATGGTGCAACTATTGTTTGAGAGAAATGGCTTACCCGTTCTAATAAGTTTACATATGTACACCATGGACGACGCTAGTGTGTTGACCTGTTTAGAAAATGACAAGGTAGAGTCAAGGTAAAAGCCTCGTGCTTTTACCTCCTGGGCTACCTAATGGGGTTACCGTCTATTATGAAGGAGGAGTAGTCGGCTCCTAATTTTTTTTAGGTTACAAAGAGTACCCAGAATGATGAGTTCTGTTTTATCATCATTCAGGCATAGACCATGCATGGCCATCCATGCCTGGATGATGATGTACACTCTATTCACCAAGGCCAAATCCTTGTCATAATCCCCTGTAAGCGGGAGGAGGATCTGAGTATCATCTGCATAGTTAGTGTAGGTGATACCAAGATGATCCAGATCATCGAAAAGGGGCTTATTGAAGATGTTGTACAGTGTGGGCGAGACGCAGGATCCCTGAGGTACGCCACAGGTGATGGGTATGGGGTCTGCCGCTGCTGAGGGTGAAAAGATCCTCATAGTTCTGTCGCTTAGGAAAGATCTAATCCAGGTTATGACATCTTTGGAAAAATGTGCTGCTGTGTCGAGATGGTTACATAGGATGGTGTGATCCACCAAAACGAAGGAGAGGTCCAAGAGAGGTAGCAAGGCTGAGTTGCTGTTGTCTCTGAGCTCATCAACCTGGGTCTTGAGGTCGATGAGGGCGGTCTCCGTTCCATGTTGTGGACGGAAGCCTGATTGTCTAGCTCCTAACTGGTGGTGTAATTCCAGGTAATTTTGGATTTGGATGTAGGCCACCTTGTCGAGTCATTTTAGAAGGAACGGGACAGTTGTGATTGGTCTATAGTTGGTGGGAGTAGCAGGATCTAGGGTAGGTTTTTTAAGAAGTGGGAGTACCCATGATTCTTTAAGGTTAGTAGGGATGTTTCCTGTGGCAAAGGAGGCGTTAATGAGCTTGGATATGAAAGGTGATAAGTCTTCAGCCGCATCTTTGATGAGTTGTGCCAGACAGAGATCTCCCTGACAGTTGGATGGTTTAAGAGATAGGATGATTCTTTCCACCTCGATGATAGATACTTTGGAAAAGCTGAATCGCGTGGGATGTGTTTTATCAGTGTTGGCGTTTGTTTTAGGAGTGGATGGCACATTTATAGCAGCTTTTTTATCAGAAATTTTATTTTGTAGGGTGGATATTTTGTTGGCTAATGAGTGTTGGATATCTGAACACCATTTTTTATCTTTGGTACAGGTGTCTGGTATTGCAATGGGAGTCTTTAGTTCTTTGAGAATAGTGAATAATTCTTTTATATTGGAGTTGGCTTGGGAGATACGGTTGTCGTATGATTCCCGTTTAGCAAAGGCAGATTTATTTCTTTTTTATCGCGGGAGGAGAGTTTGGTGAGCTTAGGTTTATTAGCTTCTGAAGGCGAGAGTTTCCATGCCACTTTTTTCTTGTCTTAAGTTTTTTAAGAGTGGTGTGAACCATTTGTTTAAATGGTTTTTTGGCTTACTTGGTCTCAGTTTAAGTGGGCAATCTGGTCTAAAGAAGAAGCCATGATTTTGTTGTATTCATTGACCATGCTTACTGGGTCAGTAGTGTCAGGAAGTGAGTTGAGGGTGGGGAGAATAGCAGGGATAATCCTATCCACTGTGATATATTTTGTTTCTAGTTAAGGTGGGTGGAGCCCTGGGGACAGGTATGGAGGGAGGTCTATTGGTAGAAAGCGTGAATGTGAGTAGGCAGTGGTTGGTCCAAGCTACCGGTGAGGTAGAGAGGATAGTAGCATGGCAGTTGTAGTCTGCTACCCAGTCTAGTATTCTCCCTTTGTTGTGGGTGGGAGCTTTGATTCTTTGGGTCAGGCCCAGATCTGATAGGATATTTGCTATAGCCCGGGCAGGCCGATCTGCAGGATCATTGAATCCCAAATTAAGGTCCCCCAGTAGTAGTACTTGCTTAGAACTTTTGAGGTTGCTAGAGATAAGGGTATGGATGTCTTCCTCAAGTGTCCCAATTGGACCCGGCGGCCAGTAGATCAAGTGGATATTAAGGGTCTGGGAGTTGATCAGTGGTAGTTTGACTGAGAAAGCTTCACATTATTGAAAGTCATTGGGGGGCTAGTCTCAAGGAGAGGCTGCATTTATAGACAATGGGTATACCTCCGCCTCTAGACCCTTGTCTATCTTGTCTTAAGATAGTGTAACCATCAGGAACTGCTAGCATCAGCATAGGACCCGGTGTACCGTGCAGCCATGTCTCGGTGATGGCAAGGAAGTCTAAGTTATCGCTCAGGATTGCATCAGCAATCTCTGTGGCATGAGCGAAGTGAACCTGACCAAGGGGTGTCTACGGTGAACTGTTTGTAAATGTTGGCGAGAGTGAACATGGCAGAGGGAAGCCGACAATCAGAGGCGAAGCCTGAAGAACTGTTTAAAAAGACATTAAGACCTGTGAAAGTAAGAAGCATTGGAAAACTAGGGTAAGTGAATGGTCCAACTTGTCAAGTGGGTCCGAGCCCGGTCGAGGGAGATCCAAGGGTGAAAGTCCTCACCCAAAGTCCATTGAGAAAGGACATTTTTGATTGTTTGTTTGTTGTTGACTACATCAGGCCCTCAAAGGCAAGAGACTTTTTATTGAAAAGAAACTTATCCATCAAAGAACCTCATAGCTGGAATGGAACTCTTAGCTTGTGCTGAGAAGGCTCAAGTGTGTGCTGTTCTCCCAGGTCCCATCTTGTCCTGTGCTGAAAAAGTGGGGATGGGAGACACCTGGAAATCACATCCTGACTTATTATTTGTAAAAATGTTTTCCTTTATTGAACCCTTATCCCACACTCTTTTTGTAATTAGTTGTAAGGAATTTGCAATAGGTTTTTCTTAGTATAGGCCCTTTTATTTTGACACAACGCCACAAGGACTGCCTTATTTTTCATTTGATGGTTGATGCTTGCTCCTATCTTAGATTTAGGTTAAGATGAGGCATTTTTCCACCCTGCATTTACAGTTTAATAAACACCCTTGAACTGTGATCATTTGTGTCTGTCTTTACTGTTGCCACCATGAGTTCCTTACAGTAACCACTCCCTCTCCGCTCGTCACCATCGCCCCTTCTATTGTATACTTTGACTGTTTTTTCGGGACCAACTTTGCTTCTTCCTCTACTATAGTCAACTTCAGACCAAGGTTTTGCCTCCATTCCCCACTAATTTTTTAATTGCTTCTGTACCTGCTCTGGTAGCCCCAGGCTTAATATCTGATTAAATAAACCACGGCTTTGTCCCATGGTTCCCTGATCTCAAGACGCCAACATTCCTGTATCTCCTGAATATATTGAAGTGGGTCTTCCTCTTCACAAATTTTGCGTGCCATAATTGCGCTTATGTCAGATGTGTTAAGGTACTGTTCCCTTCAGAGTCTGCCATATGGCTGCTCTGCAGTTATTGAAGGGCGCCCGTCGTGCGCTTTGTTCTGCACTGTCACTCTAGGATATCCTGGCCATTTCCAAACCTCACCAGCTACCTTCCCAAGGATGGTGAAGAGTAAGCTTTTCATGTCACCCACCACCAATGACGTCCCTGTTTTTAGTCTTTCTAGCAGATAAATCAATTTCCTCACTCGTGCAGTCAGCGATGGCAACTTATACCTCAATTTATCCTTGTACCTCTGTTTCCACATTATATATTGTTGTCGTCCACTGCCCTTTGCTAGCAGCGGACACTGTGTCAGCCCCACACCTCTGTCATATCTCCCTACAGCTTTCGTAACTGTAAATGCTCTCATCATGCTAGTTCTCTTTCGTCTTGGTAATACTCTCAATATCCCTGCACATATGAAGTAACTTCACCTGCGCTATGCGATCTCCCTTTGGAGCGTTCAAGGTGCCCCTCAAGTTCCAGTTTTCCCCTTTCTGCATCTTGCCATTCATCCCACCGTGTCTCCCACTCCGGGTTTATTTTCTCAGATGGGCGATGTGGCCTCTTCCCTTCGTCATCATCACTTTTCTCTCATTCTTTGTCTGACCCCATTGTCCCTAAGCTATCATCGCTATCTTTGCCCCATTGTCGTAAAAGTTGAGCCTGCTCAACATGTTCTTCCCTTGTTGTCTCCCCATTGCTCTGTCCAGTGAGTCACTCTCCCCTCGTCAGTGTCTCTGGGCTCTGTTATACTGCTTCTGTCCAGTTTAAGCAATATCTGTCCTCCCGCTCACTCATTCGGCAGGGCTGTCATCTACTTGTCCCCTATGTGTCCCTGAATCACCTCGTCGCCCCCAGCTAACTACACTTACAGGTCGGTGTTTAGAGCCACTAAGTGCACCCTAGCTACTATATGCAGGTGGTGCATAATGGAATTACTGTGAACTGCTGCTGCTTTTAACTCCTTCAAGGGGTAAATTCCCTGCCCTCCTGTCGTTGGGTCAGTGGTTTAAGGAGGAAGTGGAGCCGAGGGCGCTTCACCCGTCGCTTCACGCTGGTTAAGCATCCATTCTCTCTTGGGTGGATCCTCTTCCTTGTCTACAAACTACTTCCATTACTCCAATGCTGCTAATATGCTGCCTAATTTCTTTGCCTTGCATGCAGCATGTAAATACGTAGCCATGTGTTGCAGCACAGATTTGGAAAGACTGCCTTCCTCACCATTTTGCCCTCTGTATCTCGTGTCCATTCCACCCTATACTTGCATATTTTGTCCTGATACCGTAGAAGGGACCTGCACAAGTGCTTAAGGGGTGTACCCCCATGTTGGCACGTCACTCTCTGACTGCTGATACTTACTTGACCTCAAAGCGGGATTTTCACTTACACAATGTCAGATTCAACATCAGAATTACTGTCAACAATTAGTTAGCTTCCATGAAAACACAATAAGTTCTGCTTTACTCCACCAGCCGCACTACACACACTCTAACCTCCAACCTCAAAGTCCAAGTCACAATTCTTCAAACGCTCCTCGAGTACAACCCTAAATGGTACAACAATCTTCTTGCCTTCTAAAAACTTCACCACCAAATCGGTCCGCTACAAAACAACACCTCCTCTGTTTTCATATACCAACAACTCCATGCCCACCAGAGGCCATCACCTTTGCGTCAATGTGCTGTATCCTATGAACAACCCTTACGTGATACAAAAACAATTGTATGCCACACCGAATCTATGGGGCATATACCTGGTCACTCTAATCGAGAACAAATCTCATCAAGATATTGCAATTGTTCAAGACAATTCCACTTTTTGAATCAAAATTTCAGAAAACATGAAAAACACATACTACGTAAGTGTCTTTTAGTAGGTAATTATATTAATCATTCCCACAGTATTCTACGAAAATTTCAATTTCAAAGTATTCACTAAACACATCAAAAGTGTTTCAAAAGAAAAGAGCAGAAACGTTTCTTATAACAAAAAGCAATCTTTTTATAGAAGATTTCAAAAGGAAATATTTTTCAACAATATTTGACAACATTTGCTAAATATGTACTTCAAAAGAATGGGTTTTATTTTCCCACAGAATCACAATCACATGGTTAGTCCACTACGCGTTTCGGGGTCATTTATACCCCTTCTTCAGGTGTTGATTGTGATGTTTGTAACCATGTTCTCATATCCTAAAAGTAAATTTAACCAAAAACAAAGATTTATGTCAATGTTGTCTCTAAAGCAAAGCGAGCGCCAATGTCCCAAAAAATGAACTTTCAGCTACCAATATGTAAATTTAACTGACCTTGGAATTAACTAGGATCTCTTTTAGTCTCTTCCTACTACCATCTCGCTTTCTGAATGGTATTCCAAAGGTATACCCACATTTTCAGACACCCTACAAGAGATGTAATCATAGTGGTGAGTTACTTGACAACCCCCACCTACTAGTCACTCAATCCATCTCTAGATAAATACATCTAAAGAAGGGCCAAAACCCCTTTTCCCAAACTTACTTGTTTGTAACTTCAATGATGTCCCAAACGCAATGCGATAATGGCAAAAAGGCTGCAATCACAGCCTCCCGTTCCGCAGTGCTCTTTAAATACAATACGAGTAGGTAACGTGATCGCAATGCCGATCACGTGACTAGAGGTCAATATCTGAGCAACCTAAACCTCCAAGAAAGTACTTATCCATCAACTTATTTCACATAAGAAACGCGGGAACGGCATGCTGGCTGTAATCACAGCCTCCCGTCCCGCGACGCGTAAAAGGTAAATCTTTACATGGTCACGTGATTCACCCGATCATGTGACCATTAATAAATATACTGCTTATCCATTCATTCCGCCCAACATAATAAGGTCAAATTACGTGATGTCATACTACAAATGTAAAACAATTCAAATACTTTGATATCTGAGTGTACTTTTAAACCATAATACAAAAACACCACAAATACACCAACACAGCCATCTTCCTGCTCTTTTTTTTCAAATCACAGGGGAATCCAGCCTAATTGCCCACTCAATGGCACATGGTCTTTCTTCTACACTGTAAATAGCATAGGAAAACATCAACAACAAAAAAATTTGATTTTGTATTTTTTCTGTAACTTCAAAAAGGGACCACCTTCTGCACCCTAATCTAACCTCCCAGCCACCGGGATTTCTCTGCTAACGCCATTATTAAGGTGAGGGAAGATAAATCTCTCTGAGTAAAAGCAAGAGGAACTGGCACGAGGAAATTCCTGCACTCAATAACGGAAGTTTACTGTTTATTGAAAGCTCTCATAACAGGGATAAAGTTAATGGACAATAAGAAATTTTCCAATACTTTCTAATTGTTCTCAGGCTTGTCACAGTCTTTTAAGACCCTGTGATGTCACAAAATACAAAACACATTGGCCCTCATTACGACCCTGGCGGAAAGGGTTCTACGCCAGCGTAATGCATGGCGTACCTTTCCGCCAGACTACGAGTTCCCGTAGCGCCATGGCGATTTATACGCCTGGTTTTTCCGGGCGGAAAAATCCATGGCGCTACGGGACCTGTTGTTAATTACGCCACCGTAATTTACGGTGGCGTAATTAACGCCTTCCCCACTCCCATTATACCCTATGGGGCAAAAATGGGAATGGGGAAGGGTAAATGGGGATTGGGGACTTACCGCCCCGCCAAGGTCGGAATGGGGCGGTAAGTCCGCCAACCCCCATGGCGGAGTTGGCAGCTCTGCGCCATGGACCATGGTGCAAATTGCACCATGGTCCTCCGCCAGGGTCGTAATGAGGGCCATTGTCAAAAACCTAAGGGAAACAGGTTTGGTTAGTGAGGTTAACTACATATGGAGAACCTACAGGATTAGTAATCGTTTGGCTAGGCCATGTCTAGTGGCTCCTCCTGTGACCACCTCCTAAATGTAGTAACTACAGGTATGTTAGGTTAGGGAGCTGTGATTGGGCATCGCAACAAAGTGTGAGCTAGAGTGGAAAGTGGATAGGGATTGATCAGCAAAGGTCTTCTCAGCCTTGGCGCCTTATAATAATAATAATTTAGCAGTTATATAGCGCTGCAAATTATTACCCACGGTGTGTGGTGCTCATTTATCGACCTCAGAAGGATGAAAGGCTGGGTTTGGCCCTGCCGGGATTCGAACCTGGGTCAACAGGCTCTGCACAGATATCAAAGCGAGCGCTCTACTCTCTGTGCTATCGGACCAGCCTTGGACGGTTACCAGCCCATGAGTAACTATTCCAGGTGGTGGGAATGGCCACAGTGGTGCAGCTTGTACCTAACAAGTTAACATCGCTGATCCTCCAGGCCGAGACAGAACATTAAGCTTTTATCCTGGTATTACATTTGTATCATCTTGCCCTCAGTTGGATCAGAAACAATGGCCACTCTCTGGCTCTATTGAATAGGCTCTGTCTTGCAGTTTCAAGTCAAATGTGTAGGGACCACAAACTCAATTTTCCTGCTTGCATTTATGGAGAGTTTTGGCTTTTACTCTTGTAGGTGTCCCATCTCTTCTATTAACTTGAAACTTTCCCTCCCACCGTATCCTTGGCACGACTGTGCACAATAGCTGCACTGACAGCCTTGTCTGCACACCTCAACAAAGTCAGCATGTCAGGTTTCTCTCTCTGTATTCTCGATCCCTTCCAGCGTCTTCCACTTATTACAATGTGGCAGTGGCTTCCATCTTTATTTACATAGCCGTTCATGTTAGTTGTGTTTAAGCGTCAGTAAGCAGTTCATATGTATTCTTGTGCAACTTGCGGTTACTGCATAGCAAAGGTGTGCCCGTCCTCTAGCTAAGTGGGTCATAAGCATGGTTTTGAGTCTAAGAGCACTGCAGCCTAAGTGCTGGTTCACCTTTGAGCAGGAATGCGTGTGTGCTTCATATGTAATGCATCTACGTCGTAGTTTTAGACGTGATGTCATTAGCTTCCTTCCTGGGTACACTCAGTCCACATGCTCCATCGATTGCAAACATATCTCTTTGATGACATCATCAGGGTAGGGTCTTAATGGCTGTGTGAGTGAGTAACGTTTCTCGCATATACAATACATCGATGATGGGGAGGAGAGGGCCAGGAACGATGCACACCTCTCATTTCTCTGGTGTCGAGATGAGGGCGGGACCGGTGCAACAAGGGCCAAACTAGGTCTCCCTCTTCAACGTGGTACCGTAAGACATTAGTACTCAATCGAACAATTATAGGTAGTCCCAAATAGACATATTTCTGGGTAACCTCAATAGGTGTGTGATCAGGTTTCCAAACAAACTTTTCTTGTTTTGTCTTGCGACCACCTATGTCCATAAATTTGGTCTTATGTGGATGTATAGAGAATCAATTCGTTTTAGAGTACTTTTCCAGGGCTGAGATGCTACGCTGCAGTCCAATAGCTGTATTATCCAATAATAGAGTTTTGTCCGCATAGCTGAGGCAGGCCAAAGGGCTATGATTAAAATTAGGTGGAAATTACAACACTTGCCAAAAGATTGGTGCATATCTGCCACAAACAAGTTGTAATAAATACCAAAAAAAAGCAGGCACCCGTCAGTGTTCTCCTATCCATGGTATTGGAGAAAGATCTGACAGCAAAATGTTCTGAACAACCTAGAGATGCAGTAGACAAAACCAAATCCAGATGATATCAGAAATATTATTCCAAAAGTACAGGAATCTGTTTGGACCAGAAAACATGCACTTGCTAAACCCAGTTAGTAATAGAGTGAGGTGTGGGAAATAGTGGCAATCCAGACCTAGGGAGACACTTCTAAGAATGTAATTGCCTCAATTATTGATTCTTAGCTGAAGAAAGAAACCAAATCAATGAGAGATTGAAGAGACCTTTCTCAATTTCTAGCATAGTTTGTCAATTACCTAGATATTCTAGAGCTCCTACAGCTCTCAGCTTAAATATTTGTAATGTAAGTGATCTTGTATAGTGCCTGTCTGCCACTATTGATTGCCTCGCTGTTCATGGCTGTGTATGAAATAAGGGGGCTGGGGTTGATAGTGGAACAGTGGGATATGCAGGTGCAAAACCTGTGGTGTTGATGGGTGCAGGACGGAAGTGCCTGGTTCCTGAGTGTCATTCTGCTTTCTATGGATTCGCAGGAAGAAAATCGAGAGTATGTCATCCATAGGGAAGAGCCCAAGATCAGATGGAATACAGCACTTTGTGTCTGGTTAGCCACTGATGTGGGAGAGTGCAACAGAGCTTGAGAGGAAACTTAGTCGTGGCTCAATTAATGTTGAAATGCTAATGGCTAGGCTTGTGGGGAGGTGTGTGTTAAGTGTAAGGTGCTAGGAGATCTTAGAGGGGAGTTGGTTAGTCGGGGAAGGCATGTGTAAGCCTTACAAGGCAAAACAGCCTGCAACTCTGCACTCCTACCTCGGGCCATTTGAACATAGGCCCCATTTCTCAAGCTCCCAATGCTATCTCTGTCTCTCACCCTCTCTCCCACCCTGTCCCTGTCCCTGTCCCTGTCCCAGATAGATACATTTTACCCCACTAGGAACAAAAGAAGCATCTTCAAGTTTACAGATGAGGGAGAAATGGCTGTGTGGAAACTCATAGTAATCCCACATTTTGAATCAGATGATTTTGTTTGTGAATGATTTTTTAGAAGAGGCCAATATTTGGTTGTGTTTTGTTGCCTTTGTATCATATAAAGACTGCCTTCCAAGTGAAACGTTATTTTCCACTTTCTTCAGTTCCTATGGAGGGCAGCTGTTCTAAAAGATCCCACAGGTTCCTGGCTAGTACCATGACATTCATACCATGGAACAATGGTGCATGTAAGTGGCTATAGTTAAAATTTAATAGATGGACTGCAGTATTCAATGAATTCTCCTATACCTCATGCGTGAAGTGTTTTACACTTTTTCTAAACTCCAAACACAGAGTATTCAAACATCAGGGTCTTTCCTTTTGTTCTGGAGAGATCAAACTGTAGTCTGGCATAGAATTTTATAATTTGTGATCCACCTTCTGCCCAGGCACAGTATAAAAGTGAGACGACCGGTTTCAGTGGTATCGAGGTGTTTAAACCGCTTTCATCAGGGCTAATACAGCTGGTGTCGAGTGGACTGCTGTTTTAAAGTTTATATGCAGCGTAGTGTGGCTGTTATTCATGAGGACCCACCTGTTAATGATACAAAGCAGGGAGGGTGGGGGGAAAGAAAACATAATGAACTCTAATTAGGAAGTTATTTTCAAAATTAGGTGCATCTATTGGTGAACCGTCGGGGCAGCGACATCTCTTACCCTCATAGCGGTATTCTAATTTAAGAAGGCGGTCCTTCTTCCAGACTGAGTACTTTCAGTCTTCCTGCAGCGGCTGTATGTGATCAGCCGTATGCGGCGTAACCTAAAATTAAAGAGACCATATATGGTTCTTTAGTCCAGGTTACCAAATATGTGGAAGATTGTGTAGCACGATTTCTAACAATTAAAAGGCATGTTCAAGACAGAGCATGTGCTAGCTTGTTGGTTAGTACACACAAGCAGCTCATAATGAGTGTGCCCCTATACACATACACAATAACCCCTATCGTGTGGTGAATTCAGGGGGCGTTTGCATAATCTACATAGTAAGTGCCGGTCTTGCGCAGGAGCCGCGCAAGTCATTTGTAAGGCTCAGCATTTAAAAAAAGAGAGAGAAACTGACCTTGGTGATACATCTCCTTCCTTTCGTGGTCCGTTCCAGCGTAGTTCTGGGCTGGCGATGTTCCGGTAGATTCTGGGTAACACTATGCAGAAGATCAAGAAAAAGAAAAAGGCCTATACTTTGTGTCACTTGACGTGGTGTCACGTGAGGAGGGCTGATACTCGGCAAAGACAACAGGATGGGAGCATTTCCCATGTATTCATGGTGATTGTAGTGTGCGCTTCTGCGAGGAAGTGAGACAGTGCGATACGACTCAAAGGTGTGTGTCTATATCCACATGTGACCCGGGGCATAAAGGCAGCCTTTATGTTGTATATCGTAATTTGATGTCACGTAAAATGTCTCATGATAAAACTGCTGCTCAAACATGGACAGAGAACTACGAGTATGTCGCACGACGCGTTCATGGTCATTGTAGTGTAGGCTCCATGAGAGGTGTATATATAGCTCTATGCATCTGTATCGGTTAGCCGCATGTATACCTGGCCATACTTATTCCCAACATGTTTTGAAGGTGAACAATGGAGTATTCGCATGCTTTTCACAGCGTGTGAACGACCTGTACCTGGTGATGGGTTTGCATGGAGAATCTTGTGCAAATTTGGATATGCCTAAGTTTCAGAAGAAATTTCAGAGAAAAGAAGAGATGGCAAGTCATATTTGAAGGATTATTGGGAGTGCAGATGAATATAGAGTAGGGTTGCTGACTTCAAATTTCTAAATAGTGCTGTTTTTGGTGAACATACATGCCCTAGAGTCTCAGATACAACATTTGGGACATGGGAGACATGAATGGTACCATGTTGAATATAAGCATGCAAACCATCTATGGCACTGTAAAAATTGTAGTCCAACATTGTTGGGACCAAAAGGTGAGTGACTGTACATATGGGTTACTGTGGAGTTTAGAAAAAGTGTAAAACACTTCGAGCATGAGGATATAGGAAAATTAATTGAATAACCCCGGTCCATATATTACATTTTAACTATACCCACTTACATACACCATTGTTTCATGGTATGCATGTCATGGTACTAACCAGGAACCTGTGGGATTTTTTAGAACATCTGCCGTCCATAGGAACTAAATAAAGTGGAAAATAACGTTTCACTTGGAAGGCAGTCTTTAAATGATACAAAGGCAACAAAATGCAACCAAATATTGGTCTCTTGTTCACAAACAAAATCATCTGAATCAAAATGTGGGATTACTATGATTAAGTGAAGATTCGGGTGTTAGACTACCCTTCAGGACCAACATGTGGACATCTGTGTGGACTTGATGTTCTGTGGAAGGGTGTTTAAAATGTGAGGACATTTGTATTGCAGAAGTTGGAATCGTCCTAAGAAAACTTCTTTTGGGTAAGATCCAGTATGTGTTAGGAGCAGAAATTAGTAAAATATTCTGTAACATTGAACTTCAAAATTACAATATTTATTCAAGAAGGTGTTTGAGAATCATAAGACTGCCAATTTACAGTGATAAGCTAATGTGGTCCTGTGGAAAAACTGAATGAAGATTGATGGAAATGTGGATCATAGAGGCCAATTTCGCGTTTGAATAGAGATGCTAAGCCATATGGGAATATCCTAGCAGAAACAATGGTCAACTGTGTAACAGAGGTAATTAAAACAATCAGAAGGGGTTCATTCAAGGAGGTGCAGATGAAAGAACATCATTATCTGATGACAACAGTTACAGCCAATGTTCTCTCTAATTATTTTTCCCTAAGAGCGGAAATTATTAGGGTTCGTGCGCACATTGTTTTCCATGTGCGCAACTGAATAACGATGTTAGCCACTTTGTGAGCATGCGTAGCGTAGTTAGTGAGATGCCATCTCCAAAGAGTTTGGAAGGAAATTTCCTCTTCCCAACCACTGCAATTCTTTACAAATCAGTATAAAAGGAGCATCTTACAACTCTTTTTCCAAGCATATAGGTAAACAAATCATATATTTTATATGTTAAGGAGAGCTCATCAACCAGTCCAAGACTTCAAGGTATGCCATAGTACCTACAAATGTACTCCTGCGCAGAGAGAAAAACGTGTATGCACAAAAAAGCTTTGCATGCTCAGCATAAACAATAGGTTTAGTTGTGGCTATTCATTTGTCAACACTGCTAAGAGAAAATCTAGAAAGTGTTTAATGCCATTGGGAAAAAACTCATGTGTATTACAAAAAACAAGTATCACGAATCACTGATGTGGGTGTCAAGAAAATCAGACATTATGCAATTTTTGCAAATGGAATAATTGCAACTGAACGGAATGTTGTCAGAAAACATGGCAATAGGAGTTCATGTGCCACTTTAATGGAGTAATTCAAGGGCCAGGAGCAAATGCCTCTCATAATTTATGTACGTTTGATAATTGCATCAGAATAACCGCACCAAAGAATATGATGATCTGAATTCCTGGGCCTCTGCTTGCTACCCACATTATGTTGTGACATTTACTCAAAAACAGCCTTACAGCTAGGAGACATACATTATTTTACTAAAAACAGGGCAATGTACCCAACACAAATGGGAAACCATGAACATATAGGAATCTACGCCCTGCTTCTACCAACAAAGTTCCACTGATCTCTTTTCGAATCAGTGACCAGCTTAGCAGGGTCATTGGTAGAAACTCAAATAATATTACTGCCCGATCTCAAGAGGAATTGTAAGGGGGAGTGAACATATTTTAATAAGCATCAAATATCCCTACTGGCAAAGCCAATTACTTTCTTACTCCCTGAAAAATCTTTTGATTCCAAGTATGGAGTAAAATCATATTGGAGCCCTGATTGTAACCCTTACATAGGAAGTGAAATTATAGGCACATAATACAGTCTATAGTTTTGCCCACCCCTGATCACCACAGCATAGACAAAAATCAACAAGGTTTCTTCTGGCGCCCTGTTGAAGAAAATCACACATATTTGCCCTTTAAGTCAATAGCAGCAATGCTCACAGTTACAACATATTGCGTACCTTCTTCATTAACTAGGGCCCCCTCTTCTGAAATTCACTGTTATCAGTTGAACAAGATGCACGGGGATGCTAGAAGCAATAAATGCAAACCCATGAATATATTGAAAAGTGCTCAGCAGCTGAGCATACAAAGAACTAGAAGGTGCCGTTTCCTAGGCTATTACTATAGTTTCTTAGCCTTGAGCAAACAAACATTTCCTTCACTGCACGCTACTGCCAAAACATCTGATTTGCTTTTTAAAAGTTGCAGATTTGTTCTTTACGCCGAAGGAGTATTCTCCCTTCCACACGTTCCCCTCCCGGGCTCCTGTGCTAGCCTCCAATATTAGTTGACAGGGCTCTGTAAAAAGGTAGGGGTTGTAGAAGTAAAACTCTAACTGGGATATTTGCATACCCACAATACTTTGCAAGCAAATCCATTTTAAAGCATCATGATGATGTTGTGTGCAATTTAAGAAAATGTCATAAATCTGCATGTGCACAATTACTGTGAAGTGCATACAAGAGTGTTTGCAACATACCCCACCTTTCAATTGTTCAGTAGTTTTCATAAAGTTAACATATAATGTGTTACGGTCTATGCCCCATGGAACTGTGAACATTTTGAAAGGTTGCAGGTTGTGTGAAAAGCATTCTAAATATTGTTGCCCTAATGTTATATATAAATAATGCAAGGCAGAATCCCTACCAATTATCCCTTACAGGCCAAGTAAATGATATTGCAATGTTGCTCTCCACTCATAGGGTAATGTTAGCAATGCTAAAGTAGGAGACGCTGAGCATGAATTTTGCCTACTCAAAATCCTTAGAGGGCAAATTAATATTTGAGTTTTATAATGCCTTACTTTGCAAGGGGGGGCTCTTCAAAGTGCTTGTGTGACATATGTACGAAGAATAGGAAGCATGGGATGAGGTTAAATAGCCTAGTAGCCTGCTTACTCAGTCAGTACCCGATATTTGAGCTGGCACTCGGGTTACCTAATGTGGGTAATGCTTTTACTAAGGCACCATGAGTAACAGAAATTCTTGTGCTCAAACGTCATTCATATTATAACATAAAGCAAGACTTGTATCTAAGTCTGGTAACCTTTTGCTGAGCTAAGGTAGGGAGAATCAAGGTTGTCTGGTAATATCTGAATGTGGCCTGTGGCGGAGTTCGCATCATACAGTATATGCGCGGTAGAGTCAAAAATAGCATCCTGGATGGGGAGGGAAGAAAATGTAGTTAATGTGTGCAGGCATATCTTAGTTATATGTTCTGTTCATGGAGCCACTTTTTCATATTCATTTTTAACCTTGTGTGGGTGTATTCTTTCTTTTAGATTTCTTAGGTTTTTAATGTCAAGCTTGCATAGTAGGACAATGGGCCTCATTACGAGTCCGGCAGTGATCTGCTGGTTTTTCTGGCTCGGTTACTGCCGGACTCGTATTACCATTCCGCCTCCGTGATTCCCGGTAATACCGGGGCATTACAACCCCAGTGATCCGGGAATTCCGGAGGTGAAATTCAGTAAATCCCCATTCCCATTGATGGGAATGGGGACCATGGAAAAACCGGCACCATCTCGTGATGGTGCCGGCGTTTCCACGTCCGCCTGCAGGTGGGTGGTGTTAAACCCGCCAGGTCAGACCTGGCGGGAATGACACCTCCGTCTGCAGGACTCGAGATCACCCGGTATGGAAACAACGGTGGCGGCGGGTTTACCGCCACCGTTATTTCCATACCGGGTGACTTGTAATGAGCCCCATTAGGTTACACCAGAAAATAAAGTATAGTTCGTATAATTTAGCAAATATTAGGTACCTGCTGTGACGGATGCCTTATTAAATCCTATTTGAGTAGGTGGGAATTGTCTGTGTGCGCTGCTAAAATTCTTCTGAGGGCAACCAGAAGAAAGCTGGCCAAGCGCACATTCGCACAGCTTAGAGGGATCATTGGTTACAGCTATAACAACCAGGAATCAGCCTCCTACTTTTCTTCAATGCTAAAACAGCATTTGACCATTCCTTGTGGTCTTTTCTTTGGCATACATTGTAAACAAATGTATGGTCAATATTAATGAACACGTTTCAAGGACACTATGAAAAAGTGGAGAGATGCTTAAAAAGTAATGACCAGACTACATCCAGTTTTAAGCTTTCTTAGGTAGCAATAGGCAGGACCGACACTTGAGCTCTATGCTGTTCAATGTGTATATCGAGTGACTGTCATAAGCAAGGGAAAATCACCACTTTGCACCATTCTTGCTGTCCATGCTGATGATTTGGTGGTATACAGATATAAGCCGTTTCTCAATTTGGATGTTAGTACTGCCTGGTGTTTTTTGTTGTCTGTGTTTTCTTTCTTTTGGGAGCTGTTGTTGGTGAGCTGAGGGTTAAGTTTCTCTTTCTTCCACATTAGAGCAATAACATCACTGCATTCCATTGGCCAGCTGCTGGCATTGTGCTGACACATTCTTAACTAGAGGTGGCAGTGCTGGGATAGGTTATGCAACTTGCAAGGATCCATCTTTAGGGGAATTAGAGGAACACATTACAGAGGTGTGTTGACCGATTTTGACAGTTGGAACTGTGACGCAAATCGTCTGGAGAAATGGGATTTGGTCACTGGATCCAAGCGTGATCAGAGGTTAAGAAAGAAGGGAGCACAAATCATGCAGCATTTTTCCTTTCAAAACTCCTGGGGCTTCCAAATCCTAGGTGGTGATATAGCCCCCCAACATGCATACACAGGTCACTACACCTTTGTAATTGTAACCCTATGAAGAGGTATAAAACCTCAGGGCTAGCCCAGGAATAGGCCTGGCAATCTTGGGCATCTGTCAGCACTGTGTTCACTGACAGACTGACTGATAGATGATGAAATAGGAATTAATTTCCAGGGTGCAGGACATTGATTAGAAGGACTTATGGTATAGAGCCAGAGGAGGTTGGAGTGTTTTACTCTTCAGGTTGAAGGTTTGCAAAAAACAAACAAAAAAACCCGAATCTCCTAGAATTGTCACATTCTAATGGGGGTATTAGCTGACTGTTTTATCCAGGATGTGAGCCTAGCAGCAATGCCTTTGTTCCATGAAATGCAGTACTTTATTTGTTCTTGAGCGCCCCACAGGTGCTCCTGTGAAAAGAGAGGCTTTGTCAGGTGGGCCTTATTGTAGGATTGGTACTGGAGTGCTGCAAAGGGGCACCTGAGTGAAAACTGGTCTTGCTATTGTCAGAGTACAGAAGGAGGAAACCAACACACAGGTGGCATTGTTGGGGTTATAGACTTTTATTTGACTCAAAATAAAAGAGGAACACCCTAACTGTCCCTAATACTTATAGGGGTTTCCCTGCCCCTCAACTAAATACTTGATCAGGATGTCTGTCTAAAGCACAATGTCCACTGTCCTGTGTCAAAACCTATTTCTGTCCCTTAAGCTCTTAACTAACTAAGGAAAAATTAGGATCTTCTTAGTCCAGAAGAGTGACTCCGTTCTTCTGAACTGAGGCTTTGTGTTCACCTCCTGGTGATGAGAGGTCAGTTCTCTTGGAGGAATTCGCTGTCAATGGCAGGCACAGAAGAGAAAGTCTCTTTAAATTACTTAGTCTATTCACAATACCAGGGGGATGACTCCCTCCCCTCTGGCTCTTCTTGGACTCACTCTGACAACTCAACAAGCGACAGGGGAATATCTCCCTTCCCCAGGTCTTTTCTTAGAGTGTGCAGATAGTTCAACAAGCAGTGGGTGAATATCTCTGTTCCCCTGGCATTTCTCAGACCCTTTTAAGATGCCAGAGAAAATGACTCCTTTACCTCTGGCTCCTTTGGAGTGTCTCGTATCCCCAGGGGGAATGACTCCCTTCCCCTGATTAGTTTCCAGCTTCACTGCTATGTGTGAGGTAGACCTGGTTTACTATCCTGCCAGGTACTATGATTGTTCATATTATGACTTCTTTGGTTAGTATAGCAGACCCGGTTCACTATCCTGCCAGGCACTGCTATTGTTTATATAGCGGTTGTAATAATTTCTCTGTATTTGGGGTTCCCAAACCCTTGTTCCATCTGTAATTATTTCTTCATACTCTTTCTTGCACTTAGGGTCCCAAACCCTTAGTTCATATACAGTTGGTCCTTTAAAGTCTCTCTCACAGGCTTTTCTCCAGGCCTTGAACTCCAGGGTACTTTTACCCTTCTTAAGGGGTTCCCAGATCTGTCGTCCGTTCCCCACTGCTACCCCCGGCAAGCTTCTACCTTCGGGGAGCTTCCTTTTGGGCTCTGGCCGGCTCCAAGAGTCGATCTCTTCCACCCTGTGCTCTCTGCATTGTCTGCCCCAGCCACAGCGTCTCCGTAGCTGCTACTCTGCTTTGCCGGCGTTCAGTGCAGTCTCTTCTCTCAGGCAGACCTCTGTGGTCTGCTTCCAGCAGGGCAATGGGTTCTTCTTCCTTTGACCCTTTTGGGAGGCTTCAGCTTCTTGCCTCACGTCTCGGTTCCTCTGGTCTCCCTTCTCCGCTCTGCTGATGTGCTTGTGGCTCCTCCAGAGAGGGCTGAACAAACTCTTCCACCCTTCTTCCCTTTTTATGTACTGGCAGCTTACAGTTTACTGATTGTCCATGTTGACTAAACTGCTGGAGTTGGTTCCTTGGGTTGCTCTTCATTACTCCACACCTTTTCTTCGTCCCAGTACTGATGTTATTCATCTCAACTAGGTTGCAGGATTCATTCAGTGAGTCCCTACTCTTCCTCGTCTCAGTACTTTGGAAGACATAATTACATGGAAGAGTGTGGAATCATGTTACCCTGCATAGGGTAGGGAGATGAGGGAGGGAATGGGGTATTCGGAATATACTGCGTTTCCCTTATAACCATCCCCAGTGCCACAGGGGGGTCTCCATCCCATGAGATCAAGTGCTGAGTACTACCCCCAGGGAGACTATCGGGTAGCAGCTTCACCTCCATGGACTCATGGGAAGGAGCTCCCCTTAGAGAAGCAGGGATGCTATCCTGGAATTCGTCCCACTAGATATGCGCTATGCCCGGGCAACTTCCTGAATGTCCCACTGATGCTCTTGGGGGAAAGTGGTGCTTGTCACTAAAGTACCACCCAAGGGCTACGTCCTGAGTCCCCAACCAGATGCTATTGAGAAAAGAGTGGTGAATGTCATATTGGCGATATAGTAGTGCTCGCACTTGAATGTCACACAGGTGCCATCAGGTCTATAATGGTATACTTCTAGACAGAGCAGCATGGTATATAAACTTTTATTAGTGCTTCTACAGCCCATGAGAAAGTGAAAAAGTCCACAAAAACACACCACATCTGCGTAACACAACAATCATTTAAAATACTTAGTTAGGGGGAGTGTTTGAGAGGCCGAACAAGATGGCTACTGTCTAAAGGAGCTCCCGAAGTTGAGAAGCACACTCCATATGCCACATCAGTGACCATGGAGTTAAAAGATAAGACACTCTCCTTAGCACTCTCCTCCGACCTGGTGGAGACAGGAGCGGTCTCCATGTTGCATAAATCTGAGAATCAGGCAACTGCTCACTGTGTTCTCAGAGAGAAACATGAAAGAGAAGTAAAATTACGCTCCTATGGTTTCATATGTGGTGAACACTGTGTGAGCAGAGCCTACCACTGGCTGGGCAATGTGACTCACGACCACAGAACAGATAAAGAGACTGATGCTGGCAGAAACATAGTGAATATACGACCACAGATGCACTAAACAGGATGATCGTCACATACCTACCGAGGCAAAATCACTCTGCCGCAGATGTGAAGTCGCAACTTCTGAAAACCTGAATATGCACAGCTACGCTCCCACATATGTCCATTAACTCTTTTGGATTGGATACTGCTAATGCGACTCGGAGTGAAGGGCACAGTACAAAATCACAGAATCCCTGTAGATCATCCAGACGTGCAATCAGGATGGATATGTCTACAGAGCTACAGGCAATACTGGCAGAGATGAAGACCATCAATCAGCACACGCCGGAAACTGACACTACCATGCAAGAGCTAATGAAATAGATGAGAGATATCAACAGCATCAACCTGCTAGCCGAATGTATCACAAAAAAAGAACAACGTATAAGTGCCATCAAGGGCAACCAGGAGGCTATGTCAGTGGAGCTGGATTCAGCAATAAAGGAAATATTATGGCTTGGGCACGAATTGACAACCAAGAAAATTGCAGATGAAATAACATACGGCTAGTTAGTGTCCCTGAAAATGTAGAGGATACAGCCATGGAAGGCTTCTTATCCTCAATGCGGCAGCAAGGTCTGAACGCCAATAACCCACAGGACTATGTGATTGAAAAAACGCATAGAGCACCCATCCCAAAGACTAACAAAGTGGAACGACCAAATATAATAACAGTTCAATTTCTTAATTTACAATACAAATTGATGGGGATGAAGGCCTATTGAGCAATGGCAATACTCCAAAAAGATGGCTCTCAGATATGCATCTTCAATGACATTTCGATGAGTGTCCAGACAGCTTAGGGAGTTTAACCCAGTGTTTGAAGTCCTCAAAGGATCGGATCACCAGTATTATCTTAAATTCTCAGCGATATGGTGTTTCCAATACCAAAAACAATGTCATAGGTTTGAATCCCTAGAGGATGCCAGGCAGTTCCTATGACAACACAACTTAGTGGCAGCTGATCAAATTCAGACCTAAGGGGGCACTCCTCCAGAGCAGATACATATCAACAACAACAGGACACCTCATACTCACAATATCGCTGGAAAAGAACTGAATGGAAGCCCAGAGGCCTGTCCCGTAATATGGACAGCAGACCTAGGAAAGTACGTGTGACGTGATCCCCTCGGGTTCGGGGCAGGGGGGGCACGGTTGGGGATCATAAGGGTATTCGATTGCTGAATATCCACAATCTGATTGAGATCCAATGCGCTTATGCAGTCAGAGAATCTACATCACACATACATGCTTACTGAACATGGTAGTTAGCCCAAATACAGAGATCACCATGATGGGCAGGAATATCTGAAGTCGATGCAGGATTGTATTCATGCTCAGGGCTTACACACTTAAATTTGCATCTCCATTCAAAAGGGGGCCTCTTCAATTTAGTAGCTGTTGGTGGCAAGCCAACTGAATGTGCATGAAGTTGAAGTACGATGTTCACCTGATTGTGATATTATTCATGTTAAGATTCTAACTGATCCAAATACTACACTTAACTTGATGCTATTATACAGACCATCTATAACTATGCCTGAGTTTCCAGAACAGTTTTCAAATATGTTATTGCCTATGCTTAAACCATCCTCAAAATGTATTATCATGGGCGATTTCAATTTGTGGTTATTAGTGAGTACTGATCATGTTGCATTACAGTTGGACTCTGCAGGATTTTGGGTTCACACAACAGGTCCTTGAGGCCACTCATATAAAGGGCAATACCTTGGATTGGCTCATGACCATGAATACCCAGATTAGGGAACTTAGTGATTTACCTTGCCCCTGGTCAGACCATAGCTTTGCTGCTTTTGATCTTACGGGAGAAAGGAAAAAAACAGGACAGAATGCATGCTACGTATCGGAAATTCATGAACTGAAGCTCATTAAAAGGAAATATCTTAGTAGGTGGTTTAAATCTAGATCAGAAGACGATAGGTCATTTTATTGTATAACGGTGAAAAATCACAAAGTGGCAATCATTAATGACAAATAGACTGAATACAATGCCAGAATCATGAGCGCTGGCTCCAATACTCAGAAGGTATTTAAAATTCTCAAAGAACTTGAGAAATTCGGATCTAGAGAGCCAAATTAAAATTGTTGAGGATAGCGTGTAGTGCACTTCTCTCCAGGATGCCATGTTTGGGAAACTGTGTGACATCAGAGAAAGGAAATTGATTGGGGTTCATACTCTGCCTGGAGACTTGGGTTTACCAAAAACCACTGCTTTGCTATTGTTGGTGGAGGTGCAGGCACTTTTTGAGTTTAGGTTGAACTGCTGGATATCATCACACAGCTTAAACTGACTAATTGTAAGGGTAATGTTTGTCCAGTGTTTGTAGTAAAGGTGTGTTTGACTTCACTAATTTCATCGATAACGGAATTTGTTAACCATTCATTTCCTGAGAGTCATGTCCCTGATTGCATTAAGCAATCCTGGATTTCTCCATTCTTGAAAAAGCTTACGCTTGACCCCTTAGTGCTAACCAACTATAGACTGATTACCAATGAGCTTGGACCGGGTCACTTACTTGCAGGTTCAGGAGAACCTGGCCACTTAACATCTTGCGCAAAAGGCAATACGGGTTTCAAGCAGCTCATGGGACTGAATCAGCATTATTAGATTTAAAATCTAACATTTCACAGTGCATGGATAAGGGACAAACCGTACACCTGATGTTATTAGATCTCTCTGCCGCGTTTGATCTTGTTGATCACGCTCTGCTCACTGATAGCCTTTCACAGGTTGGAGCTTTTTCACCTTCTGCAACAGCATGGGTGACTTCCTTTCTTGTGAATCGTTCAGTGAGAGTATGTAGCGGGGAAGCAATAGCAGATTTTGCAAGATCCAGTGTGGTGTGCAACAGGGGTCCAGTTTATCACCCAGGCTGTACAATGTCTTCACCATGCCGCTGTTCCAGTTACTAGATGGCAGAGGTATTAGGTAGACCAACTACGCTGATGATACGCAGTGTCTAATTCCTCTGTCGGGTGCTTATCATAAAGATCTTGATGATGTAGACACTGTCTACTCTTTGATACAGCATTGGATGGTAGCAAATGGCTTGACACTAAATAGCTCGAAAACTGAGTTCATGGTCATTGGTACAGCTGTTAAGCTTAGAAAGCTGGGTCATGAGTATCAGCATTTTGTTGTTGCTGGCTGTCAATTGAACACTCTGTCTAAAGTTAAAATCCTGGTGGCCTTTTATGATCAGCACATGAATATGGAAGCCCAGGTTAACAGTCTAATTTCTACAACAGCCTACTATGTCACTGAGATTAGGCCTTTAGTCACCAGGGAGAATTGCGCTGCTATTGCCAGGGTGTGAGGAAACAGAACACCAGGGGGAACATACAGGACCAACAGGACAGTGGAGATACCCATGCGGGGCCAACGGAGTTGACACAGACAAGAGGGTTGAAGGCAGCACAGTGCACAGTGACAGAAGAAAGGGGGAGCTGGCTGTGGATAGACACGGTGAGAGGAATGATTGATGGGGCTGTGGGAAATAGCAGTGAAAGGGGGACTAATGGGTTGTTTATTCTGTTGTAGGAAGCGGAAGAAGAAGAGAGGTTTGTGTGGGTGTATTAGAAGACGGAGGGAGCCGAGAACGTTGGAGAATGGGATTCTCTGCGGCATAGCTGAAGAGGAATTTACATGCACTTTCAGAGGTGCAGAGAGTTACAGGCATGCATTGAGGGGAGATCAAGTTACGAGTTGGGCTATCCGAGAGAGGGGCAGAGGCTGGGCCCTACCGAGAATTGTACCAGCGAAGTGCACAGGTTGTCAAGTTCCAACCCCTGGACGCTGAGAGAGGGGAATGCAGTTCATTAAAAGTTAATGGTGTCTGCCTAATAATACATGTCTGTCCTTATTCCTGCAAAGATGGATTATTGCCCGTACTCTTCTTCAAGGCATCTGTAATGGTGATATGAACAGGCTTCTACAGAATAGTGCCATACGGGCCGTAGTAGGGCTGGGTAGGCAAGAGCATGTGACTCAAGCCAGAAGAGAGCTACACTGGCTCCTAGTGGCTACTAGGATTTCCTTTCAGCTCCTGAGTATTACACATAAATGTTTGTTTGGCATTAGTTCAGTGTAACTAACTGAATGTCTTGCCAAGCTTCTGAATCGAAGAACACTTCAATCTAGCAATATCAATCTTTTGGTAGTTCCTGGTCACCAAAGGCACATTTTTTTGCAGCCGCCCCCATGCTATGGAACTCCTTGCCTCCTGATCTTAGAGATATTGGTTCACTGGATACTTTTAAACAGACTCTTAAGACCCATATTTTTTCTTGAGATTTGTTTAGCATGGTCTTGTTTTGATTCCTGATTGGCTTCCATGATCTGAGTTGTATTTGTTGTTTTTCCGCGCCCTTATGCCTATGACCTGGTTCTGGTGCATTACAAATAATTGAAAAAACTAAATAAATAAATCTGTCTCCTCCGACAGAAACAATAAATATGCTTATAAATTGGTGGGGGCGTGGCTAGAGGTCCATGGAGTAGGACGTGTCGTCTGAGCTGCTCCCGACGAAACGATATGATCCTGCGTGAAAATTAGCTAAAAAAGGCATGTTCGTGCTCATAATGATACTATTAGATGTGTAAAGGCGAGGGGCATGGTTGATGGAGAGCTGAGTCCTCGATGACTGCAGGAAAATTGCAAGATGAACTGAAAGTTTGTGGCAGCGGTGCGCCACCCGAGACAAAATGGCCGGCGTGCTAGTACTAAGGAGGCCGAGGTAGGCCCAACAGCCCAACGGCGGACGGAGGTCTGCAAGGAGAGCGCAGTGGGTGGAAAGTGAAGCGGGAAGCAATTGCGGCTAGGAGAACTGCACTGGTGCTATAGAACGGGTTCACTGGAAGCGGTCTGCAACACAGCGCACGAGCCGCTCACGGATTGCCTACGAGAGCGAGAGGTGTAGCCCCCAAGAAGCGGACTGGATAAGGCACAAGAGACACACAGGCCTGGCGGTGCCACAGCGTGCTATAACCATGGAGAAGGAGGAACGGGGAAGCAGGGCCCACACGTTACAGAAAATGGGCCTCGGCACAAAGGCAGGACTGCCCAATGTCGGTGAGAGGAGGCAAGACCAAGAGTAAGCAACCCACTATGGATATTTTTGGATATTTTTGCCAAGCCACAACAGACTCCGACCACCATGGTACAGGGTGCAGCAGCCGCGCCTGCAGAAATATCCCCGACAATAGAGGATCATCTGATTATAACAGCCATTACGGAGTTGAAGGCCTCGTGGGGTACAGCGATGGCGGATTTAAGAACTGCTTTGGAAACCAAAATAGATGCAGTTGGGCTAGAAGTCAACCTGTTGCGACAAGATGTAAGAGCACTGGCGGAAAGAACAAGCGGCCTAGAAAGTACGGTGAAAACCAATACGGAAACCAGCACAAGCAACGCAAGGGATGTCCACATTCGGAAGCAATAAGACGCCAACTTGGAGAACCGCGTGGAGGAGGCTGAAGTGAGAGCGAGATGGAGCAACATTCAGGTGGTCGGCCTACCGGAAGGAGAGGAAGGTCAGGACCCCACTGACTACGTGGAAAATTTGATCCTGCAAGAAATAGGAGCTGACAAACTTTCCAAAGGATTTGCTGTCGAACGGGTGCACAGGGCCTAATGAGGAAACCTCGACCTGGGCGATAATAGCAAAGATCTTGAACTATAGAGATAGAGAGAAGATCCTGGAGTACTTTCGCAAAGGTGGAACGATCAAAAGGGCATCTGCAATCATTACAGCATACCCTGACTACACCATGTTGGTACAGAGACAGCGTTATAACTATGTGGCGATCAAAAGGAGAATGCGTATGGCCGGAATCAAGTACATGCCTTTGTATCCAGCGAAGCTCAAGGTCTTGCACAAGAGTAAGGCGTACTTTTTCGATACCCCGGAGGACGCAGCGGCATGGCTGGATATGCAGGGTTGTCCGGAACAAGGCGAGCAGAAAGACCACGAGAATCATGATAAGTGAGGGGGTCATATTATGTAGAATGCTAGAATGGAGAAGGGGGGGCCCTGGGAAAAAATTAAAGGATTGTCGCAAGAGTAACAAGGGTGGGGTGAGGACAGATTATATTGAAAACTGCAATAAGACAGACCTTCCAGGATTTTGCGGCATGAAATGGCAAATTTTGTGGCATGAAATGGTACATTTTGCAGCACAAACATTTATTTATTGTGGCTTTTTTGAGGGACATTTTGTATTTACTGGAGGGTGTAAGATTGCCACATTGCAGGAAATAGGCATAGTGCAAGGCTACAAGAGAGCCAGGGTATCATTATTATGTATCTTTTGTATTCATTTAATAGGAAGAGTCCCAGATGTCTCTGGTTTGGCAGAACAGTGTTTGATTTGGCTACATTTCTGGTTTAATGTTCATGCCAATTTAATAGTATTAACTAAATTGATCATTATCAATTGTAATGCTGAAAATATTCCCCTTCTATGTTCTCCAATCCCCCAAACACCCACACACCTCTCTAACCAACACACATCTCACCAACCCTCCATCACAACTTGCATTCCTTAACCTCTCACTCTGTCATACAAATACTCACGTGCTATGTCACACTGTCAAGTCACAATTTGCACTGCCCAGCCCCTGCCACACTCCAAATCATACTCCCAACTCACACCTTACACTCTACAATTCCTCCCGCAATATACAGTCCTTCTTTATTTTGTGCTGCTTCTGCATCTTGCATCCTTTCTCCCATTCTATCGCACTCTTCCCTCATCCTTTTTCCCAATCTGCAGCTCACTGCCTCTTTCTGGCCAACTGTTTCCTCTCTGCTTTCTGGCTCACTGACCACACGCTCCCTCTACTTTCTGTACCTCTGCTCGCTCTCAGATTTCTGGCCCACCGCATCACTGCTCCCTCTGCTCTCTTGTGCAGCGCTTCCTCCTCTGATCCACTGCTCTCCCTCTGCTTTCTTACCTATCACTTCACATCTCACCCATAACTCTCCCTCTCTCTCATAGTGTAACCATTTTTAAAAAAAAAATTAAATGTATTTTTTGACCCAGTTCCTCAAATAATGGGGCATTTAAAAAAAGAACGGAGGATATGCTATTTTTAGACTACCCATTTTTGGAAATGAGCTGGTCACCTTATTCTCAAAGGTGACCGGCGCATTTCCACAGGCTTGAGCTGTAGCGCAAATTGTGCACTGGCTAGATGCCTTGAATGGTGATGTTGGTTGTTTGACCGAAGTGTAATTATTTACGGCGGAATTGACCGTAGTCAATTTCGCTGCAAATTGAGTTGCACTTCTGCCAAACAAGCCAAAATGTACCTTTCACCACCACCGCACCCTCTCCCCTACTTAACTGCTCGGTCGATGCCGCTTCCCCTGCAATCCTGCGGTGCCAGATCTGTCCCTCTAACGCGGGTCGGATCCGACTCTCCAGGGTCCCTTTTTCGTTATTTTCTTTTTTTCTGTCCCCGCCTGCAATTTTGAAAAAAAGGGGAAAACACTTCTGCAACCACCCTAGACCAAAAATACTGAACATGGGGAGGGGTGACACCCCGCAACACATGTTCAGTATTTATAAAAATCGATTGAATAGTACTGGACGAAATAGGTCAAATTGGAACATTCGATAGATTTTTGTCATCAACATGGGCAGTACTTTGAATATAATTGCTCTCCTGACAGTGTTCTGCAAGCTCCCAACGCCTTTCACAGGGACAGGCCCTCCAGGTGCCTGCCGCTGTAAAATGCGACCCAAAAAATTCATTTTTATCCTGTTTGAGGAACAGAAATGCAAGCGATACAGCAGCGGTTCATACCTTAAAAGAAATGCATGACAGGGTCACGAAAGACCCTGTCATGCAGTGGCAGCCCCACATTCCGTGCGCGTAGGGTTGCCTACAATTTCTACCCATTTAAAAGTGCATCTTGCTTGGAAATGAGGGATGTGCTTTTAAATTGACAGAAACGCCACTTTATTTGATCAAGGAGGTGAAAAAGGCCATCTGAATGGGCGCACATATAAAATGTGCCCATTCATGTGTACCTTGTGGATTGGGCTGCACTGTTTTTCGGGAGCAAGTGATGAGATGTGTTAGCCATTTCATTTCTTGTGTAAAAAAAAAAGATGAGAACCTGGCACCCTGAGTATAATTTTTCTTAAAACAGTAATTTTTGCAGATTACTTTAAAAAAGAAGCGCTATAAACTGGAGGGTCTGATAAGAGACATTTGGACTTGTTGGACTAGAATATTCAATGTGAATGAAAATTGGGCAGCACCAAGCGCGCTTACATAGAAGCAAATGGGAGCGGCAAGATGGAGATGACCTACCCCCAAGAGTTAGAGTAGTAGGGCCGCCATTAGGGCGACTTCACCCTGCTGAGCCGTGAGTAGAGGCAATTGCCAGAAAAGGGCTAGATGCAAGGGTGCCTGAGATCCAGGCATGGAGCTGGGCGACAGTTGGGTAGGGGGTTGCGGTGGGAGGAAATGGAGGGGAGTGAGTTGGGGAAGGGAAGGGAGGTGGGAGGGAGGGAGATGGGGAAGTTTGTGCTGTTTGTTGTTTGGGGAAGTTCATGTTGGGAGACAAGCCTGCATAGAATGGGAATGTATTTGGTCATGGACTGCACTTGTTGGGGGAGAAGAGAAACCCGATATGCTGTAAGAAGATTCAATTCAACACTACAGCTAAGTCAATGCCTAGTCTAGGATACTGAATGGAAACCCTTATTGATATATCTTTATGTCCAGTTCATGAGTTCTGGATGACTACCCCTATATAACACCCCTCTCTTAGAATCCCCCTGACCCCACTGAGCCAAGAAGTAGTTCTGTTTTGCAAGTTTAAAAGGTTTATTTGAGAATTTAAACAATATATATATATCACACTTTATAATAAATTAATATCTGATAGTACACTTAGACATATGATGTTGATCAACAATGGGTAATCTGGCACTAGCACACTTCTTTACAATCAATGAGGAGTTAGTATAGGATGGATAAAGTAGCAAAAATACTTTTATGATTTCAAGGGAAAAGCAATGAGGAATAAAATGCAGTACAGAAATACTTGATATGATTTTAGCAAAAGATAAGATAATCACTTTTTCTCTGGCAATTCACCCCCTCCCCTATGCAATGTAAGAAATGGAAGGAGATGGAAAGAGGAGCACACAGTTCTCAGGAATGCAATCAAATACAATATGAAATTCAGTTCCCCCCCAGCAAGCTTAGTGAAAACCGGTATGAGTTTTAAAACACAGGCCCAAGTGCTTTGAATGTGGTGGCAATGAAGTGAGAAATATGCTGAAAATGCTTTTAATTCCCTTTAGGAGGTTCAGGGTGAGTGAGAGATACTTGTGATGAGTGCAGGCTCACTTTAGCAATGATTCAGAGATGGTGATTAAGAGGCAAACAAATTTTTAGCAAGGAAAGAAATGACTGCTGATGGTTACACGTGGCTGGATTTTTAACCAAATCGCAAATCGCGGTAAAATTCACGAGTGCGTGAATCGTGATTGCGGAAGAAGTATAAGGAGTAGGAAGTCGGTTCTAGGCTTGTTGGAAAGCTTAGATACTAAGCTTTCAGAGGAAAGTTAAACCAAGTTCGTAGCCAAACGGTTCCAGAGATATGAACGATTTTGTAAAGGTCATTTTTCGGATTTAAAGTAAACTCAAAATGACAAGTGACAGCTTGCAGTTTCAGAATTGACAAGTGACAGTGGTGCAGCTTTACAAATGACAGGTGACAGGAGGCAGTTCTACTTAGGTTAAATAGATTGAATTATATTACTTTAAACTAAGAGATTTGGTTTTGCCCAGTCCTAGCTGTACTCACAATATATTTGGAAGGTCTGGGTCGCGCCACGGATCTGTCAGGTTTTGGACTTCGGTTCCGGTCTCGCCACGGACGGTCTCAGCGCACAGCGTCTGGTCTCTGCTCTGCTGGTCTGGTCTGGCACTGGTCTGGTCTGTCCGGATACAGCGGTCTCTGCATGGCTCCTGGATCTCTGCACTGGTCCTAGCAAAAGTTCTGGGCAAGGGATTCAAGCAGCTCGCCCGGCTGTGAGTAGCTTGCAATGATTTGAGGCCTGGTGCAGAGAACTCAGCTCGTGGTTTTAGGCCTCTGATTTAGGTTCTAAAGTATAAGTTCTAGGTTTTGGAGTATGTAGCTGGAGTCAGTCTGGAACTGGTATCTTCTGGATGCTGTGTGGTCCGGCAAAACTCTCCGCAGCAACTGGATTTGAATGTCTCTCCTGTCCCAGCAGTCTCTTTTTATGTGTTTTGAAAATGGGTGTGTGCCTGGGCCTAGCTAAGCCTGCCCCTCTCTACTTGTCATTGGCCCAATTCTCCCCCTCCCATGATTGGGGGAAGGAAATGTGAGTCGGAGTGATGCTGTAGGTTTTATGGGTCAGAGGATCCTCCCCTGGTCAGTTTCCACACAAATCTATATTTGACCCAAATACATATTGCACAGATACCCAGTTGTTTAAAATTACATGCACCCATCACATATCACATGAGGTATACTCTGTTCAAACTCTGCTCTTCCTGGGGGCTTGCATTCAGAAATGGCAACATTTTGCACTTTTTAACTGGTTTTGCAATATTGGTTTTTCATTAAAATGTATACAAATGTACACCCTCCTACTACACATATCTCAGTAACTTTCCATGTGTCTAGCTTAAATACAGTGTCTGTGGTGTCAATAAATAGTGGGGTTTTGCCCCAGAACATCACACAAATTGGAGTTTGGGCTTGAATTGTAGGCAAAGTTTCCATTTTAAGGTTGCCCACATTTCACATTTCTGTCATCCGGTTACCAAGAGTTATCAGTGTTTCTGTAAAATATATATTTTGCTTTCAATTCAGTTCTCAGTGTGTTGGAGATCACCTCCAAGACTTGGGTGGGTCAGTGATCACGTGTGTCTCCTGGCCGGCAGGTCTTTGTTGACAGGAAACAGTCAAAATCAACATATTCTATTCAAGTGCAAGAGCCTATTGTGTGGTCTCCAGGAGGCTGCCAGCCAGTCTGCCTTCTATCAATCAAGAGGTCATGTGAGATTCTAACTCCTGGTGTGAATCTCTGGAGGTGAGAGGTTTCCCAGCCTTTTGGCCTGTTAATCAAATCAGATTGTCTCTGGGAACAGCAAGTGGTTAAGTTTTTAATTAACTCCCAGCCTTTGATGTAAAGGCCTCTCCTGCAACTCCTGACATGCAGTTTCCCTGTCAGAGTTTAGACCGCTAGCGCCACCTTGAGGTATTTATCGGTACTGCGTCCATTTTTTGGATCAGTCTTGAATGAATGCATTCCAAACAAGAGATTTTACATGGAAGCATATTATCCAGGTTCAGCACATGGCACTGGTGTGGTTCTGCAGTAAAATAATTTTGTGCCCGTTGAAGGAATGAATTCCCAATAGTTGTGGGTTGCTTTTGGCAATCAGCATTGCCCCTTTTGCAATGGGTTCAGGGTACTGTGTGTAGCCCAATGGTGGTTTTAGGCAGTGCCCTTCTGTGCCCATAACATCGGCAAAAATGGGTGGCAAGTTAGGCAACCCTTTTGGTGTGCACACAAACTGCGTGGTTCTCCTGCATTCTGGCGCACATGGGGGCTTTTTGGCAATCTTGGATTTTCTAAGCCCACAGCACCAAATGTTGCAGCATGATAGCTCGAACGTGGGTCAGGACACCCAACAATGCCATGGGGGATCTTAAAATAATTACCTGGAACATCTGAGGGCTCAATAGTTATATAAAGAGGAACAAGGTCATGCTATACCTACGCAGACAGAAAGTAGATATAGCCCTGCTGCAGGTGACCCATCTTACACAAGACAAGATGGAGATGATCCGGAAAAAATGGAGGAGGACTGTGGCGGAGGCATCATATTCGGCCTATGCCAGGGGAGTGATCATTTGGGTGGCGCCACATGTCCTGTTCCAACTGTTACAGTCCGCGGTGGAGGCAGATGGAAGGATGGTCATGATGAGAGGGCTGGTGGAAAATAGGGAGATAAGCATTGTAAACATGTACGCCCCGAATCAAAACATGGCAGCATATTTCAGAACCTTATGCAACAAACTTAGTACGTGCTTGGGAGGGGCGGTGATCTGGGGAGGAGACTTCAACTGTGTGTTAAACCCTATGGTAGATAGGTCAGATGGAAAAATGGACAGACCCACCCCAGCTGCCAGAGCGCTGCATACGCTGTTAGATGATTTTGGGTTTGAGGATGTATGGAGGGCACATCACCCCCAGGAGAGGCAGTATTCGCACTACTCCGCTCCACAAAACTTGCACACTAGATTGGATTATATGTTTGCCACGCAAGATTAATGAGATAATGGAAACGGAATATAAAGCGAGGGTCCTCTCAGACCACTCGCCACTAATCTTGAGAGGGCAATACCGACCCCCGAGGGCAAAGATCCCGACATGGTGCCTCAGAGCAGAGGCGCTGAAAGACACGATCTTCCGGGAGGATATGAGGGAGGAAATAATAAACTATTTTGAGATAAACACTGGCAGTGTAGAGACAGCAGGTATGCTTTGGGAGGCCTTTAAAGTGGTGATGAGGGGGGTAGCTATAGCTAAGTCCAAAAGGCTACAAGGAGGGATCCAGGCTGAACTGCAAGATACAGAGAGGGAACTAGAAAGGGCACTAAGGAAAGGAGGTAACACCAAGGAAGATAATGAAAGAATACTTAAGCAGCAGCAGAAATGTGCGGGGCACTGGGAGAGATTGTGCAATCTTAATTATAAGAAGTATACGGAGAGACAGAATGCGGGGGGATAAACCAGGGAGGGTCCTGGTATGGCTATATAAAAGTGAGACCCCCAGGCCCACAATCAGGACAATAACGAGGGAGGATGGGAGTTTAGTGGACACCCAAGAGGGAGTTAAACAAGAATTTGTGGAGTATTATTGACTCCTGTATGGAGATGATGAGGACAGTGACTGCACAAAAATAGCAGAAGCACTGGAAGATATAGGACTGCCACAGATTAGTGCCGAAGAGCGGGAGGAGCTGGATGCCCCGATTACCTTAGAGATGTTGAAAGAAGTAGTGAGACAGTTGCCTACTAGTAAGACCCCAGGAACTGATGGACTCCCAAGCAAATTTTATAAAACATATAAGGATGAAGTGCTTCCTCCGCTTTTAGGAATGTTCAATGAAGCGTATGAAGTGGGTAGGCTGCCAGAGTCCCTCAGAGAAGCGACACTTATACCACTGCCCAAACCTAATAAGCCCGGTCATAACTGCGGATCAAACAGACCCCTGTCAATGCTTAACCAAGACAGTAAAATATTGACGGCTGTTTTGTCAAATAGAATGAAGAGGGTTATTGCTAAGCTAATACATCCTGACCAGACTGGCTATGTTCCGAACAGGAACATATCCAACAATCTCAGGCGACTCCACCGAGTTGTTGAGTATGCAAATTATGACGAAGGAGAACTGGCAATTGTATCGCTAGACGCAATAAAGGCCTTTGATTTGGTCAAATGGCCGTGGCTGATGGCGGCCCTGGCTGGCTATGGGATAGGGCCTGGGTACTTACAGTGGGCTAAAATGCTGTATAGCGCTCCGTTGGCTGGAATTAAAACAGGGTCAGTAATATCAGAGAGGTGGCAGCTTCGAAGAGGTAATAGGCAAGGATGGCCGTGGTCTCCTATGTTGTATATTTTTGCCCTGGAACCATTGGCCATATATCCGAGGCAACAGTATGGCCCGATAGGCATTGCTGTAGGAGGTGAACCGCATCTAATCTCTTTGTATGCGGATGACATGTTGTTGTACTTAAGGCACCCAGGTACAAAGAGACCCCACTAGAACAGCTACCAGTACTACAGATACCATGGGTGGTGTGCACGTTCCGATATCTTGTAATAGATGTATACCATACGGTAGAAGAGGAACACCAGTATAATATAGAGGAGGCGATCAGGAAAACTGGAAATAGTATGAAGTTCTGGGTGAAACTACCTCTAGCGATGATGGGTCGAGGGGCAATGTTGAAAATGGTGGTCCTACCGAGACTCTTGCATTATTTTGGAAATATCCTGTATTTTATAACAAGGCGGACCTTTGGAAGCTGCAAAACTCATACGAAAAAGGGGGAATAAAATTGCTGAACTATGAAATTTACTATATAGCAAGCCAGCTGCAATACGTAGCTAATTGGCTCTCTGAAGAGTCAACCTCGGAATCCAGGCTGTTTCGACAGGACTGCGCCCCATACTTCCTAAAGGAAATGATGTGGCTGCCTAAGGCAGACATGGAAGGGCGCCCAAAGAAGATGTTACTAGGGTGGAGGATATGGTGCAGGGCCTGCCAGCTGATGGTGAATTCATTCCTGTCCTCCCCGCAGGTACCACTAGTGGCGTTGACCGGCAAAGACAAGCAATTAAGGATGATGATCAGGAAACACTGGGAACCGGTGGGGATAGCAACCATGGGCGATATATGGCAGGAGGGGGACATAAAGGATTTTGCGATATTAGAGGAAGAAACTGAGTTACATATGGGCCAGTATATTACATACCACAGGTTGGTACGGAAAATCAGGGAGACATGGTCCAAATTAGCACTAGCAGAAGAACCGGACACTACTATAGACACAATATACGACGTCGCAGAGGGAGGACACAAGATATCTAGCATATATGAGATCATGATGTCCAAAGTGGGGAAGGAAGTGGCGCAGCTGAGACAGGACTGGGAAGAGGAAGTAGGAGCCCCAATGAGTGATGGGATGTGGGAATGAGCCCAAAGGTACCACAAAAAAGTGTTGAGAAACGCAAGACTGCAACAGATACAACTGTACGTAACCTATAGGGCGTATATGAGGCCCCAGAGAATAGCTAAATTAAAAAATGTGGGACGACAAGCATGCCCCAAATGTGATGAGGAAAATGCCGGAATAGTGCACATGTTTTGGTCATGCCCAGTCATTCAGCGTTTTTGGGGCGAGGTGGCGCACAAGTTGGCTGAAAAAGGAATCAGAATTGTGGTGGACATGGTGTGGGCCTGTTTGATGGGAGGGTTCCCGAGACCGCATAAACTCAAGCATGTGAGTAAATTAAAGGAATTAGCGTATGCGCTTGCAAAGAGGAGAATTGCTATGGGGTGGAAGGCATGCCAGAGACCACGAATAGAAGTATGGTGGACAGATCTACAGAAATGGGCCGAAGCGGAAACTGTGGTATGGCAGGATGCAAGTAATGTTGTGGGGGGGAGGAAGAGGCTGAGACCCTGATAGCCTGGAAACAATTGATAGCAGAGTTATTTGGGTTACCACGAGACCCAACGGAAAATATGGAGGATGAATCCTTATCACAAGATGCAGAAACAGAACATGGAAGGGAATAGGCTCATAAGGGCGGGAGGGAAGGGGAGAAGCAGTGGACATGTTGCAGAGATGTATGTTTATAATGTTGCTGTATGCACTGCAAGTTTGGTTTGTATTGTTTGTTGAAATAAAATTAATACAATTATTTTTTTTTAATATGCTTATAAATTGGCTACCTCATGTTGAACAACAGCGGTGGGACCAATCCGGCATCACACATTGGCTGTGCATTGTTTATACCAAGTTATTATTGGGTTCCTCCTTTAGTGCTGCAATGTTTGAGGGGATTATTGTTGTTTGTTATATGTGCCCGGGACTTCGTTCTGTGGTATGCAAGATGTGCAATCTCAGGTAAGGGTGCAGGAAGCTACCCTAGTACCGACAGGACGTTGTTCGGACTAAGAACCGTACTGGTCAATGGAAATACAGGGAGTGATCCAAATCATGAACCTCTGCACAGACCCATCTGGGGTTTGATCAGTGGTACCGGGGATGCAGAAACACTACCCACACCCTGAAATGACTGTGCTTGGGTTTCCGACTCTGAATATACAAGGGCTGGGAGACCCGATTAAGAGATAAAGACAATTGAACATAATGAGTGGTGCTCAGGGAGACATACTATTCTTACAAGAGACACACTTGGATAAGGTATATCTACAAAACTATAAAAAGGTTGAGTGGGTCAAGCATTTCACGCACCATAGCATTGGAAAAGAGGAGCGCCTATTCTTATTCACAAGCGCATTCTGTTCATGGTTTTAGATACTGTGATAGACCCAGAGGGCTGATGGGATACTATATCAGCAGTGGCTCAGCCTGATCAATATTTATGGGCCCACAGAGAATAATGCTGGGTTTTTCACACATGTGTGAAATGCGCACTGTATATAGGCCAATTAACATTTGTGGGCTGGGACATCAATATTATGTTCTCACCGACACTGGATAGGCAATCTACAGTAACTATACCCCAACACATGCCTCAGAGGGCTAGGACTCTACTGACACTGATATATGACCTTTGATTGAAGGATGTGGGGAGGGCACTGCACCTGCTTCGCAGGGACTTCACCTTCTACTCTAACCTCCATCTCAGCTATATCAGATTGGATTATTGGCTTCTGTCAGATAATATTATGCCTATTGCTGATCTATGTGATATCCTCCCTATAACGATGTCTGAACATGCCCCTGTGATGTTGAGGGTCGACTTCCCATCTGAGCCTCAGAAAACCCCACACTGGCCGTACATCTAGTCACACTAAAGGCCCCAGTTTTGTAGAGCATTTACTACAACAAACTGACGTCTTCTGAGAGGAGAACATGGCCACCACATTAAACCCGCAGAAATGCTGGGATGCCTATAAACTCTTGCTTAGAGGGAAATGAATCTCACGATGGGTGTTTAAATTTAAACAATATAAAGCTCAAGAATTGAGCTTACTGGCTGATTTACGCAAGGCAGAGCAGACACATAAAAACACCAGGGACTCCTCGATCCTACCGAAACTACACAAATTAAGGTCCGATATTAAGACTGGTACCACCGTACATGTGCAAAAAATTTTCTCTAGATGGTCCCAGACCTTCTTCAAAGAGGAGGCAGACCTCTTAGATTGATGGCCTTGTTGTTAAAAAGCTGACAAAGTGCCCAGTTGATCAAAAAGATTTGACATAAATCCAGAGAAATGCTGAATGGCATCACTGCTATAAACAAACATTTTGCAGAATACTACCTTGAGCTGTACGCACCCTCACCCAACATTACAGATGACTCACTACATACTATATTGCAGCTGATACAGTTCGACTGACTGGCTGGTAAATTGGGCACTGATCTCCCTAGTTGGCACGATTATTAGAGAAGACACGCATACACAAGAGCAATCAACCTGTGAGTCCGAACTAGTCCAAGACATGACCAGCTTTCTCAAAATTAAGGCCTTCTATTTACTACTAATCCCTACCAATCTGGGGAGGAATTCCGTTTTACCGCCCCAATGCTCGGAGGTCCTGGAGATTCAACTTGATAGTGTGGATATATACGAGGTGTCTTGTCATTTTAGCACCAGGGAAATTCAATTCAAGTTGATTCCACTTTTTATTTACGCCCCTACTAAGCTCTATGTGTGCAGTGCTTTTAAAGGCCATAAACAGAAGTCCCTTTTACATGAACAGCAGCCATTTAAACACTGCAACCAAAAACAGCCTGGCTTTTGCTTTTATTTTCACATGAGTGGCAAGAATTTCAACACTGCAACAAAAATGGCCTGGCTTTTGCTTTTTGTTCATGTAAAATTAAAGAACCATGGGGAAAGGCGCCTACCTGTCATTATAAATGGACCAGCAGCAATGTAACTCAAACAAGGAGGAGGAATCAAAGAATCCTGTGACATGGAAAACAGGATTTTTAAACATTAAAAGCAAAAACGGCCTGCACAGTCACAATGGAAAAAGATATCACTGCTCACAGGAAAATGTCAGGAAAGCAAAACCTGATGTGGAGGGGGGGTGTTACCAAAGCCAATGTATAGTATGTTTCACACACAAAACTCCTGTAAACATTTGAAGAGACACTTACTCCAGGAAAACCTGTTCTGGCTGAGTTCTAAACTTCACAATGAAATGCCCCACTTCCAGCTGGATGTTACACCGCCCATCTATGGATGCCCTGCAATAGAATCTGCTGCTGCAGGTGTTGAAAGCCCACTGTTCCCACAGACTGGCTGGCACTGTAGGCAGTTAAATCAAGGGACTTCAAGGAAAAATCATCCTTAGCGGAAGCAGGAAAAAAAGGTATGAGCCCTTGGTGCACCCCCTTCAAAAGAACCCACACCACTTCAAAGAGCTTTATAAAACAAACTTTGGTCACAGGTTGAGCCCAGTGAGACAGATAGCTGTGGGAGATGAAACAGCCTCCCAATTGATGAACAGAAACACTCACAATTAATCGTAAAAGACTGTTTTCGTTTTAGGCATTTTGCGCAGCCATCAGACTGAGGATTGATCTTGTAATTTCCAGGAGCCTTTTGGGATATACATTGCATTTACCTGGGACTCTGGGAACAGTAATAGCCAGTTAGACTAGGTTTCTGGAGGATCTGAACATGTGACAAATGTAAAAGTGAGTGAAAAGAGGGAAACTGAAATTGGGAATATGCTTGATGACATACATATTCATAACTGTTGTACATTTTATGAAAACGACAAAAATGTGACACATGGCCATGCTACATCATACGGATTTGGCGGCCGGCTTATCCAATTACCTAAGATCAGCTAAAACCGAATATATGTTTTGTATGGCAGTGGCTAGTAGAATTATGAAGTTATGATACATAACTAGTTTTTGCCAAAAAGTTAAAATGAGAACAAAGGATGGTAACACAGGGGAAAATACAGATGGTGCTCCCAAATCCCTAATCCAATCCTGACTGGGCGCGGAGAGAGAGAAAGAAACTGTCCAATCCTGGCGATATGGATTATTGAAGGGTACTTCCCCTAGATTGTAAAATTAGTGATGTTATTTCTGCTATATAAGCAGGACTGTACTAGGTCTCAAGGCACACAAAAATCGGGGAAGACAGAAAAAGGAGGATGGAGGAAAGGCTGCTGAAACTTACCATCTTTGAGAGTGCAGTGGCCAGACCCTTGCCCTTTCTTTCCAGAGTGTCCTGAGATGCAGATGGCTTTCCTGAATCTTAAACAAAGGCTTGCTATTTACGTAGCAATTACCCAGCCCTAAATTGCATAAACCCTTCATTTTGCAGCAGTGCATCTAATATTTCCCATTGAAAACCCCAATTGTAGTAGTAGTTCAGTCATCTCGCATAGAATAATCTCTTGTTTACCTGTGTATGTTTGTGGATCGGTGTTGTTGAAATTTGAAACCAACTATCCTGGTCTAGTGTCTTTATTTAATTGTTAGAGTCATTAAAGTGTTGCCTCCAAGAGAATTAATCCCTGTGTGAGATGAAAACCGAATGTGTCTAAATTATGCCCTGCTAAGAAAATGTTCATTTGCCAGTGTCATTCCTATTTGCATTCTTCCAATTAAACCCAAACCGTGGTTCACAGTGTGAGTAATCCCTTTGCCCAAAGCCTACGTGTTAGCTGCCCCTGACATCAAATAAAAACTGATTTTCCCATGTGCCTTTCTCATTGTTAAAAGCGTGTGTGTCATTTCCAGCCCCAGCAAAGGTAGTGTGATTTTAATTTTCGTTTTTCTAAAATGTCTTTTCATCTTTTAAAAAATATTTTTCCTATAGTATTCCCCTTCCTCTATCCGATTCTGAGTGCGGATTTGAAATCGCATTTACTTCATTTTTCATTGCTCAGAGCAGGCCTGTCACTTCACAGCCCCAGCAGAATTTGTGTGATTTGTCTTTTCGTTTTTCTAAAAAAAAATGTTAACCTTGGAAAACTTGTCCCTAGTTTATACCTCTTCCCCTACGATACCCTGAGCACGGATTCTGAATTGCATTCCCTTTATTTTTTTATTTTCTTTCTCATGTGCTGCCTGTGTTCAAATCAAATTTCCTAAGTGTGCTAGCTAGTCTGCTTTCAAGCCCGATTTGTCCTCTAGTGTAAGCAGCCTGAGGTACCCTTTTTTAAAAAACATATTTTTATTTTATTTTGAAGCCAAACAAACACACTACAACTGTTTCAATACATAAAAAGCATCATTAGACCAACACATTTTCATTAGAACTCCCCAACGCCCCCCCCCCTTGAACTAGAGCCGGTTCTCACATGGTCATTTACAGGAGCATCATCGGGTAGCACAATATTTAAGCAGTCATCATCCGAGTCCTCTGTTCTGTTGTTACCCTGGTGAGGGTTTGCCATAGAGGCCACCAATTGCCGCCAGGCCAGCAAGGGCCCTACTTCCTCCTCGCCCCCCCTAGTGACCGCTTCAAACCAGACTACAGATTCAGCTTCCGCCCACCTCAAGAGGTCCGCCCACCATAGCTCCACCCTAGGTCTGTGGGCCGCCTTCCAGCCCATGGCAATCCTGCGCTTGGCCAAAACACAAGCCAAGTCCTTCATCTTGCTTATGTGTTTTGAATGTCGGGGTCTAGGAAAAAACCCAAGCATGCATGACCAGGCCGATTCCACATCCAGCACCACCCCCCCACCAGCCAGTTTCGTCTTAACCTCATCCCAAAATCTATGCACTTCCGGACAAGCCCAAAACATGTGTAGCAGCCCCGCATTCACCTCCCCACACCTGGGGCATTGCTGCATAGCTGGTCTCCCAAACTTTGCCCTGTGGGTAACGTACAATTGAAGTTGTTGGAATCTCACGTTCCGGGACACCTTTTTATGGTACCTCTGGGCCCATTCCCATTGCCCATCTGTCATGGGTCCTCCCACCTCCTCTTCCCAATCTTGTCTCATTTGAAGCAACTCCTTCCCTGCCCTTACTCGCAGGAGCTCGTATATCCTCGATATTTCGTGCCCGCCCTCCGATACATCATACATAGTTTCCAGGGAGGCATCAGGGTCTTCCGCTAGCACTGTCTCGGGCCATCTTTCTCTAGTCTTTTCTACAAGCCTAGCGTAGGTTATATATTGGCCACCATGCACCCCCGTCTCTTCCTGCAACCTCTGAAAGTCCAATGCCTCCCCTTCCTGCCATATGTCCTCGAGGGTGGCCAGGCCTACCTGTTCCCAGTATCTACAGACCGATTCAAGTAGTTGAGAGTCGCTCCCTCACAGCGCCGCCAGAGGGGCCTGCTGGGAGTACGGCTCCGAATCCCCCCCAATCTTCCATGTCCTGTGCCAGATCTCCCAGCCCAGCCTCAGTAGCCGCCCCCTGCCCACCAGTTTGTCTCTGCGCAACCACACCACTTCCATCAGAAAGTATGGGGCTGAGTCTCCACGCAGAAGCCTAGCTTCCGCCGAGTCTTCAGCCGAAAGCCACCTGGCCACATACAGCAGCTGCCCCGCCAGGTAATAGAGTTCAAAATTAGGCAGGCCTATCCCCCCCCCTTGTCACATGGGTTCTGGAGCTTCCACAGAGCAACCCTATTCCTAGAGCTGCCCCATACGAAACCCCTAAACACGCTGTGAAGTTTTGCGAATAGGCTCCTAGGTATTAAAAACGGGACATTCACAAAAGAGTCTAGGCAGGACCACCATCTTGAGCAAGGCCGCCCTCCCCATCATGGTCAGGGGCAATCTAGACCAAATTATCATGCTGTTCTTGATCCCCTCTATCGCTTTTTCCGTGTTATGCTTGTGTTCTGCCTCGACCCTGTGGTAAATATTTATTCCCAAATACCTAAATGTCACAGGCTGCCATGGTATTGGCAGGACAGACAGCCTCTGTACCGGGACATTCCTATATCTGCCCAAAGGAAACAGACTGGACTTTCCAGGGTTAACCGATATGCCCGAAAGGGTGGCGTACCGTTCTATTACCTCCAGCACATACTGCAGATTTTCTTCTGGATAACGCAAATAAAGGAGCATGTCATCCGCATATAGTGATATCAGGTGCCCTCCACTGGCAGTGCTTATGCCCACGTCCCCATATTGTTGCTGCAGGCATATTGCCAGCGGCTCTAATGCCAGTATATATAGCATGGGTGACCAGGGGCATCCCTGTCTGGTCCCCCTGCAAAGTTGCCAGGTATCTGAGACTGTGGACCCCGTTTTGACTCTCGCCATCGGGGTGCTGTAAAACAACTGGACCCATCTGAGGTATCCAGGTCCCATTCCGTACCCCTTCAGGACCGCTTTCAGCCAGGGCCATCGTACCGAGTCGAAGGCCTTGACCGCGTCTAACGACACTATGGCCAACTCGCCCGTGTCCTCCTCAGTTTGGTCAATGATATGGTGTAGCCTCCCTCCTGTGGTTATCGGTGATGTTCCTGCCTGGAACATATCCCGTCTTACCTGGGTGTATCAGTTTCCCAATCACCTTCTTCAGTCTATTAGCCAGCACTGCCGTAAGTATTTTGCTGTCCTGGTTAAGCATGGACAACGGTCTGTAAAACCCGTACTCCACGGCCGGCTTGCCTGGTTTCAAGAGTGGGATGATCACAGCCTCGCGGAGGGACAATGGGAGTTCCCCCTGCTCATAGGCCTCGTTGAAAGTGGCAAGCAGTGGCTGAAGCAGCTCTTGCTTGTATGTTTTGTAGAACTCACTAGGCAGCCCATCCGAACCAAGCGCCTTGCAAGTGGGCAGATTCTGAATCACCACGTCCAGCTCATCCGAGGTGACAGGTGCGTCTAACTCCGCGCGTTCTAGGTCATCCAGGGTGGCCAGCTCTATGTCCTCTAATGTGTCCAGTATGTCTTGGCACATATCCTCCCCTGTGTCCTCATACAAGTGTCTGTAAAACTTAAGGAACTCCTCATTTACCCCTTCCTGGGTGTTGCAGATGCAACCTCTCTCATCCTTAATCTCACTGATCACCGAGCGGGGGGTCTCACTCTTATACAGCCAGGCCAGCAGTCTGCCCGGCTTGTCGCCCCCTGCGTGTATCCTCTCCGTACATTTCCTGTAATTGAGTCTGCATAGCCTATCCCAGAGTGCACTGCAGGACAACTGTAGCTCCTTTACTTTGGTTCTGTTATCATGAGCGATGTTCTCACAACGTGTGAGATCCTCTAGCTCCCTTTCTGCTTCTTGGAGTTCCCTTTCGATACCCCCCTGCAGCCCCTTAGCTTTGGAAATGGCTATCCCACGCACCACCACCTTAAATGCTTCCCACAGTGTGCCCACAGAGCGTACGCTTCCCGTATTTATATCAAAGTATTCTTCGATGGCATCCCTCAGACCCTCCCGGAACCCCTCGTCTTGCAGAGCCTCGGTCCTGAGTCTCCATGTAGGGATCCGCAGTTTTGGGGGCTGGTGTCTCCAGTCTACCACCAAGGGCGAGTGGTCAGATAGTACTCGGGCCTTGTATTCCGCTCCCTCTATGTCTCTCACTATCTCGGCTGTTACAAACATGTAATCTAGCCTTGTGTGCAAATCATGTGGCGCTGCGAAGTGTGAATACTGCCTATCCGTGGGATGCAGCCTTCTCCACACATCCTCTAGGCCTAGGTCTTTCAGTAAGGTACCCAGCGCTTTGGCCGCCGGTGCCGTTTTCCCTGCCCTGTCCTTGGACCTATCCATTCTGGGATTCATGGTAGTTAAAGTTCCCCCCCCCCACACTACCGTACCCCCTGCCAGGGGGCGAAGTTTACTGTAGAGGGTCCTAAAGTAAGCCGCTGTGTCGTTATTGGGGGCGTACAAATTTATGATATGCACTTCCCTGTTTTCCAGGAGACCCGTTACCACCACCATTCTACCCTCCGGGTCCACCGTAGAGTCAAGCACCCGAAACGGCACATGCGGCGCCACCCAAGTAATAACCCCTCTAGCGTACGCTGAGTACGCCGCACCCACAACATTGCCCTTCCATTTTCTCCTGACCACCTCCAGCCTTTTCCTAGTAAGGTGAGTCTCCTGCAGCAGGGCTATGTCTACACGCATCCTCTTTAAGTCCAGCATCACTTTATTACGTTTTAGGTAGCTGTTAAGGCCCTGTACATTCCAGGTCACAATTCTGGGATTACCCGATGCCATCTGGTCGGACTATCCCCATCCCATCCTTTCCCATAATGCTCCCTGTGCTAGTTTGTTTTCTGGCTCTCTCCCTTCTATTCACAAACCGTACCCCCCTGCCCCCAACTTCACACCACTGCACAAAACTCCCCTCCTCCCCCTCCCTACCAACCCCCAACAATAGCCCAGCTCCATCCCTGGATCTCAGGCCTACCCACGTCTGGACCTGTCTCGTATCCGAGGATAAGGACCCCGCAGGGCGTCACCTATCTAACAGTGACCTAACTAAGTGTACTACTATTGGGTTCAGAGGGTGCTTCCTAGGAGCTCCCAGTCATCTATTTAGGAGAAGTGCATTCAATGGGACCCGCCGGCAGATACCATGACTTCCTCCCCACAAGCACAATATCGTTCTATATTCCAGTCCCAATGTCATAACTATGGCCTCACGGGTGCCTCAGCAATGTGCTACTTATCTCCAGCCGCTTCTGTCTGGGCATCCGGTTCCTGAGGTCGACCCTGCATATCCAGCCACTCCATCGCTTCAGTCGGCGTCTCAAAGAAGAGGGATCTATTCTTATAAAACACCTTTAACCTAGCGGGGTAGAGCAACATGTAGCGATGGCCTGCTTCTCTAAGCCTCCTTTTCACCGATCCAAAGTTCATTCGACTACGCTGTACAAGCAGCGTATAGTCTGGATACGCCGTTATTTTCACTGACCCCCTTTCTATCGTACCTCCTTTCCGGAAATATTTGAGAATCTTTTTGCGGTCACGATAGTTCAAGATCTTCGCGATCAACGGCCGCGGGGGGGGCTCCTGGGGCCAGTCTCCTGGTCAGGGCCCTATGCACCCTTTCAACCGCGAACCCCTGGGTCAGCTCCCCGCCTGTAATCTCCTGCAAGAGCATGGTTTCAACGTATTCCGTGGGGTTCGGTCCTTCCATTCCTTCTGGAACACCCACTATGTGAATGTTGTTGCACCTGGCGCGCCCCTCTGCCTGCTCTGCTCTGTCCTCCAGATTGCCCACTCATTGCACGAGGGCATGAAGCTCCTTAGCATGTGCATTGCACACCTCCGTGGTCGGGGCCAACTCTTTCTCCAGTTCCCCAGTGCGCTCTGCGATCGTTCGCACGTCCTGTCGCAACAGGTTCATCTCTTATTGGACCGCTCCGATCTTAAGGTCTAGGCCCTCCTGTAGCTCTTTCTTGGCCAGGCCCAACTTCGTTTCCCAAGCCACCTTCAAGTCGGCAATTGCTGTCAGCACCTCCTGGATAGTACCCGGTGGGTCCGTCACCGCCGCAGGGGCCTCTTTGCTCTTGCCCTCTTCCGCGCCCAGGGCCGACCTGGCGTAGGCCTCCATCGTGGGCTGCTTGATCCGGGGTCGCACCACCTTGGAAGACATCCTGCTGCGTTGGTTGGGCACACGCGCCCAGCTGTGTCTCCGGCGCTGCGGAGCGCCTTGCGGGGTCCGCTCGCCGGCCCCTCCTCAGCAAGGCTCCGCTGAACTCGGGTTCGCTCTGCTGGCACGCCACAATCCAGGGCCTCCTCAGTGGGGGCCCGCACTTATATTCTTGCCACCAGCCAGAGACGCATACGACGCGTCCCTCTAGTTGGGCTTGCCCCGCTCCGGCCGGCTCTGTCTTCCTCAGCTTCACGGACCATTTATGGCACTTTGTCCACGAGCGGCCATCTTGGGTGCTGCCCTTCCACTGTGCGCCCGCCACCTTCTTCGAAGTCCAGTTCTGTGGATATGCAATCTCGCTGGTGGGGAGGGCACTCACCATGTGCCCCCCACTTTCATGCACCCTTGGATGCACCGTGGACTCGAAAGTCCGCCGAAAACCATCACTTCTTCCCAGGATCAAAATCGGATCATCAGGAGATCCTCCAAGGAACGTCCCCTCACGTAGCCATCAAGCCACGCCCCCCGCCTGAGGTACCCTTGTGTGCTGTCCCATAGCAGTAGTATTGAATAATTGAAAACCCATTTTTCCAGTATTGCAGGGGGGACTGCTTAACTGTTGGTGTTATCACTTTGTGGTAAATTGTTATTTTTCTGTTCTGCCATTAAAAGCCAATAATTAACTGTAATAGTATATCCTAACATGGTTGTTTTGTAGATATTATTTCATGTTGTGTTGCCACAACATTACTGGCTGTGCAATTGGTTGATTTCCCTTTTCATTAAATAATACATTAATAAATATCTCATTGATACACACCGGCCTGGTTCCTAGTCCATTGTGACACGGGGTGTTTGTGGAGGTTGGGTGCGAGACAGGTTGGAGGCCTACTCAAAAATAATCTGTAGTATATTAAAAATAAAAAGCGTTTTATTGTGTGCCACATTCATTGTAGGGGAAGGAGTTCCCTGGCTGGCGTGTGCCGCGTAATATATTGTGACAAAGTGGGGGCTTGTGCCGTGATTGAGAAAAATGTTTTCACCCATGGCAGTGCAGCACAGCAGACTACCCATTGAAGGTATTGTTACATTTAGTGGCTATAAAGCTTCGTTGCATTGTAAAGGCGCCATCAAAAAACATGTACCCTAGGTATCAGGGCTGTGTCTCAAAGTAACATATTGTAAGCATAAACTAGACAGGAGCAGGGTGGACATTTTGCCCTTGCATAGACAACCCACCAGGTGCAGAACACCTTTCACAATAAGCACGGTGGAAATTAACATGGCTAGGAAGCACCTTCTGTCCAAATTGTTCATTAAAGGGGAATGGGAAAAGTAGGAACATGAAACCTGGCAATCTAGAATGATGCAAGAGGTGACCCCTGTAAATATGGATGTGTGGCAGGACAGTGGCATGTTACTTCAAGCCCGGACCGAGTTTTATATGAAGCAGAACATCAAAGATGAGCAAATTAAAATAGTCCAACTCACTGCACATATGTGCTTCCACATGATAGTTATGGAAGAAAGGTACCAGGAGAGTGTAACCTCTGTGCAAAATCAGTCTGAGCTTTTAGATCAAACACAGAGTGAGGCAGAGGAGTAAGTGCTACAGAGCCAAAATATTGAGTTAGAATTAGGTGACATCATTCAACAGCTAAAAGATGAGTTGGCGGCACATCAGCAAGTTAATTCAGAGCGAGTATCACAATTCTCTGCACTGAAAGAGGAGTGCCATGAAGGGGCTGACAACCTCAAAGAGAGTCAGCTAAAACTGAATCAACAAGTGGCGTACAATAGAATCTGCGGACATGGGGTTTTTGAAAAATCAGATTAAGCAATTGGAAGAGGAAAATAAGCAGTTGATTATTAAGGAGGTCCATTCCCAAGAGGAATTTGACCAGTTTCGCCTGAAGTTAAGCCTATGAAACAGCAGAGAGATAACCTGACGCCAGATTGGCACACTGTATCAGGAAAAAGATGCCCTATGCCAGGAAGTGTGCCAATTAAAGACAGACCTGGAGAAAAGTAGTAGTGTTTTCAGGAACTGACTAATATCAAATTAGAGAATGAAAAATTAATGGGGCATATGAGACAAATAGAATGTGACCTAGAGCAGACAATACAGACCAAAAATGCGCAGAGTGCAACAGAAATGGTCTGAGTATTCCCAGACAATACAAGAAGCACAGAAAGAAAATGAGGCCCTTTGTGATGAGAACAGAGAAGTCCAGGGCCAAGTAGTAGCACAAGGTAAGGTCATAGAAGCCAATCAATCACTGGTAGTAGAGTACAAAGCTCAGGCATCTGCATACTACCAATAAATAGGGTCTGAGAAAGATAAATCATAGAGATTAGAAAAGGAGTGTGCTAGGTTTAATAAGGCATTGGGAAACCCTGAACCAGTAGGGAATGGAAGGGCAGCCCCTAATCCTGGGGTATGGCACTCTCTACCAGGGCCCTCAAGCCAACTTACCACCTTGTATGTGCAAGGCACTGCAAAATTCACATCTATGAGTTCACAAAAACCAGGAACCGTGAGGCAGCTGGACTTAAGTAGGTCTAGCATGACTGAGCCAGAAGGCTGGCCCCCACCAGAGATTGATGGATGTGCATCATTGCTTAGGTTCAGAAATATTTTGGCAAATGTATCTGACCAGGTGGACTTCTATGAAGAGAAAATCTGGGAGTTAGACTGGCAGAAAAGTCAGCTACAAAGGGAACATCTAGTCCACGTTTTCGGATAAAGAAGAGTCTGATTAGGTACTTCCCTGTGCGACAGAGGGAATCCAAGGGTAGTGACCCAGAGAGCCTACAATACAACAGGGGAGAAGAGACTAAGCCACGTCCTTCTGGGAGAGACTCCCAGTCTCACAGAATCAGGGAGCACCTAGACGATAGGGGCGGGACCTCAAATAGCAGCAGCTCAGAGTCTGAGGGTGAATGGACTCAGGTGCAGGAGAAAACGAAGGCTGCCAAACAAAAGAGAACTTTGGTAAAAGACCCCATTAGACAAATAAAAGCCATTAGAAACGTCATGACCCTATACCATACAAATGCCAAATACTCAGTCTGGGAGCATCTGAAGCTGTACGACTAGATGATGACATAATTTGGCATAAAAAATGACCAGAATTCTATGGAGTTTGCCAAGTGGACATTCTCCCCAGAATACTCGAGCTTCTTTGCTGGGCTAGAGGATCAGAATCATTCAAGGTGGTCTACCTACCAGGCGGCCATCTTAAAGCACTTCTCTGTGCACCAAAACCCCCAGGAGGCTAGCAAGGCGGCCTACAACCTGCAGTGCAGAGAAGATCAGGCACCGAGAGAGTTTGTCCAAGAGTTGAAGCGGGCATTTGACCAAACCGCTAGACTGGTGTGCACAAACAGTAGGCAGTTAATTACTACCTATTTTCATGCCCTCCCTAAGTACATAATGACACAACTGATAAGGGACTTCCACAAAGAAAGGACCTTTGACTGGGTAATAGAGCAAGCAACCCGGATCTATGAGGTCCAAAAGCCTGTGGAAACTAAGAATTCCCCCAAAAATCCCAAACCAGCCAACACACCTGCTGATAACAAACCAACAGAGAAACAGAGAAGACCCTCTGACCAGTCCCAAGTGGGTGGTAGCCAGGCAGGGTACCCCATAAATGTGTCACCTGACTCTGCCACCTACATTAGCCTGAGGTACAAGGGGAAAAAGACCCATCTTGGGGTACATATGGGCTCCCCGGCTCAAGGGGGAGATCCAGCCAGGTAAGTATGGCCCCAGGAAATCTTCCTCCCAACTTCCCTCAAAATTTCCCACAGAACTTCCCTCAGGAGGGCAGTAATCTTCCACCCTCCAGTTTAAGCTTCTTCCCTTGGTACCCTCCAAATCCCAAATTCCAGAATAATCTCCCTCTCTCTCCCTGCTTTCAGAATTCTAGACCACCAAATCTGGGGGAAGGGAGACCAAGAATGGAGGGCTATCAGGGAAATCTCAAATCAACCAGAGAGGGTGTCACAACTGGAACGCCATGTCCAGAGCTTGACCCAAGACCTGAGTTGCATGTTGAGGGCACAGCAGGGCCCTCAAATGAGCATGGCTGCCCAGAACAGCTCAAACCCAGGATCTAGGACCCGGAACAATGACAGGGAGAGAACCCAAACAACCAACAGGTTCCAGAGGAGGAGGCTTGGGAGGAAGGGGGATGCAAAGCCCTAGAGGAAGCTTCCTTCCTGACCCGTGAAAAGCCCCTAGAAACCTCAGAACCTGAACCCAGATCTCCTACCCCTGTAAAGCTGCAACCTAGGGAACAGAGGGTAAGTAGGAGAAACCAGGGGACAAAGAAGACCCATTTTGTGGAGGAAGTCAGCGTCCTCCAGTTTGAAGGGGGAGAATCCCAGAAGGATTTTGGGAAGAAAGTCTTCTCTTTCAAGGATGGGGGGATTCCTCCCAAAGAATAATGGGTCTCAAAATACCCTAACTCAGACTGGGTAAGTATGGGGACTGACCTAGAACCTCCTATACCTGAACCCCAAAGGTGTTACCCCAGGAACTCAGAAATAAATGAGGGATCCTCCCCACAACCCGGTTCAAGTGACTGTCTCCAGGAAAAGGGGTACAGCACAGAATCAGGGGAAAAAGGGGATTCCCAAATCCCCCAAACCGGTTCAAGTGCCTGTCTCCAGGAAAAGGGGGACAGCATAGAATCAGGGGAAAAAGAGGATTCCCAAATCCCCCAAACCGGTTCAAGTGACTGTCTCCAGGAAAAGGAGGACAGCACAGAATCAGGGGGCAAAGGGGATTCCCACACTCCCCAAATCGCAGAATGCTAAATTTTGTTACAGATTCCCGAACTACGACACAGAAAACTTCCCAAGATCCCACCATGTCAGAGTCCAAAATAAAGAAATGTACAGCCCAGCTGGCCCAAAATGCGCATTTCCCTTGTCCCCTGGAGGAGAAAGAAGGCAGGTTCTATGCCCCCATCAAGGTACAAGGGCAGCGTGCAATCCCAAGCCACTGTTTTATCCAAAAAGACACTTGATCAAATCAATTCAGGAAGGGGGAGTCACCTAATTCTCCTCATACGTCTTCCTAGACAACTCCAAAACTTCGATGGAAATTACATTTCCATTGAGGGGACTGCGCATCTGGAGATCAAAATTGGGCGACACAAGGTGAGACAACCGGTTATAGTCGTCACTCCAGAGGGAACACCCTGTCTCCTAGGAAATGACCGCCTTTGGAGGTTGTCACCCCAAATAGAATGTGTGAACAAGGTTCTCTGGACACAGACTCACCGGCCAATAACATTAAAACAGAGCACCAACTATGGAAACTGAAATGGCACATGCCATATGGTTGAGAAACGGTCTGACAAAATTGAGTTCCACTTGAGGAACAATCAAGTCCCCAACATAAGTGTATTGCTGTAGGAGAACAAGCTGGTGATGGGAACCCTTCTCCATTCTTGAACATCAACCTTCCTTCCAGTTTCAAGTGGCATTCCACACTGGAAGGAAATAGCCTGAAATGTTATACTGATTCACAATTTGTAGAAAACCCAAATCCCATGGTAAAAGGTGATGAAAAACCAGCTCAAAGCCTGCCCGATATTCAGAAAAAGGGCGAACAGCTGACCTCCCCAGTCAGGTAAATGAGGGGGGGAGCATGTCCTTTCCAGAGTATGCCCGAATAATGTCAAAAGCTTCATCAGCAAAGCGTTATTCAGGAAAATCCTAAAAGATCAGATCATTCCCTCATTTAAGTTGATTGATAAGTGGGAATTGGGCCTGGAAACTCCCAATTCTAAACATCTCCTGCAGGTGCATGTTCAAAATTTCCACTGGTAATAAAAGCATAGAGCATAATTGTGGGGTTGTGCAAGATGTCCCCTCTGCCTTCTACTTAGGCAGTGACATTCTCAATCGATTTGCAATTAATTTGAACTCAATTAATTGCAAAGTCTGGTCCCGACAGGGGGGTAACCCCCTGGGCTTTGACAATCCTGAAAAGGCATTTTGGTCAGCTCAATTGCTACTGTATGCAGTTGAAGTTCAAACTGGAGAAGAGGTCAACATCCCAGGACTGGCCTGACAATTCACCATCCCCCTAAAAATTAAGAGAGCAGGACTTGTGGCTGATTAAAGAACCCAGTGATGGTAGAGCCCAGGAATTCTTCGAAGAGTACAGGTAAGGAACTGGAACCTGGAAGAAGAAAATCATGTATATATAACAGGGAGTAATTTACATAACTAGTTTTTGCCAAAAAGTTGAAATGAGAACAAAGGATGGTAATAAAGGGGAAAAGACAGATAGTGCTCCAAAATCCCTAATCCAATCCTGACTGGGGGCAGAGAGAGAGAAAGAAACTGTCCAATCCTGGCGCTAAGGATTATTGAAGGGTACTTCCCTATGATTGTAAAATTAGTAATGCCATTTCTGCTATATAAGGGGGTCTGTACTAGGACTCGAGGCACACAAACACCGGGGAAGACAGAAAAAGGGGGACGGAGAGAAGGCTGATGTAACTTACCATTTTTGAGAGTGCAATGACCAAACCCTTGCCCTTTCTTTCCAGAGTGTCCTGAGATGCAGCTGGGTTTCCTGAATCTTTAACAAAGGCTTGCTATGTAAGTAGAAATAACTCCAGCCCTAAATGTCAAGGCCCTTAATTTTTGCAGCAGTGCATCCAATATTTCCCATTGAAAATCCCAATTGCAAATGTAGTTCAGTCATCTCCCATAGAAGAATCTCTTGTTTGCCAGTGTATGTTAGCATATCTCCTTTGAAAAAACCCTCAGTTGACTGTGTAAATCCTTTTTGTGAACATTCCTTTTCTTTATTCGAAAGAAAAATGTTTTGGTGGCTGGTACTGTGAAATAAGGCACTTCTCGCTCCTTCCAGCTAATTTAGGTTCCTTAAGTAGTCTAAATTGTGTATCCTTAGTCCATCGCCTCTTGGAAAGACAGCGGTTCAGTACGCTACAGCAGATTCCTTGACGCAGTGACTTCTGCGTTTTACCACAGGGTTTGAACACACGGTTCTTTCCTTTCTCTAGCAGAGGCACGTCTATGCACAAGAAGAGCTAGATTCTTGAAGTTACTCTCCTCACATCAAGTATATGCTGATGGACGAAATTCCATGAGCATCATAGTTCTGAAGTGCGTGCGCTGTCTTTTCAAGAGGCAACGAACTCAGGATACACAATTTAGACTACTTAAGGAACCTATATTAGCGGGAAGTGCCTTATTTCATAGTACAAGCCACTAAAACATTTTTCTTTTGAATAAAGGAAAGGAAAGTTCACAAAAAGAGATTCTGAAGCATTGGTAAAGACTTTGAATAGCTACTGGGCCAAAAGTCTGCCAATCTTGAAGAAGACGTTGACCAATGGTTATGAAAGAACTGACCAATTGATGTCAAGTCGAAACTATAAAAAAGTAAGTCCAATGATGAGAAGAGTATTGTTAAAATAACCTTGGACACTTATAGTTGATGCATAATGGTGGACTTATAAAATAGGAATTTGACAACCGTAAATGCGACTTGTACAAAAACGTTTTTCTAAATTCAGTTTGGTTGAGAAAAGGAATGGTTGTGTTGTGTGTATTTTTGAGAGATGTTTAGATAAAGATGCGGTTTGCACAAAAAAGTTTTCTAAAAAAATATAATTGTTGAAAATTAATTGGTGTTTTGCTTATTATATGCCGAAATAATTTGTATGTTTAGAAATGATGTATTTACATGTTTTATGAAATTTCTATAGAATAAAATAATATTTTTTTTAAACAAGAACACAGTCTCTGGCCCTCATCATGCGATTTTTGAAACACATTTATTGAGGTTTCAGTCCATAGGGCATCACACTTGTTTAGCATATATTGATCTTACCCCAGATGTCCATGTAGGAGTTCCCCACCTTTAGTTTGTTGGATTACAGTGAATTATACAAACATAGATGAGGAAGTATATACATGATGTAAAGGACCAGAAGAAAATAAATAGGTAGTCAGATAGAGGTTACTGAGCAGAGTCAAGAAGTCAGGTATCCTCGTGAGTAAAGGACTGGTGCTATCCAGAGATGTCATTAGTAACAAGCCACTTTATTGTATTGCGCCTGAACATGAAGAAAGGTTGGTTAGCTCTCAATGAGGGAGGTAGGGTGTTCCATGCTTGTACTGCCAAAACAGGGAAGCTACTTCCCACTGCTTTTTTAGTTTAAATCTTAGCACAACCAAACAAGATGAGTTGACTGTTCTAGAAGGTCATGATGAGGATTTTGTAATAATTCTCTCAGAAAGGTAGCTAGGGGCTGCTTGATTAAGGCATTTATGCGTTAGTGATAGAGGTTCAAGCATGATTTTGTCCTTAGTCGAGAGCCATTTGTTCTGTCTCCTCAGGTGCGAGATGTGTTCTCTTCTTGGAATGCCGTGGGCTGCTCTAAGAGCATTGTTTTGTAGAATTTGGATTTTATTGGTGCTGTATTTGCTGGACCCCAGGTACAAGGCCTTACAATAATCCAGCTTGGAGAGGATAAGTGCTCTTGTGGGGATTATAGAGATTTATTTGGACAGAAAAGGTTTGCAGGCCCTAATCAGTTTACAGGTGTAAACTGTCGAGGAAGCCATAGCGTTGTCTTGTTTGTTGAATGTGAAGGCAGAGTCAAGGTAAAAACCCAGGGATTTTACTTTGTTTACCACTTTAATAGTGTTGCCATCAATATTGAAGGAGGTATAGTTCGAGCTCAATTTGTTGAGGTTGGTTGTGGTCCCGGGTTTTAGGAGCTTATCTCATCATCATTCAAGCATAGGCCGTGTGCGGGTCCTTGTCGTACTCTCCTGTGAGAGCTATGGGGAGCTGGGTGTCACCTGCATAGTTAGTTTAGGTGACACCCAGATGGTCTAGATCATCAAACAATGGCTTTGTGAATATATTATACAATGTCAGAGAGACACATGAGCCTTGTGGTACACCACAGGTTATCGGGATTGGGTCAGCAGATGCAAGTGGGGAGAAGACTGTCATAGTCCTGTTGTTCAAAAAAGGACTTAATCCAGGTGATGGTGTCTTGAGAAAAGTGTGCCACCATAGCCAAGTGTTTACAAAGTACCTGGTGATCCACCAAATCGAAGGCGGCCGATAGATCCATCCAGGAGTAGAAGCAAGGCTGTCTTTCCTTTATCCTTCAGCTCATCAATCTGAGTCTTTACATCTGATAGAGCTGTCTCTGTACCATGATGTGGTCTAAAGCCAGATTGGCGGGTACCAAGGAGGTGGTTAGTGTCAAGGTACTCCTGTATTTGGAGGTATGCTACTTTGTCAAGGATCTTGAGTAAAAATGGTACAGTAGTGATCGGCCTGTAGTTGGTGGGGATTGATGGGTCTAATGATTGTTTTTCCAGGAGGGGTAAAACCCAGAACTCCTTTAATTTACTAGGATAGGTGAATGAGGAGTTGATTAATTTAGTTATAAAAGGCACCAGGTCTCTGGCGGTGTCTTTGATTAACTGTGCCGGACAGCTATCTCCTTGGCAACTTGATGGTTTGAGGGAGGAAATGATTTTATCTATCTCATAGGTGGTGACTTGGGAAAAGCTGAAATAATATGGTGGTTTACTGGAGGAGGCTGTGGCTGTGCTATGCTTACCTATGTTGGGTAGGTTGGCTTTTTTGTTAGCAATCTTACTTTGGAGCAGGGCGATTGTATTCATAGGGCGTTCTGGATATTCATGTACCAGAGTTTGTCCTTCAAGCAATCATCTGTCTGAGGGATGGGAGCTTCCATTTCCCTTAAAATGGTAAACAATTCCTTAGTGCTTGAACTTGCTTTATTAACCCTCTCATTATAGGATTCCTGTTTGATACATATTATTTCCTTTTTGTAGAAGGCAGCTCGGTTTGTTTTCCTCAGTAAGGAGGAGTTTCCACAAGGTTTCTAGTATTCTTTTTTCCGTTCTCAGGGTTCGTAAGTGGGGGGTGAACCATGAGTTTAGGTGAGCTTTAGGTTTACTTTTCTGCATTTTAAGTGGAGCAATGGCATCTAGAGCTTTAGTCATGGTAGCGTTATAGGCCTCTACTAGCTTATCTGGGCATGTTGAGATCGGCAGTACATTGAGAGTAGACAAGATGAATGGTATTAGCTTATCTACGGCGATGCTCCTTTTGTTCCTCGTGGGGAGGGCAATGCTATTAAATTGACCTTAGAGTTAGAAGTATTGGCTGACTAGGTAAAGGAGAGCAAGAAGTGATCTGTCCAGGTTTGAGGCGTGATAGAAGTGATGGACGCTGCACAATTGAAGTCCGCTACCCAGTCAAGAGTTCTCCCTTTGCCGTGGGTAGCCTGGGTCACTCTTTGGGTAAACCTCATTTCTGTTAGTACATTAGAGATAGCTAAGGCCTGATGGTCATTAGGATCATTGAAACCTAAGTTGAAGTCTCCTAGCAGGAGAGTTTGAGAGGTCAGTTTGGTATGTCAGAAAGGATTGCAGAGAGGTCTATTGCAGAGGTCTATTGCCCTCCAACTTCACTTTGGTGTAAATTGTTCTTTTTCTGTTCTGTCATTAAAAACCCAGAATTAATAGCAATAGTATATCCTAACATGGTTGTTTTCTAGGCATTATTGCATTTTGTGTTGCCACAACATTAGTGGCTGTGCAATTGGTTGATTTCCCTTTTCATTAAATAATAAATTAATAAAAATCTTATTGATACACACCGGCCTGTTTCCTAGTCCATTGTGACACGGGGTGTTTGTGGAGATTGGGCGCGAGGCTGGTTGGAGGCCTACTCAAAAAGAATCCGTAGTATATTAAAAATAAAAAGCATTTTATTGTACGCCACATTCATTGTAGGGGAAGGAGTTCCCTGGCTGACGTGTGCCATGTAATAAACTGTGACATAAGCAATGGAAGTATTGAATGTACCACTGTGTTGGAGGGGTTGTGGACAACATGGGGCAATGGGTCATCTGTTTTGTTTTGCCCTAAGATCCAGGCGTTTTGGGGGTTGTCGTTATCTAGGATATCACACGTCCGGTCCTCCACTCCAGTTCTTGCACAGATGCCCAAGTTATTTGGGGTGGAGGACTGGCATGATGAAGTCCAAGGTAGGAAACTACTACACATCATGTTGTTTACATGCCGCAAGGCTATCCGGGACAAGCGGAAATCAGTAGAGGGCGTAGTGTCATAGATGTGCTTTTTTAAGCGACGGGCCCATAGTAACCGTCTTGGGTCCCCCAGATCAGATCGCTATGGGGATTGTTCAAATGTTATATCTAGATCTACCACTTAACAGTTCCATACTAATACTCGGCAGCACCACCTGTTTGGATACACCTACTGGTGGGTCATGGACGGGGTATGGGATTAAAAGGAGTGAATATGTCAAGGATTGTACAGTGTATGCTATGCACAGTTGAAGGTATGGGATTCTGTAGTGCCTGGCCTATGGCTAAAGCCCCGGATGAAGGGTGCTGAGGATAATATCAATGTTTTGTTGGCAACTAAGACGCAAAGCCGGTTGTCTAACTAACCCATACTACACTGCCCCAGACAATATTTTGATGTGACTTTTGTTCTGTTCCGTTTGTTCTCTGGCTGTTGGTGGTCAGGGGAGATTTCAATATAGGGATGCAGATGACTGGGTATCGATAATATGCTACTGATAAAAGAGCTGCTTTTGCTGTATCCCATGCATAATTTTGATTTCATTAAAAAGATTTAAATTTAAAAAAATAAAGTCTTAGTAAGGGATCACGGCCCTCATTAGAGGAGAAGAAGTTGCAGTTTTTATAATTGCAAAGCACTTAATGCTCCTAAGGGTGAACTCTTGTATCCATGTGGGTAGCTTCTCTTACTTTCTGGCTGGTAAGTACTGAAAATATTCAGCAACAAATATAAGCTCTTATACTGCGCAAATCGCTGACGCCAGAGTTGCCTTAGGGTGTCATTACCTTGCCAGGCAAATTGGTGTATTGTGACTACGCCTATGGTAACCGGGCTGCAGTCTGGTGAGAATGAAGAAGGGTAAAGCACAACATTGAGGAGCGAGGAAGGAGGAACAGACAGGAATACAGGGAAGCAGAGCACTAACAAAGTGGGACGATATGACGGCAGGCACGTCATTTAGGGGTCGCACTTGCGACCCAGGAGGTCTCCCTTACTACCCCTAAATTTTCTTATTTTAAATAACTTTTTTTTAAACTAATTGAAGCTCCTGAGCTATGTGGCCAATGCCATGTGGCTCTTTGTTTCTACAGTGGCTGGCTTTCCTTTTCAGGCTTCTTAAAAAAAAACCAGGGGTTTCCACAAGTGTAACACTTTGAGCAGTGACCCTAAATAAGAAAGAATAGGAATAACAAATAATTTCTCTTTCTGGAATTCTATGCAATAATTGCTAGACTCATTAAAGGTTTATTTCAGGCACACTTCAGGGTGTGAGCCACTGAGTTAGTTTGTTCTTAAACACCTCAAATTCACAATGCTGACAAAATCCTCCAAAAAGCATTTAGAGTAGAATAAGTATCCATTTCGGACAATGTATTTTGCTTTTCGCAAGTTGCAATTATAGCATGTTTTTTTCAGCCGATACATATGGTGATCCATTTTTGTATGAAATATATATCACGTTACAAGGATATTGTAACCATATTTTTCATGGTGTACTAGGGAGCAATGCCATGTGATGCCATTTCCTGTTTTGTCAAGGGGTAAAAGGTTGCGTTCCATCGCTTCCTCTGATCTCACTTTGGGGTGGGGCCAAATGACATCACTTCCTGTGATGTCATCAGAGGTCGAGGGTCATGTGATGTCACTTGCGCTACCCCTGGCATTTTTCTGAAATGATGTCCTTGTATGACAGGCTGTTGAAAACAACCTGAAATCACATTACAACCTGCACAAGTAGCAATACCCAACGCCCTGGATAGCCAGCATGCATGTGGGTTTTCATGCCAGATAATTCATTTTTTATACCTCCATAAGAAAACGTATTCAAGTGCATTGCAAATTGTATACATGGATCCAGTGATATAGGTTTAGGTGCATACCCCTCAAATGGATTAGGGGGAACAGGTTAAGATTATGGACTGTGTTAGAGGATCTAAAGTGCAGACTGCGCTCTAATCTCAAACTCGCCACTTAACTGAAGGGTGTGATCCTGGGTGATTTATTTTATCTCACTGGCTGTACCTGCCAATATTGGGATGGTGGGCTTGGGTTTTGTATTATGGGGTTGGTGATGCTTGATTGGCAGGTATGGGTTTGGTATTTTTGAGGTGCGAGGCAGGGCATCACGTATGGGTCTACCTGTGCTTTGAGAGTTCTTGAGGCAAGATATGGGTATTTTGCTGGCTCTGCTCGTGTCTGGCTCGGCTTTACCGGCACATTTTCTGCACCTCTAACAATAACATTTGTGGGCAACCTGTTTTCACCTTTCAAAGATCACAGTACTTTGCCGACACTCGTGTAAAAACGTGTTGGCTTTGTAATTTGCTGAAAGGTGAACATTGTCTCTGTGCCTCTGTTGCATTTTCAAGCCTCTGATAATGTAATGGAAAGAGACCCAGATTTCTGTGGCTTGACAGGTTGGCTTTTGTTTTGCCCTATATTTTTCGTTAAGTGTGTACCTGTTTTTTAAAAGTACAAATCACTTTTAATAATGTCAAATGTATTGCAGTCCTTTAGTTGTGGAATGCAGTTTGTTGGGGCAGCAAGGTCTTCACTTATCATGACAGCTGAAATATATTGGCTTGTTTTAGTTGAGTGTTTTTGCCTAATTGTTTTTCAACCTTAAGCTGGTGTAGTTGCTATTGAGTGAGTTGCCTGGATGGATTCATGTTCCTAAACAATTGTTATACTTCGGGTTATGGTTAAGGGCTCCGGAGCACTTCTGTTTCCCGCTACAGGGTAGCAGCAATTTTCCCCCTCCCATTCCTGGGTTGCTCAGTGCAAATCCTGTTAATATTTCTAAAGAGGAAAACATAAATTACACTGAGATAATGCCTTAAACGCCAACTCAGCTCTACTTGATGACATTTGAAATTTTGATATAGTGTGAATGAAGAATAAACAGCAATTATGGCCTTAAATATAACCAAGAGTGCCAACTTGCTAAAATGTTTACGGGTAACTGCCTCAGATAATCCAAAGAACTGGCTCCTGTGCAATCGCGGATAAGCACATGTGTCAATAAAGCAAACTCTCAAGAGCTGGCAGGCTCTAAACCTGACAATAATATGCAGGATTAATTTACAAAAAGTATGCATCGTCCCTAAAGTAACTTTCCATTTTAGCACTGTTGCAATCCATATCCACAACTCTTGCTTTTTGATCACTCAGATTGAATTTGCTGCTTTGATGTGGATCTGAAATGGCTCAAGGCTTTGTTGGAAGAAAATTAAGCAGCGAATTAATAAGGCACAGGAAATCCAATCCAGTAAAATGACAGGAACCCCGGAAGTGACATCACACACCATGACATCACGGGAAGTGTGATCACATAACGTGTATCCCCATGTTATCGCAGGATGTGATGTCACGTGGCCCTGTTGACATCCAATGAAGTGGCATAGAAATGCAAAAAAATACAATAAGTATAACATTATTGAAATACCAAATAGTCCTAGAACGGACAAAATCTAGTTTAGTTTCCAACTGCTGTTATTATTTTATTATTATATATTTGTGTAGTGCAATCTAGCTCAGAAGCAGCAGAATGCTGTTGTATGGGAGCGAGGGGTCCTTAGGCCCCCCTCGCGTCGTACGCTCCTCAGTACAGGGCTTGAACCACGTGCCTCCGGTAGTGGGATTGCCCCTTGCCCTTATGTAAAGTTAACCACGGTTGACTGCTGCATAGATGGGACTACTGAGCAGGACACGGGGCATCCATCTTGTGTGCCCCCTTTCGACTCCATCTTGGGTAAACAGGCCTCACTGCGATAGTACAGCAATGCTCAGCTCCCCTTCCACCGCGGCAGCCAAGGACAGACATACACACAAAGCGCGCAGGCAGCTGGCTGGCCCCCACCCTTGCACTCCCCCTGCGAAGGAAAGCTCTGCGCTTCCATTCTCACGCTGAAGCTGGAGAAAGTTGCAACAATCAATATGCTACAGTTTTCTTCCTCTGAGATCACTGTACGTCTGAGAACCGGCATGTGAACCAGGATGAGCTAAGCACTTTCTGCTCGATTCGTCCTCATAAACGTGCAAGCACCCACTCCCATTAGAACAATTTATTGCCATCCTGACCCTGCACCCCCTGTAAGGTATTTCTTTCAAGTGCCAGACCCTCGCCTGTGCTGTGAAATCCACCCAACACACCCACTACTAACCTTAAGCATCTTTACTACTATATATGTTTTTACTTGTACTAATGAGTTTTAAACCTAGAAGAGATGCGAAACATAGCCTGATTCTTTTACATGCACAATAAAGGTCAAGGCCTTCAATTAAAGCCACGAATGACCCAATTGTACTGACAATAATCATTGTGTGTGACTTATGTAGAAATGTGACAAGTAGCATAAAATGTTTTAAATAATTTGTTATTTAGTGTGTAACATATTAGCTTAGGTAGTGACCACAGTGACCAGACCCTGACCTGCATGGAGCGCAAGATGTTTGACGTCCGTCAGCTACTCAGCCAACCAGGAAGAAGAGATGCTACCCACACCTACAGCACCACACCGTCTGGCCAATCGGGTCCATTTAGCATTTTTTGTTAGAGTTACTTTAACTAATATAAATACAAGAATGATTTAATGAGAGGGAAGAGTTTTTTGGGTTATTTCCTAGCTGGAGAAATAAACCATCCTTTGAACTCTTGCAGCCGGATCTCAGTGCCTCTTTCCCCGACAAGGGGTTTTGTCTGCTATTATATTTTTTCTCTCACACGTAGTAAGCCGGGGAAAGGCACCTACATTTTTGGTGACCCCCGCGACGTGATTTAGAGAGGGGCCTTGAGGCCTGTGCCGCCAGGCAGCGAGATCCAGGGCACCTCCCAGCAGAACCATCGCCTCTGCGGTTGACCAGACTGTGCACACCAAGAAGAAAGGGTCAAGGGTTCCCGGTTGACGAATACCCGATCGAAAAAGCTGCTCCCCAAGGCAGGCCACGGCTTGGTTGGGGGACGGACCTGAGTGAGGTCTGGTCGTGAGAGGCGACCCTCGGAGTACCTGACTGAACCCGTGGAGTCCCGGTTGCAAAGACCCCAAAGGAAGGTAAGGGGAAATACGGGAAGAAGGGAATTAGCAACAAAGAGAAGGTAGCCAAGAATAGGGTCTGCGTGAGTGACGGTGAGGCTTTTCTGATCTATCCTTTATATGGCCATTAGGTCCTGTAAGAAGTGAGAAGAAGAAGAGAAGTGGTATCCTAGCCCATAGGGGGTAGAAGGTGGTGCCGCGTAGCATTTGTCCCGACCAAGTGCACAATAGAGATAAAGAGAAAAATAGTAGGGGTCTCGTGTAGGCTCGGAGTAGTTTTTAGAATATTCTTTTTCCGTGGAAGTAAGAAATCTTGAGACATAATAAAGGTGAAAGAGGTGGGGAGTGAATGCGAAATAGTAGGTAGTATAGGGAAGAAGAAAAAACAGGGACAGTAACGGGAATAGGGAAAGAACAAACGCGCGCAGGCAATGCATGTGTATGTTGCATGATTATATGTTTGTTGGTCTGCTTTTATGTATATGTCTTGTTGAACACGCTAAAGTATTTTTAATACAAGTAATTTGTGATTGATATAAGGTAAAGCAGAAGAAATAAACTATGAGGGGTGATCAGGTATCACCTCTCAGAAAGTTAATGTGACATATGGTAATTGTGAGCATTGATAAAGAACGTATTATTTCCACGCATTGTAACTGACATACCAAGTGAGAGGTGGGAAGAGATTCAAAGGTACTCGAATACACAAGAAAGGAAAAGAAACATTGCCATGGGGGGAGTAACACCACTGCCACATATTTGCCAGCACCTTCCACTTTATAGCGACAGGATACAGAAGTATCACGATCAGTCGATCACTGAGATAAAGGGAGACGGGGTCACATCAATTTGGCCAGAAGGAGGATCATTTGACAAAAGAGTGTTGGACCTAGTATCAACACATTTGTTAGCGCGATACAAAGGGAAACAGTTACAGAACCGGAGAGAAGTGTTAGATCTATGGCAAATGTTTGAGGAAGTTGCCCCCACGGCAGAGGTAGGTATAAGCCGAATGACAGAAAAGCAGAAAAACCCTGAAGAAGTAGGCGGGACACCAAAAGGGGAATGCTCAACAACTACAACCGAAAACAAAGTAACAAAAATCTGTCCCTTAATGACTAGACCATCGGTAGGGTTTAGTGAACCCCTGTATATACCACCCACCGCCACTGCCCAAGGCGGGGCAACAGCCCCGAACCTCCACCATATGACAAAGGAGGCCTGTACAGCCCCACGAGTGCGCCTCCTGTGGACATAGCATGTTTAACAGGTGATTTGAACCGTCAGCTAGCACAAGCTCAAATGGATATAACACGGTTAAGAGCTTTATGTGACAAAGGGCAAATGCTGCCAGGGGGAGGGGCGGTACCCCCGCTGTCACTGGCAGATCTCACACCTCCGATCGGGGCAGCAAGCAATACAACCCCATCAGCCGCGGTATCAGGACAATCTATAGCATCACAAGGGACGTCATCACAGCAAAGACAAGAACAAGAGTGGCAGTCAGACAGTTCCTGTTCCAATTGAATTACAGGCCAGTGAGAATTATACGCCCAGATACACCAGAGAGTCAACGAAGTGGAGACCAGGGTGAAAGACAAGGAAGTGAACCCAAGGAAAACTGGGAGGATAATAACGAGCTAGAGTCAGAAATAGAAGAAATATGGGACGATTTAGATGAATACGAAGAGGCAGCTGCCGCGGAGGGTTCCCCACTGCCAAACCGCCATTACCCAGACACACTATCGCCACCATTATGGCAAGGTAGATTAAGACAACGAACAGGGAGGATAGGAAACATATTGGTAAGTAAAACGAAAAAAGGGAAGACAAGCAGAACGGGAAAGAAACAAAAACTACAAATGCCACTGATACATAAAGGAGCAGGTAGGCCAAACTACATTCCGTGGGCCCAAATGGACAAAACCAACTTGTTAAAACTCCTCCCCCCACTGACAGGAGGGGCAGGTAAGTGGATACATGTATTTGAGAAGAACACGGCAGGTGTGCCTTTAGCTATAGGTGATGTAAAAAGTCTATTAGTTTCAGCAATCGGGGAGCAAGCAGATACAATCTGGGAAAGGGCAGGGTTCCCGGGAGTAACGATGAGCTTTGACCGACACGATGGATCACCATTTAGCAATGTTCGAGCACAGGTGTGGGATGCATTGTAGCGTGCATTTCCAGACGTTCCAGATTTACATGCAGTGATGCAGTGCACGATGGAGGAGAACGAGGATCCTGCGCAATTCATTTTGCGAGTGCAAGATTTATGGAGAAGCGAAACTGGTACGGCATGGAATCAATCAACAGCTTTATTCTATTTTATCATTAAAAAGGGATTGCCGAAAGAGGTGCAGAAAGCCTTGGACAAAATAGCTGGGATCAAAGCCAAAGGGTGGCCTGAAATTCAGAGCATAATTGTACACCACTGGAGGAGGATCAAAGAAAAGGAAAAGGAGGTCACGTTAAAGAGGCTGGCTGACGAAGCAAAATTAGTACAGACGAAATTAGTGAAGGTCGCCTCCATTACTGCCAGTGCAACAGCAGATAGAGGAAACGAAGGAAAGGAAAACGCGGGAGGAAGGCCCGTTGGCATAGCAGCGCAGTGGGTTGTAGAGGACCAAGGACAGTGGAACGGGGAGGAACAGCCATGCCAAGGATCGCAGTGGCAGAACAGGCCGGCCCAAGGAAGAGGTGCGTACCGCGGGCAAAGGGGAGGATACGGAGGAATGGGAAACAGAGGGTATGGTGGGCAAGGACCAAGGGGAGGACAACAGGGGTCGTGCTGGAATTGTGGAAGATGGGGACATTATTCACGAGATTGTAGAATGCGACCATCAGGGTATTTTCAACAGCAACAACAACAGCCCATGAACAATGAACAGGGGTGGGGCTGCCCACACCCAGGAAGCCCTTGTGGAGCTCCAATGGGGAGGGAGGACAACAGGATCAATACTGCTATGACCCCCAAATGCAACAGAGACAGCCAGCCCCACAACAGCAGCAACAGCAGCAGCAGCCACAACAGCAAACCGCACTACAGCCCATGGCGAGACAAAACCGAGTAGGGAACATAAACAATAACCCTTTTGCAGCGGCCGCAAACGGTGCCCCTGCACCATTCCGCGGCGTAACGGTCGTGGGTGACAACGTTTTTTCAATGCCAGGTCATCAAAAATACCAAGACTAGGACAGCCCACAGGGAGCACTTGCGTGTCCAGTCCTATCCACCACACAAAGTGCAAATGAGGAACCACTAGTGGCGGCAGAGATAGGCAACAAGCAGTTTATCTTTATGGTAGACACTGGAGCAGAAAAATCATGCCTCACAGAAGGGCGGTTTCAGCTCTCGGGAAGAAATTTGGAGACGCAGGGGTTCTCTGGGGCTATTTTAAAAGTTCCTTATACAAAAGATCTTGATGTAACAGTGCAGTGGGGGGAAAAACAGTGCGTGCACCCTTATTGTATTACAAAGACGCGCCAATCAATTTGATGGGACGAGACTTGCTCAGTAAGTTAAACATGACCATAGCCTTTACTGAAAGAGGAATAGTGTGTTCGACGCCAGGGGTATGCCCCGTACGGGCACTCGTGCTAATAAGCATGATTACAAAGGAAGTTGCAGTAAGAGGGATTCCCATTGACATGGACATGTTCGTCTATGGAATACAGGTATTAGCCCGAGTAGTGCCTGAAATAACACAAAAAGAGTGGAGAATACCATCCGACTTCATATTCCGCCCAATCACACCAACAGATGTAGTGCCAGGCACAATTATGTCTATAGACATTGAGGCAGTTCAAGTTTCCAACAAATGTATTGTGGTCATAGGCCTGGACACGCAAGGACGCGAGTGGAGAAGTGTGCTATGTATAGAGCCAAACATAATGCTAAAAGATATAACTGATGAAGAATTGTTTACTGATTACGAAGGGGCTGGAGAAATAATAATGGAAATAAGCATACCATGTGACATTATGATTCAATACAGAGTGATACACAACCCACTCATGGCTAACATAAAGGCCCCACTGACAATATTTGAAGAAGAGATGGCCAGGGTAGCACCTGAAATTTGGACTACAGGACCACACGATGTAGGATTGTTGCACGAGGTAACTCCCATAAAAATAAAACTGAAACCAGGTGCCCTTCCACCCAGAGTGAAACAATACCCAATATCCAAAGAAGCAGAGGAAGGTATTAGAGAAACAGTGAATGCACTCCTAAGCCTAGGTATCTTAGTGCCATCAACTTCCCCCTGCAACACAGCGATTTTTCCAATTATGAAAGCAAAAGGAGGAGCGTGGAGAATGGTCCAGGACCTCTGCCCACTCAATGACATCATCCAAAAGGAGTTCCCTTTAGTGCCTAACCCGTCATCAATATTGTGCAGTATACCAAAAGAGGCAACTTGCTTCACTGTCATTGATCTGAAAAATGCCTTTTTCTCTGTGTCACTCGCACCAGAGTCGCAGTACCTTACAGCTTTTACATTAGGAAACAGCAGATATGAACATCGCAGACTCCCACGGGGGTATTGCGAGAGCCCAAGCATTTTTAACAGAGTACTACGAGAAGACATTGGCAACATAGATGTAGGGAGCACCATTATACAGTACGTAGACGATTTACTCAAAAAACAGAAGAAGAGTGTAGAGAAGACTCGATAACACTGCTTAGCGTATTGGCTGCCAAGGGATACAAGGTGGACAAAGGAAAGTTACAATACTGCCTTGCTGACGTTGTGTATCTTGGCCAGCAAATATCTAAAGATGGAAAAAGAATACTACCAGACAGAGCAGCAGCCATTCGATACATTATCATACCAAAAACAGTGAAGGACATGCAGACATTTCTTGGCATATGTAACTATTGCCGAGCGTGGATCCTCGATTACGCAGCATACACACGGCCAATGCTACAAGCACTAAAAGAAGCACAAAAGAACAGAGCCCCAATAAAATGGACATAGGAGACAATTGCTCAATTCCCTCGATTAAAAGACCTTATTTCAGACGCCCCAGTCCTTGCAAATCCAGATTATGAAAGGGAATTTTTCCTGTTTTCACACAGCAATGGAACATTGATGACAGCAGTATTGACACAAAAGACATTGCTAGGCCACAAACCATTAGTGTACTACAGTGGAATATTAGACCCAGTAATGCAGGGACATTTCGCTTGCGAACAGGCCCTCACTGCAGCGGCCTTCGCCATTGAGAAAAGTGCCGCGATCGTAATGGGATGTTCAGTGACGCTATATGTGGAACACTCATTATTTGCTATCTTGGAAAGATCAAAATCTACTCTCACAACACAGAGACCATCTGCTTATGAAATAATAATATCCAGTCCAAATGTACACGTGGTAAGATGCAAGACAGTGAACCCAGCCACCTTCATTACAGAGCCACGCACAACTGAGGATTTACAGGAATACGATTGTAGCACATATGAGGGAGAGGGTGATAACATTCCCAAAGCAAGCGAAAATGCCCTTACAGAAGGAGAAATTTATTTCATAGACGGGTCAGCATCCATAAACTCAGAGACAGGAGAGAAACATGTGGGGATGGCAGTAGTGCGCATGGAAGAAGACACATACGAAGTGATTGTTCAAAAGCGCCTCCCCTCACACTACTCTGCACAAGCAGCCGAACTGACTGCACTAATCAGTGCGTTACACACAGCCAAAGATTGTGCTGTGACAATATATACAGACTCAGCTTATGTCACCACCACAGTTCACTCAGGACTATCACGTTGGCGAAGGAGAGGGTTCAAAAGAGCAGATGGGTCCCCTGTACAACATGCCATGCTGCTAAATGAACTAATAGAAGCTTTAGCAGAACCATCGGTAGTAGCGGTGGTTAAATGCCAAGCTCATACCCATAACACAGACGCCGTCTCATTGGGGAACGCGGCAGCCGACGCGGCAGCGAAAGAAGCCTCGTACTTCAATAAGATACCAACATCAGAGTACATTGTAAAAACAACTACAGCAGAACAACCAGCAGAAGCCTAGAGTAATACGCCCATAGCACAATTGATAGAACTCCAGAGAAGAGCCCCACTGGAAGTGCAGGAGTTGTTGGGCAAACGGGGGTGTAAGCAATCAGCCACAGATCTCATTTGGAGACAGGAAACGACAGGCAAGGTAGTGATGCCCGTAGAATTATTAGAAGTAGCATTCCAACAACTACATTTCCCAGGTCACGTTGGAAAACAACACATTGCCTCAGATATTCAAGAGGATTGGTTTGTTCCTAATCTACACAAATACTTGTCTAAATTTGTGATTGAATGTACTACATGCCAAACTTACAATTCAGGAATGACATTACGAACACTGCGTGGCACTTTGCCACGCCCTACAGGTCCATTTAGAGAACTACATATCGATTACGCCGATATGGGAGAAAGATGTAACGGAGCAAGATACTTGATTGTGGTGGTATGCCCTTTTTCACGGTGGGTGGAAGCAGGCCCCTGTCCCTATGCTGATGCAAAATGTGCTGCCAAGTTTCTTGTGCGAGAAGTATTCTCATGGTGGGGAATCTGTGACGTGATCCGTTCAGACAACGGCACGCACTTTGTGAATGACCTCTTCAAAGAAGTAACCTCCCTTCTGGGGGTGAAACACAAATTGTGTTCGTTTTATCCTCCAATGGCCAATGGAGTTGTGGAGAGGATCAACGGGCTGCTCAAAAGCAATTTATCGAAATTATGCAGCACGTTGAAAAAAAAATTGGGTATATTGTCTGCCCCTAGCACTGTTCCAACTCAGAAACCAACCATGCAAGGATCATCATTTAAGCCTGCACGAAATCATGACGGGAAGGAGAATGCATACACCGCTCTCCCCTGTTAGGAGGGTGTCTGATGCGCACAGGGCTGCCACAGTGCTGGGAGAAGAGTTTAAGGAATACCTAACACAGCTAAAGCGCGCGGTACGCAGCATAGCAAAACAAATTGTTTCACCATTTACTGCCTTTAATGCCAGGGGAGCAAATTCTTGTTAGAAATTTTGTAAGAATGTGGAATTCACCAAGATTTCATGGTCCATACACAGTGGTGTACAGCACCCCAACTGCAGTTAAAGTTGCGGGGTTAAAGTACTGGGTGCACCTCTCAGACGTGAGAAGGACACACAGTGTTACACCTCCCCAAAATGAAAACGATTGTGTGGATGCCATCACTGGCACAGGTTGACATGATGAAAATTGTAACTTACACAGGGAAACTATAGGGGAAAAGCAAAGGTTTTACATATTTTGTCTCTCTCACTCTCACTCTCTCTCTCTCTCTCTCTCTCTCTCTCTCTCTCTCTCTTTCTTTTCTTCTCATATAAATCGTGTTTTCTATTTTTTCCTCATTATTTCCATGATGAAATTAAAAGTAATTGTTAAATGCCTAACTGAGTAAAGAAATGAAAAAGAATGAACAATTGCAATTATGTTTCTTTTCATATGACTTAACGAATTTGTCTCGCCCACTGTTACGCTCACCTGACTCCCACGGAGGCGCAGGTCTGGTTTGGAGTGTTGTTGCTTCTTCTATGGTGTAGCGCAGGACCCGGAAGATGGACTGGACCGGACCTTCGAATCTGGCTTGTCTGGCTCGCAGGAATATCTTTCTGTATGTGAAAAGGGAGTATTAACAATCTGCGGGAGAAAGTATAAGCCTCCCGCTCCCTTCTCACCCCTCTACGAAACCCTCCTGCGACCCCCACGTGAAGTCTCACCTTAGGGTTTGAAAGGTTGAGCTATCCATCCTGCTTCTCATGCAGGGGCGCGTTGTATCCAGTTACTTCACTGGGATTTTAATTGTAGAGGGTTCAAGTTTTGTTTTTCCCGGTATAGTACCGTAAGGATTCTGTTAATGAGTATGATTCCGCAATAATAATTGTTTGTTGTCTCTTTTTCAGGTGCGGAAACTATTCCGAGAAGAGCTGTGGAACCGAAGAATGAGACTCTGGTGAGCTTGATGAGAGTTCTCTCAGTGTCCTTGTATCAATGCGCTCACTAACGCTGATGTCTTTTTTCCCCATAGGGGCCGGGGTCCGGAAATTCCTGGATGCGGCACCGACCCGGAACGAAGCTCAATCCAGAAGAAATCAGGTAAGTCTTTAATGGGCGTTTGGGTAATGTCTTTTCATGCGCCCACTAACGCTGATGTCTTTTTTCCCCAAAGGGGCCGGGGTCTGGAAATGCCTGGATGCGGCACCGACCCGAAACAAAGATCAATCCAGAAGAAATCAGGTAAGTATTTAATGGGCGTTGGGTAACGTCTTTTCATTCGCCCACTAACGCTGATGTCTCTTTTTCCCCTTAGGGGCTGGGGTCCGGAAATGCCAGGATGCGGCACCGACCCGAAATGAAGTTGGAATAACCCAACAGGTAAGCTTTGTAATGGAAATTAAGGTTTCCTTGTTTTCTTTCCCCTCTCACCTTTATTCTTGACTTTTTCTCCCTAGGCGCGGTGATGTGGCTGGGAGTCCAGATGTCGCCGTAGAACGTGGTGGTACCTTGTACAGGTGAGTGAGATGCGGCGCTGCAGCGATCGATGCGATGTGCTTTTAAATGGATGTCTTCCTTTTCAGGACCGTCGGCGAGATGTCTCCGGAATGCGGATTTAGCAGGTAAGGACTCTTCTTTACCCTTTTCTCTTCTCTTCTCTCTTTGCAGGTGTTCCAGGATGCTGGCAGGAGTGGCAGAAGACAGAATGCAGGAGCAAACAAGGTGAGCATCCAGCTGCTAGATGCAGAACAACGCGAAGCGTGAGTTGCTGCTTGGGCGTGGCTTAAATAGCCTTCAAAGTAGTTCCAGGTATGTATCCTTCCTCTCAGGTATGTATTCCTCCCCTGACCACACCCGTGTGGTTAAGTAGTTCCAAAGATAAAGCAGTCCCATTCAGGCCTCAGAAGGCCTGGATGTTGCAGCATGGTCTGCATCAGGTAAGTTAACACTAAGCACCTTTAACACAAAGTCCCCTTTTATGAGCCTGGCGCCCATGGCGCCAGGACTGTGGCCCGATATGAGCTTGGCGCCAAAGGCGCCAGGACTGAGTCCAAAGAGCCCCTACTTGAGGCTGTTGTGACTTCCCTTGAAGACATGATGTCTGCCTCTGGGGTAGCTGGGTCTTGTCTGGCACCTTGGAGGTAGGCATCATGACACCCACATAGGTTCAACATGAGCCAATGCGACGAAATGCCTGAGCAAGCTCAAATGTTAGATAGAAATAGGGATGCCACTAGGGCCAGTAGATTAAATAATTTGGAATGTGTTATAAAATATGCTGCCATACTATTTGCAATAATGATGTTTTATCTTATTTGGTATAATGTTGTTTTATATGTGGCAAATGAAATGAACAAAGGGGGGAGCGGAACTAATATAACAAAACCAAGGTCTAAACTAATATGGACTGGACTGAAGCAATGGCTATCTTGAAGGACACTTATAACATTGAATTGAATGATAAAAATATAACTTTGCCCCTTGAACTAATGCACGTAAACAAAACTACTATTCCATTGTTGAATAATACTGTGGCCAAGGAAATAGAGCTTGGATGGAATGTAAATGATGATTACTACTGGTTAACTAATTCCAGAAATACAAGCATGCATACACACACTGCACCAGAAACCACTACTGAATACACATATGTCACCATGAACAATATAGATGAAGCATGGTCTAAAATATTCCCGCTGCAATATCCACGAGTTGGTACCCAATTACAAAACAGAAAGAGGAGAAAAAGGGGGGTGGGAAAAAACAGATACGATATCTATCATAACCTGGGGTTAGATGAAATAGAGGACCCCCGACACCCTGACCAGTCAAACAAATGGTATTCAGACATGAGCGCCGCAGCAAAGCAAGCAAATAATGAAAGTTGTTATGTGTGCTCACTTATTCCTCACGCAACTGGAACCCCAAAAATGTTAATCCCACAGGAAGTACCCTTGTCTGAGGCCCAATGTTTGATTCATCTGTAGAATAAAAAAGACATTTCAAGCACACACAGTCACTATGGAAAAATTGGAAAACTAACAAACTTGCACCAGCAGACGACACCAGCAGACGACAAGGAGTAATCTGCCTCCAGGAGCCATTTTTCGTTATAAAAGGGACAAGATATGCAGATGACAAGTGGCACGATGAAACGATTGAATGCAAAGCTGAGGGGCTTCGAGGGCTGCCAGATGAAATTTACAAATGGGCAAAAGAAACGTGCCTCCCCATCTGGTCACAGCATATCACCAAGCTGACATGGGTCACACCCCTGGAGAGACCCATAAAGATTCAAAAGGAAATACCGCACAAACTTTGCTTCCATGGAGAAGGGAAGGTGAACATGGGAACCGTGCGACAGTGCAATAAGACTTTAATAATGCCAGTTATGAAAAAAGGCACTGCTGCATTAATGGATATATACTGGATCTGTGGCAAACAAGCTTGCCTGCATCTCCCAGCATCCTGGAGGGGCACTTGTGCCCTAGCCACACTTCACTCAGCACTAATGGTGATACCAGAGAGCCACGTCCAGTTTACAGCAAGGCCTTCGGCTGACACATCGACAGCAGGCCAATCGACTGACACATCGGCAGCAGGGCAATCGGCTGAACCATCGACAGCGCCCAATGAGACAATCCCAGAGCCCCCAGCATACAAACTATTGTCAGAAGAAACCTTGAAAACCAAGTTGTCACGCAGCAAAAGATCCAATTATATTTCGTCCAAATCGTCAGAACTCCTTGCTAATATCCCACAACAGTATAAGCTTTTCTCATCTGCAGAAACATTCTTTGCATCGTTTCTAGCACCAGGCGTTCAAGCAAGGGCAAACGCGAAATGGTTGCAGATAACACGCTGGGAGCTCATCCAGCTGGCCAACGACACTGAAGAAGGATTCAACATCATAAAAATAGAACTCTGAGCATTGCGCCTGATGACAATGCAAAACAGATATGTCTTAGATCTTATCACAGCGATGGACGGTGGTGTTTGCAAAAACATTGGGGGGGGCGTGTTGCACGTTCGTACCAACTTCCGATGCTGATAATGGGACACTGTCACATGTGATAACAGCAGTGCATAATTTAGGAGAAAGAATGAGAGCAGAAGGTGGAGTAGACAACAACACGTGGTTCGACAAACTGTTCAGCTGGATACCATCATGGGTGAACATTGCAGCAAAGATATTCATTCCCATCATAGTCTTTCTTCTCCTACTATTCTGTGTGTGCCAACTGGGACTAGGATGCTGTGAAAATAATATGCCTAATTCAGCAATGATGATGGTAACAGTGGGCTGACAGACAACGGTGGCTACCATGATAGATGCCCAAGTACAAACCGGAGAATACACCACACCACAGTATAGGATGACTGCCATCTATAGACAGTATGGGGACGTGGTCAATAATCTACATTACACTACCATTAGAGAACCAAAAAACTTGCTGTGGTATAACGAGGTTTGGATGGATTTAGATGGGGATGGTGGGATATACTTAATGGTCACTCCAGAAGAATATGCAAGAAGAGGAAACAGCTTAAGAAGTGTGTGCAAAGCATGGATGCCAATAAAGGGTACACCTGCTTGGGATGAGGCTGTGGCTGAAGCTGAGCACTACCGAAGGGAGAACCGAAAGAACGAGATAAAGTAGTTTGTTACTTTGGATGTAACGAAAGGGGGGAATGTATGGGAGCAAGGGGTCCTTAGGCCCCCTCGCGTCATACGCTCCTCAGTACAGGGCTTGGACCACGTGCCTCTGGTAGTGGGATTGCCCCTTGCCCTTATGTAAAGTTAACCACGGTTGACTGCTGCATAGATGGGACTACTGAGCAGGACACGGGGCATCCATCTTGTGTGCCCCCTTTCGACTCCATCTTGGGTAAACAGGCCTCACTGCGATAGTACAGCAATGCTCAGCTCCCCTTCCACCGCGGCAGCCAAGGACAGACACACACACAAGGCGCGCAGGCAGCTGGCTGGCCCCCACCCTTGCACTCCCCCTGCGAAGGAAAGCTCTGCGCTTCCATTCTCACGCTGAAGCTGGAGAAAGTTGCAACAATCAATATGCTACAGTTTTCTTCCTCTGAGATCACTGTTCGTCTGAGAACCGGCATGTGAACAAGGTTGATGCTAAGCACTTTCTGCTCGATTCGTCCTCATAAACGTGCAAGCCACCCACCCCCACTAGAACAATTTATTGCCATCCTGACCCTGCACCCCCTGTAAGGTATTTCTTTCAAGTGCCAGACCCTCGCCTGTGCTGTGAAATCCACCCAACACACCCACTACTAACCTTAAGCATCTTTACTCCTATATATGTTTTTACTTGTACTAATGAGTTTGAAACCTAGAAGAGATGCGAAACATAGCCTGATTCTTTTACATGCACAATAAAGGTCAAGGCCTTCAATTAAAGCCATAAATGACCCAATTGTACTGACAATAATCATTGTGTGTGACTTATGTAGAAATGTGACAAGTAGCATAAAATGTTTTAAATAATTTGTTATTTAGTGTGTAACATATTAGCTTAGGTAGTGACCACAGTGACCGGACCCTGACCTGCATGGAGCGCAAGATGTTTGACGTCCGTCAGCTACTCAGCCAACCAGGAGGAAGAGATGCTACCCACACCTGCAGCACCACACCGTCTGGCCAATCGGGTCCATTTAGCATTTTTTGTTAGAGTTACTTTAACTAATATAAATACAAGAATGATGTAATGAGAGGGAAGAGTTTTTTGGGTTATTTCCTAGCTGGAGAAATAAACCGTCCTTTGAACTCTTGCAGCCGGGTCTCAGTGCCTCTTTCCCCGACAAGGGGTTTTGTCTGCTATTTAATTTTTTCTCTCACACGTAGTAAGCCGGGGAAAGGCACCTACACTGTACAGGCCATTGAGCAAAACATTGATAGCAACCATGTAATAAGTCAATAAGTTAACAAAATGTATGTTGTTTAAGGTTGGAAAATTAAAGACTGATTCTCTAAATAAGTTGAATATTGACTTGTATAATTGGTCTATTTTGAATATACAATGCTCATGGAATGTTCTGCTGAAAGCTGTGTGAAATACCTACTCTAATTTAGAAAAGTATTGTAGCAACTCTCCTATATGAATACATGCCCTTATAAAAGGGTCAAAGTATATATGTTTGGCAACTAATCAACTTTGGGACTTAGGTTCCATTAGGAGTGCGTTTGGGCTTACTGCGTAGCAATACACAGTCCAGGTTTTGTTCAAAAAGGAAAGAGTACCAAGAAGAGCCATCACTGCCTAGTCGTGTCATATGTTCAGACTGTCATGATACGGGACATGCAGGGTTCTATGCCTAGGTTGGGCCTGCTTTTGCAATGTTAAGTTCAATATGCCAGGCATACTCATCATATCAGTGGTGGGCCACCAGTATGGACGCGGGAGGAGTGTGGTGTATCCTCGCCTGCAGGCAGGCAGCCTAGTCCACCGGTGTGCTTTATTTGCATGGGGGACTGTGCTGCCTGACTCTGAACACGTGGCATGCACCCCGCTACACATTTCTGTTTGTTTCTATGTAGAGCCATTTGGGCTAAGCAACAAACATATAGCAACAATAATGAGAGGCGGCAGGGCGTCTGAAGTCTGGCCCTTCCGCCTCTCATCATTGCAATAATAGTGTACACCCGCTTACTAACAGGAGAGAAGTCCTCTCCTGCCAGTCAGCATGATCGCAGAGAGGAGGGCTGTTCGGTCCACCATGGTGGCACAGGATGTGTAGAGAATGCGAGCCGGTAGGGTGTTTTTTTGTAAAGTGTATATCTGCATGTATGTGTGGGTGCATCTATGTTGGTGTATTTGTTTTTATGGATGTGAGCATGCAAGGAGTTGTTTGAATGTTGTGTGAATGTGTGGCTGAATGTGATAGTTGTGTGCGTTTCAGCCCCCGCCCCTAGATGTAGGGTTGGTGCTGCTCGGACATCGCATTATTTGCTTTGCACCATGACTAGACATGTTTGGGCACAGCCAGCATCAAAATGTTTTATGTACTGGTATTTGTTGTGGGCAAAGGCATCAAGAAAATGCATTGGAAAAAGGTGCCGTGCACTGTTGGTGACTTGCATCTATTGGGTTTGTCAGGCGTTACTATACAAAACTCATTGCAAACTGTGTGTCATTGTTCCACAGAAAGTGCAGTAAAATGCAACATTTTAACCCAGTATTTAAAAAATAAAACCTGCGCGCCGTTACTCCAACATATTAGGCGCACACATTTACGCCCCTCCAGTTAACAATTCACCAGCTTCCGTTGAATCATATGCAAGTTACAGCTTTAGATGCCCAAGTACTACAATCATAGGCAAATTGCAGACTCAGTCACACAAATACTCCCATCTTATGCTAGGTAAACGAGGATAGGCTAAGTATAGTCCGTTTATGAAATGTACAGGCTTATATGTCCAGGTGCTGCAATCATACACCAACTGTAGCCGTATTTGCCCAGGAGTCTTGTGCCAATGAGCTGCCATACTCTTCCAGCACAGTCACATTTTAGACAAAATTGTCCAAAAGGCAAGAATGCCAAACAAGGCCCAGATTGTGGAATCGGGCTAATGATGGGGTGGATTGTTTTGAGGCAGGCAGATTTAAGTTGGTATTGGGTATGACAACTGTGCATGTGTGGGGTACATCATTCAGTGTGTTTGTTTTTCTAGTGTGCTATGTGATATGCTTGAAGGCTTTTATGCTGTGGCAGATCACCACTGTAGAGGCCTCAGAGAACATGGCTTCCTTGGAAATTGGCATATTGCACCCCTGGGATATCCAGACTTTAGTCTACAGAAGAAAATTAGTTGGGAGAACGTAAGAGGATGGCAAAGTTGGAAAAAGAGAAACAGATAGTTGGAAGCGTTGAAGTAATTGGGAAAGGAGTGTTAATGATAGCTTGAGTTCCGGTTAAGGTGGACCACATGTCTGGATTGCACAAATGAAGTATATTGTAAACATGTTTGGAATCCTGCACACTATGTGAGGCAATTTAGCGGATTAATAGGTAGGTAATAAAGCGCAATGTTTGGTTGTGTGATAGGCTCAAGAAGGGCTTACGCTGCCTAGGTAAATTGTGCTGGCTTTCAGACTGGGATTCTCTATATATTGTTCCACAGGGAAAAACTGGGGAATAATAATTTGGGGTGCCTCCCAGATTATAATCCAAGAGTAGACCAGTCAAGAATAGATTGTGTAGAAGGTGAATGTGATTGGAGGACAGAAGGGAAGGTGGGGTTACTCTGGATCCAATGAATGTATCCATATATATTTTACAAGTCTGGCACTCCGAGTTGTGAGAAGAATTCAACAATGCCCTGGTCTCTGCATTCAGAGCTCACCTCATGTTGATGTAGACAAGGTTGGCTGTTCTGAGCCTTTTAAAAGCGGCTCAGAGTTGCTGCACTATTGATATGATATGATATGATATGGCATTTATAACGCGCATATACACAAGTGTTTCAAGTCGCGTGGAGGCAATGGAGGGGGATCGGAGGGAAGACAGAGACACCGATCTTACTAGGCCAGGCGACATTGAGATCATGCAAGTGCTGGGCAGGGGGAAGAGGAAAGAGTGCAGGGGGAAAGGGGAGGGGGCAGTGCATAGGATAAACAGTAAGTAAATAAGACAGTAAATAAATAAATAAAAATACAACCAGCTGGTATCATGTGCAGGTGAAAGTGCAGACATCAGGTGTTAAGTGCTGGTAGGGGGCTGTAGGGATACAGAAACAGTCCCTGAGTGCAAGGGTTGCCAGGGGGCGGTGCGGGTATGCAACTGGCAGGGAGGGGACCTGGGCCCGAGATCAGAGGGTAGCCAGGTAACCAGTGCAGCTTCAGGTTCAGCCAGGAGATCAGCAGGGGAGAGGAGGAGAGAAAGTAGAAGCAAAGAGGAAGGTCTTGAGGTGCTTCCGGAACCAGAGATGGTTCTCAAGTTTCAATGAGGCAGGGAGGCTGTTCCAGAGGGAGGCCTCAGCAGAAGAAAGAGATCTACCACCAACCTGTTGCTTGGAGAAGCGACTGACCCTGAGGGAGTTGGAGGCGGATGAGCGGAGAGCTCGAGAAGGAAAATATATAGGAATAGAGAGTTGAAGGTAATGAGGCCCCATGCCCCAGTAGGCCTTGTGGACAATGCAGATGGTTTTGAACTTAATCCTCGCCGCCACTGGCAGCCAGTGCAGGGATTTCAGTCCTGGAGAGATATGATCCCTGGGCTTGAGGCCAAGGACAAGTCTCACAGTCCTGTTTCGGATGAGTTGCAGAGGGTGCAGGGTAGAGGCAGGCAGATTTAGAAAGAGGCTGTTGTAGTAGTCAAGCCTAGACAGAACCAGAGCTCTGGAGACAGCGAGCTTCTGGGGGATGGAGAGGAAATGAAGAATACCTCTGAGGAGGTGCAGCAGGTAGTGTGACTTCTTAGAGATGTCAGAGATGTGAGGAGAGAAGGAGAGTGTGGAATCGAAGATGACCCCGAGGTTTTTAGCCTCACAGATGGGAGCCGGGAGAGGGCCTTTTGTGGATATTGAAGATTAGCCCTCCAATATCAGAGTTGCCAAAGTCTGTTTTCTTTGCACAGTAAAGCTTGTTGGTTTGCCCTTCTTACCCCAGTGATCTATGAAATGAAATAGTTACTGCTTCTAGCCCTAATCGATGTGCTGTTCCATGGGTACAAATATCAGTTATGCTAAGCAGGACTTACAACGTTTTTTTTAAAAAAAATATCTCTCCAGTGTGGTGTGTGCTATACACCTCAGTCAGTCCCTGAATACTGAATATTATCTGAAAGAGTACCAACCACTAACGTATTGCAGAAGCTCTGGTCAAGCCAGCAGAGGAGTCTTGTGTATTCTGCCAAGGTCGAGTCTCAGTCTGCCTTATCTGGTAGTTTCAGATCCTTTTGCTTCTGAGCTGGTTAGGTTGTGGGGTGAAGATGGAAGTACCCAAAAAGAAGCTCATGAATGCAAGGTGGGGTGGAGTGGGTCAAAGGCCCTTTTACTAAGTCATTCCCTTTTGAGTGTAACTGTGAGCTTGTAATTGGGTGGGAGAAAATGGCTGACCCAAATGTATATTGAGGGTTTGTTGGCAACGGATCTAATGGACGATGAGGGGAAAGTGGATGTCTGAGGAAGAGGATGTAGTTACTGAGAAGGTTGGAATATGAAAGGAGAGCCCAAAATAGGCCTAAATAAGCACTGTCATGACAAAGGGAGATGGGAGGCTCCCAACTGCTACTTTTAATGTTGGGCATCTCACTTTAAAAAGGTATATGCATTATACTTTCCATCTACCTCTGAAGCTAAGAACCATTATTTTTGGAAACAACTTTACCGTGGGGTTTTGAAAATTAGACCCAAAATTCTAGAAGGACTGGACAAAAGACTGGATTGATATAGCTTGTGATATGGTGTAACAACGCCAGTAGCCTGGCCTTGTCAATGGGGGTTAGGGGGTGGCAGTCCTAAGGAGAAGTCTACAATGAGTCCTAAGCCTGAGGGCAAAGGGAAAAAAGAGAAGCCCTAACCCATTCCCCCCCCCTGGTCTCAATATGTTTCTGTGCAGACCACTGTTAACTCATGCCATGCCTCTGCCAGTTGCTCACTACTCTTCTCTTATTCCTTTCAGAAACATGGGGTCCGTGCAAGAAGACAAGAATACCCATCAGGACATAGACCCAGAGGAGAGCATTGAAAGACCATGCAGTGATCGGCTGCAGACAACAAGCAAACCGCCCAAGGAAGTGAAGAAACTACAGCACTACCTACTTACACATGTGAGCGGCAAACAAGAGAGAGAGAGAGAGAGACACTACCTACACACACAGCAACACTGCAGACCTTGCAGGAATGCCAAACACATCAGATCAGCCCACACAACAATACAGAAACTGCGAGGAGCACAGGGGACCAAAAGGGGAGATGGACCCACATTCCCCTTAAAGGCTTACCAATAGGAACATGACTTTCTGGGCCACCATCTTCCGTGCGCAGCAATTCCGTACAAAGAACTTGGGCGGGGCTTAGACCTACTTATGACATTTCACTATACACATACTCCCTGGGTGGAGAAGATAGAGCCAGATTGGCCTCGGAGAGCGGTCTCAACAGGGCACAAAGGGGGGGATATAAGCAGGGAACAGGAAGCAAGAAGGGTTGGGTTTTCGTGTGAGGTCAGATGTGAAGTTGGAGGGCGACCAAGAGACCAGCAGGAGGAAGGCAGGAGCAGCAGAGTGAGGAGGTGAATTGTGGAACAGGTGAGATATTTGCTAGTGAGTGAAAGTGGTTCTGCATTGTTAGTAGTTGTGTGGTGAGTGTGTAGACCACGTAGTGGAATGGGTAATTGTAAAGTGAATGTTACTGAGCGAAAGGAGGGTGTTTGAGTAGTGGCTTGGAGGGAGGTGCAGTGGTTTGGAAGGAGGGGTAGTGGTTTGGTGGGTGGTGTAATAGTGTAAAGAAGGGAGTAGAGTAGAGAAGAGTAAAGTAGTGGAATGAGGAACAACATCAAAGGGTGTAGGCAAGACCTATGAGGAGTGAGAATGTCAAAGGAACAGAAGATTCGAGGAAGGAGGTAGTTGGATCGGACTAGAGGAAAGAGTAAGAAAGGGGGAAATGAGAGTGAAAGTTAGGAAGTCCCTTTGAGAGTTTAGAGAGATAAAGCCAAACGCCTTTACATCATCAACCGGAGCCCAAATAGTGTTTTAGCATACTGAGGGAGAAACAATTGCTAGCATTAACGTGGGAACAGGGAGTCTGGGCTTGGGAGGAGGGTAAAACAGATTAAAGAGAGAGAGAGAGATGGTCCTCGGGGCCAGATACCTCTTAATAAAAACCCTTGAACTGTTTTTGTGACTCTGAGTGATTATTGTGACATCTGTGACAAAGGAGACTCCATTTTGTCCAAATCATCATCCGTCATCAGGATCACTATTCTTGGAGGTATTTCTACCAAATAAATAGTAAAAGATGTTTGCATGCAGGAGTAACAACAATGGGCAGTTTACTGACTAATGGAAAGATAGGCATGATATTGGGGCTTGCTAATCTTTGCCAAAAACACTCCAGTAGTAGCTAAAGTGTTTTTGACGAAGATTAATGTACACTGGAAAACACCTGATAAGGAAATCCCTTTTATTTAAGATGTAGCCCAGAGAGGGACAAGTGTAAAGATCTCCAACTGTTCTGAAGTATTGATGGACAAGGAAGAATTTTAAGACTGAATGATAAAGACATGGTCAGTAAAGCTACATTTGCCAGCCTAGAGTTAAAGTGGAGACGATCACATAAGTGACCGCACAAGTGGGTAAATCCGGCAAACCTTGGAGAAAAGAAAACAATATTCTGTGCTGCTCAGATTATATTTTATTCCTGAAAGATTACAATAGTGGGACAAGAAAGAAATAACTCACTGCCCAAGGTGTGAGCTGGACAGGGCAGATGATAAACATGTTGCCCTTCGTTGAATGCCTACTGGTAAGATTCTATGGATATCCCCGTTCTGAATTTGATGTGTAATAGATGGATTTACATTAATTCTCAGTCTGAAATGGATCGGAAATTATCCTTCTACTAAAAATAAGCGCCTGGTCAAAGCAGTCGCAGATAGAAGGATGGAAGTGACGATTGTGTAGCCTTATGCAAAGGAAAGTGTAGTGGTATTGAGAACTAGTTAAGATTTTTCCTATTTTCTTTGAGGCTAACCCTGGGTTAAATATTTGTATGAATCCAAATCACCCTTATTTTCACTGTATTCAGGATCTACCAAACCTTCTGAACTTGTAAGAGGTTCAGGTAAATGTGTTTGGGTTGGCAGATTCACATGACTATGTATATAGACAGGGCTATTGAGAGGGAGGAGGGTGGTGTGCACTGGTGTCTGTTTGGGGGCACAATTTTACTTTCTTTTCTAGGTAGGGCTTTTTGGGCTTTTAAATAAACCATTGTTGCATGTTGTGAATTTAATATATTTACAGTGAGAAGCAGAAAGAAGGAACTATTTAAAATGAAATTAAACTGTCGGTTATAGGAGATAGCTTGGAGAGGATGATTTTAGGCAGTGCTCAACATAATGGGTCTCATTCTGAGTCCGGCGGTAGCCATGCCTGTAAATACCAGCATGGCTGCCGCTGGAGTATTGAATTTACCGGCAATGGGCAATTACCGGGGCATCCCGATCTAGCCTTCGCCCGGCAAAACGATTCCGCTCTCGGTACAGCCTTTCTGCAAGCTATTCCAGAAGAAGGTACTTCTCGTGACACAGGTGGACTCCTGTGCTCTGTAGTTTGCCGAATACTTCACCCAGAACTCTGTCATGGGTTTCTGCGTCCTTGGCGTATACCAGGATGTTGTCTTGGAAATAAGACACGTTGTCAATGCCGTGCAGCAGTGAGTTTATCATTCTTTGAAATGATGACGCAGCGGATGACAACCCGAAAGGCATTCGTGTATATTGAAACGTGCCGAATGGCGTGATGAATGCTGTGAGTGGGCGTGAGAATATATCACATACGGGGGTAGCCGCCTGACAATAGTTAAAGCATACTCTTGGTTCTGTATGCCATTATTCAAAAGAAGGGGGTTGTGGTGTTTGCAAAGGTCACCACTAATCCAAACCTGTGTCAAAGTCTAAAGGACCCCAAGGGGGTAGAGGCTACAAGCACATTCATTCGTACATGTAAGCACAAATGTTATACATGGTGCAGATTTATTACAACAAGCTAATAGGTCAACAACAATCAAGGTATGGCATCTTGCTGCTTTCAAGAACAATCAGGTAGCATTTAGAGACATGAACCCTAAAGAACTTCTGCAACAGAAAGTTTACAAAAGTGTAGGTTGCTCACATGTACTTATACTTCATCAAGAAAACACATTAGTTATAGACTGATGAGTATGAAGGCAAAAACAATAAATGCAAAAAGAACATAAGAATTCATTTACAACAATTTGGTGCAGTGCAACATAAAGATAGACTGTAGTGAGGCATAAGCAGGTCTAATAGGCACTACTTTATAGTGCAAACACAAATGTATAGGAAAGGTGCTTGTCCTTATAGAGTCAAGACAAGACCTCTATGTTTTAGACATTAGTCTGTTAACTATAGGTGACCAACCCTTGAGTGGGCATGAGGCCTTGTGTAGATCAGTCTGATGGTAGGCATCACGCATATCAAGTTTTGTAAATACTGTAGCTTCTTTCATCATCAATATAATCTTGTTGATGCTGGGCAAGGGAAAACTGTCCGTATGCACTTCCAGGTTGAGGCTGCGTAGGTCTATGCACACTCTCAACTCGTTGGAAGACTTCTTCTTAATGAGGACTACCGGGCTTAGCCATTCGGAAGACTCAACAGTCTCCATGGTTCCTTCCTTGACCATTTTCTGAAGCTGGGATTCGAGTGCCACTCTTGCTGTCGCTGGTACAGGCCTGACCTTATGTTTGACCAGTACTGCATTTGGTTTAAGGGAAATTTTATGTACATAGGTTTTTATTTTCCCAGGTGTTTCGGAGAACGGCATGGGGAATGCATTTTTGAGTTTCGGCGCTCCTCCTGAGGAGACCAGCAGCACTTGTTCAGCAGTGCTGGGGACTAACCGGATGCTCCATTTATGCTGGTCATCCCATCCCAGAACAGACGGGCCCTTGTACGAGAATTATACTTTTGTTGTGGTGCACCTATCCTTGAATTCGAGTTTGGCTTTGATGTATCCTAATAGGTCTACTGTGGCTCCACCGAAGACGGTGGGCTTTTGCATGGTGCTTCTGATCTCGACCAGGTTGCATCCCTTCATGTTTTTGTACGTCTGAATGGGGAGAATGGTCAGGTCGGAACTTGAATCGGCCATGACATGTCTTTCCATTCCATCAACTCTCACAACGCAATGGGTTTTCTGCCTCCGTGCACAAGGTGAGTTAACCATGGTCACCATTGGCTTATCGTACAAATCTTCTTCATCACTCGTACCTCTTTCTCCATCAATGTGGGTGATGTTCTTCTACCGCCACGTGCAGGCTATGGCTACGTGGCCAAATCATTTGCAGGGCAATCTCGATCATTCGCCAGGTGTTTACTGCTGGTGCATCTGTAGCACATGGGTGCTTGTCTCCACTTTGGTCCTTTCTCCCTGGTGGCTTCTCGCGGCTGTCTCTCTCTACGCCCTTTCCATTACACAGTGGCCATTTCGGAAATGGATGACGGCCCACTTACTTCTCTGCACCTGCTCGAGGTCTCCTCTTCGGCCCTTGTCATTTCTATGGCTTTATCAAGGTCCAGTTCTTTCTCTTGTATGAACTTGTCTTGGACTTTGCGAGAATTAGTGTGGGCCACTAACAATTCACAGGTGACTTGTTCCACATTGTCCTCGAATCCACATAAGGATGCCAATGCTCTCATCCGGGTAATGTAGTCATCGACAGGTTTGTTGCCTTCTTGTTTCATCGTGTAAGATTTTAGTCTTTGGAGGACTACGTTTCCTTTGTTGGAGAACTTTTTGATGATCCATCGAACTGCCTCTTGGTAGACATCATCCTCCTCTTTCGCTGTGGGCACGGCTTTCAGCCCTGCGAAGATGTGCTGCCCTTCGACCCCTATGGTGTTTAGTAGCATGGCCTTCTTTCTGGCCAGGGAATAGTCTGTACCTCCCAGTGCTTCCGGATACGTGGAGAATAATGGTTCCCACTGCTGCCACGGGATTGTCGGTGTGCCAGGGGACTTGAGGAAGGCAGGGGATGGTGCGACGCCCTGCATGGATCCTGCGCGGGTGATTTCTGGTCCTCGTCGGCAATTATGTAGTGGCCTTCAATTATCACAACACACATGTGTGAAAGGAAGGGGTATCTATTCAGCACCTGATACATACAAGGTAATGGCAGGTGGTTGAGTCCAGGAGTGGGGATGGGGCATTACTCACTGTTCGGTTCCTGTTGCCCAGGGCAGTTGCCTTCACTGCCAGATATGGGTGCTGGAGAATTGGTATCCCGTTAGCTGGTGCTCCCACTAGGCTGCCCTCCAGCCATGGCATTACGCTCAGCTAATAGGGATCTTCATGAGTGAAAGGTCTTCACCTGAGGGCTGATTTCCCTCATAAAGGAGGAGCACTGAGGCCTGACTGTGTCCTCTGGCCTGGCTCTGCTTCTGGTGCAAATCTGCCTGCTTCTCGCGATTTACGTGCAAACTCTTGCGCACTCTCGCGAGCTCTCGTTGTAACGAGATCTCATGTGGCGTGTTTCCACAAGCACACCTGCTTACAATGGAAAAAATATGCAATATTGAATTTTCCCACCTTGTGAATGCCTGTTCAAGGACATGTTGTGTGCTATTCAAACAGGGCGCATACTACCAACCACCCCATGGGAAATGCTTTGTCCACTTAGTGAAATTGTATCCCCAGAAGTGGGATGTCATTTGGGTGCACAGGCAGAAGCTGGAAGATGGTTTGCCATCTCGTCCCCTTGCCTGCACTTCCTCGGCACTGAAATGGCCTCATCCATAGTCTAATAGCTCACAGCACATTCCTACGGATGGATGGAATCATTGATTAGTTTCCCCTCCGGCCAAGAAAAATGCTGTATTAGTCCAAACTCACCCTTTTATTCCAATAGGGGATCAAATCAATTATTGCGATCTCAATTGCCCCCATCCAGCTCTCTGCCACATGTTTTAGGTGATCCTGCAACGACAAGAAATGCTCTGCCCACCTGAAATTCAATGCAGCACTGTATAATAAATATCAGAAACCTGTCTCTAAAGGCACCCCCAGGAGCATGACCGACTTCCTGTCTAGATCGTTGTCACGACTACTTCCTTAGTCTGTGCACCTTAACAGGAGAGCGCGCCTTTTCACAGCACCCCCTTGTTGCTGGCAGCACCCCATCCGCTGATGTTAACCCCCAGTCCATAACACTGCACCAACGGAAGCTGTTTGCCACATTTTGAACATAACCACTGCATTTGTCCATTTGCCTTTTCCTGCCAATTATTCCTTTCCGCATGCACCCCACTGCGTTTGCTCTTTTCACACAATCAATTGGCATGACACAGTATTTCAAATGGCAAACTTGGCCGCAGTTTTATTTCCATGACAACAGAATTATTTGTACACATTTGTGAACTTCAGTCTGCAAGTGTGGCGCTTGCTTGCCGGATTTCCCTAGCTTCCCCCTATACTTTTGTATAGTAGGCCCCCAACTCCCCCGACCCATTGTACCTGAGCCTATCCTGCCCGTGCAGGTGTCCGTGGGTGGGGAGAGCGCCGTTTGTTTTGGGGGAAGCTGAGCCTCCTTCGTTACCACCAGACGCCCCCGCCGATTAGGCCCCCAAGAGGCGCTGGTTCGGAAGAGCGAAGACCCATTCCGTTTCTTTCTGGCTCGTCCGGAGTCTATCATTTGTGCTTGGTTGCCCAAACACCGCCCAGCGGCGTCCAGGTGTCACCCTCCTTCCTTGCCCTTTCGTGGGTGGGCGGGTGGAAAACGAAAGCCTTCTGTGGCGGCGAGTCGGCGGCCGGGTCCCACTGCAGGAGCGAGTTGACTCTGCAGCCCGGCCCTGCCGCTTATAAGGCGCTCGCCCCGCCTTTTTCCTTTTGTTAGCCCTTCGCGGGCTTTTGGGCTGTTTTGGCGCCCTGGCGCCGCTCCGCCCCCTGCCCTCCTTTTCCCAGGGTGAGGGTCCCAGGTTACCGGCGACATGACCCCGCAGCGGTTACCATGCTGCCTCCTCCATTTTGTTTTGGGTCTTTCGTCGTCAGCGACATAACCACTGCATTTGTCCATTTGCCTTTTCCTGCCAATTATTCCTTTCCGCATGCACCCCACTGCGTTTGCTCTTTTCACACAATCAATTGGCATGACACAGTATTTCAAATGGCAAACTTGGCCGCAGTTTTATTTCCATGACAACAGAATTATTTGTACACATTTGTGAACTTCAGTCTGCAAGTGTGGCGCTTGCTTGCCGGATTTCCCTAGCTTCCCCCTATACTTTTGTATAGTAGGCCCCCAACTCCCCCGACCCATTGTACCTGAGCCTATCCTGCCCGTGCAGGTGTCCGTGGGTGGGGAGAGCGCCGTTTGTTTTGGGGGAAGCTGAGCCTCCTTCGTTACCACCAGACGCCCCCGCCGATTAGGCCCCCAAGAGGCGCTGGTTCGGAAGAGCGAAGACCCATTCCGTTTCTTTCTGGCTCGTCCGGAGTCTATCATTTGTGCTTGGTTGCCCAAACACCGCCACGCCACTAAGTGGGTTCTCGCCCACTGTGGCTCCCTCCTTCCTCTCTCCCACTCGTAACTCCAGCAATTTGGTACAAATGTTCCAGAAAAGAGCTCCATCTCTTTTGCGGCCAGGTGTACCCCATCACTAAGAAACTACTTGGGCGCCTTTCCGTTTCTCAGGCCATGCCTGATTTGAAGGACCCCTCTGCCCCTGCAGAACTTTGCAATGGCCCCATTCAGCTTCCTCCTTGATTTCTCCACTGCTGAGTGGTTCTCGCCCCCCCTCCATTGTGCCCTGGGGATAACTTCCGACCATATGATCTCTGTTTCGCCCAACTGTGCCGAGATCTCCTGCAATGAGCTCGTAATGTCCCTCAACCAGACCCCCTTCCCCAGGCTGGTCAGGTCGTTCCCTCCCAAGTGTATCACCAACACCTCTGGCTTCGGCAATTCCTGCACTGCCCTTTTAGCTGAGCCCACTTCATCCCTGGCACCCTGTGCCCTTAATCCTGAACTCACTGGCTGCTAGTCGAGCCCCCAACTGCCTACCTTGCCCCCCATCTCAGCAACTGAGGCCCTTCTAGTACAGGCCGTGAACCGCAGTTGCTAGGTTTGCAGCCAGACACCTCCCCACTGCACTACATAACATGGAGAAAATTACAAACACGCGACAGTGAAAAAACCCATTCCGCTACTGTGAGTTTTGGGGAACACTATTGTATTGGTTCTTGGGGGTAGAACTTGCACCCTTTAATTGCTTTCAACCCACTTTGGGCGAAAAACATCCTCTTCATTTTGTGAGTGTGTGGATTTTATGAATGGCCACTGCTATTCGCACCGTTCAATTTGGGTGTTTATGTAACACAAATAAACTGAAATGTGTATATTCCACCTTGACCTGCTAATTTCAGGTGATGCACCTCCCATTGTATTTGTCAATGCGTCCCCCCACTTTAATTTTTAGGACTTGGCCCCAGCTGCAAATTGCACTGCCGTGCGTCCCAACTGAGCACAGCAATAGTCAACCTCACCTTCACTTCGCCCCAAGATGGTTCACCCCCAACCTGGGCACAGCCCCCTCACCTTCACCCCCGTTGCTGCCCCCTGGCTTGCTACACCCCTTTTGCTCTAGCGTTTGTACTTTGATCTTACCAACCTGTACTGACCACGCCCTAAAAGCGACCCACACTTCCGAGCGTCCCCCTGGCGCTATGTTGTTGCCATCCGCCCCCAGTCCGTTTGTAAACGGAACATTCCGCTGGCCGGCGTATCCTTGCTGTTAACTGCCTGCTCTGAACATTCCCCATACTATACTCAGAAGCCAGCGGCACCACAGCACCCCTTCTTACTCCCAAAACGGCCCCATGTGAGCGACACGGACTCTTCAACTTAACAAGAGAATGTGGTGCCGACGCCCACGCAGTTCATATGCTAGTCCATTGTTACACCTTGGTCTGTCGCGCAATTGTCTTCCCACCGCTGCATGGTGCCTGATCCACCTTGCAAAAGATTTACTCCTGCGCCTGAAGCACTAGAGCCCTCCAAAGGGTCATAGCCTAACGTGTAAACTGGATACACCGCAATAAGTCAGAGAAGTTACCTCGCTATTGAACTCACAATAGCCTGCAACCGGGCAACACAATCAAAATGACCGCAATGAATAATTCTCTTTCCCCTTATCGCTGCCATCAAACCACCCCATGTGATCGCGCAGCCCTTTCCTGCTACCGAACAGCACCTTTACAACCTGCCTGGTTCCGCTACGAGACACCCGCCCGTAGCCGACCCTACAACGAGATAGAATGTCAAAACTCCTCTTTTCCCCTCACCGTTGAAGAGAACAATGTCCCTTCCACATAGCTCAGCTCAGAGCCAAGCCCCTTACTTGTAAATCACCAACACAAAGTCAATCCCCATTCTCTGCAACCCCTGCTTCTGAACAACTGCTTTCACCTGGTTCGTCTGTAGTTAGCAAGGCGTTTAGTTGGAAGAGACTAGCCAATTATCTGTCATTATTCATGCAGCATGCTTGCACAGCCCTATGACCAGCACCCGCTTAAGTCGCTAGACATCACTGATGCAAAGTGCCCGCCCTGGGTGAATATCATAAATTAGCATATATATAGCACTATGAACCCTCAGACTTCTGAGCGCTGCTCATCTCCCTGGTGTGTGATGACCATTTATCGACTTAAAGGTTGAGTTTGGTTGTGGGGATGTTGTCCCTTGGGGAGGGTGTGCAGCCACTTTTTCGCACTCGGCCCCAAACCATTATGGCCACGCTGACAACGATGGAGCAGTACCCCCTGAGTTGGGCAAGATCCCTCAGAGAAAGTGGTTACGTGTCGGTGTGCGTTTCGCTGCGTTCAGAAGCTGCCAACCTGCCAGCAAATCATAACATTATAAAAGGAATTAAAATCGCACCGGCTGTATATGGACCTTCAGTGAAACGGCGATTTAAAAGCCCCACAGGCGGTGGCACCGCTCGCCTCCAGACCAGCAGAGGAGTCCACGCTATGGTACAGCGACCCGAGACAGGTGCCATCTGAGCACGGCTGGCCATCCACGCCGTGTGACAATCTTAACAAAACAAGCCCAACCTTACTGTCTTAGATTTCTCGTTTGCAAATCCACCGTACCTAAAGTTCGGTCAGCTACCATGCAATTGAACCCATTGCTGTTTTCGCGCCAGCCTACTATCCTGCAGATACATCTTGTTACAACTGCACATTTACCGGTTTCGCCCCTTGAGTTCACTCCCTCAAACAAAATTCGGTAATGCCCCATGTGCCACTAACCCCTTATTAGTGACATAGCCCACACAAAGGGAGACCTCTATCTCCCCAGTGCCCCCAGGGACAATTTTGGCTAGGGGCGGAAGGCGGTGCGACCTGCTTGCGTTCACAACATTATTGGTTCATCCTGAATCTTGCGCGCTTTCCGGCCACTGTAATAAACCCTGATCCTCGCTCTGACCTGCACCGCATACTCCTATAAAAACAGACTCTACTTGTGTGAACCCATTAACCAAACCTTCCTCCTCATGCTGCTTCTCCCTGGAGTCACCCCATCCTGTGGGAACGATATGCAAGGCCCGATACCTGCTTGTTCGCATTGATCTCTCCTGTCCCGATTCCCTCAAAAGGCCTCTCGTTTGGTGTGCGGTCATACAACTAACACTATAATAGGCAGCCATCCATCATATCCCCTCTTCAAAATTGCTCGCATTTACCACTACTTTACATGCACCTTTCCCTATATTGGTGGTGCACACATGCCATATACTTTAAACCGTGTACAAAATACTGTTCGCACTTACCACTACTCTATCATGTACATTTTCCAATACTTTCCCCCTGCCCCCGTGTCCCACGATGGTGGATTACACAGTACTACTTGAACGAGGGCAAGTCGAACACCCTCACCCCACAACCACCCAACTGAGAAACTAACAAGAGGAATTAAAAAGGTGGCAAAAACCATAATTAAACGGAAAGAAAGTGAACAAGGTGTCCCAAGCTGCCTGTGGAGAGGTAACTAAAATTAGCGTTAGGAGCAAAGGGGCGCTGAACCTGGGCACTTTGACTGCTGGATGGAGCAGCTAAACCTCTAGAGCATAGCTGCACAGCCTGTGGCAGAACCCCTGAGCCACCAAGCCCTCAGGCCAATGGCTACTCCGAGCATGAGTAGGCTTCGACTCAAGTATTGCCAGTGCAAGATTCTGTTCCATTTCTCCACGGGTAAACAAAGGCAGGGGAATAACAAAAGGACTATGAGGTGCTTTTCACGCAAAGCGAGCATTGCCGCCCGCCCCCCCGTTGAACGTGCTCTCCCTGCGGCACCCCTCCGCCCCCCCTCCGCCCTGCTTCTAGCTTCCTTACTCTGGTGTGCTCGGGGCACAGCTGCCTTCCTTGATTTGTCATAATGCAGAGAAAGAGGGGGGAGCGAGAAAGAGGCGAGCCTCGATACGAAATATACACAGCAGTTTCAAACGCCTGTATTTCTAAAATACATCGACTCTGGTGGGACCCGAACCCACAACCTTTAAATTGCTTTACAGCATCCTTAGCAGTCCAACGCGCTAACCATTGCGCAACAGAGCCTCCTAACAGGCTTAGCACAGTGTGCATTTTTATAGCGCTACGACTTTTTACCCACAGTGTGCGGTGCTCATTTATCGACCTCGACGGATGAAAGGCAGAGTTGGGCCCCGCCGAGTTTCAAACCTGCGTTCGCATGCTCTGCACAGATGTCCAAAGCCAGCGCTCTGCTCGCTGTGCCACCTGACTGGCTGGATGGGGGCCTCGGGCATTTGCAGAACCCCAGTACACAAATCTGTAAATATGAGGCGATGAAGCCTAGGCTCGAGGACTATTTATTTTCCGCCCCTATTAAAAAAACGGGTGGGCCGTTTCAGATCGGCCCTGCCATTCGATCGCCTTCATGAAAACATGCCGGAAAACCAACCCCCGCTCGCATTATCTCTTGCCTGCCCTTCACGTGCCGCAAACTCATGAAAACATCCGGAAAAAACAACCCCCGCGGCGTTATCTCCTGCCTGCCCCGCAAGTGCCATAAAGTCCCCCAACTCAATTCCAGCGGAGGAAATGCCAGCGGACTCTTGGCCTCGCGGCATAGGTGGCGCCTAGCGCCACCCATCAACTCCACACCCTACCTTAGGTAAATCTGCCGAACTCCCGAATAGGCGCCCTGGTCTCTCCGCCTCGTGAGCAACTGGATTCCTCCCTGGACTGGAATTTCTGCCGCCGCTTCAACCGGACCGCTTCTCTCTCCATAACCCCCGAACAGTCTCCTTCGTGGATGAACAGGAAACTGCAATCGGTCCTTTCTCGCAACGAAATCCTCCTTCTATGGCACGAAAAAACGAAGTCCTCCACTTTTGAAAACGAAAGCCTTCTGTGGCGGCGAGTCGGCGGCCGGGTCCCACTGCAGGAGCGAGTTGACTCTGCAGCCCGGCCCTGCCGCTTATAAGGCGCTCGCCCCGCCTTTTTCCTTTTGTTAGCCCTTCGCGGGCTTTTGGGCTGTTTTGGCGCCCTGGCGCCGCTCCGCCCCCTGCCCTCCTTTTCCCAGGGTGAGGGTCCCAGGTTACCGGCGACATGACCCCGCAGCGGTTACCATGCTGCCTCCTCCATTTTGTTTTGGGTCTTTCGTCGTCAGCGACAGTCATGCTTGTATCAGCATTCCTCCATGATGCATGCCTTTCTATTATATGACCAACAAGCTCCGCCCCCTCAAACTCGGCCTGACCTCCCACCCTTCACTTTTTTCCTGCTGCTTCTAATAATGCAATTGCAGTTGTAATCATGTCCCGGGAAGGCCCTGCGTACTGCCATTGCTGCTGGTAGCCCCTCCCACGAATGTGCGGGCGGGGACGGGAGACACATGCTCCGACTAGCTATGCTAGCCAACCAATTAGCGCCGCTCAGCGGCCTAAGCTTCCCAAGCCCCTGCAGGCCCAAGTAGCGGCTTCTTCCACAGTGTTGGATTCTATCTTGCCGGTGCGCCGGCAGAAGAGAGAAGGTATGAGGCTCCATGTGGAGGGCCTGCCTGAGGAGAGCAATAAATCACACATGCACGCATAGCATCAGTCTGGCCTGGAACTGCCTCGCTCCGGCGCTTGTTCATAACACACAGCTGGGCCCTTTTTCTATGCAGTGGTTCAGGCCGAAAGTGAAAGAATAATAGCACTCTGCGTATAGAGAGACGTGGGAGGACATTATGCTATTTCTCCTCTTCACTTCCCCCCTACTTTGAGCAATATTTTACTTGTCTATGTGAATTATTGTGGAATAATAAAAGCACGAGGGCTGTAAAATGTAGCATCTACGTTCAAATAAAAAGGCACAAGTGACCAGGGGAGTTGGTAGGTCTGGAAAAGACCCGGGGCTAAGTTGATGTCGGAACTGTTGGGACTGGGGGCTAGCTAGTCTTTTGGCTGTAGCTCCTGAGATTCTATCCAGGGCTACAACCAAAAGATCAGGGGCTATAGCCCCCTTAGCCCCCCCCCCTAGCAACGCCCCTGCAAGTGACGTTGTGTTAGAGCAGCCAGAAGGGAACATATCACACAGCATTACAGGAATGTGAAAAATGAAGGATGTCACGCTAATTGTATTCCCTTCTCTAGAAAAGCTCAATAAGCTGAACACATGGGATCCAGTGAGGCAAGAAGCTGATTGATTCTGAGCCACGTGACAAAGAAACTGGAGGCCTAATAATCACTGGCCCAACATGGTGACAAAAGCCCGAGGCGAAGAGGGAATGTAGTCGCTTCAGTCTCTGGGGGGGTTACAAGCTAAGTGCTTCAGGAATGCGAGCTGTCATCGACGGTACTCTATATGTGTATAAACTTTGTTATGGAGTTTGGTATTAACAGAATCGGGCGTGTAGATACAACTACCTACGGCTGAGGAACGCCATAACAATGTAAGCTAAAGGTGCACAATGCTGCCAGGAGACTGGCTCACAGTGCCAGTGATCTGGGGATGGTGTCGGAGCGATAAAACATCAGACAACAAATCTGATCTGTGCAGCCACGCAGGCTCAGAGGAGAACACAAAAAGCAAATAAAATAACATGTAGGCATAGAGAAGTAATACATTCCCATAACTGTCACCACAGAACAGACAACCAATGTCAACTATTTTGAAAACAAACTGGGAAGTGGCAACTGCGTATTTGAAAATATTAAATTCTATTTTTACTATATTATTCACATGTATTTTCACGGTAGTTGGACCCAGTTTACATTGTTTCTCGATGCTAAGCAACAGACCCCAAACTTTCACATTTATTTGTAACTTTCCCAACTGGCCACCTGGAATCTAAGACTGGGCAACTACACTAAATAGGGGAAGAGAATAATGTTGCTACCTATTTAACACAAAAAACAATCAGGGATACTGATTGAAAGTCCAAAATTCAGCCTTAAGTGTTAGTGAAGGTAACTTATTATCACACATAGGCCCTCATTACAACACCAGCGCTAAACCATGGCGCTATTAGCACCATGGTTGGTGCCGGTGTTGTAACGGGTCTGCCATGGTTCAATGGGGAATTACCACCCCATTCCAAGGTTGGCGGGGCGGTAATTCCCCATTGAACCATGGCCCTTCCCCATTCCCATTTTCGCCCCATAGGGCTCAATGGGAATGGGGAAGGCACTAAGTATGGTACCGCAAATTGCGGTACCGTACTTAGCACCAAGGTCCCTTTGTGGGCCCCTACTTTAATGGCTGGTGTAGACCAGCCGTTAAGGTCGGGTCCCGCAAAGGGACCTCGTAATCAGGCGCTAATGGGTTAACGACGCCGCAGCCTTTTACAGCGCCGTTAACCCATTAGCGCCAGGGTCGTAATGAGGCCCATAGAAACACTTTAAGGAACCAACTGTATATACGTGGTATTTTTCTTTGCTTTCACAAAATGTGTTACCTACCGGTCCCTAAAAGAAGAACACCCTTTCCCTGTGTGGGGTGTCAGTCCCTAGGAAGGAGGTGACGCACCGCCTATCTAAAAGGGAAAGTAAAGGAGAGCAGTCCCTGAATCTTCAATGTTATTCACTGGGTATTATTCTTGATAAAAAGCAAAACAGTATCTAAATCAATAAAGCAACATTTCCCTTTGGCTAGTTCCCGAGGTATCAGAGGACATGTACACTGACAAATGACTACAATACGCAAGCTGGAGCTTTGAAAAAACAACTAAAAGAGAGAGGTCACCCCAAAAAAAAAATTAATGACACTTTCAAGCGAGCCAGGAATATACCAAGGGAAATCATACTACTACAGCACCCGAAGACAACTGAAAGCGAAGGAATTACAGCTGTGATGAGCTATTCACCTATGTTTAACTCATTGAAGAGGGAAATTAAAAGATTCTGGCCTATTCTCAACACAGGCTCCAGCTCGCTGGGTATGCCCTCTTTTGCAATCATAAGGCGAAGGAACATAAGTGAAAGCAAACAAAAATCCCACGTGTATACCGTTGCTACCTGTTTAACAATAGGAGATGTGCTACAAAGAACCAGGGTGTTGGAACCGCCCAGTGCAAAATGATAGCAAGAGTATGCACAGATATTAGATAATCTTCAGATTAGTGGTCCAAGTGAGCATGAACTACTAGGAACTGAGTTTCACTACTTTAATTTTTTACTCTTAACAATTACAATACTTTTTGTGACCCTTTCCATTATCCAAGAACTGTTGTTTTTTTAAGTTAAAGCATACCTCCTCAATTTACAATGCTGTAGCTTCTACAGCTAATTGGAAATCTGTTTGACTAGACATTCACAAGGCCTGGAACACATCTCAGCCTGCATGGACTCTAACAGGATTCATTTTAGCCAGTGGAATAGGGCGGAGGTCCAGCTACCACTAAGAAAGAATCTCTCTTCACTCCCCATCTCCACCTGACTTTTGGAAAACATGTCAAGTTGTTCCCTTGGGTTAAATGTTTAGACGTTACTGTTGATAATGATTCAGGTGGCTATTTGCAAAGGAATGCTATTTTAATAAGAGATGGATTTGTGTTATATTTTCCTTAGTGTCACCTGGACAAGTATGCGTTTTTAGAAGCAGATTGCGTCACTAGTGGCTGGGACTATTGTAATGCGCTCTGGAAGGGTACGTCAGTGAAGCTTATTTGCAGACACTGGGTGGCTCAGAACCATTTGGTTTATGGTGTATGCAATGCTTTAATCTACACCAAATTTAAAGTACATATATTCCTATATATCTATACATATATATATATATATGTACTTTTAGCGAAAGGGGGCAGAGCAGGATAAGGGAGGGGTGGCAGGGTGGGGAGGATGGGTTAATGGGGTCATTAAAAGAGCGAAAAACAGATGGAAATGAAACAATCAATTTCCCATGACTCAACGGCCACTTTCAAATGTGTCTAGATGAAACTACATAGAACTGGTTAATGGATGTAGGAAAAGTGATCAGGTTCAAGGCTTGCAGGAAACTGCTGTGGATTCCATTAGAGTAGAGAATTCAGCTTAACATTCTCTTACTCATCTTCTAATGATTCCATGAGCCCACTCCTTCCTACCCCAAGTATTGCATCACACAGCACATCCCAGGATGGAACCTTTGGCCTATGGAGGATCACAGACTAGTCATCTCTAGGATCCTCTGCCAGACCAGAGGAGATGAAAGATGTTCAGTCGTAAGACCCAGGCTTTGGAACACATTACGAAACTCTATTCATAATAGCACATGTTTTTGGAGTTTTAGGCCCCTGTTGAAGCAGCATCTGCAGAAGGAGGCGTCAAGTGTGTGTTGCAGCAGAGTTAGGATTTGCAAGTAAAGGTGATAGAATTCATAAAGCTGACTATGAGGGTGCAGAAGTAAGGCTCAGACACAATGGTGGCATGTTTTAGGATAGAAACAAATGCCCCTCTGTCCCTAAAACTAAGAGGGGGTTCCCTGCCTCGAAGAAAACTAAGGAAATTGTCAGAATGTCCAAAATATAAAGTCTGCCACTGTTGTGTCTCAAAAAGCTTACTTTCATCTCTAACACTAATAACCTAAACCAACTGTGCAAGGATGAAGCACAGTGTTCTGTAATGAGTCAACCAACAGAAAGGTTCCCAGTCTCTTTGGTTATCACAAGTGGCAAAAATAAAGAAATGTTCAAAGCTTCAGGACTCCAAGGTTAGGGTCGTAGTCCTTTCCCCTAGAATCCTTCTTATAGTGTTTCTCTCCTTTTGGGGGCTCTCATGCCTGCACCTGCTTATATAAATGTCAATAGGCAGTTCACAAGAATATGCTCCTTATGCTTCTCCTGTTTATCCCACCAACATTTGCACACTACTTTTGCAAAGCATAGGATTTGTTTGCACATTGTATTCTTCACTTATTTTGGATGTGGGTCCCAGACTCGCAGTATTGCGATTGGTTTGGTTTCTTTCTTGCCAATCAAATGTCTTCTCTTGGACTGTCCCTCTTTGGGTGCAAGTCTCAGACTGCTTGGCAGGAGAGTGAACCAAGCAGTTATCTTTTCATGAACTTCTTATTTAGATGCGAGTCCCAGACTCGCAATATTCAGATCGGCTTGGTATATCACCTACTAAGACTTCATCCTCTCAAGGACTGTCCCTCTTTGGATGCGAGACCCAGACTCGTAACATTCACAGTTCCTTGGTGTAATCTTCTGCCAGGCAACAGTCCCTATGCAGACTATCTCTTTTTCAGTGCGGGTCCCAGGCTCGCAATATTCTATTTGGGTTTGTTACAGTTTCTCATATGGGTGTGGATCCAATACTTGCACAATTCGGATTGGCTTTTGTTTCTGTTTATGGGTTTATGTCCCAGACTCACATTTCATTCCCAGGGTTTCAGACCCTGTTGGTCTGGCTTCCCCCTTCTCCCCTTGGCTCCTCCGGACTTCCAGGACCACTCAGGAAACCTGCCTACATGTTTGCTTCTCTCTGGTAGGTACTGGTGTTTCCCAAGCAGCTGCTGCATCTCTTGAGGCTCTGGTAGCGTTCGAGCTTCATCGTTGTCTGCAGCGGCTCACTGACATCTGCTTCTCCCCGGCGGTGCTTCCTCTCTCATGGACGCTTCCCCAGTGCTCTGGATGCCTAGAGGTTTCACACGGCAAAACCCTGAGCAGTCCTTGGACTGTGCTCAGCTTCTCGTCCTCCGCTCTCCGCTTCCCTCCTGCTTGCTCGCATCCTTTTCACCACTGCATTCCTCGCCGGATTTCTCTCTGGAGGACAGCTCTCTCATTGCATCTCAGTTGTGGAACATGTAAACTCCCGTGTTGGAAAAGGGAGTTGCTCTGGACCAATAATATTCGCTGAAAAGCTAGAGCGCTCACTCTACTTCTGCAGAATGATCTTTGGACTCCTGATCATCTTTTTCTCAGTCATTGAGAATCTAGAGATCGCATTATGTTCCTCCCTAGTGATCCTTGGACTCCTGGTCATTTGAATCTTGTCAAGTATATTAGGCGGACTAACTACTTGGCAGTAACAGATATTGGCCTCATCAAAAGAAGGGAGGGGAGGATTGAACATTGGAGAAGTGTTTAGGTGTACTAACGTGGGGGCGAACAGTGTGGTCCCTAATCCCATAGGGGTTTCCTCCTCCATGTGATCCTCCCTTGGTGCACCAACCACAGGGGGACTATTGTACTGTGGATGCACTTCCTTGATACATGGGAACAGTCACCCGAAGAAATTGAAATACAATACAAGGGCACATCCTTCTTATGTCCATTCCAACCTCTTGGCTGTCAACCTGCCCCAGCCGCAAACCAATGAAACATGTGTTGCACCATATTCTTGCCCTACTCAGTCTGCCGCCGGGTCCAAGGGCCACTATTTCTTTTGTACACTTATAGCACTGTTTCAGATATTTAAACTCTTAGGTATAAGTCAAGGGAACTACATCATTACCGGCAACTTCAAGATCTGTTTGCAATTCTTCCTTCCCCTATGAATGCAAAAATACATGATCCACCTGCAATAGTAGAGAGCTCAGTGATGGTGTCTCGCCCAGAGGCGTCAAATTACTGTCTCCTTATCTCTATTGAGACAGATACAGCACCAAAACAAAGCAAGTAGGTATGGGAAGACTATCTGGGCAGAAACAATGACCATGCGGATTGGAATAGGATATGTAACAGACCTATACGTTGGAAAGTGGACCTTGATATACGTTATACACAGCTAAGTATCCTTCACTATTTGTACTGGTCCCCAATAAATGTGGCTATGTACATTCTTCCTGATAATCCCTGCTGTTAGAAAGAGATGTGGTCCACTATTCATATGTTCTGGTATTGCAGTAAAGTAAGAGCTTCTTGGGTAGAAGTTCTTCGGCCAATGGTTGTAGGATACCCATTCCCCAGACAAGCACTTCCATGAATATTGGGACTCATTCCAAAGTTGCAAGGCATGGCTGATGTGAAGCAAAAGTGGATTTAGAGGGCCCTTATAAAAGCAAAAAACAGATAATAAGATTATGAAAAGACAGGGTTAAACCTCATATGAAGACTGTCTGCACAGTCTGATGACTCATACCAAAGGAGCTTCCTATTAAAAACGAGACATGATTGAAGACTCCCAAAAGATGTGGAATGCGTTTAATGAACTTTATGGGTGATTGGATCAGATTAATGAGACATTTTAGACCCTGATATTCATCCCCATATTTTGTCTAATCTCCCTTTTACCCCCTGCTCCCTGTACCTTTTTTACCCCCTTTTTTCATACCCTTATTTCCTCCTCCCCTTTCTTAAAATAAGTTTCATAATAAAGGCCTGTTAGTATTTTTTCCAGGGTCTTGCGTTGGTCTGCTTACCACAGGTTAATTATTTTAGTCAGTGATATTATCTGCCCATCTATCCCTCGCCCCAAGCTCTGAATAGAGCAGGCTCAGGATGCCGAGACCGCTGCGTCATTGTGCACTTGCACAGGTGCCCCCTACCTTCGCTCACTGACTGGGGTGGCGCTGACTGCCTTGGTGCCCATCCAACTCTCATGCAGCTGCTGGATGCCGGTAGTGGAAACAACAGGTGAGAAGCTCTGAAGATCTATTGAGCGGAGTGACAGAACACAGTCCCAGAGCTCAGGCTGAACAAATGTCAGCTGACTGGAAACCCTCGCTGAGGTGGAGTTTCACTAGGTTAAGACTAGCAGAGGAAACATTAGTTTCCCATAACAGGTTCCACATCCTCAGAGAGTAGGAGATGAATTTTAGAGGGTAAAAATGATCCTCACAAGAGCGCAGATAGGAACAGGCGTCACACCTCCCATTTCTCCTCAGGCTTCATGTTTTTGGTCCATTGGTCACCCACACCACACTTCAACGTTTCAAGTTCTGAGCCAGCACACACTGTTAGAGGGCCAACCACTCTCCGCCCCCCAAAAAACTGTCTTATATCAATTGTCACTTGTCCCTATTAATGTGCGCACATGTATTTCTTTTGTTTCATATTCCTTTGCATTAATTAAAAACGTTACACCTAGGCATGGCTTTAAGCAGTAAGTCTGAAAACAAACATAACTGTTCTGAATTACATACAGCTAATTTATAGTTTTGAAAGAAAATCATTGTCATCCTTCTTTTGGGGACGGAAAAGGATTCTTTGCAGAAGTGGATAATAATGCTGCAGTGCAGTGCAAGTGAATGCCATGAAGGGTCATTGCTGACCCTACTCTATGTTTTGTAGCAAAGCGGGTGAGAAGGTGGGCACCAGCTTTGCTGGTGTCACTCCCAGTCTCGATCAATCAGATGAACCGCAGCAGATATCACACCTCATCAAATAATCCGTTAGGTGCCCTTCGGTCAAAGGAAAGCTCTCAACCGTGGTTATTGGTAGTTACATCTCCTTCATCCCATTTCACCCAACAAACACCTCACCGGCCATTCTGCGACCCCCCCCCATTCAGTGCAACCCAACTGATAACCTCACATCCATTTCAATGCTGAATGAACCCTCTAATTATTGGCATCTCAATCCACCGTGATATCAGCCTCTATGTAATCCCATTCTGGGGCGTCTGCATGAAATGAGGAGGGGTTGTATCATCATTGCCACGGGTCCTGCGTACGTCACTGCTTGAGTGGACAGCAAGCCGCACACCTACGTGGTCACGACAAAGACTCGTGTTTTAGGACAGGAGTAGAGCAAATAAAAACACAGATAAATCCGAAAATGTGACGCCCTTTGAGGGCAAGTAAAAACATGTGGCTTGGGATTCACTCGCCCACCGCTCGACTGCCACAGCTGCAATTAGAACTGGTATTAAGCATAAACTAAATATCTTGCAATGTGGTCATAGTTTTATAAGGGACATTAGGGACGACGAAAATATTAACCATCAACATAGAACTTAAGATTCAGCCCAAGACACCAGTAGCCCTTCTTGGGGGATACTGTCTATGGAGCCTGTCCCCCTCACCCCTCAACCACAATGGACTCCTCTATTCATGTCTAGTCTGCATCACCAGCCAGCATCACTCAAACCACTCGCTGCAGGCTACTGGTAAAAGTAAAAGATGATCTAATGAGGACCAGCCGTATGTAGCACTCAACAGACCATTGTATTTTGAAAGTTCTCTTTGTTCTGTTTTTAAATTTAATGTCACTTTTCTGCCCTTGAATATAACATTACAGGGCTGATCAGCTTGCAAAGCACAGTCATTAATAGCCTTTGTGAAGCTAATCTTCTAACATGCTATGCACATTATGCTTTTACGTAACGGAGGAGCCAATTCTTCATTTTTTGCTCTGACATTTAAGGAATGATATAATCCACTAGTGGGTTATTCCAGTCCCCAAGGTCATTTTTAAGATGGGCTATAAGAATCTAGTAATCAGATTGTGATACCACCCCCAATAGGTCTAGTGACATCAGAGCAACTGGTTGGCTTATGTCTATGGATGCTAGGAAGTCTTGCTTGTTCTTTATCAGGACAGTCTTCAATTTTCTTTTTCTTTCTACTAGGAAAATGGAGATTGGATATGAGCCAGTATTTAGATAATTCTTTGAGATCACCCATGTGTTTCCATAGCAGAGGTGTTTTGTTTCCATGGTTTTAGAACCTATGAATGAGCCTCTGTTGGAGAGACGGGTTCTGTGCTTCGAGGATATCATGTGCCAAGTTATCCATCTAGCCATTAAGGAAGGAATCAAAGGCAAGGATCAGCTGGCAGATTCGAAGATTTGACTTTCCCAGCTACTCACGTGATTGGCAGCAGCATCATAAGATTGAAGGAATAGGGGAAATCTGAATTTTGAGATCTTGGGGCAAATGAAGACTCTCAGCAGTAGTTTCTGGATGGAAGCATGGATTTTTTTTATCTTGGTTTCAAATGAGGCAAGCGGTTGACATAGCACTTGTTCTTAGGTGATATCAGGTCTTCAACGTTCAAGTTTCAGAACATCTAATTTGTTTGTTTGGTTCTTTGCTCTGTTGTAACTGATTGGGTAGTCTGCTTTTCGGCTCTGCTTGCTCACCGTGGTATCTCTAGATATGGATATTGCTAAAGATTTGCCCGGCTGGGTCATACGTTTTCTTTCATAAACATTCCAAATTCTGCCCACTCCTTTTCATGTTTTAACAGCTCCATTTTGGGCATTAATTTCTTGCACATTCCCCTTGGTTAAAATGTCTTTGCCAAGATTAGATTTTCCATCAGCCTCTCTGAGTCAGTAGTTTGTTGGCAAAGGGACTTTGGGACCTGGATTGGGCCCCTTTGTTCAATAATCTGACATGCTTTGTGTTGCCCCTTGGCCCGAATTGGGTCCAGCTAGACAGGACTAAATACTTGTCCGGCAAGGGAATATAGAAATAAATACACAGATAACAGGGCGCATACATAAAATACTTTATTTAGTGATTATGTGTTTTGCAGTCTTTGTGTTTTTTGGCTTGCTGGACTTTCTTGGACTGATCCATCAAGCCCACAATGGGGCTTGATGGAATGTTGGAGAAATGAAAAGTAAAAAAAACAGAACTCTCATGGGCGGGCACGGGTGGAAGAATTCCAGGGAAAAACTATTAAAGAAATAAAACATTAGGAAGGAGAGAGAGAGATGCGTAGGAAAAACAGCTCCCTGGTGGGGCAATGGCCTCCTGCGGCCACCCAGAGCCTAAAGACATTATTTGGTCCATGTCACATGCGGGAGGCTAGCATGCTGGAGCAGTACGGCACCCAAAGAGCCATGGTGGCTGTCAGCCTGCCCGGGGCTAGTCTGGACAAGCCCAAATATCATATCCCCACCAGTCCGCATGTGTGAGGTGGCTGGGAGGGGGGGAGAAGATGCCACCCAATCCTTACATCGTGGGCCATGCAGTGCGAATGGAGCAACATGGCTGTGACTCTGTTGCCCCGCCACAGGCCAGTCGGGTCAGGACCTGAAAAGAAAAGCCCTCCCTGGCCGTGTCTGCCAGGCAGCCTTAGGGGGGAAAATGGAGATGGAGGGAGAATGCCCCTCCCTTGGTGGGCCGGGCAGTAAAGGAAACCCTGGGCCAGCATAATAGCCCATATGAAGCAAAGCTCTGTGCTACCGGCCTGAAGAGAAGTCCCGGGCAGCTCTGTCCTTGTGGCCCAGGTGAAGGCAAGTCCCAAGCCACTCCATCATCGTAGACTGGGTGAAGGTGTGGGCTTTAGGACACCAACCAGAGCTGTGGTGAGTGCCTAGCCTGAAGCCTGTGTCAGCTCAATGCAACACAGAGGACTCAGCCATAGCGCCAGGGTTCATAGGTTGGTAATGGCAGTTTCCCCATAGTAATGAAGACAAAACCTGAGGAAAGAAAGGGCCTGGACCTGCAGAAGTGATCATGGGTGGCCCCCAAGAAACCTTTAAAAGGCCTCATAACTGCGCAGGTGACCTTGGGCACCAACCCCCCCCAGGGCATAGGGGCTGCCGAAGAGCACATGGTGCGCTTCTAGGCCCTGTCGGTGATGGTGGGGACCACTAGGGCAGGGAGGCCGCATAAAGACAGTTGTGTTCGCTGGACCAGCCCAGTGAGCTTGCGGGACCTCATTTTGTGGACAGGGTCACCCCAGAAGAGCAGAATGAAGGGGATACAGCCCATAGTGTGTTCAGGGGCAGAGCCCCACTCCACCACCAGGACAGAACCACTGAAGGTACTGATAATGGGTGACTGATTGCAGCAGTCATCCTTATGTAATATAATATGTTTTATATGTTATTGTGTTTATATTTTTATTGTTTGTGTATATGTATGAGTATTTTTAGTGCATGTGAATATTTATAGTTATAGGGGGTTCTATTTTTAAAACAAATGTTTTTGCATTTATTTGAGCGCACAAAACCCAGAGACATCTAGTTACAGAAAGTGCATAGTATATTTAGAGCAGTGCATAATGGATACAGACAATATAGGTGTATGAATGCAGACTGGCAAAGTCTCACATCATGGTGTGGCGGCTACAACAAGCGTGCAGACAAGCATAAGGGACAAAATAAGTATGTGCAACTGCGGACTGGCAAAGCCTCTCCTCATGGTGTAGGGGGTTACATCAGGCATCCAGACAATCATACGGGACAAAATAAGTATGTGCAACTGCAGACTGGAAAAGCCTCACCTCATGGTGCGGGGGGCTAAATCAGGTGTGCAGACAAGTATATTGGACAAAATAGTGTAACGGAGCAGGTGAACGCATTTTTCCTAGCTCCCGCCCCCTCACCGCCGTCATGTTGGAACAGCAGGAGAAGAGCTTTGTGTGGGACACCATGTGTTGTCACTATACCGCATCAAGTGTATTAGAGGTGATAAGAACTCAGGCAACCATAAGGAATTTATCCTCATACTGAAACAGTGGAAGGATGTCAGCACGCACCCATGAACACCATGTAGTGCTGAGTGAAATCACACTAGAATAGAGTGATGTCAAGATACATTAGGGCATACTGAAACAATATGAAAATACTTAAGAGTGGCAATGTAACTGCAGTGACAAGAGAACATGTACAAAATGATAAAGCAATCATATATACAAAGACAATAAAGTGGCTAGGACGCCATGATAGGAAAATGGACGACGGCTCGTGTTAAGATTCAACCCAGCTACCTCAGAGACAGACCAGGGATGCAGAGTCAGGAGACCTTGGAGAAACAGTGCTGTGTGCAGAAAAGAGAGGAGCCTACGTTGGCCTGGGATCAAGGATGCTATTTCAAGGAATAATAGCAAGGCACAAAGGGATGCAGATGGATAAGCCATGTACGTAATACATATTTCTCTTAGATTAAAGAAGAACACATTTGCAAGAGTCAAGTATTGGATGATTAACAGTGAATACGGTCTATACAAGATGGAGTGAGCAAGTCTCTAGAGGCCAGGAGGAGCAAGAACACCCAGTATAATTAAATCAAATAGCAGTAAATAAGATGTTGAAATGGACACATTTGTGGTCTCTTCACCCGTGATTCAGAAGCCGAAAACAAGGGCTATTCATTAAGCTTCGGATGAAGATAGTGATGTGCGTACACTCCCTTGAATGTTCTAGAAGAGAGAGAATGCTACAAGGTCAACTACAGACAGGAAACTTTGGCTTATGTTTGGACTGATGAGAGATGATGAACTAATTGGGAAAGTGGGGAGTAATCTGACATGACTCGAGCACTTGGGCTTTGTTTTTCTTTGCTATAATCGGTATTATTCATATTTAGAGGTAGATTGAGGCATGCCCTACAGATAAGGGGTAGCCACTGATATACTTACCCCTATGTTTGCCACAGGTCCAGATGTTCCCCTAACCAATCCTTCCCTTAAATAGGTTTTGTGCTTTTCTGCATAGGATGATGTCATAGCGGACACATATTGGGATAGATAACCTGTGTATAATCAAGTTTGTGTGTGAGTGTGTGAGCATCGGTTCGTTGTTTGTCAGTTCGCCCTGCTTTATAGAAATGAGAAAAAAGTAGTATTTTGCCATATTTTCTGAGTCTGTCCGGTTATTTGTTGTGGGATCTTTATTGGTAATTCCATCTAGCACAAGATACGTTTCAAGGTGCTAAAGCACATTTTGGCAGCAGTGCGGATGGTTCAGGTCTAATCGACCTAGGCAGATCCAGACCTTTGGACTTTCAGCTGCTGCTGTTATTAGCCAGAAGAACTCTCAGAGCTTCATGTGGAGAAAGGCACATAACAAAACATGTGTAAGAAGATACGGTTGACTGGTCCCTCTTTGATGAAATCCATGTCCGGCCCCCGCAGGTGTCCTGCGGACTGAAGGCGAACTGGTCGATTGGGGAAGAGTCAATGCTGAGGGATCCGAGCTGAGCCACGTATGTAAGTAGAGCATTGAAGATGGCAGAAATAAGTGGAGGGATTGTGTTGTAAATAAAAGGTGTAAAAGTAATGGGATATTTTGGGATTATCAAGTAGAGAAGTAGATAGCCCGATTCCCGGTTCCAAGAAGGCGGAAGGAGACACACTAAAATAGTCTCCAAGTAGGAGTCTTAAGGATTCCTGAGGCAAGGCCAACAAGAAGAGTGCATATCAAACGCCAAATGGAGTAAACAACTGAGATGAGATACATTTACTAAAGGTAGTAAAGGAAGACTTACGCGGAAAACATTATTAAGGTGAACATGTGTAAGGGGTTATAGCATGTCGGTATACCGTTTTTGTTGTGTTTAGGTTAATAGATATAAAACTATAATAAAAATTAGGGTAACTATTAGATTTTTAATCAAAAGATTGACGTCAATCAGAAGGACAAAAATCCAAGGAAATAAATAAAGAAGAAATTCTTAAAATATCAATGATAAAACAAGATATTAAAATAGAAAGGAGCAAAAAGAACATTGTTGCATGGATTTTAAAAGTGGCTAAAATATTTTGATTTTCTGATAGAAAGCAGCGATTGATGGTGCCTACTCAAATTGATCAGTACAGTATATTTGATAAAATAAAGAGAAGAACAAAAGGGTGGGTAAATATAGACAGTCACGATTGACTTGTCATAATGGGGGACACTCCCCTCTTCTACACTTATGTAGGACAGTGCCAAAATATACAACCAAGATAAGGAAGTATCATTAGGAGTGGGTTTGAGGCACGACTAATAAGACACTCATGCCATGGCCTCAAGAAGGTTTGCTGTCAAAAACAGCATTGCGACATATGACAACATACTATGTGCTACATATAAGGGAAAGAGTTTACAGAAAAGGCTGACTATTTTAGGGTTATGGCAAATGTACCAGAGTGAGAAAGAAGATTCAGCTGAGAAGGAGTGGTTGATTAATCAGCATAAAGGGGACTATGTAACGCCTTTGACCCCCCTTTCCCGTCCTGGAAATCAGAGTGCAGATGCAGAGAAAAAGGGGTTTTATCCTTTAAAGGAATTGAAAGCAGTGACAGGGTATGTTAATTCAACATATGAGCCCCTGTAAATATATATTGATACACAAAGAAAGTAAACAGCATGACGGGAGAAGGGACAGACAAGATAGATGAATGGCGATAGAGGGAATAACAAAAGTAACAGAATGAATGGATGGGAGGACAGATACTACTAAAACTGGATGATAAGGGTGTTGATGGGGTTCGAGAAAGAGAAGAAAGAGAAGAGTGTCATGATGCCTGCCCCCGGAGCACCAGGCCAGGCCCAGCACCCCCGGAAGCAGGCATCATGCCCTCGGGTAAAAGCCCAGCGGCCCCATATAGGGGCTCTTTGGACTCAGTCCTGGCGCCTTTGCCGCCAGGCTCATGTTGGACATCAGTCCTGGCGCCATAGGCGCCAGGCTCATAAAGGGAGGTGTTTGGTGCACTTACCTGATGCAGACCATGCTGCACGCTTCAGGCCTCCCTGAGACCTGAAAGGGACTATTTTTTCATAGGGACTCTTTTTTCACTCGGGCTGGCCAGGGAAGGATACATACCTAGTTGGGGAAGGATACATACCTGGGACTTCTTTGGAGGCTATTTAAGCCACGCCCAGACAGCAGCTCATGCTTCGCGTTGTTCTGCATTCCAGCAGCTGAACGCTCACTGTGTCTGCTCCTGCTCCTGGACTCCAGCCACGCCCGCCTCGAACCTGGAACTCCTGTTAGGAAAGAAGAGAAGAGAAAGGTGAAAACCACGAACTATTTCAAACTTCTTACCTGCATCCGGAATCTTCACTCCAGCATCCCTGAAGAAGGACTTCCATTTAAAAGCATTGCGTTGCTCGCTGCAGCGCGCTCTTCACTCACCTGTCCTCGAGACATCTACCGGCTCCATCGCGGCTGTCAGCACATGTCGCCACATCTCTGCGCCTAGGGGAGAGAAGAAGAGACAAAAGGTGAGCAAAGGGAACACCGGAGGAACGCCTAATTTACAGCCATAATACTTACCAGCTTTTCTTGGTGTCATCCCATATTTCGGGTCGGCGCTGCTCCGTTGGCAGGTACTGCACCCCGGCCCCTATGGGGAAAGGACGAAAGACATTATTGGGAAATGATAAAGACATTTAAAGGAATCGCCCTCACTAACTCACCTGAGTTTACCATCGGCAATTAACCCCTTCAACGCATCGTCTTCATTCTGCATCTGAAATAAAGGACAGATCACAAGTTAGGAAGACAACATAAAAGGGGGCTCACTCTTGAACTTTTGAATCTTCATACTTACGGTGTTTCGCTCAGAAAAGTCAAGAGGATTTTGCCATCGCCATTCTGAAAACCAGTGAAGTAACTGGACTAACGTGCGCCCCTGCACCAGACGCAGGATGGAGAGTTCATCCTTCCGAACCATAAGGTGAGCTTAAACCGGGGGTTTGGAGGAGGAAGTTAGAGGAGAACGAAGGGGAACAAGGGGGGAATCAAGCACTCTATTCTGCAGACGGTTAATTCCCTTTCTCATCTGCAGAAGGATATTCCTACGGGCCAGTCAAGCAAGATTTGGGGAACCAGTTCAATCGGTGTTCCGGGCTCTGCGCATCACGCTTGAAGAGGTCACAGCAATCCAGACTAGACCTGCGCCTCCGTGGGAACCAGGTGAGCGTTACAAAGAGCGGGAAAAGAAAGAAAAGGAAGAAGAGAGAGCATACAAGGAAGAGAAGGAAAGAGAAAGCAAGCGAAGGGAAGAACAAAGAAGGTATGAGGCGAGTAAAGAAAAGGAGAGACTACAAGAAAAGAAACAAGAGGAGGTAGAAGCCCAAAGAATGAAAGCACATAGGTTGCAAAGAAGGGGAGAGAAAGATGAATTAAGGGAAATGAAGAGAAGGGAAGAAGAAATGAACAGAAGTAGATGACTGAAAGATGACAAGATAGATTATCTATGTCATAGACGCGTAGTGCAGATTGAAGCACAAGAACGACTTGAGGAAGAGAGAGGGTCACAACAGCCCTGCAGGGAGCTGCAAGGGATACCAAGAATACCAGCATGGGCAGAATGACAAGACATAGAAAACGTAGGGAAAACTATTGGGGATTTATGTAGACAAATGAGGGATAAACTCGTGCGACAAACTACGCCTACACCAACCGACAAGAACACTAAGATCAAGCACCGACATACGCCTGGAACCAAAACCCTACAACAGAAAAAAACTCGGAGGATCGTCCTTCTCTCACCAGGCACCCAAAACCTGGAATGACCTACCTAAGAATATACGGAATACAACAAACCACCTAGCATTCAGGAAACTCCTCAAATCATGGCTCTTCAAAGCGTAACCACAGCGGAGACGCACCAGAATGCCCAGACATTAAAACAATGACGAAAATAACTCCAACCTCGACCACTCTCAAATTGGACAAACACTCAAACCAAATAACCAACCACTCGACAGAGCATAAGACATCATGGAAAATAGCCACAAAGGAAGGCTGCAGAGACTGACCACACACCTAGACACAGACGAAAGCCCCAAGTAACTCTCCCACTTGTACGTACCGGACGAACATATCCAGACCCGCAGACGCGTCTGGATAGACGTTGGCCTGCGTCGCATCTGGATAGGATCGATTGAAGGACAACATGCCCACGCCCAGAAAACGTGAATGCTAACATGTGCCACACCTAGAATTGTGAACACCGGCCTGCGTGGCGCTCAGATGGAGTTGTGAATGTTAGCATGCCCACACCTGGACGGGTCTTTAGACACTAGCCTGCGCCGCATCTGGATGGGGGTGTGAGGGTTGGCATGACCACACCTGGATGGAGTCCTAATCATTGGCCGACGGCACGTCTAGATGGGAATATGAAGGGCCAACAGGCATCACACTCAGACTGAACTACGAATGTTAGCATGGTAAAGGTCAGGTAAGCCACAACTCACACAACCATCTCTCACACAACAGGCCGCACGCACTTCACAACACTGCAACAACACATAAGCCGGAACAACAGCACAGGCGGACTGACTCCGATCCGATACCGCCACCAAAGCTCAGCACCCGGTGTATACTGAGTTGAAGCTGCCAACAGAACACCACTCCTCTCACTATCCTACTCCCTTCTTCACCTTACTAACCCATCCCACCTTTATCGTTTACAGATCCGCCTGAGCGCCTGGGGACCAATTCCATTGGTGACGGTGCGCGGTACAAATACCTTTAACATTTAACATTTAACATAAAGAAAGGTAAAAAACTCAAAAGAATTTCGAAGGTTCTCTTTCGAGGGAACAGGGAGGTAGGTTAGATGACCTCATAACAGACGAACATAGAACGCTGTCTTTAGGTCCTCATTACGAGGCTGGCGGTAGCCATGCCTGTTATACAGGCATGTCTCCCGCCGGTATTTTATTTTTTCCGGCACCCAGAAATGGGCAATTACCAAGTCATTACAGGCTTGCCGAACTCTGTATTTGCCTATTCCTGGGCGCCGGGAAAAACTCTTCCCCATTCCCATTTGAGCCCAATAGGGCTCAATGGGGAAGCTGGATGCACCGGCACAGTTATGAACGGTGCCGGTGCATCCGACATGCTGTGCTCGCAGAAAGACAGGGGCAGAAAGGCCCCCGCGAGCACAACTCGTAGTTTGCCGGTACGGGAACTACCGTACCGGCAAGCTTACTGGTACCGTAGTTCCCGGACTGGCAAACTTATAATGAGGCCCTAGATCTTGATGATGCGGAGAAAGATAATAGTCATACAAGCTGGGGCATAATGATGTCAGACGAAGAAAGGGAAGAAAACAAGAGAGCATGAAGGTAGAGCGCATGCAGGTTTTCAATAGAATGGAGCATAGAGAAAGGGGCAAAATGGTCAGCTCTAGAGGACCCCTAGGAGAGAACCGCAGAATCAACACCATACACTGGGCGACCTCAAGGAAGATCACGCAGTACAGGGGATGTATCCCCGCCTTATGTAAGCAGATTAAGTGCATTACCAGGACGGAGAAAACGGGCGAGTCTAGCCCCGCCTGGAAAACAAGAAGTGCAGTCAGGCAATATTATGGCCCAGGATTTTCACAATTCCCATTATTAGAGAATGGGGGGGAGGACAACCACACTATATTCCATGTCCACAAATGGACAAAGACAATTTAAAATGTAAATTACTGCGTTTGACTTCCGGTGCGGGGAAATGGATTTATGAGTTATAGAGAATGACATCAGGAATAACGCTAGCCATAGGTGATATAAAAGGCCTGTTAGCAGCCATCCTAGGGGATAGGGGATAGGGCTGACGACATTTGGAATCGAGCAGGATACGCACGTGTGACTGCACAAATCATGACACACGATTGAGCGCCATTTAATAATTGTAGCGCAGATGTATGGTGGGCGCTCAGAGTGCAATATACTGATACATCAGATATTGGTCCGATTATGATTTGGAAAATGGGTGGGAATGAAGACCCTGTTGCGTTTATTCTAGATATTCAAGAGAGATGGCACCTTGAGATGAGAGAACTGTGGGATAAAATGGTAGGATTAATTTACCAAATTTTATGTCAGGGTCTGCCCGAGCCAGTGTAACGGCAAATGAAGAAACTGGTGGGAATAGAAGCAAAAACCATGGCCAGAAATACAGTTGATGATCGTGTATCACTGCTAATTGTTACAAGAGAAGAATAAACAGAAAGCTGAGAGAAGAAATCAGGAGAAGGCAAAGTTAGTTCAGAAGACGTTATCAAAATTAGCTATAGAGGGAGCAGTATTGACGAGTAATGAGTGTGTGTTGACACAAGAGATGCGACCAGCACAGCAAAATAATGTAGTGTATTCCCCAGATCAGAGTGGGTACAATTTTTGGCCAAGAGGAAGAGGCAATGGACCTACAGGAGCAGAGCTAGGTGGATTTTAAAACCCTCAGGGAGGAGGACCATTCAATGGTGGACAGGCACAACAATGCATGCATTGTGGGAGAATAGGACAAATGGCCAGAACATATAAAAGCAGAGGAGGCATGCAGCAAAATTGGCAAACTCCAAGATGGGGGATGGTCTATGTTTCCGCAATACAATACAGAATCTGAGGAATATTATGCCCAAGATCACATGCAGACTCATATGCGTGCTCCGCAATCACAGCAGATACTGCAATCGCCATTGCAAATGCAATTGCCACAAGGGCAACCTCAGCCAGTGTAACGGCAAATGAAGAAACTGGTGGGAATAGAAGCGAAAACCATGGCCAGAAATACAGTTGATGATCGTGTATCACTGCTAATTGTTACAAGAGAAGAATAAACAGAAAGCTGAGAGAAGAAATCAGGAGAAGGCAAAGTTAGTTCAGAAGACGTTATCAAAATTAGCTATAGAGGGAGCAGTATTGACGAGTAATGAGTGTGTGTTGACACAAGAGATGCGACCAGCACAGCAAAATAATGTAGTGTATTCCCCAGATCAGAGTGGGTACAATTTTTGGCCAAGAGGAAGAGGCAATGGACCTACAGGAGCAGAGCTAGGTGGATTTTAAAACCCTCAGGGAGGAGGACCATTCAATGGTGGACAGGCACAACAATGCATGCATTGTGGGAGAATAGGACAAATGGCCAGAACATATAAAAGCAGAGGAGGCATGCAGCAAAATTGGCAAACTCCAAGATGGGGGATGGTCTATGTTTCCGCAATACAATACAGAATCTGAGGAATATTATGCCCAAGATCACATGCAGGCTCATATGCGTGCTCCGCAATCACAGCAGATACTGCAATCGCCATTGCAAATGCAATTGCCACAAGGGCAACCTCAGCAAGTTCCTAAGCAAACACAACAGGTACAAATGCAGAAAGCGCAGAAACAACAGGCCATGATACCACAATGGAATATGAATGCAGGAGTCCAGCAAGCACCTGCACCCAAATTAGGGAGCGTCACTGTGGTAGGAGAAAATCCTTTTACATGTACAGGGACGAATTTATATCCACAATAGGTCAGCCCACAGAGCGACCTGATCTGTTCAGTACTATCTGTGAAACTGGACCCCCAAGAGGAACCAAGGGTCAAGGTAGCGATAGGTGGCAAGACATTTTCATTTCTAGCAGATACTGGCGCAACTTGTTTCTGTGTCCATGAGGAAAATATCCAATGTCAGGTATCGCCATGAATGCACAGGGATTCTCTGGGGTGATGAGCTTAGTTCCTTTCACAGACGAATTACCAATCTCTGTAGGAGAACACAACATATTGATGCCATTATTATATTCTAGGCAGACGCCAGTTAACATATAAGGGCGTGACTTGATGATGAAACTTAACAAGATGATATATTTTACTGATAAAGGAATAGTGTGTTCCACTCCAGGGATACATTATATGAATGTGAGAGAGCTTATATTAGCCTTCACAGGTCAGAAGGCATTACGAGGAGTTTCTTTAGATTCAGAAGTATTTTTGTATGGAGTGACTGTTCTATTATCATGGTTAGCCAGGTTGGTAGGTAAAATACTAAGAATACCTGATGAGTTTTTGTTTAGACCAGAAATCCCCATGGATGATGAAGGGCAGACCATTCCTTTGGAATTAGAAGCTGCAGTGTCAGAGTGGAAAGAGTGGTTCTTCATGCGACAGATGACAGTGTAGAGGATGGAGAACAGTGGTAGCCCTCAGCGAAGGGTACAGGTTGACAGATGACGAGCTGTTTAGGGATGAATACTCAGATGATGAATTAGTATTTTTCATAAATTTCACGTATTGAATTAAAGTAGAGAATAGAGAAATACAACAGAGAATGGCGCTGGTAAAAAAGAAACCATAGTTTTCCAGAGAAGATTTAGAGAAAGTGCCAAACATTTTATGGACCACAAGCCCATATGATGTGTGTCTATTTAAAGAAGTAGGAGCAGTTCATATCAAGCTTAAGCCAGGAGCACGTTTGCCACAAGCAAAGTAATACCCTATGTCTGGAGAAGTAGATGAAGGTATATTTGAGACCATTTCTTCTTTAATGAAGCAAGACATATTGGTCCCATCCCATTCTCCATGTTTCACGGCTGTATACCCAGTGAGAAAATCAAGAGGGGTTGTGGAGATTCATACAAGTTCTTTGGCCCCTAAACAAGATAGTCGAAGCTGTGTTGTCTTTAGTTCCAAATCCAGTGACAATATTGTGCAACATCACTTTACCGTTATAGAGTGGTGCTGTGAGTCCCCTTCAATCTTTAACAGAGTCCTTTTCAGATGGACCTAGATAATGTACAGCTCGAAAGCACAATAATTCAATACGTAGATGCCATTTTGGTGTGCAGTGAGACAGGGGAAAGATGCAGAGAAGATTCAATGAAACGTATTTATTTATTTTCACATTTGTAAAGTGCACCAAAACCGTGGGCATCATGGTGCTGTTAGGTTTCAGGTTACATGTGAAATTCATAGTTATAGAGAGCATAGAAATACAGTAGACCAAGCTATGGAGTTATGCAAACAGCCATGTTTTTAGCGATTTCCGTAACGTTCAGTATGATTGGTCAGCCTGCAAGGCTGGTGGTAGTAAGTTTCATTGGGTGGCTGCAATGCTAGGAAAGCTTGCAGAGCCTGCCTTGGCCCATTTCAATTTGGGTTGGACCAGTTGATCGGTATATGAAGTTCTGGTAGGTCTGGAAAAGATTGCTTTCTTAAATTTCTGTGAGAGATAGGGAGGAGCCGCCTTGGACAGGAATCTGTGTATTATTGAAAGTGTATTGAATAAGATCCGTTCCTGGATAGGTAGCCAGTGGACCTTTATTTCTGGCTGAAGTGATGTGTACATGTTTCGGTGTAAAGCCCTCATTATTTTGGATCACCTGCATCTTCTGTAGGGTATGTTCTGAGGTGCTTGCAAATATTGCATTACGGTAGTCGAGCCTGAACACAATGATGGCCCGGGCTATTGTGAGATCACTGTCAGTGGAGAGGAAGGGCCTGGAAGCATTGACCAATTTGGTGGAGTAGGCCGCAGAGGAGGAGATGGCATTCACCTGTTAGGTCAGTGAGAGGGTGGAGTCTATCTATACGCCCAGTATCTTCAGTGGGTGGGGACACCGTGATTGGGGTGTTGTTGATTTTTAAGGATGTATAGAGGGCATCCAGCTTCTTGACCATGACATCTGAACCCACTATGAGGACCTCTGTTTTCTCATCGTTGAGACACAAGTGGTGAGTGCCCATCCACATTTGTATGGTCGATTATACAGCGTTTAGCCAAGTGGAGTCTGCCCTGTACGTGCCGGTGAGTGTGGAGTAGAATTTGGGTGTGATCAGCATAGGTGTTGTAAGTTATGCCAATGGAATCAAGTAGGATAAATAAAGGCTTTGTAAACATTTTATAGAGAATCAGGGAGACACAGGAGCCTTGCAGGATGCCACAGGCAATAGGTATTGGAGGAGCATTAGCATACTTTGAAACACTTGTGTATAGGCACGTTATAAATGCCGTATAATATCATATCATACTCAGCAAAGACTCTCATGGATCTGTTTTGCAAGAAGGAAGAGATCCATGATGCTGCTTCTGGACAGAAGTTAGCTGCTGTTGTAAGGTAGTGACACAGGATTTTGTGGTCAAATGCAGCTGAAAGGTGAAGGAGGAGCAGGAGAGTCAGTTTTCCCTCATCCCTGATCTCATCCAATCGATTCTTAAGGTCCAGCAAAGATGACTCTGTGCCATGGCCAGGACAAAATCCTAACTGGCGCGCTCCAAGGATGTGGTTTGTTTCAAGGTAATGCTGGATTTGCAGGTAGGCTGCTCTATCCAGAATGTTCAATAGGAAAGGGGCGTGGTGAAAGGGTAGTGACTTATGACCATACTCTCAGAGAAAGGGTATAAGGTGGACAAAGAACAGTTATCAATACAATACAATACTGTCAGGAAGAGAGCAGAAGCAATTATTTATTTATTTATTTACTTACTTACTTATTTTGACACTTATATAGCGCACCTAGCCCGGAGGCATCTGGGCGCTTACTTACAGTGCGTAGAGGTTACAATAGTTGCAGTGGAAATACATGAAACAGACAGCCCCTAAAAGGGGTGAGCACTTAGACAAAAGAACAAACAAGTTAACAAACAGAGATTACTCAAAAGGGCACATGACAGTGGGTGGATATCTATAAGAAGACATCAGAACCCAAAACAGCAAGAGAAATGCAACAATTTCTAGGCATATGTAATTGTTGTAGGGCTTCGGTTTTTGATTACAGTACATATGTTTGTATACTTGTAAAAGGATTTAAAGAAGCACAGGTGGACAAGAGTAAGATAACGTGGACAGATGAGATGACTGAAGGATTTGAAGAACTAATAAAGGCAATCAGTACAAGCCATGTGTTATCATGAAGAATTTTACTTATTTTCTCATTCAAATGGGCAAGTAACGACAGCAGTCCTTACACTGAAAACGACATTAGGACATGCACATAAACCATTGGCTTAGTATAGTAGGGTTTTAGATCCAGTTATGAAAGGACATCACCCCTGTTAGCAATCTTTAGCTGCTGCAGCATTTGTGATTGAAAAAGCTTGAAGTGTAACAATAGGGTGTTTAGTAAAACTATTTGTAGAGAATGCATTATTTGCAATTTTAGAGAAACCCAAAAGTACACTAACAACACAAAGAGCATCCAGATATGAGGTTCATAGCAGAACTGGCAGGGGATGATGATTATGTACATGATTCCACAAAGTATACTGAAAACTATAATGAAATTCCCCAAGCTAGGGATAATGCTATTGGGAGGGGGGAAGTTGTTTTTATTGCTGGTTCTTCATAAATTGACCAAACGACTGACGAAAGTCATACTGGATCAGCAGTAGTGAAGCTGAACCAAGAGGGTGAATTTGAGGTAGTGACAAGCGCGAGATTGCATTTGCATTGCTCAGCACAGGCTGCAGAATTAGTGGCGCTTATCACCACACTGCAGAGATTTCAAGAAGAGGAAGTGATGGTGTACTCCGATTCCGGCTATGTGATGTCAACTGTACACGCAGGTTTGTCACGTTGGAAAAGGAGGATTTTCCTCCATGCAGACGGCACTCCAGTACAACATGCAGCCCTATTGAATAAACGTATTGAAGTATTAGGACTCCCATTGTTGCTCGCAGTCATAAAATGAGCAGTATATACTAAAAGGGCAGAAGTAATTTCCCACGGAAAAGAAGCCGCAGATCTAGAAGCCAAAAAGGAAGCCTATCTCTCAACGATTTCTAATTTTCAAATAGTGAGTAATCCATCGAAGGTTAACAAGAAACTTCAGTCATGGGATTGGATTGATACTTTAAAGCGCTGTGAGAGCGATAAATTGGGGCGTCTGAAAATTAAAGATGGGAAAGTTCTTAGTGTGTTACCATGTTATTTGCAAAACTTTCCTCTGCCAAAAATTTGAGATATTTTGCTCAGGCGTCGTTTAAACATCTTGTACACAAGGGAGGTGCAGTGGATGCAGAAGTGTCAAACCGCAGTGGAGATTCTCTAAAGGGGCCAATTCTGTTGAATCTCCCATGCATTTGATAATGATCTGCAAATCATTAAATCAAGTGAGAAACATTTTTCAGAAACATTTTAAGAATGTGGGGGGACTCTGTTCCCCTTGGATTGGTGGAAATGGGTGTTGATGGGTGAGCATAAAGGTTGGAATTCATACTAGCAGGGAATGAAGAAGACGAGGGAATAAATGGTCATGCTAAGAGGGGACTGAGTACTGAGATGGAGGATATGGAAATGGAAAGACAGAATCATTTATGTAAAATCCATTGGGGGAGGAGCTGGGGGCTTGTTCATGGATGTTCTAATTTTTTTTAAATGTTGTCTAGAAGATGATGGTATATATGTTAAAGGTATAATTCTGTCTTGTTAACACTTGTGTTCTTGATCATGTAACCAATAAAATGTTTATTAAAGAAAAGGAAATTGAAATAGAAAGTGTTAAACAGATGACGGGACCATGCATGTTGGTAAAAGAAGGCTTTAACATGCTGTCTATTGTCCAGTTAATTGAGATATAAGGATGAGCACCACAAGAAGAACAGGATTTATGGAGCAAACGGGGGTGTTCTTTGTACCCCACAGAGGCAATTTGGAGGCAGGATTGCACTGGAAAGCCAGTTATGCCTTTAGCATTATTGAGGGTAATGCTGGAGCAGCATCACTATCCCACGTATACGACTCAAGACAGTCTTGTTGCTACAATTACATAAGATTAGTTTTTGCCAAATATGTTGGAGCATGTGGCACAGTTTATTGTAAGCTGCATCATGTGCCGCATCTTTACTGCAGGGCACACTTTGCAAAAAGTGAGAGGAGCAATCCCCAGACCCAAAGGCCCATTTCAGCATCTACATATAGATTGTGTGTTTATGCTGTAGACATGCAATGGTTACAGATACATGTTGGTCGTGGTATGTGCTTTTTCTAGATGGATCAAGGTAGGTCCATGCACACACCTTGATACCACATGTGCCGCCAAGTTCCTTGTGCATGAGGTATTCCCAATATTGGGTGTGTGTAAGGTTTTGCATTCTGACAATGGACCACATCTTGTAAATGAATTGCTTGAACAAACAGTTCTTCTATTAGGCATTAAGCATACATTTTCATCAGTTTATCATCCACAGATGAATGGCATCTGTGAGAGATTACCACCACAGCTGCTAAAAGGAAGAATAGCGTGGCTGCATTTGCATAACATCAAACCATATAAAGGAGAAACCCTGACCCCTCCTGCAACTACCGCCGGTGAAGCAAGAGAAGATGGTCCATGCATGCAGACTGGTTCAATGGACAAGAGTAAAGACAAGGAAAATGAAAAGCACAGAAGCACTTTAAATTTAGGACCAATATCTTTCAAGATTTGATAACGAATAAATAGACTTGCAAATCTCCTGGAGGTTTTTTAGATGGGCCAGAGAACAATGCTATGGCGTATCAGAGCTGAAAAGAAGAGAAGCACACTTCATCTCTTTTTGTTGCACATTATAATAACAATGCACACATTCTTGTATGCTGTTTTACATATATTTCTCAGTCTTATACAGCTTTAGTAAGAAGACATGTAAATATTGTGAGGTTTTTTGGAAATCCCAAGAACAAGTATATTATTTTCAGAATAATGATAGCAATTATTTTGCAGTTCTTGATCTAAAGGTGTTATCCATAAAGAATTACAGAAGTTACCTATTCAGAGTTAAAATAAGATGAGGAGGTTTCAGAATATAAGAGGCTAATTGCCATCAAGAAAATCCATGAGTTTTCAAGGAATGACAATTGCGATATCATTCTATATTATGAATTGTGTTTTCCTCCTGATTATTCAAGCATTTAGACATGTTATAAAAAACAAAACAGACATGGTGGATGATAATGGTACATTTACACTCGTCCCCAATGAAAGCACAAACAGCATTTTATATAATCTCACGAGTCACCTCTTTCGATTTAAAAGGGATGCTGAGGAAGGTCATGAAGATATAAACACATATATTGATAATTTGGCTCATTATCAGCACATGAAGGAGGTGGGAAAGAGAATGTCAGATGAAAGCTGATATGTCTGTTCCTTGATACCATATGCCATGAACACAGAGAGGACATGTTTACCAAATAAATACCTGCACATGATGCAAAATATCTCAGTCATCTAGCAGCCTGTACAACCAGAGGGCAATTTGAAGGAAAATGGGCAACTTAACGATGGTGACCAAGATGGACATTTCCACATGAAGATACTTATGTGAAAATGAGGAGAATGGAAAGTGGCATGGGGTGGACAAGCCAAAAACTCATCTATCCAGCCCAAATTGGAGAACGAATAAAAATTGTTGAAATGAAGAGAATGGGCTGCTCAGATATGACAGAAAGGTCAGGAGAACCAGGATTCTGGGAGAGACCTCGGCTATTGGTGTATGGGTGTGTTGCCACCAGTACCAGATGGGAGGAAGGACTATTATCTTGCCCTGCACACTTATTGAAGAAGGAACCAGTAAGCGTAGTGCAAATAGTGAATGACAGATGCCTAGAGTCATGGGCCAAATACTCTAACCTACTAACATGGGTCGACAATGAAGCAGGACCAGTATCTATAATACCACTAAAGAATACAACAACATACTTCAGGAATGGAGGCTCAGTTCTGGTGGTTGGAGAAAACAAAAGATGTGGACAGACAATTGAGGTCCCAGGACTGAATGGAGGAACTGTATTACTAATGGCCCAATATTGGGCCTGTGGATGCAGAGCTTACATGCAGTTGCCTAGAAATTGGGGAGGAGTATGCTCCATTGTAGTAATACATGTTCCAGCAGTAGTGATTCCTCAAAGTGCCCTCAATATTGATGAATATCCAAAAATGAATGATCACCAGAGATGAAAGAGATCGCTCAATCTTCACCGGCTGCAAAGGGAGAACTATTTCTCATCAAAATCGATAAGGGCCTATGAGAATATTCCAGATCGAACACAAACTGTTTAGCACGACAGCAATGATAAGGACATCTATATATTCATGCCAGGACTCCAGACTGCAGTGAATTTCAAGTGGCTGCAACTCACCATATGAGAGCTGTTACAGACGATTAATGTAATAATAAAAGGATTCAATGTAATCAGAGTAGAATTAAGAGCCATCAGGCTGATGACTCTCCAGAACAAGCATGGCCTGGACTTAATTACAGCAATGGAAGGAGGTGTGTGAGCAAAGGTCGGGCCTTCTTGCTGTACATTCACACTGTCTCATTATGGAAAAAATGGAATCCTGATGGAGGCCATAGTTATCTTGATGACCCTGCATACAAAGATGGAAGATGTAACTAATGAGACAGCGAGAGATGGCTGGTTTTTACATCTGTTAGCATGGATTCCAACTTGGTTGGTGAATGCTTTCAAAATACTTGGAGCAATACTAGTGTTGGTATTGCTATGATTTTGTCTCATAAGAATAATTTTGGGACAGTGCCAGAAGACAGCTAAGAAAGCTATAGGGATGAAGGTAATGATCAATCTAGATGTTGGAACTGGTGAAAGAATGCAACATGAGGAATGTACTTGTGAGAACATAAAGGAAATTACTCTGGGACCACCAGGAACGAAGTTCTACTACCCTATGGATCATAAAGAATATGTAGGATGGTGGATAATCTGTCCACCATCAGGAGATTGCTGTCACATGACCTGGAGTGTGGATAAACATATGAAGAATGCAGGTCACCTGAGGGGTTTGACAAAGATAGGGATCCCAAAGAAACAGCATTATGAAGAGAAGATGAAGGAGATTGAAGAGGAAAATATGGTCGAGGATTTCAACCAGGGGGGGGTGTAGAGGAGCAGGTGGATGCATTTTCCCTAGCTCACGCCCCCTCACCACTGGAACAGCAGGGGATGACCTGTGTGTGGGACCTGATGTGTTGTCCCTATACCACATTGAGTTTATGAGAGACGATATGCTCGCAGGCAACCAAACCAAATGTACCATCATATTGAAAGAGTGGAAGGATGTCAGCGCGCACCAGTGGACATCATGTAGTGCTGAGTGAAATCAGACAAAGATAGTCGTGAAGAAGATACATGAGAACATACAGAAACTAAATGAAAATACTGAAGAGTGATGATGTAACTGCAGTGACATCAGAAACATGTATGAAATGATAAAGTAATCATATATACAAAGAAGATAAAGTAACTTGCTTACCAATAAGTGTAAATACACTGTAACGCAAGGTAGATGAGAAATATAGAAGCTTACTATACAGGAAAATATAACGTGGCTCGGACGGCCAGGATCAGAACATGGGCGATGGCTCATGTTAAGATTCAACCCAGCTACCGCAGAGATAGACCAGGGATGCAGAGTCAGAAGACGTTGGAGAAACAGTGCCATGTGCAGAATAAAGAGGAGTCTGTGTTGGTCGGGGATAAAGGATGCTATTTCAAGAAATAATTTCAAGGCACAGAGTGAAGCAGATGGATAGCCATGCACATAAAACATGTTTCTTTTAGATTAAAGAAGAAGAAAACATTTGCAAGAGCCAAGTATTTGACAATTAACAGTGAATAAAGTCTAAACAAGATGGAGTGAGCAAGTCTCTAGTGGGCAAGAGGAGCAAGAACACCCAGTATAATTAACTCAAATATCAGTAAATAAGAGGTTGAAATGGACAAATTTGTGGTCTCTTCACACATAATTCAGATGTTGAAAATAAGGGCTATTCATTAAGGTTCAGATGAAGATAGTGATGTGCTTACACTCCCTTGAATGTCCTAGAACAGAGAGAAGGCTACAAGGTCAACTAGAGATGGGAAACTTTGACTTATGGTTGGACTGATGAGAGATGATGAACTAATTTGTAAAGTGGGAATAATCTGACGTGATTCGAGCACCTGGGTTCCGTTTTTCTTATGTGCTGCTAGTGAGCCAAGAATCCAAGGTTGGGTGAGCATGCCAACCAATCAGAGAGTCTATGGGGCAGCATGTTAAACAATGCTGCATAGACCAATCCGCTGCCATTTTCTTTGCTGTAATCAGTATTTTTCACATTTAGAGGTTGGTTGCGGCGTGCCCTACAGATTAGGGGTAACCAATGATGTACTAACTCATATGTTTGCCATAGGTACATATGTTTCCTAACCAATCCTTCCCTTCAATAGGTTTTGTAGTTTGCCACGTAGGATGACGTCATAGGTGATGCATATTGTGGTAAATAACCTCTGTATAATCAAGTTTGTGTGTGAGTGTGCGAGCATCAGTTCATTGTTCGTCAGTTCGTCCTTCTTTATTGAACTGAGAATAAAATTGTATTTTGCATTATTTTATGAGTGTGGCTGGTTATTTGATCTGAGATTTTTATTGGTAATTCCATCTAGCACATGAGACGCTTCAAGGTGCTAGAGCACAATAGGTATGTGCAAACGCAGACTGGCAGACCTCATGGTGCCGGGGGCTAGATCAGGCATGCAAACAAGTGTATGGGACAAAATGTTGTGTGCGAAAGCAAAAAAGGCTGATACAAATAGGCCAGGGATGGTATGTTGCACAGTTTGGCAGGGTCTTGACCCTAGGTGCAGGGGGCTACGTCATAAGGAAATACAGATAATCATGAATAGCAGCATTAATGAAAGGTGCAAGTATATGTGAAAGTGATGCCTCGAGGCATGTAGTAACATTTACAATCGTTACTCGTTCAATGATCACAGGTTACATAAATGTAAGAAGTGCAGTATACATGGTTGTAGGATTTGGATAGGTAGTTGGGTGCTTACAGGCATAACAGTGATAGGTTTGATAAGCGGATGCATGCATGTGTAGAAGAAACCGAGTTCAAATGGCAGAAGCTTGCAGGCATAATGGTGCAGAAGTTCAAATAGCAGATTAGGGTCAATGCCGCTTGAGAGGGAGTCAAGCTAAACTGGGGGCATAGCCTAGCTTCGCCAGTCGGCTTTGAGATGGATGCTTGGGTTGAACTAGATATTGCCAAAAAGTGTCGATCCGGAGGCCCTGTTGTCCAAGGGGTCCTGGCACAGTGCATTACAGCGACCATCTGAGGACAACAGTGTAGTAAGTCGGAAAAGGCTGACAGTAGGGGAAGGCTGATAGTTTTATAGTAAGATGCAGGCAAGGCTCTAGTGCCAGGATGCATAGGTGAATCATAGACACCAGTACAAGGGCACGACGTCCTTTCATCACCTGCAATTTCATCCCCTGGCATTTTAACGTGTATATTACAATGAATATGCTCATAGAATTTTTTAGGGGGCTGGGAAATGGCAGATAAGGGTTTGGGGGGTAGGGAATAGCTAGAAATAAGTGTGGGAGGGAGGGTTGGGGAGGAACCCCACAAAAGAAAAAGAAAAAAACGATGTGCTTTTTCATTAGAATGCACACGGTAAAATGCCAGGGGATGAAATTGCAGGCTATGAAATGACGTAGAACCCAATACAAACCCTACCATGAGAAAAGGTTACCGGTTTCACCAGTATTTCAGATAGAGCTAGTCTTTCACTGCATTCCGTGGGTTGAGAGTAGCTTAAAGAAACAACACGGGATACAACAGAGGGGAATATTGAAATAGAGAAACAGCAAGCAGGCGCCAGCCTAAATAGCGCCAGACAGGACTCTTAGGCCTTTAAAGAGGGCCTTGCAAGGGAGCCTGCATCGCCTGCCAGCTCCCAGTCACTGGTTCCTGAAATTCCCCCCCTCAGCCCAACGGCAAAGGCCAGAGGCAGGATGGATGCATGATGAAGCCCAGGAAGGGCATCAGTGAAGACGGTGGCCATTTTAAAGTGGAACATACGCTAGCAAATAGATATAGATGGTGCAGCAGTGCTCACCTTAAGCAGAATATAATTCTCCATACTGCGAATGCCGGTTGTAATGTAGTTCATGCAGGCAGCTGGTGTTTCCTCTGCTGCATCGTGGAGGACTTGCTGGTGATGCATAGGTGTATAGTTTAGTTATGGTCAGGTTGTAATGTTAAAGGTTAAGAAGGGTAGAGTATATTAGTGATAGGTACAGTGTAAGGAAGGGAATATGGGATTGTGCGGACTCTGGCGTGAGGTAGGTAGTGAATAGGTGGGTTACCAGAGGCCGTCTAGTGGTGAGACCACCCACTGAGGCCATCTTCTAGTCTCTCCCTCCGGTGCCAGGAGTAGGCCAGAAGTCGGTTCCGTCAATTCCATCCTATGGATCTCCCTGTGACCCTGTTGGGGTGATGGGGCAGATACCTTTAGAAAGAGCTTGTGCTGGGGCAAAGTAGAAAGAGATTAGTGGTAGGAATGTGTAATCATAAAATGTGTGTTTTTATAAATAAAGTGGTTTCCTCGTTGGTGTCCCTAATAAATCAACCTTGCTGTCTGTGTGTTATGAAGGAGTAAGGGACGAACTCGTAGTGTAGCCCATCTCCTCTTTAACAGCGATTTCTTTTTACAGGTGTGACGCCCTCCCTATCCACCTGGTCTGGGGGCTGGGCTGCTTGGTACCCGCCCCTGTTTTGGGGTCAGGGAGGTGTGCACCCTTGCCCTGGGCAAGAAATCAGGGGCTACATTTTGTACTGAAGGCATAGCAGCTAACTACTGGAATAACCTCTGCTATGATGCGGTTGCAAATGAATCAATGGGTGCATTCGTGTGATGGTCCCTGCTGCACATCAGGAGAGGTTGACCTGGTGATCTGCTATGTCCTTCCAAACCTTATGTTCATATGATCTTGGGAAGGACGGTTACGGTGCATGTGCAAAATCCTATTAGGCTCTCAAGGGTTTGACGGCACTAAAAATTCAATTTTTAATTTTGATTGGCTCAGTTCTGTGACAATCTGACTGTTTGGGTTACCCATAGAAACATGTTTGCTAGCACATATACCCTAAGTACAAGGATCCTTTGCTCATTTAGCTGATCACATGTCCGACTTCAACTGCTGGACCTGCAGATGGAATGAAATGCTTTCAAATCTATATAGCAAGAATTATATATGAGTAGCAAACCCTGAGCACCAGGGGTGAACCAAATGCAATGAGATCCAATCCCATTACACAGACTTGCCTGTAGGCTCTTGAAAACCGACCTTGACCTTAGGACTAATCATAGAACTGCGTCCTTGAACTTGGAGTAACGCCGGGATCATGTTGCTCTTAGTATTCCAATTGTACCAATTTGTTATAATAATATCCCATGGTCCAGTGGTTATTGCCTTCATTAAAGACAGAAAGCTCCTAGGCAGCAGTGCACCACGGTTATAACCTGCATGGGGCTATGGTGTTCTGCCAACAGTACAGGTGGTGTTACTACTCACTGCTGCTACAAGATCCAAGGAAACCTAGTAATCGTCTTAGTTTCACAGGAGCCCTGAATTCTTTAGTATCTCCCCGGTGGGACATTGCTCGGCTAGATAAAGAGGAAAGGCGGCGTTGTGGCTGAGTTGCTGATTTGGATCTCCTATTATAAACTCATTTTTGGCATTTGATCAAAGAATTGTGTGAGTCTGGACAAACCTATCCATATATCTCCCTGTAGCTCAAAATGCAAAACTTTGTACTTACTGAACAATGTGTTTTCCAAAGCATTGTCCCAACTTAATGTTACCACATCCCCCTTCCTGTTCAATCCGGATTCCTGTAATCCAGTTGACACCCGACTCCACACACCATATTGTCCTTTGTACAGCACCTCACGTCCCAGATGCTCCTGCAGAAATGAGCCCCTAAATTTCAATGAGATGGTATGTCTGGTGGACTGACCAGATTTGGGTCTTTTGGCGGGGCGAGCAGGGGAATCTGGGCAGTTGCCAGACTTTTGTCCGGGCTGGGAAATTAGCCATGCGCCTCACAGGTGCAAGACGTCGTCATTGCAATGCAGCCCTAGGCATTCTGCTTGCTTTTATTCCCAGTGTAAAAATCAGGTGAAAATCCATAGAGATTTGAGCCTCTTCACCGGCACCAAAATTAGATGAATGAGATGTCGTTTCGCCTGACAGAGCGGGGAGGTATTTCCTGTTCCATTCCCTGCTCTGTCAGGGGAAACCTAACAAAAATCGCATGAATCAGCAAAAAAACAGAGTGCCTCCAGATGGGTGTTTTTGATTTAAAGAGTAAAGTGCACAGAAGGGGCATTTACATTTGCACTTCCATGCAAAAGTTCCCTCTGTGCAATGTTTGTTATTTGCAGTACAAAGTGTAAAATAAAATTGTTGTTAAACCTGGTAGATCCAGGCTAACACGTTTATTTTACATAACCTGGGCATTTGTCCATTAGCTATGCCATTTGTATCAAACATTTCTCATTTTGCAAGCCCCTTTCCTTTCCCCTCCAGTAGGATGCTGCATGAGACATTTCCTTTAGTTTGGCATAACAAGGCCACAGATTTATTTTTCCATATACACAACCCCTGCAAACAGGTATTGAAAATAGCTCCAAAAGTGTGGCGACTGCTCCTCGTCCTGCTTCCCCCTTTACCTCCATGTCCATTGCAGGCACAACTTCCCCAAGGCCTTCGAGTCTGAGAACCGCCTGCCCCTGCAGGTCTTTGCGGACTGGGGGAGCGCCGTTTGTTGGGGGGAAGTTGAGCCCCAATTGCTACCGCCAGACACCCCCGCTGTTTAGGCTCCCAGGAGGCGCTGTCTAGAATGGGCGAAGCCCCTTCCGGTTTAGCAATGGCTCATTCGGAGTCTTTGTCTTATCATAGGTTGCCACAACCCGCCTGGTCATCCTGCGACAACGACGTCCAGGTTCCGGAGGGTGGGAAAACGAAATCCTCCGATTTTGGCGGGCGCCCGGCTGCTGGAAGAGCTGCAAGTGCTCCTGTGCCGGGCGCCCGCCGCTTATGTAGCCCAAACTCCTCCCTCTTCTTTTGTTGCCCTTCGCGGGCTTCCGTGGGGTTTTGGCGCCCTTTCCTTTATTCGCCTTGCCGCCCTCTCCCCTGCCCCTGTGGGGGGAGGGACGAGAGAGCGGAAGGAGGAAGGCCCCTGCCCCGGTTATCGGGGTGCCTCCTCCATTCTCTTCGCTCCCCGTTCGTCACCTTCATAACCTGGGCATTTGTCCATTAGCTATGCCATTTGTATCAAACATTTCTCATTTTGCAAGCCCCTTTCCTTTCCCCTCCAGTAAAGTGCTGCATGGGACATTTCCTTTAGTTTGGCATAACAAGGCCGCAGATTTATTTTTACATATACACAACCACTGCAAACAGGTATTGAAAATAGCTCCAAAAGTGTGGCGACTGCTCCTCGTCCTGCTTCCCCCTTTACCTCCATGTCCATTGCAGGCACAACTCCCCCAAGGCCTTCGAGTCTGAGAACCGCCTGCCCCTGCAGGTCTTTGCGGACTGGGGGAGCGCCGTTTGTTGGGGGGAAGTTGATCCCCAATTGCTACCGCCAGACATCCCCGCCGTTTAGGCTCCCAGGAGGCGCTGTCTAGAATGGGCGAAGCCCCTTCCGGTTTAGCAATGGCTCATTCGGAGTCTTTGTCTTATCATAGGTTGCCACAACCCGCCACGCCAAAGGTGGGTTACCGCCCACCATGGCTCCCTCCTTTCCTTGCTTATAATTCCAGCAATTTTGTGCAGTTGTTCCAGAAAAACAATTCCCTTCCCTGCTCCGACAAATGAACTCCGTCCTTCAAGTAGTACTCCTTGTTTTTGAGGTTGATCAAACCATGTCTGATATGCTGAAAGCCCCTTCCTCTGCAAAACTTAGCCATAGCCCAATTCAACTTCTTCCTTGAATTCTCCACGGCGGCCTGACTCCCAGCGCCCCTCCATTCGTGCCGCGAGATGATTTCTGACCACACGATTTCGGTCTCCCCCATTTCCGCCGATAACTCCTGTAATGAAGACATCATTTCCCTGAGCAAGATCCCCCTCCCCAGACCAGCCAAGTCATTGCCACCGAGGTGCACCACCAAAACATCGGGCCTCCGAGGTTCCCTCAGGAGTCTGCGCACGTGCCCCCGCAGCTGTGCCCATTTCATACCCGGCACTCCATGCCATTGCACCCGGTATTCCCCGGCGGTCAACTCCTCTTGCTGGGCTGTCAAACTTGCGCTGGCCCTTGACACAAACGAATGGCCCACCACCCAGGCGGCCGTCGCCTTCCTTTCGTCGATGCTACTGAGAGGAGATAGGAGGGCGGGGGAGCCGTTAATCTTACATTTTCTCGGGCCTGACATACCGCTTAAAACAACCGGACTTCCAGCCCCCAATCTGCTTGATTGCTTCTGCTCCCAGGCCCATCCCTGCAGCTGATGTGGCTGCCCCTATCCTGAAGGAATGTGTTCCGTAGTCCCCCATCGAGAACCCTGCTTCCACCAGTGCCATGTCCATTACCTTTTTAAACTGAAAAAGGCTTAAAGCTGACCCATCGCTATGCACCAGAAAAGGCTCCTCCTTCCCCGTACGAATCCTCAACCTCAAATACGCGCTTACGCATCCTACTGGACAAACCGGGCTGTCCCGGGTACCCCCTAACATGATGCTTCTGCCTTCCCCTGTTTGATCCGTCTTGGATCTCCTCAGTAACATGTATACCCGCTCTCCTTGTACCCCTATGTCACCGCTCCTCAGGAAACTCAAACCTTTACCCCTCTTGTTGGCTGGCACCAATTTGCTTACTCTTAGCGCCCCAACTTTTAGCAATATAAATTTTGCGATAACATTTTTTCCGACCCAAGAACGCTGCCCCCTTGTGTTTCCCTTGAGCATTTTTAATTCAACTCACAGGCCCCTAGCATCAAGCAACCAGGCTGCCGTACCGTGTACTCCCCCGGTCGCTCTTGTCTGTTCTGGAGACTATGTATCTTCTATATTATGTTATGTTATGTTATGTTATTTTGCATTTATATAGCGCCTTAAAACCCATCGGTATGGTCTGAAGGCGCTGGTAGGTTGAACGCCTTTGGGAACCGAACATAAGATATGCATGTACCCCTGGTCCTACGGCCAGGTCATATGCCACCAAAAGTCCCTTCATATCAAAACACGAAACTGTTCGTGCTTGTACCTTGCCAATGGGTCCTCCTTTGATAATCCTGTCTCAGACTTCAGCTAGTTAATGCACACCCGATACCTTCCTACTAACTGCAATACCTGTCTCCTAGTCCGTTGTAAAGGCTGCCTAAGCCGTGCCTGATCGGGTCATGTTAATCGGTGCGCATCTTCATTTCAAATACAAACCATTGTGAACACATTAGAATCTCGACCCTGGGGCCGACAAGAAGTCCCTGACGCGGAGCCGCCTCTCTGCTAACATTATACAATATGCTAAATGGCCAGCATTTTTTCCCGGCGGACCAGGTGCTGGACTCCTGTCTGGTTCGTGTCGTCCTGCTCCCCAAGCGAGATGATACTACTTCTGCATTTATATAGCCCTATAAACCCTCAGGTATCTGTGCGCTGCTTATTCTTATTGAACAGCTGAGTTTGGCACTGCCGGGATTCGAACCTGTGTCCCCAGGTTCTGCCCAGATGTCAAAGTGAGTGCTCCCTCCTGTCATGCAGCTCCACTTGATGCTGGCCGCCCGCGAAAGAACGTGACTCTGTACCGCAACTTGCAATGCAGCCGGCTCTCCCTGAGCGCAGCAAGGCCAGCCCTCATTCACCCGCCGCTCCCAAGCAATTTGTACCCCAATTACTGATTGCAGGTGCCCGTAATTAGCCCACCTATCCCTGTGCAACGGCCCTGCACGAGCGTGACTCCCTTGAGAAGGCCATGATTAACCACTTCGCCAAACCCTCAACCGCCACGTGAAACCTACTGAAACTACGGTCTTTACGGTGATAACTCCCCCATGGCCACATTAATCCCATCTTTAGGAAACCTGCTATGTGCATCCGTTCCAAACGTGGTGAAAGACATCGTCTGGCCACCATGCTGGTTAATGCCCCATGACAGTAATGTAGGTGATTGTAATTGTGAACACCTTCTGTTCACGAATGTAACCCATAAACTGATGGTGATACTCCCAGCCACGGATGCCGATCCTCCTACACCAGGTGAAGCCTGACATTTTGATTAAGTGGCACACTAGCCGCTCGGGGCACCCTGGTTCCTGTTTCCCCTTCATACGAGCTTACCTCTACGCGCTATTGTGCACTAAGGCTGTTCCTCCAATAAACTCGCAGTTGCTAACTGGTAACATCCACTTCTGAAACAATTGAAGGATTTGGCCAAAAGTTTTATCTCCAAAACACATCACCCATAATAATTGATTTTAGTGCGCTATCCCTACGACATTTTTCTAAGCACACCAGTGCCTTAGAAACCGTGTGTTTTTAAAACCAAAAGGGGCCTTCCACCATGCTGTGCGTGACCTCAAAGGAACTCCCTTTCTCCTGCATACCTAATGCGCAGCCTAGCGCCAAATAGCCAAATATTTAACCCCACAACCGCACTGGGAATGCACCCTGTGCTCAAAGGGTGACATGGAGTGTACACCGTAGCGACCTACCTTCATAACACAACAACGACCATCCGCAACCCCAAGATGAATTTACAGAAATTATTTTAAAAGTGTATCCACCTGTATTACAAATGCACCCAATGCGCAGACGCATTTTTCTCATGAACCAAGCCGAACGTTCTAATTAACTCACTACTTGAAGTCACTGCGTCACTGTTTGCTTGAAATCCACAGTCATCCCCATCCGATGTTCTTCCTCCCCAACTTCTGAAACTGCATGCTACAACGTGGACAGGCATCCTAGTTCACATTCATGTGATCACCCACGACACATGCTCCCCCACTCGTCAACCGCCGACTTACGAAACACCTCGTGTGTGGCGGAGGTCCTCGCTCATGCCCCTTGCAACCTTTCTCATATATAGGGAAACATCTTCACAACTTTAAGATGTTGCCCCGCGTTGCTAAACTGCTACTGGACGATTCCAAACTCGCACATTACAACAGCGCAGGGTCATTTCGGTAACTCATGTCATGTACTACTTTGCAGTTCTATGAGCTGTTTATATTAGAAGTGCTCCATAGATTTACCACAGACTGCATTTCCGCAACCCATGCGGGGTGGTTACATAAATTCATGCCTTGCAATATTACACCGATGTCCTGTACTGGCAATAGCAACCCCCTACACCACTAGCCAAGAGTTCACAACTGGAAATATCGCCTGATGCCAGAGCAGGTGGCAATGCGGTACACAACAACACCATACACGCTGCAGTACAAACTAAAACAACTCACGGCAATCTACCAACACTCCAAAATAGCACAGAACGCTGCCAGTGATGCACAGACGCCATGACCTATACTACTGCAAGCCCCACTACAGATTGTAACACTGAACATCCCTAGCTCACAGGCTAACACACGAGCTGTTTACCATCATAATATTCGCTGGTGCCACCGCGCAAGATTTCACCCCCCTGAAAGTCGCTGGTGCCACAGCACAAGGTTTCACCCCCCTGAAAGTACAACCTTCCTTTTATCAAAAGGGGGCTTGCTACAGCCGTTTCCGGCGTTTCGTACCACCGTACAATACAACAGCTATGAATCTACGCAATTAAGTGCCACTCATTATGTTAATTCCATTAAAGCATTAAGTTCAAATCACAGGCTTAGCGCAGTGTGCATTTTTATAGCGCTACAAATTTTTACCCACAGTGTGTGGTGCTCATTTATCGACCTCGGAAGGATGAAAGGCTGAGTTGGGCCCCGCCGGGTTTCAAACCTGCGTCTGCAAGCTCTGCACAGATGTCCAGAGCTAGCGCTCTGCTCGCTGTGCCACTTGACTGGCTGGACAGGGGGCCTCGGACATTTGGCAGAACCCCAGTAGAAAAGTCTGTAAATATGAGGCGATGAAGCCCAGGCTCGGGGACTATTTATTTTCCAGCCCATTTAAAAACCGAGTGGGCCGTTTCAGATAAGCCCTGCCTTTAGATCGCCTGCGAGCAGGGCTATACTTTATGGAACATCCTGAAAAACCAACCCCCGCTCGCGTTATCTCCTGCCTGCCCCTCAAGTGCCATAAACTCCCCCAACTCAAGTCCGGTGGAGGAAATCCCCGAGCCCTCCTGGCCTCGCGGCAAGGGTGGCGCCTAGCACCACCCAGTGCTTTAAGTGGGGTAAGAAACTGAGGGGGGGCCCTCATTTGGGGACATGGCCTAAGACGTGATGGGCATGGCCTAATTGGTGGGCGAGGCCTAAATGCGACATGGTAAAACTGGTCGGGCCTACATTACTAAGTACATATTGTGTAGCAGACTGCTTGCTACATGGCTTAAAGTATAACAAATCAAAGCTCAAGGTGATTATTTATTTATGTGGTTTACTGCACTGAACATAGCTTATCTTATTTGTGAACCAGATTTAATGCTACCCATGCCTGCCACTTATGCTGTGCCCATGCATTTTTTATAGAACAAAAATTGGCAATAAGGGCACATTGCTAGTGAGTCACATTGCAAAATAAAACATTGCAAAAGAAAAAGAAAAAAAACGTTTCTTTGCCAGGTGGCATTTTAAAATGCTCATTTGCAACAGTTAAATACACTGCAAACCACTTGTGACAATTAGAATTTTCAGGAATATTGAAAAGTTAGGCAGTGACAAAGGCAGTATTCTAATGCCATAGTGGGATGTTATAGCCCAGGGCCAAGGCCTTATCCGGTGTATTGGCCCACACTCAAGTAACAAGGGTAGGATTTGTCAACACCCGATTGAAGCCCCTCTCCCATTTTGTTATGAAATTAGAATACAGCAAACTCCCAACCATGAGTCAAAAACGAAAGGTGCTTTGTACATTGGAATGGACTGTACATTGGAATGGATATTGTGAAAGTGGAATGTCGGCTCATGAACATACAGCAATTAGCACCAGGAATAAAGATCAAGGTGTTAAGGGCCAGCATTGTGTGAAACAAATCCGGTATCAAATCCAGTATGGCATGCCAAATGCAGTAATTAGCACCAGGAATAAAAATCAAGGGAACATAAATGAAAGAAAATGATCATCAAGGGTCAGGAGAATGCTTCATATTTGTGCTAGGCAAAGGAAAACTACCCAACATAATGCCCATGTTGCTACACACAACCAAGATAGTCCAGAGGACGAAAGACAACTGAATATCAGGGCGCACTAGGCTGGTTCACAGAGCCACCATGAGGATACTGCTGACTTCAGTGCAACAAATGGTGCAATGGGAAAATAAATGGAAGAAAATGCATGCGATCCCATACTTTCCAACCCTACAGATTTAGGCAGTAGGCTACTGCCTTTTAAGCAGTCCTACCACCTACAGATTTCAGTGACCGATCCTACTGCTTTTTACAGTGGCGGCATGTAATTTTTGTGACTCTAAGGCATGCTTCAGGACTAAACATGCAACACATTAGTCTATCTATAGAGTGGACTGGTAGGTGATTACTTTAATTGGACTCAGACCAATCCACTGAACTGACCGCTACTTGACTCTGTCCAGCACTCTTGCCGGGACATCTCTTAGGTGAACCACCAGTGAAAGCAAGTGGCAGAGTGTAACACCATCACACAGCATCTGCTGACAATTTGGTGTTAAGTTACCATTCACAATTATTCAATTTTTACATTTCAACATCTTTCCATGTTGTGCTGTTTGCATGTTTTGTATTTCCCTGTGATGTCATTGTTATGGGAATTATTATTTTGAAACTTGAAAAATCCTACACATCTTTTTGGTCACAGAATGTTGGCAAGTATGCGATCCTCCTCGCATGCGAGGGAACAAACAGCAGAATGTTTGGAACAAGGAAAATAAATGAACGAAAATGCGTGCGAGCCTCGCACGCATTTTCTTTCATTTATTTTCTCCGTTCCAAACTTTCTGCTGTTTGTTCCCTAAACAGCAGAATGTTTGGAACAAGGAAAATAAATGAAAGAAAATGCGTGCGAGGCTTGCACGCATTTTCTTTCATTTATTTTCCTTCCTGGGACTCTAACTTCCTCTGGTAACCCTCACCAGGGGTTGCAGAGGAAGTTAGTTTCCAAGGTGCTCTTCCGGCAGCACTGCAGCAGGCAGCTGTGACTGGCAGAAGTGTCAGCCAGTCACAGCGTCGCTCAAGCTGTGACTGGCTGGCAAGTCTGTCAGTCACAGGCTTGCCTGACTCTGCCATGCCTGACCTCTTGATGGGCGGCCGGCGGGCTCATCTCCTGTCGCGTATGTGGCGGGAGATGCACCCGCCGTGGCTTGGTGGGATCGGGGGGCCCCGGCAGGGCCCCGGCTCAGTCTCACTTTTTGGAGACCCCGGCAGGCCCCGGCCCACTTTAAGCACTGGTGCCACCCATCAACTCCACACCCTACCTTAGGTAAACCTGACGAACTCCCGAATAGGCGCCCTGCTCTTTCCGCCTCATGAGCAACTGGATTCCTTCCTGTTTTGGAATTTCTGCCACCACTCCAACCGGACCGCTTCTCTCACCATAACCCCCGAACCAGGAGCAGGAAACTAACGGCACTTGCACTCCGAAACGAAATCGGTCCTTTCTCTCCCAACGAAATCCTTCTTCCATGGCGTGTAGGAACGAAAAACGAAATCCTCCGATTTTGGCGGGCGCCCGGCTGCTGGAAGAGCTGCAAGTGCTCCTGTGCCGAGCGCCCGCCGCTTATGTAGCCCAAACTCGTTCCCTCTTCTTTTGTTGCCCTTCGCGGGCTTCCTTGGGCTTTTGGCGCCCTTTCCTTTGTTCGCCTTGCCGCCCTCTCCCCTGCCCCTGTGGGGGGAGGGACGAGAGAGCGGAAGGAGGAAGGCCCCTGTCCCGGTTATCGGGGTGCCTCCTCCATTCTCTTCGCTCCCCGTTCGTCACCTTCACTTCACACTGCAAAGAAGTGTAAAAGGCTCCCACAGTTAACTATTGCAGGTGGCATTTCAAATGGATTGTTTACATTTTCACGCTGGCATTTGTGGCGGAAAGGTGCTACATGACGAACATGATTGGTCCTTTCTCTATTAACCACCCACAAAATACACACTCAATACATGTAACCATGACATACGCCGTGTTTTGGCGCAGCCAATTTGATTCTGGCCGTTTCGGCATGTAACCATGTGCTGTATTGTGTGGCTTAATTATATTGCATTTCTTTGTGTTTAAGAGATGACAGTGTATTTAAGCAAACAGTAATATCCCGGCACGGATAGATCTCTGAACTGGGAAATTACTGTTTGAAATGCCATCCCAGCATGGACTGCTCCCTGCACCCAGTGGGCGCGGCCAATTGAGTGTGCCTGAATGGGAGCTGCGACAAAAAGGGCAGCGCCGAAATGGCTGGCACCCACTCGTCTGCACCAAAACGTGGCGTACCGGCTGGCATCTTCCTCTGGGGCTGTCAAAGCACAATCCGGGGGTGATTTTGTAGTGGAGGAGCAGGAAAAGCAGGTGTACAAGCAAGGCGTAATACAAGCCACTCCTAAAATGGCACCGGGAGGAAATAGGTCCCTGTAACTGTAATAAATTCAAAGATATTCATTATAGGGCACAACAAAATATGCAACAACTAAGTAAAGAGGAATATAGAGGCAAATAACCTACTTACCTCAGCATATTATAAAGGAACGTTGAATCCGGTTTGAGAAATCAACAGAGTAAAAGGCTAACAAACCACTAGTGAAATACATGGAACTTCAGCCTTGAGGAAGCCAGAGAGGGTGAAACACGTGCTGGTGCACAACTAATGGCACATCAATTGATTGGGAATTATTAATAAAATATTGCTCATTTTTTTTCCATTTATTTGTGTATGTTCCGAATGGAACTTTACAAAAGAATTCTTATTCCTGTGTTATTGCTCATATGATTAAATATGAGTTTGTGTTCATAAATCAAGATTGTAAAGTATATATAGACGTTCAAAGCGTAAAAAGAATCCCCGTGGAATCCGTATTGAATTAGCACCTGACCAGGCGGATTTCCTACGAATCCGTTAACTCCACGTCCTCCTCTTCCTCGTCCCAGTCCTGACATCAGGTTGAGGGGACAGTGACGATGAAGTCAGAACTAGAGGTAATGAAAATTAGAGCTAAGTATTCACTGCATAACCCCCATGTACTCATCATCAGGCCTGCACTCCTCTTTGCAGCTCCGCTGCGAGTGCCCCCATCAGCTGAGCTGGATCAGCTGTCTGCAGCGTTCGACCTTCGTTTTGGTGCCCCTGTGTGCTTCGCGCACACTTCAGAGGCCTCCACCATGGAAAGCATGATCACCGTCTGCAACAATGCTTTTCAAAAAGCATCTTTTGAAACTCCCGCCAACCCGATGCGTCTTCCCGCCCGCCGCCCGCAGCCTGATACGGCTTCCCGCCCTGCCGGCTCCACCCCCCCCCACCATAAAGGGAGACGGGGCCCACCGCCAGGCGAAGCCGCGAGGAGAAGGCCAGAGGACAAGGCCTGCACTCCTCTTTGCAGCTCCGCTGCGAGTGCCCCCATCAGCTGAGCTGGATCAGCTGTCTGCAGCGTTCGACCTTCGTTTTGGTGCCCCTGTGTGCTTCGCGCACACTTCAGAGGCCTCCACCATGGAAAGCATGATCACCGTCTGCAACAATGCTTTTCAAAAAGCATCTTTTGAAACTCCCGCCAACCCGATGCGTCTTCCCGCCCACTGCCCGCAGCCTGATACGGATTCCCGCCCTGCCGGCTCCACCCCCCCCACCATAAAGGGAGACGGGGCTCACCGCCAGGCGAAGCCGCGAGGAGAAGGCCAGAGGACAAGGCCTGCACTCCTCTTTGCAGCTCTTCGCTGCTCGGCTGCCATTTGCCACGATAACATGCAACATCACAGAGGTAAGGAGCTCGCCCACTGCCGCTTCCTACACCAAGACTTGTCCACCAGGAGCTCCAGACTACGCGCTCGCACCATAGAGCCCACCATCAGCTCCAATCCCCTTCCCACTAACATCCGCAATACGCGGCTATGCTCCCGTATCTCGCAACCCACCCCACCCACCTACATGGCCATACTCAGGCGGTTAACCATAAAGCCTAAAGCCTTCTCAATTACCCCCTATACAGTAGCAAATGATACACTCCACCCCACACCTAATTGTACCACCTCTACCCGCAATTTCTCCCCATCCGTGCCCACCACCACTGAAACTGCGCCCCCAGTGCAAAATGTGTGATATGCAATTCTTCTACCCCCATTGTGAATGCTATTGTGCCAAATGTGATCTCACCTGTGCCCACCACCACTGAAACTGCGCCCCCCAGTGCAAAATCTGTGATATGCAATTCTTCTACCCCCATTGTGAATGCTATTGTGCCAAATGTGATCTCACCTGTGCCCACCACCACTGAAACTGCGCCCCCCAGTGCAAAATGTGTGATATGCAATTCTTCTACCCCCATTGTGAATGCTATTGTGCCAAATGTGATCTCACCTGTGCCCACCACCACTGAAACTGTGCCCCCCAGTGCAAAATGTGTGATATGCAATTCTTCTACCCCATTGTGAATGCTATTGTGCCAAATGTGATCTCACCTGTGCCCACCACCACTGAAACTGCGCCCCCAGTGCTAAATATATGATATGCAATTCCTCTACTGCCCCCCACCACAACACCACTGGAGCCCCCATCCCCACACCGACCATGCCCATCACCTCACCCTCTCCCCCCACAGACCCCTCCCTAGTCGTCACAGAACCCCACCTCAAATGTGCCATGATCAATGCCAGATCCATCAGCGCCCACGCTCTAGACATTCACGACCTCATAACCACCCATGACCTTGACCTGCTCATGATATCTGAAACCTGGCTACACGAGGCCTCTGGCCATGCGCTCTCCCTGGCACTCCCTTCTGGCTACTCCATCACCAGACAAGATCGCCCCTCTAAAGGTGGAGGTGTCGCAATCATCGCTAAGGACTGCTACAGTATTAGAAAGATAGAAAAATCCCTACACAGCAACAACGACTACCTCCAAGTCAAAATTGTCCTCTCCCCCAACTGTACCATTACCGCTCATATTGTCTATCACCCTCCTGGCCCAGTAGAAGACTGACAAGCCTCCCTCATCCATCTCCTATCTGACAACCTCAAAAAACATTCGAAAGCCATTCTCCTTGGGGGCGTCAACCTAGGCCTCCAGGATAATAAGGACCCAGCAGCCAAATCCTTTGACTTAGCCCTAACAACACTAGGCTATAAGAACACCATCTTTAGCCCAACGCACACTCAGGGCAGAACACTCGACTGGATTGCTCAGCACAACTGCCCACTCATCATCACTGGAAACACTCCCACCCCATGGTCTGACCACCATATCATCACATTTAGCATCCTCTCCACTAGCTCTTCTACCCCGCCACCCCAACCCCTACCACCTTGCCTCACAAGAAGCTCCCGCCAGCTCACTAAGGAAAGACTACTGCCCTTCCTCCAAGGCCCAGCCTTCAGACCACCTTTTTCCACAGACCCAGAAACTCTTGCATCAACCTACGATGCTGCCATTAAAGCAGCTATCAACTCCATTGCCCCACTTAAACCACGTAAATACAAACCCACCACCCACTCTAACTCTTGGTTCACCCCAGACTTGCTCGCACTCCGAAACGAGAAAAAGGCAGCACTTACTCAGTGGCAAACGTCCCACACTGACAAAGACAAGCTGCTCTTTAAAGCCTGCTCTACGGAGTACAAAAAAGCTATCACCCGGGCAAAATCCAAATCATTTGAATCCAGAATCTCGGAAGCCCAATCCAGCACAAAAGAAATCTTTGCAATATTTAGGGAGCTAGAGACTCCTACTCCCTCCCCCCAGAACTTCACCAAAGACAAAGCCTGGTGCGACGAAATTCAAACGGCAATGCTAACTAAACTGAGCCGCCTCCAAAGCAAAATTCTAGCTACCAAACAAGCCCTGCTCAATACTCATATCCCTGTCCCACCACCAGCCCAAGACCCTCCCCACCCCTTCTCCTTCAAATCCATACAGGAAAAGGACATCATTAACATAATGAAAAACATCAAAGCATCCAACTGTAAAGGTGATGCCTGCCCAGCCACTCTCATCAAGGACTGCACTGAAGCGCTTGCTCCCTTCCTGACAGCATTTGTCAATGCCTCCTTCGCTACAGGGAAAGTCCCCACCTCCCTCAAGGAAGCATGGGTCCGCCCCCTCTTAAAAAAACCAACTCTCGATCCCACCTCCCCCAACAACTATAGACCCATCACCACTGTACCTTTCCTCCCCAAAATACTCGACAAAGCAGCCTATCTGCAGGTTCAGCACTTCATCGAAGAAAACAAACTCCTGGGACTCCGCCAATCTGGCTTCCGCCCTAGACATGGGACTGAAACCGCCCTACTGGACCTGAAAAACCAAATGGACGATGCCAGAGACATGGGCAAACCAGCTCTTCTCCTACTCCTTGACTTATCTGCAGCGTTCGATCTCGTAGATCATGACGTCCTTTGCCATCATCTCTCCTCCACTGCCAAGTTCTCCCCTGACGCCACAGCATGGATCACATCCTTCCTACAAGACAGAACCATGCAAGTATTCTCCGACCTAGCCTCTGCCTCGCCCACTACCATACTCTTTGGCGTGCCCCAAGGCTCATGCCTCTCCCCCACACTCTACAACATTTTCACACGACCCCTCTTCCTCATCCTCGACGCTATGGGTATCTCCTACACTAACTACGCGGACGATACCCAGATCCTCCTTACCCTCACAGGCAGCTATGACACTGACGCCATGACCCTTAACAACCTCTACAACACCATCCAAGCCTGGATGGCAGACAATGGACTATGCCTCAACTCTGACAAGACAGAACTCCTACTGATAGGTTCCCCCGAAACGCTAAAAAAACTTGACCCCCAATTCAGTCACTTCACCATCGACACCATCAAAATACCTGTATCAGACTCAGTCAAAACTCTTGGAGTCTATCTAGACTCTAACCTTTCCATGGACAGACAAGTCAACGCCATTGCCTCTTCAGCCGCATATCATGCTAAACTGATCAATGCAGTCAGGCCTTTCCTCTCCAAACAGAACTGCACAAACATAGCCAGAGCCATCACCGGCTCCAGGCTAGACTACTGTAACATACTCTTCCTAGGAACCTCTAAAAGAAACTTGGAGAGGCTACAAGTCATCCAGAATAGTGCTCTCCGAGCAGCCCAAGGTATTGCCAAAAGGGACCACATCTCAGAAGCCAGAAAACTAGCCCACTGGCTCCCAATTAAGGAGAGAATAATTTCCAAAGCGCTCACACTGACACACAAATGCATCCATCTCACTGCCCCGACTACCTCTCACAAAGAATCCACTCCGTCGCCTCTACAAGGCCAACAAGATCACCCTACACCAACATGCTCTCTGTGCCACTTGTAAAAAGATTCAGAGCAGGTGGATCCAGCTTCCCCTATCTCGCACCCACTCATTGGAATGCCCTACCTCCCACCATCCGCAGTGAGCCCTCCCTCCTAGCCTTCCGCAAAGCATTGAAAACCACCCTCTTCTCATAAGGTCCCTCGCAGCAGCATGAATACCAACCATAGGACCCACTGATTAAGTTGTATTGACCAACCGCATAAACTGCAATGATAACCTTGCTTGTTCCTATCTGTAATATGCCTCTTACTGATACCATGCCTGTAACTAAGCTCATGCAAGTAACAGCGCCTCAATGCCCCTGGGCTGCTTGCGCGCTATACAAATTTAAATAAATAAATAAATGAATAAATTCTCGTACAAGCCCCTATAGGCTGTGAGGACTGCGACGAGGAAGACTAAGACTAAATGTAATGAAGATTGCCGTTAAGTAATGCCTACATTGGTCAATCTTAATTTTCACGCACTGTTAACTTTTTTACATGGCAGAGAGTAAAACTAAAGAGTGAGTGAATATTGCCTGGTATTGTTCTTCAGTTTTCCACTCAGTCTTGGAGTTAAAATTGCACACAGGGGGGGACTGAAAATTACTAAGTGCTAACTTTGGTGGTCCAATGTATGTGATTTGCATTTGTTTTAAAATGGCCGCCTTAAGGTTTGATAATGGGCGGCACGCCGAGTTTTGTAACAAAACCACTCAGAAACGGGTTTATGGGCCTACACCTCAGTTGGCCAAGCAATTAACAAGCGAGGAGTTATTTCCTTCAATGGAGTTTGTTTAATCGAAGGAAAGCGAATGAAAGAAAGTTCAAAGGTTACTGCAGCCCGCGATCCAAGTCCACGCCGAATGGCCGCTGTGAGAGAATAGCGCGTGTCGTGGTAAGTCTTATCACGACCAGTCGCGGTTAATGATAAACCAAGATGTTCTGTTTTACAGCCGCTAAAATGCATCGTTCGACAAAGGCGATATGGCGTCAGCAGCAGCCATAACTAGTTAACTTGTTAAAAGCTTGTTCAGTGAGGGGCGAATCCGCATAGGCCCCATTGCATTCCAGATAAGATTGCTCGGTGCCGTCCCCCTTGCTGGCCCACCTGGCCAGGTGTAGTTCCAGCTAGTTTCACCTCAGCCGTAATTAAGAGCGATTTCGCACTAGTTCCGTCCAGGCTTACCAGCGTCAGGGCCACAGTAATGTTTTTAGGGAGAAGGGCTGAGGCATGTAGACTGTGGCAGGCCATAGCTATTAAAACCTACTGCAGGGCCCTCACTCGTCCTCTTCGCAGTCATCACACCACTGCTCTTGATTGGCGCACATACCGCACATTGCAACGTAATAAAAACACGAAAAACATGTTTACTGAATTGTAAATAGCCAGCGCAAAGTTCGTGGAGGTGCATTGCTCTGCATGGGGAAGTGGAGCGAGGCTGCCAGCCACATGTGCTGCTCCTTCTGAGAAATGCGCTCGACAATCAGCAAGGCTGCGCCCAGTGCAAAGTGCAGCAGACATCCACCCACACGCGCTCATTTAGTATTTGGAGAAGAAATGTGTTATCAGCGAAAAGTCTAAGCAAACAACGTTGTTGGGGGCTGGGCCTGCACTAATGCTGCAGCAAAGGTGGACTAATGCTGTGCCGGTGCTTAATTTGTGCCAGGGCCCAAATATGTCCTAGTACTCCTGACCCACTTCTGGGCAGTAGCTCTGCGCAGACACTCTCAGCAATGCCACCATTTTTGGGTTGCAACTCAACTCCTGCGTGTTCAATATTTTGATGTGTGCAGTGCACGCTGGTATGCAGTGTTTATAACGAATGAAAAAATAATGACAGTGTTGTCGATATTTTCATTCTTTTATTTAAATGCACTATCCAACACTTTCGTGCACGCCCCGTGGCATGATGTGCAATTTACAATTGCCAATCATAATATGGCTTTCATTCCCTGCCACTGCCAGGAGGGCGGCCATGGCTTTAACGGCCCGCCAGCCTGATCTAAGGCAGGTCGCGAGGGCCCCAGCTCGGGCTGTGGGACGTTTAAGGCCACATGAAAGGCGCAGGGAATTCGCACCCGGGGTTCGTCAGGAGTGCAAATGGCTTTCACATTTTTTCATCAAGAGATCTGCACTGCCTGCGCAGTCGATCTCCCTATGAAAAATGAAAGAAATAAAAAAAAGATGGCCGTCATATGGAAAAGGGACTAAGTCACTTTTCCATGTCTCTGGCGGCGGGGCGGAGGTGTGCCGGGACCAGAGCACAATGCTCTGGTCCTGCAGTTAAGTGGAGGGGGTGGGGTGGGGAGGGGAATCGGTAATTTTGGGGGTGGGGGCTGCATCCCTGCATTGAGAAAAAAAAGGCGCCACCCGGGGAAGGGTCTCAGTGTCAGTGACAGCAGGCAGGGATTATGTATTCTCGCCCGTTGTTCCAGCCACCTGATTGGCAGAGCGCCCTTCCCGGGTGCGAATATGACGTAGCAGGATTTGAGTGTTGAAATGACTTTCGTCTTTAGGCATATCCTCCTCTTTATAAATGTCCTCTTATTCTATAGGTGGCAAGTGGAACATGTTGATCGTTGTCCATTCAAAACAGAGCAAAAGTGCTTTCTTCATATAGTAAAGTGATGGATGCAGACCAAATCATTACGGAACTGATTAACTTGCTTGTCAACAGCTCAGCAAGATCTTATATGGGACATACTTAGCACATACTTTTCTCCTTGACAGTATCCTTGTTCCTGGTCTTGCCCCTCTCTTCATCCTATTGGCTGGTGACCGTCCTGTTGTTGTCCACTAAGTGCTGGCTCCCCCTCTGCCCCACTGATGACACTGCCTATTGCGAGGCATCGATCACAGACATGTGCCAGTTTGTGTTTAATATAACCACTGAGTTTGTTGTGTGCCCTGCGTATTGGTGCACCCCTTGCTAGCGGCATTCAAGATAAAAAATTAAAGTACTCAGCTAACCAAGACCCTGTATGTGCCCACTGAGAGACCCGCATGCAGTGGTGCAGCAAGGTCAGTGTCATACTAACACATATACACGTGCAGGTCCACCTACTCGCTGAACTAGCAAACTGAACCTAGGACCATGGCTGTCTAGCTGCTAACCACACTGCAGAGCCGCCAGTTGCTGCCACAGCGCTGCCCTGTATTGCTTTAGTAGAGCAGTGCTAATGTCCTCTAAGCTGACTAAAGCATTGTGCTGGCATGACTAGCAAGAGTGCCTTTCCAGCTCTAACTAGAACAGCAGTGCCGGAATGGCTCACACTGTTATTACTTGTTGTGCGACGAAGACTGACTGACTGACATTTAAAAATAAAGTTTGCAAAATACCACATCATAATTGAACTGAGTCAGAAACAATAAAGTGCAGGTACTGAGAAATAAATCCCTGGGCTCAGCCCTAGCAAACACCATCACAAATCAAACACTGGTTGTGTCTCTAACATGGCAGTCATTGCACAACACCTGCATTTGCACAACCCAAGTGCTCTTGCACCAACATGGTGCATGATTTTTGCCCATACAGTGAGGGTAATTTTTTAGAACTCCTAAATTGCACAGTAGAAGTGCAAAGAGTCCCCGCCATGCAATTTTGATAATTTCCAAAACTGAGTGTAAAACACCGGCAAAATCGCCTTTACTGTTCACATTTCCAATACGTTTTGTCAAAAGCGACATTTCGCCTTGAAATTCTGCTTTGCCCGGAGCACTTAAAATGGATTCCCATGGAATCTGCCTGCTTTTACCAGATAGTAAATTCAGGTAGATTCAATAGGGATTCATTTTGTTTTGCCACCATAAAATGACATGCTGGCTGAAAACCATGGTGCTATTTGAAGGCACAGCGCGTATACACAGCAGAAATGTTATCCTGTTCGGTGACGCCACTCTGCCATCAAATTGCATTACAATCACCCAGCATAAAAGCAAGGTGTAAAGAGCTTATGCCTTAGGTTTGCGGTACTGTGGGGTATTAAATGCTTAAAGAAGTGCAACGCATGGTCTACCCGAACATTTTACAACAGATCAGAATGGCAGCCATCACGTTGACACAGCTCTCCTGCGGTCATCACAACATGCAGCGATCTGACGATTTGCAGACCCACGTTCCAGCTGGGACAGAAAACCTGGATTCGTAACGATATCTCCAATTGTAAAACCAACCAAGTGGTCTATTGCATAGAATGCCCCTGCAAATTACGGTATGTCGGGCAAACCATGCGCAACATAGGCACACGGATCTCCGAACATTGGTCACGGATCAGGTGCAAAAACCTTACATCCCCCTTGGTACAACACTATTTGGACAAAAAACACACCACACAAGACATTAAATGGTGGGTTCTTGAAAGAGTACGGAATGGTCCCAACATTCAAGGACGACTTTTGGACCTAGAATGTAGGTGGATTCACAGATTGGACTCGGTGAAACAGGGCCTCAACGAACAACAAATCTTCCCATATTAATGGGAGAGATTAGTTCCCTGCGCCCTCTCAGATGTGCCATTCCCCCACCGAGAGATCGTGTCTATCTCTAAGTGTCTGAGAGGTTTCCCGCCCATTTTCCAGCTGCAGCCCTCAGGCGGGCTTCAACTTTGCTACGAATAGGATCCAGCCCTTGGATGAGGCCAAATGATACATATCCGTGTTGACCATGGAGTGCAAGGATCCTATTCGTACACACACATGGGTGAGTTACAATTTACCAACAGCACACTCTGGGCAGTGCAGTGCTTACATCATCTGCCCCCCGTTCTACATTATGGAGACTAATGCAGCACTCCACCTTGCCAATACGGCACTGGTTTCCAATCAGGTGGGATTTAGGTCCACCCCGATTGGACAGTTGCCGCACACCCACCTATTCCAAATTTATAGATGGAAGATCGGATGCTACGGCGCCGATTCCCCTTGGTCTCCCGCACCGGAGCACCGGAGCACCACATCATTACATGGCATTTCTATGCAGGTGCACAATTTTAGCACCGCACCACTCCGTGTCCCTCTCACCTTCCCAATTTTCTTCCCTTTCGTACATCTAGTGTCTGCCAATATGGGGGACTCCGCCCCCATTGGCTCCACGTGCTTTCTTGAATTGGTTCCGCATTCCTGTGGCGGCAACCAACCAAGCTACAACACGGGGCATGCTCCCATTTGGCCCTGAGACACACACACCCTCCTGAACCACTAACGCCTGGGATGCAGACACCACCAGCCTAAGTCACTCGCCAGAGCGAAACGAACGTGCGCCTGCGAGTACACAACAGAAACGCTGAGTCTTCCTGAGAACTAGCGTCTAAACGGCACAACTACGGAAGTGCCACACGGATTACCTCACAGGTAACAGTCATATTTTGAGCTCTAGCTACACGCTACCCACGTGTTTATATTTACATTGAATATTTAGGGCCACGCCCTTTACATTTTTCGGCCACACAAATAGGAAAAGCTGGACACCTGCCTTTCAGCTACCTGAGCCCTATTCCGGACACGTTGACGGCACGAATGTAGTCCGGCCTCGCCGCATCCAGTGATCGGCATCCATTTCTAGGGAGCCAGCTACTTCCAGCCCAGGTACCCTCATGTCCACATAGGAGTTATTTTCTTATGTACGGGGCATGCAGGCTCTTTCAATATTAGATTTTGACTAGGCCCTTGGTCTTCAATAGATCCCGCAGCTTTCACCGAGTCTCCATTGCACCCACTTGCTGTAATAATCACATACAGTGCCAGAATGTCATTTTTTATTCATTCTTTGCCTCTCTTGTAGAGCAAGCCGGACCTAGGGCTACTCATTTGTGCGGACAGTGACCAACCACACATTATCACAACTAGCAACAATTAGTGCTGATCGATTGGTTCGGCCTGTTGGGGGAGCCTGCCTCACAGCGAGATTCATGACAAAGTTTCAGTGGTGAATCAGGCATGCTATTCCACCACCACGTTCAAATCAGACCAACATTTCATTGCACCCCTGTTATTGCTCTGTTGTGCCCTCCACTTAATCAAGTGCTTCTTACAGAACCAGTAACCCGGTTTCCTTTGCACAATATAATTGTTGGTACTATTTAACCCAGTTATGTCCAGAAAGAATTAAGGTCCTGACACATAAGAATTTCTTACTTATTTTCTTTTTCTTCTTTTTTCTTGTTTTGATTTTCTTGTTACAGGGGCCACCTATTTGCCTTGATGAAGTCGGTTCATGTAGAAAAACACTTATCCCACTGTTGCATTTTGAAGTTGGATAATTCTTCCGCCGAAACGTGTACTATGTGCCAGGGGGGTATTCAAACCACAAAGTCCCTTTGGGGTCCATGAATTACCTACTGTTAGGCTAGTACTGTCGTAAATCTCCCCCCGTCTCACCTGTGATCGGGATCTCCCTTGTTCGGCCGCAGGACTCTTCCTGTGGATGGTTCGGGTCTGGAATAGGCTCGCCCGAGCCTCGTCAGGTTGCAGGACGCGTTCAGAGTTCCTGGAATTTCGTGATTCCAGGGTATCCAGGATTAGCGATGAACGAGTAAGTAGGGGAGGGAAATCCAGGAACAGGATAAAAGGCAAGGAAGGAAATAAGAGGATAAAGGGACCAATGTAGAAAGTAAGCACACGTCGGGTCACTACCGAAGATAGCGTTGAGACGCGCGGACCCGCAGGGGCGTGACCAATTTATAGTACGTGCCACGACGTGAAAGCTAGTGCGTAGCACGGAGCTTGTTACGGCCATGTTGGGAGGAACAAGGAGTACAAGCCCTTCGTGACAATGACCATGAGGTCCAGAAGGGGCAATTTCGCCGGGTCATGACAAGTACTCGACATCGAGAATCTGACTACGTTCCCCCTGTCACGTTGGCACCTGCAAGATGAGATGCTTTCTTGAATATAAGCTACTTTATTGAACATAAGTTATCTTAGATCTCCACATGCGTTACACATGGGTTATGTTTTACACTTAAAATCATTTGTGTACCTCTCCCTTACGGGTTATGTTTTGTACTTTCCATTCAGTAAGCACTAAAGAGCCCGTATGGTGCATGTTCAGTACTTCAAATTTACCTATGTACTGAAGTAAAACTTTAATTTCTGATTTCATTATTTATTTGTGCCAAGATTATTGGATTTTGCCATATGTATGATGTTTACAAATGCTTTCTTTTTTAATGTTCTTTTGTTTTAATACAAACCAAGTATGTTCACAGCCTTTGTTGTATGTGAGTTTTCTAGTTCAACCTTTTTTTCTTTCTGGACAATCCCATGGGTTATAGACTTAGGGATTTCATCCACTAGTAACAATACACCAGGTTTCCCAATACTCATTATATATTTGTTTCATTTATTGACAAAAATTGGGGATGAACCTGGGCAGTAGCAGCTCTACCTCCCTTTGGTTTTTGTATTCCACGTTCCAGCTGGAGCACAACGGACTGACACCGGTTCAGTTCTGTCTCTGCACGAATACCAAGCACGGCAACAAAGACCCAGCTTCCTAGTGTAAAGGAGGCTTACATACGAATGGAAATCATCCACTCCGCCATGTGACAACGGACTGACACCGGTTCAGTTCTGCCTCTGCATGAATACCAAGCACAGCAACAAAGACCCAGCTTCCTAGTGCAAAGAAGGCTTACATACACATGGAAATCATTCACTCCGCCATGTGACAAGGTGTACCTACTCAACAAGTGACCCCTTTTTCCGCACGGAGCCTCAAATTTATTTTCTGACCTCACGCTGCAAGAATGTGACCAATTAATACAGGATATCTCTCCTTTGCAGTGATGCCCAGCGGCTCGCTCCCCAAAGAGACCCCCAATCCGGAGGCCCAGATGAAGGCGTTCTAACAACCAGCCGAAACGCCCAAGAATGAAGCATCGAGTGTGCTTTATTACCTTTTCCAACCAAATGGGGGGCTCCTCCCCCTGGCATAGACCGATGGTTTTGGTCCTCTGTATATAAAAATTAAAAATGCATCTTGGTTTGTTGTCTCTGGCCTTCAGGATACAGCTAAGCAGAGCATGTATCGCTGAACCTGAGACCTGACAAACCATTGTTCCTTCATACTTCCTAGCATTTCAAGCCTACATGAAGAATATGGTTCTGGGGATTCATTATTTTTACCCAGTCCAGATCGAACTCTATTTAGTTCATTAAACTAATCCTTAGTCATTTAGAGCTAAAACCAGGCGACTAAAATAGCCTTTGCCAAAACTCCCTTTGGTTACTATACTTTTTGAACCTTGTTATGCAAATGCTATAAAGATTTCTTCGTTATACTGTATTAACCTTGTGCTACTGTTTTATAAAAATGTCTTTACTTTTTCCTTTGATGTTGGACAATGAAATTTGCATCACACAAATGTTACTAACACACTAAGTTTGTGATCTATGGACAACAATAAGATGTGCTTCCCTTTTGTGTCCTTTCCAGATGTCCCAAGTGGGATAATGTGTATGATTTCTGTTTCCATATAAAAGAAGTACAATTTGTACAACCAATAAATTGAACCTTATTAATTTTTTCACACGATTAAGGGGATTTGTGCCTTATTTGCTATACTAAGTGACGAGATTGCATATTCATTAAGATACTAGGCTTACTAATTGAAGCTTGTTATTACAAATAATTTACACATAAGCACTCAGACAGCCCAACATAAGGGTAGTTTCTACAAATAGATCTGTGGTTGGAACCCCCCATTTGTTCCCTACTTCTACTATATCCCTGGCACTACAATAAATCATATAAAGTTCTTCTCCTGCTCGTAACCCAGGAGAATGACTCCCTTCTCCTGGATGTAAAGTGTCCCAAAGACACTCAGGTTGTTCAAAACAAAAGTTTCATATAGTTCTGCCTTTTACCAGAAAACAAAACAGTTCTACAGGGGTTTCGTTGTGGCAAGGGGAATGACTCCCTTCTCCTAGCTGGTTCCCCAATGTCTTTATAGTTCTCAGCAATACTTGTAATTCCTTTACAGAGATTTGCTCACACTCACTCCACTTTCTTTGTATTCTTTATTCTGTCCACACTGGCACGACAATGATGCTCCCTGAGTCCTTCTCGACTCTCCAGCCCCACACTCTTGTGGAACTGCTCAGGGAATTGGGATTCACAGTGATTCACTGCTTTTGTGGTTTCTTCAGATTTTACAGTCTCAAGTATACTTGGTTTCCCAGAGTTTACCAGGTTAAAAGGAAAGAGGCCTGATTCTGGGCTTTTCCCAAAGACAAAGGCAATGGTTTTGTTCTTATTTCAAAAAGATCCTGTGGATTGAAAGGACTGGACTTGGCAAGATCTGGTGTCGACCAATCATAGGCCTGGAATAGCCTTTTGACAGAGGGTGATTGTTTCTCTCGGAAGAGCAGCCCTAGATGATTCTGGGGTGTGAACAGGAGGTCTTCAATTCCCCACGTGGTTTGGGATGATGCGTCTCTGTCAACGATTGTCCTCAAAGGTCCTCTTAAGAACTATGTTCTTGCCAATGATGCTCCAGAAGACCTCTGGAAGCTTTTATGTTCCTTTGACAGAGTTTGAGAAGTTCTGCCTCTGCATGAATACCAAGCACAGCAACAAAGACCCAGCTTCCTAGTGCGAAGAAGGCTTACATACACATGGAAATCATTCACTCCGCCATGTGACAAGGTGTACCTACTCAACAAGTGACCCCTTTTTCCGCACGGAGCCTCAAATTTATTTTCTGACCTCACGCTGCAAGAATGTGACCAATTAATACAGGATATCTCTCCTTTGCAGTGATGCCCAGCGGCTCGCTCCCCACAGAGACCCCCAATCCGGAGGCCCAGATGAAGGCGTTCTAACAACCAGCCGAAACGCCCAAGAATGAAGCATCGAGTGTGCTTTATTACCTTTTCCAACCAAATGGGGGGCTCCTCCCCCTGGCATAGACCAATGGTTTTGGTCCTCTGTATATAAAAATTAAAAATGCATCTTGGTTTGTTGTCTCTGGCCTTCAGGATACAGCTAAGCAGAGCATGTATCGCTGAACCTGAGACCTGACAAACCATTGTTCCTTCATACTTCCTAGCATTTCAAGCCTACATGAAGAATATGGTTCTGGGGATTCATTATTTTTACCCAGTCCAGATCGAACTCTATTTAGTTCATTAAACTAATCCTTAGTCATTTAGAGCTAAAACCAGGCGACTAAAATAGCCTTTGCCAAAACTCCCTTTGGTTACTATACTTTTTGAACCTTGTTATGCAAATGCTATAAAGATTTCTTCGTTATACTGTATTAACCTTGTGCTACTGTTTTATAAAAATGTCTTTACTTTTTCCTTTGATGTTGGACAATGAAATTTGCATCACACAAATGTTACTAACACACTAAGTTTGTGATCTATGGACAACAATAAGATGTGCTTCCCCTTTGTGTCCTTTCCAGATGTCCCAAGTGGGATAATGTGTATGATTTCTGTTTCCATATAAAAGAAGTACAATTTGTACAACCAATAAATTGAACCTTATTAATTTTTTCACACGATTAAGGGGATTTGTGCCTTATTTGCTATACTAAGTGACGAGATTGCATATTCATTAAGATACTAGGCTTACTAATTGAAGCTTGTTATTACAAATAATTTACACATAAGCACTCAGACACCCCAACATAAGGGTAGTTTCTACAAATAGATCTGTGGTTGGAACCCCCCATTTGTTCCCTACTTCTACTATATCCCTGGCACTACAATAAATCATATAAAGTTCTTCTCCTGCTCGTAACCCAGGAGAATGACTCCCTTCTCCTGGATGTAAAGTGTCCCAAAGACACTCAGGTTGTTCAAAACAAAAGTTTCATATAGTTCTGCCTTTTACCAGAAAACAAAACAGTTCTACAGGGGTTTCGTTGTGGCAAGGGGAATGACTCCCTTCGCCTAGCTGGTTCCCCAATGTCTTTATAGTTCTCAGCAATACTTGTAATTCCTTTACAGAGATTTGCTCACACTCACTCCACTTTCTTTGTATTCTTTATTCTGTCCACACTGGCACGACAATGATGCTCCCTGAGTCCTTCTCGACTCTCCAGCACCACACTCTTGTGGAACTGCTCAGGGAATTGGGATTCACAGTGATTCACTGCTTTTGTGGTTTCTTCAGATTTTACAGTCTCAAGTATACTTGGTTTCCCAGAGTTTACCAGGTTAAAAGGAAAGAGGCCTGATTCTGGGCTTTTCCCAAAGACAAAGGCAATGGTTTTGTTCTTATTTCAAAAAGATCCTGTGGATTGAAAGGACTGGACTTGGCAAGATCTGGTGTCGACCAATCATAGGCCTGGAATAGCCTTTTGACAGAGGGTGATTGTTTCTCTCGGAAGAGCAGCCCTAGATGATTCTGGGGTGTGAACAGGAGGTCTTCAATTCCCCACGTGGTTTGGGATGATGCGTCTCTGTCAACGATTGTCCTCAAAGGTCCTCTTAAGAACTATGTTCTTGCCAATGATGCTCCAGAAGACCTCTGGAAGCTTTTATGTTCCTTTGACAGAGTTCGAGAAGATAACCCCCACGCATAATACTTCGTGTAGTTTGGGTTGGAGTTTTAAAAAGACTTAATTCACAACTGCTCAGGTGAGTGTTATCTCTGTGTTAGTTTTTTGTATTTTGTTTATTATTTATATCGTGCACCGAACCCTGAGGTAACTGGGCGCTGGAAAAATACTTGTGGGTTACATACATGGAAAATCAATGGCAGTACAGTTGAGGTTAGCAGAACCTGTGGTTACAGAAGGTCAGGAGGCATACAGCATTTATAACAAAGCCTGGGCCGAAGTGCAATCAATTTTGGCGTAAGCAGGGGTGGTTATTGGAGAGGCTTGTTGTTCAGCCAGTCCTTGATTCCGGCTTTGAATGCCAGGAGGGAGGGCTCTTGCCTGAAAGCAGTGGGTATGGAGTTCCAGCGTTTGGCTGCTTGGACTGGGAAGCTTGATCCTCCAGCAGTTTTTAGGCTGAACCTGGGTTCTGTTAGACGGTGAGATAGGGCAGATCGGGGGGTGCGGGCTGGTTGGTGTAAACAGATTTTGTCAGATAGATATTTGGGTGCTGTGTTCGCAAGGTACTTGTGTGTAATTACTAGAGTGCGGAGAATAATTCTGTCGCCAACTGATGACCAGTTGGCATTGCGCCTGAGAGTAGATATGTGACTGGATCTTGGTAAACTCAATGCTGCTCTTAATGAATCATTTTGCAGGACCTGAAGTCTGTTTAAATTAAGTTCGGAGGAGCCTAGAAAGAGTGTGTTACAGTAGTCTATTTTAGACAATGCTAGTGCTCTGGCTAGTGTTAGACAACTGATGGTAGACAGGTAGCATTTACAGCTGTAGATTAGCTTATTAGTATAGGCTGTGGAAGATGCTACCGGGCTAACTTGTTTCTTGAGGGACAGTGTAGCATCGAGATTGGGCTGCTGACAATGTTGAAGGTAGTGTACCTATAATCAAGCTTTTTTAGACGTGTCTGCGTGCCGACAATTGGGAGCTCGGTTTTATCGTCGTCAAGACATCGGCTATTGTTAGCCATCCAGGCCTGGATTTCTAGATAGATGTCATTCAGGAGTTTATAATCTTGTTCATAGCACCCAGTGAGGGGGATGAGGATTTGGGTGTCATCTGCATAATTGGTGTAAATGACACCCAAATTATCCAGGGGATCGAAGAGGAGCTTTGTGAATATATTATAAAGCGTGGGTAACGCGCATGAGCCTTGGGGGACTCCACAAAGTGTGGGGCTCGGGTCTGCAGAGGCTGATGGGGAGAAGACTCTAGTGGTCCTGTTGGAGAGGAAGGAGTTGATCCAGTCTGAGGCATTGGCGGAGAATGCTCCGCTGTAGTGAGGTGCCTGGTTAGAATTTGGTGGTCGACGAGGTTGAATGCCACGGACAAGTCCAGGAGCAAGAGGATGGCTAGCTTTCCTTTGTCCTCTGCCTCGTCCATTTGGATCTTCAGGTCTAGGAGGGCTGTCTCTGTTCCATGCCTTGGCCAGAATCCGGATTGTCTGAAGCCAAAGAGGTTGCTGTCCTCTAGGTGTTTCTTTATTTGTAGGTAGGCCACTCGGTCTAGAATTTTTAAAAGGAAGGGAGCGGTGGTGATGGGCCTATAGTTTGTTGGGATGCTTGGGTCTAGGTGGGGTTTTATTCAGTAGAAGCATGACCCATGCTTCTTTAAGATTGTTAGGGACTTTGTTGGAATTGAAGGAGGAGTGTATCAGTGTGGTGATGAAAAGGGCAAGCACTTTGGCTCCTTCATTAATAATGGAGGCTGGGCATATGTCGCCTTGACGTGAGATGGTTTCGGACCTTTTATGATGTCTTCCACTTCTTTCGGAGATACTTAGGAGAACTCAAAAGGTGTGCATTGTGGCTGACATTTCTCTGGCGCTGGGTTAGGGCGATGGCAGCTTGAAAAGGTAGTTTTTTTAGAAGCAATTTTGCTTTGTAGTAGGGAGATTTTGTCTGCTAGTGCTTGCTGGGTTTTTGTACACCAAACTGCATCCTTAATTCAGTCCTGGGAGGGAGGTGCAGGCGATTTGAACTCCTTTAGGATACTGAAGAGCTCTTTAGTGCTTGATTTGGCGTTGTGGATTTTGGTGTTGTAAACTTCTTTTTTGGAGGATAAGATAGCTGCTATATAGGTTGCCGCTGCTGATGTGAACAGGATTTTGTTGTGTATTGTGTGATTTACGGCAGGGGGTTTATGCTGACCTTTTGGCATTCCTGAGGATTTTTAGTTCTGGTGTGAACCACTTATTGAGATGGACGATTGGTTTAGCTTTTCTAGGTTTCAGCGGTAGAGTGGTGTCAAGTGCTGATTTAAGTGTAGTATTGTATAGGTCGACCAACTTAATGGGGTCGAGGTCCTTGAGCTTGGAGATGTCCAAGCTATTGTTGATAAGTGGCTGAAGACTATTTATGGAAATGTTTCGGCAGTTTCTGGATAGGGTGGGGGTGGGCAGTTTTGGTGCTGCGGCGTGGGGGGGGTTCCCTGGATGGAGAAGGAGATGAAGTGGTGGTCTGACCAGGCCACTGGTATATTTTGAAGGATCGTGATAGAACAGTTGAGGTCGACACCCAGTCTAAAATCCGACCTTTGGTGTGTGTTGGTTCTGTGATTGAAGCCCAATTGGGTGATGGAGTTTTCCACGGCTAGAGCGTGTAGGTCATTGGGGTCCTTCAAGCCTAGGTTCAGGTCTCCCAGGAGGATGGTATGGGAACCCAGTTTGGTGTTAGATAACCGTTATTCATACTTGTTTGTTATTGCCTGTTTTCCAAGACTCTCTTAGCTTTACCTCGGCTCCCTCCCGGACCTTTAACAACTCCTGTTACCTACTCTTGGTGTCAGGAGTGTTCACCGGTTCTGCCTGGGATCTTGTGACAAACATTTTTTTCTTCTCTCGTTGGATGCTCGGTTTCTGGGCCCAGTATGGCCGGTCGTTGTGATGTTGGTAATGGACTTCATCATCCCATCCGTATGGGTTGTTCAGTCACCACCACTCTGTATGCTTCTCGAGCCCGCCAATGCAGCTTTGTGAAAGCTCGGGGTTAGCAGTCTCCACGCAGTTGTCGGACTCCGCAGTCCACCCATTACAGGTCACGCCACCACAACCCAATCTCCGTCCTGTGGTTGGGCCGATTCCCGGCCGACTGGTACAATGCTTTTTGTGCATCTCATAAACAGCATAAGTTTGCTTCGCTGGGACCTTATGCTGATTCTCCTCTATATCAACCTTACTCTCCCCCACCGGCCACCAGGTTTCACTTCTTTAACATTCAGAGTTCTGCCTCCATGCGGGATGCCTTCTCCACATTCTACTTCTGCTTCCACTACGGTGAACACCTAGTTGGCCTGTGAGATGTTCTTGTGCGTTCCTTTGAACCACACCCTCCATGTTTCTCCTTTGAGATTGTCGAGTCTTCCCCCTGGCTTCTACCGTCGCCTTGACCTCGGTCTTGCTTTCTGACTACATCTTCCTCTCCATCTCCCTCTTTCTGTCTGGATCTCTGTTCTTCAACTGTTGTTTGTTTTTGGTGTCTTGATATAGCGGGGTGCGTCCTGGCATAACGTCTATTCCATTGACAAGAGGTGTTTTTCACGCTTGACTGGAGCGTTCTCGAGTTTTCCATCATCCCTTTTTGTCACATTAGATTTGTCTGACCCAGTACAGTAACACATGCTTTCTGACTAGTCTAGGAAGAAGTGGTTTAGGTGATGTTGCTACCTTATGGGGTCTGGAGTTAAAGGGGCCATGTCCCCGATTTACGTCGTTAACCCCAGGGGGAGAGTTCTTCTCCATAAGCACCTCACAAATATTACCACCCCTAGGAGGACTACTGGTTAGCAGCCGAACTTCCCTAGCCTCATGGAAAGGGTCTCCCCTTTGGGGAAAAGTGACGCTATCTATAAGATCATTACATAATTGATTTAATATTTTGAAGAATCCGATCCCAATAGGGTCAAACGATACAAAGCACCCTCTATTGATAAAATGCCTCCCCTATTTGCAGAAGACAACACCAATAAAAAGGCAATGTTTTAGGGAACAGTTTGTGGAGCTGTAGAGAGGTTAAGTACCATCAGAAACTACTGTTATGGACATTCTGATGGAGAGTGCGGCCTTGGCCATGCTGTCCCAAATGTTAAACCAGGAAGTGAGATCAGTCTTAACTCTCAGTTCTTCTGCACATGCTTCCATATAAGAGCGTATGGGGACACCCCTATATGAAATATCTTGTAATGAGCTGAGCACCTTGTTTTAGGAGAGTGTTTTTGAATGGTGTCGTGGTTCTACTTACACCTATCCCTTCTTTGGGGTATATCAGTCAATGGCACAGTTGTATATAGCAAAAGCACTCTGTTACGAGGATCCAGTAGCATGCCTTACATTGCTCACAAGTCAGGGGAGAACCTAATTTATAGAGTTCATAAAGGTCCCACAGCATCCTAGGAGCCCAACAATGGAATGTAGTAGGAACTAAGCCCAAGGGAAATCTGGATTCCTCTGAACAAGGATGGTGGTATGTGGATAGATTATTGGGCTTGCTACAAATAAGTGAAAATAGTATTAACCATGTCCAGCGTACATCCCAGCCTCCATCTGATAATATAACACATAAGGGAGATCGAGTGACCTGGTTGTCAATCTCCCACCATTTATTATTTGAGGTCTCTTTAATACAATCAAAAATTACTTGTAACTGGGAAGCCAAGAGAACCCACTGGAGAGTAGGAGGGCAAGACCAGCATTACATGCTATTTCCATCCACATGGAATGTGTTATATGAGAATCTTAATAGTCCAAATGAAAGATTGGATAAGACACTAAATATACAAAAGAAGCTCAGGAATAAAATGAATGAGGAGAGCCTGAAACAAATACTGGAGTTTCAAGCCATGGGACACGTGTGATGAATTCTATGGATCCCTCACTAAACCCTTAGCTAAAGTCTCCTCTCAGGTGGCCAGGGAAAGGCAGACACTTCCTGATCCTGACCTTGGGGGTGGTGCTCTGCGGGAGGATCACCTTGGAGGAAACGAGGCCTGTCGTGGTGAGGAGATCCCGTTGGATGAGACATGGTATTTGTCCTTGAGAGGGATAGAACCTTTACAAAATGCCAAAACATGTAATGGCGTACTGTCGTTATGATGTATCTGAACAGTATATTAAGCCTGTGGGTGTGGGCAAAGCTGGTTTAAAATCTTTAAAAATCCCAAAGAACGAAAGTCCATTTGAGACCTCTTAGGACAGAAATCCCCCTTACTCCCAACATTGACTCTCTCGCTCCAGCCTTGGCTGATCTTTGCAATCTCTCTTTTGCCACTGGAGTTTTCCCAACTTCTCTTAAGCATTCCCTTATGCACCCCCTGCTCAAGAAACCCTCTGGCGATCCCTCCATACTGGCAAACTACCGCCCTATCTCTATCACTCCTTTCCTGGGCAAATTCCTAAGTTGTGTATGTCTCCGCTTACCCTCCTCACTGAATCTGCTGGTTGCTTCCACGACCATCAGTCTGGCTTTAGAGCATCCAGAGGCACGGAAACTGCTCTTATGAACACCTGTGAAGACCTGCTCTCAAATCTTGACACTAACACTCCCTCTGTTCTCATTCTTCTCGACCTCTCCTTTGCCTTTGACACTGTAAACCATAACATTGTGATCGCATCTCTCTGTGACACCCTGGGAATCACAGGTCAGGCTCTGGCATGGTTAACCTCCTTCCTTTCCGCCTGACCATCCCAGGTGGAACTTGGGTCTTTTCTCTCTACTATCACTCTTTCAACCTGTTCTTTAACGTCTACATGGCTGCCCTGGCACGTGCAATTGCCACTTTCATCTGTAACTTCCAGTGTTATGCGGATGACACGCAACTCTCTTTCAGGCTTTCCTCAGCCGCCTCCTCCTCCTTGCTCATACCTGACTGTCTGTCCGCAATTCAGTCAAGGTGTGCTGCAAATTACCTCTGCCTCAACGCCAGTAAGACAGAGATCGTTTGCATTGGGACTCCTGCTCCCGTCTTCCCTCTCACACTCTGGCTGGCCTCCCTTGGCCCTGCGCCCGCAGCCAACTGCGAGGCAAAAAACCTTGGGGTCATCTTCGACTCCACTCTCTCCTTCTCCTCTCACATCTCGGACATCTCTAAAAAGTCCAACTACCAGTTGCACCTCCTCAGAGGTACTCTTCCATTTCTCACCTTCCCCCAGAGGCTCACTGTCTCCAGAGTCCTGGTTCTCTCAAGGCTGGACAATTGCAACAGCCTCTTTCTCAACCTCCCTACTTCTGCTCTATGCCCTCTGCAGCTCATGCAAAACAGAACCGCAAGACTTATCCTTGGCCTCAAGCCCAGGGATTGCATCTCTCCGGCCCTCAAATCCCTCCACTGGCTCCCCGTGGTTGCAAGGATCAAGTTCAAGACCCTCTGCATTGTCCACAAGGCTTTCTGTGGCCGGGGGCCTACCTACTTGCAATGATGCCTACCGAAATACTGCCCTTCCCGAGCCCTATGCTCATCTACCTCCAACCTTCTGCGAGTGGGCCGGTTCTCCAGAGATTTAGAGGAAGATTCTTATCCTCTGCGGGGCCTCCCTCTGGAACAGCCTCTCTGTCGCTCTCCCCCTTGAGTTGGATCTCCTTAGGTTCCGGAAACTCCTTAAGGCACTCCTCTTCTCCTCTTCTCTCTACCCCAACCTTGCTAACCTCACTCTCTTCCCTATCCCTTTCTCCCTCTGTTCCGCACAACCTGCCGACTGCCCACCTTGTGTACCCCAGAGTCTCACAGGTCCCAGGCACCCTCGCCAGTCCTCTCGCACTTGCCTCTGGGCCTTGCACTTGCCTCACTGTTACTGCATGGTCAATGTCCCATGAGAGTGGCATCGCTCAGCACTTAACCCAGTTTCTGACTGACAGGGTGCACTTGCCCCCTCCCATAGTCCCCCCTGCACTTGTCCCCCCTACCCTCCCCTCCTGCACTTGTCTGCGCACTTGCACGATCTGAATGCACCATGCCTTGAAGATCGTCTGTCTGTTTCCCTTGTCTCCCCCACCCCTGTATTCTTGCACCTTGAAACATGTGTGTATAGGCGCATTATAAATGTACAATAAATAAAAATAAAATAAATTAAACCTGTCTCCAAGCAAAACACCTGGTATGACTTCAACTTAGCCTCTCTGAAACGAAAGTGCAGAGTTGCTGAGCGGAAGAGGGGGGCATCAGGCACATCCTTTGACAGACAGGCCTGCCGCCTGCTCCAAAGGCAATACAGACTCTCCAGCGACTTGCAGAAGAGGGCCCATATCCAAGCCTGCATCTTTGAGGCCAATAATAACACGGGAAAACTGTTTAAAATCTGGAAGGAATTTGCCAGTCCTACTGGCCTTCCATTTCTTAACCAAAACTCAAGACATCCTGTCCTCACTCTCCTCTACTCCTCTCCCTCCTTCCTCCCCAGCTCTCAGGCCTCCCTTGGTCCCCCACACCCCTTCCCTCCTACTCTCTGCTTTCTCGCCCATAGCACCGGATAAGGTCTCTAGACAAGTCTTCTCTATGAAAGTCTCCTCCAAACAGGTGCTCCCCTGCTCCTCCAGAACCATCAAGGACAACATTGCCTCCCTTGCACCAGCCCTGGCCAATTTCTGTAATCGCTCCATTGCCACTGGCTCTTTCCCGCTACCCCTCAAGCACTCCCTTGTGCATCCTCTCCTCAAAAAACCCTCTGCCAACCCCTCCTGCCCGGCTAAATACCACCTTATCTCCATTGCGCCCTTCCTGGGAAAACTCCTGGAGAAGCTGACCATGACCCAACACACTGAATCTGTTGGTTGTCTCCACGACCACCAGTCTGGTTTCAGAGCAGCAAGAGGCGTGGAACCTGCTCTACTGAACACCTGTGATGACTTGCTCTCAAATCCCGATTCCAATTCTCCATCCATTCTTAACCTTTTGGAACTTTCCTCTGCCTTCGTAACGGTCAATCATGCCACCTTGACCAATTGGATCTGCAACACCCATGGCACCACGAGCTTGGCACTGGACTGGTTGACCTCATTCCGCTCCGATCGACCTTACCAGGTCCAACTGGACCTTTTCTCTCCTGTATCACACTCTCCACATACGGCGTCCCTCAAGGCTCTATCCTCTTGCCGTGGCTCTTCATCATCTTCCTTGCCTCTGTCCCACCTGATCTACTCCTTCTCTCCTCACTTCCCGTGTTATGCAGACGAAACACAGCTCTCCTTCAAACTTCCTTCTACTGCCTCCTCTTCCTCCTCTGTCATCCCTGACTGACTGCTATTCAAGCATTGTGAGCTGCCAATGTTCTCTGCCTTAATGCTAGTAAGACTGAGATCCTTCTCATTGGGACCCCAACTCCCTGCTTCCCTCCTACCCTCTCCCTCACCCTCTTGTGATGCAAAAACCTTGGTTTCATCTTTGACTCATTTCTCCCCTTCTCTCCTCACATCAAAGACCTTGCCAAGAAGGCCCACTATCAGCTGCACCTCCTCAGAGGCATTCTCCCTTTACCCAACTTCCTCCAGAAACTCAATTGGGCCTCATTCCGAGTTTGCTGGTCCGGAAATAAGGGTGCCGGTAGCAACTTTCCGGCACCCTTTCCGGACTGGCAAACTACAACACAACGGCCCCAGAAAGCAGAGTTGTCACAGAAGCACTGGCACCATTACTAATGGTGCCAGTGCTTCAGAGTCCCCATTCCAGTGGAGTCGTACGGGACTCCACTGGAATGGGTACTACCATTTCCCGGCACCTGTCTTCCCGATCCACCAGGACCTGTAATGTCCCGGTGGCACAGGGAAGTCAGGTGCCAGAAACAGTGTTACGGGGCTGGCAGCAAACCCGCCGGTGGCACCTGTGGGTTGCCTAGGCTTCCCCACCTGTTTCACACTGGCCGGTTATGGGTCCAACACACAATTAACAGATCTCTGTTCGTCTGCACATACAAGAACACCCAAATTGTATGGAGTACAATTACATTTATTGGTATATTATTTTAAAACATGTTGCATAACACAGCTATTAACAAAGCCCCTTTTGTTTGCTCAACCGAAATAATCGTGGAAAGTTGCAGCATTTAAGGCATTATAAAAACAAAAACACATTGGTTCTTTACATTCACTGTTTTGTAGTGTGGGCTAGTAAGAGGTAGTGACTGAGAATGTGGTCTAATTTGACTTCACATCTGTCTAGTCGACACATGAATGGTGTTTCTGGCACTCAGTTGCTAGTGTTCTATCTGGTGCCGTCTTCAGGACAAATTCAGTGGACTTGAGCTGTCACTTGGTTGGGACATCTAAAAAATAAACAGTTAAAACTGGAGATCAGGGATGGGTGTGTCTCTACAGGGACAAGAATCCTGTATTGGTGTGTTTGGACATCGTCCTAACTGAGCCGTAGTGGTTCGGGGTGACAGGTTAGCGTTGAAACTGGTAAAAGTTCATTGCTTGTGGCGTGGTCTGTGCGCTGGAATTGTTGAATCCTGTGCATCTAGCATGTGATCGTCAGCTCAGTAGCTGAAACAAGGATAGATAAATCGATATCTGATGAAGAAAGCGCTGTACTGTGCTTGTATTAATCGTATTTTAAGGAGCCCAGAGGATGTGATGGCGACTTACAAAAATTGGCGTGTTAATGCTACCACTGATTTATCATGCTTGTGCTTAGTGCCTACTTACTGTATAAGCCTGGAAGCGAGTGGGTGGTTACTCGACATTTCCTTGGAATTACTGTGTATTCACCGTGAGGGACTTCTATTAGTTTGGAAAGAGTGCTCCCTCTATCAGCTAACATGGATTAGTTCAATGCGGGTGGGGGGCCCCTCTCTAGCGGCAGTATTTCCTTACCTTTGCGTATCGTAACCGCAGCTCGCTGTAGCATCGGCGGTGTCTGCAAGTTACGCGCATGCGTAGGGAATATTTCAGCTAGCGTCACTCGTTCATTTGCGCCCAGATTCTGGACGCGCATGCGCCATTAAGTAGTGTCTTTACTCACTGTCCGAGGCGAATAGTGTCTCGGTCGCGGGCATGGCTGGTGTCTATGAACTCGGGGCCAATAACTGCTGCATGTGGCATAGTGTGTCTTCCTTCATTTTTGAATGGATGCTGTCTATGCGCTAATTGTCGCATGAAATACAATAGCATCCCGATATATCATATTTCCACATCAACATATATTTGTTGTATTATCGATTACATTTTTACATGTTACATGGGCTTATTGCATTTTGTCACTACAGTGTCATATTTCCACATCACCATATATTTGTTGTATTGTTGATTACAATTTACATATGTGATCGTTGTATCATATTTATGGATGCATCATACAGAACCTCACACATGTGTCAAACTGTCATACAAAGACATCACTTATTGTATGGAGTTTTTCCAGTTTTTGACCAAATTAGAGTATCTTCTAAAGTTTTTTAGACAAAGGAGGTTCTATGATGGTTTTTTTCACAATTTCTGACAATTTTAATGTGTTTTTAGAAGAAGAGGTTCCACTCTATGGCAACATTTAACCCATTCTTCACTGTATCTAAACGATGTATCCATTTCTGCTCTAGTTGCTATCTTGGCGATGATGAACACCTTGAGACGGGAGGAGAACAGGTGGAGTCAGCATGTGGCCACCCTGACCCATGCTTACAACTTTTTATTTGTATTTGCATTTTATTTATTTATAAAGCCCACCTGGCCCAAAGGCATCTGAGCACATTTCTTGAAGTTACAGTTACATAATATGCATAAACGAGAACAATACAATAATATCACAAAATACTTACAAAGTTCATCCAAAGAATATACAAGATAATTACAAGGTACATAGAAGGCGATTAAGTAAACATGGTGACAGTGACATATAATGCTAATAGGAATGTACATGAGTGAGGAACAATGAAGGTATAGAAACATATATCAACATGTATGCATGGTGAAACAAGCTTACGAGTAATTACAAATTTACAGGATATTTACATCAGAGAATGGTCAGAGGTAGCATCTGGGCAGAGTATGTTGGCAAGCAAGGCTGGTAGGACCTAGTAGGGCGAGGAGGTTCTTGCGTAAGTAGCCAGACTTTGGCCTTACTCTTAAAGGCGTGGAATGGGGGGGTTCAGCTCTAATGGGGTTGGGCAGTGAATTCCAAAGTTTTGGGGCGAGAACTGGGAAACTTGAACCACCTGATTTCTGTAGTATCTGGGTATGAATAGACAGTGTGCCTGGGCGGCTCTTATAGGGCAGTTAGATGTGTGGTGGGAGAAGCGAGAAGCCAAGTAGCTGGGTGCTTGGTTGGCAAGACATTTATGCGCCAGTGCAAGTGTTTTCAGTGAGACTCTTTGAGATACTGAGAGCCAATGTAGGCTATGTCTTGTGTCTGAAATATGCTTATTCCTAGGGATCTTAAGGGCAGCTCTGATGGCATTGTAACGTGGAGCTTGTTGAGTTGTGTTGACTGGTTCCTAGATAGAGGGAATTACAGTAGACAATTTTCGACATAATCAGAGTTCTAGCCAATGTGGTGCAGTTGGCTGTGGTGAGGAAGGGGCGGCAAGCTGTAATGAGCTAACAAGTGTAGGCGGAGGCCGAGATTACAGCGTTAGTTTGTCTGAATAGAGATAAAGTGGAGTCAAGGCTTTTATGGTGGTACCATTGATGATGAAATTTTTAAAAGAGGGGTCGAGTCTGTTGAATCTGAGATGAGAGCCCAGGATGACGAGCTCTGTCTTTTCATTGTTAAGACAGAGTTCGTGTTGGGCCATCCAGGCCTGGATGACCTGGTAGATGACATTAACGGCATTGGTGTCAACAGTGTGGTCTCCAGTGATGGGAATGAGTATCTGGGTGTCATCGGCGTAGTTAGTGTAGGTGACACCCAGATAATCTAAGAGATTGAACAGGGGCTTTGTAAACACATAAAGTGTAGGGGACACGCACGATCCTTGGGGGGACCCCAAAAGGGACTGGTGAGGGTTGAGCTGACACGGAAGATGAGAAGACCCTCATGGACCTATTGTCTAGAAGGATCTGATGCACATGGTGGCTTTGTCTGAGAAGTGTGCAGCTAGTTTGAGGTGTCGGCAAAGTATTTGGTGGTTAACCAAGTCAAAAGCTGCCGATAAGTCAAGTAAGAGTAGTAAAGCTAGATTTCCCTTGTCTTTGAGGTCCCCGTTTTGAGTTTTTAGGGGAATGGGAGCTGTTTCCATTCCGTGTTCAGGCCGGAAGCCCGATTGTCTGCGACCCAAAAGTTTATTAGATTCCAGGTAGTTTTGGATCTGCAGATAAGCTGCACGGTCTAGAATTTTAAGCAAAAAAGGCACAGTAGTAATTGGCGTATAGTTTGTGGGTATGCTAGCGTCCAGAGTTGGATTTTTAGCAGGGGGATAACCCAGGCATCCTTCAGGTTGTCTGGGATAATGCCTGTATTGAATGAGAAGTAATAAAAGGCGCTAGTTCATGTGAGGTTTCCTTGATAATGGGAGCTGGACAGGAGTCACCCTGGCAGTTGGATGGTTTGAGCTTATTGATAATTCTTTTGACCTCTGTGTTGAGCCATCAAAGGGTCTTTCTGTGGTGGATAGAGGCGTGAAACTGAAGGGTTTAATGGTTTGAGTACTGGGTGTGGCGATGCTACGCAGAAAGTTGATGTGCTGGTCGGTTTGGAGGCTAATTTTATTGCCATGATTTTGGATTTGAGTGTGGCTATTTTTCCAAGGAGCACTTTTTAAATGTTGGCACACCAAGTGCTGTCTTTAGTACAGGTGTCCAACGGGGCCAAGGGGGTTTCCAGTTCTTTTAGTATCTTGAAAAGCTCATCAGTGTTAGATTCAGCTTGTAATATACGCTCATTGTAAGAGTCTTTTTTGCCTGGAGGATAGCACTTTTATAGTTCAAGGAAGCTAAGAAGAGGCTGACTTTGTTGCGATCAGTGGGGTTGCTTTTCCAGCGGACTTCTGCATTTTCGTTTTTCTTTGCATAGCGCTCTCAAATTTGGTGTAAACCAAGAGTTTAGGTGGGCACGCGGTTTGGATTCTCTGGATTTGATGGGTCCAATGCTTTCAGCATAGTCTGATTGAATGTGTCCACCAGGACAGTAGGGTCAGTACATGATGATGACAGTTTGTGAAGCGTTGGGAGGATGAGAGGGAGCAGTTTTTCATAGGTAATGTCCCTCTTATTTCTTGTGCAGATAGCAGGCGCAATGTCCGGTCTGACACAGTGGTCATTAGCTGAAATGTTAAAAGTGACCAGATGGTGGTCAGTCCACGCACTTGATTGGTTTCTATGTTGATGTTGCAGTCAAGAGTACTGCCCTTGTTGTGGATAGGTTCCCTGATACAGTGGGTGAAGCCAAGGTTAGACAGAGTGTTGACAATATCCAAAGCTGTGGGGTCATTGGGATCTTGGAAACCAAGGTTAAAGTCCCCTAGTAAGACAATTTGAGAATTCGCTTTGGTTTTGTCTGATAGGATGGAATTAAAGTCTTCCACGAACGTAGAGGCAGGTCCTGGAGGCCTGTAGATATTGATATTGATATTTTATTTCTATCGCGCTCATACACAAGTAGATAAGGTATAGTGTAATGGTTTTGTTGGGAGAAGTAGCGAGTTTCACTGATAGTAAATCGGCTGAAGGGAATTGAAGGTTAGGAATGATTCTGAGGCTGATGGGAGTTTTTGTGGATGAAAGCGAAACCGTCTCCTTTAGTTTGACTAGTGTTGCACTCTCTTCCAATGATAGAATAACCTGTAGGAATGGCCAGAGATAGTCAGTGGTCCAGATGCTGCGTGGAGCCAGGTTTCTATGACGGCGAGGAAGTCCAGGTCACGCGTCGTGATCAAGTCAGCGATGTCCAGCGCATGGGCAGGAAAAGACCTGGCATTGATCAATGCGCCCTTGATCAGAGTTTCCTTAAGTGTGTGTGTACTGGGTATAGATTTGATGTTCTTCATACCAGTAGACAAGGCAATAGTAAGGGTGCTTGAGGGGGGCAGTGTGGTATTAAGGGGCGTGGTGTGGGGGGTGACAGGCTGTACAAGTAAGTCTAGAGCCGAGTCTTAAGCTCCTTACAGATACGGTACACAGTTGGTTTGGTATAGGTTTAGCAGCGAAGTGTTCTAGCCAAAGGGCTGGGGAATTGAGGTATGGGCTGCCAGAGCATGATAAGGAGGCCAGTGTGGAGTTGTTGCGTGACTGCGCGGTAGTAGGCAATATGGCGCTATGTGATTGTCCTCTCAAATTAAGGGACACGTTATGTCCTGAGTAAGCAACTGGGCCAATCATTATGTTATGCTATGTTATACCAAAGGAGAGGCGCTACCACCCAAAGATATCTAAACCCTCATCCGAAGTGGCAAATCCAGAATGGGGCTAAATTTTAAATAAGCACTTTTTACATTTTTTCTAAAAGCCATTAGATTATCAATATGCTGAATTTTCTCTGGTAGGTCATTCCACAATTTAGCAGCAGTCACTGCACATGACCTTCCTAGGCCTTTCGATAGTCTGAAACAGTTCAAGGTCATGGTATAGTGAGTGAGCAATCTCTGGGGTCTCAAAGGGCTAAACCATTGCCAGTCCTTCTGCATTCAGTAAGGGGATGTACTATACAGAGATTTATGGATTAAGGTCAGAAGTTTGAAGTCTATCATGGCCTTGACTGGTAACCAGTGGAGATTCCTTAATGCCAGGGGAGATGAGTGGAGGATATGATGCCACTGGGTTTACACTATACCATGGAAGGGACAACCGGCTGTCTGTAGACCTGTGTTTTAGAGTGTCTGCAGATGGAACAGGCAGCGAGAACTACACCAGCTATGTGGAGCGGCTCAAACATCAGCTAAAGCAAGCACATCGCCTCTAACAGGCTGCTGCGGAGAGTACAGCAGAGGGAAACAAGTGCCATGATTCCAAGGTCAGGTTTCACGATCTTCAGCCTGGCAATCGTGTGCTGATCCGCAGCCTGGGGAAGAGAAGACGGAACAAGCAGGGTGACAAGTGGGAATCTCAACCGTTCATCATTGAGCATCAGTTAGGAGATTTCCCTCCCTACCAACTGTGAGAGGAAGGACGGGCGAGGAACATCAATGCCCTTGCACCTAAACCATTTGCTCCCAGTCGGTGATGTGGTTGAGCTGACACCAGCAATGACAGAAGAATCAACCAAAGGGCTGATGACTAGACAGCACTGACTCTGTGCTGAAAGGCTTGAAGAGAAAGACCCTTTGATGGCTCAATACCTAGAAGTTCCTCAAGCTCCTCAGACAGGGAAAGCACCAGAGGGCCAACCAGAATCCGGTGATGATGCTGATGCCAAGAGCAATCAATTTGGCATCTACCAATACCCCTTTACAGATCAGACAGTTGTGGGGGTCTCTGCCCTCACAGATCCGTACCCCACTCTTACCTGATCCCGAACATGAATGTGTTACCTCTGAATCTAGACCTCCTCCGTCTCCCATCACCCATGCTACACTGGATGTGGCAGAGGAACCCTTTCCTCTACTGTAAGATAGGGACCCTGACTCGGTACGGTGTGCACGCCGGGTCAGGGAGAAACCTTAGAAGAGGACCTGGCTGCTCTCTGTTGTTCCACCAGGGAGAGCAGGCCTGTTTTTAAGTTAATCTATGATTCACCAGGGGTCCAATGTGAGGTTCCCAATTGCCCAGTCCTCAAGGTTTTCTGTGCCTCCTTCGTTAGAGCAGGGCCCTGGGAGTTCAGAGGTACTGTTGGATGTGGCTGAGATTCTGGGTACTGGGTGGCAGTCGGTGGCCTGTAGTTGTAAATCATGCCCGATAAATTTATAGATCAAGCCAAGGCTATCCTCAGGCCTGAGGATAGTTCAAAGGGGGCGTGGGGGTGGGGGATGTAACCCACTATGGGGCAGCCAAAGAGAGGAAAAATACACAAAAGAAAAAATAGCAGTCCTCGATAAATCCTCCACTTTGAGGCCACAAATCTTCCGATTTACCGCACAGAATTACTGCTGGCTGTAAAACCACCAAAAATCCCAATGCAGTCCTATGCACTCGCCCACAAATGGGGACTAGCACCACTGTGCCACCATAATCCTATGGTAAGACCAAGGGACCGAGTGATGCTAACAGTAAATGATTTTGGTGGTAAATCAGTAGATTTACTGCCAAACACGTAATGACACCTATAGGTCTTAGTCGCATTGTGTATGAGAATCAGTTCAAATGCTTTAAATATCATGAAATGGTATTTTAAACCCTGGGCAATCTATTAACTCGGCAATCTATTTGTTCCAAGTAGATTAATTCAGTTTTAAGCGCCTAAAAACGTATTTACTTATATTGAACCGCTCGGTAATCACCATCAGGCCCAGAAACACAACATTTTCAAACAAACATTATTTTATGGTTTGCTGTTGTCAGTGATTGTCGAAACCCTCCCCTTGCCAATGATTCTGTTTCTGCCCTGTGCCGGGTATTGTGAAAGCTGCGTCAATGATTAACCTGTCACAAGATTCCAAAAAGCCTTAGTCATTCTGGGAACATTGGCAGGAAAGTGGCACTGAAGCAGACACGCGTGCTCAAGATGGCCGCGCCGAGGCAAGGTTAGTTCAGGCGGAACTTGAGAAGAGAAGACTGCACATGGCTGGGGCCGCAGAAAAGCCATAGAGCGTGAAGCAGTCACCGCCCCGAGGAAGACCTTTAGTTTCGCCAGAAAGAAACAATCCCTGTTAACTGTAGCCTTGGGGCTTTTTACCCTTTGGCTCTCTCCCTTAGTGGATCATATCAGACTCGAAGGGAAAGAATGGTAATGGCTGCCCTTGGCTTCACAGAAATTCAAACAGTAACAACCGCTCAGCCCTCTAACTCCTCCTACCTCTAACATGAGAGCCAGGTTCAGTTATTGGAGGGCAGATGTCAGTTTTGAAAATAATACGACACATGAACATGGGTCATAATGGCGTGAAGTATTTTAGACACTTGTTTGTGTTTTGGCAAATTGAAAGCTGTGACAATGCACCTTGCCACACGTTCTAAACATCGAGATAATATGGACCTGATTGGCAGGCAATTCCGGCCGTTAATGGCCCTGCATCCAAATAAGACCCCATGCGAAGCGAGATCGTGTTGCGTGTGCTGGATGGACATCCCATGCATCAAGTACCTATTGCCATTAGCACCCATGAGTGAGCAACGCAGATTTAATGCTGTTAAAAAAAAAAATAAACATATCGGATGCACAATTCACTTCTGTACGTTTTCCTTTTTTTAAAAACAAACTATTAAACCCCTTGTTTCTCCCTCACTCATGTGATTTTCTTGGAGAGGGTATAGATGGGTGGAGGGCAGTGCTGGGAATGGAAATTATTTACTGTGAGATCTCACCAGCGACCAAGTGGGGTGTAATGGTTTGCCCCTCCATGCCAAACCCTCACCACCCCCTTTCCGTCGCTGGATCCCACGGTCTCTAATCCCTCCCTTTGCTCTGTGGGCGCCTTGAAAGGGTATTTACGTGCTGTATATACGCCTAACACGTGATCAATAAATAAATCGTTTTCTTATGACATTTGCATGGTTGGTTCTGATATGTCAGCACTGCCACTATAAATGACTCCTCGTGCCCATAGCCTTTCCCCAGGACCCAGACCTGTCCCGCTCTGCTCCATCCTCCACCACATAAACACATATACACAGACAGTCATGCATACATGCATTTATAAACACACATGCAGATGTTCACACATACGCACATAAACACACACATACATGCTCCCTATTGCAGACAACCACACCTCACACCCTTAGGCTCACCGACGGGGCCGGCCCTAAGATTTGCAGGGCCCTAGGTGGAAAAACCTGTGTGAGGCCTCCCATTATTGGCATAAATAGTGACATCAGTGATATTACAGAAAATATTACAGATTGAGTCTTCAATACCCAACGGTATCATGCAAAGTTCCATTAAAAACCTGTTGCCATGAGAAGTCAGGAGAGAAATAAACGGGGAGGGCAAGTATATGAATTGTCACTATTAGTATGTACCTATGTGGAAACATCAGGACTGAGACTTTTTTTGAAGTAGCAGTCAATGTGAGCTGAATACCTTAAATAGGATTTTAAATTGGGCAGATAAGAGATAGTGAGATAAAAGGATAGTGAGATAAAAGGATTTGGCAGAGAGCACACACTTTGGTTAAGTGAAGAAGCCAGGATTTGTGACCAGTCTGCAATTCAGGAACTTGAACACGCCTCTTCCCAGATGTAAGATCTAATTGTTAGAGATATTGGTTGTAAAAGGTATTTTTGAAACTTTTGTTTGAAAACACCATCTGACTGTGAGAGGTATTGTAAACTATATGGTGATTGTATTTTGCTAACTGAAGTTAACTGCCGTTTTTACAGGCATTTACAAAGTGTTTGTATTGTTATTGTGGATATTTTTGGCCATATTGTCGAAACTAGCAATATGCTTTTCTTTCAGGAGCTACACATAAGGATTATTTTGCCTGTTAAATGAAATAAACTCCAATCCATTTCAAAGTATGTCACTGCAGGGATTGTCCCTGGGGCAGTCGGGCAGGTTGCGCCTGCTGCAGGATTGCTTTATTGTCAGTGCTTAATTTGTAAGAAAATAAGTGCTAGTGCCCAAATATGTTCTTGCATGGGGAGAAAGGCAGCTCCCCGGCTACTGTTGATACCACCCACACAACAGCTCCATACAATGTCACAGAGCTGCTCCATACAGTGTCAACATGTTTGGGGTTAAAGCGCCAACTCCCAGTGGTTCATTGAGGGTGAAATCAACATATGATATTAGTTGTGTCTTGAAATGAAATAAATGTCTAAGTGTTTCATTATAAACATTGTTAACATTTTGCTTTAATCCTATCAGTGTTAGTGTAGCATGTTAACCATCTAATCACAGGAAAAAAGAAAAAATACTTTGCTCTGATGGATAAATGCTGGCAAAATCATGAATGAACTGTGTTGCCTGTAAAAATACTGTAGCAAGATCATCTTGCATAGGTTGGCCCTCATGACTGGCTCTCCTGTTCGATATTGGTCTTATCACTGACATTGCCCCTGTGTTGGGGCTGTTTGCTGGTGACTGTCCTGTTGTTGCCAACCCACCATGCTAGTTATTACACTAGAGAATTTGCAGCAGTGTCATGTAGGCTACGTGGAGCAGCGTGTGCACATGGGGAGCATCAGTGACCAGGATTGTCACCTTGCATCTCATTGTTTTTCATGGAAATTGATGTATAGTCCTGCCCTGCCAACCTGGGTCATCAGGTTTGTGAATAACAATGAGCCATCCCAGGATGCAGAGACCTTGGCCAGTGCACACTGTTGTTGATTGTTATGTTACTATGACTGACAGTTAAAATAATAGTTTCCAAAACACCACAACATAATAAAGCTGGACTTAAAAATAAAGTGGTAGGGCTCTGAAATAGATGCATGGTCTCGAACTCCCCGACCCCCTACAAAATATGGCACTGCTTACATAATGCAATCGAGCCTATTTACATGGGAGGTCTTGAAGCAGGGAAATGAGCATTTTTCAGGTCTTCAAATGTTAGCAAAATTAAAAGGGCTCAAGCCGTAAAAAAAGAAAGTGTGGGCATGGGGAGGGGCCTCAATAATATTTGCATAGGCATATATGGGACAGAGGGCTTAGGTGCACACATTCACCTTGCCATGCTAATTTAAATCACTGGTTGTGGGAGGGTTTCTTTCTCCTCTCCTGCGGGTTTCTTTCTCCTCTCCTGCTGGGTTCAGGTTTGGTGACGTGTTAGCATGCAACTGGCAAAATTAGCAAGTGCTGGTCACTTCAAAATTCGAAAGGAGCCTCATTAATACACACCCCTGACCTTTAATTGGAGGAGGTGGGAAGGCCAAATCTGCTTTACGGGTTCCTATAGAAGAAGGCTGCATAGACAACTCAGCAGGTCAGGTGACTGTTGCTGAGATTTTATATGTTTAGGACCTCCTGTAAATCACATGGCTCTTTTCAATTGCTGCTGCAAAATGTGCTGTGAAATGTGTTGTTTCGACCAGGGGATGGGTACAGCTCCCTTGCGTCACTGAGTGTGGGAATCTCTGACCCCGTAGCAAAAATCAAACCTGCCACCTATGAATATATGCACAGCAAGTGAACATATCATAAAGTTAAATATAGAAATTTAGTTCAATTGACCTTTTTTCCTTTTAGAAGAAAGTGCACAAGACAAAAGAAAATTTGCCTTTCAAAATAAAGTAATCAACACGTAAAAAATAACCTGCGAGAGGAGAATTTCTAATAACTATGCTGGCAAAGTATTAAAGATACATTGTTTCCAGCGGGTGACCCACATGCACTCCTAATGGACACTAGTCCTTTCGAAACGTCTTCACACAACCTTTTTTTCCAACAGAATTAAAGCTTTTCAATCACATTTTCACAGAGCAAAATAGATAAATACAGTTTAAGCAAAACCCAATACATAATTGTGGGAACAATTTTGATAATGTAGACAGTTGTATGAGTTCCAAGGCTAGTAAATAAACCTAACTGAACATAAATCCACAGTACAGCTTAATAATGAGAAAAATGATGACATATGGTGAAGAAATCAATCAAATTCAAAATTCATAGGCCAACGCGTTTTGGATATTTTGCACTATCCATGCTGTCCTTTCTTTATTGTTAACAATACTTGTGTAATGTAATGTCAGATTTCATTGGCCTACCAATGGTTATGTACTCACAAAAGTAAGATAAAGCTCATCCAACTGACCTTGGATTCAATTCGTGGAGATAAATTGCAACCTGAAATAAAAGGCAATCAATTACTGAGCGCTCTAATTTCCATACTTAATACGCCCATTCGATTCTTAACTACACAGTTGCTCACACTTACCCTTCTACCTGAAATAAAGGTTTTGTGGCGTGGTAAATATGAACATGTGATAAGGCAGATAGTTGAAAGCAGTTTTGCGTGACATGTTTCATTGTCCTCGAGGAAGGCAGGTATTGTAGCCGGTAACTGCTGCTTTGTATGTGCTTTTAAAATAAAAATGTCCCTTTGCAGGAAACATTTTCCCAAAACAGTGGTCTCTTAAATAGGCCATCACTTGTTAATCGCTCCCACTTTAAATGCTCTGCTTTAAGAAAGTGATAAGCAGTGCTTCTGTAGCATCTAGTGGGCCGCTGGGATGGGGCCTTTGTCTTGAGAGTGTCGCAGCAGGATGTGAGAGGTGACATGTCGCCTCACCAGGAGAAACAGAAAGGGAGCCGACCCTCTTCCATCACGGTAAGGCAGCCACTTTTGAAAAATATATTCCTTTCTATGCTGGAAGCAGTCGGCGGATGCCTGCGCGGCTCCTATGGCTATTGGGCCCAGGTCGCGGCACACACTGCCCATGCCTCGGGCCGGCCTTGCTCATGCACATGACCTGCACCTGTGACCCTTACACAGGCTCGTAGACACTCGCACCACCCACCCTTAGACCACACACATGCACATGACTGTTTTGACTACAGCACACCACCACTAGAAGTGGGCCAGCCTTCCGGGTCCCATAACAATGACCCGCACCAGTCAGCCTTACACATGCTCACAGACCCTCGCACCTCTATTTATCTATTTATTTATTTATTTCGGATTTATAAAGCGCAAACTGTGGCCCGAAGGCATCAAGGCACTCACTCTTAGGCTCACACACATGCACATGCCCCACACCTGTCACCCTTACACACCCTTGCATGCCCTCGCACCTCTCACTCTTAGGCTAAAACACATATTTGCATGACCCCAGTGCTTTAAGTGGGGTAAGAAATTGAGGGGGGTGTCATTTAGGGGAGTGACTTTCATGATGGGCGTGTTCTAATACTTGATGGGCGTGGCCTAAAGAAAAACATGTAAAAACCGGCTCGCTACATAACTAAGTGCATATCGCAACGCAGTCTGCTTCATGCAAATTAAATAGATACATTGGCCTGTGCACCTGGCACACAATGAATACATACATACATTGTGATGTGTATATGACACACAATGCATAAATGAATAAAGCGGGTTGTGGTTTATTTATTTATGCATTGTTTGACGGATATAGGTGTATCGAATACAGGTGTTACCCATAAATCGTTTAGAAATCTTGGTGTCCCTTCAGGAAGTACCCAGAACCCCCCTGACCCCCTCCCAGTACATCACCCTCCCAGCACCAAAAGCTGCCACTACAACTACAACTACAACTGGGTTTGTACATTACCAATGAACGAGTGCTGTAAAACCTCCATCTGTGTCATGTCTAAGATTATCTGACAGACTTCAACAAGGGATTTACTCTGCAACTGGACACTCGCATTGGAAAAGGCTTCCTCAATGCCCGGCACAGCCATAATGCCACCGGATTAGCAGGTCAGAGAAACCACTGCATAGGGAAGACTGAAATCCTCCTCCAACACTGGCACTAAAAGAAACATCTGTAAGGCAGAGGGGACGGTAAGCCCCATGGGTACACACAAACCCACCACGAGAACATTAGTTAAAACCTGTCGGTCCAAAATGGGGCTCCAAAATAGCCCTATTGGAATCAGGTTTGAGCTAATGGCATCTATTCAGTGTCATTTTAGACAGAATAAATAAACCTTACTTAAGAAGATTAAGAATTGTAAGAATTGTTCCGCTACATTAAAACAAGAAGTGCTGTAATTTTCGTTATCAAATTAGACAGTAGAGGTAGCGGGTTTCCTGGTTACCTCGATCAACCTGAAGACTGGTTGAGCGTTACCGCTTCCGGAACCAGGAATCGGGGCTCCTCTTATGAACGTCATACTAAATGGGCCCCGCAGTTGGATAGAATGTAATTGCTTCTTGGCGCTGCAGCAGAGCAAGAAACCTGATCACATTGATGAGATGACCTAGTTACAATCATGCATTAAAGAATACATTTTACAAAGACTGGCCTCTGGTTAGTCATGCAGTGGAGAAGAAGCTTTTACATTGATGCTGCTTCCTGGTGATGGAGTTTCTTCGGAGAGCTGAACGCCGCCATTGCGCCCCGAGAGTGGGTAATAAAGCAGGCACTGAGAGGTGAGGTGTTAGAAAAGGTACTTTTTTAGTTGTGCCATACATTGCTTGAAGCTAGAAGTCTGTCCAGGGGGAGGCGCAGCCCGCATGTGGTTTGTGATTGAGAAGAGTTTGTCCTCTGGCCTTTGAACTTGGTTCTGGCGTCCACAAGTCGGTTAGCTTGCGGACAGTCTTGTGCAGGGCCTTTGATGGGTGTTTTTTTTTTTTTAATGTGAACTGGAAGTTGGCGGGGTTGGACTAAACCATAACCCCTGCATTTGTCCATTTGCCTTTCTTGCCCGTTAGTCATTTGCGTAAGTTCTCACGCTGCGCTTCGATTCTTCCAATGTAAAGAATTGGCGTGACACAGTATTTTCAAATGGCAAACTTGGCCGCAGTTTTTATTTCCATAACAACAGAATTTATTGTACACATTTGTGAACTTCAGTCTGCAAGTGTGGCTCTTGCCCCGTGTCGGATCTCACCTGCTTCCCCCTATACCTTTGTATAGTTTCCAGTAGGCCCCCAACTCCCCCGACCCTTTGTACCTGAGCCTATCCTGCCCATGCAGGTGTCCGCGGGTGAGGAGAGCACCGTTTGTTTCTTGGGGGAAGCTGAGCCTTTGTTTGTTACCACCAGACGCTCCCGCCGTTAGCCCCCCAAGAGGCGCGAGTCCGGAAGAGCGACTACACATTCCGGTTTCCTTCTGGCTCATCCGGAGTCTATCATTTGTGCTTGTTCGCCCAAACACCGCCTTACACTTTCCTGACCGTCCTGCGACAGCGACGCTCAGGTGTCACCCTCCTTCCCTGCCCTTTTCGTGGGTGGGTGGGTGGAAAACGATATTCTTCCTTCCTCACGGCGAGTCAGCAGGGTCCCACTGCCAGAGCGAGATGTTTCTGCAGTCGGACCCTGCTGCTTATAATGAAGCTCGCCCCGCCCCTTTCCTTTGTTTTGCCATTCGCGGGCTTCGGGACGATTTGGCGCTGTTCCGCCCCCATCCCCTCCCCTTTCCCAGGGGGAGGGGAACAAGTTGCCCTGAGGACTCCGCAGCGGTTACAAAGCTGCCTCCTCCATTTACTTTGGGTCTTTCCCGTCGACAGCGGCATAACCCCTGCATTGTCCATTTGCCTTTCTTGCCCGGTAGTCATTTGCGTAAGTTCTTTCGCTGCGCTTCGATTCTTCCCATGTAAAGAATTGGCGTGACACAGTATTTTCAAATGGCAAACTTAGCCGCAGTTTTTATTTCCATAACAACAGAATTTATTGTACACATTTGTGAACTTCAGTCTGCAAGTGTGGCGCTTGCTCCATGTCGGATCTTACCTGCTTCCCCCTATACCTTTGTATAGTTTCCAGTAGGCCCCCAAATCCCCCGACCCTTTGTACCTGAGCCTATCCTGCCCATGCAGGTGTCCGCGGGTGGGGAGAGCGCCGTTTGTTTCTTGGGGGAAGCTGAGCCTTCGTTTGTTACCACCAGACGCCCCCGCCGTTAGGCCCCCAAGAGGCGCTGGTCCGGAAGAGCGACTACCCATTCCGGTTTCCTTCTGGCTCATCCGGAGTCTATCATTTGTGCTTGTTCGCCCAAACACCGCCACGCCACTAGGTGGGTTCCCGCCCACCGTGGCTCCCCCTCCTCCTGTCACTTTTCACAACTCCAGCAATTTGGTACAAATGTTCCAGAAAAAGAGTTCCATTCCCATTGCAGATAGGTGTACCCCATCCTTCAGGAAGTATTCAGGCATTTTCCCTTTGATCAGGCCAAGCCTGATCTGATGAAAGCCTCTGCCCCTGCAGAATTTAGCCACAGCCCCATTTAGTTTCTTCCTTGATTTCTCGACTGCCGAATGGTTCTCAGCCCCCCTCCACTCTGCCCTGGGAATTACCTCTGACCACACAATCTCCATCTCGCCCCACTGTGCCGAGATCTCCTGTAACGAGTGTGTAATGTCCATCAACAAAATCCCCTCCCCAGGCTGGTCAAATCGTTCCCTCCCAAGTGGATCACCAGCACATCTGGTTTCCGCTGTCTTTCCAGCAACTTCCTCAAGAGTCCCTGTAGCTGGGCCCATTTCATCGCAGGCACACCGTGCCATTCAATCCGGAACTCACCGGCCGTCAGTTCCTCCTGCTGCCGAGTCCAGCTCGCCTTTGTCCTTGAGATGAATGAATGCCCTACCACCCACACGGTCCGCTTTCTCTTTCTTTGTAATGCTGGGAACGAGAAGTAGATGGAACGGCATGATTAACTCATATTTCTTCTGGACTGACATATCTTTTGTAGCACCCCGAGGACCATCTTCCCAACCTCTTGATGTCCTCTGCCCCCAAACCCCCGGCTGCTGCGGAGGTGGCGGCCCCTATTCGAAATGAATGTGTCCCAAACCGACCCCCTGTTAACCCCATTTTAGCCAGGCCCTGGTCCATCAATTCTCCTAAATTGGAAGCGGCTTAGTGCCGACCCGTCCCTGTGCAACAGCCATGGTACCTCTGCCTCTGACGGCTGTCGCTGCTGGAGGAAGCTAGCCACCGCCGCCACTGGGCATACTCTGCTTGTTTGAATGGCTTGTAATGTCAGTGTCGCCCCTTTAGAGCCCCAAAGAATACCACCTTGAAAGCGGCCATGAACAATACCCTCTCAGCCTCGCCGTCACACACAATGTCCAGACATTTAATTAACCCATTAAGTTTTAAAATATCAATTGGCCGCCTCTCATCTGGCTTTGGCACTGCTTGTCTTGCCCAGCCTCTCATGGCCAGTGCGACATAGTGCTCCTTGGTGGGGTCCTTCTCCCCTTTAAGTTTGACGTAATGTGCTATAGCCGCCAAATGGTATGACACCCATGATCGGGTCTTCCCCGTCCTCCAGCACCAGCCCACAATGGCCCGCACCGGTTTCTCCCCTTGCTCGTCTGGCCACAACTCTTCTTGGAATTGCAGAAAACGTTCCCAACATGCCCTGTACCTGGCGCCAGTGCCGTCTCTACCAGAGAGCTCAGATCCCCCCCAATCATCCCCCACCACTGTTCCTTGAACGGTGCCATTTCTTTCCTTGCTTCGGGGCAGCTTTTCCAGAACATGTCCCACTGTAAACGAGACAAAGAATCAGCGGCCGTATTTTTTACACCAGGAATGTGCCGTGCCCTGACCTCGATGTTCAATGCTAACAGACTTTTGGTGAGTTCCCTGAGCAGCCTCAGCACCCTTAGGTTGCTGGATGATCCTGTGTTGATAATCTGGACCACTGCTAAGTTGTCAGATCATAAGGCCACCTTTTTGTTCTCTAGGAGTTCCCACCACAACTTGAATGCCACTACTATGGGGAATAGCGCCAACAGTGCAATGTCCTTTGTAACACCCTCCTTGTGCCATTCTATTGGGCACGCCTTGCCACACCATCTGTCCCCCAATATTGCGCCGAAACCCAGAGACCCTGATGAGTCGGTAAACAGTTTGAGCCTCTGACTGCTTGCCCAGTCTGCCCTCCAGATTGCCGCCCCGTTTGACTCTGCTAGGAAGGTGTCCCACATCCTGAGATCCTATTTTACCTCAGCACCTAACCGGACGTGCTGAGAGGCGTGTTGCAACCCTACTGTTTTCAGCTCCACGCTCCTGGCAAACACCCCTCCCAATGGCATTACTCTCCCTGCAAAATTGAGGTTTCCCGCCAGGGACTGCAGCTCCTTCAGGGTTGCTTTGTTTTTCCCCAACAGGTTTCGAATCATAATCTGTAGTTTCTGTACCTTGTCCTGTGGGAGCCTACACTTGCCTTTTATTGAGTCAATCTCAATCCCCAGAAATGTCAAAGTGGTGGCTGGTCCCATGGTCTTCCCTGGTGCCAACGGCACCCCCAACTGTCCCACCATCCCTTGAAATTCCTCCATGAGGGCCCTGCATTCCCCGTCCCCCTTCTACCAATGAAGAGGAAATCATCCAAGTAAAGCACAATTCCTCCCTCCTTTGTTTTTTTGCCTCACCGTAAACTCCAAGAAGGTGCTGAAGGCCTCAAAATAAGCGCATGAGATTGCGGAGCCCATTGGAAGACATTTGTCGTAATAGTAGTCGTTGCCTACTTTGAAACCCAGCAATTAGTAACTGTCTTTGTGGATTGGCAATAATCGAAAAGCTGAATCTGTCTGCCTTCCCCCAACAGCGCCCCCTCCCCTGCTGCTTTTACCAATTGTATCGCATCCTCCAGGGAGGCGTACTTTACCCTGCACAATTCCTCAGGTATGGCATCATTCACCGACTAACCCTCAGGAAATGACAGGTGATGTATCAGGCAGAACTGGCCCTCTTCCTTCTTTGGTACCAACCCTAGTGGGGATACCACCAAATTGTCCGTAGGAGGAGTGGGAAATGGGCCTGTCACCCTACATGGACCCACTTCCTTTTCCACCTTCCTCTGCACCACCTCTGGTTTATCCAGTGCTGACCTCAGGTTAGCTGCCTCTTTCCCCCTTGACTACCCGCCCCAGGGATCTGGAAACCCCACCTGAACCCTTGCCACAACAATTTTGCATCCACCTTATTGTGGTACACATTCAGAAAAGGAGTCATGGCGAAGAGGTTAACCGGTGTGGGTAAGTTGCATTTAATCACCATTTTGTCCTTTACAGTTTCCACTACCTTGCATTGCTTTGCCAACACTTCAATCACTATCCGCTTTCTCTTTTGTTTTGCTATTTTCCTTGTGTTTGGCCTCAACTGGGGTGGATCTGCGGGGACCGGCGCCGCTTCCCCTCTGGTGCTTGTACCTGCATGCTTTACCAGAGGAACAGTACCCCTCTGAAAACCTCCAGCAGTTCTCCTGCTCCCCCTGGTGGGCTGCTGCCCGATACACCCAGGAGGAGGGCCCGCGAAAGGACCCCCTCCCATGCTGCGTGTACCTCCCCTCTGCCCCTCCAAGCCCGGGACCTCTCCCTTTGTGGTTTGTCCTCCGGCTCCCTGGATGGTACTACCTTGTCGATGTAGCCGCCGACTTCCAACTCATCCCATGACATTGCTGGCCATATTTACATTTTTAGCCTGAAACCCCGGTCATAATGCAATCACCCATCCCCGCCATATTTCTGATACAAGTCATGCACATACTGCTCATAAGCTATCATTGCTAGTGCATCCGGTGGATACCTTTCCAACATCACTGACATGTACATCCTGTATGCTTTGAGCCAATTGTTAATGGAGTGCTCTACCTTGGCGCTCTCCCTGTCCCTTTTTTCCTTCTCTTTCTCGGACAGTTCCTTCAGCCCTCCTCCCACTGGCACAATCCCCAACAACTCGAAGATTTCTATAAACTCTTTTCTCCACAATCTTTCTTTGACTGCCCATGGAATATGCCATACCAATGAATTCACTGTTGCCCGCATTGGGGCAAACCCTGGCATCGGTCTACCATACTGAGTCGCCTGTCCCCAGGTTCCCCCTGGTCCAAAGCTGCTCGGGCCTGCAGCTGGCAACTGTGCCGCGTTCTGAACCCCTACCATGTCAACCCCTGGCCCCACCCGCTCTGGCCCGCTTGTGCACCCGCGGGGGCCATTGGTACCGATATTTGCGCCATCCCAGTATTGTTAGACACCCCCGGTCCTTGGCTCCACCACTCTTGTCCCCTTGTTGCCCCTGCTGCGGTAGCCAGCTGAGACTGTTGACTGACCCCCCCCCCCGGTGGAACCACACTAGGCACCCCGACTGATAAAAAAAACCCGGGTGGGATCCCGCTTCTTTGAGGCAATTGACTTAACCTCCCTCCTGGAGCCCATGTCTGACCCCCATTTCCTCCCAGCGGCCCCCCAACGCCCTGGGATGCCCCTTGCTGGGCCAATGCTCCAGCACCATTTCCCATTCCCTCCATAAAACCAGCATTAGTAATTACATTTGGCACTTGCCCATTCTTTCCCCATGCCTGCATGCATTCCATCACCATACCTTTCACTATCTCCAGGGATGTGTTTCCTTCCACAGCTACGTCCACCGTTCTGGTTGCAGGAGTGCTGGGTGGGCTCACATGGTTCCCTGGAGCCTCAGCAGGTGTAGGAGGCGTTAGGGCCACATCCTTCTGCGCCCTCCCTTTCTGCCGTGATCTCTTGGTGTTGCCGGCCTGTTCTTTGTTTGCTTTGGCTTTCGCCGTCATTGTCCTTTTTCCTTTTCTTCACCTGGACCTCTTCTTCTTCCTCCTCTTCCACGCTGTGTATCTCCACTTCCACCACCGTCGCTTCGCTGGGACTGTCCTGAAACATGAGTGGTGAGTAATCAACCTGGCTGAGCCCCTGCTGCCCCCGCCCAGGCTGGGCCACCATTGTCGTCATCCAGTCTGGCCCATGCGTGGCTGCCGCCACCCTGGCTATCTCCAGAAAGGTCGCCAGTTCCATTGCGTATGGGTGTTCTGTTGTCCAAAGCTTGCTTCCTTTCCCCCCTGAGTCGCCTGTAGCTGTTCCCTGTGGCTTTCCAATGCCTCCTTGTGCCCTTGGCACCTCTTTATTGGCTGCCTGCTTGCTGCCGGCCCTTCACGATTGCTCAGGTGTCCTGGGTGGTGTGAGGCTATGCGCAAGCGTCTTTGCTCCCTGCTAGCCGCCCCCATGCGTTGGAACCAGCGAGGCGGGCTGGCTTGATGCTTGGGGCGATGCGCAGGCGCCCGCCTGCCCATTCGCCTCCTCGTCCCGCTGGACCACTGCAGCGTTGCCCGATGCAGACAGCCTGTGGCCGCCTGCTCTGGCTGCCCGTGCTTTGGGCAGGCCGTAGCTTACTCCGGGATGTGCAGAAACTTGCAGTGTGGGAACAAAGGCAGCCCGCCCACAGCCACCCGCTTGGACCGTCAGTGTCCTTCAGCGGGGCCGCGGTTAAAAATACATGTGCAGGCGTCAGCGGTGCCTGCTTCCAGCCGCCTCCCGTGAATGTTGGTCCTGTTCCTCCGGGCGGGACCGCAGCTTCTGGCCGTACCTGAGGCTCCTACACACGCCGGTGTTCCCTTCGTCGGCTTCCTGGTCTCCGCCTCTGGTTACCTCCTTCTTCCGGCCTCTTGATCCTCCAACAGCTGGGCTCACCCGTGTCACTGCTCCTGATCCTCCGGGCTCGTGACGCTCACCCCGGTCCCTGGTAGCTTCGCGCTGTTCTCCCTGCGGTAAGAGAGACTCCTGGACAGCATTTCGTCCCGACAAACGAAATTCAAACGAAATTCTTCCTTCCTCACAGCGAGTCAGCAGGGTCCCACTGCCAGAGCGAGATGTTTCTGCAGTCGGACCCTGCTGCTTATAACGAAGCTCGCCCCGCCCCTTTCCTTTGTTTTGCCCTTTGCGGGCTTCGGGACGATTTGGCGCCGTTCCGCCCCCGCTCCCTCCCCTTTCCCAGGGGGAGGGGAACAAGTTGTCCTGAGGACTCTGCAGCGGTTACAAAGCTGCCTCCTCCATTTTCTTCGGGTCTTTCCCGTCGACAGCAGCATGTCTGGGGTTTCACCTGCATACACGACTCGGTTTATCTATGCATAAATGACTAAATAAACCGTGTTGTGCACCAAGCAGGAACAGTTCTTGGGTCACAATCCCCCCTTCCCTACAATTGTAACCTGCCTTCAGACTCCAAATACCAGAGCAGGCTCAGTGTTCTAATTTGCTCTGCAGATTAGATCACCGAGTTTCGTAGATGGACAAAGAGGCCTCAGGCTCTTTACCAAGTGGCCTGGGCGTGGGGCTCAGCCACACTTTTTGAAGAGTGCCGGGGCTCGGCCCCGTCCCACTTAAAGCACTGCATGACCAACACCTATCACCTTACACACGCTCGCAGACACTCGCACCTCTCACGCTTAGGCTCACACACATGAACATGACCCGTACATGCCTCCCTTACACACGCCCGCAGACACTTGCACCTCTCACCCCACTGGCATAACTTGAGCCCCCACAGACCCTGCAATCACATGTCCTGGGAGGGGGCCCCACTTGGAGTAAAAAAAATAAAAACATTTTTTGTACATTTTCTTTTTTTTAATGTTTCTTTTTGATTTCACTCTGCATTAATAAAGAAATTATTTCTGTAACAGAAACTATTTCTTTATGAAGGCAGAGTAAATACAAAAAGAAACTTTCTTTTTGAAGTCCGGGGGCTACCCCCACCCCTTGACAAGAAGACCCTAGGCTGGAGGCCTCCATGTCATGGGCTGGGGGAAACCCTATGACTTAAAAAATCAATAGTTGGGGGCATGGCCAGCATGCAAGAGCGGAGGACGTGAGCCTCGTGTGCTCCGCTGGCCGCCAATGAAATCCTGGGACAATATCCTTGCTGGCAGTACGATTTGAGATGAATTTTGACACACAGTAATGTGATTGCCTCCTGTTGCCTTGACCGAAGGCACATAACTCCAATCTCATCCCCTCTGCAGTTTTTCACCGAATAGAAACCTACGCGGCCGCAAGGACAGTGCCTCACAAGATGGCCGCCAGGAGGAGGGGGGGACTGGTCGAGGGCACCTCACAGCGGGATATGACTGAGAGGAGCCACCGAGGTGAAACCCGGACCAGTGCAGCAGTGGCGGCCGTCAGCCGGCCCTGAACCGCATGGCTGGGGGATGGGACGCAGTTCCCACAAGCGGGGTCTCCTGCGGTGCACCTAGACTGCAGCAACTCAGAGATCCCGCCTCTCCGATGGGCTGCAGGATCGTGGCAGTGCAAACCTCTTCGGCCACGGACGCGGACAAACCCGGCACACCCAACACAAATGGCAATGAGGGGAGACAAGGAGAGATCCCGGACATCAGACTGCTGATCAGTGGTGACCGCGGGAACCTCGCCACCGAGCGTCAGGATGGGAAAACTGCTTGAGGGTGAGCCCGCCCCGTAAACCGGAAAGACCTACTGTGAAACGAAGCCTGCCCGCAGCGCCGGACGGTCGGCGCAGCTGCCCCGAAGTCCTTGGGCACGAAGTTCGTACCGCCCGTGAACCCGCTGCTGGATCGTGCCGGGACTCGAGGAAGAGACGGAGTGACATCCCCAAGCTGTGCCTCGGCTTTGTCGGCTCCCACACCGGAGAATCTAGCCTCCCTCCCTGAGAGTACGGTGACGGGTGCGGACCGTATTGTGCCCGAAACTAGGGTAACTGCGGAGCCGGATCGCCAACCAGCATCTGACAATTGGCCGGTGATGAGGTGACGGAGCCGGAAAGACTTAAGGAGCGCCGGTGCCCAGGTATGTGCTACAACAGAATAGCCCCTCGGATGGGCTTGTGGCGGGTGCAGAGGGGCACAAAGCAAATCCTGGAGTTGCAGGACCCCAATAACAGCTGGAACCCCTCCCAGAGGGGCAAGAAATAAACCCCCACCTCCCTCAAAACAATGCTGCCTCTATTCCTGTAAGACATACAGGTCGGTCACTGAGTACCCATTACCACGCTCGGAGACGGACTAAACACTTCCCACAGCACTGAAAGGCGGCTATCGGGGGATTTTACAGTGCCTCCACCTCATTGAATCTCCGGCAAATAAACAGACGCCGCCACAGTCAGTATCTCTACCGGAGGCCCGGTGCCACGGGGATACCGTCGGCAACAGAGGGACCCACGAGATTCCTGGAACAAATCTGCAAAGGTGAGAAGTGGACCCGCTGAGGTGTTGACCTAGGCCCCTACCGCCCCGTGAGAAGACACTACTTTGGCTCGCTCCTGGGGGCCCCCCTGGATGTTCAAAAGAGCTTCTATACTCCACCTCAATACAGAAGCAGCAGTGTGCCGCCCTGGCTGGCAGCCGGACCGCCCGATTTGTGCACTGACCAACCACTGTGACAGACCTGCACCACAGTGTGGTGCCCACGTGCTGCAGCCGGTGCCCCGCCGGGGTGCTTGCCAGCCTCCCCTCCAACATACCCAAAAGATACTAAAAGGAGGATAGTAACGCGGCGACCAGCTGCTGGCGAGGACATACCCCCCAGTGCGACCCACTGACACCATAAAGGTGATAAGGATACCTGGGACTGGAAGACAATACCCCAGGGCTGCCAAGAGAAGAGGACAACCTGTATCGGACTTGCCCAGCGCCCCGGGTTAACACTGTCCTCATTCCATCTGGGGATGACTGCGGATGAGCTTGTTACCGGACAAGATATAGACAGCAGGGGGTTCCCTCCCCGGCTATGCATCAGTGGAGGGTCCGGAAGACCCATAACTGCCCTGGGGCAGCACCCCCCATAAGGTAACCGACGCTGGGCATCTAACCACTGCGATAGATCCACTAAAATACTTGAACTTGTGGGTGGCCCGATAACGAAGAAGTAACACATCCTGTGCCCCCTCGTCTCGACTTGTCATGCCGAACAGGGTGCACCGCCGGAGGCAGAGATGGGCAAGGACAAAAGCAAGAAGACCACAACACAGGGCACTCTGGACCAATATGCCACGAGCTCCTCCGCCACACCTTCGGATAAAGGAATACCACAGACCTCGACACCACCAGAGGACTCCCTGACATTGAAGGACGTGATGGCAGTCATCGCCAACTCCCGCTCCTCGATGGAGAAAAAGATGGACGGCATCTCAGCGGAGGTGTCCTGTCTCTGCCAGGATCTTCAAAAACTCTCGGCCCGCACAGAAGAAGTGCAAAATCGAGTGTCCGGTGTGGAGGATGGCCTCTGCGGAGTACGGCAGCAACTATCACATGTGCTAACACGCCTTAAAACGCTGGAAGCACGTGTGGACGAGAGCGAAAGCCGATCGCCTAGAAGTAACATCCGCATACTGGGCCTTCCAGAAAATTCAGAGGGACCCAGCATGGAGCTGTTCTTGGAACAATGGCTGGCTGACCTGGTTGCGCCTAAGACTCTCTCAAAGTTCTTCACCATCGAGCAAACGCACAGGATCCCGGTGGGCAGACCAATCCCTGGATCATCCCCAAGAACGGTTATAGTTAAGCTACTGAATTACTGCGATCGGGATGCAATACTGCAGAAGGCCCGAACAAAGGGGTCGATCATGTACAACGGCAGTAAGATCGCCTTTTACCCCGACTACTCTTGAGAGGTTCAACGAGTCAGACAGTCATTTGAACACCTTTAAAGGAGGCTACAATCAATGAATGTGAAGTATGGGCTGCTGTTCCTGGCCTACCTCAGGATACAACACCAGGGCACCACCGCCCACTTTACTGACCCACAGGAAGCATGGAAATGGGCGGAGACTCACATTGACGGGGACTGGTCGGTTTCACCCCCTGGGAGCAGACAGCGGAATAGATCACGCCAGGAGAGACCTCAGAGATGATCCATCCCACAAGAAATGCCAGAGTTGGAAGAAAACACAGAATAACGAGGACAGTCAAACACCAGATGTTAACGAGGCATGGCAGCTACTTACTAGCTGAGCTTGGGCAGATCACCATCCTGCCTGCCATGGCCTCACCAACACCGTAGCTGCCGCTGCATTTCGACATCGGCGGCCAAACTGGCTGCTAACGAACCCCCCCGGCAACTATACGAGACAGTAAGTACCGGCGACGACTGAGTTTGAAGAGTTTAGTTAGTTAACTAACGCTGTAGTGCCAGTTCCCCGGCGCCAGCATTTTCGGGCGACAGATTCTTCAGGTTGGAGTGGAGTATAGGGTGGGGATAAGGGGAGTTGTTTATGGGTACATTAAGAGGGTAGCTATGTTAGTCTTACCGCCGCTCACAAGACCGCCAAACACCTATGTCTGGGTCCAATCACTTCTGCCCCGACTGAGCGCCATGTTTTCAGATGGCAACCGCACCAAACAATCGCCTCACACGACACCACACCTGTCAGAACAAACCTGTCAAAACAGAATACCACTGACCATATAATGGCCGAACAAAACCCACCAACACCTGCTGATGGCCTTAAATCCCTCAAGTTCCTCACATGGAATGTCAACGGCATGGGATCAAGCATTAAACGACGCCTTGTAGTCCAATTCCTGAATAGATGTTCCCCCGACGTGGCCCTCCTCACTGAAACCCATCTGGCGGGCTCCACCTGCCAGTTTTTCCGTAGAACTAATTATCGTCTGGCATTCCACGCAGGGTGTAGCATGGGCTCCCGGGGTGTCCTGCTACTCCTACGCAAACGTCTCCCATTCGAGCTGAGCGGGGTGGGACAGGACCCCAATGGACGATTCGTATTGGTGCAGGGCACCCTCTGGAGAGGAAGCACTAGCCATTTTAGCCATATACTCCCCATCCGGGTTGGGGGAGGGACTGCTGGGAGAGGCAACTACCATACTAGCCAAGCACCACCCGGACCTGTGGATCCTGGGAGGAGATTTTAACGATGTGCTTTGCAACACCCGTAATGGGACCCACATTTCCTTCAATTCAGGGGCCCAAGCATCCCTTTCTAGGTTGGACTATTTCTTTCTTCCGCCCTCCGAGGCGTGTAGAACCCTTAGTGCCGAACTGCTTCCCAAAGGTATCTGAGATCACTACACCCTGGAGATGGTGATTAGTATGAATAGACCATGACCCCCAGGACGTGGAGACTCAATAACTATTACCTCAGCCTCCCCGAATTTGTAGAGTTCATCACCGAGAAATCGGAAGAATACTTCTAAATAAACGCAGGCTCTGTTGAGGACCCTATCATACTATGAGAAGCACATAAGGCAGTGCTTAGAGGGGAGTCGATTGCCTGGACGAGTAATAGATGGAAAGACCATCATAGGAAAGTGCCCGAGGCAGAAGGGGAGGTGGAAAAATGGGAAACCAAATGCGTGTAGACGGCTCCGCAGAAACACATTGTTTTCTGATAAAGGCCAGGGAATCCCTTCACAACACTGCACTAGACAATGCAAAACAGGCACACAGGAAATCAATGACCAGAATCTATGAGTGCGGGGATAAGGCGGGCAAATTACTGGCCTGGTTGGAGAAATGGGAGGAGGGGGCATAGATATGTCCTACAGATCGATGACAATGGGAACCGCCTGGTCCAAACGGACTCGGATATTGCAGATGCATTTGCCGAGTTTTACACTAATTTGTGTAGGGCCCCAACTACCCCAACAGACCTGTCCTTTCTGGACGAAATTATGATCCCACAAATATTGGAGCAACAAAGAATTTGCCTCGATAGAGACCTAGAGGAAACCGAGATAGCAGAGGCCATAGCCCAGCTACAAACCGAGAAGATGCCGGGCCCTAGCGGATTCCCGGTTGAAACTTCGAAACGACTGGGCAGCGATAAGATGGCAACACCCATCCATAATATGTTCCTCGCAGCCAAGGAACGGGGGTCTCTCCCAAAGGACCTGAGAAATGCCTGCATTGTGGTAATCCCCAAGCAAGGGAAACCCCCCGAATTATGTGCATCCTACAGACCGATATCACTTACTAATAGCAAAGCCATAATTCTCGCCAAAGAGTTAGCCACTAGGCTCCAATCGGTTATATCCTCCTTGGTCCACCCTGACCAGTGTGGCTTTATGCCACAAAGGTCGACCAGAATTAATTTACGCCGACTCAATTTATTGCTCGAACACGCCCCAACTCTCGAACCGCCACTTGCCCTCCTGGCAATCGAATTCGAGAAGGCGTTCGACATGGGGAAGCCTGTGGGCAACGATGCGACGTAAAACCAGGCGTCCTTACCGGGGCCCGCGAGGGGAAGAGGGAGCAAACAACGGGCCACTCGTAATCGGCCCGTTGTTTACTCCCTCTCCCATTCAGCATTATGGGGGCTAAATGGGAATGGGGAAGGTCCGGGCGCGGGTTCCTGGAGGGAGGAATTACCGGGCCCTCCAAACTCAGAATGGCCCGGTAATTCCCCATTCTGGGAACCCGGACCCAATTTCGGCGGCAGCCATGCCGCCAATAGCAGCTTGGCTATCGCCGAGGTCGTAATGAGGCCCAATATATTTTTGAAGTTTTATGGCTCCCCTCAACCCCATGACGTGTGTGAGTGTATGGTAAAAGAGTGCACACAAATGTATGGGTGGCTGGGTATGCGTGTGTGCATGTATGGTGAAAGGATGCACACTTAAATGTATGGGTGGCTGTCTGGGTGTGTGTCATGATGCCCGCTCCCGGGGAGCCGGTTCAAGCCCTGCGTCCCCGAAAGCGGACATCCAGTCCCCAAGGAAGGACCTAGCAACCCCCTATAGGGGCCCTTTGGACAGTGTCCTGGCGCCTATGGCGCCAGGCTCATAAAAGACATCAGTCTAGGCGCCAGGCTCATTATGGGAGTGCTTGGGTGCACTTACCTGATGCAGACCATGCTGCAGGATCCCGGCCACCTTGAGGCCTGAAAGGAACTACTTTACCTGTGGGACTAATTTACCATCCGGGCGTGGTCGGGGAAGGATACGTACCTGGAACTTCTTCCAAGGCTATTTAAACCCCACCCGAACAGCCACACGTGCTTCGTGTTGTTCTGCATCTAGCAGCTGGACGCTCACCGTGTCTGCTCCTGCATCCTGACTTCTGCCACGCCTGCCAGCATCCTGGATCACCTGCAAAGGAAGAGAAGAAGAGAACAGAAGAAGGAAAAGTCCTTACCTGCTAAATCCGCATCCCGGAGACATCTCGCCGACAATCCTGAAAAGGAAGACTTTAATTTAAAAGCTCATCGCGTCGATCGCTGCAGCGACGCATTCCACTCACCTTTACAGGGCGCCTCCATGTTCAACAGCGATCATCCGGATTCGCAGTCACGCCCCGCGCCTAGGGAGAAAAAGACCAGAACAAAAGGTGAAAGAGAGAAGGGAATAAGGAAAGCTAAATCTCCATGTTAAGACTTACCTGTTGATTCATTCCGTCTTCATTTCGGGTCCGCGCCGCATCCTGGCATTTCCGGACCCCGGCTCCTAAGGAGAAAAAGAGACATTAGCGTTAATGAGCGAATGAAAAGACATTACCAAAAAATGATCATTAAAGACTTACCTGATTTCTACAAGGATTTCACCTCTCATCTCGGGTCGGTGCCTGTTCCCCGGCATTCCGTATCCCGGCCCCTATGGGGAAAAAGACACTAGCATTTGTACATGAATGCATGGACACAAGGGAAACCTCTTATCAAAAAACTTACCTGGAAGCCAAGCAAGTTTGGTTCTCACCAATCCGAAAATCCAGTGAAGTAACTGGATACCAACGCGCCCCTGCATCAGAAGCAGGATGGAGAGCTCGTCCTTCCAGACCCTACGGTGAGACGCTACGAGAAATCACAGAAGGGTTTCGAGGAGGGTGAGAGGGGAAAGTGGGAGGCCGATTGCATTACCCCGCAGACAGTTAATCCCCTATTTTCGCCGACAGAAGGATACTTCTGCAAGCCAGGCAAGCCAAATTTGGGGGCCCGGTCCAGTCCGTCTTCCGAACCATGCGCATCACCTTAGAAGAGGTCACAGCAGCGCGAACCAGGCCAGCGCCTCCGTGGGAGTCAGGTGAGCGTAACAGTGTGCCTGTATGGTGAAAGGGTGCACACTTAAATGTATAGGTGGCTGCCTGTGTGAGTGTATGGTGAAAGGGTGCCCACAAATGTATGGGTGTCTGAGTGTGTGTGTACGGTGAAAGGATGCACACTTAAATGTATGGGTGGCTGCCTGTATGTGCCTGTATGGTGAAAGCATGCACTCTTAAATGTATGGATGGATGCCTGGGTGTGTTTGCCTGCATGGTGAAAGGTTGCACACTTAAATGTATGGGTGGCTGCCTGGGTGTGCCTGTATAGTGAAAGAGTGCACACTTAAATGTACGGATGGCTGGGTGCACGTTTGTATATATGGTGAATGATGTGTGTGCTTGTGTTCAGGGGCCCAACAAAACCTACATTTCAGGGGGGCGAACCCTTCAAATGGTGGGAGAGGCGCTAACTTCACGTGTGGTGGGGAGGAGCAAACTTATTTGTGTGGGGGCATCTAACTTCTTTACGCATTTTAATGAGACTATTCTAGTGCAGCTTCAATGTTACAAGCAGTTAACTCTCTCCTTTAAGTCTTAAAGCACCCACTTATGGACTGCTGTGAGAATGATTGGTCTCCTGTTCCCTCTCTACCCTTCCAATCACTCCCCTGGCATGCAAGTACTAAACCTGCATCACAATTTCAATTGCTTAAAAAATGTGGCAATTGAATGCAGATACTAACAGTGAAATGCTCTGCATTAGTAATTGCTGGGCCGGACCCTTTTAACGGCGAAACCCAGGTGCTGTTTAACATCTGTGTCTTTTTCTGTCCGGCAACTGCTCATTAGGTCAGCCAGGTAATGTCAACATACCCCTCAATTTCAGGGGGGTAGGGTGCTGAAGCCCAGTCAGCACAATGGTGTTGCACTACTACTTGTGTTTAATGCCTTGATTACTGATTGGTAATCTTCATTACTCCTAGCCCTATTCTTCCTCATCCCAGTACTTGTGTATGAGGCAGTACTTGTGTATGAGGCATTTTGCCTCATACACAATTACTGGGATGAGGTAGATGTACATGAAGGTAATGCCTTACTTAGCTACCTGTAATCTCCATTATCCCTAGTCCCACTCTTCCTCATACCAGTACTTACCTATGAGGCAAGGAGCCTCATACGTAATCACTGGGACAAGGAAGAGGGACGTGGAGGTAATTCTGGGCCAACAAGCTGATTTTGGAGGTTGGGCTAGGGGATGGCAGGGAGAGGGGATGTGTGGTTAAGCCAGTCTAGTCATTCCTCAGTTTGGTATGACTTCTTTTAACTGGGCATTTCTGATAAAGCAGTTCTGCTAAGTGTAATTGTGGGATATATTTGCACACTCAACAGCATTGCCTCACATCACTAAGCTGCATCTGCGCAAGAAACAGCAACCTGGCTGTGCTGGCTCCTGTGTGCACCAGGACATCAAAACTGTGTTTTGGCAGCAACAGAAAAATGGCTGCAACATCTTGTCTCACACACAACAAGGGGACACACTGAAAACGTATGCCAGTGTGTCCTGAGACATATATATGGAATCAAGTGAACCGGCAGCACTGCATTGCTGCAAAAGCCAAAAATTCCCCTTCAGAATGAAACTTGTCTTCACTCTTTCAAAATGCTGTGGTATGCTATTTCCATCTGTACATTCTGAAACCACTGTGATGGAAATGGCCCTGCCAGGCCCAGGATAAGTTATTGTGCCTCAGAAAAACCGGGCATAATTCCTGAATGACAGGTCTTGTCAAAGTAGATTTGAAAGAAATAAACCAGCAACTTTCTTTTCACCCGCACGGGAACACGCATTTATTTCTTGACAAAATGTATCCAGGCGCAGCAGTTCAAAGAGACTTTTTACTCCCTGAGCCAGGTTGAGGATAAATGTATCTATACTTTAGAAAAGAGTCCTGCTGCAAGGAAAATGACTACAGCTGCAAAGACAGTGGCAATCTGAGGAGCTGCAAACCGATTTAATGAAAGAAATGATAGCAGTTTCTAACACATGTGGAAAAATGGGCTGTGTTGACTGAAGAGAAAACATGACCAGTTTAAAACTCAATTGTTAATGAAAGCCTCTTACTTAGCAATGTAAAGGAATTATGATAGTGATGATAATACACACATAGGATATCTTCTGTCATAGGTTTGTTTAATTCAAGACCCAAAGTAAGAAGTTAAACAGTTTAAAACACATAGGCTGGAGTTGCAAGCTCTCAGAAAAACCTGTTATTCCAGTTGCCGGCCATGAAACTCCTCCAAGGAAGGGTGATACACCCTAAATCCAGGACACGTAGGTGCGAAGTGCCAGCTTGAAAAACGTTTAATGGGATAGGACAATTAAAGTTCACATGCTCATCAGACATTCGTCTGTGCTCTGGGCTGGGACAATAGCAGTCCTGGGACACTCACCTGTCAAGTGTGAAGGGGCAATAAAACCTTCAATTAAGACTGGAAACCCCCTTGTCCGGAAGAAAATAAAACACAGGATCATGTAACAAAGGGACTGCCTTTTGGTTACAGAGATGTTATAAAGAAACTTTAAAGACTTATTTCTGTAGCAAGAATTAGCAGAAATGTAAAAGTTCACAGTTTATAAATATAATTTTGTGGGCTATCTTTTAAAACTTGGTAGAACTCATTACTGTATGGGGAAAAGAAGTTATGAAATATGACAGATTCCCAGGAATGTATTAATGTGACAGACATAAGATTTTGTACATACATCCCTGTATTCGCATTTCTGTATAAAACTGTGGAATTGTAGGCCAAATCTTTAATTTGTAAAATTACTAAAATGTGTCCGAAAGGTGAAACAAGGTCGCACAGACCTGAGGATTGGACGGAAATGTGATGCACATAATCTGTGAACTGTGTGGATAATTTGCCAAGAGATTGCAAGTGAAGAAATGTATGTTTTTGACAAAATCGGATTTTAATTAAAGTAAATGTGGCACTGTTGCGACATTGTAAACCTCACCTCATAAACCTGACATCATCCGCTTAGAAATCCAACCAACTGAGGGCGAGCCGGAGACTAGCTCCCCTGCCCAATCCAAGTAGTTTAGGGGCAGGCGTAGTTATCCCTGCCCAGCCTCTACCTTGATGATGTCATTTTGCATTATAAATAAGGGTCCCTGAGAGACACACACAGACACTGATTCCTGATTTCCTACGCCGGCGTCCTGTTCCTGTCTGTTCCTGTCTTCATCTTGCATTTATCCATCTAAACTCAGACCCCAACCACAAGGCCAAGCATTGCTGATCTTGCTTCAGCTGGGCCTCAATTCTAAAATAATCCCCATAACCACGGGAAATGCTGTGGTGTTTTGGGAAGCATCCTTAATTAACCTGGCTTGCCACTCACTGCATGCTGCTGCCATCCTGCTCTCCTGATGCCCTATCTTATCTAGTAACCAGAAGTGCTACCTGCTACCAAGTCCGTGTCCCGCTGATTTTGTCCGGCTGTCCTGTGTTAGACCAGATCTGTGTGGTGACCAGAACCGCTGACTGTCCAAAATCCTAACTAAAGTGGACTGTGAGTATAAATAGGAACCATAGAAACCATAGTATACCTTGCCTTGCTTTGTTCCATCCCAATCTCTAAGTCATCCTATACTTATCCTGATAACTTGTAATATTGTCAAAAATCCTTCTTGCAACCCTGCTTTGATTTCTTGTGCTAACGCAAAACTCTTTAATAATTTTGTCTTGTAAAATCCTAAACTATTAATCCTGTTTGGAGTGATCAGACTGGGTCCGCCAGTGCGGGAGCAGAGTTGCTAGGGTTGAACTCGCAAACCAACCCCGGAGCTTACTGTGTCTCAATCTGGTAGCCTAGCCTGAATGCTCTAGTGTAGAGTAAAACAATTCTAACTCAAGTGCTATCTTATCTAAAATCAAAAAGTGCTCTTATTCCCTGGTGTTTGGTAGTTGTGTCAATAGAAGGGTAAACTAAGTGCCTCGCTTACATTCCTGTTGTTTTTATCACCCCATTGGTGATTGCTGCCCCATATTAAAAATTGTATGATTTCTTTTGAATTTTAAAATAAATAAATAAATATTACATTTTGTCAACCACTCTGGTTCATGGTCCATTGTGACCGGGGGTATTTGAAAAGGGGGTGTGATATGAGTGGTGTACCATCTCAATATTGAATCTAATCTAGAGCATTTCAATCGCACGCTGCATACTATGCCAAGACTAAGTTGTGTGTTGCCTGATTGAAATCCTTAACATAATTATCTGGATAGACTGGCATTTGGGTTCTGCCTGTCTAGCCGTTTCTTACTGCGGCACTGTATATGTTTCTAGGCATCTGTGATAAAATGATATGATATGATAAGTCATATATAACGCGCCTGTACACAAGTGTTTTTAGGCACGACAAGACAAGGGAAGGAAAACAGAGGGAGGACAAGACAAGTGATCTTACTAAGCCTTGTGTCATTCAGATAGTGCACGTGCGAGAACGAGAAGTACAAGGCGGAAGCGAGGGGGGGAGCAAGGGAGAGGGGAGGGGAAAACAGGGCAGCAATGCTCTGAGTAAGTGTAGCCAGGGCAGCGCGGCTCTGGGTAGTGCAAGGAGAACAAGGGACTGTAGGGTTACAGTTACAGCCCCAAACTGCGTGGTAGGCCCGGAGGCAGTGCAAGGGTGACTGATCAAGAAAGAGCCTGGACTCAGTGAGACTGAGGGTAGCCAAGCAACCAGTTGGTACAGCAGCCTGGTAGGTCAGGTAGGTCAGCAGGGAAGGGAGAGAGAGAAAGCAGATGAGAAGAGGAACGTTTTGAGCTGCTTCCAGAACTTCAGGTGGTCCGGGTCAAGTTTGGGAGGGGCAGGGAGGCCATTCCAGAGGGAGGAACCTGCAGGGGAGAGAGATCTAAGCCCCACTCTCTGCCTGGAGAAACATCTAACCCATAGGGCTCGAGAAGGAAGGTATTTTGAAAAGAGAGTTTTGGATGTAGTGCGGATCCCAGCCCCAGCTCTGTGGACAATGCAAAGGGTCTTGTAACTTGATCCTTGCAGCCACCGGGAGCCATTGGACAGATTTCATGGGTGGAGAGATACGGTCCCTGGGCTTGAGGCCAAGGATAAGTCTCGCAGTCCTGTTCTGAATTAGTTCCAGATGGCGTAGAGTAGAGGAAGGCAGATTTAGAAAGTGGCTGTTGCAGTAGTGCAGCCCATAGAGAACTAGGGCTCTGGAGATATTGAGCTTCTGGGGGAAAGTGAGAAAAAGGGAAGAGTCCCTTTGAGGTGGTGCAGCTGGTAGTGGGACTTCTTGGCGACGTCCGAGATGTGAGGAGAGAAAGAGAGAGTGGAGTTGAAGATGACACCAGGAATGAGTGAGAGAGGGGAGTAGGCTGAGGGAAGCCTGAAGGAAAGCTGAGTGTCATCTGCATAACACTGAAAGTTAGAGGAGAAGGTAGAGATCAAGTGGGCCAAAGGGGCCAAGTAGAGGTTGAAAAACCAGGGTGAGAGGATAGAGTCCTGGGGAACGCCACAGGTAGAGAGAGGTGGCGGAGTGAAAGGGACCAAGTTGGACCTGGGAGGGGCGGTCCAAGAGGAAGGAGGTCAGCCACTCCAGGGCCTGATCCATGATGCCCAGGTTCTCACTGAGTCGATTGATCAGGATGGCGTGGTTGACCGTGTCGAAAGCAGAGGAAAGTTCAAGGAGGATGAGGATAGAAGGAATGCTGGAATCAAGGTTAGAGATCAGATCTTCACAGGTGTTCAGGAGAGCAGTTTCCGTGCCTCTGGCAGCTCTTAAGCCAGACCGATGGTCATGGAGACAACCAACAGATTCAGTGTGGAGAGTAAACTGGGAGATGCCCAGCTTTTCCAAGAGTGTGGGAGAGGGAAAAGTTCCAGTGGCTAAACAATGATTACAGAAATCGGCCAAGGCTGGAGCAAGGGTGTCAATATGGTCCTTGATGGTTCTGGAGGAACGCGCAAGCACCTTTTTTGATGACACTTCCATAGATGGGACTTGTCTAGTAACCTCGTCAGGTGTTAGAAAGAGGAGAAATGAGGAGGGATGGATGGCCAAAAGGGGGCCCAGAGAGGAAGAGGGAGAGGAAGAGGAGATAGTTGAGAGGATGTCCTGAGTTTTAGCAGAGAAGCAAGAGTCCAAAGCCGTACAGAGGGCCTGTTGAGGGAACGGGAGAGGTAGAGACCGCAACAGGATTGGCCAGTTCCTTGGAGGTTTTAAAGAGTTTGGCCGTGATGTTAGAGGCCGCAGAGACGCAGGCTTGAATGTGTGCTCTCTTCTTGAATCTTATTGCTCCGACTGGCATTTTGGTGCAACCAGTCTAGGTATGTCTAAATGTGGCCTGGCATGCTTTACTGTAATGTTATTACGTGTCTACACTGGTCTACATTGTTCAGCCAGTTGGACATGTTTTCTTAGGCTCACACACAGTCTCAGTAGGATAGCTCAGGGTCAACGTACTCCCCTTGAAAGTAAGAGGACACGAAGCAACACCGGTTCGATCTCCCGGTCCCCGCTTAGAAACTTCTGGGTATTAAGCGCGTTATAACAATCGTATCATATAACATGACCCGCACCGGTCACCTTTCCAAACGCTCGAAGACACACCTCTCATCCTTGTGCTCACACACAAGCCCATGGCCCCACATCTGTCACCCTTATGCATGCTTGCAGAACCTGCCCTCTTACTCTTATCCTAATACACAGTTTTTAACGTATCTATCTTTCAGCAAAGCCCCTCTGCTACTCCGCCCACAGGAACAACGTGTGACTGGAAGCAGGAATTCACGTTTCAAAGCCCGGAGCATGCAGGCAGGTCCTGAACCGTGAAGTTCTGGCCTTTTAGGATGTCTGCAGGCAGTGTCGGATTGGCCCCTCGCCCGTTCAGCCCGTGGCCGGTCCAAAATCGTCCCTGTGGAGTGGGAGCCGGTTTCTGGCCATGCCTGGGCTGGTATGAAAGAAAAGGAAATTGAAAAAAATATATATCTTTTTTCAAATTCTTAAAAGCCTTTCATCCTTCTTAGGTCGATAAGTGAGTACCAACACAGGTTGGGTGATATTGTATGCATATTTGTTCTATAAAAAGAGATTAAGAGTAAGTGCTATACAAAAACATATTATCATTTGGCCTTGGACGTCTGCTTCGATTCACAGCAATTTAGTGTACTTATGAACAATGCTATTTGATGCCACTTCCTGTTTTGTCAAGGGGTGAAAGGTTGTGTTTCATCGCTTCCTGGGATGTCACTTTGGGGTGGGGGTCAAATGACATCACTTCCGGTGATGTCATCAGAGGTCAAGGGTCGTGAGGCGAGGGGTGGGCCACTTTTGTTTGGGTGACAGGGCCTATTTCTTGTTGCAGTCCGACCCTGACTGCAGGTGCAGTGTTCACTCAGAGATGGGACAAGGGCATTGGAATTTTTCCTGATGAGGGGAGACTTCTTTTCCCAGATCCGGGAACATCCGGCCCAATGCCAGCACTGGTGGCGGGTCAGTGCCAGCTAAGAGGGTGCATGCAGCTCCCAGGATGCTCAGAAAGTGGAGTTCCACCTGTCGATAATGCTTTCATGTTGAGCAGCCTGATCGGCTGCCACACCCATAGCAAAGGGCTAATATCCAATAACATATGAAATATACCAAGTTATGTATTCACACACACGCGATCTGGGTATTTGCTAATTTGAAAAGATCAGTGGGCGGTACCTGAATTTCTTTCCATCCCCTTCCTAGAGTTCATTGCGTGCTTCTCACCCCTCACCCTCCACCCCTGGACTGTGGTATGTTTTGGGGCGTTATACTTTGTTCTGCTGTCATTTGCATGGTCTCTTGGAGTGATGGGACTTGCAAAAAGGGAGGGTTGGGCTTAGTTCGTGGAGACAAAGGGAAAACGCAAGATAGCTGTTGTGGTGTTGCACGCTATCGTTTGTTTTCTTATAGAGCGCCTTATGCTGGATTCGTCCAGCTTCTAAGCACTGTCAGAGTAGGTGCTACAATGGCCACATTTTTAATGGCTCTCGGTCTTCCTCGTGATTCTAACGTACAAAGTGCAGGCTGCCCTCATGGGAGGGGCCATCACTTCCATGCAATGTGTGCGGGTCTCATCCTCTGTGCTTCCTATTAAGAGCCTTGAGGGCTCTGTATCAGAAGGGGAACCTTGCATGCAGTTGCTCTGGTTGGGTCTATGACGGTTGGTGAGATGCAATGTTCAGATGTTTGCTGTGTGTGGGTGTTTTAGCTGGTATGCATATTTTGTGTTGAGAAGTGGAATATGAGCATATTAGGGAGACCCTGGTGGGTTTTTGGGGCACCTATCTGGGGTAACCGTGCTGACATGCGCCTCTGGTCGGGCCATTGTGCGCAGAATTGCTGAATAATGTTCCATTTGACAAAGGGATGGGGCTCAGATGACTCTGGGGTCGGAGCAAGCTCCCTGCTATGTGGTGGCAGTATTGTACTGTGAACTGCTTACACATTCACACATACGAGGTAGATTTTTCACAAGCAATGTTCACTCCAATGGCCGCCTCCGTAGTTATTGTTGAGTGACCACAAGAGTTAGATGCCACCTGGGCACTGGCTGTTGCAGAGACTATCTAGCATGCCTGCAGGGAGGGGCACACTGTCTAACCTGCCAATCACATGTCCTCCCATGCTCTACTCCAACTAAAAGACTTCAGTCAAAAGCTTACCATGAACAGGCACTAGACTTCCCTGCATCACAGGGAACACTAACAGCTTCCCAACATTTTAAATAATACATATTCATATAGCCCAACTAAATGGCATGCATGTATTGGTTGCATACGCTTTGGCCGTGGTACAATTGTTTGTGGCCGAAATTCTGCCGCAAAGCCAATTTTGCTGTAGCCAAATCCGCCGAAACCGACACCATACACCTCCCCATCCACTACTTACCTTTTCGCCATCGGCTATGTTTCTGACCCAGCAGCGTTGGATCCGTACTTCCTACGCGGGTCGGATCCGACGCCTCATGGTCCGCTTCTTTTTTTTTTCTTCATCCCCGGCCTCCAGATCTCCGGTAGCGGAGGACAACCCAGCTACCCCGAAAAGCCATCACTACCAAATATGGAGAGCGGGAGATACCAACGCAACCCCGGCTCCCCACGGTTGGTAATGATTACCCAAATTGATAATTTCCAAATGATCGAATGGCACTGGCCTAATTCGGCCAGATTTACCATACGGTTAATTGGAAACGACCAATTTGGTTAATACTCATTTATCGACCGCATGAAAGAAATAGGCGGCCCTTTCACAGTTCATACATATATGCGTACAGGATGTACAAAGCTCTCTGAGGATCTGCATATATGTGACCCCACCTAACTGGTAGAAGTACATGCTCTCTCTTCTGCTGCACAGCTGTAATCTCCATGCAAAGTAATTGCTGAACGTGAACATTCTAAAGCGCGTCAAGTGGAAAAACACATTTCAGTTCTGTCACCTAACATCACCTCTTAGAGACACTCCTGTTCCTAAACATAAATGCTGAAACGTAGCCCTCAAATCATCTTCTAGAAGTCCAGGCGCTAGTAGCGCGTGCCACTTTACACATTATAATCACAGGTCTATCTGCATCAGTCTGCAATTTTGTGTGAGCCTAAAAAGCCAGGACATGTTTGTTACTTCCTACTAGACATGGCACAACTTGAGATCTCTGCAAAATAACCTATGGTTTGTACTGCCTGCAGGCTTTAACACACCCAGACGAGCTGTGTGATAGTTGCCTGCATGTAATCATTGCTCGACACGTCTAAATGTCCTGGTAGTATGCATAATGTGCATAACATGTGCAAATCGGCCAATAAGCACTGTCAACAGATTCCTAGATGCATCCCACTTAGAGCCTTCTGCTTGGCTCTGATCAGGGGATAGTCTGCTATTTATTTTTGAAGCACAAGTTGCCTTTTTGCAGAGGCTCACAGTGCTTTGATAGACCGAGTCTTCCATGTCTGAAAGAGCTCTTCATATGGATGTGAAGTACCTCTGTAGACGTGTACACTGTAGAATGAACATCTGACACCCATCAGTCAGTGAATGGAGCTACTGTCTAATTAGATGTGTTAGTTTAATTTTGAGCCCTGCCTTAAATTCCACCCTGGACAGCAAAGAATTAGGTAAGACCATTTTATTTTATCGAATGGAGGAAGCAGAGCTGTAGACAAGAGTCCTGGGCCTGAAGGGGTTTTCAGAGTTTATGTTCCTCTTGTACTGTATGCTGTTCCCTGTGAGATTATTTCTGACCCTTATTTCAGAGAAATATTCTTAAAAACCATGCAGAGCAGGTGCCATCTATTTCAAATCCCTTCCCATCCACTGCGTGTGATGATGCAGGTTAGGCGTGGGGCTGGAGGGGGGAAGAGGGCAGGCTTTGCCTCCACAGCCTGTCTACACCACTGCCAGAGAGCGGGTTTCAGCAGAGAGCTGTCAGGAGGAGGTGGGAAGAAGAAACATGGGAGAAGGTAGAAGAAACAGGAGAGCGAGAGAGATAGACAGGCACACCTCAAGCCATCTGGTGACTTTGTGCGATTCAGACACTCGGCTGTGTATGACTGTTAGATATTAGAGAATCTTGACTCGGGCCCATGGCCCTATATTAGAATAAGGTATTTGTAGTGCTCTGATTTGATTGTTTTCTATGACCCTGTGCACTGTTGTATTGAGGCACATCCCTGCATTTTAATAGCCACTTCCTGTTAGGCCCTGTAGACCCTACTCTAACCCTTGTGTTTTGGTTAGAATAAACTAGAGTTTTAGACAACCTATTTGACCTTTACCCCTCTGGACTGTGAGAAACCCTCGACTCGGTTGGTATCCCTGGCAGTGGACAAAACCTAGTCCTAAATCAACAATTCAGGAAAATTGAGTAATTCAAGCAGTAGCTTACAACAGTGGGTGCCAAGTGTGACAAATTAACTTCTGTCCTGCAGGAGTACAAGGCTAAAGCGCCTATTCAGCCCTCAGACTTCTACAATCCAAGAGTCAACACAACTGTAAAGGTAAAACGGGCACAATTGAGAAAGATACCGTCGTTGCCCTTTGTGGCAGCGAGGGCCGATAGAAGGCTACACTCTCAAGAGGGATGTGAAGGTGATTCCATAGCAACCCAAACAGTAAAATATAACATTCCAAAATAAAGTAATGTCCAATCAAGGTTCTTTAATAATATATACTTTGATCAAACACTCCAAATGCATTCATAAATAACTGGAAAACACTACACAAAACCCACCCCTGAGGAAAGAACACAAAATAAGCAAAGCTAGAAAGTTGCCTCACTCCGAGTAATGAATCGGGGGTGAAAGGCAAGTAAAAGCCACAGTGTTATTTAAAAGGATATATTCTTGGGTGCAAAATGAATTTAAGTGACCTAACCAGTTTCTGACGCCCAAAAAGGGACCGACGGGGCGGTTCACAGTCAACAGAACCTTTTTGCGGTTCCTGGAAGTTTGACAGCATTGAGCCAGGCATCGAATTTGTTGTGCGAGAGGTTCAAGCCAAGTTTGGTTAGACCGAGTCGTGTTGATCCAAGTAGCGAGTTGACATTGAGCTGGGGCGAATACAGCGCTCGGAGCAGTCCGAAGGTGGTGTTTGAGCGATACAGGTTGGTGCCTTAACCAGGATCAGTTTTGGGTAGAGCCGGTTTGAGTTGGGGTTGTAACCAATAAGTAGGGAGGGTGAGTAATGCTCCCGTGGTTCGAGTCAAGGGTTGGCGATGGTTCGAATCGGAGGTCCTGATGTTCCAGTGTTCCGGTTGGTGAAGTGGCAGTTCGAGGTCGAGCCTGGTACAGTTTTTGTGTAATTGCTGGTTAGTGAGTGACACACCAGCAGTTTGAGTTGGGGTTTGGCACTGTTCCAGTACGTGCAACAGTTTCTTAATTATTTGATGCATCTAAGTTTTGAAAATCTGCAAGAGATCCGAGGCCTTTGATAAAAAGGTTCATGTTTTAACAGAAAAAGAATTCTCCAGCATGTGATCACCCTTCAAGACAACTGAGCTTTTGAAAGGGTGTAAAGGAGAGAATATGCTGCAACTTGTGAGACATACAATTAACAAGTAAAATTAGGTTTTTAATCATACTATTCATAGATAGCACTGCTAAATTAATTTAGTAACTCAGGGCTTTGAATTCACTTCATTTGAATTGTTTTAACTCACTGTGTTCACTGCAGATTGCCACTGTGACTACACTACCTAGCTTTCCCGGCATATTTAAATTCATTAGCAGGTGTGTGAGCGCCGGCACCTGTTGCCAGTTTGTACCACTATTTAAGCTCTTGGGCAGCTTGTACTACTTTAGGTCATACTCAATTGCTTTTAGGCACACTGTCGCTTTGTTCGAGAATGACATTTTATGTTGGTGATTTTTATTGTGACTAAAATTAGGTATTTACAAATTTTATTCATAGATCATGCTGCTAAATTGATTTATACTTGGGGCATTGAATTTACTTCATTTTAATTGTTTTAGCTTATTGTGTTCAGTTCAGATTGCCACTAGAATTATACTACACAGCTCGCCCTGAATATTTCAATTCATTAGCAGGCCCATGTGCACTACCGCTTGTGGTCGATTTGCACTGGTTAGCATCTGGGTGCAGTGCGACACTTGGATGATAATCCAGGTGAGTGTTCCCTTATTTGATTTCTTCTATTTTAACTTAGTTTAGTTGACTTCCTTGTTTTGCTTACTTCATCATGGAGGGGGGTTTAGTTTAGTTTGGTTTATTGCATTTATATTGCGCACCAATAACCCAAAGGTGTGAGGGCGCAGACGAAACAAACATCATAAATACATGTAAGCACTTGTGACATAGTAAAATCAGGATGGGTTAAGTCATAGAAATCACCAGCAACTGGTAACCATAAATCAAATGTTTGAGATACAAAGTCATCATCTAAGCAGAAATCAGTGGAAAAAAGAAACGGGAAGAATTCCCTGAGGATCGAAATTTTAAAGAATCAAATTGCAGTTTGAAGTCCCTTTGGGGAAATATTTACATCGTCTGAGAAAAACAGGTAAAGTGCTAGCCCCACAGCCCACTAAAATACAATCATCATTGGGTTGCGAGCACCAATCACTCAGGTCTAGCCTCCGAATGATTATTCAGTCAGTAAGTCTGACCACCCCAGGACCTGTTCTCTGACGCAGCCAGGCAAAAACCTTGTTGCGCAGAACTTTTTTAGTCTCTTTTTCTTTGGTTTTCGGAATGTTAGATATGATGAAGTTTCTCTGGTCCATTACACAGTCATAAGAGTTCGAGTCCTTTATCATTGGCATTTGGGACGTTTTTAGTTGTAGATTTCGTAGAGCTATCCTCTTAAGTTTGCCGTCACGACTATAGACTGTTTAACCTCTTTATAGCCAGCATTCGACTTATGTAGAGATGCAGATGGAACAGTTTCCTGTAATGAGTCAACACTGGGAATTTTTGCCTTTTCACTGTATGCTGAAGTTGGACCAATGGACCCCATAGCCTCCTGCTCACAAGCGTTAGTTTGAGTGGCTTGATCTGTCATTTCCTTTTGCATGAGGTTTTGACAGGGAGTATTCACCTTAGATGTCTGTGGCAAAACACCAGCACTAGAGGGCCAGTGTTTCTGGGAGGAAATATTCACTTTAGGTGACCGTAAATCCGATACCCAAGCATTTAGGGCATCCACCAAAAGGCCAAGGTCAAATGGTTCCTTGCATAGAAGTAATTCTTTAGTAATATTAGCCATAGGCGTGGGCCATTGGGAGAGACCGAGTACTCAGGTAGATCTAAATTGGGTATACCCCTCCCTTGAAGGGCAGGAGGTGATGTGGTATAGGTATCTCCGACCTTATCGAAGGTGGAGCTTTTGAGGTCAGCTCTGGCACCATAAGTCAACAACGCTGTGTAGACTAACCAGGAGTACCTGTGCTTTGAGACCCGCCTTCAATAAAGGAATATCCAGATCCTGCATTAGGTCTAGGACTTTATATGGAGCAACAGGGTTTTCAGATAAGATTATTTTTGTAACAGGAGGTTTACTTTGTTTATTTTGCACTCTATCTTCTGCGATCACTGAGCGCTAAGACCTCCAAGAAGCGATCTCTGTTAATCGCAGGAGGGCCATAGAATCTCCTAGACCCCCCTATGGCCATCTTTGATGTTGGCTTAGCACCCATCTTCTTGTGTGCAGCCATAATAAAGGTCGAGTTAGTGGTGGTTTTGAAGCATGATCATCATAAACGGCGGGTTTAAGGAAAAGCAGAGCGGGGTCAAAAGCTAAACCTGAGAACTACGACTCCCATAGTGAGAATTATCACACCAGTAACAGCATAAATGCGGGACACCTGATGGACTCTGGACTCTTACCGCACCAAAATACTCCAGGATGCACCGGGATACACGGCACCACGCGGCCCGGGGTGGCCCCACCGCAGGCCACCCACCAGGGCGTTCGATGCTCCCTCCAGGCGACCTTAGAACTACCCGCTTGCCCAGGCTACCAGGGATAGGTAGGGAAAGGCTCAGCACTTCGCAGAGCCCTGGAGCCATGAAGACTCAGCCACCGCCGAAACACCAGACACAAGCGTAGCGGGTTAGAGGAAAGGACCTAACTTCACGTCAAGCCGCAAGGAAGCCTAGAGCTACCGCCGCTTCTGACGCAGGAAGGGCTTGTTAGAGCCATAGGCTGAGCTCTTCACTACTCAGTTGAGTTCTGGCCAGTCAGTATGCCAAATGTCACCCGGAAGTCAAAAAGGGCAGACAGGATACTTCACCAGTATCTATCGATGGGCCTTGTCCCATCTATGTAGCTAATGAAGAGGATGGTACAATGGCTGAAATAGGGAAGAATGAATGTGGTGCTCCACCGCAGGTGTTTGAACTGCAGGATCCTTTGGAGGTCATAACATTTTGCCTGAATCAGGTGGTATTAAATATGTCAGATTCATATGAATCGGATGCCATGGCTACAGACCGAAGTCTTATAGATCAAACGCTGAAGTCAGATCATATAGACTCCTGTATTGAAAGGGCCAAGCAGCTATCTGCGGTCCTACAACAGTCCAGGGATTCTGAACCCAGTTATTGTGTGGCTCATCAGGGTCCGTATGTGTATGCTGATTCACCCTGGGTGGGTAATGCATGTTTAGAGCCTACCACTGCTGATATGTCTTCTATAAGATGGTTGTAGTGCTGGGCCATCCGCAGATTTATTACAAAAGCCAGGGATCCTTTTGTTTAATTACTTGAAATGTCTGCTACTTAACACTTTTTTAAAGCATGCCACCGAAGTGGCTGACCATATCATGCATTATCAAATCGATATTTGTTCTATTTCAGAATCTTGGCTGCATGAGGGGGCTGGTCCCTCTCTTTCTTTAGCCATTCGTGATGGTTGTGTTATTTCTTGCTCAGACGGGGATAGCGGCAGAGGAGAGGGGTTGCAATTATTTGTAAATCCACTTTGAATGTGCATGAAGTGGCAGTACAGGGAGATCTTGATTGTGATATTATTCAAATTAAGCTTCTAATTGATCCCAGTACTACGCTTAACTTTATACAGACCTCCAAAAAATATGCCATATTTTCCACAACAGCCCACAAAAATGATTTTGCCTATAGTGAAACCATCATCAAGATTAATAATTTTGGGTAATTTGAATGTATGGCTATTAGATACATCTGATCATGTTGCATCACGTTTAGACTCTACACTCCGAGATTTGGGGTTTAGGCAACAGGTATCTGTGCCATGCACATAAAAGGCAATATCTTAGATTGGCTTATGACTATGAATATTCAGATCAATGAACTTAGTGTATCACCCTGTCCATGGTCTGATCATAGTTTTGTTTCATTTAATCTTTTGGTTCCCTTACAGGAGAAAAAGAAAAAATTGGTAAGGGACACTATTGTGCCCACAAACATTCATAATCTTACCCCAGCAGCAATGGCCCCTTTCATTTCCTTTTTATATCAAAATGTGTCTATTATGGAGTCGGCAGATGATCTTGCGCAAAGTTATCAGAAGACTTTGACGGATGCAGCCAATTCTCTTGCCCATTTGACATCTCGTTCATTACCAAACGTGGTATTCAACCGAAGTCCGAGATCTGTAGATGATTAAAATGAAGCGCTTCAGTAGGTGGTATGAATCCAGAACAGATGAAGATAGGGTTTTTTATGCTGCAGCAGCAAAAAGATCCCAAGGTGGACTTTCTTTGACCAGGTTCACCGTGACCTACTTACTGTTAGGCTCTCACAGGTAGCAGCCTTTTTATCTTCTGCAACATCTTGGGTTAACTCTTTTCTTATGAACCGTTCTGCAAGAGTATACAGCAGAAATGCTGCAGCAGACCCAACTAAGATCCATGTTTATCACCCACACTGTGCAATACGTTTAAAAAAAGTTTTATTGTGTGTTTATTGGTTACATTAAAACCTTTTGCACCTTAAAAGTAAAACACTCAAGAGAATCTAACACTATAACAACGAACAGAACGTATTAAACAATCCGTCACAGTTCATTCGTGGAACACAACGGGGCACTTGTATCTATTTCAAACTGAGCAGCCGGATTTGAATACAGCAAACGTGATATGTCTATAGGAGACATGGCTGATCGAACCACCCATATGTGAAGGCTACCTTACCTACACAAATCCTGCAATTTCCAACAGAACGGGCAGACCGTCAGCTGGTCTACTTACTTTAATAAAACAAGACTTGGCATTGGATGTTATGGAATACCAAAATATCGGTTGTTGGGCCCAAAACACTTTATTGAAAATGTGTACAACGACACAACAACCGATCCCAACAACGATAATAGGTTCTTGTGTAAAGTATCTAAGCATCACAAATGTTTACTGGAATCCAAGAAAATTCAACGAGGAGACATTAATAGATTCTATATAGACCAAGATTGACAGCACCTCACAGAAGTATCAATGTGTAGAATTTATCATATGTGGTGACCTTAATATCCATCTATTTGATGACAAAGGGGAAATAATGGAAGAACATTTGCTTGAGTACTGAGTCCGCAGATGGTCAACAGAGGTATGCAATAGGAATTTCGACCGTTGGGATGCATTTAATGCATCAACTAACACACCATCCCCCTTGGAAGAACCAAGTCAATTATCGACTATATTTACACCACTAAAGGAATCACTCAAACTTTGACCAAAGTGGAGAATGTATTCAGCGAGCATAGCAATCATTACATCCTTTACCGCTCGTGGGAAATGCATACCAGCAAAAGTCCCAGAATAAATAACCCCCTGCTGACCTTGTCAAACAGAATGAACCGACTCAAGATACCACAAAGTAAGCTAACATCTATCACAGAATCATTAAAGACCTCGAAGCTCGAAGATAACATTGAAGTTAACTATGGATGGCTACTCAATCAATTCCAATTGACTCGGAGGCAGAAAGAACATGTACATTCAAAACGCAAATATATATACAAAAAAGCAATTGCTGAAAAGAAACAGGAAAAGAAACATGCATAAAGAGAGCCAAAAAGGAATCCCCCCGGACGAAAAAGAGAATGATTTGTATAGCCAAACAAAAATTCAAAAAGTGGCTAAAAAATACAAAAATGATGCAGGAACAGGGAAACGCCGAACTCCTAATGAATACACTCAAAAACAGTAACACAAGACGCTTATGGGAACTACTCAAACCGAATAGAAACACAGAGGATTCGATGATAGTAGATGTCCCCGAATCGGCCTTGGTAAAGTATTTCACGGAGCTATACCAAGAAAGATCAACAGCCGTGAAAAAATCCACTCTTCACGGAAAAGACATGGAGTGTGAGCTACAACATTGAAGAATTTACCAACACAATTAAAAAACTGAAGACATCAAGAGCTCCTGGCCCCGACGGCATGTCAAATGCCACACTAGAAAAGAATACTGAAATCTGGGCCCATTATTGTGGAGAAATCATTAACCTCATTAATCGCACCAAAAGCGTCCCAGATTTATGGAACTCACCACACTCATACCGATATATAAATGAGGATCAACCAAGGATCCGATGAACTATCGACAGCTGGCACTCTTGGACCCTTTGGAGAAAATATTTGCCAACCTTTTACTCACAAAACTAAACATTTGGTCAAAACAAACAAATCACTTGACAGTCGACAGACTGGGTTTGTTCGCAACATTGGCATGATTGCAAACCTGACAATTCTAAATCTGATGAAACACGAAGCGGAAAGGACAAAAATGCACATAGTGGTAGCGACAAAATCAATCGAGACTTGCTTTGGGCCAAACTTGAGCAATGGAGATGCCCCAGCGACATACTTGAGCCCATCAAACTCTTGTATGCTAATACCAATATACAAGTAAGAATGACAGCCGATGGCATCATAACCAACCGAATCAATACTTGGCACGGCCTAAAGCAAGGATGTCCATTGGCTGCAGCCTTATTCAGTCTCTTCACATCGGATTTTGATTCGGCGAAACGTACCCAGTATGAATCCCCGAAACTAAATGCTACTGCAGTACCTTGTTTAATCTACGCAGATGACATCATCCTCTTGGCTAAAACACTGTGTGGGCTTCAAACCACACTCAACAAAACACAAGAATATATGGACAAAAACAAACTCTCAATAAACATCAAGAAGACAAAATCATGTTGCTGACACGTAGAAAGCAAAAAGGAAAAAAAGCTTTCTCATATTATCTACAAAAGGAAAAAATTGGTACAGGTTTCAACCTACAAATATCTAGTAATCTGGATCAATCAACAACTGAAATTCCATGGTCACAGCATCTGAAATCCAAAACTAAAGCTCTAGCACGACAGGGCCTGATAATCCATAGGAAATTTGGCAAATTTTCACTCAAGCCAGCGCTAGCCTTTTATAAACAAAAGGGGACAGCTATTCTTGTATACAGAGCTGAATCGATGAGCAATCTGGACCGAACAATATGGATACAGCTGGAGGTGATGTACTGGCGGAAAATCCTTGGCCTGCCGCAATCTATGCCAATGTCCCGTATGCGCTATGAGTTCGGTCTCCAATCTCTCAAATCAATAGTCGAATAGAAAACATTGGATCTATTTAGAAAGCTGAACAGTGCAGAAAAGATCCCGGCTCTTGACATTTTGAGAACTTCACATTTAAAGGTCAATGACACTGTACTAACAAAATGGAAGGAAGTAGCTATGAGCATATGCATCAAAAAAGAAATTTCATTGGAAACACGGACGCAAATGCCTCAGAATGCAAAAAAAAAAAGCTTGCACGGCTAGATTGGACTGACACTCAAGATAAGAAAGACCAATATAATCTGAAATCTATAACCTATATCCTGATTGAAGAATTCGCGACAAGTTCTTAAGATTTAGGCTGAACTTTCTCCCCACAAGAGAGGTCTTGGGGAAATGGGCCCAAAACAAAGCTGCAAACAAAGATTGTAGATTCTGCCTAACTCCTGGGAAAACTGAAACTTTATATCATGTAATAATGGAATGTGAGGCACTTAATCAGAAACGACTTATATACAGCAGCAAATATCAAAGTGCTCCCTTTGAAATGGAAACTAAGGAACGATGGAGCCAAATCCTAATGGGAAACAACAGAAAGATGGTTGCTATCATCATCCATTTCTGGGAAACCATTACATCTGAAAACTGTGTCAGCAACGCACAGCACTCAAGAAAAAGACTTACAGGCCGATTCATGGAATGAATGTGCGCTGAAAAGCGTTCGAATCGCAGTGCCAGTGCGAAAATCGCAGCGAAACCCGCGCACAGCGATTCATGGAAGTCCGTGCACATGGAAATCCATGGATGTGCGCTGAAATCCTGTTCGACGCACGCTGGCGCACATGCCTTCAAACAGCGTGCGCTAAGCGCACAGCGAAAGCGCACATAGTGCGGCGCACACAACAAAAGTAGGCGTAACACGGGGCGTGACACGCGGAATGGGGAACAACGCGTGAAAATGTGGGCGTCACGGGGGAAGTACAGGAGGCAAGTGCGCGGAACGCCCACACGCTCGCCTACAACACGTATTCATGGAATCGAATAGGGCAAACCAGCGCACAGGCAAATACGCGCACAGGCCTAAACACGTCCGCCACACGAAGGCAGGCGGTAGCGTGACTGTGCATGAAAGAAATGTGCGCTAACAAAAAGCACCTACATACAGCTATGATGAATGTCCCATACTGTGTCCCTCTAGGACAAATGACGTGCAAAGGGGTTCGCGACAAACACGGACACCCGCTGTGTGAAAAATAGCATGTGCGTGTATTTCGGGGGTTCGCGTGAAGTCTCACACGCGATTGGATCTGGGTACATGTATTTCTGGGGTTCGCGTGAAGTTTCACACGCGATAGGCCTTGGGCGAGCGGGGTACTTGTATAACTGGGGTTCGCGTGAAGTCTCACACGCGATTGGATCCAGGTACGTGTATTTCTGGGGTGCGCGGGAAGTTTCACACGCGTGCGAGTGGGGTACGTGTATAACTGGGGTTCGCATGGAGTTTCATACGCGATTGGCCCTGTGCGAGTGGAGTACGTGTATTCCTGGGGTTCGCGGGAAGTCTCACACGCGATTTCAGCAGGGTACATGTATTTCGGGGGTGCCGGGGAGTCCTACACATGAATTGGCAGTGTGGGTCCTCCCAGGTGTTCCCTCTACACCCTCCACGGCCCCTGCAGGCAGCCCTCACCACAGGGGACTACCCTGCACCCCTGGTCATGTCCCGCAGGCAGCCCATCCACCATGGGCATGCCCCCCAGCCAAGCCACATGTCAGCTTGCACTACTGATCACCAACGCATGACCCCCTGCACCCCCACCCCCCAGCAGTGCAGGGCACCTGCCAGCAGGCCCCCACTCATGTCCCCCTGCACCCCCACCTCCCAGCAGTGCAGGACACCTACCAGCAGGCCCCCACTCATGTCCCACACATGGCCCCTTGCACCCCCACCCCCCAGCAGTGCAGGGCACCTGCCAGCAGGCCCTGACAAATGTCCCCCAGCACCCCCCAGCAGTGCAGGGCACCTGCCAGCAGGCCCCCACTCATGTCCCCCAGCCCCCTCACCCCCCATCATTGACAGGCACGTGCCAGCAGGCCCCGACACATGTCCCCTAGCACCCCCACCCCCCCAGCAGTGAGGGGCACCTGCCAGCAGGCCTCCACTCATGTCCCCCAGCCCCCCCACCCCCTCATCATTGACAGGCTCCTGCCAGCAGGCCCTGACACATGTCCCCCAGCACACCCACCCCCCAGCAGTGAGGGGCACCTGCCAGCAGGCCCCACTCATGTCCCACACATGTCCCCTTGCACCCCACCCCCCAGCAGTGCAGGGCACCTGCCAGCAGGCCCCGACACATGTCCCCCAGCACCCCCACCCCCCAGCAGTGCAGGGCACCTGTCAGCAGGCCCTGACACATGTCCCCCATCACCCCCACCCCCACCCCCCAGCAGTGCAGGGGCACCTGCCAACAGGCCCCCACACATGTCCCCCAACCCCCCATCCCCCATCATTGACAGGCACCTGCCAGCAGGCCCTGACACATGTCCCCTAGCACCCCCACCCCCCCAGCAGTGAGGGGCACCTGCCAGCAGGCCCCCACTCATTTCCCCCAGCCCCCCCGACCACCCCATCATTGACAGGCACCTGCCAGCAGGACCCGACACATGTCCCCCAGCACCCCCACCCCTCAGCAGTGAGGGGCACCTGCCAGCAGGCCCCCACTCATGTCCCACTCATGTCCCCTTGCACCCCCACCCCCCAGCAGTGCAGGGCCCCTGCCAGCAGGCCCCGACACATGTCCCCCAGCAACCCCACCCCCCAGCAGTGCAGGGCACCTGCCAGCAGGCCCCAACACATGTCCCCCAGCACCCCCACCCCCCAGCAGTGCAGGGCACCTGCCAGCAGGCCCCCACTCATGTCCCCCAGCCCCCCACCCCCCAATATTGAGAGGCACCTGCCAGCAGGCACCGACACATGTCCCCCAGCACCCCCACCCCCCAGCAGTGAGGGGAACCTGCCAGCAGGCCCCCACTCATGTCGCACACATGTCCCCCAGCACCCCCACCCCCCAGCAGTGCAGGGCACCTGCCAGCAGGCCCTGACACATGTCCCCCAGCACCCCCACCCCCCAGCAGTGCAGGGCACCTGCCAGCAGGACCCGACAGATGTCCCCCAGCACCCCCACCCCCCAGCAGTGCAGGGGCACCTGCCAGCAGGCCCCCACTCATGTCCCCCAGCCTCCCCACCCCCCCATCATTGACAAGCACCTGCCAGCTGGCCCCGACACATGTCCCCCAGCACCCCCACCCCCCAGCAGTGAGGGGCACCTGCCAGCAGGCCCGACGCATGTCCCCCAGCCCCCCCACCCCCTCCAGCAGTGAGGGACACCTGCCAGCAGGCCCCTACCCATGTCCCACACATGTCCCCCAGCACCTCCACCCCCCAGCAGTGAGGGGCACCTGCCAGCAGGCCCCCCTCATGTCCCCCTGCCCCCCACCCCCCCAGCAGTGCAGGGCCCCTGCCAGCAGGCCCCGACACATGTCCCCCCGCAACCCCACCCCCCAGCAGTGCAGGGCACCTGCCAGCAGGCCCCAACACATGTCCCCAAGCACCCCCACCCCCCAGCAGCGCAGGGCACCTGCCAGCAGGCTCCCACTCATGTCCCCCAGCCCCCCACCCCCCATCATTGACAGGCACCTGCCAGCAGGCACCGACACATGTCCCCCAGCACCCCCACCCCCCCAGCAGTGAGGGGAACCTGCCAGCAGGCCCCCACTCATGTCCCACACATGTCCCCTTGCACCCCCACCCCCCAGCAGTGCAGGGCACCTGCCAGCAGGCCCCGACACATGTCCCCTAGCACCCCCACCCCCACCCCCCAGCAGTGCAGGGCACCTGCCAGCAGGCCCCGAAACATGTCCCCCAGCACCCCCACCCCCCAGCAGTGCAGGGGCACCTGCCAGCAGGCCCCCACTCATGTCCCCCAGCCCCCCACCCCCTCATCATTGACAGGCACCTGCCAGCAGGCCCCGACACATGTCCCCCAGCACCCCCACCCCCAAGTAGTGATGGGGCACCTGCCAGCAGGCCCCCACTCATGTCCCCCAGCCCCTCCACCCCCCCATCATTGACAGGCACCTGCCAGAAGGCCCCGACACATGTCCCCCAGCCCCCCCCACCCCCCCAGCAGTGAGGGGCACCTGCCAGCAGGCCCCGACACATGTCCCCCAGCACCCCCACCCCCCAGCAGTCAGGGGCACCTACCAGCAGGCCCCGACACATGTCCCCCAGCACCCCCATCCCCCAGCAGTGATGGGGCACCTGCCAGCAGGCCCCCACTCATGTCCCCCAGCCCCTTCACCCCCCCCATCATTGACAGGCACCTGCCAGCAGGCCCCGACACATGTCCCCCAGCACCCCCACCCCCCGAGCAGTGAGGGGCACCTGCCAGCAGGCCCCGACACATGTCCCCCAGCACCCCCACCCCCCAGCAGTGCAGGGCACCTGCCAGCAGGCCCCCACTCATGTCCCACACATGTCCCCCAGTACCCCCACCCCCAGCAGTGCAGGGCACCAGCCAGCAGGCCCTGACACATGTCCCCCAGCACCCCCACCCCCCAGCAGTGCAGGGCACCTGCCAGCAGGACCCGACAGATGTCCCCCAGCACCCGCACCCCCCAGCAGTGCAGGGGCACCTGCCAGCAGGCCCCCACTCATGTCCCCCAGACCCCCCACCCCCCATCATTGACAGGCACCTGCCAGCTGGCCCTGACACATGTCCCCCAGCACCCCCACCCCCAGCAGTGAGGGGCACCTGCCAGCAGGACCGACACATGTCCCCCAGCCCCCCCCACTCCCCCAGCAGTGAGGGACACCTGCCAGCAGGCCCCTACTCATGTCCCACATATGTCCCCCAGCACCTCCACCCCCCAGCAGTGAGGGGCACCTGCCAGCAGGCCCCCACTCATGTCCCCCAGACCCCCCACCCCCCATCATTGACAGGCACCTGCCAGCAGGCCCCGACACATGTCCCCCAGCACCCCCAACCCCCAGCAGTGAGGGGCATCTGCCAGCAGGCCCCCACTCATGTCCCACACATGTCCCCAGCACCCCCACCGCCCAGCAGTGAGGGGCACCTGCCAGCAGGCCCCCACTCATGTCCCCCACCCCCCCAACCCCCCATCATTGAGGGGCACCTGCCAGCAGGCCCCCACTCATGTCCCCCAGCCACCCCACCCCCAATCATTGACAGGCACCTGCCAGCGGGCCCCGACACATGTCCCCCAGCCAACACGTCATCACAATCCAGATCCCTGGCTCTTGTGGCCACCCAAATCCCACCCCACGCCACCCCAGTCCAAACACCCAACCAAGCTTTACATCCACTCCAAATTGAAATCCCCATTACATGATCGATCACAAATAAGCCGTATGCGCATGAGTACAAGTCTGTCAGACCCACACAATGGCAACACATGACTGAGAAAACCCACATTGTGACATGCATGAAACCAATGAGAGAAGACCACACGTTGAAGTAAGAAACAAAAATGTATTCAAGTCAAAATGAAGGGAATGAAATCAAAACACACAATAATGCCAATAATAATCAAAATGCAGCATGTCCCAAAAAATGATAAATAAATAAAATGAGAATCCAAATTAATCCAAATGAAAATGTGTCCAAAGTCACCGTCCAACAAAGCAAATCCAAAGGGAAATAAAAGCGTAATATCCATTGCTCCATGGTGAAAAAAAAAAAGATGAAGGAGAAAAATCCACTGTAAAACTATGTACAAATAGCAAATCCAGGGTCCATGAGCCCAAAGACATAAATGAAACCTACAATGAAACCTACCTAATTACTAACTATATACAAAAATGTGGGGCATAGTCCATGCGCCCCAAATGAAAGAAAAAAAGAAATGAAACTTAACACTAATGAACTATATACAATGGCGGTGGGCAAGTCCAACGGCTCACTTGTTGATGTCATGGGCCAGGGCATCATCAAACTCCTGTTCAATGTCTTGGAGGCGGGCCTGTTCTCTGGCCCCGAGGTCTCGCAGGGATAACGCCATGTCCACCTCCAACTCCCTGTGAATTCCCTCGAGGCACTCAGCCCGCCTCAGCGCCCTGCGCATGGAGTTCTCCGCCCTGACCATTGTGAGCCGTGCCTCCTCCGCCCGCCGCAGCTCCGCACCTATCCGCTGGCCCAACCACTGCCACATGGAAGACACTCCCATTCCAGGGCCCTCCTGCCCTCTGGCTGATGCCTGCCACTCTGATGTAGATGACCCCGAGCCATGATGCCTCCCACGTTGAGCCTGCCGCTGCCTCAGACGCAACTGCCTCTGCCAGCACAACGGCATCCAGGCTGATGGAATCCACCGACGCCGTCGTGCACGTGCCCTGCCCGATGATGCCGGCACATCCTCCATCTGCTGGGGTCCAGTTGCTGGGGTGTCCACCCCTGCTGGACCTCCGACTCCCGACTGTGGCAGGGATGGGATCCCCACCAAGCTGGCTGCGTTGGTCAGGGCAGGTCCACATGGGGCCCTGGTGGCATCTGGGCCGGAAGAAGGCATGGAGAACGACTGGCGCAGTCTCCACAGAGGAGGAGAGGGCCGCCACAGTGGCCGACACATGTACAAAACCCCTGACCATGGACCCTCCCAACTGGGCCACGTTGGCACGCTGCTCTTCGTGATGACGTGCATGCTCCTCCCGGGAAGCACGCACGTCATCACGAATGTCACGCGTGCGCAACGCAACACCAATCAGGACCTTCTCCATACGCCCAGCGGTCCCCTCGTCCGCAGGTAGAGGAGTGTCAGATGACATGGACATCCCCCCTACCTGCGGATGGGCCTGGGATGGGGCATCCCTGCTGGTGCATGGTGGTGCAGTCACAGTGTCAGGGACAGTGACATGCACAGGCCCCTCCATGGCGACCTGTGCTGCCTTCTGGCCCTGCCTCTGGACTGCACCACTTGCACCAGTGGTACCACCCCCACCAGGCCCCATGTGTGGCTCAGTAGCGGCCGCCTCCTCTGTGGAAACCACCAACCTGGATGGCTCCACACCTTCTTCTGCCATTGCAAGCCCCTGTGGGGTCTCACCCACCCCTTCCGCTGCAGCTGTAGTTGCAGACGCAGCACCAGTCCCCTCACTCCCGGACAATGGTAATTTCTTGGAGGGTGACTGGGCCTTGCGTCGCCGGCCGGTGGGGGCATCCCCGCCGCTTTGCTCCACAGCGCCGTCTCCGCCCTCTTCATCACTTACCACTGTGTAGAGGGAGACATAGAACACAAGCATCAGGGTACTGTACAATGGTCCCCTAGACAGGAAGCAATAGCAGATGAGTGGCACTGTCAAACATCACTTCCATCATGTCCCTCCACAACACATGGGTCAGTGCAGGCAAAACACATGCAGTAAGCGGCATGGCGCATGCTATGAACATTAGCATACATGTACAAGGGACTCTTAAAACATACAATGCTGGTTTGAAACTCACATGCATCATGGGTCATGCCTATCACATGCACACACTTCACTGTAGTTTCATCCATCTGGCCTCGTACACCCCAGACACAGTGGATACAAGGATGAGTAGGCACCGACACATGTCCCCCAGCACCCCCACCCCCCCAGCAGTGAGGGGAACCTGCCAGCAGGCCCCCACTCATGTCCCACACATGTCCCCTTGCACCCCCACCACCCAGCAGTGCAGGGCACCTGCCAGCAGGCCTCAACACATGTCCCCTAGCACCCCCACCCCCCAGCAGTGCAGGGCACCTGCCAGCAGGCCCCGAAACATGTCCCCCAGCCCCCCACCCCCTCATCATTGACAGGCACCTGCCAGCAGGCCCCGACACATGTCCCCCAGCACCCCCACCCCCCAGCAGTGATGGGGCACCTGCCAGCAGGCCCCCACTCATGTCCCCCAGCCCCTCCCCCCATCATTGACAGGCACCTGCCAGAAGGCCCCGACACATGTCCCCCAGCACCCCCACCCCCCAGCAGTGATGGGGCACCTGCCAGCAGGCCCCCACTCATGTCCCCCAGCCCCTCCACCCCCCATCATTGACAGGCACCTGCCAGAAGGCCCCAACACATGTCCCCCAGCACCCCCACCCCCCCAGCAGTGAGGGGCACCTACCAGCAGGCCCCGACACATGTCCCCCAGCACCCCCACCCCCCAGCAGTCAGGGGCACCTACCAGCAGGCCCCGACACATGTCCCCCAGCACCCCCATCCCCCAGCAGTGATGGGGCACCTGCCAGCAGGCCCCCACTCATGTCCCCCAGCCCCTCCACCCCCCCATCATTGACAGGCACCTGCCAGCAGGCCCCGACACATGTCCCCCAGCACCCCCACCCCCCGAGCAGTGAGGGGCACCTGCCAGCAGGCCCCGACACATGTCCCAGAGCACCCCCACCCCCCAGCAGTGCAGGGCACCTGCCAGCAGGCCCCCACTCATGTCCCACACATGTCCCCCAGCACCCCCACCCCCCACCCCCCAGCAGTGCAGGGCACCTGCCAGCAGGACCCGACAGATGTCCCCCAGCACCCCCACCCCCCAGCAGTGCAGGGGCACCTGCCAGCAGGCCCCCACTCATGTCCCCCAGCCCCCCCACCCCCCATTATTGACAGGCACCTGCCAGCTGGCCCTGACACATGTCCCCCAGCACCCCCACCCCCAGCAGTGAGGGGCACCTGCCAGCAGGACCGACACATGTCCCCCAGCCCCCCCACTCCCCCAGCAGTGAGGGACACCTGCCAGCAGGCCCCTACTCATGTCCCACACATGTCCCCCAGCACCTCCACCCCCCAGCAGTGAGGGGCACCTGCCAGCAGGCCCCCACTCATGTCCCCCAGACCCCCCACCCCCCATCATTGACAGGCACCTGCCAGCAGGCCCCGACACATGTCCCCCAGCACCCCCAACCCCCAGCAGTGAGGGGCATCTGCCAGCAGGCCCCCACTCATGTCCCACACATGTCCCCCAGCACCCCCACCACCCAGCAGTGAGGGGCAACTGCCAGCAGGCCCCCACTCATGTCCCCCACCCCCCCAACCCCCCATCATTGAGGGGCACCTGCCAGCAGGCCCCCACTCATGTCCCCCAGCCACCCCACCCCCAATCATTGACAGGCACCTGCCAGCAGGCCCCGACACATGTCCCCTAGCCAACACGTCATCACAATCCAGATCCCTGGCTCTTGTGGCCACCCAAATCCCACCCCACGCCACCCCAGTCCAAACACCCAACCAAGCTTTACATCCACTCCAAATTGAAATCCCCATTACATGATCGATCACAAATAAGCCGTATGCGCATGAGTACAAGTCTGTCAGACCCACACAATGGCAACACATGACTGAGAAAACCCACATTGTGACATGCATGAAACCAATGAGAGAGGACCACACGTTGAAGTAAGAAACAAAAATGTATTCAAGTCAAAATGAAGGGAATGAAATCAAAACCCACAATAATGCCAATAATAATCAAAATGCAGCATGTCCCAAAAAATGATAAATAAATAAAATGAGAATCCAAATTAATCCAAATGAAAATGTGTCCAAAGTCACCGTCCAACAAAGCAAATCCAAAGGGAAATAAAAGCGTAATATCCATTGCTCCATGGTGAAAAAAAAAAGATGAAGGAGAAAAATCCACTGTAAAACTATGTACAAATAGCAAATCCAGGGTCCATGAGCCCAACGACATAAATGAAACCTACAATGAAACCTACCTAATTACTAACTATATGCAAAAATGTGGGGCATAGTCCATGCGCCCCAAATGAAAGAAAAAAGAAATGAAACTTAACACTAGAACTATATACAATGGCGGTGGGCAAGTCCAACGGCTCACTTGTTGATGTCATGGGCCAGGGCATCATCAAACTCCTGTTCAATGTCTTGGAGGCGGGCCTGTTCTCTGGCCCCGAGGTCTTGCAGGGATAACGCCATGTCCACCTCCAACTCCCTGTGAATTCCCTCGAGGCACTCAGCCCGCCTCAGCGCCCTGCGCATGGAGTTCTCCGCCCTGACCATTGTGAGCCGTGCCTCCTCCGCCCGCCGCAGCTCCGCACCTATCCGCTGACCCAACCGCTGCCACACGGAAGACACTCCCATTCCAGGGCCCTCCTGCCCTCCGGCCGATGCCTGCCACTCTGATGTAGATGGCCCCGAGCCATGATGCCTCCCACGTTGAGCCTGCCGCTGCCTCAGACGCAACTGCCTCTGCCAGCACAACGGCATCCAGGCTGATGGAATCCACCGACGCCGTCGTGCACGTGCCCTGCCCGATGATGCCGGCACATCCTCCATCTGCTGGGGTCCAGTTGCTGGGGTGTCCACCCCTGCTGGACCTCCGACTCCCGACTGTGGCAGGGATGGGATCCCCACCAAGCTGGCTGCGTTGGTCAGGGCAGGTCCACAGGGGGCCCTGGTGGCATCTGGGCCGGAAGAAGGCATGGAGAACGACTGGCGCAGTCTCCACAGAGGAGGAGAGGGCCGCCACAGTGGCCGACACATGTACAAAACCCCTGAGCATGGACCCTCCCAACTGGGCCACGTTGGCACGCTGCTCTTCGTGATGACGTGCGTGCTCCTCCCGGGAAGCATGCACGTCATCACGAATGTCACGCGTGCGCAACGCAACACCAATCAGGACCTTCTCCATACGCCCAGCGGTCCCCTCGTCCGCAGGTAGAGGAGTGTCAGATGACATGGACATCCCCCCTACCTGCGGATGGGCCTGGGATGGGGCATCCCTGCTGGTGCATGGTGGTGCAGTCACAGTGTCAGGGACAGTGACATGCACAGGCCCCTCCATGGCGACCTGTGCTGCCTCCTGGCCCTGCCTCTGGACTGCACCACTTGCACCAGTGGTACCACCCCCACCAGGCCCCATGTGTGGCTCAGTAGCGGCCGCCTCCTCCTCTGTGGAAACCACCAACCTGGATGGCTCCACACCGTCTTCTGCCGTTGCAAGCCCCTGTGGGGTCTCACCCACCCCTTCCGCTGCAGCTGTAGTTGCAGACGCAGCACTAGTCCCCTCACTCCCGGACGATGGTAATTTGTTGGAGGGTGACTGGGCCTTGCGTCGCCGGCCGGTGGGGGCATCCCCGCCGCTTTGCTCCACAGCGCCGTCTCCGCCCTCTTCATCACTTGCCACTGTGTAGAGGGAGACATAGAACACAAGCATCAGGGTACTGTACAATGGTCCCCTAGACAGGAAGCAATAGCAGATGAGTGGCACTGTCAAACATCACTTCCATCATGTCCCTCCACAACACATGGGTCAGTGCAGGCAAAATACATGCAGTAAGCGGCATGGCGCATGCTATGAACATTAGCATACATGTACAAGGGACTCTTAAAACATACAATGCTGGTTTGAAACTCACATGCATCATGGGTCATGCCTATCACATGCACACACTTCACCGTAGTTTCATCCATCTGGCCTCGTACACCCCAGACACAGTGGATACAAGGATGAGTAGGCTGCATCAGTGAATCTGAACATTGTCACAGACATGTGTCATGCATCCATGGCATTTACAAGTCACAGACACGCAAGTCATACACACAGACATGGACTCCCCGCACACCCCCGAAATACGCGTTCCCCGCTCTGACAGCAAAATCGCGTGTGAAACTTCCCGCGCACCCCGAAATACACGTACCCAGCCCAATCGCGTGTGAAACTTCCTGTGCACCCCTGAAATACACGTACCCAGCCCAATCGCGTGTGAAACTTCCCAAGCACCCCTGAAATACATGTACCCAGGCCAATCGCGTGTGAAACTTACTGCGCACCCCTGAAATACATGTACCTAGGCCAATCGCGTGTGAAACTTCCCGCGCACCCCTGAAATACACGTACCTAGGCCAATCGCGTGTGAAACTTCCCGCGCACCCCTGAAATACACGTACCCAGGCCAATCGCGTGTTAAACTTCCCACGCACCCCCGTAATAAACATACCCCACTTCACAGGCCCTTTCACGTGTGAAAGTTCCTGCGAACCATGTAATTCACAAGCGATTTCAGCAGGGTACGTGTAACTTCCCGCGAACCCCAGTAATACACGTACCCCACTCGCACAGGCCCTTTCGCATGTGAAACTTCACACGCACCCCAGTAATACACATTCCCCGCTTGGCGTTTGCTGTTTGGCAGCCCTGTAAACTGGTCCAGGGTTATCGCAGCCCTTCGCGCTGAATTGGGAATTTTGATGGCTTTTCCTTGCGCGAGGGCGTTCTTGGGGGCGTAACTGGCACTGCTGCAGGGTCGCTGCGCCACGGCTGGTTTTGGAGGCTAAAATCCATGAATACGCTGTGCGCGGAAATTGATTTTAGCGCACGCGGCTGGCGCAGACATTCCCACGCGCACACTGTGCGCCAGCCGCGTGCGCCACTTTTGTGTGAAATTCTATGAATTACCCTGTATATGATGATGTTAATTCTGCTGAATCACAGATGTAAGGTTTAAGATACAAACCAAATGCATTTTAAATAATCAAAAAAAAAAGGAATCCAACATAAAACAATAGAAAACAATGTAAACTTACATTGAAAATCTAGTGGACATTATACCCTATAAAAGATCTTATAAAATGGTTATCAAACAATATGGTTATCAAACAATGCAATTACATTAGCTTCTTAACAATTTCTTTCCATAAGTAAGATATCGTAAAATTCATAACCCATTTTTCCCAGAGAAACAAATAAGACCACACTTGATTTTCACAAATATAATTCATATCATGATAAGTGCAGGCATTGGCGCATAATCTGAAAACCTCCACAGATCCCGTCAACAGGTGTCTGGAGGATTCCAGTTCTTTGTCACAAATTCTACATGTGCATTCTTTCAGTGAGATATTGTACCAGGCACCAGTGGTCGTCAGTGTCGGAAGTTGGTGAAGTCTTAAAAGCATAATAAACCGTCTCGCTTAACGGTTCTGCAGGTTTGTTATGGAAAGGCAAGTGTTCAATGGAAAAAGTTTTTGGCGTATTCTGTGTAAAGCGGTTTTCCAGATAAATGAAAGCTTCTCCTATTACGATCCCAGATCTCTGCCTTTTTTTTTCTTTTTAAATAGATAGGCCACATTTTCTGTAAAGTCAAATGAGCAGTATATCTTCTCAAGGAAGTCTTTAAAATCTTTTAACCAAGGTTTTAGAGCCTTGGCATTGATAAAGTTCCCCTTATTTTCCAAAAAGTGAGACTCAAGGGTTCTAGTATTATCATAATTCATCAACATCTTTACATAGAGATTACACATAGCTGTGGTTCTTCTCGTATAGAGTTTGATAACCCCCAGCTCATTACAGATCACTTCAACTGGTACAGCTTGTGATAGGCCCAAGGCCTTCCTCCATTATTTACCTTCCAGTATGCTAAGCCATGCGGTTTCTTTTACTGTATAAATCTCTGATACATATAAAACACTAGGAACGATGCAAACGTTCTACGGTTGAGTCAGACCCTATATTGATTGTCCCCCTGACAATTTGTCTAATCTGGAGTTGGTAGATGGTCTTGACGGATTAAATATACATTGTTATAGCCATACATTTCGCTAATACTTTACTTTCTATATTTTTAGCCAATTTAGCTTTATTCATATTATTAGGGATAAGCGCCCCAAGGTAAATAGAACTATTTACCTCCTCCATCTTGGGCCCCTAGATTAATATCTTTACCATGCCTTTGTTTCAGCTGTTAGATGACAGAGAGTTTAGTTATACCAATTACGCTGATGATCCCTCTCTCAGGTGACTACCATAAAGATCTAGAAGCTATAAACTCAGTGGCCCTCATTCCGAGGTTGGTGCTAGTCATGGCGCTATTAGCGCCATGACTAGCACCAATACTGGTACCACCACCAACGTGGCGGTATGGGGACTTACCGGTCCATTCCGACATTTGCGGGACCGGTAAGTCCCCATTTGAAATGCAATTCCCATTTGAGCCCCCATAGGGCTCAATGGGAAAGGGGAAGGTGGCAATAACGGTACCACAAATTGCGGTACCGTTATTGACCCCGGTATCCCTTTGCGGGTCCCGTCCTTAACGCCTGCTAAAACCAGGCGTTAAGGGAAGGACCCGCAAAGGGACCTCGGAATAGGGCGCAAAGGGATTACCGGCACCGGTGTCATTACAGGTACACGGTTTCCCTTTGCACCCGGGTCGTAATGACCCCCAGTTTATTCATTAATACAGCAGTGGATCGTGCTAAATGGGTTAGCACTAAATGACTCGAAAACAATCTCATGGTCATTGCCAGAGCTGATAAAATCAGAAAGCTGGGGCATAAATATCAGAATTTTCTTGTTTCAGGTGGTAAACTGAACACTCTGTCAAATGTCAAACCTTTGGGGGTCTATCTTGATCAGCATATGACTATGAGAGCTCATGCCAACTTTCTTGTCTCCTCTACAGCATACTACATTACATTGTTAACGCAGATTAGGCCGTTTGTCACAAGGGAGAATTGCGCAACAGTCATCAGAGCTATAGGAGTTACCAAACTGGATTACTGCTGCATTCTATTTATTTTTCAATGTATTGTTTGGATTTGTAAAGTGCGCTACAGCCCAGAGGCACCGAGGCGCTGTTTCAAGGAAATGTCTTAGTTACATGAACAAGAAGCAATGCTTAGGTTACAGAGAGCAAAAGCCTAAAGGAATACAGTGAACATACATGATACATAGGTGATTTGAGAAAACTCGGAACAACTTTATAAGCATGGTCAGGCACACTTTGTATTGGGAATGGTTCTATACAAAGAGAAGCGTTTTAATTGCTTTCCTAAAAGCTGTGTGTGATTCGATGCCCGTCAGTCAGAGGGGGGGGGGGTAGCGAGTTCTAGTTGGTGGCTGCAATGACTGGGAAACTCGACCCACCTACTCGCGTCCAGATGCTCTTGGGGATGGAGACCTGGTCGTGTAGTCTGCTCTTGTGGGTCTGATTGTGGAAGGTAGGCTGAACCTTTGAGAGAGGTAGCGGGGGACTGAGTTATGGAGACATTTGTGGGTGAGTGCCAGAGTCTTAAAGATGATATGTTCCTGGTGGCTGAGATGTGTCTTTGAAATGCCAGTGGCCGCTCTGAGAGCATTGTTTTGTACCGTCTGAAGTTTACTAATGTTTTTTTCTACTAAAAGGGCATTGCAATAATTAAGTCGGGACCCAATTATTGCTCTGGAGATGGTGAGGCTGTTCTATTGAGTCAGGAATGGTCTGGCTGTAGTGATTAATTTCGAGTGGTAGGCCGAGGCAGATGCAGTCGCGTTAACCTGTCTGACCATTGAAAGGTTAGAGTCTGGGTAAACCCAGAGAGTTTTTACTACCTGTGACACAGTGATGAAGGTGTTATCGATCGAGAAGGAGCTGTATTTTACATCCAGTTTCTTGAGTGTTCCTGGTGAAGCAATGAGTAGGAGTTCAGTTTTCTCACTGTTTAAGCACAGCCAGTTTTCAGCCATCCACGTTTTGAATTGTGGCGTGGATAGAATTAAGGGATTTCTTGTCCACCTCATAGTCCCCAGTTAGGGGGATGAGGACCTGTGTATCATCAGCATAATTGGTATATTCGATGCCTAGAGAGTCTAAGAAATTAAATAGGGACTTCATGAACAGGTTGTAGAGAGTGGGCGAGATACAGGATCCTTGAGGGATTCCGCATTTGATTAGTTTGGGGCTAGCGCATGCTTTTATTATTATTATTATTTGTTATGCGCAACCAAAGTTGCCCGGAGGCATACGGGCGCAGATCATTGGAGTGGAGGATTCAAAACTGATAGCTTAAGAAGCTGATTAGCTAAAGAGGTGTGTTTTGAGTTTATTTTTAAATTCTCCAATTGAGCCACAGTTTTTTATGTTGGATGGTAATGCATTCGATATTGTGGGGGCGCTAGACCAGAAAGCACACTTTCTCGCAAGTTCTAAGGAGGTTTTAGGAACTTCAAGGTTTCGATCGCCGTTTGAGTGGAGTGACTGTTTTATTTGCTTAGGTTTTAGCCTATTAGCTATGTAAGTCAGTGCATCGCCGGCAAGAGCCTTAAACTTGATAGTCAGGAGTCTAAAAATCACCCTCTGATGTATAGGTAGCCAGTGCAGTTTCCTTCTTATATCTGAGACATGGGCACATTTTCTTAACCCCATCAGTGCTCTTATAGAGCTATTCTGCACTACCTGGAGTTTGTTCGGTTCAGTTTTGTTTATACCAATGAGTAATGAGCTGCAATAGTCAAGTTTTGCAGATATGATAGCTCTCGCGATGGTTTCACATCCTGTTTGTGACAGGAATGGTCTTATATGTGCCAGGAGTCGAATATAGTATGCCGACGAGGAGACTAAGTTGTTTACATGAGCTGACATACTTAGCGATTGCTCAAATGTAACTTTTATTTTCTCCTTAACTTGGATGACATGTTTATTGATACAGACAGTTTGGTAATCTGATGTCAGTTTGTCCAACCTTTGTTTTCAACCAATCAGCATCAGCTCCGTTTTCCTGGGTTCAGGGCCATGCCGTTCGCGTCCATTCATTTGTGAATGAAATCATATATTTCTGCTATGGTTGCTACGTCTTGGTCATAGTTTCCGGATAGGGTAATAAGACACTGTGAGTCATCAGCGTAATTCGAGAAACATATGTTCCTAGTTTCCAGATCGTCAAAGAAGGGGACTGTGAACAAATTGTATAAAATTGGTGATAGGGCTACCCCCTGAGGTATACCATAATTCATGGTGACTGGGTCTGCCTGTGCTTGTTTACTGCAGACTCTGATAGTTCGTGAACCTGGGAAGGACAGCATCCAATTCTTAGCATTAGTACTAAAATTGGCTCTTTCCTCCATTCGGTTCACGACAAGTTGGTGGTCCACCAGATCGAATGCCGCTGAGAGGTCTAAGGACATCAGGAGCATTGTGGAGCCTTCATTTATTTTGGTCATCATGTTAGATTTTAGTTCCAGCAGAGCTGACTCGGTACTGTAACCTGGGCGGAAGCCTGACTGTCCATTATTGAGTATCGTATGTTCATTAATAAAAGTTGCTAGCTGTTTATAATCCACTTTATCCATGATCTTCAGGATGAAAGGGGAGTTGGTAATAGGCCGATAGTTCTTTACCTCTCCCGGGTCTGTCGGGGTGAACCAGGACCCTTTGAGCCTAATGGGGACTGTGCCCTCTCTAAATGAAACATTTATGATTTTTGTAAGGGAACCAATAAGTACGTCAGAGCATGCTTTGTAGGATACTGCTGTGAATTGATCGCCTTTACAATCCGATGGCTTCAGTTTGGCAAGTACGATCCTGAGATTGTCCTCTGATATTTTGAAGTTGAATTCCAGAATATTTTGTTTCTTATTCGTAATTCGAACCCCATCAGTGGCATTCGTAGTGTCTGACTCTTTTTTTATTTTTTTTCAATACCCTCTTTTATTTTTGTGGTCTCATCTATCATAGCCTGTTGAATAGTAGTACACCAAGCTTGGTTTTTATCTATTTTAACTTGGGAAATGGACTTCATATGATGATTTTTTTGCACTGATTACAGCTCTTTTAAAAATGAGAGCAGCATCTGCATATGTGAGTTTGTCCTCATCTGTTTTTGAGTTCTTCCATGTATAGAAGGATTTTCTCTTTAGGATTCTCAATTGTTTTAGGTTATCAGTGAACCAACTGTTCTTTATGTGGTTCATTACCTTATGCTTTTTCAGGGGTGCTAGAACCTCCATGGCTTGCGTTAGTGCGTCCAATAGGTTGTCAGTTATTTCTTTGACTCCAGTCACATGAGGAGTCCCTTTTTGGATAATGGCGGTTGACCACTCCTGAATGGCCTCTTGTTTCACCTTCTTCATGTTTCTAGAGGTAATCCAGTCATGTGCATATGGTTCTAACTTGGTTTGAGTTGGCCTATCCACATCAAACTCAATAAATGAGTGATCTGACCAAGGACATTCTGATATATTGGGTGTGCTGATTCCCACATTGGTTGAGAAAACACAATCTATTATGTTACCTTTAACATGTGTAGGAGTATGAATATGGTGGGTGAAACCGAGATTTTCGGTAAATCTAACGAGTTCTTTAGCTGTTTTGTCTTTTATATCATCCTTGTGACTATTTAAGTCTCCTAGTACAATCCATTTACCATGGGTTTTAGCTTGTGCTAGGATCAGACTGTTAATATGTACTAAGAAGTCTGGCATGATGTCTGGGGTGATATAGTAACAAGATGTTGAATGTAGTATTTGGGTCTATTCTGATCTTTACACACAAGGTCTCACATTCCTCGGTTCTCTGTATATCGTGTTTCCATACTTCTAATGAATTTCTATATATTATCGCAACCTCACCTCCGCTTTTATGCGTCCTATTGGTGCAAAGAGCTATATACCTTGTGGGTGTTGCCAGCGTTAATGATGGGCCTGCTGCCTCATGCAACCAGGTCTCAGTCAGGGCGCAGAAATCTAAGTTCCTTTCTGGTATATAATCAGCAATTTCCACAGTGTGTTTTACCATGGATCTGGTATTAAGTAATAGAAAGCGAAGGGGTTTGCTATTTTCCCCCCAGCCTCTTGGTCTTTCTTTTGAGCATTGGTTTCTTTATGAATAAGATCAGACTGTATGGGTGTAAGTGTTACAGATTGGGAGTAAATTTCCTCTTTACCCTCAATTTTCTATAGATATCAGTGCTTCCTCTGCTACTGGTTCTACGTCATTAGTGGGTAGTGTTTTTGCAGGTCTGGTTAGTCACTATGTTAGCAGTGTGAGTGTAGCTATCTGGCGGGTCTTCACTGCATTCAGTGAGTATTTGGTTTACATGCATTTTACGTGCATTCAAAGTAGGTGTTTCATATTTGTATTTGTCTAATATGGCTCTAGCAACTTCAATTGCTCCCACAACTTCCAGTATGCCCATCTTACCAGATACGGTCTGGTGAGGCTGCCTCTGTCGTCCTGTCACGGACTGGCACAGACTGGCTATGCTCGTCCGCGCCGGTGCATTCGCGGCGAGTTTCTAAAAATAAACACTTTCGGACTACCAATCCTTCTGGCGATTGTAGTGTCTCGGGAGTCAGTGTGTGCAGAGAGCAGAAACGCCTCTGATTCAAACCGCACTTGTAAGCAGGTCAAAATAGCACGTATCAAATATCAAAGCACCAGTAGTCACTAGTAGTTTGAGGGGCCAGAGGAGGCACAGATAGAAGCTGTTTCCAAAGAGCTAAAAATATGTTCGTAAATAACAATAAAATCAAGTAAAAACAGAGTTTCTAAACAAGAATCTAAATAAGATTGGTCCAAGAACACTTTCATTGCTCTCCCCTTGAGAAAGATGAGATCCAGGCCGTGCCATTTGGTGGGAAATTGGCAGCCGAGGGGACGCGGTGGCATAAGGTGTCGTGGTCCACCAGATCAAAGGCCGCAGACAGATCGAGGAGGAGCAGGAGGGCGGGCTTGCCTGCATCTCTGAGGTCATCAATCTGGTTTTTTAGGTCCAATAAAGCAGTTTCGGTCCCGTGGTTTGAACGGAAGCCAGATTGTCGGAGACCCAGCAGGTGATAGGTCTCCAGGTATTTGTGGTCCTGAATGTATGCTGCTTTATCGAGGATCTTCAGAAGGGACGGGACCGTGGTGATAGGTGGTGATAAGTCTGTAGTTTGCAGGGATTTCTGGGTCAAGCATGGGTTTTTTCAACAGTGTACGAACCCAGGCTTCTTTGAGGCAGGAGGGGACTTTATTTGTTTTAAAGGTTCTATTACAAGGTATATGTAACAGTGATTTGAACAGACTTCAGGTACTCCAGAATAGCGCACTATGTGCAGTAGTAGGGCTGGATAGGCAGGATCATGTGACTCAAGCCACAAGAGAACTTCACATGCTACCTGTGGCTACTAGGATCTCTTTTCGATTGATGACCATAACACATAATGTTTGTTTGGTACAAGCCCAGTGTATCTCTCTGAAAGTCTTGCTAGACTTCGGGATCGAAGAACACTTCGATAAAATAACAGCAACCTCCTGGTGGTTCCCAGAACCAATCTAGCACTGTTTACTAAAGGGGTGTTTTTACACTGTTGCTCCCATTCTATGGAACTCATTGCCCCCAAATCTGAGGGATATTGCATCGCTTGAAACTTTCAAAAAAACTCTCATGAATAGAGCTTGGCTTGTATCTTTTTGATTTCTGATTGGTGCCTCGGACCTGTGTTCTGTGTTCTTCTTGTTTTTTCTGCGTCTTTATGCCTACAGGCCTTTTTTTTGGTGCAGTAAAACTAATATAAACTAAACTAAGTAATTGATTTGAGCTGGTCATTTCTGCCGATAAAAATTGCAGGTCTGCCCACTCTTTTTAACAACCCTTCCTTGATGTATAGAAAGTTTGCTCCCTGTGCAAGGTTAAGTAGTTGATAGGAAGTTTGTAGTTTGCCTTTCAACAAGGTTCTCTTCCCATCCCAGTTTTTCGGCCAGGCGCTCGAAGTTTAGAAACAATAATCCTAGATGTTTGCTTCAAGATATGGTTGAAGTACACCCTGTGGTAGTGAGGGTCAATTCAATTAATCTAGTCACATTTTCTTGGAGTCTATTTTTGGCCTGTATCCGATGGGCCGCCAATTAGATGATGACATTGGCTAGGTCCGCCATCTCTTTCGGGGTTTAAGTGTTCTGTGGTGTCCGAATCAGAAAAGAAACAACTCTTGACTCCCTCTTCGGAATCTGTCGAAAGAGTGGACTGTGGTATATTAATCTTTAACCCTGATGGTCCTGCAACATATGATGACTGGGTACCATGGGAAAAAAAGGCTTGGAGGGAGGGGGATTCAGAGCATTAGGTCTGATAAACCAAATAGACCAGCCAAACCTTCAGGATTATTAAGTCCCACACTTGTATGTTGTAATTGGAGAGAGGAAGGGTGTCTAGCAACACTCACGTTTTAAAGAATAGATTCTGCTAAATAGGTGGAACAAGCAGTTGAGCGGACAGCACCTCTTTCAGTGTGGATACATGGTGAGGGGCTAGGAGATCAAATATTTTATTTTCCCCTTCTGGAGGTACCATGATTATTAGCATGGATTTCAATTTGTATCAGATGGATCACATCCCACTTCTGACACCCTATGTAAGTAACTCATGGTGGCAACAGTAAAGACGGACACAAGTGATCGTAGTTCAAGGGTGTTTATTAAACTGTATAATGGTTGAGAAAAACGCCTAATCTAAACCTACATCTAAGATGGGAGCAAGCTATGACCATCAAATAATAATAAGGCAACCCTAGTGGTGTATTGTCAAATAAAAATGGCCTATACTAAAAAAAAAAACTATTGCCAATCCTTACAACTAAGTTACAAAATAATGCGAGATAATGTACACAAGAAAAGAAAGAAGTGTTCACCCAATGATACATGAGGATGGTAGAGCTGGGCTCTCCCTTCCCCACGTTCTTAGCACGGGACAAGGCAGGACCTCCAGCACGAGGTTACAGTTCCCTTTCAATGATGCCAGGACTTTCTAGGGCCAAGTCTCTCTCCTGCAAAGTCTCTTGCCTAAGAAGGCTTGCTGAACGATAAACAATAAACAAAACAAAAGGTCCTTTGGTAATCCTCAACCGGGCTCTGATCCTTCTAGTAAAGTTACCCTCCCTCAAACGGGTTCACTATGGCCTTTCACTCAAACTCGTACCATTCAGACAACCTCAATGTCCTTTTGAACAACTTTCCATTGTGGACATGCCTCAGTCGGGTTCACAATTGTCGTCACAATGTTCATGGGTATATCCCTGTTTACCCTCAGTACGCAGGTTGCCCTCTGTCGGTTTCACATTTGCCAGTTAACAACGATTCATTGTGGGCATCCCTCAGTTCATACTTGGCACCACAATGTTCATAGGTTTTTTAACACTAGGCGGAATTCACTTCCCTTGTTTTCCCAGCCCCCAGTCAGGCTTTCTCTTAGCCCCCAGTCAGGCGTTACACGTTCACAGTTCAATCAGTGTTCTCCAGTGTGTCAAAGACATTCGAGTGTACGAGGGGTTTTGCTCGACCCCTGTAGGACCCCTTTGACACTTCCCACCGGCCCCTCCTATGGCCTCTTAACTCTCGTAATTTCAACAAAACCATATAACCCAAGAAGGATCAGTCAGAGTCCTTTGAATGTGCAACCACGTGACGCCAGACCACTCTGCTTCTGAACCTTTACTGGGGTTTCTTTAAAGTTCAATTACACAAGTTCTTTGTTCAACAAGGTCGCCGCCTGCAACCTTGGGCCCAGCACAGTTTGGTTTTACTATCTGTCTTCTTCCACTCACTGGCTGTGCTGAACTGTCAGTGTTTTCTTGTCTCAGGAGTCAAGGACGGCACCACAGCGGCAAGTGATTCCTCCCGTTTTGGCTATCAGTGTGGGGGAGCCCTGTTTTGCCTTTGACACCGGTCACACCACACTCCAGCTGAACTTCCCGGTCTTATGATTTCCCATTCGAGGCTTCGCAGGTCTGTGTTGAAAATGGCCAGGGCAGTTCCCCCTTCGTCGTCCCTCCAGGTCTTGCTGCCTTTCTCCTCCGTTTGAACTGCCGGTCCGGTGTAGCTGTTTTCTTGCGCGTTTGGCCTTGCTCAGTATGTGCTCTCGTGCTCCGACTTTTATCTCTGTGGGGAAGGAAAAGGTCCATCAGGTGTGCGTAGTTACTGTCAATTGCCTGACTCTGCCTGACCCTTGTGTTGGGACATGTCAGACAAACGGCTCTCGTGTTAGTCCGTTGTCTGTCACAGTGTAGGAAAGTGTTTGTGTTGGAAAAAGGGCGGTAGAACCTCCGAATATCCTACAGGGTAAAATGAGGAAAAGGTGTTATAGGTAAGGGGGTACTGCGTCTCACCCATCGGTGTCCCACTTCCACCCGCACTGGTCCACACCCAGGAACTGGATCCAATAGCGATGGCGTGTCCTGGCCACCTGGATGACATCTCCCTGGGGATTAGCGGATGAGACACCTTCAGGTTTCTCACACTGGACAGCACTAGGCCTACCTCTTTGAGCTCAGCCTGCTTCACCCATATACCAATACCCATTCTGCATTTAGAAAGAGCCTGCACATGCTCTATCTTAAAACCTGTGTCTCAGCGCCTTATCTGCTTCTATCGTAAAACCTTAGACATCCTCCACCTAACCAAAACTTGGATCATGGAAACGATCTTCCCGCTATTGAAGAATTTTTACCACCAGACCAAACGATTCTCCAGAAGAACTAGTCAGGCAGCAGAGGCATAGGCCTTGCCTTCATTTACAAAGCATTACTCCCTGCCAATACCATCGACCTCTCACTCCATACTTTCTCTGAAAGTATGGTAATAAAATGCTTTCACGTTTCACACCATCATAACTACTGTCGCATCCTCAATATGCTTTCAATGGCATATTCGCAGGCAGTGTCAGCTAACTCCTTGTATCCCACAATAATTTAATCATCCTTGGCAACTTCAACATCTGGGCCAACAACACCAAATATCCCATGTCCAGCTCCTTTTCCACAACATGAAACCTATTGGACTCAAACATATCTCTGGTCCCACTCATGAAAATGCCACACCCTCGACCTACTACAGTTCACTAAGGCAGATGCCTCTGAATACTCCTCTATACCCAACCCTTTCCTTGGTTGAACCATTTCAGTTACCACCCCGCAGCAGCAAACATGATCTACATCCTTCTAGTGAACTCATTACAGCCAGGACCTGGACAAAAGCATCCCCATCACTGTTGCTCCTCCCGTCGCTCAATGTATCTCAGACACCCTTATTCATCAATTCCCCTTCACGTGATTCCACATTCAGCAACCCTATCACCAGTGAACTGGAGGTGATTACTCCTCTCAACTAGATCAAGCTATACATCGAGGAAAATAACATAGCCAAATGATTTACCAATGAAATCTCCCATCCCTAACATCTGCTACACTTCTTGAAATTACCATGTGACACTTCTAATAGCGATATGTACAACCTGCCTACCTTTCCCACCCAAGAGCCTTAAAAACAGATAAGAAAAGCAAAGGGGGCAAAATTGACATCAGGAATCTGTTTTGCTGTTACATCTATGACAAGAAATGTTCAAAGTTCTACCCTATAAATATCCCCTCACCAAACACGCTCGACCATACTCTCTGTGTGCCTTCTGTGAGGAACCTTCCACATTCTTAGACTACAATTCATACAGGGTCCGCGCTTAGAAACCTCTGGGTATTAAGCGTGTTATAAATAACCAGTCATATCATATCATAACATTCACTGCAACATCTCCTTCATACAGTTCGCTCTCCAAGTCCACTTTTGAGATCCCCCAAACTCTCGTTTTCAACACACACCCCTTCCAACTCCTAAAATTTGGTGTACTACCAACGTCTATGCTTCCCTGTTTACTCTCCTGCACCAACACCAGAGGATCTCTACTCCCCCCCACATCTTCATGAGATTGCCTCTAATCCATAGCAGGTTGCTTCTTCTTATCATTTTCTTGCTGGCCTCCAACACTGTGACCTTCTTTATGTAGGCTATCATCACACCCCTCCTAAAAAGCCCTCCATTGGCAACTCATTACTAAAGAACTACCTCAATTAGGAAGGTCTATATTCTCCACTCTCCTGGCTTGCCTCCTTCTCGTCAACGAGATCCCAAATCCTTTCTCTATCCCTATTACTTGTAAAAGTCTCAACCTCTCATTTACAGTGTGTTCCCAGGGGTTCTTGTTTGCTTTGCTCCTCTTCGTTGCCAAACTGCGGCCCCTGGCTTCACTCATTCCTTCTTTTGGTCCCACCATGTATTTCTACAGTGATGACACACCACTTTGATCAGAATTGACATAGAGCTTGATTTCACCTTGATCCATTTCTATAACTACATTTTTGCAATCCATAATTGTAAGTTTAGTAATTGTTCAAGCTAAACCGCAACATAACCTCTTTACCAACCACAAACCCCAATACTGGCCATCATCCATCTGCTTTTCATCTCTTGGAACCATCTCTACACCCTCACCATCAGTTAAAAGCCTTGCCATCAAACTAGACCCTGTCCATTGCCTCACCCCCCCTCGTTTCACCCTGAAGAAAGTCCTCCAGTACTTTATGTTCCTGAACAAAGGGACTGTGGTAAGTGGCAAATGACATCCTCTCCATCAGACTCGGCTACGCTAACAGCGTTTACCTGGTGTTCCACTCCGACCTAACTCACCAGCTTCAATGAGCCCAGAACACTAAAAGCATATTTACTTCTCAGCCTCTCTGGACATTGGTCCATAACCAGCAAGCACTCTACTGGCTTTCAGTTGTAAAACACATAAATTGTAAGACACGCTGCATGGCGTGCAGAGATTTGTATAACCTTTGGACACCATTATTCATCATCAAACCCACCATTACTGCCCACTGATGAACCTTAATCCTCGTTTCCACAGGTAACATCCTGGAGGGTGTGCTTTCTCGAAACTCAACCGTGGAATCACCCCTGTCTGGAATCTGCTCCATTGTAGACCGCCTTGTCTTCTGCAAGGCCCAGAAATCCAGGCTTTACAAAGAACAAAAACTGTCTGGCTGTCACACCCTCCCCACTTTGGTCATAGCGCCAAGAGAGCCTGGTTGTGAGCGCCATGCTTTATAAAACCTGATCATGATGGCAATATTAGATGCCTAAGGCAAATATTGGTGCACTTAGACTTTCGCTTAGTTAAATGCCTGCCTATCATTGGAACGCCTGGTTCCAAAAACAAGAATTATTGGTGGGGTATGAGCTCCAAGGGCGCTCGCAAATCTATTCCTATTGTCTCAAACTGTTGGAGGTTACTTCATTCTGCCTGTACTACAAGATTTCATAACATATAGCAATACATGTACTTGTATGCTTTATGAACTTAGATTGGAACCCCTTCCTTTGTTTGACACTGTAATCACTTTTGAATCGATTTAAAACTGCTTTTGTTATAGCTTACAAAAAGCGTGGTACAAAAGGCGGCTGCTGGTGCACTGCTGATGCTCAGTAAAACAAAGAGTAGCGGCCATCCATTTTGTAGCAGCCATCCATTTAGACTCCTATACTGCTTTGCCCCATATCCCAAAATAACTTAATACCCCGACATGGAGGAAGTTAGTATGCAGCCACACGCCCATTTTCAATTACAAAAGAATAAGTAGTCCTTTGAGGTCATCTGTCTTGGGGCTTTATTAATCTACCACATGCACAGTTTGTATGGAAAACAAATTATAGCTTTCACGGCAAGCTGAAATGGCCTATGTTGTTTTACTCCTGGTAGTAACATTATAAAATTCAGTAGGTTAAGTGGGACCTCAATTGTCTTTTTAAAAAAAATGGTTTTCTAGGATGGGAAGAGGATGATATATATTCAGTGAAAAAAACTTGTTAAAGGGGCGTTATGGTTCCAAGTAAAACCGAAAAACCCCTGAAATTCGCCAGTTATGGTAAACTAAGCAACCATAACTCGCGCCACCATCGTGCACTGCTAAGACTAAAACCCACGACATCAAAGATGACATCACAAATGTCATTGATGACATCACTGATGACATCACATGTGTATGTACTTTTCATGAAATATGTGTACAAGGGAATCTTATTATAATGTTGCGAAAAAAGTGTCAAGGATCATTGTAATAAATATCATACCGTAATTAGTGCATTGAACAATGCATTGATATAAATAGCATTCTATTATGGGGTTCTATCTAGTATACTAAGCTACTCATGCAGAAACATAGCATTGTGTGCAGCATACAAGATGAAGGTATAATATTCGTAATGTTAATATTTTGAATAATTAAATAATTGTTTTCTTAATAGATTTTTGTGTACTGTGAAATAAGTAATAAGTAGCTAATAAAACCCATGTATTACATAATTGCATTACTATAGACAAAACACAGAGACAAGAACACATACCAATATGGTATATACAGGGAAAGTGAAGTTTGCAAAAAAGCACAAGTAGTAGCAGAAACAATTCATAACCTAACTGATTATTTTCATGCAAATAAATGATTGCACTGTTTCAAAGCTGCTATTTACCCTATGTATATGTATCACTTGATGTGATTGGACCCTAAGGAAAATAGTGTGAGTACAATGTATACAAATATGACCATATACAGGGAAAGTACAGCCATAAAAAAACAGAACTATCAGAAATTGCTGATAAGTCTATTGATTATCTTTATGCACAAAAAGGATTCCTGTCTTTCAAGCTTTTGTCTTCCCCTATGTATATGTTTCATATGATGTGACTGGACTCTAAGGGAATTACTGTAAGAACCTACTTGAAGGATACGTCTACAAAAAAAAAATGTTTTTAGTTTCTGCCTGTTACTGAAGAAAACCATGTGGCCTAGATATGTCAGAAAAAGAAAAAAGAGTGAGCCAGGCATGTGATGTCATCAGTGATGTCATCCATGACATTTGTGATGTCATCTTTGATGTTGTGGGTGTTAGTCTTAGCAGTGCACGGTGGTGGCGCGAGTTATGGTTGCTTAGCTTACCATAACTTGCGAATTTCAGGGGTTTTTCGGTTTTACTTGGAACCCTAACGTCCCTTTAATACGTTTTTTTCACTGAATTTCATAGGTTTTTCGTAGCGCAACTTCACCATAACGTCCCTTTAACAAAGTTGTTTCACTGAAGTTCATAGGTTTTTAGTAGCAAAGCTTAACAATAATAACTTTGACTTAATGTACATGTAATATAGAACATACTGAACCCCTTCTACTGAAGTTGATGTCCGCAAACTTTTTTGATGTCCGCGGACATGTTCGGACAACAGTACCACTACCTAAAAAGTCTGGGGGGGTATGTTTAATTGTTATATTATAACATAGTAACATTTAAAACATTCACAAAGTAGCACACATACATATTATATGTAGTAATACATAAGAAATGTAACCCATATATGTAACACACTAACCATTCATTTAAATACAATATGTTCTAAAATGGAATATACCAAATGAAGATAAATTGGCTTCCAACATAATTACCTCACAGACACTCCACAACTAAGAGCAAGACCAGACCTACAGAGTACTCAGAACATATATTACCTGAAATAGTAAGTATACTTCATTTTACTCCTATATTTATAAACTTTCTGTATTAGATAAAAAGAAAATTATATTATCTTTTTTTTTTTCTCACATAAATGTCTAGTACTCTGGAATGGCTAGAGGAGCACTTCCCACATGACAAAATGTCAGAAGATAGTGAAGCGAATGGTACACACTTTACAATATAATTATTATTATTTTATATATATTTAACATATATATTTTCTTTTGTACAGAGCATACCAAAATAGAAAATACCTCTGAAGAAACTGTTACGGATAACACTCTTGAAAGCATAAAAGAAAGTATGGATTTATTGTTGACCAATTTTAATAATTTGAAAACTTTTGTTGAGGATCATTTTAAAACAAAAACCTCATACCATTGTCCCACATGTACTTGTCCCCCCTCACCATATCCCAGTCAATTATCCCCAAACCCTCTCCAGAACCCAAAACATTTTTATGAGACTTCCATCCCTTCTTCACCTTATACCAATCATGTTGAAACCACTAATTCTCCTGTTTTAGTTTCCATTGCCGCCTCACCTTCTCTGTCATAAAGTGTTAATATATGTTAAATAAACTTAAATTTTTATATTGTGTTGTAATTGGTTTCAGTTTAAAAAAAAAACAAACAATTTAGGTGTCCGTGGACAGCGCGGTTGTTCTGAAATGTTTGTAAATAAATTAAAATGGAGGTGTCCTGAAGAACACTATACCTGTCCGTAGTGTTCGCTAGCAAGTTAAAACTGTTCTAAGAACACAAGTGGTGTCCTGAAATGTTTGTAAATAAACGAAAATGGAGGTGTCCTGAAGAATACTATACCTGTCCGTAGTGTTCGCTAGCAAGTTGAAACTGTTCTTAGAACACATGTGGTGTCCTGAAATGTTCGTAAATAAATGAAAATGGAGGTGTCCTGAAGAACACTATACCTGTCCGCGGTGTCCTGAAATGTTCGTAAATGAACGAAAATGGAGGTGTCCTGAGGACGCTATGTCTGTCCGTATTGTTCGTAAGGAAGTTAAACTGTTCTAAGAACAAACGGTTGTCCGTAACTGTTCGTTTGACGTGTGACGCACTTTTAATTAATTCAGGACCCAAACAGTGTCCGTAGGACATCAACACGCATGCGCAAACCAATGTCTGTGCATTTGGTGTCCTGCGGACAGCCGCTTCCTTCGCAAACATGTTCGCGGAGCGATCATGTGACCGCGCCCACGCTGATCGCGTGTTCTGAATACGGACACTGTTCGTGTCCCCGAACAATTTAAAAGTACATTTTCAAGTAATCCACAATATTTCTCAATAAAAACTCACCATAGCACAGGTCCCACATACTAATCCAGAGTTTCTACATACTTTTTGAAACCTTTTGAACCTTTTATTGTGTTCGATCTGTCTGCAGACAGCGCGCATGTCCGCGAACCACGTACAAGCACCCCTATAAAAGACCACGCCCTAGAGTTTATTCTCATTGTGTTTCTGGCTATTCTTCAGAACACAGCGATTTTTGCTGCCACCTGCAGATTACACCATCATCGAGATGGCATACATGGCTGAACTACTGCCACCTGGTGCTGCACCTGCATCAGCACCAGCCCCACCCCCTCCACCACCACCACCTCCCCAAGGGCCTGAAAAGGGGAACAGGAGTGAGGATGCAGAGGAGGAAGAAGAGGATGACGAGAATGAGGTAGTGGAAATCCTTACTACCCGCACTAGGCGTGAATCTTGGGTGTGGCGGTTATTTACCATTCATGGGAATGTTCCTAAGGCTCGTGCGAACTGAGTCGCCTGCAATGAGTGCAAAATGGTACGCAGTCATGGGAGGCATGGTGCGTACAGCTGTGGGACCACAACCATGAAGCGACACCTCAGGTCATTTCACTGGGGCCTTTCGCAGGGTTGTACCTTGCGAGGAGCATAGTAGGTTGATTTCCTCTACTTCATCCTCCGTTTCCGATCCTGTCACCACAAGGAACACCTCTGTGGGACAGCATCTTCCTCAAGCTGCCTCACAGGCCATACATAATGCTGATGACCCTTCCCTTTTGAGGGTCACAGTTGTGTGTATGTACTGCGACACAGTACTCTGCAGGGGGGAGTGACTTCGTAGTGCTTTTGAGACTATCGTCTCAGAGCACGAGAAGACCTGCTCACTACCCAAATAAAACCCACTCTACATCTTCCTCTCTCAGCTCGCCCTTTCTTATCCCCGTGGTTGGTGCCCCCCCCCCTTACCCTCCTTTCCCTCCTTTTACTCTCCTAGTGTGTCGTGTATAAAAAAACCAAAAAATATATAAAATAACAAAAATAAAAAAAAATAAGGCTCTTTTCAGAGCCGCCTTTCAGAGTTAAAAAATAGAAGTGAAAATAAATGAAGCAGGGCCCTTTGTACTTTTTAGAAGTCCGCGGACATCTAAAGTTTTGGGGTGCTACCCTATCATAAGCATTGCAATTTTCTCTGGGAGGAAGTGGTGGCTCTGAAAAGAGCCTTTGGGAGGTGTTTGTGTTTCAAAAATTATAAATACTCAACACCTACTTCAAAATGGATGCTGTAATTCTAAAAAAGGTCGCAATGCATTTTGTATGTTTCTTAGAAAAAATCTGATTGCCAGCTTAAGTTAGATGTACTCCATCTCTGCGAAAAATGTATGTACTACGAAACATAATATTTTCATTGTGAAAAGAGGCCATGCCAAAATTTCTTAGAAAGGCACAAACAGCCTTATTGACATTGCGCCTTGCTTTCTCCATTTGTGGACCAAATGAAGAAGAACGAAGCCACATCTGTCTCTGCGCAATCCTTGAAAAAATTACTTGAGAATTCGGAAACATGTCCCTGACCTTCCCAAGTCCTTCTTTCATTGCAAATTGCAAAGAAATTCCAGACACGTGTCCTAACTGTTCCCTCCACAATGAATTCTAATTATATCTGGATGTTGCTCTGTCTCCAAAGTAGCACAGAGAGGTAACCAGTCCAACCTGTTCATTCCACGTACTCCATGCCAGTGTACTTCCACATGTGGGAATCCAAGATCTATAGCTACTCCACAGGTTTCTGCATGCACCTTCAACCAATGTATCCACGAGTCTCCCAAAATCCAAACAATCTGTTTTCTGAAACACACAGCCATAGCTATCTGTTCTTCTCTCAGCAAAAAGAGTATCTAAGAAACTCTCTCCTGGCACAACACACCCACTAAACTTTCCTGACCAATCCCTTTCAGTGCTCATTCTCATTTGCATGACTTCTGAACCCAAAAATCCCCAGATGTAACACCCGATGTCCGCGAACTAACGCCATGTCCGCGGACATATCATAACATGAACAGCCCTTCTACCATTTCCACTTCACTCTCTATGCCATTCCCTCATTTGATGTAGCTAAGAAGTCACATGACCATCCACCACCAATCACATTCAAGACCTCTACATCTAACTGCATCATCATAGATCAGCACTGCAAATGTACTGTGAATCTTTCTGAGTACAAGTGTCATATCATTGGCAAGCACCATCTACAAGAAATACTGTACAAATCTCCAAGATTTCTACTTGCAGCTCCATGCATATCCATATGCATGAACACAAACTACAGGTATGCATATTTTCTGTACAGTACATGAACACATTTTCTAACTGACTTTTAGCTTGTATAATCTGTAAAATGAATCTGTCTTTTTTCAATCTCCTAAAATCAATTGTCACTTACAAACTTTTATACTATTTAATTTCTTTATCCACACACACACTCACATCATGTTAAACTAACATTTTTGAAATGAAATATATACACTACATCAGGGATCCCCAATGTAACGCTCACCTGATTCCCGCAGAGGCGCTGGTCTTGAATGGGTGAATGCTGTATCTTCAAAGGTGATGTGTAACACACGGTTGGCTCTTTGGCCTGGACCTCTGTGCACTGTATGTCTGACTCGAAGAGTAATATGTCTGCAGATAGAAAATATGGGATTAATGAACTGGGGTTATTGGGTGCCTCTCTCCTCTTCCCTTTCTCTTCTCCTGTAGAACCCCAAAGGTTAACACCCTCACCTTAGGTAAGTGAACTCCGAGCTCTCCATCTGCCTCGGGGTAGGGTGCCGTAACCAGTTTCTTCCCTGGATAAGGGTACAGGCCTCTTGACCTCAGAGGACTGCTGTCCGTCGTTAACTGCACGAACGGTAAGTTCTGGGCACTTCAAATGTCTTAAAAGTCTTTTGTAATGATATCTCTTGTTTTGCAGGGTTCCGGCGATGGCGGATGGCGGGCTGATGAGAGTTGAGGATTGAACCCGCGTGAGGAATAGAAGCGCCTGGAAGCACGTAAGTAAGCGCTTGTAGCCTACTTCACGATGCGCACTAACTGTCCCTTTTATCTTGCAGGTACAAGTTCGGAGCTTTAGAGAAGCTGAAGGGTGCTGGAATACCCACTGGATTCGGCGTGGGAAGGAGTAATGGCACGTGAGTAATAAAGTTGCCCAATGTCTTTAAACGCACCTTCTTTTGTCTTTCAGATGCGGGATGCAGCGCCGAAGGCCTCCGGAGCATGCGAAGAGCTGGTAAGCTTTTGTCTTTCAGATGCCGGAATGCAGTGCGAAGACCTCCGGAGCATGCGAAGAGTAGGTAAGCCTTTGTCTTTCAGATGCCGGAATGCAGCGCGAGGCGTTGGTGACAGCCGATGGACCAGGTAAGAGATGCGCTGCCACTGAAGACTGTAGTGCTAACCTGTTCTTTCTTTGTCTTTACAGGTGCTGCTGAAGACTGGATTCCAGGATGGTAAGCCTTTGTTCCCTTAGGCCCAGGATCAGAAGCAGAAGACACGATGAGCGTTCTGCTGCAGAGAATGCAGAATAACGCAAAGCAAGATTCATCCATCGGGTGTGGTTTAAATAGCCTCCTGTAGTGCTTAGGTGTCTCCTTCAACAGCCACGCCTAGGTAAGAAAAGAGTTCCTGCTTTCCAGAAGAGTTCCAGTGTTCTGAACCTAGGGAGTGGCTCCTGCCCCACCCAATAGGAAAAGTAGTCCCAAACAGAAGAGGATCAGGGGTTCAACTGGCAGGTAAGTAAGCAGCATGGTCTGCTGCAGGTAAGTCCACCCAAGCATTATGAGCCCGGCGCTTCCAGCGCTGGGACTGGGCATCTTTATGAGCCTGGTGCCACTGGCGCCAGGACAGGGTCCAAAAGGTCCCAATTGGGACTGGCTGGCACTCGGAACCGGGGTTATGGGTCTGCTTCCAAGGGAGTCGGGCAAGTCCTGATCTTTTGGAAGCAGAGATCATGACAGCACCCCCACCCAAGGCCCCTCCCAAACCGGGATTCTCCGGGGGTTTGGGCTTGTTAGGAAATGTTCGATGAAATCTTTTGATTAGACGAGGCGCGTGGACATATTCTGCAGGTTCCCAGGATCTTTCTTGGGGACCGTAGCCTTTCTAGTCAATCAGGTAAAATAGTTTAGATTTGGAGATCTTGGAATCCAGGATGCTTTTGACTTCAAACTCGAGTTCTCCATCAACTAGAATAGGTTTTGGAGATGTAGTTAGTCGGGTTTGAGGTTGCACGGGTTTTAATAGAGAGACGTGGAAGACCGGATGTATCTTCATGTGAGGGGGAAAGTCCAACTTGACCGCTACTGGATTTACTATGGTAGTGATGGAATAGGGACCAAGGTATCTTGGGTTGAATGTGCGTGGTCCTTTTAGAGGTAGATATTTGGTGGATAACCAGACTTGACCTCCTACTTGATATTGGGGGGCTTCCTTCCGATGTTGGTCTGCTCCTTTCTTGTATTGTTCTTTAGCCCTTTGAAGGTGAGAAACGGCTTCCTTAAAGGCTTGGGTGATTGTAGAATGCAGGTGGTCTACTGCTGGTGTTCCAAGATCTTGGAGTGGATCTAACTCCGAGGTTCGAGGGTGACTACCGTATAAAAGAAAAAACGGGGTCTTCCCAGTTCCCGAGTGGACAGAGTTATTGTAGGCATATTCGGCTATCCAAAGGATATCTTTCCAAGTTTTTTCAGTTTGTTGTAGCATGCAGCGCAAATACTGTTCCAGAGTTTGATTGGTCCTCTCGGTTTGTCCGTCGGTTTGAGGGTGGTGGCTGGTCGAAAGTCTCACATCAATTTGAGCCGACCGACAGCAACTTCGCCAAAAATGAGAAATAAATTGACTACCTCGATCCGAAATTAGAACTGAAGGAAAACCGTGCAGTCGGACGATGTTTTCGAGAAATTCTCGGGCCCGAGTTGCTGCTGTTGGTAAGCCTTTGAGTGGAATGAAATGCGCCATCTTGGAGAATAGGTCCACGATTACCAGGATCGTATTGTATCCGGAGCATGGAGGTAGATCTGTGATGAAGTCCATAGAAAGCGTATGCCAAGGGCGAGGCGGGATGTCAATAGGGCGTAAGAGGCCGGCTGGTTTTTCCTTTTGACTCTTGTTTTGGGCGCATACTCCACAGGACATTATAAAGTCTCTGATATCTATTTTCCAAGACGGCCACCAGAAGTAGCGCTTGATCTTTTCCGAGGTCTTGGTCATACCGGGATGTCCTTCCATTAAAGAATCGTGATAACAAGAGATTACCTTTTTCTGTAAATCTGTGCTGGGCAGGTATAACCGTTCTTGGAAATATAATAGGTTGTCCTTCACCGTAAAGTCCTTTCCCTGCAGATGCCAATTCTGTATGTCTGCTGGAGTTACCAGTAGCCTGGCTTTATCCTTAACTTCCTCTATGGATTGTGTGGCGATTACACCTAGAATTCTTTGTTCGGGAATGATAGGTACAGGTTTAGGATTGATCAAATGTTCTTCCACTCCCATCCGAGAAAGGGCATCAGCTTTACCGTTTTTTGTACCAGGTCGATAGGTAATTATGAAGTCAAACTCGGCAAAGAATAGTGCCCAACGGAGTTGCCTAGAGGATTGAGCTTTTGCGGTTTTCAAATATTGCAGGTTTCGGTGATCTGTAATCACAGTAACGGTGTGTCGGGCACCCAGAAGATAATGCCGCCAAGCCTTAAAGGCGGACTTGATAGCTAGAAGTTCCTTATCAGTAATAGTGTAATTGATTTCAGGAGGCGAGAATTTGCGGGACCAAAATGCGACGGGATGCAACTGATTGGTTACTGGGTCCTTTTGTGATAGAACTGCCCCCATGGCAAGGCTCGAAGCCTCAGTTTCAACGATGTAGGGGAGTTCTGGGCGAGGATGTTTTAAGATCGGTGCAGAGATAAATCTAGTCTTCAAATTCTGGAAAGCTTGTTCCGCCTCGGTAGACCATTCAAAACGTTTGTTTTTCTTTAACAAGGCGGTGATGGGCTGGACTATTCGAGAGAATTCGGGGATAAACCTGCGGTAAAAGTTAGGGAAGCCTAACATGCTTTGAACACCTTTTACGGAGGATGGCGATGGCCATTTGAGAATTGCATCGACCTTCTTTGAATCCATACGCACTCCGCTAGGTGATAATATGAATCCCAAGAATTCAACTTCAGTCACGTTGAAAACACATTTTTCCAACTTAGCGAAAAGTTTGTGTTGACGCAATCTCTCGAGGACCATTTTCACGTGTTTCCGATGTTCAGTTTCCGATGAAGAATAAACAAGGATGTTGTCAATGTAAACAACAACACACACATCTATGAGCTCTCTGAGGACATCGTTCATAAAATATTGAAAGGCGGCCGGGGCATTGCAAAGTCCGAAGGGCATGACCTGATATTCAAATAGCCCATACTTGGTGCGGAAGGCCGTCTTCCATTCATCGCCCTCTTTTACTCGTACCATATGGTAGGCTCCTCTAAGATCCAGCTTTGTATATATGCATGCTTTTCTGACTTGGTCCAGGAGTTCAGGGATCAAAGGTAACGGATATCTATTCTTAACGGTGATCTGGTTCAGGGCGCGATAATCTATACAAGTTCTAAGGTCCCCTTCTTTTTTTGGAACGAAGAACAAAGCTGAGGAAGCAGGGGACTTGGAAGGATGAATAAACCCATTCGCTAGGTATTGATCCAGGTATTGTCGGAGGTGAAGATTCTCAGGCTCGGTGAGGGCATAAATTCTACTACAAGGAGGAGTAGATCCAGGTATCAGGTCTATCTGGCAGTCATAAGACCTATGAGGAGGTAGAGAGTTAGCCTGATCCTTCCGGAACACATCTTGGAATTCTAGGTATTCAGGAGGTAACTGGGGAGCCTCCGAGGAAATTGCTGCCAGTGCAACACCAGGTCGAGGGTGACAAGTAGAGACACATTCTGGAAACTGAACCGTTCTTGCTCGCCAATCGATCTGAGGATTGTGCTTCTCTAACCAAGGAATTCCTAGAATAATCTGGAACTGAGGGGCCTTGATCACATCGAACACGATCTTCTCATGGTGTCCATCTTGACTTACTAGCGTCACTTCTTGGGTGGTATGCGTTACTGGTCCGGAGGCTATCTCCGTACCATCCACCGTAGTAATGACGTCCTTTACAGCCTTTGGACAAAGAGTCAGATTCATCCTCAAAACCATTTCATGATCCACATAATTGCCGATGGCACCGCTGTCGACGTAAGCTTCAATCGCATGTAATCGATCCGGATGTTCAGGGATAATGAGGACCATAGGTATCACGAAATGCGAGGTCACGGAACTGGTTTTAACGCTCGGCAAGAGGACCTCTATTCTTGTCGGGCGAGGTCGTTTCCCTGCTCAGAGTTTGTGACCCTGGTAACTGCAGCTCCTACTGCCTTCTTGGCTGGTTTCACCGGACAGTCTCGAAGAAAGTGCCCCGAGTTTCCGCAATAGAGGCATAATTGCAGCTGTTTTCTCCTTTCCCGCTCTTTTTGTGTTAGTGGTCCTTTCAGGCCCCCTATTTGCATGGGTTCCCCGGAGTCTACTCCTTTGGTAGGAGTTGGTGGTTTGGAAAATACTCGAGCATCAAACTTGGAACGATCGGCCTTCCTGTTCTGCAGTCTGTGGTCAATTTGAACGACTAAGTCAATATAGTCCGAACAGTTTTGCGGGGGATTCACTACTTGGGCTAACACATCTTTGAGCTCTCCACGTAGACCTCTATAAAACAGCGTAATCCTTTTGTCCTCAGGCCATCGAGTTTCCACTATCAGTCTGTTGAAAGACGCAATATAAGCCAAAAGGTCTTGATTACCCTCTCGCAATGAAAGGAGCTCATTGTCCAAGGCCTGCCCCTGTGAATGTCTTGCAAACAGTTTTTCCATACTGAGCTGAAAAGCTTGAAAATCATGGAGAACCGGATCATCTTGATTAACTAGAGGGATCGACCAGTCTGCCGCATTGCCACTAAGGTACGAAAGCACGAAAGCTACCTTAGCTTGATCAGTTGGAAAGGCTGCTGGCCGGCATAAGAAGTGCAACCGGCACTGATTAATAAATACTGCAAACCTCTTTGGGTCACCAGAAAATCGTTCGGCGGAGCCAGAGGTACATTCCCAGGTAGGTTGATCTGCACTGGGTTCGTAGAGGATGTTGAAGGAAGATTTGCCCCTGATGCGGGTAACGGAGTTTGTCCGGCTTGTGACTGTAGCAATTGTCTAGCGAGATCGTCTGTTCGCTCCTTGGAAATAATCAGTTCCCTTCTTAGAGCATTTGTTTCCTGACGGGCTGCATGCACTTCTGCTCTTAGTTCCCCAAGTAACTGGGCTAACTGGTCGGTATCCGAGGTTTCCATAGCGCCTGGGTGGGAGTTTTGCGATAGGCTTTGCGTTCTGTAACGCTCACCTGATTCCCGCAGAGGCGCCGGTCTTTACTGGGTGAATGCCGTATCTTCAAAGGTGATGTGTAACACACGGTTGGCTCTTTGGGCTGGACCTCTGTGCACTGTATGTCTGACTCGAAGAGTAATATGTCTGCAGATAGAAAATATGGGATTAATGAACTGGGGTTATTGAGTGCCTCTCTCCTCTTCCCTTTCTCTTCTCCTGTAGAACCCCAAAGGTTAACACCCTCACATTAGGTAAGTGAACGCCGAGCTCTCCATCTGCCTCGGGGCAGGGTGCCGTAACCAGTTTCTTCACTGGATAAGGGTGCAGGCCTCTTGACCTCAGAGGACTGCTGTCCGTCGTTAACTGCACAAACGGTAAGTTCTGGGCACTTCAAATGTCTTAAAAGTCTTTTGTAATGATTTCTCTTGTTTTGCAGGGTTCCGGCGATGGCGGATGGCGGGCTGATGAGAGTTGAGGATCGAACCAACGTGAGGAATAGAAGCGCCTGGAAGCACCTAAGTAAGCGCTTGTAGCCTGCTTCACGATGCGCACTAACTGTCCCTTTTATCTTGCAGGTACAAGTTCGGAGCTTTAGAGAAGCTGAAGGGTGTTGGAATACCCACTGGATTCGGCGTGGGAAGGAGTAATGGCACGTGAGTAATAAAGTTGCCCAATGTCTTTAAACGCACCTTCTTTTGTCTTTCAGATGCGGGATGCAGCGCCGAAGGCCTCCGGAGCGTGCGAAGAGCTGGTAAGCTTTTGTCTTTCAGATGCCGGAATGCAGTGCGAAGACCTCCGGAGCATGCGAAGAGTAGGTAAGCCTTTGTCTTTCAGATGCCGGAATGCTTTGCGAGGCGTTGGTGACAGCCGATGGACCAGGTAAGAGATGCGCTGCCACTGAAGACCGTAGTGCTAACATGTTCTTTCTTTGTCTTTACAGGTGCTGCTGAAGACTGGATTCCAGGATGGTAAGCCTTTGTTCCCTTAGTCCCAGGATCAGAAGCAGAAGACACGATGAGCGTTCTGCTGCAGAGAATGCAGAATAACGCAAAGCAAGATTCATCCATCGGGTGTGGTTTAAATAGCCTCCTGTAATGCTTAGGTGTCTCCTTCCACAGCCACGCCTAGGTAAGAAAAGAGTTCCTGCTTTCCAGAAGAGTTCCAGTGTTCTGAACCTAGGGAGTGGCTCCTGCCCCACCCAACAGGAAAAGTAGTCCCAAACAGAAGAGGATCAGGGGTTCAACTGGCAGGTAAGTAAGCAGCATGGTCTGCTGCAGGTAAGTCCACCCAAGCATTATGAGCCCGGCGCTTCCAGCGCTGGGACTGGGCATCTTTATGAGCCTGGTGCCACTGGTGCCAGGACAGGGTCCAAAAGGTCCCAATTGGGACTGGCTGGCACTCGGAACCGGGGTTATGGGTCTGCTTCCAAGGGAGTCGGGCAAGTCCTGATCTTTTGCAAGCAGAGATCATGACACCCAACGTGTAGCTCGGGAGCAACATGTTGCTCGCGGCACCCTAAATTGTTGCTCGCCAGTTGCTCTGGGCCATTGTGTGGAGGCCTAGAAGGAGGTACTGAATGGATGAGACCTCTGTAGCACTGTAGTCAGTACAGAGTCCCGGACTGTGCAAGAATGTTGGCCAATGAGCCGCTGTGTTTCCAGCTGGCTTATTTTTGTACATGCAAGATTTGTGTTTGGTGCCACCATGCACATAATTTTACAGTAAATGTCCTTACTAGTTATGGTAGTCTCATTGCTAAAACCCTGTCATTCCCAGTTACTTTGCCCAGCTGATAAATGTATTAATGAGTACATTATTTGAACCACGTTTGTGTCATGGAGAAAATTGGCCTATTCCGTTCCTTGGTACAGCTAGTATGAGCATAGTGGACAAGGAAGTGGTATGCATACCCAACTTTCATTTATTAAATAATGTGCATGCACACTTTCTGTACAAGTGAGGTTTGTGTTTGATGCCACCATATTTATCGACAACATTCATTTTGGTGTCACCTGTATTTATATTACATAGTGTCCTAGTGGAAAAATGGTAATCGTTTGATACTGTGCCCATCTGGCACATGGTTAATGGGCAGATACGGTAAATGCATTCCCACATTTTTCATAATCAATTTTTTTCCTGTATTCCAATCCAATTAAGTTTTTTTTAACTTAAGGCAATTTTTTATGCCATTTTGAAACTATAAATCTGACCAGCAGTGTACACACCCCTCATTAAATCATGGTTCAGTTTTCTTTTTGAGATTCTACAGTCTGCATCGAACCATGGTGCATCCCTTTCTATAACCTGGAGCTCCTAAACTTGGGGGAATGGTTTGCCAATAGCTCTGTCCTGGATAGTTTCTCCTAAAGACTCAAACAAACTCTCGCTTTCCTTTGTGGCCTCTGAACTGTTCAACAGTTTTAAGAGAATATCTTTATTTCTTGTGAATTAGTAATTCTTTCCAATGCCTCCTTTTCGAGCGTAGGCATCGCCAACCAGCCGCTCTGGCTGTCAGATATCTTCTTCGTGGTGCCTACTCTGGCCATTGGAAAAAGAACTCCAGAGGATTGTGTTTACTCTTTGTTCAATAAGAAATGTAACATTTCATAACATTCCTGAAGAAAAAAACCATCCACAATACAGTCATCAATGACTGTGGAACAGTATTGCTGATCTCGTATGCTTAGGAATGCACCATTTGCCATGAAAGATCCCATAAATTCTTAGGCAAAATCTCAGTAGATCTGAAAAATCAGTGCCCCGTTTGTGGCCCTTTTTACTGTCCATACATTTGCACTAATATTCTGCTCAGGAACCTGAAACCCCTGGTAATGTTTACTTACTCCTACTCTATTTTTGAACAGCTGAACTGGTCCTATATGTCTAAAAATGTACTACTGACCACTCAATCTCCTCAACATTTCTAGGAAATCACTAAACGTCAAATTAAGTTAAAGGCCTTCCACATTTCCTTGACTAGAATAACACGTGGTATAGATAACTATTAAGTACTGCAAATTAAATGTTCTATACACAGTTTTAACTTTGTTACATTTCTAATTTGTGTTGCAAACAATTTGTCCGCCAACTGTGCGCCGATATGTTCCGTCGAAAAAGTGATGTTGCTCACCATTTAATTTGATATGCCAATTTTGCTCATTGCACACAAAAGGTTGGGGACCCCTGCACTACATATAGTCAAACAAAATTGCATGCACACTCTATATTCAAATCTCAAATAATAATACTTGTACAATTACATATATTTTTTTAATTTCATTATTTATTTAATTATTTACATTTATATATGACAAGCAGCCTATTACATTGAGGCACTATTACTTGGAAGAGCATAGTTACAGGAATAATGGTATTCAGTGCTACATTATAAATTTCACAAGACATAGTGAAGATATTTTGTTTGCTACAGTTAGTAATTGCAATACAATTTGTTCATTAAGAACATATCATATGTATTCAACTGGTGCGACGTATCTTATGTAAATAAGATAGTTTTAATGGTTTTGAGAAAGGCGCTGAGGATGCCAATTAAAAATTAAAAACAGTGCTATATACAAACAAAATTACTAATTTGTTTCTTTTACAATTGCAGTGAAGACCATTCTCCTGAAAATAAGTAGCCAAATTTGAAGTGCAAAGAAGAACTAAGTAACCTGCTCATTTTAGAAAAAAAGTAAGTAGAATATCACCATAATATTTGTATTATTACTAAAACACACTGTAAGGTTAATTCATGCTATTTCTGTGCCTAAAAATAGAGATTCTGCACCATTCTGTCCACAAATCCCGATGTCTTAAACAGCGATTTACATTCAGAATGGCCCACAAATTCCTATTTTTCGACACACAAATTACCCAACTCAACTGCTAGAATTTAGAAGTTATAGAACAAACAACTGTTTTAATTGTATAGCATTAGATATACTATTTATACTTCTCAACACCACTAGCTTTCTTTTTTCTGTCCTCTGGACCCCAATTTAGTAACATATTAATTCAATAATGCCCATCCCTACTAGTTGCAGTTCCTAATGCACAATCACACACCATTACATACATCTTTATCATCTTACTCAAACACTCATGCACACAGCACACATACATTGCAGAACACCCCAACCCATACCCTCTTTATTTTCTTCAAGGGACCCTAAAGAATGCCTACCAAAAATCAAGTACATAGAAAGCAATGCAGAAGTAGAGCAAATGAAAATGAAAGTGTCCAACATAAGCATCCATCTCTAGCACAATGTGTAACAAAAAGTTGAAACAAAACAGATAATACAGTCACTTAGTGAAACAAAAGAAGTTTCAAGTACAAAAACTTTGCCTCCTCTATCAAAATGTAAACCAAACCAAAAAACAATTAACAGAAAATCAGCTATCACTACAGATAAAACTGATTCTTTAAAAATTGATATAGCTCAAAGTAATCATACCAAGAAAAGTATTTTAGCCAAAATGTTCCGTCACAAAGTCCTTCAAAATCTTATAAAAACAGGAGAGAAACCAGGTTCAATGCTTAAAACCTATTGTAGGAAATTAATCTTAGAAGCGTTGATAGACAGTGCAATTCCTCTAAAAAGAAAGTCATTTATTTTAGTGTTAAACAAAATGAAACCACTAACAAAACTAATAACTAAATTACAAAAGAAACTTCTCAATAAACGAAATGTCAACAGAAAGAACTTTTAAGTATCTGCGGAGGTGAATGGAGTCACACTACGAGCACAGAATCATACTTTAATGAAGAAGCGTACAAACAAAAGCAAACAAATACAATTGCCATACATAGCAGTGGTCGAGGTTATGAAAAAGTTAATAATACCATAATGGAACAAGAAGTACTCCTTACAAAAATATGCCCTATAAACCTAGAATTACCCCTCCATTCAACTGAATCAGAATGTCTAGTGCACAAATGGCCATGCACGTCAATGTGTAACATTCCCAAACAATTGTTCAAGTCTTTACGCCAATTCCTTAATATGTGAAAAGCAAAGACAAAATCAAAATTAAACTACTGCAAAATATGGATACCTGTCCAGTACGCAAGTACACAGGACTATAAGGACATTCATTGGCCTGCATTACAGGACCTACTTGCAAAACCACCTTTCATGATACCAAAAGGATATCAACACATTATTCAACTATAAGAAATCTACAGGCCGATTCATGGAATGAATGTGCGCTGAAAAAACGGCGCACGCGTGCGAAAACGTGCGATTCGCAGTGAAATAGCGAAAATCACAGTGCAAGTGCGATTCTCGCATAGGAAACAGCGCACATCTATTCATGGAAGCCCGTGCACGAGCAAAATGTGGGATGTGCGCTTAAAAAGTGCGCGGCGCATGCTGGCGCACGCTGGCACACAGGTCATCGAACGCTGTGCGATAAGGCCACAGCAAATTCGCACATAGCGCGGCGCACATAACAAAAGTAGGCGTAACACGGGGCGTTACACGCAGAATGGGGAACAACTCGTGAAAATGTGGGCGTCACGGGGGAAGTACAGGAGGCAAGTGCGCGGAACGCCCACACGCTCGCCTACAACACGTATTCATGGAATCGAATAGGGAAAAACAGCGCACGGCCAAAGACGCGCACAGGCCCATACATGTCGGCCACACGAAAGCAGGCGGTAGCGTCCCTGCGCAGGAAAAAAATGTGCGCCAAATTGTGCGCTAACATAAAGCACCTATATACAGCTCTGATGAATGTCCCATACTGGGCCCTCTTGGACAAATGACGTGCAAAGGGGTACGCGACAAACACGGACACCCGCTGTGTGAATAATAGCGTGTGCGTGTATTTCGGGGGTGCGCGAGAAGTTCTACACGCGATTGTGCTGGGTGCGTGGATTTCAGAGGTGCACGAGAAGTTTCACACGCGATCGGGCCTGGGGGAGCGTGTGCGTGTATTTCAAGGGTGCGCGAGAAGTTTCACATGCGATCCGGCCTGGGGAAGCGTGTGCGTGTATTTCAGAGGTGCGTGAGAAGTTTCACACGCGAATGGCCTGGGTGCGTGTATTTCAGAGGTGCGCGAGAAGTTTCACACGCGATTGGCCTGTGCGCGTGTATTTCAGTGGTGCGCGAGAAGTTCCACACGCGATCGGGCCTGGGGGAGCGTGTGCGTGTATTTCAGAGGTGCGTGAGAAGTTCCACACGCGATCGGGCCTGGGGGAGCGTGTGCGTGTATTTCAGAGGTGCGCGAGAAGTTTCACACGCGATCGGGCCTGGGGGAGCGTGTGCGGGTATTTCAGGGGTGCGCGAGAAGTTTCACACGCGAATGGCCTGAGTGCGTGTATTTCAGGGGTGCGCGAGAAGTTTCACACGCGATCGGGCCTGGGGGAGCGGGGTACGTGTATTTCAAGGGCTCATGGGGGGTTTTACACGCGATCGGGCCTGGGGGAGCGGGGTACGTGTATTTCAGGGGCTCGCGGGTGGTTTTACACGCGATCGGGCCTGGGGGAGCAGGGTACCACTCACCGTCTGCCTTGCGTAGAAGAACGCGTAGCCAACACCCACCCGCTGTGAAGTAATAGCGTGTGAACCCCAACGCCTGCAAAACACACGCACCGCACCCCACGAAAAGCACGTACAGAGCAATGGAAATCCACGTGGGATCTTCAAGCCCTGCCAGGGCAACGCCCGTGCGCGATACGTCACAGGCGCGCATATGCGCTAAGGGCCTTTGGTCCAATGGAATCGCGTATGCGTGCTGACGCGCTTACGCGCTAAGGGCCTTTCCTCGAATTACACGCTGACGTGCAGAATTTTCACGTGCCAAATCACTCCGTATCAAGCTGGCCACGCGTAAGCACACGGAAGACCATGCTCCTGCCCAAAAGGCCAAATTACTGCCCCCCAGAGCCCCAAGCAGCCTCCCACGAGCCATCTGCTGCTGCCTGCCTGCTGCCACCGTGCCCTGCCATTTGGTGCCTTCACATCAGCCATCTGCAGGGGTCCAGTTGCTGTGTCCACCCCTGCTGGAACAGAACACTCCAGACTGGGATAACATTGCTCCACAGCCCAGCCCCAGGACCCAGTTGCCCACCCACGCCTGCCTCGGGGGTCGCCATGTTGGGGCAAACACCATCCGAGACCACTGGCGACCCCCAGCCAGAGGGGCAGAGGGCCACCAGCTTCAGTCAGAAGGAAGTTGGTGTCCTGGTGGAGCTTGTCCTGGGGCATTATGATGCCCTCTTCGGATCACCACGCGCCAACAAGGAAGGACGGGACAGGATCTGGGACGATTTTGTGGTTGCCATCAACGCGGAGGGGGTGGCAACCCGCAACATCAAGCAAGTCAGGAAGCGCTGGGAGGACTTCACGTCCAGGACCCTCATAAAGGCTCGGCGCCTCATGGAGGGGGGCAGGGGCAGCATGAGTACCATCCAGCTGAGGGTCCTGGAACGCGTACGCCCAGCGCTCCATGCCCAGATATTTGAGAGGCAGACCCGTCTGGAGTCGAGCGGTAAGTGGCCAAGCATTGCTGTGTGAGACAGGGCATGTTGCAGTGTGCTGGTTGTCTGATACTTGCCTGTATGTGTGACATAGGCCATGTAAGCGTGTGTGTGTGTACAGGGACATCATGGTCATGCATTTGAGACCAGTAATGTGTGAAGCACATGGTTGGTGTATGTGTTTAAATGCAACATGGGGATCCCTATGCGGAATGGACACATGAGAGCATGCCAGTCTCTGTTCCTGGACATGGGTGGGGGTGAGGGATGGGTGCTGATGCCATGTACATGTATGGTGTCCATGTCTGTGTTTCTGACCTGCGTGTCTGTGACTTGTGAATGCCATGGATGCATGACACATGTCTGTGACAATGTTCAAAATCACTGATGCAGCCTAGTTATCCTTGCGTCCACTGTGTCTGGGGTGTAGAGTCCAGATGGATGAAAGTACGTTGAAGTGTGTGCAAGTGATAGGCATGACCCATGATGCATGTGAGTCCAAAAACATTGTATGCTTCAAGAGTCCCTTGGACATGTTTGCTTATGTCCATAGCATGCACCATGCCTGTTACTGCATGTGTTTTGCCTGCACTGACCCATGTGTTGTGGAGGGACATGATGGAAGTGATCTTTGACAGTGCCACTCATCTGCTATTGCTTCCTGTCTAGGGGACCATTGTACAGAACCCTGATGCTTGTGTTCTATGTCTCCCTCTACACAGCGCAAAGTGAAGAAGAGGGCGGAGACGGCGCTGTGGAGCTAAGCGGCGGGGATGCCCCCACGGCTGCAGCGGAAGGGGTGGGTGAGCCCCCACAGGGGCTTGCAACGGCGGAAGACGGTGTGGAGCCATCCAGGTTGGTGGTTTCCACAGAGGAGGAGGAGGCCGCTACTGAGCCGCACATGGGGCCTGGTGGGGGCATCCCTGCTGGTGCAAGTGCTGCAGTCCAGGGGCAGGGGCAGGAGGCAGCACAGGTCGCCGTGGAAGTGCCCGTGCATGTCACTGTCCCTGACACTGTGACTGCACCACCATGCACCAGCAGGGATGCCCCATCCCAGGCCCGTCCGCAGGTAGGGGGGATGTCCATGTCATCTGACTCCCCTCCACCTGCGGATGACTGGACCCCTGGCCGTATGGAGAAGGTCCTGATTGGTGTCGCGTTGCGCACGGCTGTCATTCGTGATGAGGTGCGTGCTTCCCGGGGGGAGCACGCACGTCATCACGAAGAGCACCGTGCCAACGTGGCCCAGTTGGGAGCGGTCATGGTCGGGGGTCTCGTACATGTGTCGGGCACTCTGGCGACCCTCTCCTCCTCTGTGGAGGCTATGCGCCAGTCATACTCCATGCCGTCTTCCGGCCCAGATGCCACCAGGGCCCCCTGTGGACCTCCCCCGACCAATGCAGCCACCTCGGTGGGGATCCCATCCCTGCCACAGTCGGGAGTCGGAGGTCCAGCAGGGGTGGACACACCAGCAACTGGACCCCAGCAGATGGAGGATGTGACGGCATCATCGGGCAGGGCACGTGCAGGACGGCGTCAGTGGATTCCATCAGCCTGGATGCCGTCGTGCTGGCACAGGCAGTTGCGTGGGAGGCAGCGGCAGACTCGACGTGGGAGGCATCATGGCTTGGGGCCATGAACATCAGGGGTGCAGGCATCGGCGGGAGGGCAGGAGAACCATGGAATGGGAGTGGCTTCCGTGTGGGAGCGGTTGGGCCAGCAGATAGGTGCGGAGCCGTAGCGGGCAGAGGAGGAACGGCTCACAATGTTCAGGGCGGAGAACTCCATGCGGAGGGCGCTGAGGCGGGCTGAGTGCCTCGAGGGTCTTCGCAGGGAGTTGGAGCTGGACACTGCATTATCCCTGCGAGACCTCGGGGCCAGGGAACATGCCCGCCTCCAAGCCATTGAACAGGAGTTCGATGATGCCCTGGCCCATGACAACAACCAGTGAGCCGTCGGACTAGCCCACTGCCCTTGTAAATAGTTATGTAGTTAGTGTTAGGTTTCCTTTGCTTTTTAATTTATTTTGGACAATGGCCACATTTTTGTATATAGTTTTTTTATTAGGTAGTATTTTTATATAGGTTTCATTTCTTCGGTTGGGATCATGGACCCTGGATTGTTTATCTGTATATAGTTGACTGTTGGATTTTAGTTTTTTTGGGGGATTTACCCATGGAGCAATGGTTTTCGGTTGTTTTTACCTTGGATTTACTTTCTTGAACTGTGACTTTGGACACCTTTCCTTTGGATTATGATTTGTGGTTTTTCATTATTTTACGGACATGCTGCTTTTGGTTTTTGATTCCCATTGTCATTTGTTTATTTTTAATTCCATTTATGCTGCTTTTAATACATTTTTTTCATCAAACTTCAATGTGTACTATCATCTCATTGGTATCATGCATATCATGATATGGGTTTTGAGATTCACTGACACCCATTGGGTGTATGCGAGGGACATGTGTTAATTTCCAAACTTGCAATTGGGGTTCTATCATGTCATTGCCATTTCTAAGTGGGTGGATGCAATACTCGGGTGGGTGTTTGGCATTTGGAGGCTGACCATAAGGGCCAGGGATCTAGATTGTGATGACATGTTGGCTGGGGGACATGTGTGGGGGCCTGCTGGCAGGTGCCCCGCAATGCTGGGGGGTGGGGGTTCAGGGGGATATGAGTGGGACATGAGTGGGGGCCTGCTGGCAGGTGCCCCGCAATGCTGGGGGGTGGGGGTGCAGGGGGACATGAGTGGGACATGAGTGGGGGCCTGCTGGCAGGTGCCCCGCAATGCGGGGGGGGTGGGGGTGCAGGGGGACATGAGTGGGACATGAGTGGGGGCCTGCTGGCATGTGCCCCGCAATGCTGGGGGGGCACCTGCAGCTCCAGTTCCACACGCGAATTCATCAGGGTACGTGTATTTCGTGGTGCGGGTGAAGTTTCACACGCGAAATCAGCAGGGTACGTGTATTCCAGGGGTGCGCGGGAAGTTCCACACGCGATTCCATCAGGGTGCATGTATTACAGGGGTGCGCGGGGAGCACCACACGTGAATTGCATGTGTGGGTCCTCCCAGGTGTTCCCTCTACACCCTCCACGGCCCCTGCAGGTGGCTCACACCACAGGGGCCTACCCTGCACATGTCATGCAGGCACCCCATCCACCATGGCCATGACCCCCAGCCAACCCACATGTCAACTTGCACTACGCCCACCAACGCATGTCCCCCTGCACCCCCAGCCACCAGGGGCACCCTCCACCAGGCCCCCACCCATGTCCCCCACCCCCCCCAGCAGTGCAGGGGTAGCCTCCACCAGGCCTCCACCCATGTCTCCCACCACCCCCACCCCCCAGCAGTGCAGGGGCACCTGCCAGCAGGCCCCCACCCATGACTCCCACCACCCCCACCCCCCAGCAGTGCAGGGGCACCCACCACCAGGCCCCCACCCATGACTCCCACCACCCCCACCCCCCAGCAGTGCAGGGGCACCCACCACCAGGCCCCCACCCATGTCTCCCAGCACCCCCACCCCCCAGCGGCAGCCTCCACCAGGCCCCCACCCATGTCTCCCACCACACCCACCCCCCCCAGCCACCAGGGGCAGCCTCCACCAGGCCCCCAACCATGTCTCCCAGCACCCCCACCCCCCAGCCACCAGGGGCAGCCTCCACAAGGCCCCCACCCATGTCTCCCAGCACCCCCACCCCCCAGCCACCACGGGCAGCCTCCACCAGGACCCCACCCATGTCTCCCACCACCCCCACCCCCCAGCAGTGAAGGGGCACCCTCCACCAGGCCCCCACCACCCCCACCCCCCAGCAGTGCAGGGGCACCCACCACCAGGCCCCCACCAATGACTCCCACCACCCCCACCCCCCAGCAGTGCAGGGGCACCCACCACCAGGCCCCCACCCATGTCTCCCAGCACCCCCACCCCCCAGCCACCAGGGGCAGCCTCCACCAGGCCCCCACCCATGTCTCCCAGCACCCCCACCCCCCAGCCACCAGGGGCAGCCTCCACCAGGCCCCCACCCATGTCTCCCAGCATCCCCACCCCCCGGCCACCAGGGGCAGCCTCCACCAGGCCCCGTCCCATGTCTCCCACCACCCCCACCCCCCAGCAGTGCAGGGGCACCCTCCACCAGGCCCCCACCCATGTCTCCCACCACCCCCACCCCCCAGCAGTGCAGGGGCACCCTCCACCAGGCCCCCACCCATGTCTCCCACCCCCCCACCCCCCAGCAGTGCAGGGGCAGCCTCCACCAGGCCCCCACCCATGTCTCCCAGCACCCCCACCCCCCAGCCACCAGGGGCAGCCTCCACCAGGCCCCCACCCATGTCTCCCAGCATCCCCACCTCCCGGCCACCAGGGGCAGCCTCCACCAGGCCCCCACCCATGTCTCCCACCACCCCACCCCCCCAGCAGTGCAGGGGCACCCTCCACCAGGCCCCCACCCATGTCTCCCACCACCCCCACCCCCCAGCACTGTGGGGCACCTGCCAGCAGGCCCCCACCCATGTCCAACTCATGTTCCCCACCACCCCCACCCCCAGCACTGTTGGGCACCTGCCAGCAGGCCCCCACCCATGTCCAACTCATGTTCCCCACCACCCCACCCCCCAGCACTGTGGGGCACCTGCCAGCAGGCCCCCACCCATGTCCAACTCATGTTCCCCACCACCCCCACCCCCCAGCACTGTGGGGCACCTCCCAGCAGGCCCCCACCCATGTCCAACTCATGTTCCCCGCCACCCCCACCCCCCAGCACTGTGGGGCACCTGCCAGCAGGCCCCCACCCATGTCCAACTCATGTTCCCCACCACCCCCCAGCACTGTGGGGCACCTGCCAGCAGGCCCCCACCCATGTCTCCCCCCCACCCCCCAGCAGTGCAGGGGCACCCCAGGGGCACCTTCCACCAGGCCCCCACCCATGTCTCCCACCACCCCCACCCCCCAGCACTGTGGGGCACCTGCCAGCAGGCCCCCACCCATGTCCAACTCATGTCTCCCAGCACCCCTACCCCCCAGCCACCAGGGGCAGCCTCCACCAGGCACCCACCCATGTCTCCCACCACCCCCACCCCCCAGCAGTGCAGGGGCACCCTCCACCAGGCCCCCACCCATGTCTCCCAACACCCCCACCCCCCAGCAGTGCAGGTGCACCCTCCACCAGGCCCCCACCCATGTCTCCCACCACCCCGACCCCCGCAGCAGTGCAGGGGCACCTGCCAGCAGGCCCCCACCCATGACTCCCACCACCCCCACCCCCCAGCAGTGCAGGGGCACCCACCACCAGGCCCCCACCCATGTCTCCCAGCACCCCCACCCCCCAGCCACCAGGGGCAGCCTCCACCAGGCCCCCACCCATGTCTCCCATCACCCCCACCCCCCAGCTAACAGGGGCAGCCTCCACCAGGCCCCACCCATGTCTCCCAGCACCCCCACCCCCCAGCCACCAGGGGCAGCCTCCACCAGGCCCCCACCCATGTCTCCCACCACCCCTACCCCCCAGCAGTGCAGGGGCACCCTCCACCAGGCCCCCACCCATGTGTCCCACCACCCCCCAGCAGTGCAGGCGCACCCTCCACCAGGCCCCCACCCAGGTCTCCCACCCCCCCATCCCCCAGCAGTGCAGGGGCAGCCTCCACCAGGCCCCCACCCATGTCTCCCACCACCCCCACCCCCCAGCACTGTGGGGCACCTGCCAGCAGGCCCCCACCCATGTCCAACTCATGTTCCCCACCACCCCCACCCCCCAGCACTGTGGGGCACCTGCCAGCAGGCCCCCACCCATGTCCAACTCATGTTCCCCACCACCCCCACCCCTCAGCACTGTGGGGCACCTGCCAGCAGGCCCGCACCCATGTCCAACTCATGTCTCCCACCACCCCCACCCCCCAGCACTGTGGGGCACCTGCCAGCAGGCCCCCACCCATGTCCAACTCATGTTCCCCACCACCCCCACCCCCCAGCACTGTGGGGCACCTGCCAGCAGGCCTCCACCCATGTGCAACTCATGTTCCCCACCACCCCCACCCCCCAGCACTGTGGGGCAACTGCCAGCAGGCCCCCACCCATGTCCAACTCATGTTCCACACCACCCCCACCCCCCAGCACTGTGGGGCACCTGCCAGCAGGCCCCCACCCATGTCTTCCACCCCCCAGCAGTGCAGGGGCACCCTCCACCAGGCCCCCACCCATGTCTCCCACCCCCCACCCCCCAGCAGTGCAGGGGCACCCTCCACCAGGCCCCCACCCATGTCTCCCACCACCCCCACCCCCCAGCACTGTGGGGCACCTGCCAGCAGGCCCCCACCCATGTCCAACTCATGTCTCCCAGCACCCCTACCCCCCAGCCACCAGGGGCAGCCTCCACCAGGCCCCCACCCATGTCTCCCACCACCCCCACCCCCAGCAGTCAGGGGCACCCTCCACCAGGCCCCCACCCATGTCTCCCACCACCCCCACCCCCCAGCAGTGCAGGGGCACCCTCCACCAGGCCCCCACCCATGTCTCCCACCACCCCCACCCCCCCAGCAGTGCAGGGGCACCTGCCAGCAGGCCCCCACCCATGACTCCCACCACCCCCACCCGCAAGCAGTGCAGGGGCACCCACCACCAGGCCCCCACCCATGACTCCCCCCACCCCCCAGCAGTGCAGGGGCACCCACCACCAGGCCCCCACCCATGTCTCCCAGCACCCCCACCCCCCAGCCACCAGGGGCAGCCTCCACCAGGCCCCCACCCATGTCTCCCAGCACCCCCACCCCCCAGCCACCAGGGGCAGCCTCCACCAGGCCCCCACCCATGTTTCCCACCCCCCCACCCCCCAGCAGTGCAGGGGCACCCTCCACCATGCCCCCACCCATGTCTCCCACCACCCCACCCCCCAGCACTGTGGGGCACCTGCCAGCAGGCCCCCACCCATGTCCAACTCATGTTCCCCACCACCCCCACCCCCCAGCACTGTGGGGCACCTGCCAGCAGACCCCCACCCATGTCCAACTCATGTCTTGCACCCCCCCACCCCCCAGCAGTTCAGGGGCACCCTCCACCAGGCCTCCACCCATGTCTCCCAACCCCCCCACCCCCCAGCAGTGCAGGGGCACCCTCCACCAGGCCCCCACCCATGTCTCCCACCACCCCCACCCCCCAGCACTGTGGGGCACCTGCCAGCAGGCCCCCACCCATGTCCAACTCATGTCTCCCACCACCCCCACCCCCCAGCCACCAGGGGCAGCCTCCACCAGGCCCCCACCTATGTCTCCCACCACCCCCACCCCCCAGCAGTGCAGGGGCACCCTCCACCAGGCCCCCACCCATGTCCAACTCATGTTCCCCACCACCCCCACCCCCCAGCACTGTGGGGCACCTGCCAGCAGGCCCCCACCCATGTCTCCCACCCCCCAGAAGTGCAGGGGCACCCTCCACCAGGCCCCCACCCATGTCTCCCACCACCCCCACCCCCCAGCACTGTGGGGCACCTGCCAGCAGGCCCCCAACCATGTCCAACTCATGTTCCCCACCACCCCCACCCCACAGCCACCAGGGGCAGCCTCCACCAGACTCCCACCCATGTCTCCCACCACCCCCACCCCCCAGCCACCAGGGGCAGCCTCCAGCAGGCCCCCACCCATGTCTCCCACCACCACCCCCCAGCAGTGCTGGGGCAACCTCCACCAGGCCCCCACCCATGTCTTCCACCACCCCCACCCCCCAGCACTGTGGGGCACCTGCCAGCAGGCCCCCACCCATGACTCACACCACCCCCACCCCCCAGCAGTGCAGGGGCACCCACCACCAGGCCCCCACCCATGTCTCCCAGCACCCCCACCTCCCAGCCACCAGGGGCAGCCTCCACCAGGCCCCCACCCATGTCTCCCACCATCCCCACCCCCCAGCCACCAGGGACAGCCTACACTAGGCCCCCACCCATGTCTCCCACCACCCCCACTCCCCAGCAGTGCAGGGGCACCCTCCACCAGGCCCCCACCCATGTTCCCCACCCCCCAGCACTGTGGGGCACCTGCCAGCAGGTCCCCACCCATGTCCAATTCATGTTCATCACCACCCCCACCCCCCAGCACTGTGGGGCACCTGCCAGCAGGCCCCCACCCATGCCCAACTCATGTTCATCACCACCCCCACCCCCCAGCACTGTGGGGCACCTGCCAGCAGGCCCCCACCCATGTCCAACTCATGTTCCCCACCACCCCCACCCCCCAGCACTGTGGGGCACCTGCCACCAGGCCCACACCCATGTCTCCCAGCACCCCCACCCCCCAGCCACCAGGGGCAGCCTCCACAAGGCCCCCACCCATGTCTCCCACCACCCCCCAGCAGTGCAGGGGCACCCTCCACCAGGCCCCCACCCATGTCTCCCACCACCCCCACCCCCAGCAGTGCAGGGGCACCCTCCACCAGGCCCCCACCCATGTCTCCCACCACCCCCACCCCCCAGCAGTGCAGGGGCACCCTCCACCAGGCCCCCACCCATGTCTCCCACCACCCCACCCCCTAGCACTGTGGGGCACCTGCCAGCAGGCCCCCACCCATGTCCAACACATGCCTCCCACCCCCCAGCAGTGCAGGGGCCCCCTCCACCAGGCCCCCACCCATGTCTCCCACCACCCCCACCCCCCAGCACTGTGGGGCACCTGCCAGCAGGCCCCCACCCATGCCCAACTCATGTTCCCCACCACCCCCACCCCCCAGCCACCAGGGGCAGCCCCCACCAGGCCCCCACCCATGTCTCCTACCCCCCCACCCCCCAGCCACCAGGGGCAGCCTCCACCAGGCCCCCACCCGTGTCTCCCACCACCCCCACCCCCCAGCATTGCAGGGGCACCCTCCACCAGGCCCCCACCCATGTCTTCCACCACCCCCACCCCCCAGCACTGTGGGGCACCTGCCAGCAGGCCCCCACCCATGACTCCCACCACCCCCACCCCCCAGCAGTGCAGGGGCACCCACCACCAGGCCCCCACCCATGTCTCCCAGCACCCCTACCCCCCAGCCACCAGGGGCAGCCTCCACCAGGTCCCCACCCATGTCTCCCACCACCCCCACCCCCACCCCCCAGCAGTGCAGGGGCACCCTCCACCAGGCCCCCACCCATGACTCCCACCACCCCCACCCCCCAGCAGTGCAGGGGCACCCACCACCAGGCCCCCACCCATGTCTCCCAGCACCCCCACCCCCCAGCCACCAGGGGCAGCCTCCATCAGGCCCCGACCCATGTCTCCCACCACCCCCACCCCCCAGCCACCAGGGGCAGCCTCCACCAGGCCCCCACCCATGTCTCCCACCACCCCCACCCCCCAGCACTGTGGGGCACCTGCCAGCAGGCCCACACCCATGTCCAACTCATGTTCCCCACCACCCCCACCCCCCAGCAGTGCAGGGGCACCCTCCACCAGGCCCCCACCCATGTCTCCCACCCCCCCCACCCCCCAGCACTGTGGGGCACCTGCCAGCAGGCCCCCACCCATGTCCAACTCATGTTCCCCACCACCCCCACCCCCAGCACTGTGGGGCACCTGCCAGCAGGCCCACAACCATGTCCAACTCATGTTCCCCACCCCCCCACCCCCCAGCACTGTGGGGCACCTGCCAGCAGGCCCCCACCCATGTCTCCCACCACCCCACCCCCCAGCAGTGCAGGGGCACCCACCACCAGCCCCCCACCCATGTCTCCCAGCACCCCCACCCCCCAGCTACCAGGGGCAGCCTCCACCAGGCCCCCACACATGTCTCCCACCCCCCCCACCTCCCAGCAGTGCAGGGGCACCCTCCACCAGACCCCCACCCATGTCTCCCACCCCCCCCAACCCCCGGCAGTGCAGGGGCACCCTCCACCAGGCCCCCACCCATGTCTCCCACCACCCAGCACTGTGGGGCACCTGCCAGCAGGCCCCCACCCATGTGCAACTCATGTTCCCCAGCCAACATGTCATCACAATCTAGATCCCTGGTCCCTATGGTCAGCCTCCAAATGCAAAACACCCACCCGAGTATTGCATCCACCCACTCATAATTTGCAATTACATCACAGAACACCAATTGCAAGTTCCGAAACAAACACATTTCCCTCACATACACCCAATGGGTGTCAGTGAATCTCAAAATCCATATCATGAAATGCATGAAACCAATGAGATACCACACATTGAAGTTCACCAAAAAAAATGTATTACAGGAAACATAAATAGAATCAAAAATAAAGAAACAGAAATGTGAATGTACAAAAATTAAAAGAAGCATGTCCGTGTAAAAAAGCAAAACCAAAAATAAAATTCCAAAGTAATGGTGTCCAAAGTCACTGTCCGCAAAACAAAATCCAATGGGAACTTAAAAAGAAAGCCATTGCTCCATGGTTAAAATGTGAAAAAAAAATACAATCCAACAGTGAACTATGTACATGCGAACAACCCAGGGTCCATTATCCCAACAAAAGAAAGGAAACCTATCTAACTACAGTAACTAATAAAATAAACTATATACAAAAATGTGGCCAATGTCCGAAAGGTCCAAATAAAATCAAAACAAAAATGAAACCTAACACTACCTACATAACTATGTACAAGGGCAGCGGGCTAGTTTGACGGCTCACTTGTGGATGTCCCGGGCCAGGGCATCATCGAACTCCTGCTCAATGTCCCGGAGGCGGTCCTCCTCCATGGCCCCGAGGGTCCGCAGGGCCGTCGACGTGTCCACCTCCAAACCCCTGCGGATTCCCTCGAGGCACTCGGCCCGCCTCAGGGCCCTCCGCATGGAGTTCTCCGCCCTGACCATTGTGAGCCGTGCCTCTTCCGCCCGCTGCCGCTCCGCATCTATGGCGTGGCCCAACCGCTGCCACACGGAAGACACTCTCTGTCATGGGTCCTCCTGCCCTCCGGCCGATGCCTGCCCCTACAATGTTGAAGGCCCCGAGCCTTCATGACTCCACCACGTTGCTGCTGCTGCTGTGCCTCTGCCCGTGCACTGCCTCCTGCTGCATGCACATCCTCCGCCGGCTGGGGTGCAGTCGTTGATGTGGCCACCCCTGCTGGACGTCCGACTCCCGACTGTGGCAGGGATGCCTCCTCCACCAGCCTGGCCGCACCGTCAGAGGCAGCTCCACAGGGCACCCAGGTGACTGATGGGTGGGAAGATGGCACGGAGGACGACTGGCGCGTAGGGGGTCCAGTTGAGGAGGGGGTCGTAGCAAGCCCCATCATACGGAGGAATCCGGCCTGGGTGACCTGTCCCAGCAGGCTGATGTGGTCAACGAGCCATTCGAGATGACGTGCAGTCTCCTCATGAAAAGACTGCAGGTCACCTCGCATGGCCCGTTGACGCAACGCCACACCAGTCAGGACAGGCTCAACCCGGACCCGGATAGCCACGTCCGCAGGCAGAGGAAGGCCAGTTGACGTGAGCTCATCCCCTGCCTGAAAACGGGTCTGGACGTAGGCATCCCTGATGGTGCAAGATGATGCAGGGACAGGATTGCACACAGGCACCTCCTCTTCCACCAAACCCCCCCACCAACCTGGATGACTCTGTGCCATCTTCCCCTGTTGGGCCCTGTGGGGTCCCAGCTGCCCCTTCTGCTGCCGAGGAGTCCAACTCCAACCTCCGCCTCTTGGACCTCCCCCCGGCAGCTGCGGCCTGGGATGCGGCACCGGACTCCTCACTCCCCGACGAGATCACAACATGGGAGGGGAGCCGGGGCTTGCGTCTCCGGCTGGCGGTGGGATCCCCACCGCTGTGCTCCACAGCACCTTCTCCGCCCTCTTCATCAGTTGACGCTGCAGACAGGGAGAAACAAAACACAGGCATCAGGGCACTGTACAATGGACACATACACACATGACAGTTGTACATGAGTGGCATTGGCAAACCTCAGACATGTCATCACAATCCCCAACACACATGTCATTTCAACTCGCACACATGAGCCATACCACAGCCATATCGCAACTGCCAGCGCCATCCATACACATACAACAGCATGAGCAGGCAAAGGTGAGCCAGACATCACATGCAACACAGGAAGTGCACCACACATGTACACACACCGCCACACTTGCATGCATGTGTACACCTCTGCCAAGTGTCGCAGTGTTCAGACTGGCATCCATGTCACATCTGCCAATCAGGCTTCCACATACCGCTGTCACATGCATCCATGTTGCATCACTGTTGCACCCTTGTCAAATACACACACATACACAGTGCTGATACATGCAGCCGAAAACAACATACATGCGTGACATCACGGACAGGTCTACTTACATACACATTCATCCAAAGATGTGTGCCCACACAACTGCATTTGGCATGCAAGCCTACACACACAAGCACCATCCATGTCTCACACATTCCAGCCCTCCCATGTGTTAGCCCCACGGCCCTGTACACCCCCACCCATACTCGACCCCATACAAACAGATGTGCAACCTGCACACTACTGAAAAATCACCACACGCATTGCTCACAATCAGGATGCATGTACACTTACTGCTCGACTCCAGACGGGTCTGCCTCTCAAGGACCTAGACGTGGAGCGCTGGGGATATGCGTTCCAGGACCCTCATCTGTTCTTCCGACAAGTGGCCCCGGCGCCCCTTGGCATCCACTGCCTTCAAGAGGTGCCGGGCCTTGTTCAGGGTCCTGGACCTGAAGTCCTCCCAGCGCTTCTTGACATGTTGTAAGTCGCGGACTGCCACCCCCTCCGCCTTGATGGCAGTCACGATGTCAGTCCAGATCTGAGTCCGTCGTTCCTTGTCGGCGCGGGAACTTCCGAAGAGGGCATCATACTGCCCCAGGACTTGCTCCACCAGGACACCAACTTCGGTGGCACTGAAGCTGGTGCCCCACTGCCTCTCTGGCCGGGGGTTGTCAGTGGTCTCAGATGGTGTTTGCCCCGACATGACAACCCCAGAGGCAGGAGTGGGTGGGCAACTGGGTCCTGGGGCTGGGCTGTGGAGCGATGGAATCCCAGTCGGGAGTCTTCAGTTCCAGCAGGGGTGGTCACAGCAACAGCACCCCTGGCTGATGTGCAGGCAGCAAATGGCAGGGCACGTGGGAGGCAGGCAGTCAGGCAGCAGCAGATGGCAGGTGGGAGCGTGCTCGGGGCTCTGGGGGGCAGTAGTTCGGCCTTCTGGGCAGGAGCGTGGTCTTTCGTGTGCTTACGCGTGGCCAGCTTGATACGGAGTGATTTGGCACGTGAAAAATCTGCACCTCAGTATGTAATTCGAGGAAAGGCCCTTAGCGCGTAAGTGCGTCAGCACGCATACGCATTTTCATTGGACTGAAGGCCCCTCAAGCGCAAGTGCCCCTGTGACGTGACGCGTACAGACGTGCATGGGCATTTCAGCGCGCGTGAAAAACTGCACGTCCGCGTGTAATACGAGGAAAGGGCCCATGCGCGTAAGCGTGCGTGAAAAACTGCACATTCGCGTGCAATACGAGGAAAGGGCCCATGCGCGTAATCGCGCGTGGAAAACAGCACGTCCGCGTGTAATACGAGGAAAGGGCCCATGCGCGTAAGTGACGTGACGCGCGCGTGCGTTTCCCTCAGCACGGGTTAAAGGTGAGCGGGTCATTACAACTTCACAGCTATCAAGGACGTATCTCTTCTTTTGGCGGGGGTATTGGCTACGCGTGTTTTTTTGCATCGCGCTAGTCAGACGGTGAGTCGCACACGCTCTTTTTCCCACTGCGGGTGCCCCTGTGTATCGCACCCATTTTCGATGTCATAGTAGCCTGCGTGTCCCACGCGTACGCGTTATTCGTGTTACTGGGTGCCACCGCGTACTGCGGGAGGTTGAATCCATGCACGTAGGCTGCAGGGTTGCGTGCACGGTTTTACTGCAGTTTTGGGGTGCCTGAGCGTTGCGTGACCCATCACCGGGGTCACATACAGCCTTGCAGGTGCAGGGGGGCTTTTAACATCTTGCTTCCCACCCCCTTCACCCCAATTGCCCAGGTCAATTGTGGTGTACACCTCCCATTGGCACCACTCCATCTGTGCCAGCACTACTACATCTGTGCCATGGTTGGGAGGGCACCAAAGGTGAGGGGCGCCTCAGCTGGGCGTCCTCCTCGTGGCAGGCGTGGTCGGGGACGTGGCCGTGGTGACCAGGGAGTAGGGGGACTCCAGGGTGTCCAGGGCAGCCACAGAGGGGGAAGAGGCAGGGGTGCGCCACTTGAGCACAATGTTGTGCCATGTGTCGGTGCAGCCATGCCACCACCCCCTGTGGTTCCGGGGGATGCAGCTCCTGCATCTGGCACTGGCACCTGTACGACCCAGCAGTCCGTTCCATCGACTGCCACGGGCCCAAGGGTAGTGGTAGCTGCAGGTGCAGCTGTGGACACCGCCACCCAGGCTCAGGGTCTGCCAGCGCAGGCTCCATTGGCACTTGAAGAGCCCTTGATAGATCTCCAACAGTCCAGGGGGGAAACCATAGGGGCACGCCGGGCTGCTCAGACCAAGACATGTGTCCCTGGGGCAGTCATGTCATCTGCTGCCCCGAACAGCCGGGTGTTGGCAAGTGCAGGGGCAGATGCACCCAACAGCACCCCGGTTGTGAGTCTGCCAACCAGGACCGTTGCGGTCAATGACCCTGCCACAGCTGATGTTGCTGCGCAGGGTCCATTAGTGGGCACCCAGCTGCCACTGACACAAGTCAGGCCTTTGGTCATCCCTCCACCTGCCACTCCCTTGGCTCAATCCACCGAACCCACTGGCCATACTGGTCAGGGTGGCATTAGCCAGCCAGGGTCTGCGCCACAGTCCAAGAAGAGGAAGGTTGCACCTGCAGCACAGGCTGGGACCCCACACACAGCCACAACCTCCTGCACGTCGAGGAAGAAGCCTTTCTGTAAGCAGGAACTGGACTTCCTCGTGGACTACGTGCGGGGCCACAGCCGTGACATGCTAGTGGGTGCCAATAGTCAGACTACGGCTGCCCAACTTGACACCTACTGGAAGCATGTTGTGGAACATGTCAGTTCATTCGGCCATGAGGTGCGCACGGCGCAGGAGTGCAAAAAGCGTTGGAATGACATCAAGCGCAGCACTAAGGCTAAGCGTGCCTCTAATTACAACTTGACTCTGGTGACTGGCGGTGGGCCTGCACCAGAGGAGGAAGAACTCACTCCGCATGAGGCTCTCGTTGCGGCGTTCATACCACCTGAATTGGTCGAAGGAGTGGGAGAGATGCTGGACTTTGATGCCCAGTCCAGTGAGTGTTGATGCGTGTTTGTTGAGGACGTGTGTGTTTCACTTGTGGGATGTGTTGTGCATGATTGCTGCTACATGTGACGTGTACATGGTTCTGATGTGTAAGTAATGCAATGCTTCCGTCATGCATGTCTCCTCTGCCTGCATGCGGGACTCCATGTGGGAATGCTCCCTTGCCCCTCCTCCGCCACTCTGCACCCCAGTTCCACCTTTGCACTGGTCTGCTTCAATCTTGCCAATGTGTAGTTTCTTGTTCATGTGTCCTGTGTAGATGCTAACTTCCAGCGTAGAAACTGCCAGACATATGCCGTGTGGTACAGCCTTAGTACTCGATGCAGGGTATCTCACTTGTACTGTGCATGGGTCAGATGTCCCGCAGGGACATGAGTGCCCATTCATGCTCCATGTGCATTGCACGCATGCCCCTAGGTGTCCTTGACTGGATGATCACTGTAATCTGAGTCCTTGGTTACATACATTGCCTGCCATCTCATCGGCTTCCCCATGTCAACTGTGGCTCAGTCCTGCGTTGCATACATGTTTATGCTCTGACAATCTGTGTGGCTCACAGGCCTCGGCCTGTTCAATGGCCAATGACTCTGTCCAACTCTTGTTGTGTCTTCTTCACACGTGGGCGGCCTCCGGAGTTTTCATCATGTGTCCTGCCTACTGTCCCAGCACCATTTGCAGTGTTGTAATTTGAATCACATTAAGCTGTTGATGCCAGTCAACACTGCCTGTCAATACACAGGTGTATGGTCAGCCTTTTGATACCATGCTAGGCATCCCTGCTTTGGTACTGGGGTGGAGGGGTGCTTGGCTTCTAGACATGGTACACATGGAATGCACAATGCACATGATGTGTGAATTTGACATTGCACTGCCTTCACATTTCCTGGCACACACCATGGAGTGCTTGTACATGTAGGTAGTGAGTGGCGTACACATTTTCTGCACTGAATAGACCCACTTCCATGGAAACTGCCACCTTTCAACAGGTCTGATCACAGAAGCTATTCAAAGTAGACCCAGCATGCATGCCAGGTCATATGTTGTGTGACACATGTCTGCCGGATGCCTTTGCTGTTGGTGTGTGTGTGTGTTGTGTGCTTCTGACATGTGTGGTGACCTTTTTTCTCTCTATTTTTCAGGTGATGACGCAATGGAGGCGGAGGATGGTGTTGTCATGCCAGACACAGGGTTGGTAACACCACATCAACCCGGCACTAGTGGGGGTCGTGGGGTGGTAGGCCACGAAAACCCCCAAGTGCTGCAGTCCATCTTGTCTCTGGCTGCCTATGAGTCCAGCCTTGATGACGACTCTGACGTCCATGTTGAGTTGGATGACCATCAAGTCCATGTGTCAGGGGTGAGTGATTCTGATGTGGACACTCCTCTGTCTGCGACACCTGCACTGAGGGATCAGACAGTCTTGGTTCCTCCGCCCGTGGTGGATCGGGATGCAGGGTCACCCTCCACACCAGTCACTGATGTGCCTGGGACTTCACGTCGATGGGGGCATGTAGTTGTGCAGCCGCAGGCGGTGCCAACACAGCGAGGACCCCTGGTCCTTGGGTCCCGCAGGGGTCAAGCCCGGCAACGCGGTCGCCGCGCGCAACCGCTGTATACTGAGTGGGAGCAAGACATGACTGCCAATTCCGAACGGCAGGGGGCAGCAATGGAGAACATCGCTGAGAGCAGGGAGCGTGTGGCCCGATCTGTGCTCCCCCCTGCTAGGCAGGTGCTTCTCCAGCAGCAGACGGCACGGTCCACGGCCCGCTCGCTCAGGCTGGGCATGGCAGCCTCAGACAGGGCACGCCAGGCTGAAATGTTGTCTCTGCATCAAGCAATTGCTGCTCACGCAGAGGCGCACATGGATGCCCTGAGGGAGGAGTATGCTTCCCTCAGATCCACTCTGGGTGTCCTTATGATGTCCCAGAGGCAGCAGGCAGAGGAGAGGTTTGCACAGCTTGAGCGTACCATCTCGGCTGAGCTACAGGCTTGCCGGGAGGTGCAGCGGTTGTCCAGCCAGGCCTTGCAGGAGGAACTCTGTGTTACACGTGCTACCTTGCAAGAGGAAGCACGTGTATTACGTGAGGTTCTGCATGCAGACCTATGTCACATCGCCACACAGAACCAGGCTCACCCGTCCGGCAGACTTGCTGCCGACGAGGGGCTAGCTGCGGCTAGGCGTGGCCAGGCTACTGTGCCACGTCCTCCTTTACAGGATGAGCCAGACTCGGACGACCATCTATCTCCCACATAGGTCGGGCTGTGCAGCCGTTGAGCCCATGGAGGTTTTTTTTTTGGCTCAGCATCATCGCATGTGGATGTTGAGCAGCACCCTGTACCTCCCCCCTCCTGGGTGCCTCCCCTCCCCCCTGGGTCGTATGTGGCCATTTTTGATTTTTCTTTTAGTTTAGTTAGTTAAGTTTCTGTTTGATAGTTAGTTTAAATAGGTAATGTAGGTTTTCCATTGTTAGTGCAATTAGTTAATAGTTGATTTAGTTTAAAATTGCTAGTCTATTGTGCTTTCATGTGACGGTGCGGTGCTTTGTGGCTTTTGAAGGCATCCACTGTCTGTTCCAGCTGGGCCCTTCATGGTTGTCTTGTGTATGTGTTTGCTGCTTGACTCACATATGCCACTCCTGCCTCCCTTATCCATGGGCTCGCAAGGATGGTTCGGTGTTACAGAATATTACACAAGGGCTTTGGACTGTCATATCTGTGGCATGTCTGGTGCTGTGCGACTTGTGTTGACACCCCTAGTGGGGATGATTTTGGTGTCATTGTCCACTGTTCGGCTTTTGCTAGATGGGGTGTGTCATGAATAATGTGCACATTGATTGCTATGCATTGTGTAGTATGTTTCATATCTTTCCTGTACACGTGCTTGTTGCAATTCATGCTGTAGATAGTGTACCACACTTTGGATGTGAAAGACGGACTGATGGTGTGATTTGTAATGTGACTCTCTGACATGGTCAAGTAATGAGATGCCTGATGAGACACACACAGATGACTTTGAAGCATTAATCATGTGTTTCATGCCCTTTATGCAGGGGTATGAGCCTCCAGAGCACCTTTGCCAGCAGACATGGCCCATTGGACGACGGAAATCTGGACCTGTTTGTTGGTTCCCACATGCACATGTGTGCACAAGCAGAGGCACAGTGATTGCAGACCCACATCCTAGAACTGCTGACATGTTCCAAGGAACTCCAGGCAAGGTGAGCATCACAGGGGGGCCACGACACAGCAAAGCTTGCACCAGGCGAGTTGCACATGCAGGCTTAGTCACAGCACTGAGGGTGAGCTTAGACGAATATTGGTGTTGAAGCACACAATGCAGCTCAGATGTGTTTGTGGACTGATGGCTGTTGATAGTAGGGTTGTCTGGGACACATGCAGGGGCAGTGGCACATACCCTCCGGTACACCAAGGTCCATTGAGGCACTTGTATCAACCATGTAGCCTTCCGAGACATGGAAAGGGGCAGCTCACAGGGACATACAGCAAGGGACATAATCGGGTGCAGTGCATTTCATTTCCATGTACTTTATGATACATGCACTGCCAACTTTGTTTCGGTCATGGTGGTACGCAACTTGCACTGAAGTCATGGCTTGCTATATGGGTCTGTCTGCTTACCCAGGGAACATTGCATGTTGTGTGAATTGTGACACATTGGTGTTCCATTTGCCACGCACCCACCGGCGGCTGACTTACTGCATTGACTGTGTATGACCCGTCACAGGGGTACTGATATATATGGGTACGAAGCATCTACACCAGATTGTCTGTTTGTAGAGTAGTGTGTTGCTATGGGGCATGTTTGGTGGTGTGTTTGTGTAATTGGCACGTACAGGTTGTTGACTGTGGCTCTCTTTGCAGCATTGCAGTGCTCCTGTAACCGGACCTGAGAGTGCGCAGGCAGGAGGCCAGCACTCAAAACCAGAGCTAAGTGTCTTGTTGTTTTTCTTTCAAACTGCTCTGCATAGGCTTGCTGGGGGGTGCACTAATGCATGGATGTATGTGTGATTCAATTTGGTATGTTTTTTTCCCCCTAATCACCCGGAATCCTATGCAATTTTGAACCCTGTACCCTCTACCCTGTGTTCCTGCTTCCCGTACCTATCCAAGCAACGTTCCCTAACCTTCTTTCCCCGCTGGGGTTGCGGATGCCTGTGTAAGCCCCGAACTTGCAGGCGCCAAAACCCTAGAGGGGGTGGTTGGTTCGTACCACTCCTAAGCCTGGACTACAGAAGGTCATAACAATGATGTCCAAGTTTGTTTGGATTGTGTATGTGTTCATGCAGGTAGTACATTTTCGTTCATTCCCTACTTTCATGTGTCATTCCTCCTCCCCTCTCCTGCCACTCATTCCAGTTATCCAGTGTGCCAACACCTGTCCCGACTGCATATCCCTGAACCTCCTTCCCCACCAGGGTCTCAGGGGCCTGTGTGAGTTTGACCTTGCAGGCACCCGGGACACGGTGGGGGTGGTTGTTTCTTGACACTCCCGCACCTGTACACGGGACCTGTGACAATACACATCCGTTCATGATGTATCATCCTATGTTATGTACCACACATGGCTCACATCCTGTTGTGACATTGTTTTACTGTGCTACCTTTGTTGTTGCATCGTTGTGGTAGTACTTGGCCTTTGTGAGGTACTGCTACGTCAAGTCATCTACTGGAGGGTGTTCAGGTTCGTTTTTATGCCTTGGATTTTGTCATTTTGGAAATGAGTGTGGATTCTGAGGGTTCAGGCATCTTTTTACACACAAGGTGGGAGATGGTGACGAAGGGTAAAGGTTATCCTGTGGCCAGGTGGAATTGAGGATTGGAGGCTCCATGACCCAGGTGCAGTTGTTCAGTGGGTCATGGTCATTTGTGAGGGGGGGGGGTTGTTGTTGATAGTTGCCTTGCCCTGCAGTGTGATGGGAACTCTGACATTGTAATGGTGGTATCCTATGTACATGTTGTGTTCTGCTGATCAATGCCTGTTCATGTGTTGTGTTTTCCTTTCAGGTGCGAGGGGATAGTTGTGGTTTGACATGCTGGGGTGTACACATGGTGAATGTTCACATGTGATGTGTAGGGAACACTGATGGTCACTTGAGTGCACATGCATATGTGGAGTGCATGTCCTTGCAGAACCACACACGTGCACTCTGATGCACTACATGTACTCCCACCCTTGCATATCCATGTGTACACTGTTTGCCTTCTGTTGCCCACTGTGTCCCTGCAGCACATGTTCTGTGACCGATCATGGATCCAGTACATGCCTAATTTGATGTTTGATGTGGTCTGTCACTTAGATGTGATGCTCAGGGTGTGCATCACACACAATGGCTGTTCACTGTGCTGTGCGCTGAGCAGTGTGTTGCAGGAGTAGGACACTGCACACATGAGCTGCAGTGTTTATTTTGCAATGCATAATGTGCATGTAGACAGGCATTCATGGTTATGTTACGTCTACGACTGTTGTAATGCATTTGGAAATGACTTATTTTGGGTGGGAGATTTTGTTGGTCTGTCATTTCATCTGATTCCGGGTCAGGCATCATTGTCTGATGCCACTGTACATTTAGGACATGGCAATGTGTATCTTATCGTTACTGTGTTGGTGTATGGGTATTGCTTGCCATGTCATGTTGATGTTTGGGAGGGTTTGAGTGACATGACAGTGATGGCCATGGCCTGTTTTGCAGGTGTGTGTGATGCACACCTTGCATGTCAGGGTCATCCGCTTCTCAGAGCAACTAGCTGGGGGTAGATTTCTCTCCGCGGCAGGGCCCTCCCCCTGGAACAGACTTCCTGCCTGTTTTGAACTTGAGGGGAACCATCTCCAGTTCTGGAAGCACCTCAAGACCTTCCTCTTTGCTTCTGCTTACTCTCTGCCTCTCTCTTGCAGAATTCTTCACTGGAACTGCACAGGAGCTGCAACTGGGCCACTCTCACCGACCTCGGTCCCTGGGCCAGCCACTCTCCACTTGCACTGCCTCCCTGGCAACCCCTGCACTGCAGTACTGTCTCTCTATCCCTACAGCCCTCCCTTCCCAGCACTTGTCTGCACTTACCTTTGCAGTTGCCACCAGCCGACCTATGTATTATTTTTTTGGGCTACTTCCCCTGTACTGGACTCCCCCCCCACCCTTCCCCTTGCACTTTTCCCTTCCCCCTACCCCTGCACTTGCACAATCTCAATGACACCTGGCCTAGTAGTACCGTTGTCTGTGTTCCCTTGTTCCCCCCTCCCTGCCTCATTGCGCCTTGAAATACTTGTGTATGGGCCATATCATGTCATATGTCATATGTGTGCCTTTTGGTCACACAAGATAGCTTGTGTTTAAGTAGCTAGGGATGCAGACGATGTGGCACTTCCATGGCAACTATCTCAGGGTCGTAGGGTTGTGACAATTGACTGTCTCTTTGTCATCACGATTGTCACCTGGTATGTGCCAGGCCTGTGTGCACTCCGCAGGGGTGGGAGTTTAGGTGAAAAATGTGGCCACAAGCTGGGTCCGGGCTTCCTCGCCACGTGCCCTGTCCCCTCCCAATGGCAGCGCCTGTGCCTGTGGTTGGGGATGTGGGGACACCACCATGTCCACCGGGACGCCCTACCGTGTTGCAACATTGTGCAGGACACATGCTGCCACAATGATCCTGCACACTACTGGTGGTGCATAGAGTAGTTGCCCACCAGAGCGGTCAAGGGAGCGGAAACGTGACTTGAGCACTCCGAATGTGCGCTCCACTATGCCCCTGGTTGCAATATGGGCGGCGTTGTATCTTACCTGGGGTGGTGCGGTGGGGTTCCGGATTGGCGTCGTCATGTGGTTGCTCAGAGGGTAGGCACTGTCCCCTGGGGAGGTGATAATAGTTGAGATTATTAGGGTTTGGATATTTGTCTGTGTGTGACTTGCATGCATGTGCAAGGGCATTTGTACTGACCTAGGAGTCATGTGTCACCATGCTGCCCAGCTTCCAGGGCCCGGCTCAGGGCGGACATTCTGTATATGAAACTGTCATGGGTGGAGCCAGGGTAGTTTGCATAGACAGAGGTGATGATTCCCTTTGCATCACATACCACCTGTACATTGATGGAATGCCAGTGCTTGCGGTTTCGGTAGATGTGCTCAGTGGACGTAGGGCCACATGGGTGCAATCTATGGCACCGAGCACTTTGGGGAAGTGTGCCACCCTGAAAAAATCCAGGACAATGGCCTGCCTTTCTGCGGGTGTTCTGGGCATGTATATGTGCCTGCGGACTGAGGGGCGCGCTGTCATGATTGCCAGTACCTGGTGTAGGCAGCGTGACTGCGTGGCCTGTGAGACCCCCCCCCACTATGGCAGTGGTCTGCTGAAATGACCCAGTGGCCAAAAAATGCAGGACATTGAGCAGCTTCTCCAAGGGGCTCAATGCTTGGGAGCAAAGGGTGGGGGATGTAAGGTCATCTTCCCACTCCCTGACCAGGTCTAGGATGATATGGGGTGGAAACCTATACCTGCCGTAGACCTGGTCGTCGGGCATCCCAAAAAGGCTTGTCCGTGGTGCGAAAATGCGTGCCCTGGCTATTCTCCTCCTCCTGCGGTGTCCCACGATCAGTGCAGCGACAAATGGGGCATTCATCGTAGCTGTATATACGCGTTTGTTGTTTGCGTGCACTTTTATGCTGTGCGCGGGGATGCCTCCGCCTGCCTTCGTGTGGGCGGACGCGTTGACGCCTGTGCACGTCTTTTGCCATGCGCGGGTTTCCCATATTCGGATACGTGGTAAGACTGTACGTCCGAGTGTCATCGCGTGTGATCGGAGGGGAGTGAGCGTACACGCGATTGGCCTGGGTACGTGTGTTTCGGGGTGCGCAGGAAGTTCCACACGCGATTAGCCTGGGTACGTGTGTTCTGGGGTGCGCGGGAACTTTCACACGCGATTGGTGGAAATCCACGTGTGCTCTGTCATCACGTGCAATGAGGGAAACACCCGCGCGCATCACATCAGAGACGCGCTCACACGCTAAGGGCCTTTGGTCCAATGAAATCGCATATGCATGCTGCCGTGCATACGCGCTAAGGGCCTTTCCTCGAATTACACGCTGACGTGCAGATTTTTCATGTGTCAAATCACTCCGTATCAAGCTGGCCACGCGTAAGCACACGGAAGACCACGCTCCTGCCCAGAAGGCCGAACTACTGCCCCCCAGAGCCCTGAGCACGCTCCCACCTGCCATCTGCTGCTGCCTGACTGCCTGCTGCCCACGTGCCCTGCCATTTGCTGCCTGCACATTAGCCAGGGGTGCTGTTGCTGTGACCACCCCTGCTGGAACCGAAGAGTCCCGACTGGGATTCCATCGCTCCACAGCCCAGCCCCAGGACCCAGTTGCCCACCCACTCCTGCCTCTGGGGTTGTCATGTCGGGGCAAACACCATCTGAGACCACTGACAACCCCCGGCCAGAGAGGCAGAGGGGCACCAGCTTCAGTGCCACCGAAGTTGGTGTCCTGGTGGAGCAAGTCCTGGGGCAGTATGATGCCCTCTTCGGAAGTTCCCGCGCCGACAAGGAAGGACGGACTCGGATCTGGACTGACATCGTGACTGCCATCAACGCGGAGGGGGTGGCAGTCCGCGACTTACAACATGTCAACAAGCGCTGGGAGGACTTCAGGTCCAGGACCCTGAACAAGGCCCGGCGCCTCTTGAAGGCAGCGGATGCCAAGGGGCGCCGGGGCCACTTGTCGGAAGAACAGATGAGGGTCCTGGAACGCATATCCCCAGCGCTCCACGTCCAGGTCCTTGAGAGGCAGACCCGTCTGGAGTCGAGCGGTAAGTGTACATGCATCCTGATTGTGAGCAGTGCGTGTGGTGATTTTTCAGTAGTGTGCAGGTTGCACATCTGTTTGTATGGGGTCGAGTATGGGTGGGGGTGTACAGGGCCGTGGGGCTAACACATGCGAGGGCTGGAATGTGTGAGACATGGATGGTGCTTGTGTGTGTAGGCTTGCATGCCAAATGCAGTTGTGTGGGCACACATGTTTGGATGAATGTGTATGTAAGTAGACATGTCCGTGATGTCACGCATGTATGTTGTTTTCGGCTGCATGTATCAGCACTGTGTACATGTGCATGTGTGTGTATTTGACAAGGGTGCAACAGTGATGCAACATGGATGCATGTGACAGCGGTATGTGGAAGCCTGATTGGCAGATGTGACATGGATGCCCGTCTGAACACTGCGACACTTGGCAGAGGTGTACACATGCATGCAAGTGTGGTGGTGTGTGTATATGTGTGGTGCACTTCCTGTGTTGCATGTGATGTCTGGCTCACCTTTGCCTGCTCATGCTGTTGTATGTGTATGGATGGCGCTGGCAGTTGCGATATGGCTGTGGTATGGCTCATGTGTGCGAGTTGAAATGACATGTGTGTTGGGGATTGTGATGACATGTCTGAGGTTTGCCAATGCCACTCATGTACAACTGTCATGTGTGTATGTGTCCATTGTACAGTGCCCTGATGCCTGTGTTTTGTTTCTCCCTGTCTGCAGCGTCAACTGATGAAGAGGGCGGAGAAGGTGCTGTGGAGCACAGCGGCGGGGATCCCACCGCCAGCCGGAGACGCAAGCCCCGGCTCCCCTCCCATGTTGTGATCTCGTCGGGGAGTGAGGAGTCCGGTGCCGCATCCCAGGCCGCAGCTGCCGGGGGGAGGTCCAAGAGGCGGAGGTTGGAGTTGGACTCCTCGGCAGCAGAAGGGGCAGCTGGGACCCCACAGGGCCCAACAGGGGAAGATGGCACAGAGTCATCCAGGTTGGTGGGGGGGTTTGGTGGAAGAGGAGGCCGTGCAAGCACCAGAGACGGGGTCTGGAGGTGGGGATCCCACTGGTGCTAGTGGTGCAGTGCAGGACCAGGGACAGGAGGCAGCACAGGCCGCCGCGGAGGTGCCTGTGTGCAATCCTGTCCCTGCATCATCTTGCACCAGCAGGGATGCCTACATCCAGACCCGTTTTCAGGCAGGGGATGAGCTCACGTCAACTGGCCTTCCTCTGCCTGCGGACGTGGCTATCCGGTTCCAGGTTGAGCCTATCCTGACTGGTGTGGCGTTGCGTCAACGGGCCATGCGAGGTGACCTGCAGTCTTTTCATGAGGAGACTGCACGTCATCTCGAATGGCTCGTTGACCACGTCAGCCTGCTGGGACAGGTCACCCAGGCCGGATTCCAACGTATGATAGGGCTTGCTACGGCCCCCTCCTCAACTGGACCCCCTTCGTGCCAGTCGTCCTCCGTGCCATCTTCCCACCCATCAGTCACCTGGGTGCCCTGTGGAGCTGCCTCTGACGGTGCGGCCAGGCTGGTGGAGGAGGCATCCCTGCCACAGTCGGGAGTCGGACGTACAGCAGGGGTGGCCACATCAACGACTGCACCCCAGCCGGCGGAGGATGTGCAGGCAGCAGGAGGCAGTGCACGGGCAGAGGCACAGCAGCAGCAGCAACGTGGTGGGAGCCATGAAGGCTCGGGGCCTTCAACATCGGAGGGGCAGGCATCGGCCGGAGGGCAGGAGGACCCAGGACAGAGAGTGTCTTCCGTGTGGCAGCGGTTGGGCCACGCCATAGATGCGGAGCGGCAGCGGGCGGAAGAGGCACGGCTCACAATGGTCAGGGCGGAGAACTCCATGCGGAGGGCCCTGAGGCGGGCCGAGTGCCTCGAGGCAATCCGCAGGGGTTTGGAGGTGGACACGTCGACGGCCCTGCGGACCCTCGGGCCATGGAGGAGGACCGCCTCCGGGACATTGAGCAGGGGTTCGATGATGCCCTGGCCCGGGACATCCACAAGTGAGCCGTCAAACTAGCCCGCTGCCCTTGTACATAGTTATGTAGGTAGTGTTAGGTTTCATTTTTGTTTTGATTTTATTTGGACCTTTCGGACGTTGGCCACATTTTTGTATATAGTTTATTTTATTAGTTAGTGTAGTTAGATAGGTTTCCTTTCTTTTGTTGGGATAATGGACCCTGGCTTTTTCCCATGTACATAGTTCACTGTTGGATTGTATTTTTTTTCACATTTTAACCATGGAACAATGGCTTTCTTTTTAATTTCCCATTGGATTTTGTTTTGTGGACAGTGACTTTGGACACCATTACTTTGGAATTTTATTTTTGGTTTTGCTTATTTTCACGGACATGCTTCTTTTAATTTTTGTACATTCACATTTCTGTTTCTTTATTTTTGATTCTATTTATGTTTCCTTTAATACATTTTTTTTGGTGAACTTCAATGTGTGGTATCTCATTGGTTTCTTGCATTTCATGATATGGGTTTTGAGATTCACTGACACCCATTGGGTGTATGTGAGGGAAATGTGTTTGTTTCGGAACTTGCAATTGGTGTTCTGTGATGTAATTGCAAATTATGAGTGGGTGGATGCAATACTCGGGTGGGTGTTTTGCATTTGGAGGCTGACCATAGGGACCAGGGATCTAGATTGTGATGACATGTTGGCTGGGGAACATGAGTTGCACATGGGTGGGGGCCTGCTGGCAGGTGCCCCACAGTGTTGGGGGGTGGGGGTGGTGGGAGACATGGGTGGGGGCCTGGTGGAGGGTGCCCCTGCACTGCTGGAGGGTGGGGGGGTGGGAGACATGTGTGGGGGCCTGGTGGAGGCTGCCCCTGGTGGCTGGGGGGTGGGGGTGCTGGGAGACATGGGTGGGGGGCTGGTGGAGGCTGCCCCTGGTGGCTGGGGGGTGGGGGGGGGTGGTAGACATGGGTGGGGGCCTGGTGGAGGGTGTCCCTGCACTGCTGGGGGGTGGGGGTGGTGGGAGTCATGGGTGGGGGCCTGCTGCCAGGTGCCCCTGCACTGCTGGGGGGTGCGGGTGGTGGGAGACATGGGTGGGGGCCTGCTGGCAGGAGCCCCACAGTGCTGGGGGGTGGGGGTGGTGGGGAACATGAGTTGGACATGGGTGGGGGCTTGCTGGCAGGTGCCCCACAGTGCTGGGGGGTGGGGGTGGTGGGAGACTTGGGTGGGGGCCTGGTGGAGGGTGCCCCTGCACTGCTGGGGGGTGGGGGTGGTGAGAGACATGGGTGGGGGCCTGGTGGAGGGTGCTCCTGCGCTGCTGGGGGGTCGGGGGGGTGGGAGACATGGGTGGGGGCCTGGTGGAGGCTGTCCCTGGTGGCTGGGGGGTGGGGGTGGTGGGAGACATGGGTGGGGGCCTGGTGGAGGGTGTCCCTGCACTGCTGGGGGGTGGGGTGGTGGGAGACATGGCTGGAGGGTGCCCCTGCACTGCTGGGGGGTAGGGGTGATGGGAGACATGGGTGGGGGCCTGGTGGAGGCTGCCCCTGCACTTCTGGGGGCGTGGGGGTGGTGGGAGACATGGGTGGGGGCCTGGTGGAGGCTGCCCCTGGTGGCTGGGGGGTGGGGGTGATGGAAGACATGGGTGGGGGCCTGGTGGAGGCTGCCCCTGCACTGCTGGGGGGTGGGGGTGGTGGGAGACATGGGTGGGGGCCTGGTGGAGGCTGCCCCTGGTGGCTGGGGGGTGGGGGGGTGGGAGACATGGGTGGGGGCCTGGTGGTGGGTGCCCCTGCACTGCTGGGGGATGGGGGTGGCGGGAGACATGGGTGTGGGCCTGGTGGAGGGTGCCCCTGCACTGCTGGGGGGTGGGGGTGGTGGGAGACATGGGTGGGGGCCTGGTGGAGGGTGCCCCTGCACTGCTGGGGGGGGTGGGGGGCATGGGTGGGGGCCTGGTGGAGGGTGCCCCTGGTGGAGGGTGCCCCTGGTGGCTGGGGGTGCAGGGGGACATGCGTTGGTGGGCAGTTGTGCAAGTTGACATGTGGGTTGGCTGGTGGGCATGGCCATGGTGGATGGGATGCCTGCAGGACATGTGCAGGGTAGGCCCCTGTGGTGTGAGCCACCTGCAGGGGCCGTGGAGGGTGTAGAGGGAACACCTGGGAGGACCCACACGTGCAATTCACGTGTGGTGCTCCCCGCGCACCCCTGTAATACACGTACCCTGATGAGATCGCGTGTGGAACTTCCCGCGCACCCCTGTAATACACGTACCCTGATGGAATTGCGTGTGGAACTTCCCGCGCATCCCTGGAATACACGTACCCTGCTGATGTTGCGTGTGATACTTCCCCGCACCCTGAAATACACGTACCCTGATGAGATCGCGTGTGTAACTTCCCGCAAACCCCCGAAATACACGTACCTTGCTCATGCGCGTGTGTAACTTCGCGCGCACCCCTGAAATACACGTACCCCGCTCAATCGCGTGTGTAACTTCCCACGCACCCCCGAAATACACGTACCCCGCTCATGCACGTGTGTAACTTCCCGCGCACCCCTGAAATACACGTACCCCGCTCAATCGCGTGTGTAACTTCCCGCGCACCCCCGAAATACACGGACCCCGCTCCATTGCGTGTGTGACTTCCCGCGCACTCCCGAAATACACGTACCCCGCTCAATCGCGTGTGTAACTTCCCGCGCACCCCCGAAATACACGTACGCCGCTCAATCGCGTGTGTAACTTCCTGCGCACCCCCGAAATACACGTACCCCGCTCAATCGCGTGTGTGACTTCCCGCGCGCCCCCGAAATACACGTACCCCGCTCAATCGCGTGTGTAACTTCCCGCGCACCCCGATGTACACGTACCCTGCTCAATCGCGTGTGTAACTTCCCGCGCACCCCCGCAATACACGTGCCCCGCTCGCACAGGCCCAATTGCTGTATGTTGCCACTTTTGTGATGCGCTGGGACTCTACCGCCTGCCTTTGTGTGGCGGACGTGTTTCAGCTTGTGCGTGCCTTTGGCTGTGCGTGGCTTTGCCCTATTCGTTTCCATGAATAAGTGTGGTTTGAGTGTGTGTGGGCGTTCCGTCTGCTTCCCTGCAGTACATCCACAGTTACGCCCTTATTTTCGCGCGTTATTCCCCATTCCGCGCGTTACGCCCCGTGTCCCGCCCACTTTCTGGTGTATGCGCTGAGGTTGTGCGCTTTCACTGTGCGTGTCACGCACGCCTTTCGGGATGTTGCAGTGACTTGTGCGCCATGCACGGGTTTGGCGCACATCCCGAGGTAAACACGCACAGGGACTTCCATGAATCGCACGCGTGCGCGTGCGCCTGTTTTTTTGCGCTTGCGCCTGCTTGCGCAAAGATTTTCGGCGCACGTTTGTTCCATGAATCGGCCCCCATGTGTCAATATGAAGATAAAGAAGACTTAGCTATACTACAATCAAAACTAAACAATGAGCAACGTAGCATTTTTCAAGAAATAACAAAAGAAATTGCACATGGTGTACAACATGAAAACAGAATGCACCTGCCAAAATTACAAACCTATACTATTGTACGTCAGTGGTGAAGCTGGTTCTGGCAAAACATTCCTAATCAAAATTATCAGTAAGTTCCTTCAACAATTGACAAACAACAAACTGTCAGCTGTTGTCACTGCCGCCACAGGTTTAGCTGCTTACAACATAGGTGGTGTCACTTTACACCGATTACTACTCCTGCTAGTAGAACGCCAAAACAAATTAGACTATTACAAACTTTCTACAGAAGCTGCAATGGAACTACGCAGAGTATTGATGCAAATGAAAATGCTACTAATAGATGAAGTGAGCATGGTGTCCAACCTAACAAACTATGAAGAGCTCTTTGCAGGAAAACACATTATTGTTTTCGGAGATCTTCTTCAATTGACACCAGTAAAAGGTGAGCCTATTTTTAAAACATTAGGACACAAACTCTGCCGTAAAACTGTTGGCAGCATTGGAAATGTCAACTTTTGGCAACATTTCCAATACAGAGAATTAACAGAAAACATGCGGCAATCTACAGATCTCTCTTATGCCAACATCTTAAAAAGTATCAGAGTTGGTTTACTTTCTAAAGAAGCAGAAGCAATATTGAAAACCCGACACATTCATGCACTTTATGGTGATAATGCATGTGCTACAGATGGTATGGAACAATTAGCCCACAAAAATGTCAATTGTATGGCCTTAATGCCAACTCTTGCAAGCTGTAAAAAATTCAATGAAATAATGTTAAGTAAAGAAATGCAACCAATAATGGAAATTAGCGCCACAGACAAACTAGATGTACATGGTATGACAATACCCATGTGTGAGCAAGCCACAACAAGACTAAATAGTTTAGAAAAATCAATCTCAAACACAGCAGGCTTGGAAAAGATATTAAAATTATCCTTAAATTGCAGAGTAATGCTTAAACGTAACCTTGATGTGGACCAAGGACTAGTTAATGGAGCACTGGGTACAGTTGTTGGCTTTCAAACATACCCACGCGACAACAAAATTCAGTTTGTCAATATTCTCTTTGACAAACTTTCAGAAGTAAAAAGGATAGGACGCTCAACAGCTCGATTCCTTCTCTTCAAAGACATGTATGTACGCAGAGAACAATTTTCTCTAACTCTTGCATACGCAGTCACCATTCATAAATCACAAGGTCTTACCCTAGACAAAGCAATGATAGACATTGGTAACACAGTCTTTAAAGAAGGCATGAGCTACGTAGCACTATCACGCTTACGTACACTTGACGGTCTATTTCTAATCAACTTTGATGCAAGTAAAGTAAACGCTGATATTCCTTGCATTTTAGAATAAAGTAAAGTAAACGCTGATATTCCTTGCATTTTAGAATACAATAGACTTTGCTCACTATACACCCCCCATCTAAACACATATTCTGTACCACAAAAAGTAAAACGTTCTAATAGAAAACTAAATCAAATAGAAATGCAACAGGATGTCACTGCAAATCTTCCAAAGAGAGTAAAAGAAACTAAAACTTCATCAAGTACCACAAACATAAAAGAACCCATTAGGGAAAGTAAACCAGGTACTTCATCAAAGAAGGAAAACAAACTAAAAAAAAATCAATCAGGTACAGAACTACATGGTCCATTTAAACTTTCAAATGTAGTTGGAGTAAGTTGCTACGCAAACGTAGCAATGAATATTCTATTTCAATTGCCACCAACTGTTGACAACATTTACTTACACAGTACAGACCAATTGTCTTTGCAAATGTTAGTACTTCACAGATATGCAACAAACAATCCTGATAACACGTATAGTGTTTATGGAATAAGACAACAATTGGACTACTGTGCTGGAATGGTTAAATTCACTATAAACTCACAGGAGGATCCACAAGAATTTCTAATATACTTACTACAAGTACTGGAAAATAAAAACATACCTATAAATGAAATCTTCCAGATTTCATACATGTGGAAACATACATGCACTCTCTGCAACAACGTGACACACGAAGAAATCCCCAATGAATGCTTCATATATATATATCAATACCTAATTGTGAATCCATTCCATTTCAGCAACTTGTACAAAATGCAAACCATGGTAGATTATGTACTACCTGCAATTTCGGATAATTGCTCCACGTTAGTAATACAAACACATAGTAAATACGTAATACTAATGCTTCTACGTTACAATGCAGATGGTGCCAAAAACAACTGCAAGCTGACTGGATTCACACATGGTCAAATATCACTTGGTAAGAAAACCTTCACAACAATAGGTATAATCTACCACGCAGGAGCCACAACCAATTCAGGGCACTACACTGCATATATAAAAAAGAAATGTGGATGGTTTGACTGTAATGATAGTACCATTACTCTAAAGCAGAGATTACCAGAAAATCTTACAAACGCTTATTTCATGTTTTAAAACCAAAATTTGATAACTAAACTTTACTTAAACCTTAAGTAAACTTGTAGTAAAACAATTATAAACTGTTAAAATATTCCAAAAGCGATCTAACTGCCCAAAGATTCCACAACAACTAATCAGATAAATGAATACCACTAAATTAGAGCAACAAAATACAGTTAGAATATGCCAATTGGTATCTAACTGCTCCAAAATTTTACAATATCCAAACAAATAAATAATATGTTACTGCTCCAAAAAACTGCAACAAGCCAATGTATGAAGCATTAGCCAGAAACAAGAAGTGAACACTGAAAACAAACAAATAAACTGTAGTATAACAGAAAAAGTTTTTTTTAATCCACCATGGATTTTTTTTTCTCCCACAGACCCAATGATTTTATCAACAAACACAGAAACTGAGCAAATTGCACAGTACTCTGGTTTGTAATCTACTAAATATGAGGGTCCATAAAATAAAAATGTTGATTATACAATGTAATAAGTCATTACAAAATACTAATACTAACATACTATTTTCTTTTATCACAGAAATGAACAGAAAATACATGTACCCCAGTTACTAAACCAAACAGTAAGTATATTATAATAAGTACAACCATCGCAGCATATCACACCCATAATGGCTTATAACTTTGTTCCTTATAAATTTATTTTTGACTCAAAGTTATTAGCAACTATAAGTATGATATGCTTGGTGGTTGTGGCCAGGGCAAAGAGTCTTGGGTGCATGGCCAAATGGTCATACAGCCAACACTCTATGCCCTGGCCACAACCACCACAGCATATCACACCCATAGAGTCAAACATTTCAACTATGGCGTATGGAAACTTTTAATGTCCGCAGACATTATGAGTGTTCTTAGAACACTTTCAACTTGCCAGCGAACAATACGGACAGCGTCCTCAGAACACCGCCATTTTGCTTATTTGCGAACATTTCAGGACACCACAAATGTTCTTAGAACACATTCAACTTGCCAGAGAACAGAACGGACAGCGTCTTCAGGACACCCCCTATGAACATTTCAGGACACTGCAAGTGTTCTTAGAACACATTCACCTTGCCAGAGAACAATACGGACAGTGTCTTCAGGACACCCCCATTTTGTTTATTTACGAAAATTTCGGAACACCACGAGTGTTCTTAGAACACATTCAACTTCCCATTGAACAATACAGACAGCGTCCTCAGGACACCCCCATTTTGTTTATTTACGAACATTTCAGAACACCACCAGTGTTCTTAGAACACATTCAACTTGCCAGATAACAATATGATGGACAGCATCTTCAGGACACCCCTTACGAACATTTCAGGACACCGCGAGTGTTCTTCGAACACTTTCAGCTTGCTTGCGAACAAAACTGACACATATTGCGTCCTCAGAACACCCCCCATTTAGTTCAATTAGAACATTTCAGAACAGCCGTTTTGTCCGCGGACAAATCAAACACAACAAGAGCGTCTACCACATAAAAAAACACAACATTTAACCTATCTCATACTCTCCCACCCTCCCCAAACACTCTTACACACAAACACAATCTACTAAATACAAATTTTAAACCAAGTTTCACCGCGCTGTCCGCGAATCCAAGATGGCGGGCACTACCGAAAATCTGACGCCCTCCATGCTCTGCGCCGTCCAATCAGCTAACGCGTTGCATGTCCGCGGACATCACGCAAGCCGATTGGCCAATCAGGACACTGTCCGCAGAGCGAACAGGGAAGTCTGTCCGCAGACCTAACACAGATATCACTAATCTTTTATGACCTACTTTTTGGCCATTTTAAAAATAACCATTGGACAGATTTTCGCCAAATCTGCAAAAGCACGCTTTCGGGACCAAGCCGCTACTCCTGGTCCAAATTTGGTGAAAATCCGTCCAGCGGTTTGGGCTGTAGGGACAAGCAAAGTTTTTTTCCCCATTCAGTCCATGGGGAAAAAAAAAGTTTTGGGATCCCCCCTATAACTTTGCCCCCCCCCTGACGAATCCTCACCAAACTTTGCAAAACAATTTAGAGTGGGCCATATACTTTTTTGCAAAGTTTGGTGAGGATTTGTTCAGGGGGAGCAAAGTTATAAGCCGCCCAAAAAGTGCTCTTCCTATGGAAACAGCAACTTAACCATAACTACATGGCCACTACTGTGGCCATGTAATATATACCACATATTTATAACTTCGCTCCCCCTGGACAAATCCTCACCAAACTTTGCCAAAAAAACATACGGCCCGCTCTGAATTTGTTTGGCAAGTTTGATGAGGTTTTGTCAAGGGGGGCAAAGTTATAGATGGGTCCCAATATTTTTTTTTTCCATAGACGTAATGGAAAGAATTTTGCTCACACCTACAGCCCAAACCGCTGGACGGATTTTCACCAAATTTGCACCAGGAGTGGCGGCTTGGTCCCAAAAGCGTGCTTTTGTAAATGTGGTGTAAAGCCGTCCAGCTATTTTTTTTTTAATACGACCAAAAAGTAGGTCCAAAAAATTAGTGATATCTGGCTTCCCTTCACGGACCCATTTCCCTGTTTGGTCTCGGACAGCATCCGATTGGCCTAGAATGGGACGTGATGTCCGCGGACATCGGACGTGCCCCCTGATTGGATGGTGAAAAGCGTGAAGTGCGTCAGATTTTTGGAAATGCACGCCATGTTGGATTTGTAGACATTCTGGGTTTTTCACCCCAAATGTCCGCGAACAGTCCGGATGCCCAGGGACAGCCCTGTGATGTCCTCAAGCACTTTAGATGTTCGGGGACATCTGTGCCTATTTCTGCATTATTTGGATGGCTTATAACTTTGGCGCCACTCAATGAAACTGCATGAGATTTTGGAATTAAATTCTGGACTTGAATCTAAATGGTTCTGGAAAGTGTGGAGCTGTTTTGTCAAAAGGGAACACATTTAGAGGGGGGTCCCAAAATATTGTAAAGGCTTATAAATGTGGCGCCATTTGACAAATCCGCATAAAAGTTTGCAAAACAATTTTAAATCTAGATATGAATGTTTTTGTAAAGTTTGGTGGGATTTTCTCAAGAGGGGGCTAAATAAGAACGGTGGGTCTCAGCATGTTTGATGGCTTATAACTTTGTTGCCGTTTGACGAATGTGTACACATTTTTTCAGAAAGATTGTAGAACCAACCTTGAATGATTGTGTAATGAGTGAATGGATTTTGTCAAGTGGGGGCTAAGTTATATGACTATTGTATGTAAATACATTTTGACACTTTGGAAAAAATAAAACATGGGTGGATTTCAAGCAAACTCGTTTTTTAGGAGCATTGGCAAGGACCTTAAAGCATGGTTTTGCAAATGTGCCCGTGTTTTATTTTTTGACAAGTGTCATAATGTAGGTACAAAAAATAGTGATATACCTTTGGTGACTGAGGTATAACCTGTCGCAATGGGCAGTAGCTAGATTGTCCAGGTGATTGTATAAGGTCATGACCCGGACAAACTGGCTACTGGCCATGAACGTGAGGGACGTCAAATGGTGTTAAAGTGGCCCTATCCACCGGGGATCGGCTATGTGGTGAAGTTATTCTAAAGTAGGATAGGTTTGAAAGGGAAAATAAATGTGCTTGTGGTAATATGGTTATAGGGTTCTGACTTCGCCTTCTGCAGGCTGCCATGGAAAGGGAAGAGGGGCTCTGTACGGAGCCCCGCCTTCTCTTTCCATGGTGGCCATTTTGGAAAAGGATTTTCCTTCCTACAAATCTATTTTTTAGCACCCCGCGTTCCCTCTTTGGGAACCAGTGGTGCTAATGGTCTTTATCTACCATTGCAGGGCCTGCAATGGAGGATAATGGTCCAGAGCCCTTGTTATGTTTTTATTTATTTTTCATAACGCACCGTAGCCTGCAGGCATCAGAGCACACACAGACACGCTTCACTTGAGCCAATAACTTGGGCTGCTGGGCCGTTATACCCCGTTCCGGTCCCTGGAACGGGGATGAACGTCACTTTATTCGCATTAGCATAACACAAAATGCTAATGGATATGTTGGAAAAACGTATTGAGTCTATGTTCTTTACTGAGAAATGTAAAGTAGATGGAGTCTATAAGATTTTTATTAGTTCTATTTTTTAACTGTGAAAGGTGGTTGCTAAAGGAACCTTTCATTTCTTGTTTAAAAAAAATATATGTTTGCAGGAGGGTTTAGAACATAAGTTGAGGAGGGAAATGAGGGAAGAGGCCCCAAGCACTAATATGCAGGGGCAGGTGGACAGGGGAAATTGTTGCACGTGTGTTACTTCCAAGTTAGTGGGCAGTGTTTCTCATGCTCCTTCATTACAACTTCAAACGCACATCGAAATTGCCTCCCCCTGCAGAGTGGTGAGTTGCACTATAAACAGAGGACTGGTGTCTTCCAAAGATATGGATCAACAGCCTCTTTTATTACTTGCAAGGTAGCTGGTGGAATTTTGTGTCCCACAGAGGTAGGCTGTGTGGTAACAGTATTGGTTGAGGAAGATGATGTGGAGGAAAACAGCCTACTACTTGCTAAGAAAGGAACAATCTTTCGGAGAGCATTGCAGTAGTTGGATTTGGTGTGGCGGCGCATGGAGGTGGTCCCGTAGGAGTAATGTCCAGGTAGTACGCGACTGAGTACAAAGCACTCGGTGAATTTCACTTTTGTAGTTTTAGCCTTTACATTCCAAACAGTGGTAAAGAACTGCCACCTCCTTGATTCTCTCTGGGTGGTAGGGGTAGGCACTTCCTCTACCTCATCTTCTTGGTCCTCTTCATTGTCTTTGGAAATACTGCACCTTTTATGTTGTGTGGGTCCTGCAGCTGGTGGGGGTGGTGACTCTTGGGGAGGAGGGATGGCAATAGCTGATGCCATTTTTAAGATGAATAGAAGTTTTGCTACTATTCTTCCAGGTATGTGCTTTGTACTAGATTGTTAATGGATAATGAGTAAGAATAGGTGTAGATTGTTAATGGATAATGAGTAAGAATAGGTGTAGGAGCTATGCAAGGGTACATTTTGAGCTTGAAAGTTCCTAGATCAGTAGAAAATGAAGTTCCGAACTGTCCTCGAAGCAAGGACCTGAACGCGAAGTGCAAATGCGTTCATGGACACGTCATCATGCAACGCACAAGCGCATAGTCACGTGGCACTGTCCGAAAGGTCCACAATGACATCAGACGTTTGCGGACGTCGCAGAATCAAAAACTGGGAACAGTATAAAAGTGTTAACAATGATGCTAGAAGGTGGGAAATGGCAGAGTTTTAAGGTGAAACGTTGTAAATTGCACAAAAACGTTGCTATTTTGGGGTAAGTGTGATATTAGTAAGTTGTACGAAAATAGCATGCACTCGTAAAAACCCATGGAATTATCTTGAAAAAAAAGTTGTTAAAGAGACGGTATGGTTAAGTTGCACCAATACAAACCTATCAAATTCAATTAAAAAACATTGTTAAAGGGACTTTATGGTTAGGTTACACTAATAAAAACCTATAATATTCACTGAAAAAACTATGTAAAGGGGGTGTTATGGTCAAGTTGCAGTTTGACGCGTCTCACTTTTTTAATTGACAAATCAGCGGGTTTGCAAATCAGCGGGTTTGATTGGTCAAGAGGTGTCTGTGGAGACCGAATCAGGAAGTGAGTCCATGTACCGGACGCACATATCACAATTCTTTTTCATCCTACTTTTTGGCTATTTAAAAAAAAACTACTGGATGGATTTACACCAAAGGTCCAAAAGAACGCTTTCGGGACCAAGCCACCGCACCTCGTGCAGGTTTGGTGCAAATCCATCCAGCGGTTTGGGCTGTAGGTATGAGCTAATTATTTTTCTCCATTATGTCTATGAGGAGTTCAAAAGTGTTGGGGTCCCCCCGAAACCTCCCCCCACACCCTTGACGAAACAGTACTAAACTTTGAACAATCATTCAGAGGTGGCCATATACATTTTTTGGAAAAGATGGAAAGGTTGGTGAGGATTTGTTAAACGGTGCCAAAGTTATAAGCCGCCCAGTAAGTGCGCTTCCTATGAGTTGAGCATCTTAACTATAAGCGGCCGTATAATATATATATTTCTAGAGTGCCTTTTTCTAGGGTGTACTCAACATAGAAGAGGGACTAATTAGAAAATGTAACCCTCTTTCGATGTTAACAGCCCACATACCATGTACGAATAAAATTGCGCAAACCACAGTTGGCAAAACCATGTGACCAAGCTAGGAGAGGTAGCGAAACACATCATTTGTTTGCTGTGCCTCCCATAATCTTCTGTTGGGTGCGAATTGAAAGCAATCATTTTTAATATATTTTGAAGAATAAAGAGGTGGTTTTAAATCTGTTAAGACACTTTGGATATTGGTGTTTTCCTAAGAAATCTGCAACTGCTTCATCTATCCACTACTACTGCCTGTGAGTGCGGCTCGTCATACCGGTGGGTCTGCATTGGTGAATTCTAGAAGAAAAAAAAATATATATATATATATAAAGACAAAACTTTGTTAAAGGGACGTTATGGTTACAAGTAAAACCAGAAAACCGCAGAAATTAACCAGTTGTGGTAAACTATGCAACCATAACTCGTGCCACCATCGTTCACTGCTAAGACAAACATCTAGTACATGAAAGATGAAATCACAAATGTCATTGATGACATCACTTATCAAAATAATGTTGATGAATATTCCCTACAAGGGGTAGTGTTTATAATGTTGGTAACACAATGTCAGGGTTCATCGGGAGATCTATCAAACTACTTAATGTATTAAGTATGTATGTTCTGATCTAAAAAAACATTATATTCAAGTGTTGTTAATACAGGAACCTAATCATACATACACATAGTCATTGGTTGCAGCATGTACCAAAGGAGTGCAATATTTTTAATCTGGTAATTTACAATAATAAAATAATAAATGCTACCTTATCAAATTTTTGCGTGATGGTAAACATTGAATAAATAGCTCACAATTTCAAACCTACGACACACTTGTGTTAGTGCAAAAAAGACATATAAAAACACAGAATGCATACAAATTAAAGCCATATACAGGTAAATAAAAGTAAGGAAGAAAGAAACAACATCACCAAAACATGACAATAACATTAGAGTTGATTATCATGTACACAAATGAATTGTGTGTTTGAGGCCTGCTTATTGCCCCATATGTGTGCATTATGAGGTCAAATCAAACTATATAGAACGTACTTTAAGAAGATATAAGAAGTGTAATGTTTATAAATAGCACCATGTCAATTTGTTTTAATTCTCATTAGTAAAAAGAAAAACTAGCCTACACACGTCAGTGAACAAAAACAAGTGGCCCAGATATGTGATGTCATCAGTGATGTCATCAATGACATTTGTGATGTCATCTTACAAGTACTGGGTGTTTTTCTTAGCAGTGCATGATAGTGGTGCGAGTTATGGTTGCTTACCTTACCATAACTGGCGAATTTCTGCATTTTTTTCGGTTTTACTTGTAAACATAATGTCCCTTTGACAAAGTTTTTTCATTTAATTTCATATCTTTTTATTAGTGCAACTTAACGATAATGTCCCTTTAAAAAAGTTTTTTTAATTGAATTTCATGGGTTTTTATTAGTGCAACTTCACCATAACGTCCCTATAACAAAGCTTTTTCCGTGAATTTCTGGGGTTTTTACCAGTGCACCCGAATTTGCTGCAACTTACTAATATCATACTTACCCCAATATAACAACATCTTTCTCCAATTTAGAAAGTTTCACCTTAAAACTCTGCCATTCCCCACCTTCTAGCATCATTTTTAACAATTCTGTACACTTTTTGCAACTTTTACCGACTGTTTTTGTGTTCGCCGATGTTCGCGAAAGTTTGACATCATGGTTGACTTTTCAGACAGTGTCATGTGAGCACATGATCGCGCGCGGCATGATGACATGTCTGCGAATGTGTCTGTACTTCGCAAACAGTCCGGAACTGCATTTATGAGCTCAACTAAGAACTTTGAAGCTCAAAATGTACCCTTGAACAGCCCCTACACCTATTCGTACTCATTACCATTTAACAATCTAGCACACAGCACATACTTGGAAGAATATTAGGAAAACTGCTTTTTATCTTAAAAATTGCATCAACTTTTGCCATCCCTCCCCCAAAGAGCCACCACCACCACCAGCTTGAGGACCAACACAACAAAAGAAGTGCAATTCTTCAAAAGACAATCAAGAAGACCAGGAAAATTAGGTAGAAGAAGTGCCTACCTCTAGCACCCAGCGAGAATCATGGGTGTGGCAGTTCTTTACCACTGTTGGAAATGTACCAAAGGCTAAAGCTACCAAAGTGAAATGCACAGTCGCGGACAACCTGGGCATTAATCCTATGGGACCACCTACATGCGCCACCACACCAAGTCCAACCAGCGCAATGCTCTTAGAAAGGCTGTTCCTTTCTTAAAAAGTACTATGCTGTCTTCATCTACCTCATCTTTCTCAACCAATGCTGTAACCACTTCGACTTCTGTGGGACAAAAATCCCACAAGCTAACTTGCAAGCAATAAAAGAGGCTGTTGATTCACATCTTTTGAAAACAACAGTAATCTGTATATACTGCAACAAACCACTCTGCAGGGGGGAGCAATTACGCCGTGCTTTTGAAGCTGTAATTAAGGAGCATGAGAAACACTGCCCTCTACCTTAGATTTAACACATACGCAACATCTTCCCCTGTCCGCCTGCCCCTCCATAAGTGTGGTTGGTGCCCCTTCCCTCATTTTCCTTCCCACCTTACTTTCTGGCCAGGCCTGCAACAAAAAGAAATACCCAAAAAAACATTTAAAAAAGGTTCCTTTAGGAACCACCTTTCACAGTTAAAAAATAGAATTAAAGAAATAAGCTCATAGACTCCATCTACAATAAGATTCTCCAACATTGGCATTAACATTTTCTACTATGCCAATGGAAATAATACCTATTAAACTTTCACCCACCAACTGCCACTTGTAATGTTCTACAAATCTTTTGCATCTACATTTCCCATACGTATACCAAAAAATGCACATATGCATTGTGCAGTGACAGAAGTGCATAAATAAAAGGGGTAGTAAAGATGGACAAGTGCTCATCGGAGCCAAGGAGGGAAGTGCCAAAGGATCCTAAGGTGGAAGGCTACTAGCTAATTGCTGGTGCAGAGTAGTGCCAAGGGTGGGGTACATCTTAACCATAATGTCCCTTTAAAAAAAGTTATTTCTGCCATTTGAATACGTTTTCATAAGTGAAAATGTTTCATAATGTTAAATCACTGTATATAAGTTATTAATAATTCTTCTTTTAACATATGAAACAATTATAAACCTCCTTTAACCAACATCATTTTTGCAACGCATACTTACGTGAGTCGTTATCAGCAGGGCATAGCCCAATAGGCAAATCATAGGAGGCATTTGTCTTTGCCGAAGGCCTGGCCTCTGCCCACGGCATACAAAACTTATATTACTGTTTTTTGTACTTGCGTTTCCCCACTTTCAAAATAATAAAACACAGGACAGATTTGCAAAAGCATACTTTCCGTTCCCTGCTGATGCTCCTCGCGCAAGTTTGCTGCAATCCTGTCCAGCACTCCGGACTGCAGTCACAAGAAGATTTCTTTTCTCCCATTTAAATCTACAGCTTCGGCCATGCTGCATGCCCCAATAAGTAAATCAAAGTAGGCATTCGTCCTTGCGGAGGGCCAGGCCCATTGTCCATACACCAAACATATATCACTATTTGTTGTGCTTACATTTGGACACTTTGGAAAAATAAAACACAAAACATTTGCAAAACCATGCTTTCAGGTCCTTGTGGATGCTCCTCGCGCAGGTTTGTTGTCATTCAGTACAGCACCATGAAAACCGTGCAAGCTAAATATTTCTTCCCTTTTTAACCCAGGGTTCGGCCATGCTGCATGCCCCAATAATCAAATCAGAGTACATGATCATCAAGTGATTGCAGGGCGGTAGAATGGGTGGATCATTGCGCTTCATCTAGTACTTTAAACAGCTTACCCTGCTGCTGGTGATAGGGTTCTTTTGTGACGGTGCCCTTCCTTCTTCAAGTGTTAGGTTTCGAATAGGAGAGTGAGCCCTGTTCACCTCAGCACTGGGATATTCAATAAGTAACTGTTATCGTAATGAAGCAGTCTTCAAAACCCTTCTTTATTCTGTATTTATTGTTATAACTCAGCCAACAAGTGATTCGACTCTCGAGAGTCTTTCTCAAGGCATGTGGATTGTGGGACAGCCTTTGCTATGAGGTTGTGGAAATGAGTCCAGCATCCAATCGCAATATCTTGTTCCACTATGGTCGCAAATAAGGGTGGGTAATGATTTCAAGGGATGGCGTGTTGACCGCGTGTGCACCTGGTTCGGCGTGCATGGTAATTATGTGCTGATTAGCATTGTCTTGGTGTGTATGCAGCGATAGTCACAGCGATCAGTTCATGCAATCCTGTGCAGCACTTCGGGCTGTAGCCATGGACAGTATTTTAGCCACAGGCTGAACTATTTTCCCATTCAAACCTATCCCGATTTTGAAAAACTTCACCACATGACCATGACCACTTTAACCCCATTGCCAGTCCCTCGTGGTCATGTCTAGTAGCCAGATTATCTGAGTCATGGCCAGACTCAGACAATCTGGCCACTGCCCATGGCCACAGGCCATGATTCAGACAATCTGGCCACTGCCCAAGGCCACCGGCTATATCTCAGTCACCAATGGTATATCACTATTTTTTGTAACTATATTATGACACTTTTAAAAAAATAAAACGCGGACACATATGCCAAACCATGCTTTCAAATCCTTGCCAATGCTCCCTGCACAACCTCCCTGCAAATTCATCCATGTTTTATTTTTTGAAAAGTGTTAAAATGTGTGTACATAAAATAGTCATATAACTTTGCTCCCAGTTGACAAAATTCATTCAGACTTTGCAGAACAATTCAAGGTCTGGTCTATAATCTTTCTAAAATCTTTGGTGCACATTCGTCAAACAGCAACAAAGTTATAACCCATCTAAAAATGTTGAACCCCCGCTCTAATTTTGCTCCCTCTTCACAAATTCCCACCAGTCTTTGTAAAAACATTCAACTCTGGGTCGTAAATCTTTTTGCAAACCTTTGTGCAGATTCGAGAAACGGCATCAAATGTATAAGCGTTTCAAATATTTTGGGACCTCCCCTCTAATTTTGTTCCCTCTTGGCAAAACAGCACCAAACTGTGTGGTACCATTAAGGTCATGTCTAGAATAATATCACATTTCATACTGTTTCATTGAGTGGCGCCAAAGTTACACGCAATCCAAAAAATGCTTTTCACCAACCCTGTAATGCAAAAATATGTCTTGATGCCCCACAACACCTGAGATGTTCGCGAACATCACAGGGCTGTCCCCGAACTGTTAGCGGACATCGAAAATAAATAAAACGCCTGCTTTTTAGCTTTTTATTGTCAAATCCCATCCCATCCTCATCACCCCTCACCTCCCCAGAGATTGTTTCATTAGTTTGACAAGTTCAATGTTTTTAATCCGTTTTTATCGCAATGTTCGCGGACAATGGGCATTGTCTGCCAATCCAACATGGCGGGCGTTTCCCAAAAATATGACGCAATTCACCCTTTTCACCATCCACTCAGCAGGCGTGTCCGATGTCCGCGGACATCACAACGGCCCATGGACCAATCGGAGGCCCGCCCGGGGACCAAACAGGGAAGTGAATCCGTGGACCAAACCCAGATATCACAAAGGTTTTTTTTACCTACTTTTTCGCCGTTTTAAAAAAAAAAACGCCTGGACGGGTTTACACCAAATTTACAAAAGCACGCTTTTGGGACCAAGCTGCTGATGGAAATCTGGTGAAATTCCATCCAGTGGTTGGGCCTGTAGGCGTGAGCATAATTTATGATCTATTGCGTCTATGGGAAAAACCACACATTTTGGGACCCCCCCATCAACTTTGGCCCCCCCCTGCATGAAACCTCCCTAAACTCTGCAGGATCAATCTGACGGGCCCCTATACTTTATTTGCATAGTTTCGTGAGGATTCGTCCAGAGGGAGCAAAGTTCTAAGCTGCCCAAAAAGTTCTCTTCCTATGGGTTGAACAACTTAAAGGAATGGTGCGGTCAAAAATATTATTGTCCCTATGGTTGGGCCATGCGTTTTTAACCATAGGTTGATCGATCGTACAAACATTTCCTATGCATCTTACCGTAGTTCTCGTCTTTTGTACCCAATCAAAATCAGGCAGCAGGGCGTGGCCATCTTGTGATAATCTTATCAGTTGCCGCATTGCCCTGAATGGACTGCCTTTGCGGCACTAAATCATATCCCCCGCCCCTGACTTGACATCACCAAATCATTGATATTCTCCGCCTTTCTCCCTGACGTTACTGGGCAGCGTAGCCAAACGCGCCCAGTCGTCACCTACACGACTTGACGCAAAACCCGGAAAACACACATCGTCTCACAACACAGCGCATCACAATTCGGAATATGAAACTGTACTTTAAAAGGAAACAGCAAGACTGTACAATTGGTAAAGTACATTTATTTCACATTAAGTGCTTCAAGAACATTTGGCGAATGACATATTCAATCAAAATTGAACTTTTTTTCTTTGCTCTCGATCCGCAAATGTTTATCGTGAGTCGCGCACTGTTCCTTTTGGGTACCCAGGGTGTTCGTTTTGGGTAAAAGAAGCACTTTGGTCGCACAGGGAATTGCAAGGCTTGTGCATCAACTTGGCACTAGACCACCGTAATGATTATGTTGCTCCTAATCGCTGGTACAGCGTAAGGGCATATCGGCCCTTGGCGATCGTCCCAAAAAAGAGTCCAATAAATCCAGTGATTGACATGTAGCTGCAGCTGGCGGTTGAAGAAACCATCGATTGGGGTCTGGAATAGATGACAATCGCAGAATGGCAGGATGTACCTGTTTGCAAAACATAAAAATAGAAATGTGTCTCAGTAGCCGATCTTTATTCCAATTAATCATTTTACTTATTAGCACAGACGTGACACAATGTGAACAGAGAGAACACAACGTGGAAAGTACTCCACTATTTGCTTCCGAGGATAGTGCAATGGAGTATGTTCAGCTCTAAACGTAATGCTTAAGCTGAGGCAACAATTCGAGGTGCACAATGCAATGATTTATAGCGTTGAACCAGTGGGAAACGAGTGGTGGTCTATATATGTGTTGATGCTGGACTGCCCATGTGCCCGGTAGAAAGACCAGCACACAAAGGTTGTACTTGCGTTTCATTGCAATATGCCACACAGAACAAACGAGTACAATGTAACCCAGCAATAACGGTCAGCTATTGATATTTGGACTAGTTCTGGTATAAAATCGTCTGAAGTGAAACTTACATTATATTCATTTCCATTCTCTTGGAGTAATGCAGACCGTAACGCAGACTCAGTTCGTGTCAACGATTTTTCATAAACTGAACTTACATGTAACTAAGTCAGTCATGGAATGGACAACCTTATCATATCTTATGTTTTTACACCCCTCCTTCAATTCAATCCCTTTCGGAATGGCCCTGTCTCTCAAGGTCATAAAACAATAGAACTGTATACTGTCTGTGTGACGCGTGGGCTTCCTCAGCTCGCAGGTAGAAATTCAAAGCTGGTGACCTTCACTCACAATGAACATACATTCTTAGTTTGCAACATCTCGTGTCAATGCATCCATGAGATCTGGAATTGTGAAGCACAGGCCCTGGAGGAAAAATTTGGGGGCTGTCGCTGCTCGCTGTTCGTGGCGCTGCTGAGGGGTAGGGGAAACTTGGTAATGACAGAATGCGCCCTACTCCAAAATTGTAGTCGAGGAAACATAAAAACAGAGTCAAAGTGTGTCTAGCAATAGCCCCACCTCTGCTTATCTCACAGCCTCCTAACCCATGGCATGTTTTCACAGTCAGTACTTCTTGCGTGCCTAGTATCTTATGTAGCCTAGTTCTCATCCCTTTTGTGTGAAGAGCAGTTATTTAGAGGCTTGGGTAACTGTATGGTAAGGCAACTGCCGAAACCCAAAGATTCTTACACACCGTTACCCATCTGGCCCTACCACGATAAATGAAGGTCCCACAGTAGCTGGACGAAACTGTGAAATGTGAAAGCACAGTGTTACATTGTATGGCAATCGTAAAAATTGTACTATTTTAAAAAAAAAAGGACAAAGAGAATACATTTCAAAAGAGAAATTGCATACTTTATTTGAACCCTTCATAAAATCATTTTTGGCAAAAATAAAAACAGATGGTAATCATTTGTACCGGGATTTGAACTGTTCAACGAGCTATGCTTTGGGTGGACATGGCACGTTGGCAATGTTTTGTGGTAATGTATGTGTGCTCTGAACAAAAGCGTGCACAATTCCACGAGTATGCATCTCTACGACATTAATAAGATATTTAACAAAAACAAATTCCATTTCCTCATATACTGGCTTGACCACCCATGTTTTGCTTCTTTTTGTAAAGGCCATAGTGTAGCAAAGCATCCCTAAGTTTCCTGCAGTCCTAGATTGTTCACGGCCTACAATCTCGTTATGCGCTAATACCGCTAGTAATGTCCTATATTTCATCCCCCCGATGCTGAAATGCAATCTTTTTGGCCTGTACTTTAGGCACATATTGTGGAACACCTCCAAATCTCCTATGTGAAAGAATTCTGTGAGTCCCTTCAGATCTCTTGATATAGTTTTATCAAACGCAATCTTCTCAAGGGCTTGTATGGAGGTGAAGATGGAATCAACCACTTCTTCTTCCGTGCCTGCTCCGGGGACAAAGGGCCATGTTCACATTGGTGGAAATGTTGGTTTTCTGTCCAGTGGTGAACGTTGGAACAGTGGTGCATTAGTGACTGCCATTTTTCCAGTAGACTTTCCTCAGACCCATCACATGTTTTGGAGCTCCACCAAAGATGGTTGCTGAAAGACTGGGACCATTGTGAAATACTTTCCAAACCTTTTCTTTTCTTCCCTGCAGCCGAGATTTTTTTATTGATTGATTTGGCAACATGCCATACATCAAATTGATGTTTAATATTTGGAAACTGCTCTCTCCATGGCCACTGAGGATTTACATTCAGGCACCTGCACGACCACCGAACTCGCAATTTTTTTTACTTTCCATGTCCTGAAAGTGGTATGTCCAGTACTCAGCAGAAAAGTAGGCTGTCACACTGTCCATCGCCGGCTAGCCTGAACCGTTTGTCGGAGAATGTACTTTGAATAGACAATTGTTCAATTTTCCAAGCTTCACTAATGGCAGAGAATAGATAATCACGTTGATATTTGTAGTACTGCGTTTTAGAAATGAAATGGAGTCCCACAAACTGACAGAAACTGGATAACTTCCTGAAACTAGAGCCACTGAAAAGTAAAGCTGCCGCACACAGTAGATTGCCAGCTGGCAGTTTCCCCAGCATCGGTACAGGTGGCATGTATTTTGAGATTACTGCCTTGTGTTAGACGAGTCACATTCACCAATGGCTTCCCACATACTTGCCCTCTCACTGAATGCATACATTTCAGCATCTTTATAATCTCCATCAAGCAGCTGTCAAATACTATGTATTTTGGCCTCCTTTATTAGACTGTCATCCTGCATTAATGTTGTTTCGGACTGAACTGTTGTGGACATATCAGCCAAACTGGACATACTATAGTTCAGATCTTTGTCTAATTTGTCGGTAATTTGTGTTGATGTTTCAGTCTCTGTCATTTCAACATCTGTTACTTGACCGTGAATAGGAGAAAACATCAATGTCGACTGCTTTTAGGGTGGCACTTTCTTGGCGGGTGTCGATAGTGCTCTGCGACTAATTCAAAAGTATCTTCAATACATTCAGTTTCATCGTCATCTGCTGGAGCAGTCGCATTGTAGCAATGGTCCAAAAACACTTTACTGGATTCGCTGGTCACATTAAATTCATTTTCTGGCCATTGGACAAAGGCATCTCGAGTCTGAACACGCCATGCCTCAATTAATAGTTCCTCCATGGTGAAAACAGTTTGGCAAGCAGCATCTCTCATTTGTGTCGCTGTCTGTGTCTGCATAGTCCGTACACCATCGGGCAACTACAGGACAGATTGGAAAAAGGATGTTCAATGTAAATCCAACATACAGTATGGAACAATTTACATGAAAAAAAAGCATATTATGAAGGCCTCAGCACAAAACGATTGCTAAAATAGAAACTGTTTACAAATAACCTTATCTTTCTTTCTTTTCGTTGAAACCTTCTTTAACATCACCAACAGCAAGCTGGTGCACCGAGTCGGATCCACGTGCCTCCAGTTCAATATACGGATCTTGTATACATCCCTAGAAAAGAGTATCCATATAAAATAAGTCATTTGTATTACAAATAAAATTAGACCGACTTTCTTTCATTAGAGGGTACTGTCAGTACGCATACCTCTGGCTCCGGATCGACTACAAGGGATGATGTCATTGTACAGGACGCTCAAGCAACTCCCTGAAACACAGTACTTGCATTAGTATGGATGAAAATATTGGAAATTGAACACACACTTTGGGACGACGACAAAGGTACATATAAATAGCAAATCACGAATGAAACAATGTGTAAAATAATTACACGATATTTAAATATGATCAGATTATCTCATTCGATGGAACTGTCAGTACGCATACCTCTGGTTCCGGATCAACTACAAGGGATGTTGTAATTGTAGAGGGCGGGAAATTGAACACACACATTGGGACGCGGACAAAGGTACATATCAATAGCAAACCACAAATGAAACATTGTGTAAAGTAATGACACGATACATAAATATGATCACATTATCTCAAATTCCATGCATAAAACAAGTCTGGAACAGAATAGCTAAGTAAGATTACATGATACGCGCTCGAAGTGGTTGATGACTCCAGGCAAGACATGGATGTTGAATCTTGTTGCTTCATATTCGGTGCATAGTCATGGAGTTGTAAAGGGAAAGTATTATTTGATTTAGAAATGATAATATTAAAAATTGGCATGTAAGGAGACTGAATACGAGAAAATTATGCTTATTTAAATGCATAATATAGCATAGTTATTTGTGCCCATAAATCAATTTTCTATGAGGGTTCTAAAACCATGGACTGATGTTTAGCAAAATGGTCATTATTTAAAAAGCTATACAATCATATAAATATCGAAAGTATTATAAGTGACATTTACACCTAGAATACCAATCAATCCATTTGGTTACCTGCACACTACCGCAAGGCCTAAAGCTAAATCCGAAAGCGTGACTCACCTGTGGCGGCATGTGAACGAATAAAGTCGGAATATCGGTTTGGAGCAATTTTCGAGTCATTCTCAGTTGATTCTTCTTTGTGTACAAGGATGTGTCGTACATATTTGGGGTAAAGTGCAGGCTGCAGATGCGGTATCAATCACCCCTCTTGTCCTCCAAGACTTTTTTGACTCTACTTTCGAGCTCTGCCCGTGCATATCCACAATATCTGACCCATTCTTTAATTCGACCTACAGTCTTTGGGAATACAAGCATTGAAGTGCCTTCAGATTTGTCATGGGTCTGAGAAGGGCAACCGGAAATCGAACATGGAGGCATTGTTGTAAATTCTGCAAAAAAAAGGTCTACATTATTTGAAAATTACTTTGCATAAAAATGCGAGAAAGAAGGAATTATACCATACATTCTTCAATGCAAGCTTTATTTTGGTCACCACAGCAAAACCAGTGCAGCATGGGCTGCTGTATTATAGGATAACTTTCATAAACAATTCATTGATGTGACGAAAATCAGAACATGTTACTCGTCCCTTGAATGTACTATCGTGCATCAAAAGGAAACATGCTTATATTATGGACACGGTCTACGAAGGGTGCAATTCGATTGCCAATTGACACTGATGAAAATTGATATATAGATAACATAACAAATGAAAGAAGTCAATGAGACGAATGAACATAACACTACTGAGTATGTTAGTTCGAAATAGATAGAAATTTACAGATGAAGGAGATATGATTAGGATACATGCCCTTACCTTGACCAACAAACAGATTCAGCAAGCAGAGTAGTTAGTGGCAGGAGAACCGGGAGATGTTCACAGGTAGCACAGTGATGAGTTGACTCGCAGCGATCACAGAAGTTCACAGATAGCACGACGACGAGCAGATTAGCATCGGTCACCAGGCTTCAAAGGTACCATGTTCACGAGTTGACTTGCAGTGCTCAAAGATGTTCTCTTGATAAATATCAAGTGGTTTATAAAGAATTACAAAAAGGGGTGTGTGTGTGAATGAATGACGTGTATATGTCATGGTATTATGTGGATTGCAGGGGCGTGGCCTGCTTCAAGGGGAGCCTGCCTGGAGACACGGGGTCTGAGGAGGGCATGTGAACAATGACCCCTGCGCTTAAGATACCTTTGAAGTGTACATGGCATTTGACACCTTGGCCGTTCACGCCCCTGACAGCACCCCGTGGCAGCGCACATCCACTGGTGCAAACTGCCTTTGATAATGGAGGGGGGATGGATGGGCCTGGGGTGTGTAGACAAGGCACTGGAACACTGCTGAATGGAGACACACTTGATTCACTGAAAAACGGAAACAACCATTGATAAAAAATATGTTGTGTTTTATTTTGTTTCTTATTTTGATGGCACAAAACTACTACACATTGTAAAGGTCTAGTTGCAGCACAGTAGGGAAAATCCCCTATACTGACCGCTGTCACTGGGGAAAGTTTCTCTAATGGCACCAAAGACACAGGCGGGTATTACTCGTCGAACGCGGTGTCCAAGCCTCCCATGAAGCCAACATGTAAAAGTACGATAGGCCACCAGCCTGTACCACCTGTGAAAGAGAAAGATACAAACTGTTTTTAAATGACCAACATAAGTGTATTAAACCTTAGTTGTCAATGACAATTCTTGTATCCAATGGCATTTTTGGCAGGAATAATGCTACCTAAACACTGCACAATATTGAACGACTTTTATACGACTATTACTAGAGAATTGCAAGACTAAATTGGTATGACAATGATATATTGAAGTTACGACAATATAGGAGACAACCATGAAATAGTAGTGGCCTAACTGACATCACAACCAGAGTATACTTATTCGTTACTTGGATTACGAGGGCGAACAGTTGTGCGAAGTTCGTGCATAAGCACCATCAAAATCCTCAACACGGACTGTGTGAGGCAGGCTGCCCTGATGTCTGGCAGCTCGGTAACGCATTGCGGCCATGGCTTGCCTTGCGATATGTACGACAAGCATCCAGAGTTTTCTCTGCAGCAGCAGTTCTCCACCTCGGTTGGCATTAGCGCGCACCAATTGCAGGTACACCAGGTGGAGACGCAGTCCATGCAACTAGGCTCAGACTCTTGATCTGTTGAATCGTCCTCCCAAGAGTCATTCGAAGCTCCATCGTTTCCGCATCTTTCTCTTTCCAGTATTTCCGCCTCGGAATACTCGGGCTCGTACTGGTAGGGCAATATTGTTGCCATTGTGTGGTAAACAAACGAAAATAATTTATAGCGATGGTACTGGTATATGTTCGCACGGGCTACAAGCAACGAAGGTAGCTGACCAGTGCACAGAAACGAAAACACAGTGAGAGGAATGGAATAGAAAATCTTTTGATGTGTGTTGTGAAACGGTCTGTTTATACTTATTGAGGAAATAGACGCCTTTTCCATCTTTGATGTCAGGGGTGTAGGTCTTAGCAGAGCATAGTGGTGGCGCGAGTTATGGTTGCTTAGCTTACCATAACTGGCGAATTTCTGGGATTTTTCGGTTTTACCTGTAACCATAATGTCCCTGTAACAACGTTTTTTGTCAGTGAATTTCATAGTTTTTTAGTAGGGCACTTTAACCATAACATTCCTTTATCATCATTTTTTCAGTAAAGGTGATAAGTTTTGAGTAGTGAAACTTAGCCATAACATCCCTTTAACAATATTTTTTATAAGTGAATTTCATAGCTTTTTTGTAGGGCACTTTAACCATAAGGTTCCTTTACCATAGTTTTTTCAGTAAAGGTGATAGGTATGTAGTAGCGCAACTTAACCATATCGTCCCTTTAACAATGTTTTTTGTAAGTGAATTTCATAGGTTTTTATTGGTGCAACATATCCATAACGTCCCTCAACAACATATTTTCACTGAATTTGGTTTTTACCAGGATACCCTTAGTTTGTAAAGATGTATTGTACAACATACTGAACCTGCTGGCACCATGTTAATGCGCAGAGCAGTCGGGGACTACGTGTCTGGTTGTGGACATCGTGTGGCATCCAACCTGCGCAGAAAGGCCGGGGTTCTCTTAGATAGTGGTACCATTCAGCAAACACAAGGACATATACAAACTGCACCATGGACAGCTGTCCCAATCGAGAACATTCGTGAAGTCACCATGCGACTGCACCCACGCTGCGAGTGGGCCCTTATTTCGCGGAAATTATCCGGACCCTCGTACAGCAGAAAAGTAGAGTGTTCTGTAATCTACGGAATGTTTTTGGGAAAGTACACGCTTACAAACATCCCACAATGTGCCATTGCACATGTATGTATTTGTTTGAAGTATGTATGCCTGTTTTCTGGGTGCAAGTTCTCCATAGCAGTCCTACAAAAGGCCACACCCCAGAGCTGCTCCATAATCTGTTTGTAGCTTTTCAAAACAGAGTAGCAGGCCACATAGCTTTGAACTGTAATTGATGTCGGACCACATTTGCTGTGCTACATTACCATTGCAAGTAATGGCAACCATGTCAGCCTGGCTCACTACGCTCAGTAATGGAGAACAGTATTAATGCCCCTTCCTGTGAACCACACCCTCAGTACTGATAGTCCCCACTGTCCCATTCCCTTGGGCAGCATGCTGAAAACAGTATTATGTGGCACATGTGCTTCCCCAAGTACGGCGAGGGCTGTGCCCCAATAAAGCAGAAACATTCCTTCTTCCCTTGCCACTATCTTTTTTCCAGCACACCCTCATTGGGTACTGTTAAATAGTCACACACGCATCCACCAATCAAATTGAAGAGCTCTCCATGCAACACTATCAGTTCTGTACAACAGTCCTCTGCATAGACACCACACCCAGAAACATTATTGCGCAATCCCTTAGCCTCCACAGTCCCATTTCCATGGCTGCCATCCTCAAAAGCCCCGGATGTGGGCTTTTGAGGATGGCAGGTGTTGGGGAATAAATTGCAACCAGGCTAGGAGCTTTCGTCTTTAGTGGTGGCTCTAAAAAGAGCCTTTTTTTTCTTTAGGTGCTTCTCGAGAAACACCTTTTTGTTCGATTTATTTATTTATTTATTTATTTTTTATAGGGTTTTGTTTTCTTCTCCTCAGAATCTTACAGTAAACTTTTCAACGCATCCTGTAGATGGGCAAACAAAAGAGCATGACAAATGGTCAACAAAGAAATGCCATTTGCAATGAAAACCTTTGCATTTCGAGAATTAATTATGTCATTGTTACAGAAGAACATCCCACGAGCGCACAAAAAATCAGACCTGCTTCTCTTGATGAGACACCTTTCAGCCTCTGGCTGAATACAATACAATAGGATAGTCGCATACTCTTCTTGGTGTTATGGCTGTGAAAACCACCTGGGCACTGGGAAAAGCCTCTTCACTGCATTCATCAACTTTTTCAGTTCATGGAACAAACGTGAACAAGCCACGTAACCTAAATGCATGCCGTCATAGTGCACGACGACAACATGAACAGTAGCGAAACTGGCCACTTGTCTGCAAAGTGCAAGCATGATGTAGAAACTGCAGACATGGACAACGCATCACAATGCGTCCACTCCTTCCAAACTGAAATTGCCATCAAAGTGTCTTTCCAGGGCATACTTGTGCAGATCTATCACAAATGCATCACCCAAAATCAACACAATGCGTTTCGCCATGTCTGCCCGCCTCACTACACAGAGTAATGAAAACCAGTATTACCTCCCCTTCCTGTGAACCACACCCTCAGTACCTGATTGGATAATTCCCACAGTCCCATTTCCATTGGCCAGCATGGTGAGAAGCGCAGAATGGGGCACACACGCTTCCCCAAGTACCGCGAGAGCCGCGCCCCCAGTAAAGCAGGAGCAGTCCTTCTTCCCTTTCCACTATTTTTTGTTCAGCACTACCTCATTGGGTACTGTTAAATAGTCACACACACATCCACTAATTACATCCAAGACGTCAGCATCTAACACTGTCAGTTCGGTACAACACTTCATGTGTACATTTGCACATTCAGACTGCAAGTGTCGTGTCATTCGAAAGCACGTCCAGTAGAAAGTTCAGTAAAATTATGCAAGGATTCTGCATCCACATTCATGCACATGGGCACCCATCACCACAAAGTAGAGGTATGAATACTTTTTCTGCAGTATTTTTACAACTGTGTTATTAGTGGCTCTGACTATGGTATCTGCCACTGAACGTCCACTATGTACTTAAGAAACATACTGTTCTTTTCTCCCATCACCTACCATCAAGTGGCACTTCAATGATATATGCATTCAACGTTTGCATTTACCCATATCACACACTGTAATATCCAAACATAAACTGTCTTCTTTCCTTCCAACAAATTTGTTTCCACACTAATCCATCTGCTGCATAAATCGTAAACATTTTGCACCAAAACCAGCACTCAATGTATGTTACCAACCGAAACCAAGTTGCCAGAAGCTCACTGTCTTCACAGCTGTGATTCTCGCTAGGGTGGACTATTGCAACAGCTTCTTGCTAAATGTGCCAGCTTCCACACTCTGCCCATTGCAACACATCCAGAACAGGAGTGCACGACTTCTCCTTGCCCTCAAGTCCAGGGATAGTATCTCTCTGGGACTGAAATGTCTGCACTGGCTCCCAGTGGCTGCGACGATTAAGGTCAAAACCCTCTGCATTTTCCACAAGGTCTTCTGGGCCCTGGTCCTCCACAAGGTCTTCTGGGCCTGGTCCTCAATACCTCTAACTGTCACTTCCTAAACATCTCCCTGCTCAAGCTCTTCACTCATCCACCTCCAACTCCCTCAGGGTCAGTCGCTTCTCTAAGCAACCAGTTGGTGGTAGATCTTTCTTCGGCTGGAGCTTCCCTCTGGAATAGACTCTCTGCCTCTCTGAATCTTGAGCAGAACCATCTCTGGTTCCGGAAGCACCTCAAAATCTTTCTCTTTGTTTCTGCTTTTTCTCCTCCTGTCCCCTGCTGACTTCCTGGCTGAAACTGTTTCTGCACTGGTTACCTGGCCACCCTCTGATCTCAGGACCAGGCCACATCCCCCGTCAGTCGCACCCCTGCACTGCCTTTCTGGCAACCCCTACACTTGGGGATTGTTTTCTGTATCCCTAACAGTCCCACCACCACCTGATGTCTGCACTTATCCTTGCACTTGCCAGCAGTGGGCTGTATTTTGATGTATTGTTATTTTTTCTTGTTCCCATGTACTGCAGTTTGCCCTCCCCCTACCCATGCACTTGCGCGTTCTGAGTGACTGCTGGCCTAGTAGGATCGTTGTCTCTGTTTCCCCTCTATCTCCCTCCCTTTCCTTGTCGCGCCTTCAAACACTTGTGTATAAGCGTGTTATAATGGTCATAATATACCATATCACTGCGTATCATATCATACACACATTGCAGTCATGACAACAGGATGCCTGCCACTTACCTTGTACAGTTCACATAATTATTTTCTGCAGTAACCCATTTACTATGAAAATCTGAAAATGTATCGCACAAAAGCTGCACTGAATGTATGTTAGCAACTTAAAACAAGTACATACAGTGCATGCATTCAAACAGGATGCCTGCCCCTTACCTTGCACACTTCAACCATAGCCTTCTGCATTATTCTCTGTACAAATAGACCTTCTGACACAGTTTTTGCATACACACAACAACCACAAACCTTATTGAGCAATGCCTCAGGCTCCACAGTCCCATTTCCATGGCTGCCATCCTGAAAAGGGCCGGATGTGGCACCTGTAATCCTGAAACTACTGTGGAATCTGTGGAGTTATCGAGCTAGGAATGGGGGTGGGGGGAGAAATCTGAAACAGGGTAGGGGATTGGGTCTTTAGTGCTGCCTTTGAAAAGAATGTTTTTTTTTGTATGTGCTTACAAACAACCTTGTTTTTTCTCTCGGTATGAGTTTCTGTTTGCTTCTCCTCCTTAAACTTTTACCAAATTATGGTCAACGCTTCTATCACAGTGTAAAAGAAAATAGCATTGCCAATGGCATTCAGAGAAATGCCATTTGCAGAGAAGCAGTGCATATTTTGAGGCTTCATGATCTCATAGTGGGTGTAGAAGATCCCATCAGTGCACATAAATGCACACAGGATTCTGTTTATAAGACACCTTTCGAGCTCTGGCTGGGGACAAATGACACCGGCATGGTCCTATACTCCTCTTGGTGGAATGCATGAGAAAACGACCTTGGCAGTGGGAAAAATCTGCATCACTGCATTCATGAACTTGTTCAGGTGACAGAGCAAATGTCCACATGACATGTAACCCAAATTTACACCGCCATAATGCTCCACGACAACTTGAACAGTAGCAACAGAGCCCACATATCAGCAATGGCAAACCATCCCGCCGAAACTGCACGCATAGAGACTGCCCCACAAAGTGTCCACTCCTTCCAACCCGAAATTAGCAGCAACAGCTCTTTGTGTGGCATACCCGTGCAGATCTTGCACAAAGGTATCACCCACTATCAGCACTGTGCTTCTCTCCATCTCTACCAACCTCATTACACACAGTATTGGGAAAATATAGTACCACCCCTTCCTGTGTAGCACACCCTGATCACCCGATTGGTTAATCCCCACAGTGCCATTTCCATGCCCACCATGCTTCGAATGGCAGGATGTGGCACGTGCTCTTCCCCAGCTACAGCCAGGGCCACGCCACAGTAAAGCAGGGACAGTCCTTCTCCTCTTTGCACTGTTCTTTTTCCACCACTCCCTCAGTGGGTACTGTGAAATATTCACACACGCATACACCAATCACATTCAAGATCTCTGCACCCAACACTATCATTTCTATACAGCACTCCATATGTACCATTAAACATTCAGAGTGCAAGTCTCGGGTGAATCGCAAGCACCTCCAGTAGAAAGTTCTGTGAAACTATCCTACATTTCTGCATGCAGATGCATCCACAACGGCAGGAGTGGGGGAATACATTTCAAGCAGGGTAGGGGATTTCATCTTTAGTGGTGTCTCTGAAAAGAGCCTTTTTTTAACGTGCTTGCACAGAACCTTGTTTGTTTTTGTTCTTTATCTCAGTTGCTGTTTTCTTTTTGTTCTTACATTTTTACAGGATTCTCTTCAATGCTCCTTGCACAGTGCTAAACAAAGCAGCATTGCCAATGGCGGGCAAAGAAATTCCATTTGCCTGGAACCACTGCAAATCTCGCTCATTAATGATGTCATAGTCAGTGGAGAACATCCCAGCAGTGCACATAAAGTGACACATGCTTCTGTTTATGAAAGACCTTCCGACCTCTGGCTGGGGACAAATTACACCAGCATGGTCGCATGCTCCTCTTGGTGGTATGGATGAAAAAAAAACCTTGGTTTAGGGAAAAATCAGCTTCATTGCTGTCATCAACTTCTGTAGTTGACGGATCAAACGTCTACACAACATGTACCCCAAATGTAGCGCTCCATTATGCGCCACGATCAGCACTCTGCGTCTCACTACACAGAGTTTTGGGAAAAAATATTACCACCCCTTCCTGTGAAGCACACCCTCGACACCTGATTGGATAATCCCCACATTTCACTTTCCGTGGCCACCATGCTGAGAAGGGCTGAATGTGGCACATGTGCTTTCCCAGCTACAGCGAGCGCCGCACCCCAGTAAAGCTGGACAGTCCTTCTTCCCTTTCCTCATTATGTACTATTAAATAGTCACACAGGCATGCAGCAATCACATCAAAGACCTCTGCATCCAACACTATCATTTTTCTACAGCACTCCATATTTACAGTTAAACACTCCGAGTGCACAGCGTGTGTGCTTCCAAAGCACCTCCAGTACAAAGGTCTGCAAAATAATCCATGATGTCTGCATCCAAAAGCATCCAGAGCGGCACCCATCACGACTTTGGCCATGCACACAAGAGTCTAGTGTTTGCCCACTCCAAGCACAACATTATGGAGTCATGCATGCGAACATATGGCCAGATAGCACAATCCACAAATGTAACATAGCCATTGGCACTTCAACCCAATCCATGCACCATAACACAGCGATGCATGGAAACATGTAACAGTTAGCAGATTCCACAAACATACCCCAGCCTCCGCCTCCCCTACCCACTTCCATTCACAAAGTATTGGGTCTTCCCAACATTGGGCCTACTCTCACAAAGCAAAGTATCCAAGCACGTAGAAGATCCCCTTCAACCCTACCCTCTTCTATACTGACAGTATTCCAACACTGCACCCAGTGGGTACACAGTACATCTCCAGCCATACACAGAAAACTGTAGGATGTTCTAACAATGACCACACGCATGGAACCAACAGCTCACTTCTGGTGCTCTATCAAGTCTAAAATGTGCTCCACAACCATTCTTTGAACATCTCCACCCTCTGAGATATGCAGAGTCAAAGCTGCATTGCTGCACTGGGTGTGTTCAAGGACTTGGCTCTTAGATTCTATAGTGACAGTATTCTAACACTGCACCTAGTGCATACATTGCAGGACTGTTCACTCCATTAGCTGGAGCCATGGAGTAAACGCTGTAGGATGTGCAAACAATCACCACTCCCATGGAACCAACAATCTATGCAATGCTGACGAACCACACACAGAAGGCAACAATGGCAAACCTACTTGCACCCATGGGACATAGATGTTGGTGCAACCCATGCACGGAGTGGGCTACAGGCTTCCCACATGCAACACACCGTAGTACACGCTATGTTACAATGTTCATTTCATGTGCACTGCACTCCCCTTCTGCAATTGTGCTGCCACGAGTCACCACCATAAGAGGTCGCCGCACAAGCTATCGTGCCATACCGAAGGCTGCCTGCATTCATGACACATGGTAGTCGCCTGTGGAGGGACCTGCAAATTGGTGCAGTACGCACGTATACTGCCGGCACACCACTGTCTTCTTCCACCTAATGGCATATCTCAGATGAAGCACCTCTCACTCCCCCACCCTTTACATCCCTTCTTCCCACCACCACATGGCATAAGGCCTGTTTGTCAGGCCTTTTCGCCACTGCACTGTACTCCAATACACCATGGTGGCGTTTCCCAAAACGTTTGACGCACAGCACGCTTCCCTCCATCCAACCACCGGCCATGTACAATGTTCGCCGCCATCGCGGCATACTGCAAGCCAATGAGACTTTTGTCCGCGGAGCGAACAGGGAAATGGGTCAGCGGAGCAGAGCCAGATATGACTAATTTTTTGAGATGAGCATTTCAGTTCTTTGCAACAAAAGTACTGGTCGGATTTCCACCAAACACAAAAGCACGCTTTCGGAACCAAGCCCCCAATTCAGAGCAGGACATAAAGGTTTTTTGCAAACTTTGGTGAGGATTCCTCCAGGGGGAGCGAAGTTGTAAGCTGCCCAAAAAGTGGTCTTCCAATGGGTTTAGCAACTTAATCATAACTATACAGCCGCTACAGTGGGCCGTGTAATTATAGTGCTGCAATATTGAGATACATAGGAAACCCAAAAAATGAATTGATAATACCTTTTGACTTGCATGACAGATTTGACTGAAATTTTGCAAACAAAATGTTTGTCACAGGCCTCCTATACTGGACATTTTGAGAAAGATCAGTTATAAATGAAAAGGTTATTAAGAAAGTAAAGAAACACTGTTTTCAGTCTAGTTCCATTCATTTCCCCATAGAGAAAAAGTCCACATTTCTGTGCACCGCACACCAAAAGCGCTGGATGGAATTGGACCAGGTACGAAACAACTTGGGCACAAAGCATTGATTTGATTTCCGGGAAGGTTCTCGGGTTATTATGTCCACTAGTTTATAAAATATTTGACGGAGAATGGGGTACCCCCTTCTACCAAAATTATGGCTATAGCTCTCATGGTACTTTGCAGGAGAGAGGCTTTTCAGAAATGAAAAATCTGTCATTTATTTATTTTATGTTTCTTTATTACATTTTCCCAGCAGGAATCAACCTTACAAAACACAATCTGGAACCTGAAGTTTCAACAAGCATTTTGATTATTACACAAATAAAAAGTCTGTTTGGTATATCACCAAACCTGAATTGTGATATCTTATATATTAACAGTACAATTCCAACGTTTAACCTTCCCTCCCTCTAAACAACACCCCAATCAATAGAATGACACATTTAGGTAATTGTTGAAGGCTGACATCTAGTTGTGTATTAGGGGGATCTTGGGTACATGCCTATATCTTTTACGTGTAGAAGCGTCCAACAGGGCTTGTGACTGAGCTTATTTGGGTTAATTCAGTAAATGTATGGCCTTGCACATCATCGCAGCGAATCCCTTTTACCTCTGCTCCTACGATCTATAATAATACAGAAAGGGTAGCCATTACATATCTATATGGGTATGAGATTCCAATAGTATGTCTGTCAGACTTTCAAGTTCATATAATTCATAGGCCTTTCTTGTCCACTCTTCTCGCGTTGGGAGATGACTTCTCTTCCAGTAGGTGGGAAGGCACACTCTTCCTGCCAATAGTAGGTTTCTTGACATTTGAGATAGTGCATATTCGTCTCCTAGATTTTCAAGGCCAAACAAAAGGAACAAATGGGACAGTTTTCTTTCTATCCCATATATATGCTTTATCCATGCTAAAACCTCTTTTGCCATTTTTTTTGTTCAATGCGAGTTAGAACTGCAGTTATTACAGGAATAAGCGTGGCTAGCAGAAAATGAAAAGTGGAAAAAAATGCCATTTGGAGGGGAGGAAACGGATGCAATGGCATGAAGCTAGAAGTGTGGATGGGGAAACAGGACCCCATGTGAAATTGGGGAGTTGTGGCGGGCGGTGGTCTGGGGGCCAAGTTCACGTATTCTCATGACCGGGGTTATTCAGCTGGATAACCGCAGGTTATGAAAGAAAATACAATCGGGGATGAAAGTGTGTCACACGAAACAACAAGTGTTGAGGGGAATGGAAGCGGGAAACAACAAGTGTTGAGGGGAATGGAAGCAGGATGGGGCGGGAAAGAGGACTTGATGGCAGTGGGGGGAGCATGCCAAAAGGAGGGGGGCACTTGGTGAGTGCCTTGGAGGGCAGGGAAGAGTTTTGGATTTTGCCTGCTTTTTACAGATAACGGTGGTTGTTTGCAGGCGCCTACAGATACCCGGGGTTATTTGTAGTATATGGCCAATATAACCGCAGTTATAGCAAAAAAAGACAGAGTTAAAAAAATTGGATTAATACAACAAAATGGGATTTTATAGTGAGGTGGGGGTAATGGGTGTGGCTGAAAGATATGGCTAATGGGTTACTTTAACGAAACGAATGGTGCAATATGGAAAATGAACACAGCTGAAGGCCATGGCCATTGGCCATGGTGGGCTGGAAGTGTTTAAAATATACAGTGGGGGAACATTTACAGTGGACACAGCCAAAGGCCATGGCTAGTGGCCTGTTACTGTTTCAAAATAAACAGTGGGCACAGCCTAAGGTTGTGGTCACTGGCCAGAATGGAATGCTCTGGCTAGTGGGCCAGAAAGAGATGTATAGTAGCCACGGCTAAAAGCCGTGGCTACCTAGTGGGTCCAAAAGAATCATATTGGAGGAACATGTATAGTCGACATGGCTGAATGCCATAGCTAGTAGCCTGGTAGTGTTTTAAAATATACAGTCGGCACAGCCCCAGAGCTGAAGGTGAAGGCGCTGGCTAGTTGGCCCGAAAGACATGTATAATGGTCATGGTCAAAGGCTATGGCTATCTAGTGGGTCCAAAGAAACATATTGGGGTGAACATGTACAGTGCACACGGCCAAAGGCCTTGGCTAGTGGCCCTTAAAAAAACAATGGTATACCAACACCCTTGATGGTTACAGAAAAAAACCTTAGTTAAGGTGCAGTTAAATTGTGCTAGTGGCCCAGTAATGTTTTAAAATATACAGTGGGGGGCCAACGGCCCTTGCTAGTCAGCCCGAAAGACATGTATAGTAACCACCTAGTGGGTCCAAAAGAAATATATTGGGGAAACATGTACAGAGGACGGGTCCGAAGGCTGTGGCCACTGGCCCATGGCCCGATAGTCTTTTACAATATACAGTGGGCACACCCGAATACCCTGGCTAGTGGGCCAAAAACACATGTATATTGGCCACAACCAAAGTCTGTGGCTACCCAGTGGGTCCAAAAGAAACCTACTGGGGGGACATGTATCGTGGACATGGCCAAAGACCATGGTTATTAGCCCAATTGTGTTTTGAAATATACATTGGAGGGCCGAAGGCCGAGGCTAGTGGGCCCGAAAGACATGTATAGTGCCCACATAGTGGGTCCAAAAGAAATTTATTGGGGGAACATGTACAGAGGACACGCCCGAACTGCCATGGCTAGTGGCCCGGTAGTGTTTTACAATATACAGTGGGCACGGCTAGTGGAACTGATAGACATGTATAGTGGCCATGGCCACCTAGCGCGTCCAAAAACGGGTCCAAAAGAAACATATTGGGGGAACATTTACAGTGGACATGGCCGAAGGCCCTGGCTAGTGGCCTGTAATAAAACGATGGTATGCCAAAACCCTTGATAACTTTAGTTAAGGTGCAGTTCATTTGAGCAGATTTAATGCAACAAAACCCTGGAAATTCAGCAGATGTAGGAAGTCATGACCAGCTTAACTCGGTGCCCTCCCGTTGATGTCCCCCATAATACCATTTTGTACGTCATTGTGAATCCATTCTCTTATATGTGTGCTCATGGACTGTGCAATGGGAATGGGCCACGTTCCATATTGCACTCCTTGACATGCTGCCCCAATAGGATTTGTTGGGGCACACTAGCTGTGACCACTTTCCATATTGCACCATTATGTTCCTTAAAGTAACCCAGTAGCCATATCCTTTGGCCAAACCCATTATCCCCCACCTCGCTGTAGCTGTAAAATTCCAAAAAAATGTTAACTCTTTTTTTAAAAAATGTTTTCCCCATAGCCACGTTTATATTAGTTATGTACTACAAATAATCCTGATTATCCGTAAAAGCCCGCCATTAACGTGGTTATCCATAAAAAAAAGCATGCAACATCCCAAACTCGTCCCTGCCTTCCCAGGAACTCACCAAGTGACCCCTCTCCGTTGCAGTGCTCCCCTCAGTCCCCTCCGGTCCTTTTTCCCTCCATACCCCTCTCACATTCCCCCAACACTTGTAGTTTCATGTGACGCACTTTCAATCCCGATCCGGTTAACCGCGGTTATCCCCAGAATAACCCTGGACATGCAAAAACGTTTGAAGTCTGAACTTGGTCCCCATTCCCCTCCCCCATAAACTCCCCAATTTCTCATGCTGTCCTCTTCCTCCCTCCTCACCTGTAGTCTGATGCCATTTCATCCTTTTTCCTCCTCCAAATGGCATGTTTTCCACTTTTAGTTTTCGGCTAACCCCGGGTATACCAGTAATAACCTCTGTTATCTCTCAAATCGAACAACAAAATTGAGGCTTTTTAGTTTCTGAAAAGCCTCCCTGCAGCAAAGCAGCATGGTAAATACAGCTATAGTTTTTTGAGAAAGCGGCACCCCCCTGCTCTGTCAAATATTTTAACAACTAATGGACAGAATAACCCCAGACCTCTCCCAGTAATCGAACCAATGCTTCATGCCCAAGTTGTTTCGTACCGGGTCCATTTCTGTCCAGCAGTTTTTGCTGTGCGCCGTGCAGAAATGGTGATTTTTTTTCTCTATGGGGAAATGAATGAGAGTAGGGCGAAAAGTTTTTGGTTTTGCTTTCGAAAAACGTTTTTATTTTCTAACTAGTCTTTCCCCACATTTCCAATCTTGGAAGGGCGCGGGGGGATCGCGTGATAAACCTTTTGTTTGTCAAATATCAGCCAAATTCATCACGCAAAACAAATGTTATTAGCAATCCAATGTTCAAGTTTGCTGTGGACCTTAATAGTCAACGTAACTAAAGTGCAGCAAAAAGATTATAGACCCAACCTGGTGCATAGCGGTGCCGTGAGTTATGCATAGCTTACCTTAACTGCTGAATTTTTGGGGTTTTTCAATTTTACAAGTAACCCTAATGTCCCTTTAACAAAGTTAAATTTCATAGGCTAGTAGTACATCTTAACCACGACGACTCTTTAACAACGTTTTTCAGTGAATTTCATAGGTTTTTATGAGTGAAAATGTTTCATGATGTTACATCATTGCACATTAGTTATTAATAATTCTTCTTTTAACATATATGAAAGAACTATAAACGTCCTTTAACAAACATATTTCTTGCAACGCATACTGATGTGTGTTGTTATCAGCAGTGAATGCTGGGGATGCAAGTCATGGTTGTATTGGATAGGGCATGAGGCTCACCCATAACAGCAGCCCACATCAACCCCCCCCAGTTATACACTGCACCGACCCTGCGTACAATTTCAGTGTCAACTATATCCTCAAAATGTGACCAATGGCCAGTGCTCATGGCTTGCAGCCATGGCCAATCTCCAAAATCCATGGGGTATGGGCTTCGGCCATACCACATGACTCAAGAAGGAAAAGCCCACTGCACAAGCAGCAATGTTATCACTATGACACTTTTGAAAAAGTAAAACACAGGACAGATTTGCGAAAGCATGCTTTCACGTCCTTGCTAATGCTCCTCGTGCAAGTTTGCTGCAATCCCGTCCCGCTATTTGGGCTACAGCCACAAGCAGATTTTGTTTCTCCCATTTAAACCTCGGGCTCTGCCCATGCTGCCTGCTCCAATAAGTAAATCAGAATAGGCATTCATACTTGCCGAGGGCCAGGTCCACTGTCCAGTCACCAAAGTTAGATCACAATTTTTTGTACTTACATTTTGACACTTTGGAAAAAATAAAACACAGGACAGATGCGCAAAACCCTGCTTTTTCAGTCCTTGCTGATGCTCCTCGCGCATGTTTGCTGCAATCCCGTTCAGCACTTCGGACTGTAGCGATGAGCAGAATGTATTTTTCCCATTCAAACCTATCCCGATTTCGAAAAACTTTACTACATAGCCGTTCCCTGGTGGCCATGCCCACATTAAGCCCATTGCCGGTCCCTCGTGGCCATGGCCTGATTGTCCATGGCCACAGGCAGTCACCAAAGGACGATCACTATTATTTGTACCTACATTATTACACTTTTCAAAAAATAAACCCGGATACATTTGCGAAACCATGCTTTCAAGTCCTTGCCAATGCTACGTGCACAAGTTTGCTGCAAATCTGGCTATGTTTTATTTTTTGAAAAGTGTCAAAATGTATTTACAACAAATAGTCATATAACTTAGCCCCCACTTGACAAACTCCACTCAAACTTTGCACACACATTCAAGGTTGGCTATACATTCGGTATGCAAACGTGTGTACAGATTTGTCAAACAGAACCAAAGTTAAAACCCATCTAAAAATGTGGAGCCCCCTAAAATATTTCCCCCTCTTGACAAGATCCCATCAAACTTTGCAAAAACATTCGAATCCGGGTCCCATATCCGTTTGCAAACTTTTGTGTAGATTCATCAAACACCACCAAATGTATAAGCCTTTTAAATATTTTAGGACACCCCCTCTAATTGTGCTCCCTCCTGGTAGAAATCTTGTACAGAGGGGTGGTCCTGTCCTCAAACATTTAAACTACACTTGATTTTTGTAGTTACAATTCTGACACTTCTCCAAATTAGTGTTAATGCGTCTACTACAGTATGCAATATTGGAGGAAAGTTAAAATCCAAGAACTGGAAAAACAGTTGTAGTGTCCTTTATTAATTAGGCCACATGTAAGCACATTGGTAATTTAGTGTAGGAAACTAAAAATTATACATAGAAAAATAAGTAAATTGAACATAAACCTTGTCACCAGTTTAATGAATAGTGTGTTTGGAACAACATATATTGCAAATATTTAATGCATATTTCAAAGACATTCCATTTTCAGTGGTGACAGGTTGTCACTAAATTTGGACTGTTTTTGTCCGTGCAGTCCAGTATTCTAAAGTGACTTATTTGAAAATATACACAAGATTTAAGATTCAACAAGTTAGGTACAGTGTGTTAACTGCGCACAGCTGTACTAGTGTTGGACGGGGACGTGTGATCGGCCCAAGGTTATCTAGAGTCACCAAAGCGGCCGGGCGAGCCCGGATTGGTCTTGATCTGATAAAGGCACGCATCCCGGGAGGTCAGCGCTCGTCGGCATGTATTGCTCTAGAATTACCACAGTTATCCAAGTAACAGATGGAGCGATCAAAAGAACCATAACTGATTTAATGAGCCATTCGCAGTTACACTGTACCGGCCGTGTGTACTTACACGTGCATGGCTTAATCTTTGAGACAAGCATATGCTCCTGGCAGAACAGCACCAGCAACTTTGCAGCACTGTTCAGGGTCATGTCTAAAATTATATCGCAAAATTAAATGCAGGTTTATTGAGTGGAGCCAAAGTTATCAGCCATCCAGAAACAGTTTTTCACTGACCCTATAATGCAGAAACATGGATGTCTTCGAACATTTGTCAAGTTCGCAAACATACCAGCATCTGAGTAGTTCACGGACTTCAGAGAAGAAAAAACACTAGATTTGTGGCTTTTTTCATGGCCATATCCCATCCCATCCTCATCGTCTTTCACCTCCCCAGAGATTGTTTAATCGTGTTTTTAATTGACTAATCAGCATGCGCGTTTGATGTCCATGAATGTTACGCTGCTCTCTGATTGGCCCAGAGGTGTCCGCAGACACCGAATCAGTAAATAAGCATGCAGACAGGACGCAGATATCACACATTTTGTTTTACCCACTTTTTGGCCATTTTAAAAGAAAAGATTGGACGGATTTACACGAAATTTGCAAAAGTACACTTTCGGGACTAAGCCGCTTCTCCTCGTGCAAGTTTGGGGCAAATCCATCCAGCGGTTTGGGCTTTAGACGGGAGCTAAAAATGTTATCCACTATGTCTGAGGATTTCAAAACTTTTGGAACCCCCATATATTTTTGCCCCACCTTGATGAAACAGCACCAAACTTTGCATAATAATTCGAAGCTGGCCATATACTTTCTCTGCAGAGTTTGATGAGGATTTGTCAAATGGCGCCAAAGTTATAAGCCGCCCAAAAAGTTTTCTTCCGATGGGTTGAGCATCTTAACCATAACTACAGAGCCGCTAGTGCAGGCCGTGTAAAATATATATGTTTTAAGGAACAGGGGGCACCCATATGTCTCTGTCGACTCCTTTAAAATCTTGTGGATGGATTTATCCCAAACTAGTCAAGGAAATTAAGTCAGTGCGTTGTGCGAAATTATTTCTTATTTGGTCCAAATCTGCCACGTGGTTTTCACGCTATGACGGTTCAAAAACAGCACTTTTTCTCTATGGGAAAATGAATGGGAGTAGGCTGAAAACTGTGTTTTGATGTTTTCTTAATAACGTTTTCATTTTTTAATGAATCTTTCCCAAAAGTTCCAGTCCGAGCTCGGGGCTGTGAAAAACGTTTTGTTTGGAAAATATCAGCCAAATCCGTCTTGCAAGTCAAAAGTTATTAGCAATAGAATTTTTGCATTTCTTATGGCTCAAGTCACTCACCTTAACTAAAGCCGCCCTATTATATATATCGAGCATCAAGATATCATTTTGTGATGCCACTGAAATAGGGATGTGTGCAAATCCATTAATTTCAAAATTAAATTCCAGAAGACATTCCTCTCACCCAAATACTGCGCCTTGTGAGCTCTGACATGAATTTACTTGCAGTGGATTATTTTGAACTATGTAGCTGTCTCCACAGCTAGTGGTGCCAAGTTCTTTATAGCATCAGCATAGAAAAATAAAAGTTGCCAACTTTCATAAAAGGTGCTGATTAGTGGCCTGTAAGTAGTCTTTCCAGGGGGCTTTGTCAGCCCGTCAGTGGCATAACACAAACTGTGAGGGCCCCCCCTAAAAGCCCTGCTGAGGGTTCCCACCCCCATTGCCTCTGCCCGCCCCTTGCTGGGTATGGGCAGCATTGGGCGCACTGCTGTGGCTGCAGGGGCCCCCGTTATGCCAGCACAGCCCGTAAACACTGTGACCCTCAATCGAATGCACTACAAAGGAGGTTTGACTCGACGGTGCAGGAAGTCTTTATTCAGAAGCAACATAACAGCACGTCCCAGATTCCAGGTTCTCCCTCGCCCAGCAACACTTGAAGACCTTGTTCCATTCCCAAGCCTGTCATGTCTTAATTAACAGCATCCACCACTGTACAACTTCCAAATATTTACCACCACAGTGCTGTGCACTGACACGAGATGCACCACCCCACTTACCACACCCATTCCTGCATCATCCATGCAAATTCCTGCAGCTGACTGTTGCATGGCACCCCTCCTGGGAGCATGGTAGCTCCCAGGATGTTTTAATGGGTCACGTGGCAACAGCCACGTGACCAACTTAATAAAAGATACAAGCCGCTTCCGGCTCAGCAGTCACTCCACAACTGGCTCCGGTGTTGTTCCACCTGTGCACCAGGTCTATGCACCACCGTGTGGAGAAGGCCCAGGGACGGGGCCCTCCACAAGGCCGGCACCCCAGCTGGGCAACGCTGCCCTCCTCTGCTGCCGGGCCATGTGATCATGGCTGCCGGTGCGACCCCTTCCTGGGTGCCCCCAGAGCCGGGACCGCTGTGTGCTGGGTGCTCCCAGCCACGTGTGTGGCTCCAGTGACCTGGAGCGAGTGGGGTAACCCCCCACTCCATTGTCCGCGGAGTGATCGCCGCTCAGAAGGACTGTGTTGGGTGTTCCCGACGTGTGCATGGGGCCTGCCCGGTGATCCGAAGCAGGCCCCCAACAATGGCGACGAGGTCGTCCGGACCCGTGACTGTCGTGCGGGTGGCTGAAGGCCCGCCTGCACGTGGAGGAGGTGGGTGGCCCAGGGCCCGTGTCCTGGATGCATGAGTTGCCTGGTGCCCACAGACAACAACGCGGCACCCGCCGCAAGGTGAGGAGGCGAGTTTGCTGGTGGCCCGTGTCCCCTTGCTGCCTGTGGGCGGGGGTCTCCTGGTGCCCCCGGGAACAAAGCGGCATCGGCCGCTGCTGGAGAGGTGGCAGGGGAGCCGCACACTGAAGGTGTAGGAGTGGGGTTGCCGAACAGCTGAGGCAGCCCCGATAAAAGTGCAGTGTCGGCCGCACGAAAATGCATATGCAAGTGGCATTCGCTGCGTGAGGAGGAGCGGTTTCCCCTCCCCCACCAGGGAGGCAGTGTCATCGGCCGAGACGCTGGAGGGGGCGGTGCTGAGCCCCCGCCTGTGAGGATTAAGGAATGCTGCAGCTGCGAGAGGAGGAGTGGCCGCCCCGCCCCCCCCGGGGGTGCTAGACTGCCCTACGGCATCGGCCGCAAAGCGAGGTGGAGCAGCGCCAGCTGCTGCCCCTCTCCACGTGAGGAGAACTGCAAAGGCAGCGGTGGGAAGACTGAGCCCCGCCCCACCACAAGGTGGGCCCCCCACCATCAGGGCCCACAAGGGCAGAAAGGTGCTCTGGAAACCGTAGCGAAAAAGAAAAAAGGAGACAACGGAGCCTGTGACGGGCCCGACATGAACAATGGGCGGGGGTGTGGCATTCCAACGCCTGGGTGACCCATGAAAGCATCCTGCCCAAAATGATGACAAGGACTGCGGCAGCACACGAAACAACAGAGGACTTTGAATACCCGGGCCTGCCAGGGTGAAATTATTAATGGAGAGCAGGACAGAATGGGACGAGCCATACAGTACCCCGGCACGCAGGAAAGCACAGCAAAGGACTGCAGCCATGGTAAAAGGGGGGCGTGGCCATCAATCACCCGGGTTGAAGGGGGGGCAATCAGAGTTTTCCACAGTGCTATCAAATCAGGCCATGGTCCCTGGAGGGACCCACATTTCCCAGGCCATGCAGGGGTGCTGCAGGTGACCACCCTATGCTGTGGAATTGGGGGAGAAGGAGACAACCTTATCCTGCAGGGCTTCCGTCACCCTACACCAGAACGAAGCGCTGCACAGGTCGGCTGGGCACCCACTCACAAGGGACCACGGCCCCCCTGGCTGCCCAGGGTGTCAGTTGAGTGTGTATCCCTGTGGAGTGCTCGTGCGCCCTCAGAGGTGTTGACTCTGAACGAAGATCCAGGTGCATGTCGCCAGTGGACATGGCGGGGGGGGGAAATATCAATGAGCCCAGCCCGAATAAGCGAGTGCTGGGAGTGGTCCAGCGTCGAAGCCCCCACCCTGCATTCGTGCTTCCCGAATCTTCCTGCAACCACCAGAGATCAGACTGCGGTGGCACCTTGGCATTCCCGGGTGCAGCGCTGCCTGCCCTGAACATGGACCTGGCCCGTCATGACCACACCAGTGGCCTGCCATGCCATCTGCCTCCACAGCGAAGGACTAGGCCGATGTGGCCCCTGGGCCTCCCCAGGTGCGTTTTTGGCGGTTTTTCTTTGTGCCTTTGATGTGGCAGGCTGAATTGAACATCGGTGAGGACTCATGCTGGCATCCTGCAACTCCCCGATGGCGGAAGAAGGATATCGTCACCAACATCCCCATGAAGACCTGGAGCCTGCAGACACAGACTTGCTCAAAATGGCCCTGTTGGTGGGAGATGTCATGTGGTGCCAGTAGCTCTCATCGGGTTTGTATGACTGTAGAACCACTCACCCAGGTTAATAAAGGGTGTGGAAAAATAGAGTGGTTACAGTAGTAGTAGTTGTGTTGGGGTTTTTGGGGTTTTGTTTTGTTGTTATGAAAAAGGAGGAGTGTTGCATGGCACCCCTCCTGGGAGCATGGTAGCTCCCAGGATGTTGTAATGGGTCACGTGGCACTAGCCACGTGACCAACTTAATAAAAGATAGGAGCCGCTTCTGGCTCGGCGGTCACTCCACAACTGGCTCCGGTGTCGTTCCTCCTGTGCACCAGGTCTGTGCACCACTGCGTGGAGGAGGCCCATGGATGGGGCCCTCCACGAGGTCGGCGCCCCTGCTGGGCAATGCCGCCCTCCTCTGCTGCCGGCCATGTGATCATGGCTGCCAGTGCGACCCCGTACTGGGTGCCCCCAGCCACGTGTGTGGCTCCAGTGACCTGGAGCGAGTGGGGTAACCCCCACTCCATTGTCCGCTCAGGACTGTCAGATGCTCCCGAAGTGTGCATGGGGCCTGCCGGTGATCCGGAGCAGGCCCCCAACACTGGCCTTGTGCTGCATCATACATTTGTTGTTAGTACTTCCTGGTTCCTGAATTCAACGTGAAGTTTAGCACACATAGCTCACAATTCCTTTTTTAAAATCTGACCTTTGGAACCGAAAGAGGTTATCTAGTGTTGCTAAGTGGGTAGATTCTGGTGGTAGTAATGGGTGGTGCTGATGTGTGGTGTCTATTAATTCCTACATATTTACTTTAACGAAATACTGTTGTATGCTGCATTACAGGTAAATGTTGCTTTAAGTGGAGTGGGCGTTCTTCTACAGTGCACGCTGCGACAGCACTCCATGTTACGCAATTGGGTGGCTTTGTGTGAAAAGGGATGGGCAGATCGCGGAACAGTGGCGCCTTAAGCCCTTTACAGAAGTGACATTTTCTCAGACTGCGAAGGATTCAAAGTCCTTTGGGAGGAGGCCCATTCGACCATGGCCTTGTGGTTCAGTTGTCCAGTATGATATGGCATTTATAACGCGCCTATACACAAGTGTTTCGAGGCGCGACAAGGCAAGGGAGGGGGAACAGAGGGAAGACAGACAATGATCTTACTAGGCCAGGTGTCATTCAGATTGCGCAAGTGCATCGGAAGGGGGAAAGGGAAAAGTACGTGGGGAAGGGGCAGGGGAAAGTGCAGTACATGGGATAGTAGAATAAATAAGATAATAGAACGGCCAGATGGTGGCAAGTGCCAGGTAAGAGCAGACATAAAGATATAAGTGCTGGTAGGGGCACTGTAGGGATACAGAACAACAGTCCACAGGTGCGGGGGTTGCAGGGAGGCAGTGCAGGTGTGCAATTGGTGGGGCCTGGGCCCGAGATCAGAAAGGGTGGCCAGGTAACCAGTGCAGTTTCACCAGGAATTCAGAAGGTGAGAGGGGGAGAGAAAGCAGAAGGAATGAGGAAGGTTTTGAGGTGCTTCCGGAACCGGAGATGGTTCTCCTCAAGTTTCAGGGAGGCAGGAAGGCTGTTCCAGAGGGAGGCCCCTGCCGAAAAGGGAGATCTACCACCAACTCGTTGCTTGGAGAAGTGACTGACCATGAGGGAGTTGGAGGCGGATGAGCAAAGAGCTCGAGAAGGAAGATATTTGGGAAGAGAGAATTGAAGGTATTGCGGCCCCAGAAGGTCTTGTGGACAATGCAGTGGGTTTTGAACTTAATACTCGCAGCCACTGGCAGCCAGTGCAGAGATTTCAGTCCTGGAGAGATACGATCCATGGGCTTGAGGCCAAGGACAAGTCTCGCAGTCCTGTTCTGGATAAGTTGCAGAGGGCGGAGAGTAGAGGCAGGCAGATTTAGATTGAGGCTGTTACAATAGTCCAGCCTAGAGAGAACTAGGGCTCTGGAGACGGTGAGCTTCTGGGGGAAGGAGAGGAAAGGAAGAATACCTCTGAGGAGGTGTAGCTGGTAGTGTGACTTCTTAGAGATGTCAGAGATGTGAGAAGAGAGGGAGAGTGTGGAGTCGAAGATGACCCTGAGATTTTTAGCCTTGCTGGTGGGAACAGGAAGAGGGCCAAGAGAGGCCGGCCAGAGAGCTGCAGAGAAGGAGGGAGTGGGTGTGCCAATGAGTAAAATCTCAGTCTTACTGGCATTAAGGCAGAGGTCATTGGCCGCACACCACTCCTGGATAGCAGACAGACAGTCAGAGATGAGGGAAGGAGAGGAGGAGGGCGAGGGTAGCCTGAAAATGAGCTGGGTATCATCTGCATAGCACTGAAAATTGGGGCAGAGAGCGGCGATGCAGTTGGTTAGGAGTGGCAGGTATTGGTTGAACAGCCAGGGAGAGAGGTTAGATCCCTGGTGGACACCACAGGTAGAAAAAAAGATATCGGAGAGGAAGGACCCAAGTTGGACCTGGGAGGGTCGGTCAGAGAGGAAAGAGGTCAGCCATGCCAGAGCCTGACCAGTGATACCCAGGTTATCACGGAGATGGTGAGCAGGATGGCATGGTTGACAGTATCAAAGGCAGACGAGAGATCAAGCAAGATGAGGACACACAGGGTGTTGGAGTCAAGGTTTGAGAGCAGGTCATCAAGGATGTTCAGGAGAGCATTTTCCGTGCTTCTGGCAGCTCTGAAGCCAGATTGATGGTTATGAAGCCAACCAACGGATTCAGTGTGGAGATTAAGCTGGGAGATGGCCAGTTTCTCCAGGAGCTTGCCCAGGAAGGGAGTGATGGAGATTGGGCGATAGTTAGCCGGGCAGGAGGGGTCGGCAGAGGGTTTCTTAAGAAGCAGGTGCACAAGGGAGTGCTTTGAGGGGGATGGGAAGGCTCCAGTGGCGAAGGAGTGATTGCAGAAATCAGCCAGGGCAGGAGCCAGGGAGTTGATGTGGTCCTTGATAGTTTTGGAGGAACAGGGGTGAACCTGTTTCAACAAGACTTTCATAGATCGGACTTGTCTAGAAAAACCTGGTCAGCAGAGAAAAGGGCAAAGGTAGAGAAGGAGGGAGAGGGTGGCTGCAGAAGGGCCAGAGGAAGAGCAGGGGATGGAGGGAGGGAGGCGATAGGAGGAGAGTGAGGACAGGATGTCCTGAGTTTTTTTAAAGGAAGTGAGAAGCCAGTGCCGTGCAGAGGGCCTGGGAAGGTACAGGAGACGTAGAGACTGCGACAGGATTGGCTAGTTCCTTGCAGATTTTAAAGAGTTCAGCTGAGTTGTTAGATGCTGCAGAGATGCAGGCTTGGATATGAGCTCTCTTCTTCATGAGGACGGAGAGCCGGTATTGCCTTTGCAGCAGGCGGCATGCCCGTTTGTCAGAGGATGAACATGAAGCACGCAATTTCCTCTCGGCCACCCTGCACTTGTGTTTTAGGGTGACGAGATCTGAGTCATACCAGGAGTTACACTTGGCTTTGGGCGTCAGGCGGATTCTCATGACAGGGGCAAGGATATCAAAAGTATCAGATATAGAAGAGTGGAGCATGGAGACTGCTGTGCCAGGGTGAGAGTCAGCCAAAGAGGGAGAAGGGGGTGAGAAGGTGGTGGCAAAAGCCTCAACTGGCACGCGCTTCATGGGTCGGATGACCGAGAAGGTGGGTGGCAGTGATGGAGGTGGCTTGGCCTGGGGGATCGGGAGGGTGAGGTGGGAGGATAGGAAAAAGTAGGTGTGCCAATTTAGTGGCAGTTGTGAAGGGAGTTTTGTGGAAGAAAGATATAATCACATTGCAACAGAGGATAGAAAAACAATGCCAGAAATCCAAAGCAACTCAGAAATCCTGTGCGATTATATGTGGAATGGCATGGTATAGTTTACATAATGTGTGTGTCAGGGAGTAAGTGCAGACATTTATGTAGTGCAAATCCAGGAGGGTGCTGCCCGTAGGCCTAACCTGGTAGACCTTTTATATATGCAGCCTTTTGTCGCACAACTTAGCTCATCATAGCGTGATATAGCACCTTCTAGATGTTATACTCGCTCATGGACCCAGCTCAGTGAAATCTGATCATGTGACACTTAGCTCATCAGAGCGTGATAGCACACCTTCTAGATGCTATATTTGATCATGGATTCAGCTCAGTGAAATCTCTTTGCGTGACACTTAGCTCATCAGAGCATGATATCATACCTTCTAGATGCTATACTAGCTCATGATATGATATGATAGTTTATATAGCTCCTATATGCAATGTGTTTTAAAGCGCTTCAAGGCAAGGGAGGCAACAAGGGAAAATACAATGACATTCTTACAGGCCATGAACAGTAAGGATGTGAAATTAACTATCGTAATCGGCCTGATGACATTTCAGATAGTGCAAGAGCTAAAACATAGATTAGGAAGGGAGGGGGAGAGTGGGAAGGAAATGAAACAGACAGGCGACTAATGTACTAGGCCTGACGAGTTTTCTGGTAGAGCCGGAGAAAACAAAAGGTGAGGGAGAGGGGTGCAGAAAGGGAGGGGAGGTACAAAACAAGCGACTATCGTACTAGGCCCGACAACATTTCAGATAGTGTTGGAGGGGGAGGTGGGTGGAGACAACTAAAGGGAGGGGGGAGGAGACAGACGAGCCAGCAATCGTACTAGGTCCAGGGACAATTCTGATAGAGTAAGTGCATAGAAGAAAGTAAGGGGAGGAGGACAGGAGATAGGAAAGGTAGAAAGGGAGAGGAGGAGAGAACAGAGAGTAAGTAGTCAAATAGAGTGGAGAAGCAAGAGGGGAGAGCGAATAAAATTGTAGAAGTCAGTAGTAACACATAATGTTGCAAGCCAGGCTACAAGATGAAGATGGGAACAGCATGATTCAGGGCCACCATGAGTACAAGATGCAAAGGAAGTCCAGCATGAGAGTTGAGAAAGGGTGACACACCGTGAATCAATTAAGTCCATAAAAGTCAAATCCAGCATTGGCCACAAGACGGTGATGGTGACACCAGAATGCATCAGGACAGACTCCTTTAGAAGTACGCTGGCGGGGGGTGGAGGGAGGGGGAGCAGGGTAGAAGAATCGAGTAAAACAGGCAACACCAGTGTGCGAAAAGGGTGTGGTGCACAAGGGAACATCATGGGGGGACCAGAGGGGGTGGGGATGGCCTGTGGGGACAGTGGGTGTCAACACATGTTGGTGCATACTTACCTGCTGTCTGAGCAGGGGGTCGGGCCCTGGGTCCTCCTGGTCCAAAAAGGTCCAAACAGGAATTTCCCTTTTCTTCTTCAGCCCTTCGCTTCGGACACCTGGCCTAAAGTCGCCCTTGATCTATGAGCAGGAAGGAAGAGGCACGGCTAAGAAGGTGGGCGGGGCTTAGGCCAGGTGACCTAGATCCACTTGCACCTGCTCCCCATCTGCAAAGCAAAAGAGGCTGGAGGGCTCCTTAATTAGGGAAAACGCACGGCAACCAGGAAGGCACCAGGTGGGCGGGGCTTGCTAAGTGGGGGAAAAGGAGCAGAAACCTGGAAGGCGCTAGGTGGGCGAGGCTTAGGCCAGGTGACTTAGATCCACTTGCAGCGGCTCTCATGGATGCAGCTCAGTGAAATCTCTTTACGTGACACATAGCTCATCAGAGTGTGATATCATACCTTCTAGATGCTATACTCGCTCATGGATCCAGCTCAGTGAAATCGATTTGCATGACTCTTTACCTGGCCTAGCAACATGCTCACCTTATCACTTTCCTAGTTTACATGACCAGTGCTACATTATGGCAATTCTCAGCAACCGCCAAAAGCACCGCCACTACAGGGGCAATAAGTAGTGCCATACAGACCCTAAAATGTCATTTGTGGTTCCATATTGGTGGACCCGGGGGAAGGGCAAAATTATGGTTTGCCGGCTGCTAAATACATCTTTGCCCAGCCCTGGATTCATACAATAATATGTATTATTCGGCACCATTTATTTATTTATTTATTTAGCGCGCAGACAGCCCACGGGCATTGTGGCGCTGTTACTTGCAGGAACTTAGTTACAGGTGGTACAAGATTTGTAGCAGTCGTTGGCACATTATGATTGCTACAAACAGTTTAGTCATTACAGCTCATGCCTCTTTGGTTATTACATTATAATCAGTTTGTTGGCAAGCATGGTGCTGCGAGAGACCTTATGTGAAGAGGATAGTTTTCGTAGCTTTCCGGAAGGCAATGAGGGAGGGCTCACCTCAGATTGTGGGAGGTAGGGCATTCCAGTGGGTTTGGTGCGAGATAAAGGAAGCTGGATCCTCCAGCTCTGGCTCTTTTTACTAGTGGTACACAGAGCATGTTGGTATATGGTGACCTGGTTGGCCTTGTGGAGGAGACTGGGTGGATTCTTTGTGAGAGGTAGACCGGGGCGGTGAGGTGGATGCACTTGTGGGTCAGTGTTAGAGCTTTGAATATGATTCCTTCCTTTATTGGTAGCCAGTGGGCTAGTTTTCTGGCCTCAGAGATGTGTTCTCTTTTCATAATACCTTGGGCGGCGCGGAGGGCATTGTTCTGTATGATTTGTAACCTTTCTAGGTTTTTGTTGGAGGTTCCTAGGAAGAGTACATTGCAGTAATCTAGCCTGGAGCCGGTGATTGCTCTGGCAATGTTTGTGCAGTTCTCTTTGGAGAGGAAAGGTCTGACTGCGTTGATTAGTTTGGCGTGGTATGCAGCTGAAGAGGCTATTGCGTTGACTTGTCTATCCATGGAGAGGTTGGAATCCAAGTAGACACCAAGAGTTTGACCATCACAGGGTGGGGTACCCATATATTACCTCTTGGTATCATAGCTTATGTAGCTTTCGTAAATCTTAGTGCCTCCAATTGGATAGTTAATGGGGATTTATTTCCATGGGAGAGGAAAAAAGCCTACCAAGCACCCTAATTAATGTCTACTGAAAAATAGAAAATAAAATATTTAAACATTACGCAGGTGAAAGTATAATACCTATTACAACAGGGTCCTGTATATCCACACTGGGGCCTGGCAAATGCTACTTCATAAACCGTTTATCGCTCCACATTGGCAACCCGCTTACCATCCGTTCAACCACTTGCACCTGTCGATGCTTGCTGTATTTGGCAGAATCATGAAGGGGGGTGGAGGGGCTTTTGGTGACAGCTTTGTTTAATTTTGTGGCCACGCTGTGCCTCTCCTCTTCCCTGTTTCTGTATCATATTATTATAATATTTTTAGAGATAGAATTAGTAAGGTTTATGCAATGACAACTGTGGTACCAGGTATGCAGCTGGCAACGGTGGTACTTCTCCGGAATGCTGCTGGCAAGAGCCCTGTGAACGGTGAAGGACAAGATGGCGGATGTGCAGTCATGAAATGACCCCAGGTGAGAAAAGCAATGGCAGCGGGCTGAGGGGGGTTCACAACAAGGAACTGATCTGTAGCACGGGCGCATTTGATGGTACATCACAGGCTTATCACCAAAGTGGGCATGGAATGTGTTGGGTGCTCCATGAACAATCTGTCAATGGCCATGGCGAAAGAGTGCACTAAAGTGCAGCAGACTGAGGGAGGTTCACGGGTGAGCAAAGCACCCTATCAAAGTCATACAGTAGTGCATTGCTTGGTATAGGAGTTGACTATGTTAGCAGTTGGATGTGGACTCTCACCTCACACTGTCACAGGGAGTGGCATGTCCAGGTATTGGCCTGGGGGGCACGTGCTACCCCTGGAATCTGATTGTCCACCCCAGGTACCACCCCTGCATAATTCAGTGCACCACTTGGGCTACCCCAGTCAAAAGAGTCTGGACACGCCACTGACAATGTGCCGAAAAATCAAAATTCTATGACAAGACTGGAGGCGAGCATTATGTTTCAACTTCTTTATTACTACTCCTCAGCAGTTCAACAAACTTATATATATAACAACTCTGAAAAGTGCTCAACATTAACTTTTCTGTTTTAGAACTGCAATCCCCATAGTCTCTGTAGTCCATCTCCTTTTAGCCCAGCCATGACACAATTCCTGTTCCTGGGCTCCTCCTCTTCTTTTACTGCTCTTCAATCAGATAAGTACTATTTCATTGCTCTCCGTGTGTCAGTGGTTTGCTGACTGAGGAGAGTGAGAGTGTATTGGATAAGCTTACAATAGCAAGTACTAAAGAATAGACAAATAGTCAAAAGACGAAATGTATATATTTGATCAGGATGTAATTAAACGCGCGTAAGAATAGGGCACTGCATATACTGAAAGACATCACAGCGCCTGAGAGCGAGCATAGCAGGTGAGTAGCATTGTGATTACCCGCAAGGCAGCGGCCCGTGTAGCATTACTGGCACTCCAGGGGTTAGCTGAGCCTCGCGGAATGCAGAGAACGCCTCTGGCAGAGAGGCAGGGCAGGAGCGCTCGGAGCAGCTCACCAGCCCTCACCCTTGTGAAGGCAGAGTTAAAGCGCTCGTGTATTAACACTGAGACGCATGCGCCGAAAAGGAGCGGAGAGGAAGTAAATAAGCACCGGGCCCGGCAGTGATTATACGATAGCGCTAGACGCTGCAGATCTACATTATTGTGATAAGCGATCTTTGGAATCGCATACATGGCAGGAGGCACACGGGAAGCGGTCCGCTTCAACATCAACAGCCGAGCACTGAGCCAGCTGACAATGGGCGTCCTAAAACGGCAGGGATTGCACGTGTTGACAAAAGAAAGTGAACACTGAAGAAGGAGCGAGTTTCTCGCAAACAGCACCCATTTAAAACAAGGCAAGATTGACAGCCTGGTGCAGCCACATAAATAAGAGAAAAAGAAAATATTTTTTAATATTATAAAACTGAGCATCACTGGAGCGTGGGCGTGCGAAGACACCTGTTGAAGGTAATAAGGCACACAGCACAGAGTAAGATATGTCAGAATTTTAGTGGAGCGAGGAGGAACAGCCTCTAGACCTCGCTGCCAGTTTCAAAGAAGTGTTGGGAAGCTCCCTAGTGGATGCTGTGGCTCAAGGGGTGAGGCCCCTACTAGAAAGACAGAGACACTAGATACTATGCTCACTCAGCCCAATGAAAGCCCCAGAGAGATGGAGTGCACACCCACAGGACCCTCAAGAGCAGGAGCGAAGGGGAGTAAGCAGGCCCGCAAGAGAAAATTCTCTGATGACCCCCAGGGCCCTTCAGAAGGGGCAAAAGAAAAGGCCCCGGAGGTTGCCAATTCTTTCGCTAAACTTAAAGAAGCTTACCTACAACGTCAGGCTGTGCCAGACCTCACAACCCCCTCTCCAGGGGAGGAGAACACAGGAGATGACCCGGGCTCGGAAGAGGAGCCATCAGGAGACCCTTCCTCACAAGAGGGAGAAAAGATTACCGAAGAGGAGTGGGTTAAACCCAGCTGGGGTAAGAGAGCACGTAAGGAAAAGCACATCAAAGAGGTGCAGGAGGACATGTTTGACGCAGATAGTATCCGAAACCCTAGATACAGAGTGGCAACCAACCCCGAGGGTGGCCCAGTACATGACGGTGAGGCTGCGTAAGGCCCTCGATAAGGAGGTGAGACCACGCCTGCGAGCGGAATGCCCTCGCCCCAGACCTTCCAGGGAAGGTAGCGGAAACCCCCGAGCTGGACCCCAAGATGCTAACATTCGTATAAAAGAGTAGTTAAGACCCCCACAAAGGTATCGACAGATCATGGAGGAGCTGCCAGAAGAAGGTACTAGACTTTGCAGGCCCCCCCGCGAATATCATGGATCTAGCGGAGAGGGTAAGAGACACTGGGGAAGAAGTAGACCCCGAAGCTCTAGCCGGCTGGGCGCAAAGAGCAGTGTGTCTATTAGGGAACGCAAACTGCGCAATCGGAGAGAAGGAGAGGTCTGCTTGTAAAGAATGACCTGAAACTGAGCGATCTGGCATCCTACGAGGCCGGAGAAGCAGCTCAAGGACTCCTTTTCGGAGAGACCTTTGGGAAGGAGATGGCCCGATTCATCGGGACCTATACCTCCTTGGAAAAGGAATCTATTAGAAAAATCTTCCCGAACAGAGTATTTGGTGGGACCAGCCGCTTCAGGGGTCATGCAGCTGGTCGAGGACAGGGAGGAAGGAGACCCTAAAACCCAAGAGCACAATACTGGGCGACATTTGTCTTTTGCTATACGCACTACCTTGTTGATTGATGATATGAACCTCTCGGTGTCTCCGTTGGCCTGGAGCGTATGGTGTGATGTGGTGGTGCCGTACCCCCATGTTGTCAAGGAATACCTTGAATTCTTTGCTCCCGAACGGCGGGCCATTGTCTCTCTTGATTGATGATGGTATTCTGTGAATGGCAAACATCTTTTCCAGTGCCGGTGTCACCGAGGTCGGATCGGTGGATCGCACAGGTTCTACTTCTGGGTATTTTGTGAACTTGTTTATGGCCACAAGGAGATGTGTGTCATTTGCAATGGTACAGAAGTCTATGCTGACGGCGTCCCAATCTATGCTGACTGCAGAGTGGGTTGGCGATTGGTTCTTGGGGCCCTAGTCGGAGAGCCGCTTGGCACGACGTGCAAGTCTCCACCAGTGCGATGACCTTCTGTTGAATCTGTGGCATCCACACCCGTGATTTGAGGAATGCTTGTGTTTTTTTTCTATTCGTTGGTGGCCTTCATGTGCTAGCCGCAGTGCTCTGTTTTGCAAGCTTGCGGGTACTACAATGCTGTGCCCTTTTAGAATTAGCCCTTTGGGGGACACTGACAGTTCATGTCTAATGCCGAAAAGGCTTTGCATCAGCTCTTGGGCTTGTGGGGTGTGGTGGGCCACAGCTGTGAGATAGCTCTTTCACTCCCCCATTAATATGACCTCTTTTGAGGAGACAGGTGTCATTGTCCGTTTCCATTATCATTTCGTGCAAATGCATAGCTTTCCGCTGGGCACATACTATGATGTAGCAGACGTGTTCTCCTGTTTCCTTTGCAGCCTCGCACTCCATTACAGAAGCCGGCCTTGGGTGTTGCGACAGAAAATCAGCCGGGTTGTCTGCCCCTGTTTGGTACTGCACTTCCCGGTCAAATTGCTGAAGTTGGAGCATCCAGCACTCTATCTTTGCTCGAGGGTGTGGTGCGGACTCCTTGAAAATGGGCACCAGTAGTTTGTGGTCTGTTAGCACCTTTATTGGGTGCCTTACGATGTAGACGTGGAAGTGTCAGCACCCCTGCATAGTTCTTTTCTGTGGGCGTGAGGGTCCGGCTGGCTTTCCTATCTTCATTTTCCATGACAATAGTTTTGGCTTATACAAAGCTCTTAACAGTGTCACCCAACTACCAAATATAAAATTAGTCAACATGTAGCAGGAATCCCAATGCAAGGAATCTAAATAGAAGAAACTGGAATTAAAACATTTACAAAAGATATACAAACTGCACAACTGTTGAAGCAATGTACAGGATTTTTTATTTTTGGTTTTCTATTTCATGTGCTATACCAGCCCTCCAGTTCCAGTTGTGCCTGCCGGAAATCTTGCCAGCAGTCTGGTTTGCAGTATGCCACTCGGAGGTGATGTCAAGCAAATCACTTCCACAAGTAACATCACCAATAAAAACTAGCGAGGAAAAGAAGGCCACTCATAAGTGACCAGAAGTGGTCATGGCGGTGGAGTTGCGACATCCTTCCCCTGAGATTGTCATATTATGTCATAAGCAGAAGTTGAAATTAAAGATGGACTAACAGGAGCATGAATGGGTTCATTGTTTTGCGCGGGGCAGGGTAAGTGTGCCGGAAGGTCTAGCAGTGGATTTTTAGATTGTTCCCTATTCAGGTGCCAAGTGCTTTATACAAGTATGTGGTCTAAAGGGCGGTTCAGGTCAGTGAGGTAGGGTCCCTTCAGGTGCGGGATGCTGATTTCCCTTGACCTGTCAGCTGATGAACAAAGGTTGCCACTGTTTGCCATCTCCTAAATAGGATGTTTGAGCCTGGTTTCCCCCACACTTGCATTGTTGGCCACTTACGCCCATTATCGCTTCTTAATTAGCAGAGCAATTTACTGATTATATATATGCATTTTGCCACATCAAGCATTTTCTCCATTAACCTTGAATTGCAGTACATTTAAAAAAATGTTTAAAAATGCATTAGGTAAATCATGCCAATATTGCTTTGTTAATGCGCTGGGCTTTTCTGGATGGGTGCTGAGGTGCTAGAAAGTTGTGAAAGAATCTTTGGGTGCATTTGATTAGTTTCTCGGCACAATTTGCCACATTAAGCATAATTAAGTGCCCTAAAAAAGTGCATATTTGAATACTTGGTAATGTAAAAACTATGACTTTATTAGATTGGGTTTGTGACGTTAGAAACATACTTGCAAAGTGCTGGGCAAATGCTTTGTTTTGTCTTACTTTACCACATTAAGAAGCATTCAGTGGTTTTTGTGGGATGTCTTAACCCACTAATCCAAGCCCTGCAACATCACTGTGCATTGCTGGCAGCAGAAACATCATAATGGCCGCCGGAAAGCATGCTGCTCGCCAGAAATCACCAGAAAGTGCGCAGTGAAAACCTGAAAAATAGGCCACCATCTACTTTTGCCTATGTCAGTGGTAACACAGGAGACCACTGCCAAAACCCATCATTTGGCTGCTCACAGAGCAAAGTCATTCCAAAAGAAACAGAGCTGTTTTCAAAAATCTGTTTTTATTTGGTGGCAAATTTGTAAGAAGCATGGCTCACAAACCAACCAAAAATATCCAACCTCCTTGTTGGGTGGTCAACATCATTCTCCTGCAAGAATCTACATAAATATAAGGTCCACAGAAGTATATATATATCTGAACAAAGTATACTTTGAGGATTGCTTGCTGGAAGAAACCTGTCAAAAATGGGTGTAATACCATTACTCACCTCTACCAGAAGCCAGCGTTTTAAAACCATTTTGTGTAAAGTTGTACATTGAGCCCAAACTATGCCAAAAAAAGACTTGCTATCAGAAGCCTAAGAGATGGATACAGTTCTAAACTATATTGTGAATAGGCTTGAAGTAAGAAATGGTTTGATGTATTTGTTATATTTTAAGAAAAGACAATTTGTAGACATTGCGTTTCAGAGTTAAAAGTTTCCCACACTGTGTTCAAACAATATCCACACCCTCTCCCTGGACAAAGGAGACTTCCCCCTGCCCTTGGCTAAGAGATTGACAGGCTGGTGTCAAAAGGAACTGGGAGTGGCACCCTGGCCTCTTGCTCTCAGTGCAGACAAAGGAATCCTTGGGCTGAATAGAAAATGCTAATTTGGGTGTGACTAACAACAAACTGCTAGCAGGAAGGAGAGACATGTGACCTCTGAGTCAGCCCGGACCTTGGAGGCAGAGACAAACCATTGTGTGGATTCAGAAAGTACAGCAAATATATGTTTTTGAAAAATGCTTATAACAAATTGCACTGAACTGACAAAAATGAGATTGTTAAAATGAAAAATTTGCTCACAGTTGAAGACTAAGCTGGACTCTGTGCGATATTCGGAGACCAAACCCTGGAATTATTCATATTGTAGCCATTGTGTTTATGCTATGAACATAAAACAATTACAGAAATGTGCCCAGATGGGGTGTGAATGCATGGATAAAAATTGGTGCAGAAATAATATTGAGAAACCCACCAAAAGCGCAAAAAGTGGTAATTTCTGAACCAAAGCTCTTAGGAAGATGAGAGTTGAACAGAAATGTATCTTAGGCAATCTGTCATGTAATTTATGTAATAACAAGTTGTGAATATTGTAAATATGTGTTTTGTGAAAAATAAGATATACTTTACAGAGACAAAGGGGAGTGTTTTCCCCCAAGCCATAAAGATGACACAGGATGACATGATGATCCTTTCTCCAATCAGGGGACAGAGAATCATCTAACCTATCAGATCCTTAGAGGGTTGGTCATTGTAGAATCAGCTTCCCCACCCACTTTGGAAATACATAAATAGGGACTGCTGAGGACAGATAGGACACACACATTTTTCCACTACTCAACTGATTTCTTGGTGTAGCACCATGCAAGAAGATCCAGACAGAGCTACAGACATAGATCCAGAACTGAACTCTAGAACCCAACTATAGAACTCTGAAGCAGACGGGCCTAACCCAAAAGCTGAACCTTTCTCAGCAGGCCTGCAGAACCTAGCAACCTGATTCTAATCCCTAAACTTCCAAGGGGCATCTCAAAATCCAACAGCCTGGCTATGCTGTTTTGCTATTCTAACCAAGAACCCTGTGCTAGAACCAAGATCCAGACCCAGAAAGCCGAGCTGTAATCCAGAACCCATCAGATCCAGTCCAAGAGGCCGCGCAGACCGCAATGCAGTGCTGAGAGCAGAACTGAGACCTTCACCAGTGGCGAGAGAGAATCCCAGCCAAACCCTTGACCAGATCTTTGACGGGGCATACTCCATTCCCAAGCCATAGGAGTGAGTATCCAGTCTAGAACTGTACATAACCAATCTCTTAGTTTAAAATAAGACTATCCCATCCATTTCAACCTGTCCAGCACTGCATTATAGAACCTCCTTTTGTCTATACTAAATTCTCCTCTCCTCCACATAATCCTTGATAATTGTAGTAATAATCATATTGGCGCTAATGTATATTTTCTGGAGGAAGGCAATCGTCTCGTTCAGACAGAAACCATCCGGAGGTGCCTCTGGATAGGTGGCTGGACTGTCATGTAGTTTGCAGCTCCATAGACTCTTTAGTGTTAAGAAATCTTTGTTTCTAATCTTTAAAGCGCATCTGTCATTTTTGAAATCTTGACTTTATTTCTGAAAAATCTACCTTCACAAAAACCTCTAACTTTTGAATCGCACGTCCTAGAACCGAAATTTAACTGTCATTTTGAAGCTAAGATCCTAAGCTTTCTAACATTCTAATTCCTTATAGTTTTGCTGCAATCGTGTTTACCGCACACGGATAAGTTGCCGCAAATTGCAATTTGGCTCAATTTCACCACATGTCAAAATAGCTGTTTCTTGTTTTCAGCTGCTGAATTTCCTTTTCAATCTGATAATCAGTCATGAATCATTGCTAGTGTTGACCTGAACCAATCCAAAGGAACTCTCACTCATTCTGAATCCATTTAGTGAATTAAAATAATTTTAGCATAGTTTCCCTTTCATTGCAATCGCATTCAAAAGTATTTTTGCGTTTTTAAATCATACCTGTTTTCTCTAAGCTTGCTGGGGGAACTGGGATTGAACTGCATTATTGGTTGTATTCCTGAAACCTTTGTGCCCTTATTTCCATCTCTCCATATTGCATAGTGGGGGGAGTGAGTAGTCACAGGGTAAAAAGTGATCATATTATCTTTTGATTGAAATCATATCAAGTTTATTTCTGTTACATTCTTTCCCATCATTGCATTTCCTTGAAATCATATAAGTTATTCTCTGATACCTTATTCTCCTACTCCTAACTGATTAAAGAGGTTGTTGATATTGTAATATTACCCATTGATGATCACCGTTCATATTCATAAGTGTGCTATTCAGATATTATTCTATTCATAAAAGTGTGATATATATATATTGTTCCATTCTTCAAATAAACCTTTTAATTTGCAAAACAAACCTACTTCTTGGCTCAAGGAGGTCGGGGAGATTCAAAGAGAGGGGCGTTATATAAGGGTTCATCATCCACATTTAAAGATCTTTGAGATAAACATATATAAATAAGGGCTTCCATTGGGCATCCCATACATTGACTTAGTTGGAGTGCTGAATTGAAGCCACTTACAGATTCATGTTAATTGTTTTAGACTGTGCCAAAAAATCCTCAATATTCATAGAGGATATGGTATGATAATGAGGAATATGTCATTCTTAAGCAATATAACTCGAGCAGGGGCGCATTAATGGTCAGCTAATGCCCTAAGGCATAAGTTACAAGCCCAAACATGTTGCTATTAGTATCCCAGCACGTTGTATCAGGGTACTAATAGTGTATCTTTCTCAAGTTGAGAAATGGTGTGTAAACCATTTCTCAACTCAAGAAAAAAATGACAAAACAAATGGCCGCCAGCTGCCATGGATCGGGGAGAAGAGAACTACAGGCAGTTCCGTCTCCCTTTCCATGGCAGCCATTCGTGTGTGGGAGATACACCGGGAACACTACTGCTCCCAGTGCTGGCAAGGGCTAAAGCAGCATGAGGTAAGTGGGGTGGAGGGAATTGGATATGTGAAAACCAGGGTTAGGGGGGGATGGGACATGGGGAGCACACTTGCCCGATTCCTGGTGAGGGAAGGTGGCAGCCTCCTACTCTGAGGAGGCTTGGAGCGTGTTATTTATCATTTGGCCGCAACACCCCCTTACCGGGTATTAATAAACTTAATTAAATCATGTGTGTTCAAATGCACATAATACAGCAACCATACAATCCAAAAACATGAGAACAAAGAGCACTCCACGGTGTCATGACTCACAGCTTATTGAGCTGTCCACCGCCTAGGATTGCTCACCTTGGCGGAAGCTGGTGTTGGTGGCATAGGTTGTGCTGGGATGCACAGGGCTCCTAGCTTAACAGCTGTGAAGTGGGGAGAAGGATCCAACAAGATGGTTTTTTGAGAATGGTTCCGGAATTCACAAGATTCAGGAGAGAATGGATATGTCTTATAAAATGAGGCAGGTCAAACTGTGTCATTGCTTTACATCTGTTTTCCCTACTCTAGTTATTATTATTATTATTATTATTATTATTATAATAATAAGGTTATTTATTGAGCATGGACCTAGCTTCAGGAAGCAACGTTGCGCTTTACAGTCATAGGGGGCCGGAGGGAGAACAAAGTTAGGAAGCAGAGAAACAAGGGAGTGTGAATCTAACAACATAGGGAATGGGGGCAATTTTCAATAATGGATCTACAACTAACCAGGGGAGAAAACAGTGGGGATCTGAACATCCGGCCTCAGGCAGGGTGGAGAGTGTGTGGACCTAGGTGTTAGGAAGCAGCTAGGCCAGTCTTGAGCTCCTACCTGAACTATAGAAGCGAGAGTGCGAGGTGAATGTTGATGGGGAAGAGGCTCCAGAGTCCTGGGGTATAGACAGTAAAGGTTAATCTTCTAATTTGTTCCATAGATTGTTTTGCTCTAGTTTTATTCCAATATAGACGGTTGATCAAGTACCTGGGTGGTGGGCACCTGTGGGTTCCTACTTGTATATAGTTCTTACTTACAACATGTGACTTAAATAAACACACTGTCCTGTGAACTTATCTGAGACCTCATGAGCATCTACATACTATAATTTGCTGATGATCTGGTTCAATGAGGGACCTGGAGTCAGACCCAACAGCGCTGTGGTGGGGGGCAGGTAGGGAGGAGCCCAACAGGCCCAGAGGAGGGCCCACCAGCCCCTGGAGGAAGCCCCGCCATATAGGGAGGCATCAAAGAGCAGGAAGGGCAAGTCTGGTGCTGGTGGAGTAAGAGCTGCCTCTCTGCTAGCTACACCAGGACTCAGAACCTCACTGGAGGCAAAGTACCCTTTCAGGCTTTTGCCAGGCTCCCTCGTGTTTACGAGAACAAGGACCAATCTTGTCCGAGAACACTTGGATTGGGACTCATAGCAAGCGTAAAGCCAGATCAGCAAGGTTCCTTCTGCTTTATTCCATCAAACTGTTTTGAGCCACATTTCAAGTCTGTTCGACACGTTCACATCACCAGGATCCAATGGTGCTGTTTTGGGCACTCTCTTGATCTCAGCTAGCACAGCACCAAGAAGCCTGGTTTGGCGCTGTTGAATCACCAAGAACAGCAAGAAGGTTTTATTGATTCTTAACTGTCCCCTGGTCCATCCGTGTGCCCTACAGAGTGGTCAGATCACTTTTAATCCCCTTTTTCACAATAACAGATCATTTTGTGATCATTGCTTTTCACCCCTGTTTCAATAGTAAGAGCGCTGCATCTTCCAATCTCTAGCATATAGTTTGTCCTTCCCACACCAATTGGTTTTGTACTGTATTCGATTTAGGTATTTTTGCAAATAGTATTTTCAATTAAACATTACAGGGCCTGTCGTAGCGGCCCCGTAGTTATGGTTAAGTTGCTCAACCCATAGGAAGAGCACTTTTTGGGCGGTTTATAGCTTTTCCTGCCGTAGACGAATCCTTAGCAAACTTTGCAAAAAAAGTGTATGGCCCCGTCAGATTGATTCTACGAACTTCGGTGAGGTTTCGTCAAGGGAGGTCAAAGGTATACAGGGTATAGGGGGTCCTCAAAGTGTTTTCCATAGACGCAATGGGGAAAATATATTCTCACGTCTACAGCCAAACCGCTGGACGGATGTCCCCCAAATTTGCGGCAGCTTGTTCCCAAAATCGTTCTTTTGTAAATTTGGTGTAAATCCATCCAGTAGTTTTCTTTAAAACGGGCCAAAAGTAAGTCAAAATAAATTTGTGCTAGCTGGGTTGGGCCTGTGGACTCAATTCCCTGTTCGGTCCACGGACGGGCCTCCAATTGGTTCTGGGGCCAAGGTGAGGTCCGCAGACATCGAACGCACACGCGGGTTGGATGATGAAAAGCGTGAGGTGTCATTTTTTCTGAAACCCCAGCCATGTTGGATCCGCTGAAAGCCACAACTGACGGCGGACAGATTGGTGGGGAAAAAGTCTGGAACACACATTTTGGGTCATTTGGTGTTGGAAAGAAGGGCTGGGAAGGGTGGACAGTATAAAAAAGATGATATGGAGCTCTTTGTTTAGGTGGAAGAAGAGCGTGCAGGTGGCGCGGTATTCCGCAGACACCACAGTAGTCCACGGGCAGAGTCTTGGCCGGACAGCTTGAGAGACACATTTGGGGTTATTTGATGACTGAAAGAGGGCTTGGGCAGAAAGCTTGAGACACACATTTGGGGTTATTTTGTGAATTGACGAGGGCTTGGTCAAGGTAAGGGAGTGGAATCTAGATTATATGGGGATATTTTCATAGGTGAAAAATAGGGTTGGTGGTCCATTTCGATGTCTGCAGATGTCATTTGAAGTGGGAGGTTCAGGGCAAGTTGTGGTGTGGTGGTTGTGGCCAGATTCTTCGGTGCATGGCCGTATTATGCTGTGGTGGTTGTGGCCAGTGGCTAGATTCTTGGGTGCATGGCCGTAGGACACCTATTGTGCGGGAGATGATGTACACATGCGGGCCAGTGTCCGCAGGACAGGGGCGGAGTCCCCAATCTAATTGAAAGTGTGACACGTGCAAGCGAACATGTCCGGACAGGCGCAGTGTCCGGGGGGCACATTGCAATGGGGTGGTGCGTATGCGTGCCAGGGTCTGTAGGACAGGCGCAGCATCCAGGGGCGCATCCATTTTGGTTATGGACTGCCCGGAAAGTCGCGCAGTCCGCTGAATCAAAATTGGGCTTTTAAAAAAAAAAAACAGTAACAATACACACACACGTATTTATTGAAAACAAAAACATACATTCAATTAGGAAAGAGATGGGGAATTGGAATGGGAACCAAATGGAAGAATTGTGATTTTCTACACAATGTTAATGAGGGGAGGAAGGAATTGAGGTTTCATCATTGCGTCTTTCATTTAGGGAATTTGAAGGGGTTGATTGGTTGGGACAATGTGAATGGGCACAGGTACAAGTCAGGCAGTGATATCGAACATTTTCCTTCACATGATTTTTCACCAAGGTCACCAACTGCATAAAATTGTTATTTAGTTCATCAATTTTTGCTGATAAATTCATCAGTTCATTCTGTGCATCTGAAGTTAGGGGCTGCCTGTGCCCATCTTCAGGTTCACTCAAATGTAATTCGGGCCTGGGTTCCTCATTCCCACTATGTATTGTTAAAAATAAAACCATGTTATAGTGATTTCCGAACAAATGACATACATATTCTGCTTTAAGGAATGCTTTCTGTACCATTACAGCTATTTTCTTCACTCATTTCGTCATTGGGGAAATGTTGGTCCAAGCTTTCCAGTGTGCTTGTCATTTCTGTTCAAAGAAAACAATAGTGCTATTTTTCACAAGTTATGTATATAACAAATGGTAATTTTACAGAAAGAAATACAGTGCACTTACTCTGCTTCCCTTTCCTCCCTTGGCTGGCTTCCCTTTCACTCCCAACTTGAATTTAATTTTCTCTGCTTAGTCTTTAAATCTCCCCATGGTCCTGCTCCCCCTTATCTCTCCTCCCTCCTCTCTTTCTACACTCCTTCCCGCTCCCTTCGCGCTGCTGACCACTTCCTTCTCACAGTTCCTCCATCCCCTTGTGCCGCCTCCCGTTTCTGCTCCTTCCAGCTCCTAGCCCCCTGCACTGGAACGCCTTAACTCTCTCAATCCGTTCTATTCCTACCTTCTCCTCATTCCGCACATCCCTTAAATCTCTCCTCCATTCCTCGCCATGAAACCCTCCACCCTACTTGCTCCCCCTCCCTCCTTTTTCTTTTCACCATGATCATCTCCCGCCTGCTCCTCTTTCTCACCCTTTTACCCCATCCGATTCCCTCCTCCTTCTCCTCCCCACACCTCTCTCTCCCTCTCAGTTCTACTGCACTACTGTCCCTCTTCCCTTCAGTTTAATTGCTCTACCTACTGTTTTGTTGGACTGATTTGTAATTGTAAATTGCTTCTATTGTTACTGTTATAATGTTAATGTTATATGTATCCTGTTGTTTAAATGTGCAGTGCGCTATATAAACATAATACATACAAATACTATTTTCTAAGGGTTTCATCTGGAATAACTGCCAGGTGCTTGTCCATGTGCAAGCAAGGTTCCACTTAGGTGATACTATTAGGTGTACTGTTAAGCTTTATGCTTGGTGCATTCCATTATGTTGTGCACCCTATGAAAACATACTTGTGGTTTTTCAAGTACAGAATTCCTATAACTATTTGTTTTTGGATGTAGTATGTATATTATCTTATTGTTTCATGTATATGTCTTTGCCCGTTGCAGGATACAACATTGTAAGATAACGTCTGTGCTTTTGGGCAGTGTGAATGCTGTCTGAGGTCCGCAGAGATATGCGCGGTCCGCAGACTCTGCAGCTATCAGTGTGGCAGCGGGGGGCAATATGATGTAAGGAACATGTCGAAAAATTAAGGGTATTCTGGCAAAAAACCCATTAAATTTAGTGAAAAACTTTGTTAGAGGGACGTTATGGTTAAGTTGCACAAATAAAAACCGATCAAATTCAGTGAAAAAACATTGTTAACGGGACGTTGTGCTTAAATTGCACTAATAACAACTTATCAAATTCAGAGAAAAAACTTTGTTAAAGGGATGTTATGTTTACAAGTAAAATAGAAAATCCCCAGGAAGGTAAGCAACCATAATTCGTGCCACCACTGTGGACTGCGAAGATTAACACCCAGGACATCAAAGGTGACATCACAATTTTCAAGTCCTTACAAGGGGTTGGGTTTATAATGTTAGTAACAAAGTGTTAGAGGTGATTGAGAGATCTATGAGAAGCTACTTAATGTATGAAAGATTGTAATTATCTAAACAAAACATTATATTCCAGTGTCGTCGTTAATACAGGAACCTAATCATACATACACATAAGAAATGCCTCCAGCATACACTGTAGAAGTAGAATATTTCTATTCTGGTAATGTTGCCTTGTAAAATAATGAAAGATATCCTTGGAGAGTTTTCAGTAATGTGAAGCATGGAATACATAGCTAATAATTCAAGACTTACTACATACGTGTGTTAGTACAAACAATACATATAAATAAACGCAATGCATACAAACTAGAGGCACATATGGGCAAACTACAGTATAGAAGACAGAAAAAAGATCAATACAAAATTTCAATAACATTACAGTGCATCATCAAGTTCACAAATTAATTGTGTGTTTACGGCCTGCTTATTGGCCCATATCTGTGCACTATGAGCTGACACAAAACCTTAAGGAAAGTACTTCTACAATATACAAAAAGTCTTACTGTCAGTGAAGATAACTGGTCAGCTTTTATATGTCAGTGAACAAAACCAAGTGGCCCAGATTTCTGATGTCATCGGTGATGTCATCAATGAAAATTGTGATCTCATCTTTTTGTTAAGATGGATTTGCCAACTCTGACCTGGTGGGCAGAGGTTCAGAAGGCCAGCTTAGTTTCTTGGGACAAGGTAACCCTCTGGACTAGCCAGACCAATCAAGGTAGCATTGGTGGCGGTCAAGACTAGGTCTCAGGAAGGGTGAGGGTGACTGAAAGCCCACAATGAGCACACACAGTAAAGAACACTACAAATCACTCCCAGTCAGGTGTATATATTAAAAATACATATACATTTATTCAAGGCTTTTGAAATCAAACATAAAGCAATTATCAACAGTAATACTTCAGACCAATACAACGCTACTATACATATATATACAATACCAAGTGGCCTAAAGGGTTAGTGCACAGAATGGGTCCCCGACCTAGGATGAAAGGGAGCAAGCAGTTGTTAACACAGGTGATTAGGCTTTTATACATAAAAGGATACGCTGTCAAGTTGATAGTAGTCTTCAGTTTATTTATTCAGGTACATAAATTCATCAGACCTAATCAGGCTCATCAGGAGATTAGGAAGTACAAGACATGAACCCACTGGCTCCCACCACGCAGGCTCACATATCTCAACTGCCTGGGGTGGTGGGAGCTCACAGGAAACATTCCACAAGTGACATCACACCCTCATACATCATCCAGGCAGGAAGAAAGGCCAATCACAACACCTCCTTCCCTTACTGAAACAAGCGCCATACAACCTGCATCTTACCTCACAGAAATAGACACCTCAACACCTCCTTCCTTTACACCACAAAACCATACACCCTTCACAATCAGACAGGACGCACACACTAACTAGCACAACTCTGATACACCATGATCACTTTATTTGACCAAGAAGGAGAAACGCTGGACTCACAGGCTTACCTAACTATCCAGTAACAGTGCCCCACCAACAAACAACAAACTTCTACCCTCAAACAAAACTAAACAGCCTTCCACCCACCACTGCCACTAACGGGTCACCAGTCTGCCACGCTGGAGTGCAAAACCTGACCCTCTGGGCCACTAACTACCAAACCTGAGGAAAACTAAACCCCTCCCATCCTCCACTGCCACCGGTGAACCACAGGTCTGCAACACCTGAGCACAACCGGCCACCTATACGGGCTAACACGAGGCCCGCTACAAACCCAACGAGAAACATGTCTAACTATACAAGTCAACACCATTATGGCAACTAATGAATCGGGCGCAAACATAATTCCTCTTATATACCCACACACCTGACCCACTCCGAACACTCATTCCCAACACGCACACATTAAAGGCAACCAGCTGGCACACCGGTCAACCAAACCACCAAACTCATCCTCAAAGTGTTGGCCAGATACTCGAGCCCTCATAACTACTCTGACTAAAACAGGTGGCTACAGCCACAAAGATGTTGGATTGCATTGCCGTACTCCCAGAACCAACCAAGAACCTAATCTAGGATGGTTCCAGAAGCCACACATAAGTTAAAAAACAAACAAAACTAATGAGATGCAGGTGCACCTGCATCCCCAGAATCTCCACCAAAACCTTTGACCCAAGCTCCCACTGATCGAAAAACAACCATGCAAAACTTGGTCACACATATCATGACTCCACAGAGCCGCTTCACCAGACTCCTTCTGGTCACACAAAACACATCAAAACTCTGCAGAGTTTCCTGACCAGACATATTGATCACGCACTAAATCCCCACCAACTACACAACCCCTACACAGAATTTCTCACTCTGCTAACCAGAGTTGTAGTCGCTGAGGCAGAAACGTGGGGTGTGAGCAGGAAGATAACAAACCCAACATAATGATGTTGAAATTTCAAAATTGTTCTTTGATGTTGCCCTCATATCAGTAATGATACACCTAAGAGTCTGCAAACCCACAAGATGTTAACTGATATTAACTCTATACAACACTCAGTTCATGCATGCAAACAAAACATAATGATGTTGAAATTTCAAAATGGTTCTTAGATGTCGCTCTGCTCACATCAATAATGATGCACCTAAGAGTGCATGTTGCCATTTAAGGACGCAACACTAACATTTGCAAATCCTCAAAATGTTAACTGACATTAACTCTATACAACACTCAAATTCATGCATGCACCACTCATGCTCATAACATTCTGCATGCACTTCTCACACTTAGACGTTTTAGCAGCAATGTATATGGTGTCAATGTGCTTTACAACTCTAATCTGTAACATCACTAGTTTTATCACATATTTTCAGCCGCTGTTGCATTATAGCAATGTAACTCCTAAAAATCCTCAAAAGGTTACACTAAGCCTTAAACCCCACAGGGCTGTAGTACACACCATACTACCACGCATTGAATACATTTCTGACAAATGACACACTCAACAAGCTCATGTCCACAAACTTACTGGCAGAAAACTTTGCTAACAAGAAAGGCCAATTCTAAACAAAACTGTGTACTGCCATGAAAACAGCCTAGCATCCATAATGTGCCTTAATTCTTGGCTCCAACTAAGTCATTGCCAACGTGGTGAATGCCGTATGGAAAAATATTCTCTTTGTTATACATTGCACCACACTTACTTAATGGATACAGCAGAGTTCTTTACCCAATTCTGCGCACTCCGTCGCCACACTCATGACACAAGGTTGAAACGAAAGATCAACAGCTGCTACTACTTGTCGGAACTCCAAAATTTCATAAAAGCACTCGCGATCACTGCTGGCTTGATGTACGCTCTGCATATTTGAAGCTCCGTGACCAGCACTTCACTACATGAAGTCCCTGACAACTCCTCCCTTAATGCTGTCGAACCACACCCTCCCATCCTGGCAACATCGGTTCACGTCGCCTCAGGAGTCAGATGCTTCTTGATCACATTGGCACCTCGTTAGGTGCTTTACTCCAACAACGCCATTGGCCGGCGTGCAGCACAACAACCAACCATGGATGCTGCGATCATCATCAGCCACAACATTCTACTAATCGCGATACCCCACAGATCGCTCACTGATGTCATCATTGTGGGAATGAATATGGGAAAGTTGAGATCTCTGTGGCCCAACCGTCATCCATTGGAAGTACGTTCCGTTCACCTCTCCCATCACTAATGTCCCGCAGAAAGCAGGGGCGGCTGTTTAACCACTAAATGTGCACTTGACATACTCAAAAACTTGCAATGTAAACAAACTTTTTCAACACCACCCTTTAACTTCCTCCGCACCCTCATGACTGTAGTGTAAAGGCGCTACACTTCACGCTGAGGTACCCCCCTCAGTCAAAAAAGATTAATGCACAGCAAAGAGGGTGCTCTTCTGTAATCTTGCTTCATGTAGCAGCCCAGCAATCTGTCATTTTTACTCCCAGGCACATTACAGTTCATGGATGCCTAGCGGGGCTTCACATCCCCCTGGGTATAGACCAAAACAGTCTCTCTGTCACATTGCTGGGTGACACTCTGCTTCCACTGCTTCTACTTGCCACCATACAGGACACTCTCATTGCCCCTGGAGAATTGGCAGTACAATCGGGGTTTAGTCCTGGGTCCTTACTATGGCAGTCTTTGTTCCTCCCTGGGAGATTAACAGGGCACTAGCCTTGTGCTGCCTCCTGGGTATCTGCAAGCCCATCCTGCTTTACTCCGCCCTGGGTGCCACTCTTGCTAGCTCCTGGATGCCTACCAGTGCACCCTCACTTCCCCGCCCTGGGTGGTGGGACACTTTATGGACCATGGGGGACAGTGGGTTCCCTCTCCTTCAAGGTCAATGCCTCACTTCAACTTCCTCCAGCCTGCATCCCCGCTGCAGGATCTCCTCACTCCTTTCCCTGAACTACAACACAGGTACCTGCTCACTCCAGGGTCCATCCAGGTCCTCCTCAAGACCAGATCACGTCTCCAAAATGTTTTGACAGGTGGTTAGGCTTTTATACATAAAAGGATACGCTGTCAATTTGATATTAGTCTTCAGTTTCTTTATTCAGGTACATAGGTTCATCAGACATAATCAGGCTCATCCGGAGATTAGGAAGTACAAGACATAAAACCACTAGCTCCCACCACCCAGTCTCACATATCTCAACTGCCTGGGGTCGAACCCATTCATACCCAAACATTCCACAAGTGACATCACACCCTCATACATCATCAGGCCGGAAGAATACAAAGGAAAAAAGGCCAATCACAACATCTCCGTCCCTTACTGAAACAAGCACACCACACCATACAACCTGCATCTCACCTCACAGACAGACACCTCAACAGCAGTGCAAGTAGTTTTTAGGCAGTTCAGGTCTTCATCAATCAATCCCTGAATACGAGGCAGTCCAGTCCTTACGAAGAGTGGAGCCTAACGCTCAAAAGTACTTTCAGGTGCTGGTGCACGCTATGGTGCAGAGGAGTGAAAACAGGGTCTTGTGCAGGGGCTGTCGCAGCTCAGGAAGGTGGGTGAGACGATGAAGACTAGGTTCCCACTATTCCAGGAGGGTCTCCCCAAAAGGGCAGAACAGGTTCCAGGAGTTGGGAATAGGGCGGTAGCTCAGGCTACCTGTGGAAAGGTGAGTGGCCCTCAAGGGACACTCGTGCGTAAAAATGGATGGATGTGTAAGGGCCACCGGTGAGGGTTGCAAGAATTTACCGAACCCCGGTGCACTCCGGACCAAACTTCGGCAGTCGAGTCTACTTTCGGTTGCAGGTTCAAATGCGGCAATTGTGTGGCTCTGCAGCTTTCAGCAGCGATGATTCTGTGGCAGGACAGTGGTGATTTCTCTGCTCCTGGTGAAGGGATCAGCCCAGTTTCACTGCAGCAGGATTCAGAGCACAGAGGGGCACAGCACAAGGCAACTACAAAGTTTGTCACCATGGCTAGGCGACACAGTGACCGTGTTCAATCGGGTTCAGGGGCTCTCTTTGTTCCAAACCTGGGAATGCCAAGTGTACGAAATTTGGTGTGAGAGTGCTGTGAACATAGAGCTTACAATCTACCAAGTTTCAAGTGTCCACTCGAAACTGGGCACTTTCAGAGCAAAGGTCCTGCGCAAGCTGGTCAGTTCACTGGTTGGCCCAGGAACACTTCCGAAGACGCTTGCAGGTTAAGATGAGGGTGCTGTGAGTAGTTGTGTGGGATATTTTACCCATGCCAATGCGCCCCACTGCACCCCTTTGCCAATGGGGAAAGAAACAGCCAAAAATGGATGCGCTAACCCCGGCGCGTGCCAAATCTGCAAAACTGTGCATGGTTCATAAAACACAAAAGGCTGCACACCCCTGCCACACACAGTCAAAGTTGGTGTAAAAACAGAACTCACTGCAGGAGAATGCCAGTGGGTGCTGTTATGTCACATGAAGCAAGGCCACAGAAGTGGGCTAAAAACCGAAAATACCCTTTAAAATGCAGCTTTCCCAATCAATTGCAACCTTCAAAGTGCTGTTTTGGCGCTAAATTCAGCCACTTTCCAAGTGAACTATTGAAATGAAAAGTGTGCTGAAACCACAGATCATCTAGTGCAGTCAGAAGAAACCAGGCCTCACTGGCTGACAGCAGCTAAGAAATGTATTTTACGAAACACCAGTCCAGCAACAATTTGTTTTCAGTTACACAGGGAAAAATGTGGATAAAAGTGGCAACATATCAATTTCAGCTGTGCAGGGAAAACTCCAAGCATAAGCTGAATACTTACTTCCAGATTCCAGACAATTTCCAGCACTCAAAGACAGAATAATGCTGAGTTGAATGTGTGTGTGCTGCATAAGAAAACTAGATGTAAAAACCCAGCTTAAAGGTGTTTGTTTTCCCTGAAGAAATTGCAAAATTCGCCTATTTAACAACATGTTTGTGAAGGGCTTAATTCTGTAAATGTCCAAATCCCTTATAAACTGTGCTTAGTTTTATATGTTTTAAATGAAAGACCTTAAAGTGAATTTGAAAGTAACCCAGTTTCGAGTTAAGTAACTACTTAATGCTGACTTGACAGTGTCCAACCTGGGAAAGGTGACACTTCAGTTGACACTCCCTTGCTACAAAAAGCTTAATGGATGCTGGAGGTTCCTGTATATTGACATCAAAGAGCTCATCAGACTTTCGTCTCTGGCCTAGCCAAGGACAATGGCAGGCTGCCTACTGATCTCTACAGGGGAGCTTTGCCATCATATGCCAAGTTCACTCTCTAATGCGTAATTACTACCATATGTTAGAACATGGTTACTCATTATGTAGCCCTCCAGATGTTTTGGACTTCAGTTCCCATCATCCCTAGCCAGCATAATCAGTGGTAAAATATCATGGGGGTGTAATCTGGAGTGGCATATAATGCGTAGCCATGTGATAGACTAAGCCTCCTATGCAAGATATATGTCAGGTACAGCCTTTCATCCCTAATTGTTGCCACCATATGCCAAGTGCAGCCTCAAATGCCTAAGTACAATCATTTTATGGCAGGTTAAGTCACATATATCAGGCGCGGTAAACATAGGTAATGCACAACCTCACAGTCTCTGGTGTTTCCATATGTCAAATACAACCTCTAAGGTCTAATGCTGACAGGAGCATTGATGGGACCCTAATCACCTTAACTAAGCAGGCCCACCACTTAAGAAGCAAGTGCACATTTGTACATTAAGCAAGTTTATTGTACAATCGTCCGGGGAGGAGCTAGGTGACCTTGTCCAGTCAAACTAACCCAAGTCTCACTGAGCCACATAAGTTGACACATTATATAAATTTTTGCAACAGTTAAAACACATATATTTTCTTACAATCTGTCCCCCACATGATTGGACAAAACCCATACAAAGAAATCTCATCTTTCTCCAATTCTTCCAGTCTTATTGGCCACTTGTTATCTTAACTACCATCTTCAGATTGTATTCATAGCATGACCCTTCTTGGGATCCGTCCGTGTAAGGTCATGTCATCAGCAAATGGTTACACATTCATATACAAACAATTTATTACAGGTCACATCTAACCTGAAACCTTTTAATCCTAAATGTAATTGCACATGGTGCACATGGATACTTAAAAAACATGAGCAAATATGAATAAACAGGATCTCTTTGAACTGATGATAACTATCTCATCCACCCCAATTTTACTGATTTCCAGGAACATTCTAATCTAAATGACTACCATTTCAGCATGCATAGCACATCTGACAATACAATTGAAACCCTTGGGTATCAATCACTTAGTCCTCGAGCGTCACTTCACCCCCACATTTATTACTGTTAAAAACAAATGGCCAGATCCATCTGCAAATTCCCATTTACTTAAAAGGAGATTACATCTGCTCTCTGTGCAACTACTAAGCCATAAACATGGTGCTGTTCAAAATCTAAGCATCTGCCCGGTGAATCATTGCTTCTCTTTCAACCTTCAAGCCTGCAAAACTAGTTATTCCCAAATGCTCAGAATTAATTCTGTGACCTCCCAGCTGCAGAGTTTTAATAAATTTATAAAGTACATGTAGATTTATAAATTCCCTAAATGTGCATCTCAATGTACATGCACGTTTAAGAACTGATGTTTCTCCTCCACAATGACAGCCCGCTCCCCCTTACTCACATGCGCATTGTGAAATCCCTTGTTGCCAGCTTCTGGGCACTCCGTAGTACATTATGTCTGAATCGTGTTTATATTTCATTTTGCGGTTTTAGCCTTTTATCTTTCTACATGTGGGTTAATCTAACATGTATCAACTTTCAACATAAAGAAACACTAAAGTAACATATCCCTTTCACATTTAACTACACTGGATATATATGAAATTGCAACATCGTGCCCAGTTCGCCGCACCCACAGTCACAAATAAGGCACATGCAACATGAACCCCTCTTTATCATTGGAACCTTTTCTGACCAGCCCAAAATATGTTCTAGTAGGCAAATACTAATATGCCATGTATAATCACAATATGACAGGTGCAGCCTCTCGGGCTCAAGATCTCCCATTATATATAAAATGTAGCCTCGTATGTCCAGACACAATTTTGATTTCCTCCAGAAGAACCACCTTACACCCACCATGGGCATAGGATGGTTCTTGCAGGAATTAAGACCTGACCATATAAAGAAGTGCTGGACACATGAGGTTGGGCCTGAGCACATAAGAGTGACAGCCCAATGTGCCCACATCAAGCCCCCTGTGTCTAGGTATAGTGTGCCCTTCTCTGGGCTCTTCCCAGCTTGCCCCAATCTGATTGTAGCATTATGGGTCCCTCTTCTGCCCTTGTAAGCCGACTAGGGGGTAGCACGCAAGAGACTGGGTCTGTGGAAGGGCCTGGCAGAGCAGGGCAGGAGGGGAAAGAGACGTGTTTCTCCTTTCCCAGGCATCGCCACTGCGCTCATGCCTCCTATTCAGTTGCTGGAGGTGGTGTAGGTTGCCACTATCTAGAAAGGTAACCTCCACGTAAGGGATCAACTCTCTCTGTTGTGGCCCTTTCAAGTACTAGGTGCCGTTAGGTGAAAGGATTCCTGTCGCACAATGATAATGGGCCTCATTATGAAATCGGCGGTAGCTGTGCCGGTAAAAAACAGGCACGGCTGACCCGGTATCATTTTTTTTCCGGTGCACAAGAATGGGCGATTACCGGGTCATTACGGCCCCACCAGATCTGGTAATTGCCCATTCCTGGGTGCCGGAAAAAAATCCTCTCCATTCCCATTGAGCGCCAAAGAGCTCAATGGGAATGGGGAGGCTGGATGTACCGGCACCATTCAGAATGGTGTCGGTGCATCCGGCATGGTCTGCTGGCGGGTGCTGGTCCACCCCCTAGGTCAGACCTGGCGGGCAAAAAGGCACCCACGAGCAGAACTCGTAGTATGCTGGTCCGGTTACTACGGTACCGGCAAGCTTACCAGTACCGTAGTTACCGAACCAGCAAACTTGTAATGAGGCCCAATGATTTATTTATATAGCGCCTATGCCTAAATGCTGTACACAGAACATATTTACACACATTAATCATCCCAACCAAAGTTGGTACTCATTTATCGATTTCGGAAGGTTGAAAGGCTGAGTTAGCCTTGCCGGGATTCGAAACCTTCAACATGCAGATGACACCCAGATCGCATCAGGGACTGCTCAACCCGCTGAGCTATCTTACCAGCAATGCAGTCTCCCCATGGAATCGGGGCTTCCCGTCGGTTTATACTTATCACTCTTTTAATCTGGAAGAACAGTTACCACTCTTTGTCCTTTCCCTACCAGCAGCGAATAGAAGGTTTCTAGGGGGCATCGGAAGTGACAAGGGGGGTGGGTCACCCTTTCCTGTTGCCCGCCCAACAGCATCCTGTTTCCCCTGCTGAGAGGGAAGAACATGTTTTTGGAACCACGAACGTTAACACAGCAGTAGGGAGTCCTGTTTTCTTTCTGTCCCTCTGGTGGTGAAACCTGTCCCCGGGTCACAATGACAGCATCAGTGGTGTCTAATGGGCAGTCACTGGTAGAGCCTATTACCACTGGCGACCCGTTGCACAACATGAGTCCTGTTCACTATTACAGTTTCTGTGAAATGCCATTATCCCCACTCCTGTATGCCAAGACAAATGTACCCTAATCATCAAGGCAGCGCTTATCACATCACGGGAACAGCAATGCATTTTATTTTGAAGTTAGTCACACTGTGTTGGAACATGAACCCACTTGTCCTTGATGACTTGTGAACTTTGGTTTACGACATGGACCTTGTCAGAAGCCATAAAACAGCTCATCAGTGTGTGCTTCTCAGATGCAACGCAGCACAGGCCTAATCGAATGTGCAGTTATGCCCAGTTCCTTGTTCTGGATTCAGTGCTCTGTGTATTATGTAAGATTTGAAATATTGGTAAAATAGTAACATGAACCAAGAGAATAGTTGATTTTGGTCAATGTGTTCGCGCTGTGAAAGATTTGTTCTAAAGACAGGCCCCCACCCCCACCTGCCCCCTCCAGTTCCCTCAACTCTAAAAATGCTGCATCCCGGATACAGTGGCATCCTACACCATCTCCAGTGACTGGGAAGTGAATTCAAGGAATGGAGCAGTTTAAAATGCATGAATCCGAGCAGGAACAAAATGAAAATGATAATTTTAAAAAAGGACAAACAGAAAATGTGATGCGTAAATGACAACAGAAATTCAAAACACTCACTTTGGACCTCCCCACAGCCGGAGAGATTGAGGCCCTCAGGGCATCATTCAGAGAAGTCTGATGCTGGGGACTGGCACATGATGGCTTTATGCTTTAAGCACTGTGACGCGACGAATGACAGGTATTCCTCCCTTCTTCTCCAGTGGGAGAGCCCCCTGTGAGGCCAGGGTGGTTAGCCCACTCTGCAAGACCCTCCCTACGGATCGAGGAAAGTAGGTCCTCACCGGGAGAGACTCCACTTTTTGGGTACAAGGACTCTCGTTCCTGTCAGGAACTCCCTGAAGGAACTACCATAGCCACGTATATGGGACTGTCTTCCATGGAGAATACTATGGAGGCTTCATGTTTAAGGCCATGCAGGAAGAAATGCGACTGAAGAAAATAAGGAAAATATCCCTTTAACTCAAGATGTGTATTTAACTGCAACTGCATTTCTAGATATCAGTGAATTCTTTGTCTACTAAAAAGTCACAAAGAACATTTATGTAAAAGACACCTGCACGTTGGCAGACCGGTTTAAAGTTACAATTTGAAAAATTCACCACAACTATTGTGGAGATATATATTGTTTTTCAAATCAAAAACGATATATTCTGTTTTTCTTGTTAATGTTTAATGTTTTTCTGTTCAAACACTTTGTCGCATTATTGTCCAATCTTAGACTTTCTAATCAGTGTCACAATGTTTTCACTGATTTCATATGTATTTTTCTACTGATTCTTTGGTCCAATTTGGACTTCCGTAACACAATTATCAAAATAAATCTTTGTTTCCCCTTTTTACTTTTCAATATTGTCTTGATTGCTTTTAAAGTCTGACACAGCCACCACATTTGTTTTTCTAGTGATATCATCATATGATACACTGCATATCTAAATCATTATTTAAAAAAAACATTTTGTCGAATCATTTAACCAGCAGTTTGGACCTTATTGTTATTGATATATTGTTGTCCCGCCCCACTGCTGTGTATGGGACACTCCCCCAACTTTTTGTTTTGACTAATAAGAAAGACTGTCAGAATCTATAGACTAAAAAGAAACCTGGATAAAGAGAAGACCAAATGAAGAAGAAACCTTTGCTTGGCCTATTTTTCTTTAGTTATATATGGTGGAAGGGTCAGAGGGGGTTAGCTTGGACGGAGGACAGAGTTACTTTGGACTTCCTAACAACTGACTAGCACCTTTAGTTTCTTTAGATAGATAGGGTATTCCATTTAGAGATGGGTCTTATTCTTTTATTTTAATAACAAGAGTACAGAAATGTCCTCAAATTGTCCGACGACTCCTTCCGGACCACCACAGCACTTACTTGCCAGAGACACAATTCTTACTTTGACTCTTACACGTTCATTATAAAAAGAAGCAGCAGCAGCCGCCAACAACAGTGGTGGCTGGTGATTTTTTAAATTGGGCAAATTATGCAAATGATCAAGCGTAAGAATGCGTAAGAATGAACCAACCAAATATGGGTTAAAAAGCCACACAGTTTACAGTTGGTTTTGTAGGGTAACAAATGAGAAAATCTAACGAGTGCAAGGTCGCCAACAATGCACAGGAACACCTTCCAATGCAATTTAATGATGCCTTTGTCTATATAGAATATGAGCATTTTGCCAGTGTAAAAAGTTTTTTTCATGCAGGCTGTGTCCAAAAACGCCCATGCTGGCAGTGACAATATATGTCCATATCCTCATCTACTCAGCTTTGCCCATAATGCCAGCACTAGTGCGCAAAGGGCATCGTTTAGGTGGATCTTTCTGCTGTTGAGCTGTGGCTGCGACCCCATCACCTGCCCTCTGTCAGTTTCCTGGAGGACTTTGGAGGTGTGAGGCTAACGCGGCTTGGACCAAAGGATAAGGAAGGCACGTTGCAGGAGAGAGCGCCGTAGCGCTGGTTGACTCCGCCCCCTGCCCACCCCCTGCCACAAAAGACGCCCACAGGAAGTGCTACAAAACCAGCACCCAGACACCCTTGCGGCACAAAGACCGAGCACGCAAAGGGCATTGTTTAGGTGGATCTTTCTGCTGTTGAGCTGTGGCTGCGACCCCCTTACTTGCCCTCTGTCGGTTTCCTGGAGGCCTTTGGAGGTGTGAGGCTAACACGGTTTGGACCAAAGGATAAGGAAGGCGCGGTGCAGGAGAGTGTGCTGTAGCGCTGGTTGACTTTGCCCCCTGCCCACCCCCTGCCGCGAGAGACGCCCACAGGACGTGCTACAAAACCAGCACCCAGACACCCTTGCGGCGCTAAGCCTGAGCACGCAAAGGGCATCGTTTAGGTGGATCTTTCTGCTGTTGAGCTGTTTGGCTATTTGTTGTGGCTTTGCCAGTAATCTAAGTTGCTGGCTGCAGATTGCTTAACTCGACCTAAAACGAGGTACTACCAAGAGGAGCTGCACGACGGAATGAAGTCAGCTCCCGCTTCCACGGATCTTCAAGCAATGGGACTGAGAACTAGCCTCCAGGTAAGGCAAAGATTCGCATCACTCCCAGAGGTAAATAGGAGCCCGGAACATGTACTGAAAACAACAATGCTAAAACAGAGCCGCTTACCCTTTTGCACCAAAAAACGTAAGAGTTTATCTGTGGGAGCAATTTTGGCTAACGCGGAAATGGGAAAACACCAATCGTCCTTGGAAAATGATGGCCACTTTTAGCCCCTGTAACACCTAAGCCGTTTAATGTCCACACAGGCCAGGGGAAAGTGGCTAAACAAATCGTCTGTGAATCAGACGAAACTGCTCTAAGAGATGGTACTGTCTCCTTGAAGGAGTCTGAAAGAAGGTCGGACGAACCTAGCATGCCACTGGGAGATTCTCTTGAGAAAGCCCTGGAAAATCGGAGACCAGAAATTGAGATCGAGATTACTGACTCAAGAAGTGAAACTGGGGCGATGGAGGACTTGCATAGTTCGAAGCCTTTCTCGATCATCCCTAGTAAAGAACAGTACCCCCTAAATAAGATCGATTGTGAATTAGCCGATTGGGACGTTATTGAATTGGGCCAATTAGGAGTCCTACAGGATTCCACTGCCTTGAGAGAAAAGCTACAACATACAGACTCTACGGAGGCAGCCTCAGTAATATTTGATATTTTCCAGCCATATGGGGAAGACGACTTAAATCAAGGCCCCAAGAACAAAAGCAAGCAAAAATGTTGTCAAACTGAGGAAAGGGCTATGATTTCAAAACCCCAATGGGGAAAAGGGGAGTCTATATCTAAGCTCCTTTAATGAAATGAATAAAATGCACCCCAACCCTGTGTGCAATGTCAAACAAGCCCTGAGACAACCGGTGACGGTTATTTCATCAGGAAGTCCTTATACCAAGGGAAACCTAGACCTACCACCAGCTAGCCTGAGCAATTCAAGTCTAGCAAATAAAATAATGCATAACCATATTGACGAGAAAAATCGAAAGAGAGAAAAGGAAGAGCTTCTCCCTAATAAACGAGAGAATGGCAGCATTGGACAAAGAAGAAGCCGAAGGGAGATCTTTTAAGGTGGAGGATTCTGTCACAATTCTGACTAAACACCAGGGGAGCCAAACATCAACGAAAATGACTCAAACACCAACCCCTGAAGATGAAAACCTATTTTTGCCAGGTGTTCCACTGAAAGATCTAAATTCAAAAATACCAATCTGTGAGGATCAAACAGCAATGAAAATGACCGAGACTCCAGCCTCGGAAGACGTTAATCTGCGCCCAGGAGAGTTATTTAATGAACAAATCTTACGGACAATGACTGAAGCCTGTAAACTTGGAAGAGAAAAGGACATGGAGCACATTCAAAAGGTGATCATGGTTTCGTTAAATATCACATTGGCCCCCTTTCTAAAACTCTACGAGGTGATCAAAGACTCCATTCAAGAGGTTATTACCAGCAACACACAAATAAAAGAGGCAAATGTACAAATGGATTCGTCTTTGCAGAGTCTAAATATATGAATAAATAAAGAAGCAGAATTAACACAACTCTGGCAAAGTCGCCTCAGTGAACTAGCAAGAAGAGATGCGAACGATAAATCCGTATTGATGGAAGCTGTCCTTGAGGACTGCAAATGGATGAGAAGCATCCATAAACAGAAGAACGATGGGGATCTTCTGGGACTAAACCCCAAAGAAGGTAAAGGCCCAATGAAACTGAAACAGGGAAACAGTACCCACCCCAAACAAATAGAGCTACAGCTTGAGGATGTGATTCTGATCCCTCCTGGGAAAACGGGGGAGGAAAAAGGTGATCCAACCCCCCAGCCGGCCGTAGCTCAGCCGGATCAATCCAACTTTCCCATCTTTGCAGGAGGCATCTCTAAGAACCAGGACCACCAGAAAGGGAAGGAGGTTGCAAAGAAAAATCAATGAAAAAGGGAAAAAACCAAAGAATGAAATTCTTAAACGTAAAGTAAATGGCTCAAGAGCATTTCTGAGGAATTAATAACACTGCCCAGAAGAGAAAATATACAGTGCGCGAAAAAGCCCAGAAGAGAACTAACCATGAGTGAGTTGGACAGCATAGAGGTTGACGGGGAAAAAGATCCCAAAAATGCTGCAAGAGAGGATAAATGGGAAGAACCGGAGCAACCAGCAAATTTAAGTGACTTGATTGAGCTCATGGACAATAACAGCAATGAGGAAGACTGGGAAAGCATCAGTCTATCAGAATGGCAAACTATAGATAACTGGGACACCGCTGATTCGGCCTCAAATCCTAAAGATCGTAAGAGATCGAAACCTTAAAGAGAGACCTTCCCTAAGAACATCGGGAAGACGGGGAGAAGACCTGAACCATTGGAAAGAGAACCCGTTAGCAATACCGAAAAAGAATCTGCCCACTTCAGAACCCTGGAACAAAAAAGGAAAGAGCGGGACAATAAAGAGATGAATGCACGTAAGCAACTGGGAAACCCCCGGCCAAAACAAAAAAAATGATACCAAAGATAAGGAGTACACTGAAGCCAAGAAAAGGAAAGTGCCGCCTTCACCACCTCCAAGGAAATCTAGTCTATTCAAAGGATGTTACCTAAAATTAGAAATCGCAGTAAATGGCCCCAGAAGGGTGGTACTAAACAGGAGCTATGTGATGGAGCTCTGCAATCAAACCTCAGCCTTATGCACGATATCAACTGATGATATAAAAATAGTGGAATTCCCCAGCGAACAGAGGATGGACCAAGTTATATTACATCTGACTTCTAACAAGATAAAGCAAAAATTACTGGCGGCCAGTGACATCCTCAAAAAAAAAAAGGGTTTCCGACTTGAGGATCTGGATGATGACTTTAAGCAAAATAAACCAAAAACAATAATGAAGGAAAGAAAAGAACCCAAGGAGGAGACTTCAGCACATAATAAAGAAAAAGATATTGAAAAAAGTGCACAAAAAACAGATCAGTTGATGATATTCCTGCAGAAACGCATGAAAAAGAAAAAAAGAGGGGGAGAAAAATCAAAAAGTAAATCCAGCTATAACAAAAAAAAGTGACGAGAAACTGAAAACTCTGAGGTTTACAGTGGACAACTCAGAGAACCCTAAGAGGATGAAAAGTAACTCAAAGTAGGAAACAAAGCAAATGACTGGTCATGGATGGCGAGCACCCTGAACTCTAAGAAGAAACAATAGAGTGAGGAGGGCCAGCAGAGACCTGTTCACTGTGCCTCATGGAACACTAGAGGATTTAAACATTGCTCTCCAAAGACAGTTGTTTTTTGGCCAAATACGACCTCATTTCAATTCAGGAATCCTAGCTGCGAGAACCTCCAGTGTGTGAGGGTTATGAAGTCTACATTAACCCGGCCAGAAAGTGCCCAAAGGGAAGACCATTTGGGGGCCTTATGATATCAAAGAAATTGAACAGCCCTTTAAAAGTGTTAGAACATCATACCCCAAACCCATACGTGCAAATAATGAAAATAAAATTTGAAGCAGAAGAAAGGAAAGTGCCGGCAAAAATGATCCTGATTAACACCTATTGGAGTGAAAACATGCCAAGGCCGGTGACCTATCTAAAATCGATTATGGACGCCATTGATAAATCTATGACGGAGGAAAAAGACCAGCTGATACTATTAAATAGGGATTTAAACATTAAATTGCTGGACAAAGAGGGTAAAATCAAAGAAATAGAACATCTATTAGGAAAAGAAAAAACATGTATGAAGGAAATGCGAATCCGCGATATGAGGATGCTAAATGGCCAGACGAGAGGAGATCTAATGGGTGCCAATACATGGCACAGTGGAAAATCGGGAGCATGTCTAGACTATTGTTTTGTCGGAGTGAACACACTGGGCAGGATAAATTCATTCGCAATAACCAAACAAGTGAATAGCGACCAATGTCTGCTGGCAATAGAACTCGCTTGCGAAATAAGATCAACAACAGAGAGCAAAAGAATGATGGAAACGGAGGTGTCATGGGGAAGAAATCGATTGAGATTAAAAAACAGATGATCCCAAAATTGGTACAGGAATAAAAAGATGCCACAGCAAAAGATGAAGATGTGGTCTAGTATAAATGGTTGTTGGAAGCCTGTGTGGTTAAGCACGACTCAACTAAAGCTAAACTAATTTAAAAAAAAACATGCATATGACGAACTCGTAGTTGGCAGACGAAAACAAAATAAAGCGGACCTCATGCGCATAAAAAAGGACAACAGCATAGAGAGATATGAACTCCTGAGGAAGTGTCGGCAAACATATAAAAACTGGCTGCGCTCAACCTGCTATCTGAGAACACAAAGAGATGCTGAGAAAATGTTAGCCGCGATATCAACAAATAACACAAGAAGTGCGTGGGACCTACTTAACAACAGGGGCCTTAACCAATCGGCAATAGGTGTTAACCAAGTCTTAGAGAAAAACTGGTTTCAGCACTATACTTCACTATAGGAAGGGATAACCCAGGAAAAAGTCATAAAGGAGAGGCCCGACAACATCCCATGGGCCCTGGAATTTGATAGAGATGACATACTAATTGTAATTAAAAAAACTTAGCACTTCCAGGGCAGCGGGCCCAGATGGTATCTCTAATAAAATGCTGAAAGAAAATTGCGAAGACTAGTCCGACCTAATATACGTACTATTTCAACAAATAAAAAAAGCTAGACAAATACCAACCACGTGGACTGAGGCCTACATCGTACCGATCTACAAAAAGGGGGACCGGGGAAACCCCAGAAATTACAGGCCGATTGCGCTATTAGACTCAATTGGCAAGCTGTTTGCATCCATCCTACTAAGGGAGCTAAAAAAATGGGCCTCCCAGGCTAAAATCTTGGATGAAAGGCAAACAGTCTTCGCAAGTAGCGTTGGTACCGCCCTGAATCTGTTTTTGATCAACTTGGAAATAAAACGACCTACTTGGCCTTTATTGACCTCAAACAAGTGTTCAATGGGATAAATAGAGAGCGCCTGTGGTCAAAAATGAGGAACTGGGGGTGTCCAACGGACCTGCTGGAAGCTATCCAAGCCCTATACACTGACACCTCGCTCCAGATACAAATCACAGGTAATGGAGGGCTATCTAGTAAGATCAAAACTTCCCGGGGAATAAAACAGGGATGTGCGTTAGCCACGTTCCTCTTTGTCCTATATGGGGCGGATATGAACATCACCCAAGATCTGATCCGCGCCCACCCTCCGAAGATAAATGGAACCGGGATACTGTGGATGCTATATGCGGATGACGCGGTATTTGTAGACCAGACGCCAATAGGACTACAAAGACGGATAGAGGCCTTCAACAAATACTTAAAAGACAACGACATGAAGATCAACGTACAACGTAAAAAAATCCATGATCCTAACCATGAGGTCATGTCGCGGAGGAAAATCAGCAGGGAAAACCCAGACGTGGTCATTGGAAATGGAAACATTGGAGGCTGTGGAAACTACAATGTATCTTGGGATAATGATAAAAACTGTAACGAACAGGCGCATTATGCATTGATTCGAGAAAAACTAACGTCCCTGACCAACCAAGGAATATGTTTACATCGTAGGTACGGCAAATTTTCTCTGACACCGATAATAACTTTTTACAAGCAAAAAGTGGTGACCGTAATTACGTATGGAGCGGAGGCACTCCTAGCATTAAGATGTGAAGCATGGAAAATATGTGAGGCCTATTTTTGGAGAAAGATCTTGTGCCTCCCGACTTCGCTACTGTTTGAGCTCATAAGAACAGAGCTAAGGCTCCAATCCGTGGTCTCAATTGCACTATGGAGATCCTTATCCCTTTACAGAAAGTGTATCCTCGATAACCCATCCCAACCGTTTGAAATCCTAGTGCAGACGGGGGTACCAAATGGAGACACAATGTTCCTCAACTGGAAAAAGAGATGCAAAGCAAGCTTGGACCCTGAAGTGCAATCCAGATAAAGCCAACAGAGCTATCCGGGAAAAGGAATGGGAGGGGAAACAGGAGAAAAGACTGAAAAGAAACCAGTGCTATAATATCATCTGGGAAAAAAAGGCCTAAATATGCTCCCACCATAACTACTGAAATTTCCATCTAACCATTACAGAGACTTGCTGATGCGCTGCAGACTTAACATATGGCATTGCAGAGAAGTAAAATGGATAAGAAGGCTCATTGAAAAATCAATAGCATACTACAGATTCTGTAAAAATAAAGACCAACTAGAATCTGTCAGGCATGTGATGCTAGCCTGCCCAACCCTGGAATCGAGAAGACAGGCTTATATGGGTAGCTATACTTGTAACATCTCTGAGGAGACGGAAGAGGAATACTGGGAGCGGCTACTGACCGCTGAAAAGGTCGGTAGAACCTTAGATCCATTTGCAATTTGTCGAATCCCTGAAATTGGACCGGGAGGAAGACAGCGTTGGACTGTGAGTCAATTCCAGCAGGCCGATCAGACTGAGTAAACGAATATCGGCAAAAACTTAATCTACAAACATTGGACTTGTATCTATCTAATGATGATGAATTTGATAATGGAGGAATGTTAAAGGTTTAAATATCATTAACCAATAAAACAAAAAAACTAAAATAATAATGCCAGCACTTCTACTTTAAGAAAACATGTACATTTTGGCTGTGCCAATGTAGGCCAAAATCCCCATGTAAGAGTATACTCCTCTTTTCTGTGGCCATAATGTAAGTAATGATACTGTAATTAAACATGCCTGTGTTGTCGTCATCAAAGTAGGGCAGTATCCCCACATAGGCAAACTCATTTCGAGGTAATCTATACTATGGGCTTCATTACGAGTTTGGAGGAAGCCATGGCGCTTGGCTGCCTCCAAACTCGTTCCGACTGCGCCCTGGTGAATGGAGCAATTACCGGTCCATTCCAAGGTTGGCGGGACCGGTAGTTCCCCACTCACCAGGGCCCTTCCCCATTCCCATTTGAGCCCCCATACGGCTCAATGGGAATGGGGAAGGCGCTAATAACGGTACCGCAAATTGCTGTACCGTTATTAGCTCCAAAGTCCCTTTGCGGGTCCCGTCCTTAACGCCTGGAAAAACCAGGCATTAAGGGAGGACCCACAAAGGGAACTCGTAGTGGGGTGGTAAGGGATTAGCGGCACCGGTGCCCTTACCAGTGCCGGTAATCCCTTACCGCCCACCACGTAATGAGGCCCTATGAGTAAAAAATGCCATGCCACTGTAGGAACACCAGTCTATATTGGCTGCATCAATGTAGGCCAGTATTCCCAAAATAGAACATGCATCATATTGACTTTGCCCACAATGCCAGTTAAAAATGCCATGCCACTGTAAGAAAACATGTCAATACTGGCTGCACCAATGTCAGACAGTATGCCCACATAAAAACACTCATCACATTGACTTTGCCCATAATGCTATGCACAGTAAAAACAAATATACATACTGGATATGCCAATGTAATCCAGTAACCCCATATAGGAATCCATATGTTAGTTTTGATCATTAGGTCAGTAAACATGCCATGTCCTCGCAAAAAAACATGCCCATACAGGACAGGACCCCAAGTAAGAATACTCATGTCTTTGCCCATAATGCTAAAAAAAACATTAAGCTTCATTTCAGATCTAGAAGCCTTCTCACAGCCCGATACAGCATTCATGCACGCACACAGGTACATACTACGTTATTCACTCACTAAAATACGCTTGCACCCTCATTAAAAAAAACAGGCAACCATTCTGAGAGACATGCACATACTCATACATATCATCAAGTGGGCGAGGTGAGTGCCCTTCATTTTCCTTACCAGGCCAGGCTATCAAGTGCCCAGTCTGGAAAACGAAGGGTGTGATATCATTGTAGTCTCCCTAATGCCTTTCACAGGCTGTGCTTGAATCAGGGCATAGGTGCTTTGTGTCACAACCAACAGGTTATTTCAGCAACATCCTACACAGGTACATTAATTCAATACTGTTTTATGGTTTAATTCAATTATTATTTATGCTTGTTGTATTTGCTTGTTCCTCTTGTAAAGTGTTTTGGATTAAAATGCTATATATATATATATATATATATATATATATATACAAATACAAATACAAAAATAACGAAAGTGATCTCAAATACCCAACATGGAAGCGATGTTGTATGACTTTGTACCTTGGTGACATAACAGAAAGAAGCACCGAGCATGTAAACAAACCTCAACTATCTTATAAGGATAATAACATTCAAAATCACTCAAACAGACACAACACTATGTTAGCATACAGCCATATTTCAATTAGGGCGCTGCCTTGACATGCCAATCGTGGAGTCATCATAAAACAAGGATACACCCAGCAGACCCAACATAGGCCCTAGGTATTCCCTTCTTATGTCAGTACTGCTGCCTTATTAACCGGGCATAGCCTCACAGACGTCCACACATCTAATCATTGTATGCAAGGCATGTCCATGTGCTGCAAGAATATGCCCAGTGCAGCCACCAATTCCTCAGACATGCCATCTAATGCCAGTCAATGTCTCAGATACTTTGTATGGTCCCCACATGTAAGGTGCAGCCTCACATGTGAAGAGGTTTGCCATAATATATCAAAGGCAGCCTCACAGTTTCTGAAATGTCTTCCAAAATCCATTAATGCCTCATATGCATAGTATGGTCACTGTACGTAAGGGACAGATTCAGCGGTGCTGACATGGCATGCAAAGTGCAGCTTCAACGCCAGTCACTACCTTTTCATGCCTCATATGCCTGATAGTCACCATCTCCAAGGTGCAGCCTCACTTGTGCGGGCGCTCCCATCAAATCATACAAGTCTCGCAAGAACTTTGCATTGCCGAGTCCTGCGAGTGGTCCTACATACCTCTCATTGATAACAAACAAACGTTTTATTCCATAATATAGTCATTATACTTCACCGGTCTTCTGCACTCTCTCCTCGGCCAGTCCTCCTTCTCGCACTCACCAACCTGCATATGGATTGATTCAAATGTCACCTGCGGTCGCTCCTTCCTGGTCTCACTTTTTCTGTGGGGTGTCCTCTGTGCCTCTGACTCTGGGTCCCCTACTGCCTCCTGGTCTTGGTGTTCTCGATTGCTTGTCTCCTCTCGTGCTTTCTCCGTTGGCTGATGCCTCTCAAACATTGCCACACATTCCATGTTCCACGTGCGGCCATCGTGGGTGCGAACATGGTTAGTTCCTCTGTGTACTACCTTGATTGGCTGACTGAACTTGGACCCTGTCACTTGATCTTTGAGTGGCAATCGAATTTTGATCCAGTTCCCCTCTGACCTCTTAATTTTGGGTCGCTCTCCGCCGATCGCTCCATTTCTTCATCTGGGCCTTGCTGTTCTTTATCTTCAATACTGCATCTTCCATATTCATCTTTTCATCGTCCCATACGCTAGCCAACCATCAGTGTGGACGCTTCTCCCCTCCCCATCAGCATGCAGAAAGGTGACATTTGGGTGACCATTTTCAGAGGATCCATTCCGGATGCCATGGCCAGCTGTGTTGCTCCCTTGATGAACCGGTTTGCTCTTTCCATCAGCCCATTTTGCCACACTCCTTCCAGAACATTTGTGGGTATGAGTGGCACCAGCCTTGTCTTTAACCTCAAATCGCTGTTCAAACACTCATGACATCTGTCCATCATCGTACAAATGTTCTGAGCCATGGCTGGCCACCAGTAAGCCTCTCTCACTCACTGTTGCATCATGGTATTCCCTACATTTCCTGAGGGGGCCCTACACAGGATGACTTTTTCTCATGCCCTCTGGTGGAGTCACCTGATTGCCCTTGATAATCAGTCCCCCGCCAAAAATATTTCTTCTGCTACTCTCCAATATGGCCTCATGCCTTCTGGGATGGCTCTTTCCTCTGGCCACCCTCTCCTGGCCCATTCCGTGAGCCTCACCATTGTGGATTTCAACAGGCTTCCTCGTTCCAATGGCCCTTGCTCATTTCCTGGAATTCAGTACTCTTCAGATACGGACGCTACTACGTATTCATCCTCTAAGAACGTGGTGGCCTTCTCTCTGGTTCCTGGTAACCTGAACAGGCAGTCAGCTTGGGCGTTCTTCCACCCTGCTATGTGCGCTATGTCATAGGTGTACTCCTGGAGCTTTGCTGCAATGCGTGCTAGCCGAGGCATGGACGTTTTTGTCCCTCCCGGGCTTAACATGTGGATCAAGGATCCATAACTAACTTGAATTTGGTTCTCCAGATGTACATTCTGAAGTATTCTACCACCCACATGCAGGCTAACAGCTCCTTTTCCACTTTCGAGAAGTAGTTTCTCCAGCTTTGGACTATGCCTTTGACGCAAATGCCACTATGTCTTCTTCATCCCCCCCTCTTCTGGGTCAGCACGGCTCCCACCCCGTACACCCTGTCATCGGTGGTGATGATCGTGTCCCACTCAGGATTAAATGGTTGTAAGCACTGGGCTTTCACTATCCTTTCCTTCATGGCTTCAACCTCTTCCTTCTGCGCCTGTGACCATGTAAACCCGGCTCCTTTCCTGAGGAGATCTTGCAACGGTTCAGTGACCTCCGAGAAGTTGGGGAGAAACTTTGCGTTATATTTCGCAAGCCCAAAAATGATCTTAACTCGTCCTTGCTGGCAGATTCTGGGGCTTTTACGATGGCCTGTACAAGATTTAGATTGGGACTGATCCTGTGACAGGATATCTTGTATCCTAGGTATTTCACTTCCTTGGCCCTCAGCATGGATTTATCGTACCTCAGCTTCACCCCTGCATCTTGTAACTTGTTGAGGACTTTTCTTAGTATAATGTAGTGCGTATGCTCGTTTTCAGAATAAACTAATATATCATCTTGTAGATATGAGACATTTCCCACGTCCCGCAACAACTAATCCATCATCCACTGCAATGCAGAGGCCGCTGATTATAGTCCGAACGGCATCCTGGTGAACTGATAGGTGCCTAACAGGGTAATGAATGACGTTAGGGGCCTAGATTCCTTAATTTATTTGGTGATAGGCATCCCTCATGTCCAGCTTGGAAAATACTTTGGCCTCCTTTATTAGTATAAGTTCATTTATGCTGGGGAGGGGATAGCGGTCCATAATGACCTCTAAATTGAGGTTGCGGAGGTCTATGCATACTCTCAAGTCCTCTTAGTTCTGTTTTTTAATTAACACCACCAGACTTAACCACTCCGATACTTCCACCTCATTGATGTGGCCTTCTTTCACCATTATTTCAAGTTTTGACTTCAGGATGTTTCTAGCAGTCGCTGGCACCGGACACACTTGGTTCTTTACAGGGACTGCATTGGTTTTGAGCATTGTCTTGTGCACGTAATTCTTGATTCTTCCCAGACCTTCAGAAAACAACTTGGGGAAATCTTCTTTCAACACTGGCACTCCTCCCGCATTGATTGCTAATACTTGATCCTCTGTGCTGGGATCCAGCTTAATCTTTGGTCTGGCTTGATCGTCCCTCCCCAGAAGCGCTGGACCTACCTTGGCCAAATAAAATCTGGTCTTGGTTTCCCTTCCTTTAAACTCTAAACAGTGTTGATGCATTCCAACAAACTTACTGAGGTGCCTGCAAATACGGTGGGTTTGTGGTTGGCGCCGAGTACTTCCACTTTGTCGCTTCCCACCATCTCTTTATACGTGTGGGTGGTTTTTATTGTTAGATAGGAGTCTGAATCAGCCATCACTCTCGTTTCCATTCAGTCCACTCTGATGACACAATGAGGTTTTTCCCTCTCGGCTCTCAAGCTGTTTACCATTACGACACAAGGTTTTCCTTTGTCTCCGGACGAAGTGTCTCCTTCCTCACCTTCTTCTGCATGTATAGTGGTCACTTTTTTGTTGCTCCACCTGCATGCGGTTGCAAAGTGCCCGATCCTCTTGCAGACGAGCACTCTGTCCCCTGCAGGACATTCCCTGTCATTGGCCAAGTGCTTTGTGCGGGTGAATCTATGACATTTGAGGGGTTGCTTTATCCCCCACATTCCTTCTCTGGGTTCAGCTAGTTGCTTCTCCTTCCTCGCTCTAAATGTAACATCCTGGACATCCATTGCAACTGGGCTACCAGCCAACTCTTTGTGTCTGCCCACCGTTTCTTCAACAGCTTTGTCCAAATGGAGTTCTTTTTCCATAATGAACTTATCCTGCACCTTCCTACTATTTGTGTGTACCGTCAGCATGTCGCAAATCATTCAGAATTATTCCCAAAATTACAAAGGGCTGCCAACTCACCTAGCTTTGTGACATAGTCATCTACTGGTTCGGCCGACTCTTGTTTGTGACCTTAGAACCTAGTAGTGTTTTCATTGCTGGTGAATATTCTTACAATTCTCTTCACAGCTTCATTGTACACATCATCATTCTCCGCCGCAACCACCACTTTGGGCGAAAGACTGGCAAACACTCTTTGTCCCGCTACCCCCATGCATTTTAGAACATCGCTCTGGACCTCGCAGCTGTGTAGTCCGCACCTCCCAGCGCGTATACATATGTCGTAAGCAGGGGTTCCCATTGAGGCCATGGAATCGTGGGCCTACCTGGAGTTTGCAGGAAAAGCGGGGTGGTGTCACACATTGCATGGTGGGTCGCAGGGTTTCCGTCACTCCTCATCACCAATTATGTTGTTTAATGATCAGGCCTTTTGCAGAGTTCTAGCCGTGGTTTTAATGGTCTGAACTGGTGGCAACATATGTACATTCATTTACAAAACATTTTGTGCATCACAGCCTTATATTGTCAATTCTCTGGCGGCTTTTGTGCAGTCTCTGTGTGCTTGAGTAAGTCTGTGGCTCCTAATGCAGGAGGAGCGCTGGGAGCTGCTCTCTGCTCCGTCGCTCTGGAGCCCTACTGAAAGCAGCTACTGCTTTCTGCGGCTTCCGCGCTTTTTGCCTCAAGTCTTGCGTGTGGTCCTACAAGAGTGAAGCCTCCTATGCCCAGGCATCTACTAGACTCCCTCTTTCACAAGCCATCTCTCTCACACACAGTCACACACACCATCTCACAGTCTCTCCCACTCCAACACAGCATGCAACTTGTCAAGTGCATTCCTTTGTCTTGGTTACCTTGTTATTCATTTGCGCAAAACATTTCAGACAATATCAAAAAGTAGATGCATGTTCATTGTCATTGATAGAGCAGCGTGCATATGCTGGCGTGCACTTATATGGGGGCGAGGGAGAAGAGACAGTGGGCTTTCCACGGTCATCAAAGCAATTGGCATAAATATTCTTGTTGGAGTCATTTACTTCCTTCCTTCTGATCCAACAATACATTTGGGGGAATGTAGATCTCAGAGTAATTTCATCCCTGCTGTTGCCTCTTTTTAAATACTTTAATTCGGAAAAGTGCCATGCCCATTTTGTTGGGCTACAGTAGGTGGAGGGTTATTCTGGATCGCAGCATAAACTATAAGAAACCGGGGGAATAATCGTGTAGGAGTTCACCTTGTTTCAAGAAGCCGCAGTTGTGCATGAAGGGCTTTGTTTTGGCCTTAGATAGTCCTGATTTTCAAATGGCCATTCTAGGCCAGTAGGCTTTTGTATGGATGGATTGTTCAGCTGGCCTCATTTATTTGCGTTTACGTGTTTCTGATTGTCTGGATAGTAAATGGAGGGGGCCCTTTGAAGGAAATTATTAGTGCCCGCTGACCGTGCGGGCACTAATAATTTAACCGTGCCGATCCGGAATTAATGTGCCAGTAATACATTTAACCGGCATGTTACCAGACCAGCAGAGTACAAGTTTGGCGGTAGGATGGCCTGATTTACCTCCAGCTAAAAGCTGGAGGTAAATCATGCAACCCACTGGTAAAAACTGCTGGTATTACCATCACCGGTATTACTGGTCCCTGGAATGGGGGTTAACCTACCTTTGCTGGCACCTGTAATCTGACGGTAATTCTGTCAGATGAGGCACCAGTAACAGTTTTACCGTTTGGTGGTATTCCGCCGGATTTACTGACGGGATATCACCAAAGCTATAATGAGGCACAATGGTCTGACAAATAACTACTCCTCTGCAGATCAATGGCACGTTACTGAAACATTTCTGAGAGTTCCGGTTGACTGCTATTAAATAGAAGATTTTCAGAGAGCAACATGCAGTGATCAAAGTGGCACATTTCAGCAGGTAAGGCAGTATGGGCCTCATTACAAGTTTGTTGGTGTGGTAAATATTGGGAGGTGATTCCTTTACGGCCATGATTTTTGGTGATAATGGAATTGCCGTAAATGTTACTGTACCGCTCAATTTCAATATTGAAAGGGAAAGTGGAGAATTTAGCTTTGCCATATAACTAGAGGTGAATCCTCCCCGTTACCCTTAAACATTGGTGGATTCACTGCTGCGGAATGAAAACACATTTGGCCTCATTACATGTTTGGTGCTATCCCACCGGTAAATCTGGCGGGATACCACCAAACGGTAATACTTTTACTGGAACCTAGACTGCCGGAATTACTGGCAGATTACAGGTGCTGATAAGGGTGACGGTAATAATGGCAATATTTGCTGGCGGGGTGGCGGAATTACCTACAGCCATTAGCTGGAGGTAATTCTGGCCACCCCTCTGGCAAACTTGAAGTATGCCAGTGCAGAAACATGCCGGTAAACAGAATTACACACATTCATTCCTCACCGGCATACTCATAATGAGGCCCAATGTAAATCTTCAAAAATCACCATGTAGTTCTAAAGATTCTAAAAATAGGGCACAACCTTGCCTTACCACCATTCATAATCTAGAAATAAAACCACTGGATCTAGTGGCTTTAATGATAAACTAGTTTGGCAGTCATTCCAAAAATTGCAAAATGACTGCCATACTCTTAATGAGGCCCTACATATTTTTTCCACTGCAGATAGAATCTTAAATAATCTTACAGGTTCTGGAACTTGGGAATGTCCAACAGTAACAAATGTTCTTGCTTTCTCAGCGAGCACAATGCCATGAAATAACATGCGCACCCACTGGACAGGGCCACTTGTGGCCGTACGACTGTACAAAAAGATGCAGGACCCAAGGATATTGCTGGTCGAGGTGCATTTTATGCTGTGTGCCTCTTTGCTACCTGTTTCGGTACCTCCCCTTCCTTCCACATCCTATCCCATTTGTCCTAGTATGAGTCAAATTCAGATAATGTGCATGAGCTCTGTAGGTCCCAAAATATTCCCCTGGACTTAAAGAAAGGACATATATCATCAATCAGTTACTTTAATCTATCCATCCGTCCCACCCATTGTGCGAAACCTGAAGTTGTCTCACCCGCTAGTCCCCAGGGATCTGTCATCCAGGTGGCCAGGACACGGCCATCGCTATTGGACCCAGTTCCTGGGGGTGGACCAGTGTGGGAGGATCACCTGGATGGGGGGGGGGGTCTTTAGGGAGTGGAAGTGGGACACCGAAGGGTGAGACGCAGTATCTCCTTCCTTATGACATCTTTGAATACTTGGAAACTCTACCCCCCTTTTCCAACACAAACATCGACAACTGACTAATACCCAAGCTGTTTATCTGACATGTCCCAACACAGGGGCAATTGCAGACAACTACACATACCCGACTATCCTTTCGCTTCTCCATTGGCATAAAAGGCAGAGCACAAGAGCACACGCCGAGCAAGGCCGAACGCACGAGGAGGCAGCCATTCCAGGAGAGCAGTTCAAATGGAGAAGAAAGGTGGCGAGACCTGAAAGGACGTCAAGGAGGGAGTTTCCCTTGCCCTTTTCAAACCAGACACGTGACACCTCAGATGAAAGAAACATAAGACCTGGAATTGCAGCTGGCCCATGGTGTGACGGATGTCAGTGGTACATGGCACCCTCCCGCACCGATAGCCAAGGCGGGGACATGAGGTTGCCATTGTGGTACCATTCTTGATTCCCGCGGCAAAGGAACGGCCAACGAGGTCAGCACAGCCAGTGAGTCGGAAGAAGCTGATAGTCAACCAGAATGAGATAGACTCAAGGTGGCAGTGGCAACAGTAAGAAGATCATTAGAAAAGAAAGTTTTTAGGGAACACATTGGTACCAGATATAGAGGGGTCCGGCACCATGGGGGTGTCCAGTCAAAGGTCTCTGGCTGGTGCCACTCTTATGAACAAAGAGACTGGATTGAATATTGGGAAGAAAGAAAACCACAAGTACCAATAGGCCACAGGAAAGGCGGTATGGAGTGTTGAGGTGGTCATACAAGGGTTGAGCCAAATCCTTTGTACAATTGAAAGTCCTTAACCCATTGCTGAAGTTTTGATATTGTGAAACAGGGACATCTCTGTTTGGATTGGCAAGTGCTCTGGTTGGTCTGAACCCGACTGAGGGAGACTGACTACTAAGAGAAGGATTGGAGCCCGACTGAAGGGGATCCAGAGGTGAAAGGTAATTACCCAAAACAAAAGATAATGGAAGGAACTTTTGTTTGAAGTATCAGGCCCTCTGAAGCAAGAGACTTTGCACGAGAAGAGAGTTGGGCACAGAAGGCCCTCATATAAAGGCCCTCAGAAAGGTAGCCGGTCAAGTGGCACAGTGAGTAGAGCGCTCACTTTGACTTTGTGCAGAGCTTGCTAACGCAGGTTCGAATCCAGGTGGGGCCAAAATCAGCCTTTCATCCAATGAGCACCACAAACCGTGGGTAATAATAAGCAGCGCTCAGATACCTGAGGGTTCGTAGCGCTATATAAATGCCAAATTATTATTATTATTTATTATTATTATAAAGAAAAGGAACTGTAAGCTTTTTCTGGAGAAGCCCAGGAGTGTGCCGTGCTCTAGAGTCCTGCCTTGTCACGTGCTAAAAGGTGGTGGAGACCGACCCCGGTCCTAACATCCTGATTTATCATTTTGTGAACACGTCTTTCTTTTCTTGTGAACATTACCCAACATGCTTTTGTAGCATAGCGGTAAGGATTGGCAATAGATTTTTTAGTATAGGCCCTTTTGATTTGACTACACTCTACTAGTACTGTATTATTATTATTTGATGCTCGTAGCTTGCTCTTAGATTTAGGTTTAGTTAGGCGTTAATCTCACCCACTTTACAGTTTAATAAATACCCTTGAACTGTGATCACTTGTGTCTGTCTTACTTTGATGCCATGCCTTCCTTACACCATCGACAATGACCCTTTATCCAAGCAGCTACACTGTCATCCTAATGCACCTGTGTTTTAGGGAGGTAGTCATTTACCAATAGTTTGCGGTCATTGATGTCTGAAGTCATCCCTGGAATGGGGGTGCATGGTGATGGAGAACTAACTTGCTTTTCTGAAGAATGATGAGCATTTTGAACATAAGGTCCTTAATTAGTAACATATCGTACACGGATGGGATGCAGAGTAACTCATACACCAAATAATAAGACTGACTCAGGAAGTTTGGCAAAAGTCTTGTCCAACTGTTTTAATATCAATTGTCTAAAACACAGAGTTACTTCGGACATCAACCGTCATTCGCTTACGTTTCCTCAAAAATTTCACATAAAAAAACACAACTTTATACAAAAAATGTGTCTTAAGTGATGTCATACTACGTGGCAAATAAGAAAAACCTATGGGGAGTTTTGGTTGGACTAAGGGGAACATCTAAGTATACTTTCTATAAGGGAGCAGGTTGTGATTGGGTCTCTACAGTCAGTTTGACAACTTAAGCCTGCCTCTAGTCCAAGTCATTTTCAACAGTTATTAAGTACACAGCATACTATTGGCTCTCAAAATATATGGCCCTTTACAATTGGTTGGCACTCTCCTACCCTTCTGGAACATTCGATTCGCTAGCAGCACGTAAGTTCAGACACCAGATGCTAGGAGATGGACTTGAACATTTCTCCCCTCCCAATTAGCCCTAATTCCTTCATCACTCATGCTCTCTGCCATAAAGATTGCCTTTGAACTCTGGGAATAAAAGGGAGTGTGAGCACATGCTTATCAATGTTCTAGTCTGCATTCCCACTTCTATTTCCATCCTCGACTCACGTGACAGGAGACCGTTTTTCACTCTGATTTTCAGCATTTAATTGTCTTGAATGAATCAACTTGGCACTCGTGGTGTTCTCTCTTTGCAATTTAACAAAGAACAATTTTGCTTCTCACGTTTACTGTCTTTGAGAATAGATAACCAGTTCTTGGCTGCTCCAGCCCTTGACACCAGGCCAGACAGCCCTTCTTGGTCCTTCCATGATTCTTAGCTGCTTTCTTGCTGCGACAGAGCTTCAGCTCTTGATCATTCTTTCTCCATGGAGTTGAATTTACTAGTATTGCAACATCGACGTCGATCTTCTATATAATGGCGGCATCGCCAGGTGTCTATTCACTACGTATAGCCAGCCTTTATGATTACTTGTCTACTTGCGTTGCTGCATCTGTACAGTTAGTAAACGGCTTGCATTCTCTTCAATGCTCTTCACACATGCAATCTTCTTTTCGCACACAAAAGCTTACTTGATCCTTTATTTTGTCATCAGTTTCTATCTGGTCCATACATTCCTTTCTTCAGCCACGTCACACTTGCTTCTTGTGACATCATCAGCTTCTCTTTTCTCTAATTTTCATGTCCCTTCTGGGACTTCTTCCAAGAGATTATCATCTCTTCAGGGATACATCAGATAGGATTTTCTTAGTGGATACCTTTTCTCGAAGGTTCTCCCGGAATAGGCACAACCAGTGGTGTCATGCATGGCACGATTTCTAGCTTCCAACATACAGGCAGTAGGGGGGCTGGACTTTCTGCAGGGAAATTCGGCTGCTTCTCTACAATTTGGTGATGTTTCTCCCTTCTGCTGCTTCTGAGGTTCTCATGGGAGGATAGCTCAGGGCAACATGCTCGTCTTGGAAGCAAGATGACATGGAGCAACACAGATTTGATCCCCAGGTCCACGGTTAGAATCCTCTGGGTATTTAACGCGTTATAAAAAACCTATCGTATCATGTCATATCATCCATCTCTTTATGTTGGGGAGAGCCAGGTGCTCGGGTTGAAAGGAGGTATCACTTTCTGGATCATGGTTTGTCTCACTAACCCAGTATCTACAGTTCCCTAACATGAATGGTGAGCTCTTCTTAATCTGTTCACATAGTCCTGTGTATGCTTTGTGCTCAGTGTCCTCCTCCCTGAGAATGACAAGAGAGTCACATAGGCAAAGAACTCCCAAAGCCCGGCAGCGCTGATTAGAGCCATGGGGGAAAATGCCAACACAGATGAGGGATGTGTCAGAGGATGTCTTTGAGTGGCATACTTCCCACCCACGGCATTAACTATAGCTATAGGGTCTTTGGTCAACTCTAATGAGTGTCCACAGACTTGAAGCAGCACGATTAGGATGTGTTTAGTAGCTGTTGCATTTCCTTATGCAAATCCCTAAACTCTTTGACGTCGCTCGACAATGGTTCAGAGATGTACACTGGTAACAACTTGTAACAAAGGTATGGAACGTTGTGATGCATCTTGTGTGTTTACAGTCTGAAGGATATGTTCGCTGTGGGAGTGTAAACGACATTTAGGCACGTCTCTGCTTTCCCACATCGAGGTACGTGCATATGGTTTCTCCATGGCAACATACGCATGATCTTATGCCCATGACAAAGTGAACAAAAGGGATTTCCGGCCTACAAACACTGTATGACCGTCCAAGTGCTGAACACGTGCCTTCTTGTGGAAAGTCATAAGAACACCATTAGTCACACTAAGGACATATCCCAGTACTTCACCTGGTGAAATTCACTCATTAGGCAGGAGCTACTACTTGGGACACAGGAGCGAGAACATGGTGCCCTGCAAATCTAACGTCCACATGAGATGCACACTTGAACTTTTTGTTCATTTTGTATGATCCGTTATGTTTAAATGTGTCACAGATGTGTCATAATTCTTCTTTAATAGCATTCTCAAACTATCACAGTAATGACACATATACATGTTTGTAAGGCACCAATTGGCCTGGGGAGCCAAAAGCAACTCCTGGTAACTATTGCTTTCAAACCAACCTAGGTAGGGTAAAAGCTGTAGGGAATTAGCTCCCAGCAATTCCAGAACCTGCTCTGGGAAAATCTGTATCTTCACCCATTGTGAACTTACCTTATGTCAAATATGAAGATTACAAACGGGTAAGCTAGCGTTATTAAATGCTAAATATAAACATGCAATTCACATATCAACCGCTTACAGCAGAACACCCCCTCCTGGACACGGTCAGAAAGTCCTTGCAGGATGCACAAAAGACTGACTCTGGAATACCAGAACACAAACATTGATTGATGCACAAGTCACTAAAAAAGGGGTAAAAGAAGAAATAAATCCAAACCCCTCTCTCACATGGGGTGTGAGGAAGTCTAATCCGTCTGTGCCATTGGATGTTTGCCAAGAGTCATGAACCCTTTCTTCTGACTTGGTGCCTCAGTAATTGGATTGTCTCTTGAACCAGCTGTTGGAATAGCCTCAGTATCTCCCACGGCGGGAGGTGGGTCCAGGAAAGACCTCAACTGGCATTGGCACCACCTTTCCTTGATTCTGGGGTCAGTCTACCCGCAAGTCTCTGGGCCTATTTATTGTTACCAAGAGTATCACACTTCTTTGCCCTCCTTACCCAAGCCTCGATACTCTGCCCTTCTTCTCAGCCTTCCTTGAGCCAACCAGACCTCCTCGCACCTTCCTATAATTTACTAGGAGTTTACCCTCCTCATTCTTCGCAGCTGTTGGTTCTTTCACTATTAATACTTCCTGCTCTCGTTTGCTCCTTTAATTGCCGTCTTCTCTGTGGATATTTCCATCTCCTTCTCTGTTACTACCACCTCCTCCTCTCTGGCACCTCTTTTGCCATTATCACCACCTCCTCTCTGACTATAACCTCTGCCATTACTATAACTGTTTCCTTTCTGACGACCACTTCCACTACTGTTTTTTACTCCTCTCCCCTTGAGCATCCAGAGTATCCAGAGGAACGGAAACTGCTCTTCTGGACACCCGTGAGGAACTGCTTGCATCTCTTGATTCCAACTCTCCAGCTGTTCTCATTCTACTTGATCTCTCCTCTGCATTTGACATGGTCAATCTCATAAAAAGACTCCAAGATACCCTAGGTATCTCGGAGCGGGCATTGTTCTGGCTGACCGCCTTCCTTAGTGACCATCCGTCCCAGGTTATTCTGGGCTCTTACTCCTCCCCCACCTCTAGCTCCACCTGCAGTGTCCCCCAGGGCTCCAAACTTTCTCCCTGGCTCTTCAACAACTACTTTGCTCTGCTTTCGCACCTCATTTCCACCTTCTCTCAAAACTTCCAGTGTTATGCAGATGACACACCACTCTTCTTCAAACCTACCTCTGATCCTTTTCTTACTTCCTCCATCATTCCTGACTGCCTATCTGCCATCCAGTCCTCGTGTACTTCCAATGAAATCTGCCTCAAGCCAGCAAGACTGAGATCCTTCCTATTGAGACTCCTGCTCCCTCTTTCTGTCCCGCACTCTGGCCATCTTCTATGGGCTCTCCCCCATCTACTTCATCTGAAGCCAGAAACCTTGGAGTCATCTTCGACTCCCCTCTTTCCTTCATCCACATTCCATTCAGGACCTTGCTATGAAGTCCCACTTTCAACTCCACCTCCTCAAAGGAATTCTTCCTTTCCCCCAGAAAATCAATGTCTCTAGAGCTCTGGTTATTTCTTGGCTAGACTACTGCAATAGCCTTTTCCTTAATCTACCCTCTTCTTCTCTACTACCCTTCCAGCTAATCCAGAATAGGGCTGCAAGACTTATCCTTGGCCTTAAGCCCAGGGACCGCTTCTCTCCAGACTTAAACACTCTACTAGCTCCCGGATTTCTCCAAGAATCAAATTCAATTCCCTCTTCATCATCCACAAGGCTGTCTGGGGTCAGGGACCACGCCATCTACAACTTGCTCTCACTGCATACTCTCCCCCCCCCCACTCTAGATCTTTACATTCCTCCGGCACCAACTCTGTTTGTGTGTTAAGCGCTTCGCTAAACAGAGGGGTGGTGGCTGATCTCTTTCCTCAGTAGGCTTCCTCCTATGGAACAGCCTCCCCCTTCCTCTGCGTCTTGAGCCGGAAGTCCTCAAATGTCAGGATTAGTCAGGCGAGTACAAAGGCAGCGAATATGGCAAGGGAAATGTGCACTAAATCACACAGTGAATAGCTTCGAATTAAACTACGTGCACACAGGAACAACGACTCATGTATGCTAGAACCCAGGAGTTCAAATAGAGTGTGACAACAAAACCAATATATGAAAAGGGATGCAGTGTAAGCACCTGACCGCGAGGAAAGTCGGCAAGCGCCTTACCCCCAATTGCTGTTACAGGTACTGACAGCGCTAAACCCACATGGAGGGCAAGCAATGACAGGATCTGTGAACTAACACTCTTGATGGTATTAAATAAGGGAACTAAAGAACAGTACTCACGAGGACGAGATAAACCTCTTGAATGTCAGCTAGCCCACAAATCCTGTTGATGAAACTGGGACCCAGAAAGGCTATAACAGCAATGGGAGGAAAACTAAATACCTAAGTTGGAATAGTGATTACAAATTAGTGAGGAAAACATAAGCATTCACACTGGAGCTAGCTACAACCGCACACCACATCTAATAATCAAATGGGAAATAAATGCAGAAGTGCAATGGAAAACATGGAATGGATCCCAATAGAAAGTAAGGATCAGGAGCAGGGAAAAACGAAATAACCAATGCAAACTTCCCCCTACCCCTCCAAGGAAAAGACAGGAAGCGAATCTAAGAGGAAGGCTAAGGCATACGGGTTTACAGCAGCAAAGGACAGAGTCAAAGAAATATAGAACACAGACAAACTGGGCTGCATCTAAAAGGGGAAAGCACTGAGAAATGCTGCCTGCAAACAGAGGAAGACAAAAAGGGAATCAAGGGAGCAGAAATCAATTAGCGCATGAATCCGAAATCCAGGGCGGAGTAACAAGAAAACAGGAACTAGGAACTAGGTACAAAAGCTAAGATCAAGGAAGAAAGGGACTAGTCACAACAGGAAACACTGCAACGATAACCAGCGCTGGACTGAAGTAAGACTGAGGCTTTTAAAGCTGCTTAACGAGCACACGCCTCAGGTGTGCTGATTGCTGCACCTGCAGCCACAGGTGTTGCCTATCCTCCACCCAACCTTGTCCTGCAAGGGTGGAGGTGAAGCAGTGGGCCAGGCATTCTGGGAAGCATAGTCATTTGGTTAAAGAAGCATGCTGGCTGCCAAAAACCTGGAATGGATCCGGAAGGGAAGTAGCTTGGAAAATAGGGATTTAGCGCTCCCAATTCATCACAGCACTGTAGCATAAGGTTCGGAGGAAAAGTCCAGTAGGGAATAAACCTCAAATCATGCCCCCAAGTGGTGGGAACGGGAGCGAAGGGAGCGAGTCGTGACAGTATACCCCCTCCCACGGCCATCTTCGGGTGCCCGCCACCCGCACGAGACATCTTCTTTCCATGATGGGAGTGCTTTTTCTTTGGAGGTGGCACTGATGGAAATGGTGGCCTGTGGGCAAAGGCAGATGGACTTCCATGATAGGAGCGCTTTGTCTTTGGAGGTGGTACTGATGGAAACGGTGGCTTCTGGTGAGGAAGAGACTCATGGTTTGAAGAAAGGCATGAAGGACTTGCAGGACCTGAAGCAGAGTTGGAAGGTCCAGGAAGCTCAGTCACTGGGAGTGGACCCTTATAAGTCTTTGAGGAGGGAGGCAGGCTGGTGCAACATGCCTTAGACAATGGTAGAAGCCCTGTTAGCCTTTCTGCCGAGAGTGGACATGCGGGGGGTGAGGAAATTGCTGGCTTCAGGAAAGGTTTATGTACAGCCATTAGAGAAGGTGGCGGCTGAAGTAGAGGTTCAGATTTTCTTCTGTCATCCATCTGGGAAAAGGCTTGTGGTTGAAAGTGACTAAGGTTTGACTGCACATGTTCTACGCCTTGGAGACCTGAAAGTCCAATGGGTTGTACAAGGCTGGTACTCCTGGTGACAGTCGTGTAGCCACTTTGTTGCACGTGGGATACAACAGCAGGGACGTTTGGCATACTGATAGGAGTGATAGACGCAGTACTTGGTATTTCAGGCACACTCGCAGAAGGAGCAATAACAGACACATTTTGAACTGCAGCAGTCATTCCCTTCCTTTGGCTACTAGCACCCAACTGGTGCTTCTTGGCGGAATTCTGTTGCACAAGTCCTGTAGGTAATACGCCGGTCTGCACCACCCCCTGTGCACACCCAGGTGAGTGGTTCTGACTCATCACTTGGTCCAGCTTGATGACTCTGAAGCGGGAGCTGGCAAAAGTCTCAAACTCTGATGCTGCATCTTTAGGAGGCTCTGATGCTAAAGTGAAGCAGTTGGGAGAATCGTCTTGTGGAAAAGGCAGGCATTCTGGTGCTCCTCCTGAAGCAAAAGAAAGGCAGGCTAGACGTTCATCGACAGTAAATGGTTGAAATTCAGGAGGAATCGCTGGAGCAGAAGAAAATACAGCAGGATCTGATGGTGTAGACAGGTATACCTCTGATATTGGCAGCGAGGCTAAGCAGGATACAGGCGTCTCATGAACTGAAGGCAAATACTCAGTATACTCCGGGACTGAAAACATGCACTTATGATGGACTACCAGAGGCTCTATAGCTGAAGGATGATCTGCAGGATGAGTCACTGTAGCTGAAGACAGGCAGGCCAGAGGAAACCTTGAGGCTGAAGGCATGCAAGCTGGAGCAATCTCGGTTGCTGGATACAAACATGTCCAGGTCTTTGGGACTGGCTCTTGAATAAATGGCAGACATGGCAGCGGTTCATTAGGTGAAGACACGTGTGCCAAAGATGACTGCAGGGCTGTGGGTTGGATCATAGAAGAGTCAATGGTTGTAGGAGGACAGACAGAAGTCTCAGAAGTTGACAGACACATTGGTGGCTCAGGAATGGAGGGCACCTTTAGGGCAGTAGACTCCTTGGCACCAGTAACCAAAGACTGAGCTGTACCCTTGCAGTCCTTTTCTTTAGTGGGTGGCACAGAGTCCTTTTCTTTGTAGAAGTCAAAATCAACCAGTGGAATTACCATAGTAAAGTCTCTGTTAATCAGGATTTCGTCAATTGTCCATTCCTCTGTCTTAGCTTCTGAAAGAGGCAGATTTACAATCAACAGTTCAGGAATCGCCTGCCGGTTTTTTGGTTCTGTATACTGTGGAATGAGACCATCAGAAGATGAAATCTGTACTGTTTCTGACTGTTCGTATTGATCAGAATTGGCAGAAGGAAGAGTGAACCCAGAGGTAACATTGTTTTCCACATCAGCTTGAACATCTACTTCAGTCTCAGCAGCTGTATCAAGAGCAGGGCCTAAGCCTACTGTAGTGACTGAATCTGTGTATGCCACCATTGTGGATTGTGTTTGGAAATCAGAAGCTTGCATGTGTGCTAGCTCAGAATTATGACAAACTGCTACACAGGAAATTTTAGGTAAAGGAGTGGCTTGTAAATCTTCAGCTAACTGCAGTCCCTGACAAACAGCAGAACCATTGTTAGAAACTGTGCCCAGATTAAGTGCTGTGCTAGAAGAAAGACTTTCACTCCCAATAGATCTAACATATTGACAAATATCATGGTTTACCAAAGTCTCTGCACTCAGGGGCTGAACAGTCTTCACTTCATCAACATCAACGGATAAAGTCTGAGGTGTATTCAGTAAAGAGTGCAAGGTTTTATTCTCCTCTTGTAAAGAAATTAATTCTTGTCTTAACTCCTCAAGCTTAGCTCTTAGCATGCCCTGCATTAACTGTACATCACTATCAGTAGGCACAGGGGGAGGCATAGTGGCATCAGGGCTGGATCCTGCACTAGCAATCTGGATGTGCACCGATTGTGCATTGTCCTCTACTGCTTTCAGGTTCTGAGATTTATACTTTCTCTTACTAACTTGGTCTGTGTTTCCCTTAAGCAAACTATTGACATTAGACCTCTTGGCATTAGGGACTACAGTATGTACTTGTGCAAAGGAGTATGCTTTAGACTGAGGGTAGAAAACAGAAGTTATGCAAGGAAGCCCTGCATTCTTTATGTTTGTACCATGAAACTGTTCTATCTGAAGTGAAGCACAACTGGAATCATGGGGTTCAACAACAGAGGTACTCTTGTATAATAAGTTTAACAGTGTGTTGTTTTCTGCGGCTAAGGCTTGCGCTGACATAGAATCTGGATCAAAACAAAAGATAGAACTAGGATCAGGCAATGTAGGATGTGCCATCCTATGGGAAAAATACTTTGCACGTAAATGCCCATTCGTGACAAGGAGTTCATTTAAGTCAGGACTAGTGATTTGATTGTCACAGGTAAATGTAGGGGAAGCTTTCTGTACAAACATGTTAGAGGCCTTGCTGCCTTTCTTTCTTAAACTTGCCATATTCAATGGGAATTTTGGGCTGGTCATTCTGTCAGGATTAGTCAGGCGAGTACAAAGGCAGCGAATATGGCAAGGGAAATGTGCACTAAATCACACAGTGAATAGCTTCGAATTAAACTACGTGCACACAGGAACAACAACTCATGTATGCTAGAACCCAGGAGTTCAAATAGAGTGTGACAACAAAACCAATATATGAAAAGGGATGCGGGGTAAGCACCTGACCGCGAGGAAAGTCGGCAAGCGCCTTACCCCCAATTGCTGTTACAGGTACTGACAGCGCTAAACCCACATGGAGGGCAAGCAATGACAGGATCTGTGAACTAACACTCTTGATGGTATTAAATAAGGGAACTAAAGAACAGTACTCACGAGGACGAGATAAACCTCTTGAATGTCAGCTAGCCCACAAATCCTGTTGATGAAACTGGGACCCAGAAAGGCTATAACAGCAATGGGAGGAAAACTAAATACCTAAGTTGGAATAGTGATTACAAATTAGTGAGGAAAACATAAGCATTCACACAGGAGCTAGCTACAACCGCACACCACACCTAATAATCAAATGGGAAATAAATGCAGAAGTGCAATGGAAAACATGGAATGGATCCCAATAGAAAGTAAGAATCAGGAGCAGGGAAAAACGAAATAACCAATGCAAACTTCCCCCTACCCCTCCAAGGAAAAGACAGGAAGCTAATCTAAGAGGAAGGCTAAGGCATACGGGTTTACAGCAGCAAATGACAGAGTCAAAGAAATATGGAACACAGACAAACTGGGCTGCATCTAAAAGGGGAAAGCACTGAGAAATGCTGCCTGCAAACAGAGGAAGACAAAAAGGGAATCAAGGGAGCAGAAATCAATTAGCGCATGAATCCGAAATCCAGGGCGGAGTAACAAGAAAACGAACTAGGAACTAGGTACAAAAGCTAAGATCAAGGAAAAAAGGGACAAGTCACAACAGGAAACACTGCAACGATAACCAGCGCTGGACTGAAGTAAGACTGAGGCTTTTAAAGCTGCTTAACGAGCACACGCCTCAGGTGTGCTGATTGCTGCACCTGCAGCCATAGGTGTTGCCTATCCTCCACCCAACCTTGTCCTGCAAGGGTGGAGGTGAAGCAGTGGGCCAGGCATTCTGGGAAGCATAGTCATTTGGTTAAAGAAGCATGCTGGCTGCCAAAAACCTGGAATGGATCCGGAAGGGAAGTAGCTTGGAAAATAGGGATTTAGCGCTCCCAATTCATCACAGCACTGTAGCATAAGGTTCGGAGGAAAAGTCCAGTAGGGAATAAACCCCAAATCATGTCCCCAAGTGGTGGGAACGGGAGCGAAGGGAGCGAGTCGTGACATCAAATTCCAGAAGTTCCTCAAGACTTTCCTTTTCACCTCCTCCTTTCTCTGTTCAATCCCACAGTTGCTGAGATTGATGACCAGGGCCCTAATGTGTCCTCCCGGGCCCTGGACTCCCACACCCAATCGCCAAAAGCCTCCACCCCTCCCAGCACTTTGCCTTGGCACCCACTGGCCTATGTCACCACAGGCATGCACTTATTTATCGGTGGCTGACCACTCCTCTCTAGCACTTCCCTCTTGATACACCTAGCACTTACCCCCCACACTCCTACTCGCTCATCTCTTCTCTCTCTCTCCGCACTTGCACATTCTGAATGCTCACAAGGCCTAGTAGGGCCTCCTCTATCTTTCATTGTCATATTTGTTCTTCATTCCCATATCCCCTGCCTGTTGCCCTGCAGACGCTTTGAAACACAATGTACTTGTATAAGCGCCTTACAAAAGCACAATAAATAAAATAAATACACTTGCTCCTATCACTTGCCATAGCCTTGCCCAACAGCACACATAGATAAACCATGGCTGTCTGCTTTTATACTATTTTCTCTTCTTCCCTAGGTGGGACACTTAGTGAGGGTTTGCACCTGTGGCTTGTAATGGCTCCAGGGTGGGATTGATGAATGTCCCCGAGTGCATATGTGGATGTTTAGGGTAGAGGGGGCTGGACGAAGAAAATATCTTAATACTTCTGATTCACTGCAAAAGTACAACCAGATTTCACAGTGAATAACAGTTGGCATGGCATATGTCTCACAGGTTAGGGTAGATAGTCCGTGTAGAAGTATACACACGCATTGTATTGATGTACTCCAAAAGGTGTCCTAAATGTTAAATAGCACTTTGGTTAGGATACAAGTTGTATGCAAGAATGTTTGTTTTTTGAAGTCTCTATGTATTTGCACTTTAGTTGGTCACTTGTTCATGATATAAGATTGATGTAGGAATGGATGCATTTCAATGTTTATATGTCGTTGTGTTGCACTTTAGATGGTTTTAGTAGCTATATGAATTATATCTATATCAGCAATTAAGCATGTATTTTTTTTAGGTCGTTTGATCATCTTGGTCCTTTGCTATTTGCTTGTCTCATTTTCATGTGATCGATGTCAATGATTACATATCTACTTTTCTGATTATATTAACTGCCCTTTGACATTTTTGGGGGGAATACTATTGTACACAAAGAGGTTGTTATTTCTAATATCTTAATAGTTTGCACTGGCAGCGATTGCAACATTAGAATGTATCTAAGTGAATATACTGTAACGGCGCCACGATGACTCCGGGCCGATGGGCGCTTTATAAATCCAAATAAATAAATATCCCGTGCATGAGAGCATTCCGCCGGGAAGAATGATTGTGTGTCTGTCTCTTTCATTGCCTTCACTGGATTTACAAAATAAGACCTGCAACATTGTATACATGGAACTTTGGAGCTCACCGGGGGCCCTCCAAAATCCATGCAAAGATCTGCCAGAGCAGCTGGGGACCACTGCAGTGGTGACGGTGCACGGTATAAATACCTTTAACATTAACTTCTGATGATGCATGTGAGGTTGTAACGGTATGGAAATGCACACTGCCGAGGTCACATGAATGGAAATTATTGCATTTAAAAGTAAATGTGTATTGGTCTATGCTGGACCATTGGAACTGGTCAGGGAGCTTCAGGCGATCTCCTTTCGGGAAGGGGTACATTACTATTGCCCTGCACGGTGGTCCTGTGACTGTCCCCTGCCACACACTAGAACATAACCATGACCAGGCGATCCTCCCAAGTACACCCACAGGCCAATCATCCATTGGATCATAGAGGCACCCCAACCCCTGGGTCACCATCCTTGAAGACCTAAAAGTCAGCCATGGGATCCCATGAAATATCTCTGACTCTCTGCCCATGGTCATCTAGATAGAAGAAACTTTCTCATCACCTTGGTCTCTCTCTGGCTCTGGAACACTAAGTCAGAGGGGCATAGTTGGTGACTAAGGTAAAGGGTCTTCCCAGTAGATAATATGTAAAACCTTCTATGGATCACTGGATAGCTAGATACAACATCTGTCATTTGTCTCAGGGGACAGCTCAGGGGAAACCCGCTCATCTTGGAAGCAAAATGACACAGAGCAACGGGTCCGATGAATAACCAATTATAATTTATAAATTATAATCTCACATCTGGGTAATCATTTTCTCTGAGTTGGAGTTTCCTGCTTACGAAAATGTAGGCTGTTCAACTCCATTTCTAGTTTTGGAAAGTACGTCTCCCAGGTCACCTTGTGAGACATCTGTCTGGAGAATAAACAGTTCTTTGAAGTTTGACATTATCAGGGGATGAGAGTGTCGTGGGAGTGCTTAGCTAGATAAACGGCCTTCTCACTACTCTCAGACCATTGGATACAATTACACTTTGATCACTTTGTCACTCAGTGCAGTGTGAGGGACTGCCGAAGGGCTGCATATGAATATTTCTCACCTGCAGTTATAGTGTATTGAGCTATTTCAAGTGCGGCCTGCATTATGTTGGCCTTTATAAAGGTGACAGTGTGTATGCAAAAGTAAGATGACCATGGTATTTTTTATGAGTGAGGTTTTAAGTTGAAACGTACATATAATGAGGTGCAAGCATGATATTTTGTGAGTAGAATTGTAGGCATGCAAGTGTATGCATTCGAATCACCAACCTAAGAGTCCTTATACAAGTTCAATGTGATTGACATCTTGTGAAATAAACAGAAGATGCACTAGGTTTTAATGCTACATTTGTGAATAGTACATGTATGAATGGGGTGGGTCTGTGTGCATGTATATGTCTTACGTTGGAATATACAACATATGTATGTTCTGCTTCTCTCTAGACCTCTGCCCCTGGAACCAGAACCGAAGGCCTGGGAGAGTCTCTGTGGGTGTCACCTTGGATGTTCACTGTTCGATCACCTTACATTGGAACAAGCTTAATTGTTGGTGAAGCTATTTAAGTAGCATGGTTATACCGGTGCAGGTCTGTACCAGAATGGATGTGTGATGGTCATTGCATTCCTTTCTCGGGTCTCTCGTTTTCACGCAGTAAATTACTTTGTGGTAACTTATTGCGTGGAAATTGTGTGGAAATTACTTTGAATACTTGGAATAATTCCTGTCAGGAGGGCCCTGAGATGCAGTGGTGTGTAGGCAGGTTGGAAGGATATATATTGTATGCCATGAGGCGCGTATAGAGAGAGCTCCTGGAAGATCCAGCGAGAGCAGTCCAGCACTCGCCTGCTGGATGGAACGCCTTTCCAGCTGGCCTTGTCCCGGCTAGCCTGTCTTTCTTTCCTCATTCCTGGGTTGAGAGTTTGGACCCGACTGGAGGCGAGGGATCACGGTTGGGATGAGTTCACCAGCTTGATAACCTGTTTTATACAGGTCAAATTTGGTTCAAATAGCACATTGTTACATTACACAGGTCATAACATTCAGGGTAAAGCAGTCAGTTTACATATGTTACTTGCTTTGAAAAGGTGAGCCCTTTAAGCATGGAAATATATTTTGAGACATTGGTGTTCTAAGTCAAGCCAGGGATGGAGGTATCTTGCTAATATAGATCACATGGGTTTCATAACCATCAGTCACGCACCCATTCACCTTTTCTCTCAATCATTTACACGAGCACCCAGAACATTCACACTCCATTCTTATTCGCACGCGCGCTCACACCCATACATACAACACCCTCTCAATCATGCATACACAGTTTTGTTTATTACCTGTCTTCCAACCAGCTCTGGACTCAATGCTCGGTTCCAGTGCTCCAGAGCAGGCATTTAAAGGTTTTGGGTGGGCCTTTCCCACTCAGGCGCAGGGTAGTGTAGCTGTCCTAATGCCACCCTTAATAAGGCTACAGGCATCATCGGTTTACCAGTGCTGTCTTGTTGCCACAATGCTTCAGAAGAGCTTAAAGAAAACCCTCTCTTCATCCAGAGGTCTTTATCATCCTGAGGCGTTTTCCCTTGGATCTCTACTAGCCCTACGAGTCCTAGACAGGTCATTATAACAATCAGGCACACTCATCATCACCTAACAACACACTCCTGAGAGGCTAGAGGAAATGCTTATATAGACTTCTTATGAACAGCCCTCTACAATTTTTTTTTTAACAATATAATATGTTCACAGGGTCACTTGCTTCCCCAAGACCATTCGGGTTTTCCCTTATGTATGTAATTAGCACTCATTAAATTCTCACATATAATGAAGATTTTTAGCAAAAAATAGTTATTTATTTTCTATATAAGTATTTGGTAAAAAATATTTCACATCTGCAATACTATAGAATCTTTATACACCATTTCTAAAAACAGACATTTCACAATAGTATTCAATTCAACTGTACACATTCAATGTTTTGTAGTACTCCAATTATTTAACAATTTCATACAGGTAATTTTTCCATTGGTATCTGTTGTTCGCTATCCTCTTTCATGGGGAAGCACACCCCAGTCCATACAGTTTTTAACTATCTGTGTTCAATTCACCCATTCCTTCTCTCATACAACATTCATACAACATTCATACCATACCCATACCCATTCATATCATCACCACCACCATGCTTTCATTCACATCAGGTGTGTCAAAAGTCATAAGGTTTTCTGAACAGGCAATGTGTTTTGCTTCCTTGTATGCTGCTTGATGTCAACGCGATATAAAGTCTGCCATTTTTGTGTGTGCTGCGCATTTAATGACTGCGATGGCTACTGGGAGTTGAGCTTTAATGAGTCTATTCAATAAGGCTGTGTGCTGCACTTGAGTGCCGTCGGCTCGCAGGTAGCCACTTCTTTTCTAACATGCTAGTCCTCCATGCACTGTCAGCGTCACATAGGCAGAGTCACTGTACACCATTACTTCCTGGTCTGCATGCCTCTTGAGCGTGACAATCAGTGGCACTAATTCTGCAGCCTGTGCCGAAAAGTGAGACGGTAGTCATGCACTTATCAATACTTCAAACTCTCCATTGGCCATGTGCTTCACCACAGCGGCACCTGAATATCCGTGTCCATCATTTTGATCAATTCTAGATGAACCGTCAATGAAGAGAATTTTCCCAGTTGCCAATGCATTTTTCTTCATCCTCAGGAGTTCATACAATTCCTCATAGTTAGAGCAATCGTGTGCCTGCTCGTGGTTCTGCTACAAACATGGCAGGATTCACTAATCTGCATCAAACTATTTTAATCGACGGATTCGATATGACCACCTCATAGCCAATAGCCCTTTGAGATGTCAATGTGCCTTTAGATTTTTTCCAAAATGGCAAAGCATGTTCCCATAAATCATGTCATGGAACACCCCATTACTATACTGGCAACCTTCTCAATGGCGAACGCGGTGGCAGCCAAAGATTGTTTGCAAGGAAAATGACCCCTTATTACTGGGTCTACAATCCCGCTGTAATATGGAAGAGGCTTGTAACCCAACGTGGTTCTCTGTGTGCATACAGCTGTCATAATAGTGCTATTTGTGTGCAAAAACAAAAAGAATTCCTCAGCATAATTGGGAATCCCTAAAACTGGAGCTGTGCAAATTGCCTTTTTCAACTCATCAAACCCTTCTTCCATTTCTTCACTCCAAGCAATGTTTTCCTGATTTGCCTGTGCTTTCTTCAGGGCTTGCAACAAGGGCCATACATATGAACTGTAATCAAAGACCCATGCTCTTACATAGTTGCACAGTCCCAAAAATCTCTGCATGTGCTTTGTGTGTGGCTTTGTCATTTTCAAAATAGCCTCAGCCCTCTCAGGAGTAACTTTCTTGCCTTCATGTGAAATTAACTGGCCTATGTACAACAATTCTTCTTGACAATACTGTCATTTCTCCTGGTCTACTTTATATCCTTTCTGTGCAAGAATAATCATTAGTTGAACTGAATCGTGTCTACACTCTTCCTCTGAGGGGCTTACACTTTCTAAATCAATATTGCTTAAGTTCATCTGTAGACCGATTTACCTTGAAGCCTACCACAAGAATCACCAGACCCGCCAACACCAACTACCTCTGGGTCCCCAGATACAAACGTGCCAAAACTGGAGGCAGCAGCTTCCAGGTCAAGACAGCACTCCTATGGAATTCGCTACCATCCCCTCTAAGAATCGATCAAACCTATCACACGTTCCGCCATAGCATCACTAGTTGGCTCAAAGATGGCGACATCTAGGCACATACCCGCTGACTCTGCCCGCTACCCTCTCCACATTGCAGACACCAGCAGCACCAACTAACTACCTTGTAAACCTATGCATGCCACAATGTACCTGCCTATATATATCGCAACCTGATTGTGCCGACATGTAACCAATCGGCACTTGCACACAAATGTTTTTTTCATGCTGTAACCAAGCTTTGAATATCCTTATGCCTTGCGCCTGAATACCCTCAGGTCTGGAGCGCACTACAAATAATAAACTAAACTAAACTAGAACTCTATTGAATATCGATGGAGACTCGCAGTACCCCTGGGACAAACGAGTACTTTTCAGGCAAGTTTGTCTGAACGTAAATGACGTCAGATCTTGCAAATCTTTATGTTGTGTTATGTGTTGTTGTTGAATTTGTATAGCTCATCAGGTACCCGAGGGCTTTAGGGCGCTGGACATAAAAACAACTAACTTACAATGAGGAACATAAAAGAAGCAAAAAAGTCAAGACAGTAAGTTCCCGAGAGGGCCAGATCGTTTAAGGCGAGGTCAAAGTTTAGGAAGAAAAGAGCAGTTTTCATCCCTTTCTTGAAAACCTCAGTCGATGTAGTAACTCTTAACAGAGGAGTAAGAGAATTCCATGTCTGTGGCGCTACAGATACAAAGGCGGCATCCCTGGACTTCTTGGTTTTAAAAGGTGGAACAGTGAGAATATTCGACTCCTCAGATCTGAGGGTTCTGATATTTGTTTTGGGGAGGATAATTATTTCATTCAGACATTTATGTGTAATAAGTAACCTGAAGGAGACCCTAGACTGAACAGGGAGCCAATGCAAACTTCTGCGTGCTTCCGACACATGGTCTCTTTTCGCAAGATGTTTAACCACTCTTACAGCTCCATTTTGTATGACCTGGAGGCGATGAAAATCTGATAGGGGCACGCCTACCAGGAGACTACAACAATAATCTATTTTAGAGCCAATAATGGCCCTTGCCAGAGTTTCTAAAACCATTTCGGATACAAAAGTTCTAAGACAGCGGAACAATTTGATAAAGTAAGATGCCGAAGAGATTATGCTTTGACCTGGGCCTTCATATTTAGGTTTTTGTCTAAATAGATGCCTACATTTTTACTTTGCTCATAACATCAATTTTACAATTATAAATAGTAACATTTTTATAGCTGGGACCCAGCTTCTCAAGTTTGGTCTCTGACCCAACTAATAAGAGCTTGGTTTTGGAGCTGTTGATGGCCAAAGCATTAGCCACCATTCAGTGCTGAATTGTTTGATAGATTTAATTAATGAAGATTTCATCCTCCATATAGGAACCTGAAATCGGGATGTAGATTAGCTACTAAAACCTGTACCGACATATCAAGTTTTTTTTCCTCAATCCCTTCTCTACTTTTTTTTTAGCTTGTTGGACAGGGCATGTTGAATTTCAGTGCACCATAGTTTGTCTTTAAGAATGGTGCCCTGCATAGGACTAGGTGTATGAGATTGCTCCTTCAAGATTTTAAAGAGTTCTCTGCTGTTTTTCTTGGCAGTGCATATGGCCAGTTTATATTCTGTTGAGGCTTTTTTGTAACTTGCGAGGCTGGAGTGATCTCTACAGTGATGCCAGGCATAAAAAAGTAAGTTTTTTTTTTATTTAAGTTCCTTCAGATCGTCATTGAAACAAGGATTACGTGCTGCCAGGGGTTGTATTTTATTTTTAATTGTTGCAAACTTCTCTATAGCTGTGCCTAGAAAGTTCATAAATGTGGTCAACATTTCTTCAAAATTGTCTATATTGCATACCTTGCTATTGAGGAAAGAAGCCCAGTCGGCAAAGTGTGCAAGAGTCATCTTTCTTCGATTTCTCACCTCTATTGAAAGCCTGGGGGGAGTAATTTTTTTTTAAATAATTGGTCTGTAATTGGAAACATATGAAAAATGGTCTGACCAGGGACAGGCATTGACCGCTATATTAGGAAGGGTCATATTCAAGGAGGACACCCATTCCAGAGTGTGTCCCTTGATGTGAGTTGGGACTCTGACGTGATGAGACAAACCTAAGGAATCTAGGGTATTCTCCATGACTTTAGCTATAGCATCCGTGGCACATCCCACCCACAGATTAAAATCACCCAATAAAATTAGTTTGGTGTTGAGTTTTAAGAAGGATAAAAGAAGACTATTCAAAATGGCTGGAAAAGTTGTATCCGATGTAGGAGCTCTATATAGTAGAAGAATGTTCAATGTGGTTTCAACACTGACCGCTAGTTTTATCAGGAGAAGTTCAGTGCTGGGTATAATATCAATCTTGCAGTCCCACGTTTTAAACTGTGACCTTACAATAAGGGCTACGCCCCCTCCGATTCGTAGTTCTGTCCTTCCTGCTTATATAGTAACCATCTGGGATGGCTAGCTCCAGTACGGGATCCGCTGCCTCATGGCCCCATGTCTCCGTAATAGTGCATATGTCCAGATCTAATTCCTGAATAATAGTAGCTACCTTAATGGCATGTTTTAACAAAGATCTAGTATTTAACAAAATGCATTTCAATGAGCAGACCGACTGAGTGGCCTTTGAAGTATTGGGAATATCGTTATAGGTGGAAACTGGTGCAATTAATGTGGAGACCTCAAGATGATTAGGTAAGGTTACCGCTGATAACTTTATTTACGAGGTTTCTTGCACATCCATAGTCAGGGACGGCATCGGGGCAGTTATCCTTGTGTCAATTACATCAGCTCGGGGGTTTGTCTTAATATAGATTGGTAGATCATGTATTGCAGAAGGGATCTTCATAGCTTCTACTGTAGGGGAGAGTTGGCAGGCCGACCTATTATTAGAGGTGATGTCGGGGCGAAAGGGAGTATGTTTATTCAACTCCCTAGAGGTAGATTGCAGGCTGGAAGCATCCAACCTCTCTCTTGGCTTTTGAATAGCCTGCAGAACCTCTGAGATGCCCATATATCCGGCTTACCTGCAGACAAAGATTGGGCTGACTATGGACTCCTGTAACCAACGGGAACAAACCGGCTCCTACGCGCCGGCACTTACGCGCCTGACGTGGAAATCAGTAGTATCACGAACTACAATATTCCTGGGAATTGTAATTCAATAGTGTCACTTGCTCAAATAGACACGAGAGCAGGCGTTTTAGCGAAAGAACACATGGATGCAACTAACTGCTACTCAAATACTTCTTGAAAGATAATGCACAAAATGTATACACAGGCTAAAAAGTCCTATACGTTACTTATTTCAAACTAATGTTAAAAATGTTGTGAACTAAAATACACTGAAGGCGAAGTTACAGTTCTAGAAAATGTGCTGTCTGCTAGTGAGCACTACAAATAAAATGAATCAATGAAATAACACGGACGCGAGGAGTTTAAATACTGGAACAAACCAGCTCCTACACGCTGGCGCTTACGCGCCTGTCGTGGAAATAAGTAGTATCACAAACTACAATATTCCTGGGAATTGTAGTTCAATAGTGTCTCTTGCTCAAATAGGCACGAGAGCAGGCGTTTTAGCGAAAGAACACGTGGATGCAACTAACTGCTACTCAAATACTTAATTTATACACACGCTAAAAAGTCCTTTACGTTAATTATTTCAAACTAATGTTAAAAATGCTGTGAGCTAAAATACACTGAAGGCAAAGTTACAATTCTAGAAAACGTGCTGTCTGCTAGTGAGCACCACAAATAAAATCAATCAATTATGCAATGGGATTGAGAAAAATGCATTTTTCAAGTCAATCACAGTGAAATATTGTGCAATAACAGGGATATTACATAAGATTATTGCAGGATTAGGAACTAGAGGGAACTCAGCCTTTACAATCTGGTTAATCGGGTGAAGATCTTGAATTAAATGCCACAACCCCCCTTTACTTTTTTTCACAGGATAAATTGCAGTATTACACAGCGACTCTGACGTCACTAGGATACCCTGTTACATCATGGCAGATATGGTCTTAAAAATACCTTCATCTGCCTCTGGAGACATGGGATACTGTTGTGCTCAGGGTAAATTTTCTCCTGGTTTCAATTTAATCTTCACTTCTCCAACCCTGTTCAATAGGCCTATGTCATAGGGGCATGTTGTCCATAATGAAACTGGCACTTTCGCCAGGTCTTCATCGAAATACTCAGGGCGCTTCTGTGCTAGCATCTTTTTCTGAGGAACCTCACGTTTAATTGCCCTCACCCAATAAGTAATACTCATCTCGAATATCACTTAATTATCTGATGGATGGTCTCTAAACATATCCTCTTCAGTGACGTCAGTCAATCTGTAACCTTCTCCAACGCCATCACTGTGCACCATCGTCTGCCTTCATAGTCCACTCCATCAAGCAAAGCCATTTCTGCTCACACTATGGCTGCTTGCAACTCTAAAGGAAATACATGTCCTTCCTTTCCATCCATAGGTATCTTTGGCCTAAATAAAAACTCATCAGGTATTCTCATAGTTCTACCCTCTAAACCTGGCAACCGTGTTAACAGAATGCGTACCTCGTTGGGAAAACTTCTGGTTCCAACGGTACTCCTCATATAGCCACTTGTCCCGCAAATGCCATAATAAATTCACTCACATTTAAATAATGCATTCCTGGTGTTCAACACACTATGCCTTCATCAGTGAACAAAATCGTCATGTTCAATGTTGTCATTAAATCTCGACCTAATATATTGACAGGTGTCTCCCTTGAATATAATAATGGCACAGACATGTCACACTCTCCTATAGAGACAGGCAATTCTTCCTTAAAAGGAACTCTACTTGTAGCTCCTGTGAAACCTTGAGTATTCATGGCATTTCCAGACATCGAAAATTTCCCCTCTCCTATACATAAGCGTGTTGCACCCTTGTCTACAAAAAAAGAAAAAGATTTGCCTCCTATATTGATGTCAACCCTCGGTTCCTCTTGAGGATTAGGCTTCACTATTAGTATCAAAAACACCAAGTCTCCCAGTGAGCTGTCCTATTGCGGATACATACTCATCCCTGTACCTGTGAAAGGATTCCCTTCATCAACAGTAACACTCCCTATTCTAAGAGTCATTAACTGTCCGTGTTTGTGCTTTGCTGTATCTGCATGGGTGACTGATGCGACTGCCCTGGTGTCGGATTCATTGTTGCATTCTGTGTTTGTAAGTATTGCTGCATTCTCGGTGCTTGTGTTTGCTGCATGGTCTGATTTTGAGCAAACCCATCTCCATTCTGCTGTGAATATGCAGGCAGGTTTGTAGGCCCCCTCTCGAGAACTGCCCATTCTGCACAAATCCTTGACTTCTACATGTGCGAGCAAAGTGCTCTGACATCCCACATATCCAACATATAGGAGAAGGTCTCCTAATTTGCCCCTCCTGCATGCCTTGACTATCGTTCTGTGTGTTTTGAAACCCACTTTGATTGTTCTTGAAGTTTCCCTGATTATTCTGGGAGCCTCTACCTCTAGATCCTTACCCTTCCCCGTGATGCAAATCCATTTTTACCTTGATCGAACTGCCTTTGGTTATTCACCTGCGGCATGCTTGCTACGAACCTGATTTGTCTCCGCTAGTCAACATTGCTCCTTCAACGGCATATTTTGAGAGTTTTTTCTGCACTAACTTTGCATCCTCACCTTTCCTAATATTGTCTTTCTTTCCAGTTTTCTCTTGCAACAGCTAACAATAATGCGTGATGTTCAGCTGTATTTCGGACTATGGCTTTGCTTCCATGCCCACCAATTCTTGAGCTGCTTCTGCACTGACTCTGGCAACCCTTGGCACAATATATGATAAAATACAGGTATTGATTTCCCCCAAGCCTCACGTGTCTCCAAAGACCACTGCTCTTGGAAATTCTGAATGTAAACAAGAAGAGCATCCCCTTCCTGCATCTTTTTCACCACTACAGCTCCCATATCTGACGTGTCCGGATACAGTACTCTAAGCGCTTTCCAGACTGCCACCCTACAGTTATTTAATGGTGCTCCATCATGAGCAGTGTTTACTGTAGTAACACTAGAATACCTTGCTCTTGACCAAACGTCATCAGCCCTTACCCCAAGGATAGCGATCAGGAGACCTTTAATGTCCCCTATAGCTAACGTGTTTCCTCATGTCATTTTATCTAATTCATGTATCCATTTCCCAGCGCCGGAAGTTAAACTCAGGAGTTTACAGCTTAAATTATCCTTATCCATCTGTGGCCAAGGTATATACTGTAGCCTGGCTCCTCCTTGTAACGCTCACCTGACTCCCACGGAGGCGCTGGCCTGGTTTGCGCTGCTGTAACCTCTTCTAAGGTGATGCGCAGGGTTCGGAAGACGGACTGGACCGGGCCCCCAAATCTGGCTTGTCTGGCTCGCAGAAGTATCCTTCTGTAGGCGAAAATAGGGGATTAACTGTCTGCCGGGTAATGCAATCAGCCTCCCACTTTCCCCTCTCACCCTCCTCGAAACCCTTCTGTGATTCCTCATAGCGTCTCACCTTAGGGTCTGGAAGGACGAGCTCTCCATCCTGCTTCTGATGCAGGGGCGCGTTGGTATCCAGTTACTTCACTGGATTTTCGGATTGGTGAGAACCAAACTTGCTTGGCTTCCAGGTAAGTTTTTTGATAAGAGGTTCCCCTTGTGTCCATGCATTAATGTACTAATGCTAGTGTCTTTTTCCCCATAGGGGCCGGGGTACGGAATGCCGGGGAACAGGCACCTACCCGAGATGAGAGGTGAAATCCTTGTAGAAATCAGGTAAGTCTTTAATGAGCGTTTTTTGGTAATGTCTTTTCATTCGCTCATTAACGCTGATGTCTCTTTTTCCCCTTAGGGGCTGGGGTCCGGAAATGCCAGGATGCGGCACGGACCCGAAATGAAGAGGGAATGAATCAACAGGTAAGTCTTAACATGGAGATTTAGCTTTCCTTATTCCCTTCTCTCTCTCACCTTTTGTTCTGGTCTTTTTCTCCCTAGGCGCTGGGGCGTGACTGCGAATCCGGATGATCGCTGCTGAACATGTAGGCGCCCTGTAAAGGTGAGTGGAATGCGGCGCTGCAGCGATCGACGTGATCAGCTTTTAAATAAAAGTCTTCCTTTTCAGGATTGTCAGCAAGATGTCTCTGGGATGCGGATTTAGCAGGTAAGGACTTTTCCTTCTTCTGTTCTCTTCTGCTCTTCCTTTGCAGGTGATCCAGGATGCTGGCAGGCGTGGCAGAAGTCAGGATGCAGGAGCAGACACGGTGAGCGTCCAGCTGCTAGATGCAGAACAACACGAAGCACGTGTGGCTGTTCGGGTGGGGTTTAAATAGCCTTGGAAGAAGTTCCAGGTATGTATCCTTCCTCCAATCAGGTATGTATCCTTCCCCGACCACGCCCAGATGGTAAATTAGTCCCACAGGTAAAGTAGTTCGTTTCAGGCCTCAAGGAGGCCGGGATCCTGCAGCATGGTCTGCATCAGGTAAGTGCACCCAAGCACTTCCATAATGAGCCTGGCGCCTATGGCGCCAGGACTGATGTCTTTTATGAGCCTGGCGCCATAGGCACCAGGACACTGTCCAAAGGGCCCCTATATGGGGTTGCTGGGTCCTTCCTTGGGGACTGGATGTCCGCTTTCGGGGACGCAGGGCTTGAACCGGCTCCCCGGGAGCGGGCATCATGACACTCCTTTCTCTAACAAGGGAAACTGTGAAATCCCAAACTCACGTTCGTCCCCCATTGTCTGTCTGTTCATAACAGGGACAATGGCTTTCTTCCTGGCAGTGACCTTAGCCTGTTCACATAAGGAGGCGAGTCCCACCTCTCACCATGGGATCGCCCCCTAGGTGGATCTAGCTGCGTCAATGATTCTGACGCCCGAGGTATGGGTAGGTCTAGATCCAACCATCTTACTTCCTTATCTATTGGAAAACACCCTTCAGGGCCACATGTGTTGCCTTCCTTCTCCCCACGGAAGGTCTTTCTGTCTTCGTCTAACATATCCTGTCACCAGCTCATGTGGCTTCTGTCCTCTTCGTCTCTATTCAAAGTTAGTCTATCTAAAGATAGCCCTTTAGGCTCAAAACTACATGTGTACTCTCAAGTCGATCGTTTTTACCCTTCCCCTTCAATTCTTTTAGTCCTCATCTCATGGTAGACTTATCGATTGCATCCCCAATGCTTCTGGAGTCAAACTCATCCTCTAGATTTGCTCTAGACGGACCTGGTATTGGCTCATGTGCTGGGAAGAACTCTTCTTTGTCTTCCCATGAAATTACTGGATCAGGATCCATTACTTCCTTTTCCATATGATCAGTGTTGCATGCTCTCTGCCTTCTCTTTCATTCCATTTCATCATCAAACTCTCTTTGCTTTCTTGCTTACTCTTTCTCTTTCCTTTTCATGTCCCTCCTCTCATTTGCCCTTCGTATCTCTTCATCTCTACATCTTTGCATTCTTTTATCCCTTAATTTCTGTTCCTTTTCCTCCATTCTTTTCCTTTCTAGTCTTTCTTGCTCTTCGATTGCCCTCTGCCTGTTATCATATTTCCTTTGTACATCTGCTCTTTCCTGCTTTTTTAGTTGCTGATCTCGATACAACTGTTCTCGTCTTTGTCTATCTCTTCTTTTTGCTCTGTCTTTCAATCTTTCCTCTCTCTATATATCCTATTTGTCTTGCTTATCTCGATCTTCCCTTTGCCTTACGTCCTCGATCTTACCATCGAGTTTGAGCAAAATCTGACCAGCCATCCATTAGTTCTGTGCTAACTCATCACTTATCTTTTTCTCCTTTCCATCTCTTTATTTCCCGTCCTATATCTAAGGATGTACTTGGTCGATCGCTTCTCTCCTTATCGCGTCTCTCCTTGTCCCTCGGAACCTCAGAGATTACATCTCTCTCAGAAATGTTCTCTGGGCCCTCATTTCTGCTTTGCGCAGGTGACTCATATGCCGGATTTCTGTACCCTGTTGCTGCCTTAAGATCCCTTAATGGGTACAACCCATCATATTTCTAACTATCGCTGTCTGCTGCAGGTGCGGCGGGGGGAGCAGAAGGCTCCTCACTCCTCTGTTGCATATATTAAATATCCAGTCTTTCCTCCTGGTACATTTTCCAGAGCTCCAAGCTCGCTAGTCGTTTGTCTAACTTTTTTCCCGTATATGCTCCATGAAAATGTGCCATCACAAGCTGCAAAACTGCCTCCAATAGTGGCCATGGCATGAACATCTTATCTGCCGTACACTTAACCCATTCTGCACTGTACTGCTTATGTTTGGGTGCGTGTTTGGGTAACTGTTTGCAGAGATATATAAGCAGAGTAATATCCTCCAATTTGAATCGTCACACAAAACAATATGAGCATGCACCAATCGCCGCAGGCTCCAAACCTTCTATATCACGTTTTTTACTTTAATTTACTTTTTCACTAAACACCTTCAATTCCAATAAATAAATCATTCTTAAATCTCGTGTTTTCCTTTCCATCTCTATCAATCAATTTCTCCATAACATTTTCACCATATACAGTCACATAAAACAAACAAACGGACATAGGTCACCAGCCACATATATCTCAGTCTTCTCCTGAAGACCTATCCTACCCCTAAAGATACCCTGATTGGGATGTGAACCGTTCTCATTAAACCTGTCTCTAACAAAGTTCATGGCCTACTTCACCTGTAAATAGGGCTCTAGAAACGGCTTTGTTACGTCTCTTGCATACTCTTTATCGTGGCTCCTTTCCTCACAATTTCTCTTAATTGCTTGGCCTTTCCTCAAGTCAATTACTTAATATTCAACGCTCATCGTTCTCAAGTTACTTTACCCCAACCTCCCTCCGTTACTCATTTTTCCCTTATCACTTTCTCCACTCACTACCCATTCACAATTTTGCCACCTCACTCAGTTTTACTCACCATTCGCTTTTTCGACTTCCCACTCTCGGGACCGTCCATCTTTTTATCAGCCGCTTCAACTTTCCATTCGTTCAGCTTCCTGTAGATGTCGGGAGGGGATTCTGTCTGAAACCAAGCGACCCATCTCACCTAGTGCTTGCAAGCCTGACAATTAAAAATGGTTCCGCTATCTATAGGGAGCTTCACGTCCTTTCAGCCGAATGGCAGAGGTTGTGCGATATTTCCAGGAGCCCAAAGCCTACTATCTGGATGGATTTTTAATCCTCATCTCTGCTACCACGTGAACTGGAAGACTCCAGCCCTTCAAGACGAGGTAGCAATACATACCCTTGATATGAATGGGGATGCAGAAGTTACTCAAACATCAATAATTAAAACGACTTAGGTAGTTGGCAAAAAGGATAACTGTTTTAATATCAATTATCTAAAACAGGGAGTACAACAGATGTCAACGGACATCTCAGCGCATAGTCTTTCCATGCATTTAAAAAAAGGTTTCTTTTATAACAAAAAATCGGCATTGATGACGTCAACCTACGTATCTACTAACGTCATCCTACGTGGCAAGCTACAAAAACCTATTGAAGAAAGTGATAGGGTCTAAGGGAACATCTAAGTATACGTTCCATACTAGTCTTAAAAAGTGAAAGAAAGTGATAGGCTTCTTAACATCAGGTGGGGCAACTAAGCCCTCCCTTCATACAGCTATGTTCATCACTAAATACACGGCGTCCCATTGGTTACACAATGTATAGGACCCTTAATCACACGGCCCCCTACAATTGGTTAGCATTCTAACCTCTGTCAGTACTTTTCCCCCTACATTAGCAGCACGCAGACTGGGCTTCCAGGTGCTGGTGAGCTAGTCTTAACCATAGCTTCCAACCAATCAGTATATTGTCTATCATCTCCTCAGTGGTCTGCTGTCAATTAGGACTTTGAATTTGGCCTTGGAAATGTTCCTTGCTCTGGAGAATTCAGGGGAGTGAAGACACACTCTGCCTTCATGCGTAGGTGTGGTTGTCACGTTCGTCCAACTTCATCCTTCCATGTGACTGAAGACCACAAAATCAAGCTCTAGTGCATTTAAAATAATATTTTCTAATAAACCTATGACGTCGTCCTTGTTTTTGTCCATGCCTTCCGAACAGGAGTTCCGTTCTTTCACACAATTTGTATCCAATGTCTGTTAATCACAGCCGGACACGACCTTGGCTTCTTGGGCTCATTCATCCTCACCTTTCTGAGGTTCACTCCTGTTAATTCAATTATTTTTAACTGCGACACACTGGAAAAAAGGCCTTCCTTTCTTAGTCCAGCTGTGCTTTAATACCTAGTGGAAACATCTATTCTTTACTCGGTCCTATACATACGTACTTTGGCGCATGCCGCAATCTATTCACTGCTTAGCTAGCCTTAATAATACTTAGTCTGCTTGGGTTTCTTTGCATATGTACATGTATAAAATGACTTGTTATCTTCATCAGTTCTGTAGCATAGGTTTCTTCATGTTGATCCCAAGAGGTCTGTTATCTTTGATACTTTCTTGATCCCTCATAGCATATCTTGATTCTCTTGTCTCTGCATCTCTATGTATGTCACTCTTACTTCATGTGTGACGTCACCATTCTTCTCTTCCATCAGCTGTCCTGTTTTTTTCTGGGATTTCATTCAAATGACCATCATACTGTCTCGTATGCAGGTATGGTTTTCTCAAGGGGAACTTTGCTTCCAGGATTCTCCTTGGTATCTGTATTTTCAAATGGTGCTGCACGTTTCTCACACTCTGGTTCTCAAGGCAGTATGGGTGAAGTGGTTGAGGTGGGGGTGCTTGGCTTCTCTCTACACTCCTGTCCCGTGGGGTCGTGCTATCTGGCTCTACTCGTCTGCCTCCCCCCCCCCCCCAGGTCGATCGTTTCAACTGTCTGCTGTTCACTATGTCTTTACCGCCCTTATTGCTCGCTCATCCTCTTCCTTGAATGCGCATTCCCTTGCCAGTCTGTCTACCTGCAACTTGCTCTGTTCCCTCTCAATCAAACTGTCTCTCTATCTCTCCTACTTCTCTTATCCTTCTGTCCCGCTCCTCTCTTTCTGCGATCCCTTTCTATCCTTTCTTCTCTTTCTCTCTGCATCTGCTCCTTCTCTTCCTCCCTTCCCTCTCCTTCTAACCTCTCCTCTTTTCCCTTCTCCTTTCTGTCCATTTCCTCCATTATCTCCCATTCGATGCTTCACCACTTCCCTTCAGACCTTCAATGCCTTGGTTGCCCCTTCTGCTGTCCCATCTGTCTTCCATTCTAGCTTTTGTAGCATCTGTCCCCCAAACTATTGGCCCGTGGCTATTCCCCCTAGCCCTTCCCTTGTGCCCTTCTTTTGCACCCTCTGTGCCTTGCGGCTAATCTCCCGTTCACTTGTTGGCTGCCCTGCATGGCTCTGTTTCTCTTTCCTAGTGTATGGTGGCGGCTTATGTGTCGGATTTGAATACCTCTCTGCTGCTCTCAATTCCCTTAATGCGCTTACGTCATATAACGGGTACATCCCTTGCTCATCGTCTGAATCATCAGAGACCACGCTCTGAGGGACATGTGGGGGAGCGGAAGCAGGGGTCACTGACCCAGGCACCTCTTGCTGGTTCAGCATCCACTGATGCCTTGCTGTGTCCCTCTCGCCCTCCTGGAACATGCGCCACAATTTGAATATCGCCATCCGGCTTACTAGCTTCTTCCCCTTATAGGTGCACTGTATGTGTGTCAGTAGTGATTGCTGCACATCTTTGGTGAAACTTCTGCAAGGTGGCCATGGTTTAGTTAACTTTCCCTCTGTGCTTTTAGACCATTCTATGCTATATTATATCCTTATAGGGTGGGAGTGTCTTGCACAGGTGCTGAACGGGCGTGTCCCCCCCGCACTTCCCTTGATACATTGCTCTTGCGTTTACCTCAAATTGAGTGTTTCGATTGTCCGCTGTTAAGGTGAACACAACACAATCACAATGTTATTACTTTACTACGAGCCTCTCTGACTCAACACCTTACCAGGCGTGCTGCGCGCACCGCCCTCTTTACAAAGTTGCTGCCTTCTAAGGCACACCGTCAGTCCTGTGCAAGTACCTTCTGCGCACCGCTACTTGTTCGCCTCATCTGCCAATGCCAAGTTTCCAATGCTAATTCCTCCCCGTCTCGTGCTCTGTGTCCTATGCACAAACATATGGGTGACATCACAAGTTTAATGTGTAGTGCTGCAAACTTGAATACTGCATGCACAATGTTACAACCCGTTACTCAAAAAATGCACAATACCCCAATGCAAACACCACAGCTGCCTCCCCGCCTCCAGGCAGAGTATTCCAATATTATATTATGATCGAGTTGTACCCACTGCGTCACCTCGCATGCAAAATGTCTCATTCCAGGAGCCTTAACCAGTCGACTCACCTTCCACAATCTAGGCCAACTCCCTTACTAAACCTTACAGGAATACCATAATATATGACCCGAGCTAAAACGTCCAACCCACAGGAAATCCACTATTTACATAACATCATCTGTGCCCTTGAGTCAATAGTCTAGGTTATTGGTCAGAACTATTTACCTCTAAGCTCTTATATGCCCTACGAACAAATAATGACGTCTCCCTCTGCTCCTGTCCCTACTAAGGTTGACAATGCTAGACAATACTTTGACAATACCTGATGATAATAAACCATACTCCACAATACTCAATACCCTCCCTCACGGCCACAGTTGCTGTGTGACTGGGTCAATACTTACACTGCATGGTCTTCGGGCAGGGTATTTTCCAAGCTGGCTCCTGATGGCCTTTCCATGGGTACACATTCCCTGTCTTTCTGGAAATATGCGAGGGTCCTGCAGCCTCTCAGTTCCGCGGTGGAGGAGACGACTTTGTGTCGGGCTGAGGCAGCAAGCTTGTTGCGGGGAACTCCCAAGTATACCAGAGCGTTGCTGGGAGTCCGCTGACCTGGAGGCACAGGACAAACAGAGGACTCAGTCAACGGCAAATACAAACTGCAGTGTATTGCAAATAAAACCAACAGGGGATCAGTACACGAACACCGGGCGATTCAGGTACAGCTCGCGGTTCCCCGGCGCTCAGGCTGGTTTTCTTGCATTGTTACATCATCACGCTGGCCCTTGCCCTAAAAACCTATCGCCATGGTAGATTGGCCACTGAGAGACTCTACCACTTATAATGGACCCTATAGGTGTTATTCTACTGGTCCTCGCATGTCAAGTGACGGGCTTGTCCCATCCCTAAGAACTTACTATTACATTGTTACAGAGTAGTGGGCTTACCATTGGTTCATGCCCTTTGCCATCCACCCCTGAAATACTAAACTGTGATTGGTTAGAGCTGCTTCCCCACAAGCCTGGGACTCGATCAAGTTCTCTGCTCACTGTGCACCTTTTCAAGGTGATGTGAACGATTATGTGTCCGTGTTGTAACTTGTGTACACCACCTTGCCTTATGAGAATATTCTCCTTACGGTAGCAACACTTGTTGCGATCTGCCTCTGGTTTGCTGAGACCGGCTCCTCTTTCTCACCGTGGGTGACTGTCCATTGTCCTGCTTGGCTGCACCACGTGTTTAGAGACCACAAATTTGAGCTCTGCAGCTCACAGTTATAAAGATTTATTATGTTTCTCTGCAGCTGGTCCCTTTGTCATTTGGTGGATTGGAATGTGTCTCCATATCTCTGACATTGGCTGTGGGCCTGTCTCACGCGTCTCGCTCTCTGTGCAGCCTTAGTCACCTTTGCTCGTCTCCTGTTCAGTGGTTCGAGGCCTGCTGTATATTTCTAAACCTTAAAATGAGGTTTCTACATTGTCCATGTTATGCTATGTTCCCTATGGGTTAGCTATTCGTGGTTTGATCAGGTTGCATATATACTCCTGTATGTCCACACGACTATTGGCTTCAAGCATCAGCAAGCTTGATTGGGATCGCTTGTGCTTTGCGGTTCTGCGTTACTGCAATTGTCTAATGACAAAATAATAAAAACATCGACAGTATGTATATGTATCTGTCCTCTAGCTATAGAACTGCGCACTCATGTTCTTTATGTATACGGGGGTGGGTATTTATTTATGTGGTGCAGTGCGGACTGCACATGTGCTTCATGGCTAACGCTGCTATATTGTGGTGTCACTGATGACCTCAGTACCATGGCTTCTTGGTGCTTAGTCGAGGCTGTACATATAGGTGTGTCTGTCCACGATCACTGGCTCTTCTCCCACACATGGGAAGACTTGCATTGTATTCAGTCTGTATGACTGTCTGAGAGGATATCTTTCAGCATACTTGCTGATCATTGGTGCACTCAGGATTCGTCCAACATAAGATGACAAGCGTTTTTAGCTCTTCGTCCTGAGAATATCTTGAGGGCGTGGAGGGTTGGTCTCGGGACTCCCTCTTCACCAGGAGAGTAGAAGGCCTTTCAGACATTGTGTTAACATTGTTTGTTTGTTTGTTTATTTATAAAGCGCTCCTAATGCAACGATTGAGAGCAATGCCTGAAAAGTGTTTGGCAAAGCCCCAAATAGCTAATGGATTGTTGTTGTTTGAAGACTGAGAAGCGGCGTGTGTAATTAAGGGGTGTATCTAATTTCTGTATGTGCAAGGAAAGGGAATGAATTCTAGTGTAAAATGTGTTAAATTATTGTTAATGTATACATACATTTCTGATATATCTAAATGGAAACCAATCATGTAATCAAAAGGGGTCCTTACCCCATTCAATCTTGTAATTCCTCTTAAAGACAAATCCATTGTTCTTACATACCAATTATATGCACCCTAATAACACCACCTAATACACTGTGTGGCAAAAATCAATTAATATATTCTCTTTTCATTGCCCTTTCTTGGTTAAAAAACAACCAATATCAAATTCCATTTACTGATGTTGTCAATGCAACCGTCACCAAAAGTAACATCCACTGCCAAAAACATGATTACTCTGCAGAGGACAGTAAACATCCCTTGAAAATGTGCACACCAGGGAACCAATGCAGAGGCTGGTGGTATTTTCTGAAGGAGCATGTGTCTTCATAAGGACCGAATGTGCTAGACTTGTAACCCAAGCACTAATAGCACTTATGTACCAACGCCATGACTGCGCTTGTTCATTGCTCCCCCCAGATATGTACTACGATATCAGACCAGGAGATACCCATCCTTGCCAATCTTACTAATCTGGAAATCTTTGAGCGTATCTGCATACAGAGGGCCTACTATCACTTATATCTTTGCTAATCCTACCTATCTGGAAATGTATTTAGGAGAACTACTGACCGAGGGCCTCTCTTGCACCTATTTGAAACAATATGATGTGGGTCAGATCTGGCTGTCATCCAACAGAAAACCCCAATAAGCAATTGCAGATCCAACAAGACACAGTGAGGACCTTGGCCTAATAGCCTGAACTCAAAAGGAGATACTATCCCCTCGACAGGTAGTGTAAACTCGTCAAGAACAGAGTCTCGATTTTGTGTGTGACCGAGAGTGCGCTAGATAGGAAAGACAGGGAAAACTACCCTGAAACTGATAGTTAGCCTTGTGAGAGTGGGCAGATCTGGACTGCTTCTATATTTATACCATCACCTTTCAGCTCAGGGCTGCCACGCTTTAAACATACTGGTACGATATACGCTGTGATTGACAACAACTCGCATGTCAGTGAGTGACATCTTTCACTCTGGCGGTACAATGATGGGGCGGGGGTAGACGCCAGGAGCCGATGTGCACCATTCATGACTGTCACGCTGAAATGCGGGGGGAGGGCCAATGCAATCTCTCTCTCTTCAAAGCAGTCAACAATATGATCACTAGCTAGAAGGCAGCCATGATTCTGACCACAAATTATTTCCATTTTCATGTTAATGAAACAATTAAGCTAACGTTTTTCTTGAAAGGACCGCTCTTTAAGGTGGAAAGAAGTCTACTGACATTAGACATTCACAGAGCTCTCATGTTTAAGATAGACAGAGCAAGAAAATATCCTTTATATCTTTCAAAATTGTTCAAGGAAGAAATTCAGCAGAATTTCAGCAAAGATATTGGGATGCATAGTATTTGTATTTGTATTTTATTGAATTTATATAGCCCTTTAATCCCAAGTGCTTTACATGAGAACACACAAAATACAACAAGCATAATATGGAAATTGAATCATGACTTGAAAACAGTGTAAAGAACAATTTACAATATTGCAGAGGTGAGGAGGGAGTAGGGAGGGGCAGAGGAGAGTGAAGGAAAGGGAGATGTTAGTGGAGGTAAGAGCAGGAGTAAGAGGGAATGTAGGAGTGTGAGAGGAAGAGGAGAGAGAAGAGTAGGACTAGAAGAGAGCACGGAGTGTGGGGAAGGAGGTAGGGTGGGATAGGGAGAGTAGTGGTAGAAGGTGAGGAATGAGGGGGCGGGAGAAGAGCGAGAGGAAACGAAGGGTGTTAGGGAGGTGAGTGGAAAAGATAAGATTTGGGAGAAGAGCGAACGGAAGGGAAGGAAGGGGAACAGCGGATGTGAAGGGGGAGGAGGTTCCAGTGGAAGGGAGCAAGGAGTTGGAAAGATCAGAAGCGGGAGGGGGCACAGGGAGGAGGAGGAGGGGGAGGAGAGAGTAGGAAGAGATTAGCAGAGAGGAGAGAGCGAGAAGGGGTAGTGAAAGTGAGAAGGGAGGAGAGGTAGGGGGGGCAAGACCATTGAGGGATTTGACAACAAGACAGAAGAACTTGAATTTGAGCTGGGAGTGAAAAGAGAGCCAGCCTATAGAGGTGAGAGAAGAGGAGATAGAATCAAGGGGTGAGAGAAGACAGAGGGAGCGGATGGCTGAGTGGTAGATGGATTTGAGTGGGGCGAGGTGAGAAGAGGGGAGTCCAAAGAGAAGGGAGGAACAGTAGAAGAGTCTGGAGAAGATAAGGGAGGTAATTAAAAGTTTAGTAGCATGAAAGGTAAGGAGGGGTCGGATTTTACGTATGTTGTAGAGGTGAAAGCGACAAGACTTGACAGTAAGAGAAATGTGGTGAGATAGAGAGAGGAGAGAGTCAATATGGAGACCAAGATTACGGGCCTGTGGAGAGAAGGAGAGCTGGGGGGGAGAGAATGAAGGCGGGAGGGGAAGGTGGAGGAAGAGTGTTGGCAGGGAAGAAGAGGAGTTCAGTTTTTTCAGCATTAAGAGTAAGGAAGTGAGAGGACATCCAGGATTTGATAGCGGAAAGGCAGGAAGATAGTTTATCATGAATGTCGGGAGAGAAAGAGGAGAAGGAGAAGAAAAGCTGGGTATCATCTGCTTAGAAATGGTGCGAGATGCCAAAGGAGGAGATGATAGGAGCTAAGAAGGAGGTGTAGAGAGAGAAAAGAAAGGGGCCAAGGACAGAACCTTGGGGAACTCCATGGTTAAGAGGAAATGTGGGAGAGGAGGAGCCACCCCAGGAGACAAAAAAAGAGTGGTTAGAGAGAAAAGAGGAGAGCCAGTTAAGAACAGAGTCCTTGAAGCCAAATGAGCAGAGGGAATTGAGAAGAAGAGGATGGTCGACAGTATCAAAAGCAGCGGAGAGATCAAGGAGAATAAGAATGGAGGAGTGTTTTGAGTAACGTGCAGAGAGGAGAGAGTTAAGAACAGAGGTGAGTACAGTTTCAGTGGAGTGCAGTGGGCGGAAGCTGGATTGTGAATCAGGAAGGAGGGAGTGGTTAGAGATGAAGGAAGAAATTTGAGAATAGACAATGCGTTCAAGAAGTTTGGAGAGGAAGGGTAAGAGAGATGGGGCGATAGTTGGAAGCAAGATGCGGGTTAGCAGAGGGTTTTTTGAGAATAGGGATGATAGTCGCGTGCTTGAAAGGGGTAGGAAAAGTGGAAGTAATTGTTTTTAGTTACGTAGTTGTTTTTGTCTTAGTTGCGTATTTATAACGCGCTTAAATACCCAGAGGTTTCTAAGCGCGGACCCAGGTATCGAACCTGTGTTGCTTCGTGTCGTCTTGCTACCAAGGCGAGCATGTTGCCGTTGAGCTATCCTCCTGGGACGCGATAGTGGTTGTACGCCCTTTCTCTCGGTGGATTGAGGCAGACCCCTGCTCTCATCCTGATGCCCTCAGGGCTGCCAGGTTTCCGATCATGGAAGTATTTCCGCGATGGGGCGTGTGAAGTCTTGCAATCTGACAATGGCCCTCACTTCGCCAATGAAATGTTCAAGTACATCTCCACGTAGCTGGGCATTCAATGCAAGTTCTCCTGTGCGTACCACCCACGAGAAAACGGGATGTGTGAACACCTGAACGGCCTTCTGAAGGAGGCAGTAGCTAAGACAAAGCAGAGCACAAAGAAGAATTGGCTGCACTGCCTGCCACTCAGGTTGTTTGCATCGTGCAACAAGCCTGGGTCCAACCACCATTTAACACTCCATAAGGTGGCGACAGGACGGCGCATGCAACTCCCTCTGGCTCCTCTCACTAGGGTCTTGAAAGATGCTGAGAATAGCGCAGATGTGTTAGGTCAGGAGATTACGTCCTTGATCGCTAGCGCCTCTGACCTCTCACCAGATACACTGGTTCCAGGCAAGCCCAGACGACAACGGAGAAAGCAACTGTGGCAAAGAATGAAAAGACTCTGCAGTAAGAAGACATGTTAACAGAGATTCGGTCCTGTTCTGCAATTTTATCCTGAGGTAGGATGCACCCAGATTTACAGGCCCCCACACAATTGCAGCAGTAGCAGATAAGGCTGTCCGACTGGAAGGAAAGACCGTCTGGAATCACTTATCAGACGTCAAGCCCTACAAAACAGCAGCCTCGCCTGGCAACGAGTTCAACAGGTCCAGCAAGCAGCCGCAAGAGGAGCAGCAAGACAACTCTGAACTTACTCTGCCATCGGAAGACACTAAATGGTTACTCGCTCAAGGGCAGTAGAGATGGGGAAAGGACTGCTTATTGCCTTAGAGTGAGGATACACTGTGCTTGTTATTTTATTCTCTACATACATTCTTTGTGAAAGCCTACTGCAATAATTGATGATTGTTCATGTTGCCCTGTGACTATCACCCAGATTGCTTTGCAAACAAATTTGTCCAAACTGTGAGAAGACCCAGTAGTTTCCAAGCACGATCACCCAGAGTGTAATATCTCGCCTTTGTAGAAAATATGGCCCGCGGTTACCCACAATTTGAACAAGGTGACCCTCCTATTCTAGCAACACTGAGAGACCCAGCAGTAAGGGCATTGTGGGAGGAAGTGTTCAGCTATGCTATCAATTATTACTTAGTTCGCAGGGCTTAAAGAATTAACTAGATACTAACAAAATAACGAACACTTTCACGCATTTCTAGCGGACACCTATATCTTCAGGCTGCATAAGGAGCAAGCTGCCCAGGTAAAGATGCATGAAATAATAAAGAATGTGATTATACTGTTTTGTCTCCTTATTCCAAGTGGGGTAGTTGCTTTTATATTTGAGGGTTTTGTCTCTTGCTAGTGCTACCGCTGTATGCTCTACTAACATTCCCCTGGTCCCAGCAGGTGGGACGACTGTCAGGTTTGCAGGAGAGCACTGCAAGCACGGTAAGGAGAGATAAGTGCAGTGTTGACAAAGACATGAAAGGGGTGAGCCTCTATCTCACTGACAGTGCTCGAATGTCTAACAACATGTGGCACAAACACATGACAAAAGAAGGTAAGGAAACCACTGCGGATAGCTGTTATGTCTGCCCATTAATCCCCTATGCCATGGGTACCTCCAGAACATGTATAGCAACCGAAATACCAGCAGCAAGAGCTTAATGCCTGATGTACCTGTCGATGGTAACAACTCGAGGAAGATTTCAGGCGAAAACAGCAACACTGAGGTGGATATCCCGAGCAACATTCCTGTACGAAGACAATTACATACAGACATTAGACATGATGAACAATTACTGTCAGCTAGATGAAGCTATACAACATATAATTGATGGGCCTGAGAAAGGAGAGACAAAGACAGAAACACAGAAAGAACTACCATGCCCATGGACAAGAGTGAAAGAGACAGGAGGAGAACCTGGGTGCTGGAAGAGGCCACAGATGCTTGTGTATGGTCAAGTGTACACAGAAGAAGGATGGAAGGGTGGGGTGGTATGAAGCAAGGCACTGACCCTAGCGCAATCCCCCCCCATTGAACACAGTACAAGAAGAAAATGACAAGTGCCTGAAGGAATGGGACGGGAGTGCAAAGTTGCTCACATGGGTGGAAAATGAAGCTGGACCAATGCCAATAATACCCTTGAAGACACCTGAACTGTGTTACCAAAATGACGGTGAAGTGGAAGCAGAGGAAAACACAGGGTGTAGAAGCATAGACTAGCATGCGGCAATGAAGATAGGCACTGCAGTCGTAATGGGTCACTACTAGGCATGCAGATCAAAAGCATACAAGAAGCTGGCACCCAAGTGGGGAGGAGTTTGCTCATTGGTGCATATTAACATGCCATTCTTGGTCATGCCGCGAAAGGACGTGAAGCTCGATGAGCTCCCAAACATTGACACTAACAGAAGGAAGAAGAGGTCTGTAAAAAAGGACCAGAAAAACAAGAGCAAAAAGCAGGCAGAATTGAAGAGGGTTAAGAGAGGAGGCAATTACTTCTCAGAAGCATCAGACACAGTACTGGATGAAGTACCGGCCGAACACCGGATGTTCAGCAGAACGCAGGTATTTCTTCACATCTTTTATCCCATCTGTACAGACTTATACGAATGCGAAATGGCTGCAGATCACCCGTTGGGAACTGATGGGGACAATCAACTCAGCAGTGAATGGGTTCAACGCAATAAAGGAAGAGCTTCAAGTAGTACGGTTGGTGGCGCTCCAAAACCAATATGTTCTGGATTTACTAACAGCAATGGAAGGAGGAGTTTCTGTTGCACGTTCTACTTGCCAATGACAAAGGTAATGGGACACTAACAAAGGTGATAACACAGCTATCTCAGATGCATGTCAAAATGGAAGAAGTAAAGGGGACAGGAAAGAACCATAGCTGGATAGCATACACATGGTCATGGATGCCGTAATAGCTGTCAAATGTTCTGTAGGTGTTATTGGGAGCGCTGATATTGGGAGGAGTGACAATGTGTGCACTGAAGATATTCCTCACCCAGTGCCGAAAGAGAGCAGAAGAAACTATTGGAATTAAGGTTTTGATGGATGTGAATATAGGAGGCGAAAGAGATTGATTGTAGAGGAAAGAGACAGGCTAAGGGAATGTATAGTGAACTGTCAGTTATTCCCACACGAGGCAATGAAGCTAGACAATCCGTTCGATGTGAAGTCCTATGAAGGAAAATGGGTATGGTGCAACCCAAATGGAGTGTGCAGTTATATGGAATGGACTTTCGATGATCATGTGAATTACTATGGACACCTCGGAGGGATTATGAAGCTATGGCAGCCAAGACAAAAGGATTAACTTTGAAGGACATGGTGGACAGGTCGACTGAAAAGGGAGTCCCGTGACTACCCCTCTCCACTCCAAAGTTCTTCTCAGGACGAAGAGCTAGAAACGCTTGCCGCCATTCATCTTATTTTGGATGAATCCCGAATGCAACAATGATCGACAAGTACACTGAAAAATATCCTCTCAGCCAGCCATACAGATCGAATACAATGCAAGTCTTCCCGCGTGTGGGAGAAGAGCCAGTGATAGTGGAAGCCATGGTACTGACGTCATTAGTGACACCACGACATAGCAGCTTTAGACATGAAGCACATGTGCAGTCCGCACTGCACCACATAAACACACACCCATATACATGAATAACATGAGCGCACAGTTCTATAGCTAGAAGACAGATACATACTGTCGATTTGATTATTTTGTCATTAGCCAAATGCGGTAAAGCAGAACCGCAAAGCACAAGAAATCCTGAGCAAGCTTGCTGATGCTTGAAGCCAATAGTCGCATGCAGAGATGTCTTAATGGGAGGGCAAAAGGGGCACTTGCCCCGGGCGCCCATCTTGGATGGGGCCCCACAATGCTGTCTGATCTGAAGAAGCAAGTTGACATGTTTTACCAAACTTAACAGCATTTTAGGAAGTGCTGCTGTGGCTCTAAAGACTAAAACAAATGCTGTGTTCACTGTAGTATACATTGTTTCTGCATTCACTACGACAATTATTGTAGCATTATCACCCTTCTGTGGGGATATTGATCATGTGTAAACCAAAGTTGCAATGCATATTGATAAATGTAAGTGCTGCGATGTAGCAGAAGATAGCTCAGTGTGTTATTCATTGGAGAAATTTGTGTTTATATGCAAGATTATAAATACCAAATTACAGCAAGCTCTGCCCAGCCTTTTCGAAGTCTGAAGTTGATCAACTTGCATGTGTATGTACTTTGTTTTGTAGCACAACAGGTGGTATTATCGGCAATGTGCCTGCATCAGATAGTGCATGTTATAAAAAATGAACATAGCATTAGTATGGTGAAGGTCTAGTAATAGGTTTGTTCAGATAGGGAGTTGAAAACCCGAGGTAGTCACCTCTAATGAGAAGCATAAGTGATAGTCTGAAAGGTGATTAGGTTGCCAAATTGAAGACTGTGGAAAGAGTTCATACTTGCATCCTGGCTTTGCAAACAGGCGATACAGTGACCAAGGACGGATCTTATAGCACTCACATTACTGTATTCTGTGGAAAGGTTTTCTTTCTCACATGCTGATGGCATTGTTTAGCCCACTATCTGAGCTTTCTTTTTATGTAGGACATTTGAATGGAAAGTGTTGTAGTCAAAAGAGAGTAAACATTTCACAGGCCTATGGCAGTCATATTTTAAGCTCATTTGACTCAAAAAAACGCTTTTGCTTTTGTACAATTCAAAGGTGGTCCTGCAAGTTTATAAATAACAATTGCAGCGGTGTTGTGTGCATATTTAAGACATTAAAATACGAAATTGAAACTCAGATGAAATCGTTTAAGATCACATCAATTAGTATGCTGGTACCTATGTAATTGCCTTGATAATGAAAACAGTGAAGCTAGAATTATTCCCATGTTGCATGATATGTTAATTTTTAAATATAAACCATGAGGGACATATTGGGTTGTGTGATTTGTGTACTTTCCAAATCAGTTCTATAAAATGGGATTATTTAAGTTCACGATAACTACTGGAAAGGAAAGTGGTACAGTGCATACATTGCTCAGTGAGCACAAATCCCTCCTTCACTGCTCAACTGATGTGTGAACCTGGGCATCTCATTCAATCTCGTATTGCTTGCCATTCCCTAAACCTTTCAAAATTGGCACCATTGGAGTGACTTTGTTCTCAGTGCGCGATCTTCAAAAAAGCCTCACTCATGGGTTCATTGGCTATAGTGTTGCTTTCGCTATAATAATAGTGAGCATTGATGTATTGCACACTACAGTCACTTGTTTCTTTGCTCTTTAATGGCATTACTCTGTGAAAACAATGTCCCTCGTGTAATCTCAGTCTGTCTGAATATGTACACCTATCCAGTAGCTTCTAATTGTCATCCACTATCTATGCTCTGGTATGTGTATCTTTCACCTTGCTTCCAATAGGTCTCCTTTATCTCTGCTTGAGCATTCTTGCATTCAGCGAGGCAGCTGATCTTAATCCTCTATCTATTCTGGGTTATAAGCACCCTTTTCATCCATACTGTGTCCTGCATTTGTGCTATGGTCGGTATACCTTCCTCGTCGCTGCTACTGATGCTAGAACACAGGTCACAGACACTTTATGTTGGTCTTGAAATGCTACTTGTTCAACATTCTGATTATTGCAAGAACGAAGAGGGTAAGGGTACTGAAAGGGAGTACCCCTGCTTATTTTGATCACTGCGTGGTAGCATATCAAGAAATGTTGTATGACTGTGACGAGTGGGGCGCGACAAGGTATTCTAGATCCATTTATTCCTTTGGTTTGGTGGATAGGGGCCCCCAAATGTGTCTTTCCCCCGGGCCCCAAAAGTGCTTAAGATGGCCCTGGTCACGTGGACATACAGGAGTACATATGGAACCTGATTGAACCACGTATAGCTAACCCATAGGGAACATACATAACATGGACAATGTAGAAATTGCATAAGGTTTAGGAAAATTACTGAACATGAGACGAACAGAGCTGACTAAGGCTGCACAGAGAGCGAGACGCGTGAGACAGACCCACAGCCAAGGTCAGAGATATGGAGACATATTCCAGTCCCCAGATGACAAAGGGACAAGCTAGAGAGAAAAAGAATAAATCCTCATAATTGTGAGCTGCAGAGCTCAAATTCGTGGTCTGTAATCACGTGGTGCAGCCAAGCAAGACAATGGACAGTCACCCACAGTTAGAAAGAAGAGCCGGTCTCATCAAACCAGATGCAGATCACAAGAAGTGTTGCTACCGTAAGGAGAATATTCTCATAAGGCAAGGTGGTGTACACAAGTTACAATACAGACACAATCATTCACATCACCTTGAAGAGGTGCACAGAGAGCTGAGAACTAATCGAGTCCCAGGCTTGGGGGCAGCAGCTCTAACCAATCAGAGTTTAGTATTCCAAGGGTGGATGGCAAAGGGCATGAGCCAATGGTAAGCCCCCTATTCTGCAACAATGTGATAGTTCTTAGGGGTGGGACAGCCCAGCCACCTGACATGTGAGGACCCGTAGAATAACACTAGAGGGTCCACTATAGGTGGTAGATACTCTCAGTGGCCAATATCCCATCGTGATAGGTTTTTAGGGGAAGAGCACGAGTGATGATGTAACAACGCAAGAATATCGGCCTGCACGCCGTGTAACCTCAAGCTGTACCTGAATCGCCCTGTGTTTGTGTACTGATCCCTGTTGGTTTTATTTGCAATACACTGCAGTTTGTATTTGCCATTGACTGGCGTCCTGCATTTGTCCTGGGGAGGGTGCTGGGCCCTCCAAGTCTGCGGACTCACAGCATCGCTCTGGCATACCTGGGAGTTTCCCCCAACACTGGGTAAGGTCCCTTCCCCAGGATTCCAAGTCAACTCAAAATATTCAACAAAGCAAAAAAAGATTTTGAACCAGCTCTTGATAGTTCCAAGTCAAAGGAAAAAGTTAATCAAACAAAATAATCCACTGGTAAGAAATCTTTGTTCCTGGATTAAAGATCCACTTCTAACTTCCATAACAGAAATATCACCAATGGTAATTCTGGTTATGATTTGATATATGATATAGCATTTGTAACGCGCCTATACACAAGTGTTTCAAGGTGCGACGAGGCAATGAAGAAGGAACAGAGGGAGGACAGAGACAACGATCTTACTGGGCCAAGTGACATTGAGATAGCGCATGTGCAGGGGAGGGGGAAGGGGAAAAGTGCCAGTGGAAAGGGGAGTGGGGCAGTGCAGTACATGGGATCAAAACTATAAGAAGTGCGGCTAGCAGGTGGCAGGTGCAAGGGTAGGTGCCAACAGCAGGTGTCCAAATGTGCAGGTAGGGGGACTGTAGGGTTAGAGATACAGACCCAAGTGCAAGGCTTGCCGGGAGGCAGTGCAGGTGTGCAACTGGGCGGGCCAGGGCCTGGGACCGAATCAGAGGGTAGCCAGGTGACCAGTGCACTATCACTCCGGAAAATTAGCAGGGGAGAGGAAGAGAGAAGGCAGAAGTAAAGAGGAAGGTCTTGAGGTTCTTCCGGAACCGGAGATGGTTCTCCTCAAGTTTCAGAGAGGCAGGGAGGCCCAAACCGTAGAAAGATCTACCACCAACTTGTTGCTTGGAGAAGCGACTGACTCTGTAATAATAAATGGTCTCTTCTTCCAGATAGTTTGCTACTGTTCAAAAGAAGGTGTAATATCCCCCACTGTCAAAAACACACAGTTCTTAATCAACAGTTAGGACTTCATTATTTACAACGTTACATTGGTATTTTTTCAGGATGTCTTCTTTATACTGCTGCTACTACCACAGCTCAGTACTTTGCATTGTTAGGCAGGTTCTGATAAGACCCTTCAACTTCTTCAGGTAGGCAAGGTGTTCTTCCTTTCAATTACTTTCTAAGAGGGGCAGCCTCTTTGCTGCTCCTTTCTGTCTGCCACAATAACAACCAGGTTCCGTCAACACGACTCACTTCTCTTTGGTTTCCACAGTCTTTGGCACCACAGGTTGTAACTACTTTTAGAATATTTGTTCACAAACAAATATTTCCCCTTCCCCTACTTTACTCACACCTGTCTGTTAGTTTTCAAACCCATGTAATTACCCAAAAGCCTTGGTGCCACTCTCTCCGCTTCAGGTAATACTGTTACACTTGTATTTTAGACCACTTGAATGTTAACTTCACAGTGCAGATGGATGCCTCCAAGACTTGGAAAGGTTGGTTTCACTATAAAAAAAAAAGGGATGCCTCTCGGCTTGGTTAATGCTTGTTCTTCACTTCAATAGTTTAAACTCTTTACTCTGAAGAATTGGAAAGAATGTCACTTCTGGATACAACATAAGATGCAGTCTCTTAGCTGAAAACACAATTAGGCACACACACCATCTCTTTAAAATAGATGTCATGGTCTAAAGATGAACAGAGAATTGTATTCCTTTGTACCCGCAAAGGATAAGTTCTGACTTCCTTTGGGATTCCCAATTAGAGATATGCGACCTCCTTTTGATGTGGTTTTCAGACTTTATACCCTGTAGCTCGCGAATTGTCAAGATTGCGTGTTCGGTAATGGTTTAGAGAGCATTCCCTCTTCTTAATTAGTGACACGCAACCACTCTGTTAGACAGCAACAATCTTCAAGTAGCTCAACAATGGAGTTCAGTGGCTTTAGCTCTCACGCTAGGTCTTTCACAGTATATGGAAGTGCTACATTTTCATTGTACTTTGAATATAACGAACAGCTTCTGCTCACAAAGTCAGATGCGGCTCAGTAAGGTATTGGAAACAGTTACCGGCAAGGCTCGTGCAAAGGGTTAGAATGCTGTTCTTCACTCACCGCTTCTTAGACACTTGCTTTGCAGTTTGCATTGCTTTCTTCACTACCACTACCAACTTCTACTGCTTCTGGCTCGGTGGGGACCCACACCCTTCTCCTGCATTGGTGTCTCCTGTCCGGCTACCCGAATTGGGAGTTCCTTTTTCTACCGAGACCCTCAGCTTGCCTCTTGCTTCTGGCGCAGTCTCCTGCACGTTCACAGCTCTGCAATCACTGAAATAAGGCTCACATGGGGAAAACGTAGTCTCCTGCACATCTTCTGCAGCGCAGCCCCTACACTTCACATTTTGGGAGAACACGACTCTCTCAGAACGTGCAGGTGAAATCTGCTGTCTCCACGTTCCAGCGTCCCTTCTGTGCTCCCACTGCTCTGTTTTGCCAGGCTCATGCTTCTTTTCTGCTTCTACTACAACCTGCCTTCCAGCTCTTGTTCAGCTCCTTCTGCTCCTCCTTTCCTGAGTGGGCCTTTTAGTCCTCCCAGGTTCATTAACAATGTTCAAGTGTGGGCTGTTAAACTCAATTGCCTGACTACTCCAATGGCCACTAGGCTGAATTGCCTGGCTACTACATCTGCATGCCTTTTCAGCCCTCTTCCACGTCCCAGTACTTCTGGGACTTGTAGTCCCCTTCAATAAAATTAGTTCTTCTGACATTTCAGTTCTTTTTATGGGTCGAGTTAATTTCCCTAAAAACATTAAAAGAAGGACTGTTAGAATTTGTTGTTATAGAGGAAGGTAATTTATTAAAGACATTTCCAGATTCCTGTACATTGTACCCGTGGGGTTAGTTGAACCTTAACTGTATCATATTTGTGCATTGCTGCAACCATGTAACCCTAAGCTGAAAATATTCATGTACCCTGCGCCCTGATACCCCTCGGTCTGGCGCGCATTACATATAAAGAAAAACAAACAAACAAGGAGGGTGCTTGGTTTGGGAGACCCAAAAAGATCCTTTCCTTTGGTACGGCTTTTTTCCTTTTTTATAAGACTTGTCTCCACATTTCTAGATTTAATATAGGAGTTAGGGCCATGACAACGGCAATAAGCATAACTTCTTTAGATACATTGGGAAGAGTCTTCCTATCAGAGGAAAAATATGGTGCCTTACCCATGGATTCTCCTCACCACCCGGGGCCTTGTCTCCTTCCAGGTGATCCTTCAGCAGTACACCACCCACAGGGTTGAGATCAGGAAGCATCCGCCTTCCCCTGGTCACCTGGGAGGAGACCTTAGGCAGGGTTTCAGTGAGGAATCTGTAGGATTCTTCACAGAAGGCAGAGTGATTTTACATGGGGATAATGAGGGAGTGAAGTGGAAGACGCGGGCAGCTGTTGATGAGGGTCATAGGCATACTCATTTGATAGATGCAGATGTGTTGATAACCGATGAATGAGTATTCAACATAAGCTTCACTTATCAACTCAAAATTGAAAATGGAGAAAAGGAGGAGTTGGCACAAGTACCAAGCATATTGTGGACTAGTAGCACAAACCATGTTCACTCATTGAAGGGAGCAAGGGCAGTTAGGAACAGTATAAGGAAGGATACCAGCAGATAGAAAACTGGGATATGAGAGAAGGAGAGAACTATAGGTATTATCCAAACTAGAGAGGGAGTGATTAAAAGAGGGTAGGGGAGGTGGATTAAGAGGGATATGTATACATCTGGAGAAAGGGTGAAGAGAAGTAAACATGGAGTAAGTGAGGATAATGTTGGAGGTGTGGAAAGAGAGGGCATTGTGCACAAGATAGGTACAGAATGAGGGATATTACATTGTAGTTTTGTCACTTTTTGGCCACAAGAGGGGGGGGCAACACCCAAAATACATAAGAACCCCCCCCCCACAATATTAGACAATATTCCTGCAATATAAGCATAGTACCAAATTAAGTAACAGAAATCAGATGCTCAGCTAAACACAACACAAGGCCACATGGAGGGGGAGTGCATGTCACCCATACAGTATATTTGAAGCACATTGAGGTTGTAGAAGAGGGGCTACAAGAAGAAAATATGGCAGATAAAATAACATGCAAGTGTCAGGGCCAGGAATGAGGGGCTGTAAGGGAAAGCACAATGTGCAGGATGGAGTCACATGTGCCAGAACAAGGAAGCAACATATAAGAGTAAATAACACCATGTTTTGCATATGTTAACAGACACTGGCTGTGTCATAAGATTAAAGGATGCCATTCTTTTATATGGCCTCATTAGCGTGTAACATATTAATGTAGTTAGAAGGAGCAACATAAGAGGAGGTAAGTACTTGTAGGGGTGAAGGGGAAATGGATAAGGAAAGCAAAAGGGGTGTGTGAGCTTCTCCATTGGCCTTCATTGAAGCAAAAGGAGGTGCAGGTGAGTAAAAGTAAAAGGTAAAGTGGATTTAATTTACTAGGATTTTCAATGTATTGCAACAGGCACAGGTAAAGGATGTTATTTAGAAGGTGGCCATCCAGTCCCTAGGACTATCAGATAGAGAAAAGGATGGAGGCATTTGAAAAACACAGGGTGTAATAAACATGTTAACATGGTATGAAATGTTAATTTTTAAAAACTGTAGGTTCTATGGAAGGAAAAGTGTATTTGTTTTGTGTTAGAAAAAGGGACAGAAACTTATACATTTTAAAGGTGATAGAGAAACTTGTATAGACATGTCACACCTGCATGCACACACACACACACATCACGTGCTTGTTTCAGCATCAGGGATAGATGTATCAGAGTAGGGAAATGTTACGGAGATAACGAAAATTGGTAGTTGTGTTTTGCTAGGACAACGCAGCAGGATACAGCAATGGTCACGACCCAACGCAGCATAAAGAAGGGCGATCTGAGAAAAATGCCACAACCTAGACAGCCCGCGCAGGCCTGCAAACACATCACCCAAGAAGGGAGAATTCTGCATCGTAGGAGGACAAAGACAATAATTTTCAGATTTAACAGCCAAGTAATAATCAGAGTCACGATGACATAGAATTATTGCAGGTGCACTGTTCTTGCCTTACACAAAGTGGCCAACAAACTCAGGTGAACTGCATCTTTGGAAGGACGTTATTGTTGGACAATTGTAGCTATATTTATTTTTGCGTTCTGCTGTCTCTACCTCTTTATCCTCCTAGTGTTACAGAAGGCTGCACTGTATTATGCACCTGAACCACCAAATGTTAATGTGACACCTGTTCCCTTAGTAACCAAAGTAATGACCTCGACACCCTTACTAGAACCATGAAAAAGATAAAAGAAGCTCAAACGGAGTATCAACACCAATTTTAAAAATGTAGGTGCTTACATGACCAATTCGTCCCATAGCACCAATAAAATGTAGTAGCAGCAGCTGACCCATGTGGGGAGAGAGGCTTCAGGGAAGAGCTGCTACATATGCCCTCTCATTCGCTATGCCATGAGCGCCTCCAGGACTTTCATAGCCACTGAGATCCCAGCAACTTGGGCACAGTGCTTAATGCACTTAGAACGTTGGGCAACTAGGGGCCTGTTCCAGGGGAAATGGGCCACATCAAGATAGACGTCAAAAAAGACATTCCTAAATGAGACAGCTATATTAAAATGCAGAAAATGATAGAGGACTATTGGTGCGCAGATAAAATGATACAACATACACTGGATGGCCCAAACAGAGGAGAAGCTACAAACGGAACACAAAAGGAATTGCAGTGCCTGAAGACAGGAAGAGAGGTAGGGGGAATGACTGGATGCCGGAAGAGGCCCCAACTACTCGTATTTGGACAGATATTTACAGGAGAAGAATGGGTCAAAGGGCTGAGGGAATGCAAGGCACAAGCCCTCCTGACAGTTACAGCAGAGGTGGTGCAGATAGAAAATGAGGAGTGCCTCAAGGATTGGGCAGGGTAATACCAAGTTGCTCACATGGGTAGGAAACAAAGCAGGCCCTCTACCCATAATACCCCTCAAGAATACAAAACTATGTTACCAGGATGATGGTCTAGAAAAGGTTCGAGAAAACAGAGACTGCAAACACTTCAAATATACCTGACATTAGAGTAGGCACAGCAGTATACATGGACCACTATTGGGCCTAAAGCTTACATGCGTATGCCCCCAAATTGTGGAGGGATATGCACCCTAGTGCTATTACACACACCAGCCTTGGTGGTGCCCCAGAAAGACAAAAGAATAGATACGTTCCACAAAATGGAAGCACACCAGAGGAAGAAAGGGTTACTGAAGCTGAGAATAAGAGAGGAAATTACGTCTCCAGTAAGATGGAAGAGGCACTTGACGCGATACCAGAGGAGCATAGGCTATTCAACAGAGCAGAGATGTTCTTACCTCTGTTGTTTCTTGAATAAAGACGAACAGACCGGAAGTGCTGCCACATGACCTGGAGTGTTGATGAACATGTGAAGCATCATGATGACCTGAGGGGTGTGGCAAAGGTGAGGGGCCCCAAGACTCTCGTTAGTGGGCAAGGGCCTCCAGTATGTGTGGTCCATGACTGGACCAGAAGGGGGAATGAAGACAGACAGATTGCACTGCCCCTTGCCCTTATTTTGGCGTGACAGACATGAACAGTGCACATCGTTCCTGGAGTCTACCCCCTCCCCACCATTGTATTGCCAGAGTGAAAGATGCCACTCACTGAGGCAGCCCTAGAGTCTCTACGCAGATGACGTCACTGAGGCAATAAACCTACAGGCGATGGAACAACTGAATGAGCTGTGAACATGAAGCTAGATAACATTATGGCTGAGGCCAGCACATGTAGGTGCATTAGACACGAATCACATATGCATCCAAACACGAAGATACAAGAACAATAGGTCAAATTACACTTAGGCATGAAGAACATGCCCACATCCACTACGTTATAAGGCATACACTCTCTTTTCTACGCACAAGAATACACATAATAGCTTGCTTAATGCATAATGCAATTAGAATGAGTGGCCATGCAAACCAAGATGGAGGACGCAGCCACATTAGGTGAATGGGAGACATTGAGAAGCACAAACACTGCAGAGAGACCCTGTCTTGCCGAGCCAGCAAAAGGTGCCAAGCCTGAACAGCGTAGATAACAATGTGCACAGTTTGCCAAGGTTAGCAGGGGAAGACAGGTTTGAACCAGCATTGGAAAAGAACAGTCTTGAACAGATCCCAGATGATGGACATAACTCCATCTGAAGAAGCAAAGAAACAACTATTGCTGAAAGTTACAGTTCCCACCAGCTCACACCAGACACTGAGAGGAAAGTAGGTTGAACAAGTCTCTAGAGACCAAGAAGGTAATGACACCGACAGCAAAAAGGGCTAAAATCCTCAATAATTACTGAGCAGAATAATTCGAAATACGGTCTCCACACACAAGCTAAATGTCCTGGCTCTGGGCCTGGGGAATCAGGGAATGGTAACTTTAGTGGTACACGCAGCACCCAGGGGCCATTGTCAGCACCCCATATTGTGTTCAAGTGCTGGTAACAGTCCAGGATGCTGAAGCGGAGACCAATCACCATCCATTCCCTGACCAATCACTATCCATTCTTAATGGCCACCTTAACAGTGTTGCACCCACCAATCATAGAACAACCGGTGACCTGTTGCCCAGGTATCTTTTTGCAGATGGTCCCAGGCGGAGTTACCTGATGTGCCTGGACCAATTAGATTACTAACCCCATATAGATCCAAAACTTAGCCAAGTTGATCACCAAATCCCGTCCCACCTTAGGTTTCTGTGCTGTGACAGCTCGTGATGTCACAGACCCTCAAAATGGCTTGCTGATTTCAGCCCTGGGAGAACCATGGAGAATTTTGCCTAATGTTCATGCTTATTTATTTATTTTAATATTTATATTGCGCCGGTAGCTCGCAAGCCTCGGGGCGCAGAAACACGGACATGAAGGACAAACAGTAACAGGAATTATACAATGAGGACGGCACTGCTATATAAGTTTACTCTGGCTGGGGATAGACTGGGGGCAATTTATTTGAAGATGTGGGTTTTTACCCGTTTGCGAAAATGGGTGTAGTTAGTTTCCAATCTTAAATGATCCGGAAGACTATTCCAGTAGTAATGCATAATGCAATTAGAATGAGTGGCCATGCAAACCAAGATGGAGGACGCAGCCACATTAGGTGAATGGGAGACATTGAGAAGCACAAACACTGCAGAGAGACCCTGTCTTGCCGAGCCAGCAAAAGGTGCCAAGCCTGAACAGCGTAGATAACAATGTGCACAGTTTGCCAAGGTTAGCAGGGGAAGACAGGTTTGAACCAGCATTAGCATTAGAAAAGAACAGTCTTGAACAGATCCCAGATGATGGACATAACTCCATCTGAAGAAGCAAAGAAACAACTATTGCTGAAAGTTACAGTTCCCACCAGCTCACACCAGACACTGAGAGGAAAGTAGGTTGAACAAGTCTCTAGAGACCAAGAAGGTAATGACACCGACAGTAAAAAGGGCTAAAATCCTCAGTAATTACTGAGCAGAATAATTCGAAATACGGTCTCCACACACAAGCTAAATGTCCTGGCTCTGGGCCTGGGGAATCAGGGAATGGTAACTTTAGTGGTACACGCAGCACCCAGGGGCCATTGTCAGCACCCCATATTGTGTTCAAGTGCTGGTAACAGTCCAGGATGCTGAAGCGGAGACCAATCACCATCCATTCCCTGACCAATCACTATCCATTCTTAATGGCCACCTTAACAGTGTTGCACCCACCAATCATAGAACAACCGGTGACCTGTTGCCCAGGTATCTTTTTGCAGATGGTCCCAGGCGGAGTTACCTGATGTGCCTGGACCAATTAGATTACTAACCCCATATAGATCCAAAACTTAGCCAAGTTGATCACCAAATCCCGTCCCACCTTAGGTTTCTGTGCTGTGACAGCTCGTGATGTCACAGACCCTCAAAATGGCTTGCTGATTTCAGCCCTGGGAGAACCATGGAGAATTTTGCCTAATGTTCATGCTTATTTATTTATTTTAATATTTATATTGCGCCGGTAGCTCGCAAGCCTCGGGGCGCAGAAACACGGACATGAAGGACAAACAGTAACAGGAATTATACAATGAGGACGGCACTGCTATATAAGTTTACTCTGGCTGGGGATAGACTGGGGGCAATTTATTTGAAGATGTGGGTTTTTACCCGTTTGCGAAAATGGGTGTAGTTAGTTTCCAATCTTAAATGATCCGGAAGACTATTCCAGTAGTAATGCATAATGCAATTAGAATGAGTGGCCATGCAAACCAAGATGGAGGACGCAGCCACATTAGGTGAATGGGAGACATTGAGAAGCACAAACACTGCAGAGAGACCCTGTCTTGCCGAGCCAGCAAAAGGTGCCAAGCCTGAACAGCGTAGATAACAATGTGCACAGTTTGCCAAGGTTAGCAGGGGAAGACAGGTTTGAACCAGCATTAGCATTAGAAAAGAACAGTCTTGAACAGATCCCAGATGATGGACATAACTCCATCTGAAGAAGCAAAGAAACAACTATTGCTGAAAGTTACAGTTCCCACCAGCTCACACCAGACACTGAGAGGAAAGTAGGTTGAACAAGTCTCTAGAGACCAAGAAGGTAATGACACCGACAGTAAAAAGGGCTAAAATCCTCAGTAATTACTGAGCAGAATAATTCGAAATACGGTCTCCACACACAAGCTAAATGTCCTGGCTCTGGGCCTGGGGAATCAGGGAATGGTAACTTTAGTGGTACACGCAGCACCCAGGGGCCATTGTCAGCACCCCATATTGTGTTCAAGTGCTGGTAACAGTCCAGGATGCTGAAGCGGAGACCAATCACCATCCATTCCCTGACCAATCACTATCCATTCTTAATGGCCACCTTAACAGTGTTGCACCCACCAATCATAGAACAACCGGTGACCTGTTGCCCAGGTATCTTTTTGCAGATGGTCCCAGGCGGAGTTACCTGATGTGCCTGGACCAATTAGATTACTAACCCCATATAGATCCGAAACTTAGCCAAGTTGATCACCAAATCCCGTCCCACCTTAGGTTTCTGTGCTGTGACAGCTCGTGATGTCACAGACCCCCAAAATGGCTTGCTGATTTCAGCCCTGGGAGAACCATGGAGAATTTTGCCTAATGTTCATGCTTATTTATTTATTTTATTTATTTATTTTAATATTTATATTGCGCCGGTAGCTCGCAAGCCTCGGGGCGCAGAAACACGGACATGAAGGACAAACAGTAACAGGAATTATACAATGAGGACGGCACTGCTATATAAGTTTACTCTGGCTGGGGATAGACTGGGGGCAATTTATTTGAAGATGTGGGTTTTTACCCGTTTGCGAAAATGGGTGTAGTTAGTTTCCAATCTTAAATGATCCGGAAGACTATTCCAGAGACTGGCTGCAAGGGCCGGAAAGGCTCTGCCGAAGCCGCTTTTGAGTTTGTGTGGGGCCGCTGCGATTTTACCAAGTTGGGACGATCTCAATGTTCTATTTGGAACATATGGTTTAATCCTCGTTTTAAGGTAGGTTGGTGCTTTTCCATAAATACATCTATGTACAATGGTTAAGGACTTGAATTGCACCCGGTCTTCAATTTTCAGCCAATGGAGCTCCCTTCTGGAGCTGCCGATATGCTCGGTTCTAGATTTGAGCTTGACAATTCTTACCGCGTTGTTCTGTACATCTTGGTAGCTTTGTAGACACTGCTTGGAGGCACCCAGGACTAGGGCGTTGCAATAGTCAAGGCGCAACATGATGGTAGCTCTTGCTATGGTCGCACAGTTGTCCTCTGATATAAAGGGTCTGATAGCTTTTATTAGTCGGAGATGGTAAGCACAGTTTTTTTTAATGTACTGTACTTGGGCGTCCGCCCCCAGAGATGCTTCCAGCAGCATGCCAAAGTTTTAACCTTACCTAGGACCGGTATGGGTGTATTTTTAATCTGGAAGGATGTGTAGGAGGGAGATAGCTTTGCTCGGGCTGAGGATGAGCCGAATATCATGAGCTCCGTTTTTTCCCGTTTTTTCCCTGTTTTATATGAAGTGGGTTGAATTTTTGGTCTACTCTGTTTTTTAGGGCAGGGGATTTCCCCTGACCTGCTTCTGCTTATTGTATAGGTCCTTTACAGCTTGGTTGTTCAACACTTTTTGGAGTAAAATGTTAATTTAGTAGTTGTGTGAGGGTTTGCCTGGGATGCCTTGAAGGCTTTCTTAAGAGGGAGACTGGTTAGTAAAGGCACAGCAGTGAAAAGGGATAACACCACACAAGAAAGTGTTGGAGCCGTATCTATTCTTCAGAGAAAATAGGTTCAGAAGGACTGGTGGTGGTGGTGACCATCTGCAAGAACTGGCAAGATCAAGAGGCTCTGTGAACACATTGACAACACAGGCAGAACATATCCTGGGCAATAATAAGCAATACTTGGGTCAATATGGGGAAAAGGCCAGCGTATTTCTGGCATATATGTTGAAACAAACTGAAGAGTCACGAATGGTAATGTCTGGATGATGATAAGAGGAGGATACTGATTAATATCTCATACAAGTCTGGCAAGTTCAGGAAATTCTGGAGTACTTTGTACATGGAAAATGGGGATGGATCAGATGAGGCGATACGTGAAAATTAAGTGCGAGTGGAACTGGACAGTTTTATCAGCAGAAGTAGCTCAAGGGTTAGAGAGTCTGATATCAGATCTATAGATACAGGAAGTATTCAAGGGGTTGAGCGCAAAGAAGTCATCAGTCACAGATAGGTTGATGGCTGAATTCTATATGAAAATACAGACCCATCTGGTGCCCATCCTCTGTGTGATATATAACAAGATTCCCAAAGACAGAGTACACAAGAGGATCTCCGTGGGGAAATTGTGTTGCAAATTGTGCATTTTAAAGAATATTTGTTCAATATAACTGGCCGCCACAAGTACTAGCGCGGCAGAGAAGTAGCTTTTCAAACTGGCTCACTTAGTTAATAAAACGGGGCCATTTGGACCAACACACTGGCCCACATTAGCATGATGAGCCTGCACTTCAGGTATTGCCCTATTGGACAGTCTGAGCCTGCGTGGATGTATCCTAAATACAACCATACCTTTGTGTTTTGTAAGGTATGATTCCTCCAGAGATAGGGCCTGAAATTCATGTAGACTTTGTATGAATGTGATTGTCACCAAGACTGCCACCACCAAGACTCTGGATCACTTAATCTAATGTTGTAATATGGTGTAAAATGCTAATTCCTTTATGGATTGTAAATGTGATGGATTACCATCTGTGACAATGTGAAAGAATTGGCATTTTTACATTTTTATTAATAAACTGATGCAGGTAATTCTGGGTCTGCTAATTGGACCCCCTTTAATAAAACTCCATGCCAAAAGCACAGTGCATATATGTGCCCTTTCTGTAAATGTCTCCTGCAAAACAGCAATATCTGCTCTTCGGTAACACAGGACAGGTTCAAAGTTCACATGTGCATTCCTGAGAGCTGCCGTGACCCAAAATCATTGCAGCCAGAGGTGACATTTTTTAAACTGCACACCTCAGAATACAAATGTAAAAATTGTTGTCTTAATCATCTGGTGGCCTGGTTAATCAATTAGAATAAGTCATATCTGGGTATGGAGCGGTGATTGATAAGAGCACACAGTTATTAAAGCCACACCAATCTGTTATACAAGTGTAAATTCTGTGCGGTCAGACCACCTATGTGAGGTCAATGTGTATTCATGGCAGCCTAGCTGTCTGCATTGCTGCCAGTGAGAAAATGGAAAGAATGCTGTCTTCCTTTGATCCCCCGCAGGAGGAAGGGTAATACCTCCTCTTAGACATAGGAGGTCTAAAACAGATCTCTTGGGAACCCTGCATCAAAGGAGCACATGCATAACAAAGGCCAGTCTCACACCAGGGTGCTGCACACCAAGGGTGGGGGGCCTTTGAAGTTGCAGGCATGGAAAGGGGTGGAGTTAGGGTAGCCAGAGAAATGAAGTGGATATGAGAAAGGTTTGACCATCTTGCTTTTCTGTGTGGCATAGATATGTGTCACTTGTTACAGCAACAGACAGTTTGCGCCTTACAGCAGACTTCCTAATGTGCCATCCCCTGTGGCAGTTTACCTTTATAAGAAAGGGGCCTCCCACTCCTTCCTTGACTCATCTTTGGACCATCAAGAAAATAAGGATACACTTCCGAAACTCTGTTTTGAGTGCAGTCCATTCCAAAGTCCTCTACCATAGAGGTGAAGACAGAAGACATCCAAGGCAAAGGAGAGATCCATTCCTTAGCTATCTTTGGGTCCCCAGGGAACGGTGGGTGGGGGTGACTGCTGTTGGACCAAGGCCTCACTGGTGGCTGCACTGGAACAGGAACCCTGTTCACCTCCAGGGGTCCCTCACCTTCAGTGAAGTATCCTCTGTAGGTGCGAGCCAAGCCCCCTGGAGTGGGAATGCAACCAAAGGACTTACCTTGTCCTTGGAGACCCTTGATTGGTCTTCACAGCACCCCCAGAAGGCAAGAAACCACTCTGTGCTCAGATTCCTGAATTGAACTGCTCGAGAGCTACACCAACCTAGACCTTTCTTGGCTGTTCCAAGCTTCCTCATGCCACATACATTTTCTGCTTGGATGGCACTGTGCTTTGGACCCATTCAACCAGCTCACCAACCTAATGCTGTTTCACAGCCTCGTGAAGCTCCTAGAAGAAGCTTGGTTCAATGCGATTGAGCCCTCAAAGACGAGAATAAGGTACCGTGAAGAGGCCCTGTTCTCCATGGTCACTTCTTTTTTTTCTTCTTTTTTTTTTACATACTTTATTTAGGTCTGGTTGCAGTAATAGCTTTAATGCAGTGGCAGGATTATCATTCTATCCCCATACTTTCCTCCCCTTTCTCTCCCCCTCATCGTCAGTGAAGGTGCCCATTCCCTTTCTTCTGGGACTGTTCTCCCAGGTTTGCAGGGTGAGTTTCACCAGTTGCGGCTGGAATATCTGGGCAGGGAAGGTCTTGTGATATTCTAGGACCGGGCCCCAGCACTGTGTGAAGCGGTGTAAAGTCCCTTCTTTGGCTGCAGTGACCTTCTCAGCTACTAGGATGTGCCAGATCTTAACCTACCACAGGGGGAGAAGGGGGCCTTCCCTAGACTTCCATCTACGGGCGAGCGAGATCTTGGCCGCTAGCAGGAGCTGGATAATCAGTTTTGCCTTTGGGGCTGCTCTTGGATAGCAGTCCGGATGCAGGGAGCCCAGGAGGACCACTTCTGGTGATAGCGGGAGTCTGCGGTGGGTGATCTCTTCAATTGTTCGAAGAGCCTGCTCCCAGTAGGATTGAGCTAGCGAGCATTCCCACCACATGTGGAAATATGTCCCTCAGGCTCTGCATTGCCTCCAGCAGTTCAGGTCTAGTGAGTTGTTCAAGAGGTGTAGTCTCTCTGGGGGGCTAGTACCAAGGGTACAGTAGTTTGAGTGCTCCTTCTTTATTAGTGGAATTATTTCTGGTCCAGATATCGATACATGTCTGGTACTCTATCTCATGCCCAGGTCCGCTTCCCATTTAGACATATATGTAGGTCTCATGATCAGCATGTCTTCTTGTAGCAGCCTGTAGAGTTTTAAGATGTGGCCTCTTCTGGGGCCACTCCGGTAATGAGAGTTCCAGTAGAAGTTGTTCTCTAGTGTCCCTCTGTTTCATGGTTGAGAGATCCAGTGGTGCAGTTGTGCATAGGTGAACCTATCTGCTGCTAGTATGTTAAAGCGGGCCTTACATTCCATAAAGTCCAGAGAGGATCTGTCGTTGAACAATTGAGATAAAGTTCGTAGGCCCCCTTGGGACCAGTTGTGAAAGTTTGCTGCCTGTAGTCCTGGGGTCTGGGTTATGGAGGACCGGGGAGAGGGGACTCAGTCCCCCGGGGATCTTTTTCTTTCATCGAGCATTCTCCCAGGTTTTTAGGGTGGCCTTGGTCGATGAGAGAATTGTTGGCCATTGTCTCCGTGCTGCCGCTGATGTATGCAGGAGGTCGCTGAGAGGAATTGGGAATCTGGCTTGTTCGATTGTAGCCCATTTAGGGAGATCCGCCGAGTCAGTCCACGCTAGGGCGTCCATCAGCCGGGTGGCAGTATAATAGTTGCGGAGGTTGGGTACTCCTATTCTGCCCCATTTCGCTGCTCCTGTCATCACCTTCTGGGGAATCCCTGCTTTGCCCCTTTTCCATATAAAACAGGAGATTTGTTTCTGCAGCAGGAGGAGCGGTTGCAGGGGGAGTGCCACCAGTAGCGCGGAACAGAGGTACAAGAATCTTGGCAGAAGGTTCATTTTGCATGGTGTCACTCATCCCAATAACAAAATCTCCTGAGTTTCCCATTGCCTAAGATCTGCCTTCAATTCATTGAATAAGGGGGGGAGAAGTTTGCTGAATATAGTTTTTTGTGGTCGGCTGCGATATGGATCCCTAGGTATCGAGTCGTCGTCGTGCTCCATTTCTGGGGGCAGATGAGGCGAACAGGTGCAGCGTCAGTCAGTTGCACACCTAACGCCTCCAGTAGTAGTTAATAGAGAAGCCTGCTGCTCGTTCAAAGGCCTCCAGCTCTTCCAAGGCCGCTGGGAGTGAACTCCGGCATTTGGTGAGTGATAACATCACGTCGTCGGCGTAGAGGGACGCTTTGTATTGCTCCCCTTTTATTGTGATTCCTTCTATGGCGCTGTTGTTGCGGGCTCTCTGGGCAAAAGGTTCCATAATTAAGGCAAAGATTAGTGGGGAGAGCGAGCATCCTTGCCTTGTTCCGCATGTGAGGGGGATATGGGCTGACCTATGTCGATTTACTCTGTGTTATTTTGAGGGCCTATAGTTTGCTAGAACCATGGTGCGAAGGTTGGGGCCAAATTGGAATGCTTGCAGTGTTAGGTCCATGAATGACCAGTCGACTTGGTCAAAGGCTTTGGCGGCATCTTGGGTTAGTAAGGCCATTTCCTGATGTTCCCCCACCTCTACTTTCACTATGTTCAGGGCTCGGTGGGTATTGTCTCCTGTGCTTCTCCCCGCGATGAAGCCTGTTCGATATGCGTCAATGAGAGTGGGGAGAATCCTCGCCAGGCTGTTTGCTAGTACCTTCGTAGAAATGTTTGCATCTATGTTGAGAAGTGATATAGGTCTGTAGGAGGAGCAGTCCCTTGGCTCTTTTCCTGGTTTCAGCAACATGATGGTGGTAGATTCTTGCATCGAAGGGGTTATAGATCCCATGTCTCGGAAGGAGTTCAGTAGTTCCGTCAGGGGGCCCATGAAGAGGGGGCTGAAGAGTTTGTAAAACTTGGGTGAAAAGCCATCCGGGCCCGGGGCTCTAGGTTTTAAGGATTTAATTACCAGTTCTACTACTTCTTTTGAGATTGGGAGCTCCAAGGCTATTCTGTCCGGTTCTGGGATGTGTGGTAGGGTCGCCTCCGCTATATAATGTTCCTGTAGCTTTGGGTCTCGGGGAGTGGCAGTCATTGCGTTTAGTAGGTGTGAGGAGGCCAGTTGTAGTTGGGTGCCTTCCTCATATTGGGTGATCCCCCTGTGGTCCTTAAGGCCGGTGATCTGATTTTGGCAGCACATTTTGGCTAGTTTCCTGACTAGGAACTTGTTCGCTTTGTTGTTGTGTACATAGTAACTCTGTTTTGTTCGAGTTAGAGATTGGGCCGTCTGCTCCGCATAATGCGCTTCCAGGTTGTTTCGGGTGATGTGCAATGCCCGGGCAGCTTTCGGGAACAATCCCTTCTTGTGGTTAATTTCGGCTGTGGTAACGTCCTTTTCCAGTTATTCCCGTAAGGCGGCTCAGCGTTTCTTGTAGGTGACTGTATGTGCTATTATTTCCCCTTGGATCACTGCCTTCATGGCTTCCCATCTAGTAGCTATCGAGGTGGGGTTGGTCGGGTTTTCCTTAAAGTAGGGCTTGATGGCTGAGGCGAGGGCATCTCTGAGGGCCATGTCATGGAAAATCGGGTCGTACAAGGACCATTGTGTGATCCGATAGTGTTCTCGTGCCTATGCTGACTTCATCCGTGAAGGAGAGGAGTTGTGGGCTTGCCAGCAGCAAGACTATACGGGAAGAGGTGCGGTGGATGTGGGAGAAAAAAAGAGTAGTCTTTAGCTGTTGGTGATAGGACCCTCCATGTGTCTACTACTTCCAGGGCATTGAAGAGCAATGGCTGTTGTAGAGTCTTTAGCTGTGTAGGGACCCGATTTGTCCATCAAGGGGTGTGGGACGCTGTTGAAGTCTCCTCCTATTACTGTTTGGCCCTCTAGAAAGGGCAGCGACTCCGCTTCTAGCTCGGCGAAAAATCTTTCTTGGTTTTCATTGGGGCCATATACAGCGACTAAGGTGTGTAGTTGGCCAAATAAATTCCCCTTCACTTCTATATAGCGACCCTCTGGGCTTTGTAATGTTTCTAGTTCCTCCAATGGGATTCCTCTTGCTATTAAGATTGCTGTGCCCCCTTTTTTGGATCTGCTCGTAGCCAAGTATTGCTGCGGGAAGGACCTGTCTCGTAGGCATGGGAGATCGACTTCGTTCAGGTGGGTTTCCTGAAGGAAGACCACTGAACTGTTTAAATCATTTAGGCATCGGAGGGTAGCTTTGCATTTGTCGGGGGAGTTAAGACCATTGACCATTCAGGGTCACGAACCGCATCTTGTGGTGTGGTGGAAAATCTTCATGCGACGGCCTTTTGGAGTCCACGTGAGTTGAGTTCGGGGATCGTTCGCTGTCATCTGAGGCTTCAGTCGTGGTGTTTGGTCGCTGCAACCAGGGTTTTAACTTTTGTGAACCGGTGATGCATCTCACCGTTAATCTTACAACTGCACGGCTAACCTGAACAAAGTTCGAACTGGCCCTAGTGGCCCTTGGGCTCATGAAAATCTCCTTCTCATGGCTGGGGTGAACCGTGGGGATCCTGAGCATCATTGTGACGCATTAATGACACTTAGGATAGGTTGTTCGCGTGGTTTGCCTTGGTGCAGCTCCTGCAGGAGGACTTTGCGGGGTGGGTCCTTCAGGGTTTTTTTGGTGAGTATATGGTTTTCCCCTTTTTTGTGAGCCGAGTCCATGCATTTCGCCTGAGTTTTGGGGCTTCTCCTCCGTCTTCGGTGAGGGAGGGGCTTCTCAGGTCTTCGTCGGGGGTAGATGGTCCCCCCCCAGAATGCTTCCCACCTCCTCGAGGGTACCTATCACCCGTAAGTGGCCTTCGAATGCGAACTGTAGAGTGGCCGGGAAAATCCAGCGGTATTTGATCTTCCGATCTTGGAGTAAGGTGGTGAGCGGCCTGAGGGGCCTGTGTTTCTGGACTGTTGCTGGAGCAAGGTCTTGGTACACCTGTAGTGCTATCCCTTGAAACGTGAGTTTGCCTTGCGTACGGCTGGCCTCCATGATTTTTCTGTTTTGTTGAGTAGAAGTGACATCTGGGGGGTCTGCTGTGTGGCTCCCCTGCGGTTTTGCAGTCTATGGGTCCAGTCCAATAGCAGCAACCCTGTGTTGTGCTCCGGGAGGAGGGCCTGGAAAAAGCTGCTTACGAAGGGTGCAGGGCATGGTCTAAGATCGCCGTGGGAACCCTTCTGATCTGCACGTTGTTGCTGCATGCCCTATTTTCCAGGTGCTCCTGTTTGCATGCCATTTCTTCGTGTTTTCCTTCCAGAATATGGAATTTCATTTGTAGGTCCGCTAGCTGGGTTGTGTTGACCAGGGTGTGGTCCTCTTTTTCATTGACTCAGTGTTCTACTTCTCCTAGCCGCTTATCCAGGCCCTCCACCTTGTTGTTGATCTCTGCCATGCAGTTCCGGAATTCGGCTTTGAAGTCGTCTTTAGTAGCCCAACGGCCTGAAGGCCTATCTGGGGAGCGGGAGCTGGAGCCTTCAGGGTCTTATTTTTTGCCTTTGTCCTGCGCAAATAGCATGGTGGAGAGGTCTGTGGCTTTTGGGGGGCTTGTGCTGTTTTGACATTTCCTCTTGTTCGGGCTGAGCTGGGGGTGCCTCTTTAGCTTGTGCAGTTATAGATCTCAGGGGGTCCTGTCTCAGCTGGGCCTGTTCTGCGCCTTCTGATGCACTGCAGTCTTTTCGGCACTGGCGGCCCGGCCTGGAGGCTGTCTTGCTGGCTGCAGCCTGTGACGGCAAAAAAGTAAAAAAGTGGGTTGGGGGCTTTGCTTCTTCTATACCATTGGCACACAGGCACCTCTCGGCCTGTCTGTGGGGAGCTGGGTAGGTATAACCACCTACCTTTTCCTTTCCAGAGTGCTGGGGCCGGGGCCAGAATATGGCTTCTATGCTGTGGCTGGACACTCTTGGTTAAGAGGTTAGGAGCTTCTTGCTAGTGTAGGCTTCATGAGCGGGAGCCGGGAGGCACATCAGCGTGTTGTGGCTACCATTCCCTTGAGTTTGCTGGCACCAGGGTAGGTGAAGCGCTGGGCCCTCATTTCGTTGGCGGGGGGGCCCGCGCGCTCACCAGCCGTCAGTCGCTGTCAAGCCTGGGGGTAGTCCCCCTCCTCCTTGGGCACTGTGTTTTCCCTGGGTTGCAGCCCACCCAGCTTTCCCTGCGGCAGTGTGAGGCTGCAGGGCTCCCGGTCGCCGACCTCCTCCTCACTTCTTGGGCTCTCCTGCCGGAGCCGCCTCCCACTCCAGCGAGGCACGGGGAGCACTCTGTGTGGGTGCGGGCTTGAGGGTGTGGGAGGCACTCACGATTGTCAGCCTCCGCCTCCATATGCACAGCTCCCCACAGTGCTGGCGTGTCCGATCCGGGGCAGTGTTTGTAGAAGCTGGATGCCGTCTCCCTCTCCGCCCACTCCTGTCAGCTCACCGCCACAGCTATCAGCACGCTGCAGGGTCGGGGGTTCATACGCCAGGGTTCAGTAGCCTTCCTCAACGCTGGGTGTTCGATAGGTGAGCCCAGAGCGGCTTGTCTCACCTCTCCCAGAAGGAGTCACCATCTTGCCGGGAGCCGTGGTCTCCTCGGAAGCAGTATGAGGAAGAATTTTGCTGCTGGTTGGCTACGGTTTCACAAGAGTCACGGCGCAGAGTGTGCCCCAGGGGTTCTGCTGCGGATTCCACCACACAGGAAAGTCATAAATGCATTTTATCCCATGAATATGGCTTTCATGGCTCAGGATCCCGCGGAGGCTCTTATGGAGTCGACCAAGGCATCCACGCTCCAAGCCACGTCCCTCTCCCCATGGTCACTTTTAGGACCAAATTAACTTAAGGCTCCATCTCTTCCTTCTACATGAAAGGCATATTCTTTGAGCAATTACATTGCTGCAGTTGCTCGCCTTATCACACCTCCTCAAGTAATAGAGTACTACATTGAAGACAATGTTATGTTCTGCCCTGCGTCCCGCTATGCGGTGACGCAGGGCGTCTCTAATAAAAGCCCCGCCCCCGCGTTTGGGAGGCAGTTCCGGGGCAGACCAGCAACGCATGCGGGTGTCTGTCTCTGCAGCTCGCGCTGGCGCTGCGCCACAGGCCGTGCGGCCTAGCCCGGACACTCCAGCCCCCGCGTGCGCACACCGCGGGCTGGAACCCAACAATGGCGACGATGTGGAACGAAGTTCAACACCCGCTCGGCGTGTAAAGCATACCGATGGCCCACAGCCATCGCGGTGAAATTTTTGGACACTCGGTGGGGGGTGGATCACTCGCGTGACCCCCCCCCCCCCACCGCAAAAAAAAAAAAAAAAAATGTTCTCTCTGCATTTCTCCTTCGCTCCACGATCTCCTGCTGGGCATGGTGGAGCCATTTCAACATCTGGCACCCCCCATTTGAGTGCAGCGACACGGATTGCCAACCAGGACAACGTGGAGACACCAGGTCCTGCGCTTCATCACTCAGTGGCTGGGGATCGCAGCATGTCCAGAGAAGGCCCATTTCCACGGCACTGGCGATGATCTAAGCGAATCACGACAACACCGACAAGGTACACGTCGACATGGCGGCCGGCACATCAACCCCTGGGCCCACCACGCCATCCAGAATTGCGGCAAACCTGTCGCTGTCATCCCCCCAGCCGCGCACGCAAGGAGGGTCGTCAACTTTAATCCAGCCGTTTGACCCCTTCACGGACCCATCGTCAAGCAGACCCAGATGGCAGCTGTGGATCCAGAAGTTTGAAATGGCGATGGAGTGCAAGGAGATTACGGCGGCCAGGAAGATGAAAGCACACCTACTGCTCAGTGTGGGTGACGAGGTATTGCGCATTTTCAACTCCCTCAATGTTGATGATGGCCAAGATGCATACCAAAGCGCGAAAGATGCCCTCACGGCTCACTTTCTCCCTCAACTTAACCCGGACTACGAGACTTATTTTCTGCACCACCATACAGGCAGCGGACGAAACCTTAGACGCGTATCACACCAGATTGAAAAAATTGGCTATGTCCTGCGAGTTCACAAATGTGGAGAGGGAAATCAGGAGGCAAGTTATCAACGGCATACACTCAGAAAAACTAAGACGCCTGGTCCTCAGCGAGAGAGGTATTCCCTTACAACGCATCCTTGAACTCGGACGCCAAAGGGAACTGGCTCACACCAGAGCGGCCAACATGGAGGCCACGCTACACAGATTGCAACCTACCCTCAACACAGCCATGGTGGCCCAGATTGCCAACAAACCATCCTCGAGGGATGATCAGAGTAGGGGATATGGCCATAACAGGTGGCAACCGCGCATTCCTGGGCCCACAGAGTGCGGCTGGTGTGGTGGCCCACGACATGGCCGTCGCAACTGCCCCGCACAAGGAAACACGTGTGGAGCATGCGGCAGGAAGGATCATTATGCGAATGTATGCAGATCAGCGGGCAGCTCCATCCAGCCCCTACAAAATCTTCCTGAGAAGAATGCGACCAAGAAAAAGAAACAAGCCAATGCAAGGAGGGTCGCAGTGGCCAACTCCTCCACGGAGGAAGAAGGGGATGACGTCTCGACGATGCAGCAGAATCCCAGTAAAGACAACGACAGAAAAGGAAGGAAGGTATATCTGGTGCATGCATTGAGCCAAGGTCAAGGACCGCAAAGAAAATCTGCCCGAAGGTGCAAATGCATGGTCACCGTCCAAAACCAGAGCATCCTTATGATCATTGATACAGGCGCCTCAGTGAATGTGATGCCCACAAGCACATTCCAGACTCTAAACCCTCCACCAGAGCTGAAAAGCACAGACACGCTGCTATACGCATACGGCAGCCGGAAGCCCCTACCAGTGATTGGCAGATTCCGCACCATGCTGGAACACGGTGAAAATAGACTATGGTCGAAAGTCTATGTCGTGAGGGCAGGAATTGAAAGCCTCCTGAGTGGGGACGCAGCAGAAGATCTGGGAGTGGTTCAATTCGTCTGCCACGTCGATGAGGGCGAGGAGGTGGAGAACATACTGAGGCAATACCCCCAGCTGCAAGAGGGAATAGGCTGTCTGAAGGGCAAAACCATCAAACTACACATTGATGAAACAGTACAGCCCAAGGCCGTAAGACATCGGAGAACCCCATTCCACATGAGAGAGCAAGTGGAGCAGGAACTCAAGGCTCTGGAAGAAGCCGGCATCATAGAAGAGGTCACAGGACCCACACCATGGGTCTCGCCAATGGTGGTAACGCGGAAACCCAAACAGCCTGGAAAAGTGCGGATCTGTATAGACCTGCGCCTCCCGAACACTGCCATTAAAAGAGAGCACCACATCACACCAACAATCGATGAAATCGTGGCTAACCTCACGGGTTCCTGTGTATTCTCGAAGGTTGACCTGAAGGCGGGGTATCACCAACTCAAGCTCCACAGGGACTCTCGCTATATCACGACATTCTCGACGCATTTGGGGCTGCGGAGATACAAACGCCTGAGCTTCGGGATATCGTCGGCAGCTGAGGTATTCCAGCAAACCATTCAAGAGGTCATCAGGGGCATCCCTGGTGTCCTCAATGTGAGCGATGACATTTTGATTCACGCCCACGACACGGAAGAGCACATCAAGAGGCTTCGAATCCTACTGGACAGACTACAAGAGGCTGGGCTCACCATACACCGGGAGAAGTGCGAGTTCCTCAGATCAGAGATCACCTTCTTTGGCTACAAGTTTGGCAGCACGGGCATCTCCCCTGACCCCCAGAAGGTCGCAGACATTCAGGCCGCAAGCCCACCGATGACCCCCACGGAAGTACACAGTTTCCTATGCATGGCCACCTACTGCGGGAGGTTTATCCGAGACCTGGCCACCCTATCTGAGCCATTACGGGAACTGACGAAGGCCAACACCAAGTGGGACTGGGGGCAGAAATGCCAGGACTCGTTCGAAAGCATCAAAGACTCCCTGTCTGTTGACACCAAAATGGCATATTACAACACCAAGCTGCCCACTGAACTGTTCGTGGATGCAAGCCCGGTTGGGCTCGGTGCCATCCTGATGCAGGTAACAAAGGAAGGGGAGAAAAGGCCGATAGCGTACGCATCGAGAGCCCTCACCGAGACCGAACAGAGGTACTCTCACATCGAAAAGGAGGCCATCGCCGTGTTGTGGGGGTGCCGGCATTTTCACCTCTACTTATATGGGCGTCGGTTCACGACAATCACCGACCACAAACCCCTGCTGCCCATCTTCATGGGGACATCGTCGCACCCTCCGGCACGAATCACCAAATGGCTCCTACACCTTCAGCAATACGACTTTGATCTCATCTACCAGCCAGGCAGTGGAAACCCCACGGATTTTCTCTCGAGACATCCGCGAGCGGCGACCCACCAAGAGATCCAAGTGGCCGAAGAGACTGAGGAACACATATGCCAAGTGGTACGCGCAATGAGGCCTAAGGCGGTGAGCATCGAGGAAATTGAGTCGGAAACCCACAAGGACCCTTGTTGCGACTTGGTGAAAGATGCCATCATCTCGAGTGATTGGAAGACTTTCATGAGACACACCCACAACAGGACAGAGGAAGCGAAAGGGTTTCTGTCCGGCATGTTCACCGTCAGGCAAGATCTGTCGATCACTGAAGGTGGGGTGATACTCCGAGGAAACCGCATCGTAATTCCTCTCAAACTACAAGCCAGGGTTGTGGCCCTAGCACATGAAGGACACCAAGGACTGGCTAGAACAAAGGCCCGCATAAGGCACAGGGTATGGTTTCCCCAGATCGAGGAACGTGTAGAGGCACTAATCAGCACGTGCCTATCCTGTCAGATAACGGGAGCCCCGCCAGAACCGGAACCAATTCTATCGGCTGAACGCGGCCGCTCTTGGTGGGAGGCAATCAGCATTGACTTCTGTAAGCTACGAGAAGGCCTCTACCTACTGGTGGCCATTGATGATCACTCGCGCTATCCTGAAGTGGAAATAGTCGAATCCACCGCGGCGGAAGTTGTCATTCCGGCCATCGAGAAGATGTTCGCAACTCACGGATTACCCACCTCCATCAAAAGCGACAACGGGCCGCCGTTCACAGGGGAGGAATTCAAGAACTATTTGCAAGAACTCAATATACAGTATCACCACATCATGCCGGGATGGCCCCAGGCAAACGGGGATGTGGAACGGTTCTTGAGAACAATTAACAAAGTGCTAAGGGTATCCAAGGCGAATGCCAGCCCATGGAAAGTTGATCTGTACCGTTTCCTCAGAAACTATCGGGTCACCCCCCACAGCACAACCGGTATACCACCGGCGGACCTTATGTTCGGCACTGTTATCAGATCCTCGATTCCGCACCATCCGAGCAGGACCCCGGACGGGGTCAACGAAGAACGCACAGAAATGAGGAGAAGGAGTGCCAATGCCCACATGAGCGGCAAGAGGAGAGCCAGGCCGTCCAACCATCAAGTAGGGGATCAAGTCATCATGCTACGCAACCCCACCAAGGCAAAACTCGACACCAGATACGATGAACTGCCATGGACCGTCAGTGATTGGCGCGGAACCATGGTGACAGTGACACGAGGACGCCGTCAAGTGACGAGGAATTCGTCGTGGTTCAAGGCGGTGCCCCACACCATGTGGACAGACAAAGAGGACCACCGGGAGGAAGAGGATGCTCGGTCCAGCGAAGAGGAGCCCGGATCCATCCCGGACGAGACAGGAGCGGGGGACAGGACTTGGGAACCGCCGGATGCCCCTAGCCTCGAGGATACCACCAATGAAGGTGAGCCAGATCAGGGGCCAAGGGGGGGTAGTCCCCGAGAAGGGCGATACGGCCTGAGAACTGCCACGAGGCCGCCAGCCAAGCTAAGTGACTATGTGTGGTAGCCAACACACCCCGTAGACTAACGGTGAACGTCCAGTTGTTTGCAGTTGTATTGTGTTTGTTTGTTTTATAATAAAGGAGGAATGTTATGTTCCGCCCTGCGTCCTGCTACGCGGTGACGCAGGGCGTCTCTAATAAAAGCCCCGCCCCCGCGTTTGGGAGGCAGTTCCGAGGCAGACCAGCAACGCGTGCGGGTGTCTGTCTCTGCAGCTCGCGCTGGCGCTGCCCCACAGGCCGTGCGGCCTAGCCCGGACACTCCAGCCCCCGCGTGCGCACACCGCGGGCTGGAACCCAACAGACACATTATGCATTTTCTGTGTTCTCTCCACTCAGGTGGGTTCTTGTTAGTGTGTTAAGTCAGCAGTTTGCATTTTCTATTGTTCAATTAAAGTAGACATTTTTCTAGAACTATGATTGGACACTCTTATATTTTAGTCTTCGTACTATTGCGGTTTGGGTTGCTACTGTGAACTCTTCACACCCCTCCTGAAAGTATAGTCTGTCTTCGACTCATGTTACTGCAAACAGCAACGGAGGTATACCCATTGGGCAGTGTCTTTTTTACCTTTATAGTTGGTATCACTGCTAGTTTAATAGTAGTGTTAGGCTGAGTAGGTGGTTTAGCCACTACTCATTCTTGTACTCCTGCAGAGCAGTAGCAATTTTATTTACACTATGATAATCCAATATACAGTAAATTCAATAGATAATTAACAGCATCTGTTTTTCCCCTCTTAAGTGGTTCAATGTATTGTGTGCAACATAAAACAGTTCTATTTTGTATTTATTGAAGATACAAAACCGTATGCTTGATTTGTGTTCTTCCACAGAGGTGTCTGGACATACTGAGCGGAGTTTTGAATGATCAAACTCTTACTTCAGGAGCCAAGTTGATAGGTTTAAAGTGTGTTGACAGGGGTGTGTGGTGTTCTGCTTTCCCGAGCAGAAAGAAGATTCTGATGTGATGCACCATCATTAGCCATGCAGCAATTATCTGCCACCAATGCAAATACCACACCTGTCTCATGTCTGTGGATGTGATGAGTATCATGGCCATGCGTGAACCTTCGAGCCTTTGCACCACCCAGCTTGTATCAGTTGTGCCAGTGAAAAAGTCCAGGCAAATAAACCTGACCAGCTGATGCCCATTGTACATTCCAGACACCCAGGTTGTGAGTACCTAGAGGCAAAGGCATAGAATGTTGGGTCTGCTTTTGTCCCGGATAGATGCATGTCTGATGTTCTTTATAGCGTCCATGTATGTATCCGTTGCATTATATATCCGTTACACGGTTTGCCACATAGGTGACCTTTCTCTGAATATAACGCTTCCGAATTTGCAGTGCTATTTGAGACACTTTCTTTATGTAATATGAAAAAACAACATCAGTGTGCCTCTCCTAAAAGCCACGTGGCGGTGGTATTGCAGGAATGTGGCTATTAATATGTTGTCTATAGGTATGTAAATAACATTGAACACAATATCACGTGTTTTTTCTGCTCACGATAATCATTTATTGTTTTTTGCTACAGTCAAAGGGGCTGATTCATGGAATTATTTGCGCCGAAAAACGGAGATTTGTGCGCCATTCTGCCCCAAATCCCTGTTTAACAAATGGGGATTTGCGGCCAGAAAAGAGCACAAATCCCAGTTTTTCAGCGCAAAAATTCCATGAATCAATCAGAAAATATTTTGATTGTCTGCACATGGGTAGGTTGCTGGATCTTATGCTAAAGTGGGGTGCTTATTTGAATTTAATGATACAATGATAAGAACTGCTCACCCCTTAACAAAAATATGTGATTAAATTAATAAATAAAATTGTATATGAATCACGACGCTTAGAATTCAAATGAAGTAATATTTCGTATATTTGCATTTAGCTTAGTATTTTCCCAGAGGAAGCGATGGCAACACATGGTAGGGGTTGCATCGAAACAGGCGTTCCAGTCCTTTCAACATGGAAATATGGGTGTGAAGACGAATCCTTAAATCATTCAGTGCATTCTCGTTACAAGCGGGAGCATATGGTGCAATTGTATGTGCTATGAACGCAAGGAGAGTCTGCATGCATTAGTAGGCATGTTCAATATAGTGTAGAATCTCCATTGTGAAATAGATCAGTATTAGTGTTATAGTAAAAAAAAAACGAATTGTTTTACTGACTTGGTTTCTAATCATTCACTCTGTTACTTTTAAATTAAAGAAATTTTTTACTTGGAAATAAATCTAGCAAAGCATCTCATTAACTTATTTTTCAAAGTAATCTTATCTGTCTCACGAAAAATGTTACTGCGTTGTGTATATTTTGTGACAGCTGTCAGATGTGAGATGCATGTCCAGCCACACCTACCCCTTACAACTGTTCAATTCTCACTGATGACTGTAGGGAAGGCATGGTATCACAAGTAGGACACTGACACAATGGATATAAATTTGTAAAACCTTTATTGAAAATGTTGGGGTCGGAGAAACTCCTATGTTGCCCTATAACTAAGATGGGAGTAGTCTCGACCATCAAACAATAAACAAAACATTCCTAGTGGAGTCCGTCAAATTAAAATGGCCTATGCTAAGAAAACCTAATGCCTGCCCTAGGTCTTGTACAAAAAGTGTAAAAAGGAGAAATGTATGCAAAGGAAAAATAAGTGTTCAAAAGAATAAAAAGGTAGTTGAACCACCTCTCCTCCTCACATTAAACCTCACAGGCTAAGGGTGTCCTTGTAGGCAGAATGACACTCTGGCTCGGTTTCTAACATTCAAAGCAATTCCAAACCGTAAATGGGAGGCCCACCTGGCCTTCAACGTTAAAGTCTCATTCTTGACTTAAAATTGTATTCCAATGTAAAGTTCACTAACGTCCCCCCCTCTGTCGGGCTGAGACCTTATAGCTCACAGTTCACGTAGGTTCTCCTCTGCTGGGCTCAGACCTCTCCTGTCACAGTACAACACAAACTTGGTGGGGGATTCCTTTCCCAAGTTCATCGTACTAAGGTTCTCCCTCAATCAGGCTCAGACCCCTTTCGTATGTCGAATGTCCAAGGCTCTTACAGACCACCGCAGGACCACTTTGATTCAAAGTTCATGTTTACTTTTGCTTAATTCACTTTTGCTTTATAGCTTCAAACAATGTATCTTTCACAGAGACTTTAGAATGGGCTACTTCTTTTCACCGGACAACTCTGTTACTTAGTATTGCTGATCTCACAGCTGCCTTTTACTTCATAGTACATTCACAGGTCTGCCTTTCTTTGCATCTCATCCTTACACGTACAGCCTTCACTTGTGATATAACCTTGCTACTTCATTTTCTTTAACACACACCAGTCTTTCATGTTGCTTGCCAACTCACCGGCTGTGTGCGCTTCTTTCTTGTTTTGCGATTTTCAATTCACAAGTCAAGGTTAGTACCACAGGCTTGGGCTCGACTCCCCAACTCTGATGTTCACCCGGGCGGGTCACTGGCATCCTGGAAACACAATGCAATCTTCACTTTTGGGATATGGCCTTCTCCATGTGCCTTTCGCGGTCTGGAGGCAACGACCTCCAGTAAGGAAGCCTTGGGGTTTTTAGCCCGCTCTTGTCCCTTGGTTCGTTGATCTGCTCCAGTAGGTGTGCCTTTATTCCAGAGGTTCTGCTTGTACTCGTGTTCCACCTTGCTCAGAGTGTCTCTTGAGGTGTTGCCTTATATTCGTTTGAGGAGAGCCAACAGATATCAGGTGTATGCACTTTGGGTAAAGTGCCTGACTTTGCCTGAGCCGATTAATGGGACATGTCCAGTACGATGTGGGGGAGGGGGAGTTGGGACATCAGAAAATCCTACAAAATAGGATGGGGTAGATTAACAAAAGGGGGGGGGAATACTGCGTCTCACTGGTGAGCCTCCAGCACTAGTCCACCCCCAAGATCTGGATCCAAAGGCGATGGCCGTGCCTTGGCCACCTGAGAGCAATCTCCACGGGGACTAGCGGGTGAGATACCCTCTGGTTTCTCACATGACCCAGATTCCCACAATCGCCACCCCAGGATCTGCGGAGTTAGATTACCACATCTCAACAGTGGTAGCATTACCAGAGGCGACATATGGGAGAATTAATTCAAAATCTGGCCTGACACTAAAGTCTGGAATTGAAGCCAAATCAGGGGTCAAAGACAAGAACTACTGGGGTATTGTGAAGGTCATTCTCTATAATCATTGGTCAGAGGGTGCAAATTTGGGAGGCATACTCCCTCCCCCCATCGCCCAACCTATCTATGAAATGTATGCTGTGATTGAGGAAGCATACATCCTAGAGCTAGGCAAGCCAGAAAAGACAGGGCCAGGTTCAGTTAATCTTATTTAAAAAAACAGTACCGAAAAGGAAGATAATTCCAAAACCGTAAATTCCAAGATTCATATATCTGGGTCAGAAAAGGGGTTGAATCTAGGCTGTTTGTAGGAGCACAGTCAGGCGGAGCGCTATGACCCAAACCGAAGGATGGCCTTCAAGTCAGTTGTTGCTCCTGAAGAAGGCAGGACCTTAATGGTACCCTATTTTATAGAAGCAGACACTCCTATTTCTGTTCACAAATATGTCCAAGAGGGGAGACTAACTGAGCAGCAATTGTTGGTGCCACCCAAACTCAGACCATGCCCACTCTCACCTATCTGCTGTTCACCAGGGGGGTAGCAAAGACCAAAGGTTCCATTCTCTGCATGTTTATTTTGCGCTGGGATATACCATGATATAGAGGAATACTGTCTACAATGCTCCATTTGTCTGAAGACTGTCTGGGGTGATGTGCTTAAAGCCTTATTACAACCTCTACTTTTCATTTACATTCCCTTTTCCTGATAAATTATTGATGGAGTGTGGTCCCTTAGCCCTCCCAAGGCTGGCAACCGATAGATACTGGTCATACTGGGTTAGGCTACCCGATAACCCGCAATTTCTCCCATATTGGCTCACACTGCTAAGAATATCTTGAACCACATTATTGCTTACTTCTACCAGGTGTGGTTTCAGGCCGGGCATGTGGCTCAGTGGACTAAAGTGTTTACTACAGTAATCTGTGTTTGACTTTATGTTCATTCAGCCTTTCAACTTTCCAATGTGGATAAAATGAATACCACAGATTTGGATAACAAACACATGTTATCTATCTAAAGTGCAGGCATACCACCAGGGGGGTGAATGTGGGCTCTACAGACTAGTGCAGTTATTAGGACCATCCATGAGAGAGTTCAGCTGACACAGGACTTGGACCACTAAGGCCTGAAGCTCAGCCAGGAGAAACAACATGGCTATATGACGGGGGAACACAACTCAGATTTGGTGTTGGTCTTGTTGCCCACTACCAAGAATACGTTGATCACAAAATGAAATGGCAGCAGTCATACTACATTGTACAGGCACTCTGATCATAACTATTGGGGCCAGCAGCTTTTTAAATTTTTTTATTCACATATTTATTGAAAGATAAACACAAAGGGCCAGCAGGTTTACCAGAAACATACCATCCAAGTGTACCATGTCAATTGCATAAAGGTCTGATGTGTCCCAGAAGAATCCACGTTGATGGCACATCTCATGAGAGTGTAGGCAAACTGGCTGCACTTCCAGCAGGTCTAATTCCATAAGGCATTGCACTTGATCAAGCTGGTTGTATGAGAGTCCATCTATGATAGTTTAGGTAGGTTTTTACCAACTGGACAGGGCGGGTTAAAGGATTTATGCATCATATTGACACCACCGGTAAAGGCAGTGATGCTTCAACCATACCGTCTAGCAGAGGCTCGTCAATAGGCAGTAGTTGAAGAGGTCAAGATAGGACTTGGAAATATTACAAAAGGTCCAAACCGATGGGCCATCCTCGACTGTGTGGTTTCCAAAGCCATACAGAAGCTAGAGGTTGGTTACAGATTGTTGTAAGCTCAATGAAATCTCCATGCTGATGCCCATCTCAGTGCTGTCGCATGGACGGATGAAATGATTGAGAGGATCAGACAAGCCGAGTTCATTTCAACCTTAGCATTAGTTGGCCCCCAAAAGTAAATCTCCCTCCTGACACCCGGGGGGAGGGGCCTGTTACAATTCACTGCAAAATCCTTTGGACGTCACAGAGCTCTGACTACATTCCAACAACCAATAGACAATATATTGCAATCACACCAGTTTTTGTCAGGGCATACCTACATAGTATTGTAATTGGTTATTAGAATGTGCTTAATACCCAGAGGTTTCGAAGCTCTGACCTGGGGATCAAACCTGTGTTGCTCCGCATCATCTTGTTTCCAAGGCGAGCGCCTTGCCCCCGAGCTACCCTCCCTGCCGAATATTGCCCTCCATAGACCTAGGAAGAACATTGAATGCATTTATACTCTGGCGAACACCATAGAAAGTACAATTCACTGCCAATCCTCGAAAAAGTCACTTGGCTCTCCCCGCTATCAAATATCTCAGCTTCCAAGTAGGAAAAGTGGTGGTTCAATCACAGTAAGGAAAGGCTAACAGCATCTAAACCATTTCTACATCAAAGATCTAGAAAGAGCCACTTGCTTTCCTTGGCACAGGTGGTTACTGCTACTACTTAATTGCCAGTTTCTTGATTATAGTAGGCTTCTGCAGGACCAACTCAAGCGGCCCAAAAGCCTAAATTCCTAATGGACCAACCAGATGGAGGACTTCAGGTTGCTGAAGTGTTCCCTTTGCCATTCTCCTTTCTGGACATGAGATTTGGGAAACCCCTTTACTGAACTTGGCTTAGGAGCAGTCCCTCTCTCCAAAGAGGAATGGGGTAGAACAGCAAAACTCCCTCATCTGGCAAGGGTTACAACCTAAGCACAAAATTATGCCACCATCAAATTAGAGTGCATGGCTATATGAACAGGAAGTAGAAGCATTAATAAACTACCCAATGCCCCACTCCCCTGGCTTTCTCGGCCCAAAGATACCAGTCCTTACATGTGGTTCTTGCACCCCCTTTCCTTTCAGTAATCCATAGGAAGCTTGAAAACAGATAAATGCAGACTTTATCATGTAGGACTTGAAGAGGGAAGAAGGTGGTGGGTATGGTGGTGGGGGTATGTGGAGTGTGTGGCATATCTATGAGGACAGTAGGGAGGGAGCAGACTCAAGGAAGAGAATACTGGGGCCGAATGGGGTACAAGTGGAATGCAAAGACTTCCCTCACAGAGTCTCTGCTTCCCTTTAATGGAAAACATTTCCAGAGACAGGTGCAGACCAACTCCTGGAGGACAGGGGGGGAGGGCACTGTATACAAGCCCATGACATCAGATAGGCAGAGGAGCTGCTGGAGAAATGATTACCAGAGAAGGGGTTAGCTGGCGAGAAGAACCAGAGATGGACGGGCACCCAAGACTGCAGTTCAACATGAGAATTGAGGAAGAGGGGGGGGGGTTTAGAGAATGGGGTGCTGGGGTCTCCCACAGATTCTGAAATCGGGTGCAGCAGTCACCCTGAGATTTGGAAAGAAGTGCAGGCATCTCCCCAAAATTTGAAAGAGGGAGTGCAGGTCTCACACTGATGTTTTGAAGAGGGAGTGCAGGAGTCACCCTAAGGTTGAAAAAGAGGGTTACACAAGTCAATTTAAGATTTGGTTTGAAGAGGGTGGCACAGGAGTTAACTAGAGAGTTGGAAGAAGGGGTACAACTGTCACCCCGAGATTCTAAAACAGGGGTACGAAAGTCACCATGTTGTGCCCCAAGAGAGGAGGAAGGTAAACAAGGGAGACATCAAGAAAGCAGAGAAGGTTGTGCTCCAAGGAGTAGAGGAAGACAAGTGATATATGATTGAGATATGAAGGAGTCCCAGGAGGAGAGAAAGAGAAGCTAAGGTAGGTTGAAAGTGACCCACAAGAGAGGGCAAAGGGGAAAGGGGAGACGCAAGACCAGCATGCCAGTTTATCAAGGTTCCACCAGCTAACATCTCCAAAGTCTGCACAGAAGGTTGGAGGAGGTACGAGATGGTGTGGTTATACTAAAGTTGAGGGGAGTTAAAGTAAGGATAGTGAGGAGCAGGGGGTGATCCAGTCACGAGAGCACAGGGATTTGAAAGGAAAAATAGGGTGACAACTTCTGTCTATATTTTGGACCCTTAAGATCATGGGACCAGTGAACAAAAATTGGGAAAGGCCATTGGGACCAATGAAGACAGCTACGCGGCTTGTTGAGGTGCCTGGTGTGGACTTAGGTTGGTTGTGGGGTATAGAACCCCAACCAGCCTGCAATTAGTATTTGGAACAAGGGTTAAACTATTGAAATCACTGAGATGCACAGATGTGTTTGAGCTTCACAGTGTCTCCAATAGAAGGAACTGGATGAACTATATATTTGTTTCTTTGCCGTTGGATAAACTGTATTTGAGTACTGTAGTTGCTTTGTCTGCCACTGGGTCCCACTTACATTTGTGACAATTTATATAGAAAATGTAATACCCATATTTTAATTGTGATGTAAAGTGTGCTTTCTATACCACTGTAAGGCCCAGGATTTGCTATTTGATTACATGTGTTTATATTTTGTTTGTGATCGGTGAGAAATGAAACTGGTGGTACTGGGGATGCTTTCTTTTTAGGTGAATTCATAAGAAAATGTGTGTTTTATTGAATACTCAATTGTAATTTGTAATGCTGTAGTGGACATTTTAAGGTTCTTTTAAAGCGTTGTTCCCTAGGATTAGAGTAATCTACAGCCAGATGGATGTAATCGCAGGGCTTTCGAAAGGGTAGCGGCCAATGATTCTTTAAAGCTGCCTATTCCATTAACTTCTTCAAACAGGCCACATACCACAAGCGTACTTCTGTACCTGGGCGCACCAAGGCTTCATGGGGCAATTTCCACCAGCTTGTTTCAGTAAATTTCATCTGCAGCATTAAGCATGGGCAGACTTTACTACTAGAACCTCGAACCACCCAACAGGGAAAAAGGTAGGGATTTGAGTAATAAGAGCTGTGAGGAGCTAAAGGAAACATGAAACCAACAGTGCTAGCACATCAGTTCAAGACAAGTTAATCACGAAACGTAGTCGGCATCTTCCCGTTTCACTTGGCTCTGGGGGAAACTCACCTTCTCTTCTGCCATCAAAACTCTGTTCCTTGATGTTCGCTGGCACCTCGGCCGAGACATACTGTTACTATGTTCCTCTCAGTTGATTCCATTTGCAGGTGCAGCAGGAAATAACCTGCATAACAAGGCTTCATCTTCCCAGGCTCTCCAACTTCTGCCTGGTCTTGACAAAGGAGTATTTGATTCTCCTTACACTCCTACCTTTGTGCTTTATCACTCTGCCTTCGTTTCATATGGAACTATCCTCCAATATCACTGCATTAGGTAAACGTCAACCACCCTTCAATGATCAGTGATCTTGGGCCCACCCTTGCCTGTGACGCAACCTTTCTTAACTCTGATATTATGCATTCAGAAGACAGGTTACATGTGCTTATCAGGGCACTGATTATTGACTGCACCAGAAATGAATGTGCAGATCTGAATGATTGAATAAGTGAGTAACAACAATTAAGAAATACATAAAAAGATGATATAAGCAAGAATACTGGTTCTCATTGGATAATTGGAACATATCACAAAACTACATTTTTGACATCACATATTAGTTTTACATGTGTGTAGATTAGCAATTTAAACAGAAATTACAAACTTAAAGTCCCTGAGTCACGCTTCTCTGTTAAATAATGCAATGAGTTCAGTTTTACATTTTTGCAAAATGAATCAAATTTTAATAATAATCAAACAATATTGCCATTGGGGAAAAGGAAAAATGATATAAAAATGATGCTGATATAGTTACATTCACTATTACAAGAAGTGGTTGCACAAGCTCCTCTGATATAAGAGTTCCTTGAGTAAGTTAATCTAAGTCCTTAAATTGGTTGAGGGCAATGCTCCTGGTTGTTGCAATTTCCTCAAATTTGTTACTAAAAGGTCCTCAAGTTGTTTGAGGACAGTGCTCCTAATTATTGCATACTCCTATTTATATTGTTTATTAATGCCAAGACTCCTTGTTGTTGAATGATCCTCTGTTGTGAGAATTCCTTGAGTCTGTATCATGAAAATCCTTGAGTAGGTTGAAGGCAATACTCCCGGTGGAGTTAATAACTAAAGTTAGTAACTAAAGAGTCCTCAAGTTGGTAGAGAACAATGTTCCTAATTCTTGCGAAGTCCTCGACAAGTGTTCCCCACTCTGGATGTTGAGTGGTTCCTCAGGAGGTAGAATGGTCTAAATGCTGAAAAATAGCTCCTGTTGATATGAGGGTATTAATGGTTCCATTAAGAATTTTTGGGTTCCAATTTCGTTTTTTGGGAAATTGTGCGCGTTCATTCCCTAAAGTGTAAAATTAATTTTGAAATGTTTACTCACACACTCTCAATTTAAGGTTAGATTATTCAATGTTTAAAGTATTGGTACTCACGTTAGTATGTCTTTGATGTTGCAAATGGTAGTTTTCTCTAGTCTTTTGGTTTTAGTGCTAGTAAGTCAGGCGATATGTCCCTAAAAGACAATTGATGTTATTAAGGATTACTCAATGGTGCGTATTAATCTAGATTATTCAATCTAAGTTCAATTGTATATTTTGTTCAGACAGTGGAACGATGTTGCATAGGCAAAATGTGCTATTTCTGACATAAGGTGATTATTCCAACATGAAGTGATTAGTCAAAAATATATAGGAGTACTCCAACAACTCCCTAATTTGGGCCACTTGGCTGAAAAAATATATTAAGAAAAGGTTTTCAAGGCTAATTTGCAAGAGGGGCTCTGTTAGGGTTGGCTTCCTTCTGGTGAGGTTGATATGTGTTTGTTTGTTGTAGGAAAGGAGATGTTAGGGTTGGCTCCTGTGCTTGCATGTATGCTGTGCCAGGATTGATATCATCAGAATGTAGGCTGTGAGTGTGGAGTGCGAGGTTAGAATGTTTGGAGTTGAATTGGTTCCAACCCAGGCAGTTACAATATGTGAGCCTGGGTGGTGGGAGCCAGTGGGCTCTTATCCCTGATCCTCTTGATATCTCAATGACTTGATGACATCTGATCCTGTAACTACGAAGCTAATAAAGTAACCACTAAGAGCACCTGGCCTGAGTATCCCGAGTGTCCTTGATGAGTGAACCCTATGACCTAAGAGCCGGTCATAACAATTGGCGACGAGGATGGGATAAAGGTATGGTGAAGGAGGACCTTGGAGTGGACTGGAGAAAAAGAGAAACAGGTACCTGTGTAATGTCATGTAAGAGAGAAGAAGAGACTCTGCTGCGGGAGGTGCAGGCAAGAGGACAAAGTGACTGTTGAGAGAGAGGCAGAGCCCACTGCCCCCCATGTACTGTGCAGCACCCACCACCCAGGGCTGAGAGTGACAGCCTATCCCAGTAGTTCCCCTGAGGGGGAGAAGAGATTTTGTCCTTGTCTGCCTCTGGCAAGGGCTAAAGGAGGCTGTCCAGTCGTTGAGGAGCTGTGATTCACCCAGGGCTGTGGGAGGCAGTTTGCCCAAGGGACACCTGGGGAGAGACTGTGTGCTGGGCTACGCAGTCCCGACAGCTGACCTGAACTGTAAGGAAAACTGGCACCGGGGAGAAACAATGTGAAGTTGCGGTGTTTAAATGCTGTGATTACACTGGATGAGCGGTGTGGGAGAAGAGCCCTGTCACAATAACGCAATGATTAGATTAGAAAGAACATTCTTACCCGCTCTGAAGTCTGGTGATACCGCTCGATCTGATGGTCCGATTGCAAATAAGTCCATGCCTGAAATGGCTGCCTTAAATAGCGTCTATTTGCGTGCAGTTGCATCGGCGTGATGATGTCACGCATTTGACGTTAGACGCGATGACGTCCGAGGTCGCGCACTCATGGCTGTTAGCCATCTTGAGCACTCTCCTTGCTACAATGATTAACTAAGTAAATGCTTGTTTTAACAAATTTTATATGATGTTTAAATGAGATAAGGCGGCCATCTCGAGTTAGTGCCTATGTTTCGGTAATCATTATGTTTATCAACGTGTTAATCGTTAGTTTATATTTGTGCTTGTTAACGTATTAATGGTAAATTGCGCTGAGCGCAGTAGCGTCATGTCGTCATGTGTCCACGTATGTAAAACATTTTTTTTTAAACAAAAATAGGTGATTAGGGTATATTAGACTATAGATAGGCATATGTTTATACTTACATTAGAACTCTAACTGTATGAATAGTCGATACCTGTGGTTGAGTGTGTTTTGCATGGATTTGAGTTTGAATATGCCTTAATTTCTACAATGGTAAGATTCTAAAGCTAAAGTGATCGCAAATGAATGTAAGGCCACGAGGAAGGTAGAGTGTACAGTGGTTTATGTGATCCATTATTCATTCACTTTATGTGAAACGTGAATGTGATAAGCTGGGTTCACGTTGAAAGAGAGGGAAGAAGATCAGAAAGAGAATAAGGTGAGGAGGATGAGATAGATGGGAAAGGGAGTAGGAGAGGAAATTAAGGTGGGAGAAGTTGATTGTGTAGTAGGATGTGAAGAAGAGAAGCTCTGTTTGAGGATAAGTGGTTGACATGAAGTATGTCTATATGAAATGGAATAGCTCCTGATCTGTGTTCAGTCCAGTGTTGCATGTGTCCAGGAGGCAGATCCAACGTGCTACTTGTCTTTTTAAGAGGAGTTCGATGTTTCCTCCTCTTGGAGGCCGTTTTAATTTCGCAATGCCAAAAAATATCAGATCCTTAATCTGTTCTGGTTTGTGGGATTCGGTAAAATGAGTGGCTATGGGTGATTTCATGTCCTGGTTCTTGATGGCTCTGATGTGTTCGCTTATCCTGGTTGTTAGATGACGTGTGGTGCTTCCTATGTAGAGTTCATTGCAAGAGCAATTGATGCAATATATAACAAATTTACTGTTGCAGTTGATTAGTTGTTGAATGGTATATTTGGAGCCATTTGGTTTAGTTATGGTTTTTCCATTGTCCGAGTATTGACAAACCGAACATTGACCACATTTGAAGTTTCCTTGTACTGGTTTTTGTACACATAGTGTTCAGATCTTTACTTGGTGAGGTTGGTTTGGTTTGAAAATGTGAGGGGCTCAATTGTTCTTTCAAATTTCTTGCTTTTCTAAATATCAAAGTAGGTCGCGTTCCTAGTTCTGGAAGTAAGTCCAGATCTGCTCTTAGGATGTTCCAATTTCTGTTGAGAATTTTTTTAATTGCTTTGTTGTCAGAACTATAACTTGTTAAGAAATTGTTTTTTCGTTGGAAACCCATAGTTGCAGCATCTCTGTTAGTCTATTCGAAAACACAAGGATCACCTGCAAAATCCCCAAGAGGGCGCCATCACTGTTCAAAAGGCTGATAGTTCCAGAAATAACTTAAACTGAAATTAGCCTAGATTTGCCTATGCTTATTCATGATATTTGGTTCAATGTAAATGTATTGTAAAACATTTGTCATATCTGGCCCAAGTATTGAGAAAATTGTGAAATGCTTAGTATTGTACATGTAATTAAAAAGTATTCGAAAATATTGGTTGTGTTTACACACTCATTGTTGGTGCACAAAGGGTGTTGTATATTGAAACTCCACCATCTGCCCATTAGATTCAGGTTGGTTATTAGAGGTGAATTTCCACTTCATGCCTTTCTTCTCAGCATATCTGATCTCCATTCCCTTAAACTGAGTCTCATTATCATTCTACAAGGGGGTAACCTTCCCTCTGGAAAACTGTTTTCAGTAGCTGTATGATTTCACTGCTGGTGATGCAGTTGACTATCAACTTCAAGCCACTTCAAAAAGAAATCAACCATCACAATTATGAATGGGGATCTCTCCTCTAAGGTGTGGTACAGCTCTATCTTAATGCCTAGTCATTTCCACACCCTGTCAAGGGTGCGGGGGCCAGAGGGAATGGGCACAGCTCTTGTTTCAGTCTAATACACTTGTCACAGTTAGTACACGGCCAGCATGGCCTTACTACATTCTCTACTGACCTGTGCACCCAGGACATTAATCTCCGTCTTGCACTTTCCATTTAGTTCCCATAATCCCAGGATTCCCCTAGTCTGCCCACTGTGTTAAACTGTTCCTTAGAATTGTGGGTGTGACTAATTGAAGGCCATGCAACAAAATGTCTCTCTCTAATGATAACAGGTCCCTCACTTCCCAGAGGCCCCTCACTTCCCAGTAGAGTGATTCCTTATCACTGATGCCCCCTTTGCTTGGCCACCCAATGTGTCCATCTCCTAATTTGCAACAGCAATCGGTCCACTTTGAATTCATTACACTACATTTCCCTAGTGACAGGGTCGCTCATCAGACTCTTGAACTATCATGACAACGATGCTTGCAACATCATCTTTCTAGACCACTCACAAGGATATCCTACATCAAGAGTTAGCTGTAAAAGGAAGTCTGCTACTGTGTTGTGTACCCCAGGTACATATTTCACAATTCAGTAATATTACTGTAGTCTAAATCTCAACCTGGCTATTTTTGGTGGTGCCCTGGACATGCCCTTAACTGATAGTACTTCGATTAGGATCTTGTGGTCTGCACATATGCTGAAAGGTGTGCCCCAAATGTATCCCTGAAACGTTCTACTCCCTACACAAACACCAAAAATTTAATTTCATCACTCAATATTGGGATTCCCTCTCTGACATTGATCTGGACATGTGGCAGATTATCCTCCCTTTCCTATTGATTAGTTGTGATTGCGCAGCATCTAGGACCTTGATGCTGGTGTCTACTGTAAGGATGGCAGGTTTCATGGCATCATAGCCCCCAAGATGTGGGGCCTTGTAATATTGTTCTTGCAGCTGGTTCACTCAGTCCGTCTCATGTATACACCATTTATTTTTGGTAGTTTGTTCATTGGGTGACTTAACTCTGCTAAATTCTCAATGAATATGCTGGCACCTAACCCATATTGGTAGATCTGAGCGCATCTCCGATTGCCCTCATTGCATCCTCCTTGGGCATGTACCCAATTATGTGACCCAGGTATTAGACCTCTTCAGCCCAAAGTTTACACTTATGTCAGAACCTTGCTCTTCAACCTGTCCAGGACCGCATACAACCAGTGATCATACTGCCCCTTCCCAAAAATGAAAATGTCATCTTGGTAAACTAGTGTCCCTAGTATCCCTTTGAGGGCATGGCTCGTCACCCTCTGCAACACTGCTAACGTTTATGCCAGTCCAAAGAGCATCTTCACATACTGGCACAGACTAAACAGTGTTGTGAATGAGTCCTTCTTTTCACTCTTTGGTCAAGGGAATATGATAAGTTGCTGACAAGTCGAGTGTTGTGAATAAGTTGGCATCATGGATGAAGTTCAACATGTTAGCTATCACGGGTATCTTATTTTTTCCACAATAATATTCGTTTACTTATGTGAGGTCCACACCCACACAGATCTTGTCATTTGTCTTTTGTGTCACTACAATAGGGGTTACCTCTGTGGAAAATTCTATGGGTTCAATTACACCTCATTTCAGTCATTCCAGTTCCCTCTCCAGGTCTGCTCTCACTCAGTGAGATCTTCCAGACTTTATGGCTAATAGGCTCCTAGCTTAACAATGATATGGTGTGCATGCACTTCAAGTAACCTATGTTTTTTGATGAAGTCTTCTGGAAACAAATCTTCCTATGCTGATCTTTGTTCGACATACAAGACTGGATTCCTCCTTGTTCGGATCCAGCATGGTCACTAGTGCTGCTTGGTCTCTCCATACAAGCACGTCTACGCCCTTCTGTTGCCACATACGTCTTGGCCACTGCCATTTGGTTCTCACATTTAATGAGAGCTTTAAATATCCATAATATGTAAACCTGGGACCCCTCAAAGCCACCAGGATATGTCAGACCTCTTGATCTTTTTGAGGCTGTTCATCGTCATGTTGCCCCACTTGTGCTTGGATATAATTGAATATGTGGAGCAACTGTCCAATATAATTTTGGCTGGGATCTCCTTGATCCACACACTGCAGCTTGGGCATTTCATCTCAATGTTCTTCGAGTAGACAAAGCCATTAAAATCCTTCATTAGAAGAGCAATCCTTGTCAGAATTGCCCTCGCCTTTCACAATCACTTTTTTCTTCCTGCAGCACACTGCTGCAAAAATTACCCATCACTCAGAGGGTGCAGTTCTTGTACACTGCTGGGCAGGTACCGGAGTTGCCTCAGTTCCTACGTCTTCCACATCTGAAGCACTTGTAATTGTCAGTAGCATCGAATCTCTTCCTCCTTGCTTTTCTTTGTGCTCCGTTTATCTTTTTCTGCATAATCTGCTTTCTCCAATAGGTTAACCTCAGTGGTGTCTAGTGTGCCTAGTGTTCCTGTGTTGTCGTTGCCATCTGCTTTTCTTTCATACTTTTGGAGCATGCTACCCTATGTTCCACCTTTTTAGCAATTGCCACTTTCTCTTCTAATTTGGGGCTTCCACATTCACAGGCGCTTCTGTGTTTTTGCCTTTTCGGGGTGTATGATTAATTGGTCTCTTATCAATTCATCTGTGACTAGGACAGCACCAAAGTTCCAGGAGATTGCCGGATTGCAGAGAGCGCCCATGTATTCTTCTACAGTTTTGTTTGGTTCCTGCCACCTAGTATACAAATTAAATATGTTTATTGCTATATTGGTCTTAGGTAAGTAACAGTCCAATTGTTTCAATGCCTTTTCATTTACATACAGGTCCCTGCTTTTTGCTCTGCTGTAAGTGGTGCAATTTCATGAAATTAGTTTTGCCCTGCTGTGCTCAGGGCGTGCACTGGTACCGATCTCTTTATCCGTTGTCAGGCCATCGTGTTCTATTGCGCTTAAATAGTTGACCCAATATTCTTTCCACTTCACCCAAGGAATCGCTGGTTCCCCAGGTATTGGTGTGAAACTTTCAAGTAGATGTACTGTTAACAACATGCCGCTAAAGTCACTGGCCTTAGGTCATTCATACTTTTTTGCAATATGGTTAATTAGTAGTAGTTCCCTATTTGTGCTGTCTTTGGTCTCTCCCGCTATGTTATACTGTGTTTAATTAACACTTCCCTCCGCCTAGATGCTATTCCCACATCCATGTTGCTTGGCAATGCTGGAGGGAAATTCGTTAGATCACCATGCGCTTTCTTCTAATGCTCTTAGGTCTGTTCTGCCGCTTTGGCATCCATTTTGCAGAGGGACTTTATATCATGGTGTGGTGCCTTACTCCAATTGCTTCCTCCCCCATGGTATACTGAGAGTAGAGGGGCATGCTGAGGCAAGGGTTTGGCCTCTCCTCCTTGATGTGCATTGGTACTGTGCTCTCACCTGCTATACACTGCCAGAGACTCCTGCAGTGGAGCAGCTACTAGAGGCTAGATAATACCGCCATTCTTGCCTGCAGTGTGTTTTGGTGATCATGGGCTTGGCTCCTTGTCACCAAATTGTGTGGCGACGGGCCAGAACCACAGGTTAACAGCAAGTTAACGGGTATGTTTTATTTCTATACAAGGATTCCCACACTAAGCCCACAGTTGTCCCAACCACCACTCATGTCCACCCAAGGGTCCTGGTGCCTTCATGGAACGTGGCTGAGAGCATCTGAGACCAGCTGCTACAGAAGTCATGACCACTACATAAGATAACGAGGATAAATATAGGTTGAGATGAGGAACAGGGCCTCTAAATGCCCCCGTTTTTGAGAGTTAAAAACTGGATAAGTTTGTAGCCACTGAATTGGATTTATGTGCCGCCAGATGACCATAGCTCTCGTCCTGATTCTGCATGTGTCTTCCCACTGTTCAAGACGTTAGCAGGTCACTGACACACATCATATTTCATTCCCTCACTAGTTAAGTAATAGCTTCAGCCCACAAGACTTGTTACCTTGAGTTGCACCTTTGCAACCCCAGCTGCAAGAAGCACAACTAAAATGGCCAGGCGTTTCAGGTAGGTGGAACACCTGCCGCAATTATAAATTATCCATAAAGTCATGACTGGACTTTCCTTCATGCGATTTTTCATAATTCTTAGTTAAAGGAGTGCTGGGTGGTTTCTATAAAAAGATCAATACAAGATTGGAAAACTTATTATAGAGGGAGGAATATTACTGGCTCAGAACACTGGCGTTATCCAGACGGCAATCCCGCCACCCTGAGCCTCCTCACAGATGGCAGCCGCCATCTCCCCTCGCCGAGGAAATCACGTAAGTTTTTTCCTCCCCCTAACCCCCATCCACAGAATACCTTCCCTGCCCTCCCAACCCCACTTACCTCCGCTTCTTGTCCATTTCGGGAGCGGACGCGCTGCGATCACTTCTGTCCCCAGTGCGTCCGCTCCCAATCTGCGACAGGCAGTCATGGAAAGGAAGAGGGGATTACACGTAGTGCCTTCTCTCTCCTTTCCATGGCAGCCAATTTTTTGTTTACATCTTTCCCTATTTTTTTAATGGCTGCCATGGAAAGGGAGAAGGGGATATGTGCAGTCCCTTCCCCCTTTCCATGGTGGCCATTTTGTTTGTTTCCCTTTTTACACTTATTTTCAATGGCCTCCATGGAAAGTGTAAAACGGACTTTGTTTTTCCATCCCCAGCGGCCCTTTTTTTAAAACAGTTTTTTTCTGTTTTCGGAACAGTAAAATAATGCTTTAAGTACCCTAGTCTCACTGGCCGAGGTACTAATAGCAATAAGCCCCACACAGCGGGGGCATTACCACTTCAGCTAATGCCCCGGGGCCTTCGTTAAGGCCCTTGCTTCGCTCTGGCTTGCAAATATGGGTCCCGGGGCATTACCTGAAGTGGTAATGCCCCCTCCTCCGGGCTTATTGCTTAAATAATATATGATCAGCATAAACATACACCTTTTAAAGCAAGCAGTGAGCAATCTTGATAGAATCACACCTTCATTAGGCCAACATGTTTTAGGATGCATGCTTCCATCACCATTTAGCTTGAACTAGGGTCCAGTCTTCCCGAATGTTTGGAAACAAATGATATGCCATTAAAAAGTTATCCTTTCCATTGCTCAATGTACGTTTTTTGGAAGGTTGTGGTTAACGAAACGCACTTCACTTGTCTATTACGGAAATGCCATTTTAATTAGAATGTTTAGATAGGTTTCTAAAATCATACACCATTCACAGACAGGTCTTCATTCATCTTGGGAGTAATAATAGCCAGTACAAGGTAGCATGGTCCTTTTTAAAGTAAGCTTTATTTATTTAATCCTAGGAATAGAATATAAACTGAGAAAGCTCTAAATAAATGTAGACACTTTCTAACATACAAAGAACAGAAGAACAGAAGTAGTAAAAGGTAACACATTCAAGCACTTCAGAAAATAAGGCACACAAAAAGCCTTTTTTTCGTTACTTTGCATATTTTGTTCTTAAAACATTCTACAAAACTCACATTTCAGGTTAAGAAACTTGACTCAGTAGTGTAAATGAAATGGTTCTGAAATATTTATTAAACCCCCCACAAGCGGGGCTATTCCCAAAGACCTGGCAGGCTTTCAACCCATAAGCTGGCCCTGAAAGAAATCTGTTGCAAATATCATGGGCAAAGCCGCCATTCAAGGTGGACCGGTGAGAGCACCGACAACCACGCTGTGCCGTTGATCAGCAAGATCAACGTGCCTCCTACACTGTCAGGGCATCTGTTTAGCATACATAATACCAAAATGTGTAAAACACAGTCAAGATGTTAATCACTCCACAATTCCAATTTTTGTTGTTCTTTTAAAGAATATCAACATGATAATGATATTAAAAAACTGGTCTGGTAGCCCTGAAAGAATGCAGTGCGCATTCATAGTTTCAATGTCTTTTTTAGATTTAGAATGCAGTATTTAACTGCCTTAGCCTCAGATGGTAAAAACTGATTTACTTTGGTCTGTAAGAAGACATACATAGAAAAATGAAGGTTTGAAGGATACTAGGCATTCAGTATTCTGTATATAAGACAGATGTCTTTGAGGTCCATCCCAATACCTTTACACTGGTGACTTAGTTCATAATTGCCAAGAACGCCATAGAATCGCTATGAAAAACAAATTTGTCTGGGTTGTATGTACCTTACTTGAAAACACTACAATGCTTTTTATCTAGAAAAAACAACAAAAGCTTCGTTGTGTTAGGTTTGGCATGTTGGACTTCCTCTATAAACACTCTTCCAATGTTGCAGCTATATTCAATAGATGCTATATTCAACTGTTGTATTGCAATAGATATGCTATATTCAACTGCTGTGTTGCAATATAGATGCTATAGTCACCTGCTATATTGCACTATAGACATTATATTTAACTGTTATATTGCAATATAGAGGCTATATTCAACTGCTGTATTGCAATATATATCCTATATTTAACTGCTATATTGAAATGAGTTTGCTGTATTCAACTGAAGGTTTCTGTAGGATGTAAAGTAGAGAATGCATATAGACTACAGCTTTCAGCAAACAGCATTAAAAAAAAGGGGTACAACTCTGGGATGTCACCAAACCAGCCTTGTATCAAAACTGTAAAAGTGTTTATTTTTTCCAAAATAAATAGAAGAAAACCAGTTTGAGCCCATAGATTTTGACTAAAATAGAAATTTGGGATGTTTCAAAGTATTGTAGGTTGTGCATTTCCACTAGTGAAGGTTAGATGCTTTATTTCTTTGCTACTAACTGTGATTGTGAACAGAAAATGTCATTGTGCGAATGCACGTTGCACAGTGTATCAAGCAACAGAGCCATCCCATTTTCCATGAATCATTTACGTTGCACATCCTATGCATGTAAGAGTTATTTCTGGGCACCCAGCACACTGCTGAAGAAATGTGGCATGCAGTATGTGGGGACTGGTAGACACACAACGATGTAGCCGGCTTTTCATAGGGAAAGTTAAATGGTCTGAAACGTGAGAAGGCGGCACTGCATTTTTTCAAAACTCAATTGTGTTTTACATTTGATGCACTAAAAAACACAGCCTTGAAACAGGCCACAAAACACTGCAATAAAATATTTACTTCCTAATATGACAAACTTTATAATAACATTGAAATAAAATGGTTCTATTCGGTGGCAAACCAGACACCATAAAACGCAGCAACATAAGACTTTAAAAATGTATATTAAACGATATTATATGTACAAACTTAACATGTCTGTTACACACACATAATGCTACCCACGTACCCCCTCTACTACTAACTCAGAAATTTTGCAAGAAACATGATGAGAAAAACTAATGAGCAAGTTTTGCATATCTCCTGCTGACAAGAGCTTGACTGGCTGTTGCCCCATCGACATGCATTCTCTGTCACTACAACTTACACTTCAAAAGAATAAAATAAAAGAGCATTAACATGAAAAATAAGAATTACACTGGAAGATGAAGAACACCAAGGCACCATCCTTAATTCATACATTTCCTTACGGGACTATGCCATACTGTTTATGGGCGTATGCCATAATAATGCAAGAGAAAAACACTATGTGGCCTATAGCTTTAAGCCCCCATTATGGGGTGCTATGGGAATGTTGGACGGGCATGCTTTGTTTCTTTAAAAATCTGTCATACTGCATATATGTGCTTAAAATGCTTTGAAGTCACGTCCATTGTGCCATATGGCGGTAAACGGAGCATTACTTCAGTGCGCATTTATGCTCATTTCCCAAGTCTCAGAGAAGGGGTTTTATTAAAAAATAAATTAAAAAACCTAATCTTGCATGCAATCCAATTCTGAAGCCCAGACAGAAGCCATTTTGTTTTTCTTTTAAAAGCACAGGAAACCTGTTACTCACATTAACGCAGGAGCTCATATTAGACAAGTACAGAAGGGACGGAGTAAAACGTGTATTTGGTCCTAATAGGCATACCTGAATGAGGTAAATAAGGCACAGAACTCCTTGTGTGAGATAATGGGTCACAAAATAGAATATAAAAATTATTCATAACGCACACACAAAAAACATTCCACTGATCGATGATCAAGAAGTCATAAGTGTGCAATGGCTACCATAGTACAATCAAAAGGGGGCTCTGAACTGGTCAAAGTTGAGAACGGCGCAATCTCGCTTTGCCACCAACAAATTTTAGTTTTGCATGCATGCACCCAAAGCACCAATAGGATTGCATTGTGGTGCAAAAAATGAAATCCTACAAATGCTTTGATTTAATGTTTTGGTGATCGTTGCTAGTGTCGGACACAGGGAAAGGGTCCAGATTCCATCCTCTATCATGGAAGGGTTAGAGCAGAGAATGCTACCTGTAGTAGGTGCAGGGGAACTAGGCCAACGTATGCTTCCCAGTTACTAGGTCGTCATAGCATGGCACTGCACAAGGTAAAAAGGGGGGGAGGGGCTATTATTGTTCTATTGTCCTTAGGACTCATTGTGATGCATGCATCTAGTGAGAAAAGGGGTAGCGTGATAAATAAAAGGGAATGATGTGTGCGCAACATCTCTCCGCATGAACAGCCAGTGTATGCTCATTGGGTATACCTCCTCCTTGACCTGGTCACCCATCTCTAGAAATTGCCTGCAGAAAGTAGCAACACTTTTTGAAATGCCAAGAGATATTTTTGTAGTGCACCTTTGAAATTTTGCGTTCTGCCATATTATTTAGGAATCACATGAAAAGCTATAGTTGCCCATTCTGGCTTTCAGGAGGAGAGACCAAGCAACACACATGGAGTGTCATTGCACCACAGAGCTGAGCGAAAGACAGCCTGCAAATCTCTGCAGAAGACCTTCGGGTGGGACCACTACACAATTGGCACATGTTGATGCAACCGCTCTCTCGCCTGCTCCCTTGATAACATGTTGGAACGGTAGCAGCCAAGAGTTCAGCAGAGCCTCCTATGCAACCAAGGGGGAACGATACATATTAGGCATGCACCAGTGCTACTGGAGCACAACTCAGAAGGAAAGGATAACCTCTTCATTGTTATCCATCCAGTTCAGTAAAGGAAACAGTACGCAGGAAGAGTTTGGGTGTTTTGGTTAAAGAAAAAATCCATAACTCAATGCAATTCATTATGCTGTGCTTGGCACGGTTGTTTAATGAGTGCCGCGGGCACTCAAACATGGGAGGGGGGCGATGAGAATCAGTAGTACAGTTAGAGTGCCTCCCTTTTTCATCTGTTACCAAATCAATCAGATTTTCCAGTATAACTTCATAAATAAGGTACCTTCCAAGAAAATTTATTTTCCATGGAGGGGATTATTTCTTTTTTAAATATTAACTACATTCTTTAAAATATATGCTTGAGTTCCCCTAGCTGCTCAAATGTGCTTTTTTAATATATATATTTATAGTCTATATATTATGAAGGCACTACAAAATATAAATCTCTGGAGTGCAGAAGTTACTACAAAATAGACTTCATACCACAAAATATGTTGAAATATAATGTTTTTCTTTAAAAAACTAAGCAACCAAACCAGTGAATATAAATCTGTAGGGAAGAAAAACATGAAACCCAATAAATGCACATCGTGGCGTGATGGACTGGTGCAGGCATATACTAACCTGAGAATATTTCAACAGGTTAGATTGCTGTGGACAACATGGGTCATCATAATACACAAGAATATTCTTCACTTTAGGTTTTTTTTTTTATATCAAAGTTATCCAAGTCCAAAAATTATTTTAGGTTCATTCTTCATAAATAGTAAAGTGTTCCTTCAGTGTTTCCCCACTATTGTGTGGTCAGTCCTAGTATGTTTGGTAGAAATCATGGATTGGCACTTGGAAGGTCGCTGCTGGGAAGGCCTGAGGTATATAGCTTGCATATCCTCCATAAGCAGCTGCAGCTGCGGCGTTCTTGTGGAGTGCGGCGATAGTGGCCGGAGATGCAAATGGAAGGTAACTGGTACCATAGAAACTGGCAGCTGGAATTCTCTGGATATTGGGAGCCATAGTGTACACAGGAGTTAGTGGCCGAGTCTGAAAGCAGAGAAAAAGTTGGTTAGCCTTTTCCAGGCAAGAAATTGCAGAACCATGGGCAACATTCATAGAAGATATTAAATACAATGTCTAGTAATTGCAATCCACCCATGCCTCAAGACACCTGATGACCACCCTTAAATAATCTCTCATTTGCTGATGTTAGTATTGCTCAGTCTTTGAAAGCCCCAACGCCACACTTTTATGGCATAAAGAAACCCAGTGATGATCAGGAGTGGTGGATAAAAGGCTGTGTGGCTTCTACTGGATGACAGGCACAACACGATTGGGCTATAGAGCCCTCCTGAAATTCTGGGCAGTTGCTGAAAAACCTGGGCACCTTCAGAGTGGTCCCAAGTAGGGCAAAATGGAGATGATAAAGAGCATCTGGGGCTGCATGACAAGCACCTCACCAACGGCCACACATTTACTTTTGTAACATGTCTTTTATTTATCATCCGCAGTGTTCTTCTAATGTGTAAATGTTTAGACAACTGGCCCTTTGGTGAGAGATTTCTAAATGAAAGGCCCCACACTGTTCCAGTTACCTACCAAATGTGTGTCTGCTTCAAAGACAAGTCAAGTGAGCAACAGACTAAACAACCCTTTTGATTATTAGTTTTTGTCTAGGATGCAGACTCACTTTAAATGGAAAGAACGGGTTTTCATTTATGTGGATAGTTAAATGTTCTTAATATCATACACAACAGCAAGCTGCACATCTGTAAAAAGAAATCACTCTAAATAACCTTATTCTTATTACACAATGAAAGTGCTGTGAAATAAAACAGAAGCTTGTTCAGGCTCACAATATTTTTAATTCTGGGATTATTAGTTTTATGGTTAGCATATGGAAAATAAAGCAACAATGTTTTATTTTGGCTAAACCTGTTTCTATCGGGTTACTTTTCTCTGCGACGTGTATTTTTTTAACTTCAAATTATAAGACACTATTATTGTGGACCTCGCAAGCTGAAACATGAATATTTGCATTAAGAAGAGCTCAGAAGGTGTGTGGTCATGTGCCTAAATTGCAGAGCATGTTCAAATCCTGGCTTCACTTCTGAACCAAAGTGTGTGACCATGCCCAAGCAATTTAATATCACTGTGACTTGTGTAATATTTTATAGTATTGTATTGATATTTTGTATCCCGTCATGCTACTACAATCCACATTTTTTCACCCGATACCGATATTTTTGTCCTTTCACTGTGGTTTTCACTGTTTTACCCATCTGACAGCATGCAAGTCACAAAGAAGATTTATAGATCTTAAATGTGTGGGCTCCTGCTTAGGGCCTATAAAAGTGCAGGCATTACATAGGCAATATGACCCGAGGAGGGTGGCCATTACCGGTTGGGTAATGCCCCTGGGGCCATAGTTACAAGCCCTCCGAAGGGCATATTGCCATTAGTACCCTGGCATGTCGTACCGGGGTACTCATTGCAATGTTTCTCGAGTCGAGAAACAGTGCTGCAACTGTTTCTCGTCTTGAGAAAAAAAATAAAATGATCGCCGTGGATCAGGAGAAGGGACTACATGTAGTCCCTTCTCCCTTTCCATGCCAACCAGTCATGGAAGGAACTCCACAGCCACGGCGGTGAAGCAGAGGATTCAGGACCTCCTCAGCAAGGTAAGGCCCGGGCCAGGGCCAATGAGCGTGCTTGTAACAAGCTCAATGTCCCTTGCCGGTTACTAATAGGCCTTCATGCTCTTTCAGGGTGTGATGTTACCGGGTGCTTTACGAAGGAAGGAAAGCTATCTTCAGAAAAAGAAATCCTTGAAGCTTTAGGAAGACTTGGATGGCTAGAAGAATTTAAGAAGGAAGATAAATGATTGATAGAACGAACAATTCATTTGTCAAGTCTATTCGCCAGGAACAAAGATTTCGTACATTCGTCAACTGCATTGGTGGATGTTCACAAAAAAAAAAAAAGATTCAAAGTGAAACTCTGCCACCAACAAGATCCTCTCTAATACCCTACATCTTAAGAATGAATTTCCAGGTGATGGAGTGGTGACGCACTGATGAACACCCGATCTCCCAGAGCCATCACAATTCGGGTGGGAGAACAATGATTTTGTAGATGACAAAAATTAACTGAGACTCAGAAGATGACCTGTAAAATCTCAATTTAATTTCTCTGTTCAAACAGAAATAGCGGTTGTAGATGTAATAAATAGTATATTTCAACGAAAGTTGCAAATTATTTAAAACGTTCTGATTTAGTGAGCATACAGTCCAAGGTTTGCAATGAAGTAGCAATAATTTACAAGGCTATATCTCAAAAAACACTAAAAGATCATTAAAAAATCCTTATATTAACTTTTCTATTTCTTTGATCATGTTTAACAAAAAAAACCTACTTATCACTTTTTCATAGAACCACCCTAAAAGCAGTTACAGCTCAAAAACGAAATTAAATTAGTATCTTTAATGGTGGCCATCTTGGATTGATGTCAGACAGGCCCTTTGCCATAAATTCAGACAAAACGCATGGTGGTACATGATTGTAGGTTTCATTATCAATGGATCCCAGCAGGCTTACCTTCCCCTTAATTCAAAAATCACATGGACTAGGTTATTGTAAGAGATGGCCCTTAACTACCCATCTCAACTGATTTGACAGGCAGCTGCATAGTCCCACCAGCCAGTCAGTACACCTGAAATTTTAGCAGAGTGGCCCGACTGCAGCTGAATCAACATTAATTTCCTCCCTTATTGAGGTCAGTCCCCAAACTTGTTGGGGCCTTCCGGAGTACTACCACACAAGAAAATAAATTAAACTCTTTGCTATGCCATGATATAGAGTCTTGTACACCACTGATTCTGCAATATTCATGGATTCTTGGACCGTGAAGATTGGCAATAGGTGGGGTAGGGAACCAATTTAGGAGCAGGGTATGGTTGTTTTGTTGCTATGTTGAGGTCTGCATTTCCGGAAAACAGTGATCCCTGCAGAGTGTACATTAGAGATATTTTATGGGTTTTCTGGAACAGTGTTCAATGTGTTTTGATGTTTGCTAATGTGTTTTTGTCTCTGGTGTCTGCTCGAGTGGTGTTAAATCAGTGTGGTGAGTTGTGTTGTGGCCTGTGGTTGATTAGTGCGAGGTTTGTGGATATTTAGTGTAGACCTGTGTCTTTGGGGTGGTGTATGTTGCATTGTTTAACCTGTGTTGTTTTGGTGCTGTAGTTTGGTGTTGAGGTGTGTTGCCAGTTAGGATGGGGGGTAGAATGATTTTGAAGTAGTTATTGCTACCAGACTTTTTCCGCTTTGGAAATATTTGGTCACAATGTTCTGCTTACATCTATGCAAAACATTCTCCAGCTTGTATGCCTTATTATGCTGTGTTAAGTGATGTTAGGCTAAGTGATGGAAACGTGATGATATTTCATATGACACTACGCCATGGCACAGATTCAGGGTTCACAGTTTCTAGTTAGTTGTCCTGGTCCTCCCTTCCGACTTCACACTGACACCTCAAAGACACTAACTGTAGCGTCACTCACCCTTACATGGGATTGTGGTACAATGCAGCTGGACAACACCATAACCACAGCATTGCCTGGCTGGCAGCTATCATTAACAATGCACATCATGTCTTTAAATCATATTTTTTGTGCAACGTCACTCGCTTTGAACTGCACCTTTTGCTTCCAAGGAGGAGGTCTATAGAAACCAAATATAATTGTCATCCAAAAGTATTCACTGCCTGCCCGGTTATGCCAGACCAAATTATCATCAGATCAAGAGCCACATTTTGATGGCTTTTCTCAATCCTGCATATGATGGGGTAAATTTGATTTTATATGGGAGGTGTTCCAAAGCTTTGGTGGGGGTGGCAGGGCCAGGTGTGAACTACAATGGAAAAGAACTTCGGCCCAATTTATTTTTGAGTAGGTTGGAAAAACAAGCGTAAAAATGGAGGAAGATCCATATATACTAGAAGGTGTGGGTTGTTGTACTTTCTCTTGTAGGAATGTGGGTACAGTTCTGTGTATAGTTTTAAATGTATTACAGATAGTTTTAAAAGCGATTATTCGACCTAATGAAAAGCAATGTAGTCCGGGGAGCCAAGATATGTTCTTGATCTGTAAAGCGGCAGTCAGACGGTCACTGTGTTTTGGACCTTCTGGAGCCTAGGTATAGACTGTTTGCACAGTCGATTCCGGACGGGACTACTGCAAAGACTGCTGCATATTTCTGGTGAAAAGCAATGAAAGGAAAGATTCTTCTTAAGGCTTAAAGCGTTTGAAAGCTTGTTTGACTACAATAGTGATTTGTGGACCCGATGCGGGGCCCCTGTCCATTGTGAAGCTCAGACATTTGACTTGTGCAGGGGATAAGGAGAGGCCGAAATAGTTAGTGCCTTTGAGTTGAGTTTGGGCAGGAGAGTGCCAGTTTTATCAGGGTCCAGAAGCAAGTTGTTTAGGTCATCCAGTAGATGTTTAAAATGCAGTCGGATATGCTGATCTCAAGTAGGGTATGTTTGATATTTTCAGAATTCATTTTGTATCAGCCCAGCTGCATACTGAAAGTTTAAGAGATCTGATAAAGGCGGAAGTGGGGGAAGGTAGATGATAAAGAGGAGGGGATTTAAGGTACATCAAGGCACCTCGCTAACAGGCATATATCGCCGATACAGATTGGAAAGGTGAATCGAGGCCTGCTAATAAGGAACCCGATTATATATTTTCTTTCTTTCTATAGAATGCTGAGGTTAAATAAGCAATGTTTTAGAATGTTGTGGTACACCAGAACAAATGCAGCACAATATCAAGGAGGATACAAACATCAAATTGCAGCATTGAGAGTCAAATAGTGGTGAAATTTCAAGCTCAACTATACAAAATGTTTATTGGGAGTATATTAATCAAGAAACCCTGCTGCAAGTGCCTGGGTGATGCGGCAATTCACACCGCAGTAAAAAAAAGAAAATTACACAATGCATCTTCCCTGGCGTTCCGCGCTTGGTTAATGAACCATACATGTACACAAATAAATGCAAGTTCAACCTGAAAATGCTATGATATGGAAGTAATGGTAACATGTACCAATATGCACTCAGATGTGTAAGCAATACCTGTATGGCAGACTCAATTCAGACGTACCCTGATGCCCTACATTTAAAAATGTAGACACAAGCCTAATGGTGCACGTGCACTGTGTTTCATCTTCCTGGGACTTTATCAAGGCACCAACCCTCCATCTTGAATACAACAAAGTCTAGTTGAATAGTACCAATATATCAAATTCTTAGACAACCACAACCATTTCTCTTTCAAGTGCCACTTCAGCATGGTCTAGGAGTGAGGTTCTTTAGCGGAGTGTAGCCTGCCTTGTTCCACTAATAACCTGCAGCTGGGGATAGTACTGTAGTTATTAGGCTTAGTCTATAATAGGCTACTTTAGTAAATGTTTGTAGTATGCCTCCTTAAATTCCAGAGGCACTGTTCCTGAGCGGAATGATGCACTGATGACAGGTCTTGTTGCTTCAGCAATGGGTGGGGCCTCGAGGAGCGTTTTAAAGAATGCTGGTGAACAAGGGTTTGAAGGCGAACCTGCTTGAGAACTTTGTGCTGCCAGCAATTGGGATTCCTCTTGGGATAAGGGAGAGAAAGCAAGGAAGGTCTTGTTGGATGGGGAAGCAGGAGGTGGGGGCACAGTTGAGCCAAGTATTGCTCTACCTAATGTATGCAGTGTAATTTACAGTAAAGGTGAGCGGCTAGAGCATTGCAAAATTCCTGTGGGGAGGGATATTAATGGAAAGGGGGGTGATGGGGTCAAAACTATTTTAAACATTTATCTCTGTGGATTGACAGCATTAGGATTTCTCACTAAACAAAACATGATTTAGTCTGATTTTACAGCAAAAACCACTCCTGTGCCTTGGAACGTCCCGTTTATCCTTATTCCTTTGATGGCTTTTCTATTTGTGGATTCAGCAAAATACAGGTAAGTATCAGTGCTCATTAGGACCATTGTTACATAAATCATGCTACAAACACTATGCTTAAACAGAATACTGAATCCAGAAGAAAAACAAAACTATCATATTGACGTTCTTTATATTGAGTACAATATGCAATATATTTTTTCCCGGCTTCAGTATTATTTTTCATTAAGCATATCGTGTGTACAGCGGTATAAAGGATGGTCATTATGGCCAGCAAAAGGTTTTCCTGGATGTTTTTCTGAAATGTAATTTCTTTGCTTTCCAGATTTGATCCTGGGATGTCCGACTAAGACATACACCTAAATAGAGCTGGTGTTTGTTGTTCTGAATGTGTGGGTGAGTATTATGTATTCATTTAGCATTGGATAGTCTGTGAAATGTAGCACTGCTGCTTGTACATAGATGGAACCCAGGATGTAAACATTGTTGTTTTTACAGCTAACCCATGTTCTCCCGTCACACACCACACCTTCGCAACTTAGCGGAAGGCACAGGCTCGATCCAAACACCCGGCAATCACATACACTATTGCACAGCACCTCTGCATTTTCATTGTTAAAGGCAGCTCCATTATTATGACAAACTGTACCTTCCCACATAACTCTTTTTAAATACAATCCTTTACTTTCCTTTACTTCAGAGTATACCTCAGCTGCGCTCATCCACACTCCATTCAGAAATGGGTGACTAGCAGGGTCTTGGCCACCCTCACATACCTTTAATGGCTGAAATGCCCACATGCATAATTGCACCTCCCAATTGTCCCAAATATTTGGACTCCAGGCCCTCCAAGAGCGTTCAACCAACAGCGTGCGTTGGGACCATAATTATGGTGAAAGGCACTGTACAAATGACAAAATGAATGAAGGATCAGACTTCTGCTAGTATTTTGGGTTTGTCTGAGAACCAGTGTAGTTGTGTAGATATTGCAAAGGATTTCCACCCTTCAAAGGGGAAGTGGACTCTAGGGAGTTAAATAAGGCCTGTGTTCCTGTCAGAGTGTTAGCCATTATGGAGGAATTGGTAGAGGGTGAGGAGAGATAGGATCAGCCTTCATGACGGTTAATAGCCTTTTAGTCTTTCAATTCCTGTATTTTGAGCTCCAGTCTGTGGGTAGGGAAGACGTGGATAATGGAAGGATGAGGGAGAAGTAGATAGCTAAGTGATCACTCCAAGTTACTCTGAGCTTATGTAAAGCCGTAACTAGATTGGGGTGGGGGAGGGGCTACAAGTATCAGTGAATGGACAGCTGAACATGTGGGTCTTCTGCCCTGCAGGTGCAAGTCTAATCCCTCAAAGTCATAACTGGGCTTCAAGTAAGCCTATTGGATGGTAATTCCAAACATAGTGTAATTTTTCAGGATACAGAAATGCGGATGTCCCGATAGTGAACCTCTTAAGATGTCAGCTAAGTCATCTTCAAATTTTGCTGTGAACTCAGGGCATCTGTAAACGAGGAGTAGAGCACTAGAAACAGATGGGGAGAGGATTGATTTGGGGGGGGCAGAAAGAGCTGGAAAGGATGTGACAGAAAATAAGTTTTTGAAAACAGCAGCAATCACCCATGACCGATCTACCCTGGCTTTAAACAGATTTTGTACCCAGATGGGATAGCTTCTCTGATTGTAGGGGAGCAGTCTTCTTAAAGCAATGTCTCCATCAGCAAAAGAAGATCTAGTTGATGTTCCGAGATTCAACCATGAGTTTCGGATTATGTTGACGAAAGATTGCAGATTCAATAGTGTGCATGTAGGGAAAGTACTAGAACTACACTAAAACGGAAGTGGAAATTGAGGTAAAATCAGATGCATTTGCGAGGGGATTGGTCTTAGCCAGAGAAGTGGGAAGAGAAGAGGGCAGAGTGTATGTCAATTGGAGGTTTGAGGACGTGTCTTACAGAATTACTACTCTTTGGAGGAGTGGCCTTCACTTAAGGTAAAGTGATCCTCCGTGATTCATTCAGCCAAGGAATGGGAGCCAATGGGTTTTAAACAATACTGAAAGAAGGTTGCAAGATTCATGTGTACTCAGAAGGAAGGTTTTGCTCAGCGAGCCAGAGACGGGTTTGGAGGTATCAGGTCAGAGCATCTTCTTAGCACTGAGAATGTGTTGAGAGCGATTTGGGTGTTTCCAGAAAGAATCCTCCTTTGTAAGAGTTTAAATAGTATGCAACGCACTGCTTATCCAACAAGATAGGGGAGTAGGCAAGAGAGATTGGAGCTTAGGCCAGGTATGGCACTGGCAAATCCTGAGCTGCTCGGCTCCTCTTCTTAGCAGGGTTATAGTGGGTATGCAATAGTGGTGGATTAGGTAATACATGAGGTAAATCAGACATTGGAGCTTTATTGAGGTCTGGTATGAGATGGGGTGGAAGGAATTCTATTTAATTAAATTCACCAATGTCTTGTTGAATGATAAGTAATGTGCAACTACAGTTCGCTCGAGGGAATAGGAGATTGCTCTGAGGTGGATCGCAAAGGTATCACAAGGGTAGAGCTTCAGTAAGTCACAAAGAGGTTTGATGAGGAGGACAAGGTGACAGGTGAGGCCCGAAAAATTGTACAGTGGTTAAGGTCTCTTGGTTGGAGGCTACAATAGTGAATATGGATGGAAGATAAAGGGATTGTGTATGCTTGGTATAGGGCATGTGGGGGTGTACCTGCGTAGAAGGAAACGTCCAATCAAAAAGGGATTGTGAGCTGTTGAATGGTGGGTGAAAGGAATGAGGTGATTAAATTTGGCAACGAAGGTCGGGGGTATCGGTAATGGTTGATTGCTGATTCAGGAGATGTGTTTTGCTGGGAGGAGGTGATGTGGGAACAGTAGGAAAGATCCTAGATGGCAATCGGTGGCCCAAGTGGAGGGTTATATTGGGAGATTGTAAGGAAAAATGAAGTGGGGTGCATTCAGTTGTGATGTCCAGTTGGTCCCTTTTAGGAATACTTAATGCTACTCTTAGAGCATTGTTTTGAGCGATTTGGAGTCGGTTTAGATTTTTAGCAGAAGTTCCAGCTAGGAGGGCGTTACAGTAATCTAATTTAGCCCCGATTGTTGCTCTAGCTATAGACAGACAGTTCGGTTTGGAGAGGTAAGGTTTTATAGCGTTAATGAGCTTGGTGGTATGGGCAGAGGCTGAGGCAATAGCGCTAACCTGCCTAGTCATTGATAGAGCAGCGTCTATGTACACCCCTAAGGTCTTCACTAAGGAGGACACGGGGATCATAGAGTTCTCAATGTTGAAATTGGAGTAGAGGTTGTCTAGTTTGGCGAGCGTAGCTTTTTGGTCAAGAATAAGGATCTCGGTCTTGTCTCCATTGAGGCATAGGCCATTGGCCACCATCCATGCCTCGATAGTGGCATAGATAAAATGAAGTGCCTTCGCATCTTGGTTATAGGACCCGGTGAGTGGTAGGAGTACTGGAGTGTCGTCAGCATAACTTGTATACGCAATGCCTAGAGCATCAAGCTAGTTGAAGAGGGGCTGCGTGATCAAGTTGTACAATGTAGGGGCAGTGCATGAACCCTGAGGGACTCCACAGAGGATGGTAGTGGGGGCTGCACTAGCTATATTCGAGAATACCTTCATTGCTCTGCCCTCGAGGAAGGCGGTGATCCATGAAGCTGCTTCTTTAGAGAATTTGGCTTTGTGGGGGAGGTGTGAGGTGAGTGTCTTATGATGTCCAAGATCGAAGGCAGCCAAGAGGTCTAAGAGTAGAAGTGGTGCTGGTTTGCCTTTGTCCATGACTTGTGTGATTTGGTTTTTTAAATCTACTGGGCTGTTTCCGTGCCGTGCCCTTTGCGGAAGCCAGATTGTCTTTTCCCCTAGAATAGAATTGTCTTCGGAAGTGTTGAATCTGGCTGTAGGCCGCTTTATCCAAAATTTTGAGGAGGAGAGGGGCGGTAGTTATGGCCCGGTAGTTTTAGGCTCTGCAGGGTCTGGGGTAGTTATTTTTTTTTTTTTAGGAGGGGGCATACCCATGCTTCTTTGAGGCTTGCAGGGATGATTCCTGTTTTAAAGGAGGAATTAATGATGGCTGTCAGGAGAGGGGTGAGGGAATCGGACAGTGCTTGATGACTTTTGGCAGGCAGAGGAGGGTTTAAGGTGCTTGAGGAGATTAATGACTTCTGTTTCAGTGATATCTCGGAAAGAGAATAGGGGAATAAGAGGGTTTGATAGAGTGGTAACTGTTTGAGAAGGCATGTGTTGGTGAGGTAGGGCTTTGTAGTGATCCCTTTTTTTGTAGGTCAATTTTGCTCAGCATGGCAGATTGTATACTTTCACACCAGGCCTCATCTTTGATGATCTTGTCTGGGCTAGTAGGGGGAGAGAGGAGTTTTTTGAAGATGGCAAAGATTTCCATAGGTTGGGAGTTTGCATTAGTGATACGAGCATTGAAGGAATTGGATTTGACTTTGGTGATGGCGTCTTTATATTTGGAAGAGATCTGGTTAACGCTATTCTTGGTGAGGTCGCTTGGATTGGCTTGCCAGTTGTTGAGAGCCTTTCGTTTACTGGCGCATAGGGCCTGTAGTTCCTCAGTGAACCAAGAGTTGGAGTGTAGTGACTTTTTTCCTTTTTTGCATTCGAGTGGGGCTATGAAATTGATAGCTTTGTTGAGGGTTTCCTTGTATAGGTCTGCTAATATGTTGGGGCCATTGGAGAAGGGGGTGATGGACATCCAAGTATGGACAGAGGTTGGCCTTGTTGAGTTTTTTCCAACTTCTCACCTGCGCTGGAGGGGCATAGGTAAGAGTTTTAGTGATTGAGGTTAAGAGTATTGTGAACTGGATACATTTGTGGTCAGTTCAAGAATAAGCAGTATTGGATGTGATGGTGGAGGAGCAGTTGTGGTCTGCAACCCAGTCCAGGGTGCGGCCTTTAGAGTGGGTAGGGCTTGTGGCTTTTTGTATGAAGCCTAAGTCCTTCAGTTCTTTGGCAAGGGTGGCGGCAGCTTTGTCTTTTGGGTCATTAAACCCTAAATTTAAGTTGCCAAGAAGTAGAGTTTTAGTGGAACTTTTGATGTTGTCGCTAAGTACGTGGATGAGGTGTCCCTGAAAGTCTGATGGGAGGCCTTGGGCCGGTATAAAATGTGGATGTTGATGGTGCTGTTCGGGGACAAGGAAAGTTTGGCAGATAAAATATCCGAGTTGCCCTTCCATGGGCGGCTGTTCAGTCTAAGGTATAGGGCTTCCTTAGAGATAAGGGCTACGCCATCTCCTGGACGAGATGGTCTATCTTGTCTGAGGATGGTGTAACCTTGTGGAAGAGCTAATGCAACGGCAGGGCAGGATGCTTCATGTAGCCAAGTTTCAGTGACGGCAAGTTGGTCGAGGTTGTGGCTGAATAGGAGATCATTTATTTCCAGAGCATGGGCAGGAAGGGAACGGATGTTGGGTAGGGCACATTTGAGATGTGGAGTTTGTTCTGTTTGGGGGCATGGTTGTTGGTGAGTTGGTGAGGAGAGCGAAGGTGGTGTGTGCGCTTTTGGATGCAGAAATCTCCCGTGGAGAGGATGGCAGTGAATCCAGCAGAGAGGCAAGTGGAGTGTGAAGTGTGTCTGGGGGAGGAGCAGGTGCATAATCTGAGATTCCTGGACGCTGCGAGTATAGGATGGCAGGTAAATTGCAGAGGTCGAGTGCAGGTCTTAAGTCTAGTACTTCTAGTACGTATGATGGCCAAGTTGAGTGGGCGAGACAATGATGTGGGCGCTGTGAGGGCATCGGGGCCTGTATGAGGTCATATGTGTGAACATGATGAACGGGGAGGGGTGCTTAGAGGTGTGATGATGATGTGGTAACACTACGCCGGAAGAGCTCATGTGGTTAGTGATTAGAGGCATGATGGAGGGCGGTCACTATGGTTATGGTGGAGTGTCAATTGGGAGAGGTAAGGCGATTGCTTGGGGGTGTGCGTGTGACATTGGACAACATGATGGATGCAGGTCAGTGTGCATACATTTATACTTTCTGCAAGGTATAGAAGAGAGAAGGAGGATGCAGACTAAGGTAGGTTGGCAGAGTACCTGTGTGGCAGTTATGATAACACGCAATAACAATAACAAGTCATAACTGAAATAGTGGCCGACACAGTATAAGCGATGAATGGCAATGCTGATTGGCTGTAACAGGTAAAGTGAGAGGCGTTTGTCACTATAAAAGGTGCAATTGGATCAGCACATGCGGAGGGACAGGTTGCAAGCGAGAAATGTTAAGCGCAAATTGTTATCAGGCGATAGAGAACATTGTTAAAAGGCATTCGTAATAACAACAGTGCCTGTAAAGCAGTGGGCATGTGATTTAGACAAAAGGCATTCGTAATAACAACAGTGCCTATAAAGCAGTGGGTATACATGTTAAACAACAGTGTGGTTCAGGGATGATTGTGCTACAAGCTGAGGGGGAGCTGGAGTGCGCACGCTAACTTTTAGGTGATGCCTACGGTCGCGCTGGTAAGAGGTAGCGGGATGGCGACAGGGTCGAGCTGCAACAAACAGAATGGACTGGTGCGAAAAGTGGCATACAGAAAAGGCACGGCAGTGGAGTGCGATAAGGTCTCGATAAGAAATCAGAGATGGATGAAAGTACGTTGCTAGCTTGGATGGGTCTGTGAAGCTTCTTACCCTGAGGAGTATTCTGGACGTTGATCAGGCCAAAGTAACTGGCCCCCTGGGCTCCGGGCGACCACGACAGACTAAGACAGGCGCACGGCCTCAAATACCTGGCCTTCAATACAAATGGCCGGTTCACGCCTTCCAGCGCTGCTGTAGCAGGAATAAGGGATGCTGGAGACAATCAGGAGCTTCCGGCGTCACGTTGCTCAGCAACGCTCACAGCAATCGAAATCCATCGCGGCAGCCATCTTAGGGTCAGCACATGTGGTTCTTGTGGATGAACAGCTGTGCATCAGCATCGCTGATAAGTAGCGTAGCAGCTCCGAGCTGGGGGCACACAGAGGATGATAGCAGTGTCTGGGCATTGCGGCTGCATAGGGCTTCACCTATATGTAGCGGTCGACGGTCCTGCAAGGTGGCTGGGATGGCAGCAGAGGTACGGATGGGCTCCAAAGACGTAAATAAATGATGTTGAATCCTAAGGAGTCTGATGTGCATTGAAAGTCAATGATCTTGCTTGTGGTTATAAATTGTAATTATCAGTTAGTTGGTGTTAATGGGCTCTAATAGCTCACTAGAAGGTGAAGCCGAAATACCCTTGTATCATTATGATGATAGGTGCGGGACCACAGGCCTACAAACTGTGCTTGATCATTCCTTGTATTGGTTGAGCAAAAAGAGGCAATCACGTTGCATTGGTTGCCTCACCAAGCTGCCTTTTCTTGGAGCACTATATCCCACCAATCTGTCCCTCCGCATCAATAAAAAAAGGACTGTTTGAAGGACTTTCAATTGCCAGAGGTGGCTTGGAACACACCAGTTTCCTCTGACACTAGCAGAAGGGCCATCCTGAATTGCCTATGGAGTCATCCTTAATGAGACCATTTTGCAACTGGTTCTCAGAAATGGGGACAGTGTTACTGATGGTGAACTCGGGACTCATATCTAGTTCACTGCCACTGCTTGTTACCAAATGCACGACAGTCTTGTGAGCACTGCATATTTGCTCACACAAATCACTCACCACCATTAGACTCCCATCACCAGTGATAGCCGTTGTTCAAAGCTCCTCGCTATGATAGCTACGCAGAATATTAAAGTAGCTGAGGCCACATCTACATGGCACCTCCACCCCTACGTTCAAAGTAATCTCAAGCACTGCTCACATCTCGACTGTGAACCACTGTCTAGATTAGTGAATCCCCATATTTATCATAGGAGGCAGGTATCCACTTCAACCAGTGACCTAACCCACTGCCACCACCCCCCCCAACACCAATGCTGCCACTTCCTGGAGCGATTGTATTCAGTGTGTCCCCCACAGTCTCGAGATCTATTGGGTGTTGGAGGTACGGGGTGCTTAGCTCATGTGGTAAACTTTCACAAGTACATATAAAGCAAATTATGAATTGAAAAAACCTTTCTGTTCAGTAAATCCAGCATAAAATGCATTGGAAGAAACTATGGTCATGTGTGGTTGGAGACCTTTCTTAAAACAGTGCATTTTTAAATGCACGTCTCACCCATTTTTACCTCAAAGAAATGTTTTGGAGAAATGATTGTGAAGAGGTGCATAGAACAATGCAACAACCTCATCACACGGGGCATTCACTCTCAAGATGCCCTCCTCCCGAGAAACGGATCCTCGATTTACCAAATGTTGGACTTGTTGTTAGTCAAAAATATGCAACCGCGGTTGGGAACCTCCCAACTAAAAACCATCCAGTCCAAACCTATCTCATGAAGTTCAATCAGGGCAGCGATTTCAGGGTCAGAGGAACCCCAAAACAATTGGCAGGTTGCTAGCTATCAGAGGTGACCAATTACAAAGCATCGCACAATGCAAGACCACCAACAATATAATAGTTTATGACATACAGTAATATCTAATGCACAATTCAACTCATTTTGGCAACGCACTATATTCTTCTAACTTGAGCTAATTTTCCTTTCCATTATTTGCCTCCATTACATGTGTGCATGCTTGCATGCAAGATCAAATGTCTCGTCGCATGAATAATTTAGTAAGAGCTACCTTTCTTATTGCAAATTCTGCAATACTGCATTAAGATAGTTTTTGGGATTATTTTGGTTCGTGTCCATGATGTATACGCCTAGTAAAAGGTTGGACCACCATCCTTCTGGGACTGTTATGTTCTCAAGACTTTGAAAGTTGTACTTATCACAAAAGGAAAAATGCTAACTAAGGGACCCATGATGTCAGAACAAATGGTTTGCGGTTCTCCAAATAGAACACATTCAATATTCTGCATGCCAAGCTATATCAAGTAAAAGAACGGTCTAATACAGAGGTTCAAGGCATATCCCAGCATGAGTACTATTTTACATATGAAACAGGAGCTACACATGTACATTTTTCTGAAATACAGTGATGTATAATGCTATACAATACCTTACCGAAATGGTCTCCCTAAAGGGTGTGCATGTTTGCCCTCAATTCCCATAAGGAATCATAGCAGGTTCTGCCTCCTCCCGCAGTTGTGTTAGAGCCTGCATTCGACTTCAATTGAGACAAATCTAGAGTGTATGGGACCCATTCTAGACTATTGAGAGGCGCTGCTGTACCAAGCGATTCATAGGTGGCACTCGGACATGTTGCTCGAACCTGTGGGGCAGTGGGTTATCATTGATGGGTTCCAAGGGAAGTACATGGAAATGTGGTTTCATCCGTAGAAGTGAAAAATCTTCTGTACTATGTGGCTCCACCTAGTTGGTCCTGCACGTTTAGACTCAACCAATGATGCACAAAGCAACTGTGGGCCTATTAGTCCTGTATTAGCTTAAGACCCTGGGAGTCCATTGGTGTTAGGGGGGAGTTTAGTGCTGACATAGGTCTGGATCCTGGTTAAAAAAAAAAAACACTTGACTACACTGGGGACTACAGAAATAATGGTGCTGGCTATGGATCACTGCATATGCATGAAATGCTGTGTGGTTAGGGAAATGTAATGTAGAAGGAAGCCTAGTAGGGAGAAAGCTCTGCCCAGCTCATGGATTACCTTAGAAGCCAGAATCAACAAGCAATGATCCATTCTAATTGATCCCCAAGAAGGCCATTTCCATGATCACAAAAACATCAGAATAGTGCTCATTATTGTTGTATTATCATGCCAAGTGTGCCCTGCTGAGCTCACACAGGCGTGCAGAGTGGGCTGTGTTACAAGCCGGGCTGGCCCATGGTCCTGACCCGCATCCGACACAATTGAAAGCCCAGAAAAGAGCTGGATGGGCAGCATCTGCGGCAGCACACATGCGCCACCAAGCGTACATGCAGGCGGCCTGACCTTCACAGCCTGCATTTAAAAAGGGTAGGCGAATGCAAGTTGCCCAGGCAAAGCTACCTGTTCATCGCTACCACTGCCCAGCATTGATGGTGATGCAAATGCCATCACCACACACACTGGCAAACCCATGAAGCAGCCTAGGTGGGAGGGAGAACACCGACTGGTCAAAGGTGGCGAGTGAGGTTAATTTACATTCATGGCACATGCCTTTTTAGAAGTATAGAAGGCTGGCAGTAAGCAGCCCAAGATGTTGGCTTTGAACAAAAACATGAAATCTTAATGAGTGCCACGATTATAAAATGAACTTCAAGATACATACCGGCGGGCAACAGAAGGAATTAAGCACTGACTGCTACATAGCCCTCTCAGCTGTACTAAACTAATTGGAAAGCGGGAGAAGGTTCCACATTAAAGCTACATATAGGCTGCTCAGTTTTTACATACAGGCCAGGATGGCTTCCATCCACTTACAGGCACTGAACAGATCCTGAAGACCATTGCAATCAATGGGAATGCTTAAGTGGCAATGACCGTGCTTGACTTATCTGGGGTTTATTGACACAGTTGACCATTCCATAGTTGTCTACTGCCTGTGTCATGCTGAATTTGGTGGACCGGTTCCTGCTCCTTTCTGTCAGACCTTCTTTTCCAAGCTATGAAACTAGCTCTTTTGTCTCTTTTCATCACCTTCCCTGTGGGGATCTGAAGGACTAATTCCCTTTCCCATTACTTTATAACCTTTAAATCCTCTTGTTTGTTTGTTTATTTATTTATTTGTAGTGCGCGCCAGACCCGAAGGTATCCGGGTGCGTGTGCAAGAATACTTTAAGCTTACAGGTTACAGTTACACATTCCAAGTAGATACAGGATACATTGACAACCGGATAATGATTACCCTACAAGTTTGTACAAGAGTTATATGACAACGCATTACTTACCGTAAAAGCATTTCTGATGGTTGTATCTGCTTAGATTCACATGCTGTGCATAGGTCCGACATCCAGTGGTCACTGCGGAGTATTGCATTTTGTTTTTCGTAGTCGAAAAGGGGACGTCGATAAGGCGTGTCTAACACTATCCCTATAGTGACGTGCTTTGTACCCACAATCCCTCACGCGTCGAGGTCCCTCTGTTTGTATTTTTTCTGCCCTGAGGGAGCCTTCTATACGTGAGTGAGTACAGAAAAGAGAGAGAGATGTAGAAGATGTCTATGTTCCTTCCATTCGAGCGGGGAGGAAGGGTGGGCGCATGTGAATCTAAGCAGATACAACCATCAGAAATGCTTTTACGGTAAGTAATGCATTGTTTTCTGATGTTTGTTAATCTGCTTAGAATCACATGCTGTGCATAGACTAGCGAGCAGTACCCGGAGTTGGCGGTGGGTTATGAGAAGGAACAGTAGAGCAAAGATGTCTTAATACTGCCTGTCCCACCTAGGAGTCAGATCTAGAGTGTGCATCTAGACAGTAGTGTTTTGTAAAGGTGTGCACAGAACTCCAGGTAGCCGCTTTGCAGATGGACCTAAGGGGAACATTTGCAATGAACGCTATGGAAGCCCCAGTGCCTCGAGTGGAATGTGCTCTTGGCTTGAAGGGTAGTTCTCTCTTAGCAAGAGTGTAACAGAGAGTGATGCATTGAACAATCCATCTAGATATAGTGGACTTTGAGACTGCATCTCCTTCTCTTCCTGCTGCCACCGAGACACAGAACTGATTAGTCTTTCTCAGTGGTCTAGTTCTTTCCATGTAGAACATGGCAGCTCTGCGTACATCTAGTGTATGCAGACTTTTTTCTCCCAAGCTGGAAGGGTTTTGAAAGAACGTTGGTAGTTCTATTGACTAGTTTACATGAAACTTCGAGATGAATTTTGGTGCAAACCTTGGGTGTGCGCGTAGAACCACCTTATCTTTGTGAACTGTTACGAAGGGGTCTAGAACAGAAAGAGCCTGTAGTTCACTTACTCTCCTAATGGAGGTGATAGCTATTAGGAAAGCAGTCTTAAGAGTGAGGTCCTTAAGAGTTGCTTTGTGCATGGGTTCAAAGGGAGGGCCCATGAGTCTAGACAGTACCACATTCAAGTCCCATCCGGGAGCTGGGTTAGCTATCGGAGGGTGTATTCTCTTAACCCCCTCCATGAAGGCTTTGATAACTGGTATCTTCCACCACGACACTAAGTTGGGAAGTGGTGTATGCAGAAAGTGCCGCTAGGTGGACTTTAATGGAATTGAACACTAGACCTGAATCCAGTAAATGGGTCAGGTACAGAACAATGTTCGTGGGAGAGCAGTCAACCGGGTTGATGCTCTTACCTCTACACCAGATGACAAATCTTTTCCACTTGCTAGAATAGCAGTGGCGAGTATTAGGTTTTCAGGCTTCCCTGAGGATGTCCATACATCTCTGCGGGAGTTGTAGATGTCCAAACTCTATGATCTCAGGAGCCAGGCTGCTAAGTTCATGGTCTGAGGGCATGGATGCAGTGTCCTGCCCTTGTCCTGTGACAGCATGTTGTAAGGACAGGGAAGTCTCACTGGGGGAGACAGGGACATCTCCATCAAGTGAGCGAACCATGGCTGCCGGGCCCACATTGGGGCCACTAGTATCATGGTAACCTGCTCCTGGTGCATCTTGTGCACCACCTTGTTGAGAAGGGGAGTCGGGGGAAAGGCGTAAACAAATTTCCCTGACCATTGAATCGACAGACCATTCCCCTTGGACTGATTTTGGGGGTACCTGGAGGCGTAACTTTGGCATTGTGAGTTCTCCAGTGTTGCGAACAGGTCTATTTCCGGGAATCCCCATTGCGTGAAGACGTCTAAGACGATGTCTTCGTGCAATTGCCATTCGTACTCTTCGGGCAGGGGGAAGTCTCTGCTGAGTTCGTCTGCTAGCAGATTGAGTTCCCCTGGTACGTGTTGTGACAGTAGGAACATGTTGTGTTTGAGAGCCCACTTCCATATTTTCTTTGACAGCTTGGACAGTCCTGGAGAGTGGGTTCCCCCCTGCTCGTTGATGTAGTACATGGCTGTGGTGCTGTCTGTAAGGACCATCACTGTCTTCCCTTGTAGGTGTTCCTGGAAGGCTTTTAGTGCTTTGAACACCGCCAGTAGCTCCAGTAGGTTTATGTGCTTGGGTGCTACGTTCGGAGTCCAGACTCCGTGAGCAGTTTGATGGGATAGGTGAGCCCCCCCATCCTGTGAGGGATGCGTCCGTGGTTAGAGTGGCCTCCACCGCGGGTGTGGCAAAGGGTTTCCCTATTATCAGGTTTTCCTTTGTCCACCACCGTAGCGAGAGAACCAAGGCCTGCTAGACCACCACTAGATCGTCCCATTGTCCGCTGGCCTGACACCACTGGCTGTTGAGCCACCCTTGCATTGGGCGCATGCACAGGCGCGCGTGAGGTACCAAATAAATACACAACGCCATCATACCTAGCAAACGCATCGCTTTGCGCACCGTCACCTCTCAACCTGCCACATATTGGGGGATCTGAAACAGCATGTTTTGGACCCTCTCGTTGGAGGGGAAGACGAGGCCGTCCCTTGTTCGAATTAGAGCCCCTAGGAATTGTTTGACTTGGCTGGGGTCTAAGCTGGACTTCTTCTCGTTGATGGAGAAGCCCAGTTGGAACAAAAGGTTGGGTGTTTGAGAAGCATGTCTCGTAAGAATCCCCTGTTATGAGCCAGTCGTCGAGGTAAGGGTATACACTGGGATGGATAACCTGCGCAGGTGTGCCGCTGCCACTGCCAGTACCTTCGTGAATACCCTTGGTGCAGATGCTATGCCGAAGGGTAGCACTCTGAACTGGTAGTGTTTGCCCTCTATCATGAACCTGAGGTATTTTCTGTGCGCTGGCAACATTAAAATATGAAAGTGTGCATCTTTCATGTCCAGTGTTGTCATGTAATCTCCCTGTGATAGCAGTGGGATCACTTCCTGTAAGGTCACCATAAGAAACTTCTGAGGTTTGACAAACTTGTTCGCTGGGCGCAGATCTAATACAGGGCGCATGGTTAGATCCTTTTTGGGTACAAGGAAGTACACTGAATAAATACCTTCCATTACCTGAGATAGAGGCACAACCTCTATGGCTCCTTTTTCCAGCAGTTGGTCCACTTCTTGGAGAAGGATGGCGAGGTGTTCTGGTGTCATGCGGCGTCCCTTCGGGGGTCTGTATGTTGGGGAACTGTTGAACTCTATACAGTAGCCGCGGGCTACGGTGGAAAGTACCCCGCGGTCTGATGTTATTCCCTCCCATGCTGGAAGAAAGGATGTTAACCGGCCCCCGACCGGCGTTGCATGGGAGGGGACGCAAATCTTCGCGTCACTTGGTGGTGTTGTTGGCTTGGGAGCCTCTGGGGGTGGAACCCCGGCCTCTTCCCTTGCCACGACGTTGACCCCTCCAATTGTACTGGCCGCTATTACTCTGGTAGTTGCTGGCAGAGTACTGTTGTTGGTTTTGTTGCTGGCGTTGTCCACGAAAAAAGCGCTCATTACCAAATCCTCGCCTATTAGGGGGTTTAGAAATTTGGTCTAAGGTCTTTATAGTATCAAATTCTTTTTTCGCGTTCTCCAGCGCGTCATCCACTGCTCTCCCTAAGAGGTTGGATTCCTCTATGGGTTTATTAATAAGGGATGCTTGTGTTTCCGCCTTAAATCCGGAATTGCGAAGCCAGACGTGACGCTTCAGTAAAATTCCTTGTACCAAAGTGCGGCCAGCCGTCTCTGCTGCATCGAGGGTATTCTTGACGATGCTTTGATTGACCAGAGAGCCCTCGTTAACTGTAGCCAGTAAACAAGTCCTTAGGGGTTCGGGAGCTTCTTCGATTGTCCTGTCTGAGCTTAGCCCATTGAGCATCGGCGTAGCTTGCCAACAAGGTATTATTTTTGGCGATTCTGGTAGAGAATGCTGCAGAGGTGGTGATTCTCTTGGCTAGGGCATACAGCTTCTTCCCCTCTTTATCTGGGGGTGCCTCGCTAGTAGATAGTGGGACTCCTGCCCTTTTTCTGGTGTTGGTCACGACCAGGGAGTCCTGGATTGAGTGACCCTTAATATATAATGGGTCTGATTGAGAGGGAGAGAACAGTTTCTCAATCCTCGGATTTACCCCTCTCACCAATGCAGGAGTGGAAAGAGAAGGTGTAATACGTCTCTTAACTGAGGCGAGGATAGGTATAACCTGGCTATTGGGGGGTTTTTCTTTGATAATCCTCTCCACAAAATCGGTGTCTGGGGTGACGTCTCCAGTTTCGATTTCGAAATGCGCTGCTGCCTTCTTCAGCAGTGCATTGAAGGTGGGTTGATCATCGCCAGGCGAAGGGTTCCTGACTGGTGTAGTTTCAGTAGACCTGATGACTATACTGCTACTGCCTGTGTCAGTCGACCTAGCCGGCGACTGCCAGGGATTTTGGTTGCCCTCGCCTGTGTCTTCCTGGAATCCTTCCTCATGTAGGTTAGTTTCCTCGTGAAAAGCTTCCTCTTCTTGTTGGTCCTCACCATAGGTGAGCTCATCTTCCTCTTGGAAGAAGGTGTCTTCCTCAGTGGGATTGTAAGAGCTTATGTCCTCCTGTATGGGGCTATAAAACTTCTGGTATTTAGCCCTTGGACTCTCAAGGGGTGCCTCCCTTGGTCTCTTGGGTGCCCTGTCTTCTGGGATGGACATGAACCTATCTAGTTTGTCCATACAGGTCTGGAACCTTTCAAAGGTCCACTGAGGTCGGCCAGGACGGTCTGGGAAAGAAAAGGGGGTTTCTTCCTCCTGTAATTGTCTGGTTCTGTCCCATAACGTCGAAGAAAGAGGCCCTTCGCCTTCTGAGTAGCCTTCTTGCTGGCTAGGGCCTTCCGACGGCGTCGGGAACTGACCCGATCTGTCTTCCGGCGCCTTCGGGGTATCTTTAGCCTTGTGCGCGGTTTTCGGCGTTTCACTCGCCGTACGTCTTTGGCCGTCCTTAGATGCTATGCGCGCGAAGCTTTCGGCGATCATTCTCTCTTCCGAGGGATCGGTCGCCGTCGCGCTAGGGAGTGTCGAGCCTTTGCTCGTCGAGTCCTTGTCGGCAACGTGAGCGCTCTTGCGATGCGTGTCGCCGGAAATTTTGGTGTTAGCGCCCTTATTTTTAGAGTGCCCAGTCGCCTGTCGCGGAAGCGGTGGCGGGGAGGGCTGCCGACCCTTACGGTCGGTGGAAGACGTCGGTGGGCCCGGCATCCCGGTTGGCGCTAAGGCTGTCTTCGTCTTCGACGAATGTGTGCCTGGGGGTATGTGCTATGTTGTTTTTCTGTGTGTGTCCTTGTCGCCGGGGTGTTCATCCCCATAAGCTGGGCGAGAGCCGGGCTTGTCGGGGCTGGGGACGGACGACGAGGAGCGAGAGCGCTCCTTTGAGAGGTCTACAGCCTCCGTTACGGGGGCCGTGTAGTCACTGTCCTCGTCACACTCGGCGGCGGCGGCAGCGGGCGAGGAGTCAGGCCTAGACATGGCGTAGGCCGCCCACCTTTTGACCCTGCGGTCCTTTAGAGTTTTGGGCTTTAGTAATTTACAGGCCGCACAGCCGTCCTCCTGGTGATCGAGGGGTAAGCAACGGTTGCACCGTTTATGCTTATCTTTCCAGGTATATTTACCCTTGCAAAGCGGGCAAAACCTAAATGGCGTCCTCTCCATAGCGGAGGGTAATAGGTGTGACTACGACCTCGAAAGAGAGGGAGGGGAAAAAGAAAGGCATTCTTAAAGAAAAGAAAGAAAGACCACAAAACCCCACTCTCCCTACTGTGTAAGGCCGGTGAGGCCAGGCCACGTGTTCGGCAGCGCCGAAGGATCTCCTCCGCTCGTCCTTCCGTCGAAGATCTTGCTCGGCGGAGAAACGGCTCTGCGTCGAGGGAGGGATCTATCGTTATTGGTATTAATAACAAACGACCAAAGGTCGAAGAAACTATTTGGCAATGTCTCTCGAGGAGCTCTGCATAAAGGCGACCAGTAGCTGGGCGGAAAAAAACAATCTGAGGGACCTCGACGCGTGAGGGATTGTGGGTACTACGCACGTCACTATAGGGATAGTGTTACAGACACGCCTTGTCGACGTCCCCTTTTCGACTACGAAAAACAAAATGCAATACTCTGCAGTGACCACTGGATGTCGGACCTATGCACAGCATGTGATTCTAAGCAGATTAACAAACATCAGAAACAGAGTTATATACACAGGTATTTGTACACAGAGCTGTATACACAGTATACACTGGCAGTCAAAAAGCAAGGTCTAGTAAGCGGGGGAGATGAGCATGTAAGTATGCGTTCAGCTACAGGTTAACAGATGGGTAAGACGCAAGTAATCCTGGTGTTGGTTAGTTATAGGTCGTTTTCTTTGAGCCATTTAATACAGTTAAGTCTGAAGTGTGGATAGGATAGGTCAGACCTTAAAGAGGATGGGAGAGAGTTCCACAACCGGGCTGCTTTGACAGGGAAGCTGTTGCCTATGGCAGTGCTCAGTTTAAATGGGGGCACAACTAGCTGTTGCACCCATCCCCTCATTTGGCTACCAGTTATACACTTATACCAATTTGCTTGTGCCTCGTAACCATGCATACTCTATCAGTTCTAACTGGTTTGCTCATTCTAAGAAGACCTTGCCCGTGCTGCATATTTGGGCCGTGTGGTGTATAATCTTCTCTACCCCTGTGGCACCAGTCAAAGACTCGGACAGCCAATGCATGCTGTGTCCTAAAATTAAGAAAATTGAACCTTCCTGCCTCTTCCATCTGAATGTGTTAAATGTGTTGAGCAGCAGTTTTCCCTTTTTCCACCAAGACTGCGCAGTATTAGCTATTTGCAGTGACAACAAACATTTGTCTTCATTATGGAAATGACCTACTTCTTCTTAGATACATCTTGCTGCAGTTGGTGCAAAAAGCATCAGCAAGCTTTTTGTGCTTCATTAGTAGAACAGGCTCATGAAAGCCCTGTTAAGATCATTGCAGTGAGGCACTTTGTCACACTTCCTTCAAAAGCTGCTATGCTCGAGACAATGTTTTTAATAGACTAGTCACAGGCTTTCTGCACTTTTGCTTCATCCCTTCATTCTACTTGTGAAACTACTCTGGGTCCCTCTCTGCAGGAAGATCGCATTGGTTGGCTGATCCTTTTTTAGATTGGCTTCGAACTCTAATTAATTGTCCCGCAGGGTAACTAAACTATTTGTCATTCTGCAGGCTCATCAAAACCTGGATATTTCCTGCTGCCCAATACCTTTAGCTGAATTGGTGGTTTGTTATCATGCACTCTTAAGTTCCAGAGGTAAAGGTATGCTCTACAAGAGGCGGATAACAATCCTCCATTTAATTCCTGTTTTCTCCTCTTCAAATAGGCAACCAAAGATTTTGCCTAGACACCGTCCCATGCCATGCTCATTACAAAATGATACCCCTACCCCATGCCACTTCCTTCTTTTTCCCTCACCGTATTCCTAGGCTGTTGTAACGCTGTCCTCCATCCTTTACCTTTCTCCCTCTTCACTAATTCAGCACATAGATGGCAACCATACAGGTGGTCGACGACGACGCAAACATCCTTGATGACAGCCACCACTGCCTCTTGGTTCTACTCGACCTCTCGTCTGCTTTCAACACAGTAGACCACTGGGTGCTCATGGACGCTCTACATCGGCGCATGGGGATCAGTGACATTGTCCTACACTGGTTCAAGTCCTACCTCGCCAACCGCCAGTAGTTGGCCAAACCCCTCAGCCCAAGCTAACTCTAGCACTGTCACCTACCTTCTGGGTTATCCAACCCATGAAGCGTGTGTCAGTTGAGGCTTTCACCACCACTTTCTCACCCCCTCCACCCCCTCTGATACCCTTGATGTTCTTACTCCCGTCATGAGGATCCGCTTGAAGCCCAAAGCCAAGTGCAACTCTTGGTACGACTCACACCTCGTCACCTTTAAATGCAAGTGCAGGGTGGCTGAGCGGAAATGGCGTGCTTCCGGTACATCATCTGACAAACTGGCCTGCCACCTGCTCGAAAGGCAATACCGGCTCTCTGTCCGCACCAAGAAGATCCCACATCCCAGCCCGCATCTCTGCGGCATCGTACAACTCGCTTGAACTCTAAAATCTGCAAGGAGATGGCCAAACTTGCTGCAGTCTCTACCTCTCCTGTCCCCTCCCAGGCTCTCTGCACAGCCCTGGCTTCTCATTTCATCTCTAAAACTCAGGACATCGTGTCCTCTCTTCCTCTCCCCTCTACTCCCTGCTCTTCCTCTGGTCCTTCTTCGGACACCTCTCCTCCTTCCTTGTCCGACTTTTCCTTGTTCTCCCCAGACGAGGTTTCTAGACAAGTCCGATCTATGAAAGTCTTGTCCAAACAGGTTCACCCTTGTTCCTCAAAAACCATCAAGGACCATATTGACACCCTGGCTCCTGCTCTAGCTGACTTCTGCAACCACTCCTTTGCCACTGGAGTCTTCCCCTCCCCCTGAAGCACTCCCTTGTGCACCCTCTTCTTAAGAAAACGTCTGCCAACCCCTTCCGGCCCGGCTAACTATTCTCCAATCTCCGTCACTCCTTTCCTGGGCAAACTCCTGGAAAAGCTGGCCATCTCTCAGTTTAGTCTTCACACTGAATCTGTTGGTTGTCTCAGTGACCTTCAGTCTTCATAGCTGCCAGAAGCACGGAAACTGCTCTCCTGAACATCCGTGAAGACCTGCTCTCCAACCTTGATTTCAACACCCCGTGTGTCCTCATCTTACTTGATCCCTCTTCTGCCTTTGACACAGTCAACCATGCCAACCATGCCATCCTGCTCAACAGTCTCCACGATAACCTGGAGATCACAGATCAGGCCCTGGCTTGGTTGACTTCTTTCCTCTCTGATCAACCCTCCCAGGTCCACCTTGGGTCCTTCCTCTCCTCTATCTCTACCTCTACCTGTGGCATTCCCCAGGGGTCTAACCTCTCTCCCTGGCTGTTCAACCAATACATGGCACTTCTTGCCCACCGAATTGCTGCTCTCGGCCCCAACTTTCAGTCCTATGCGGATGACAACTCATTTTCAGGCTCTCTTCCGCTACCTCTTCTCCTTCTCTAATCTCTTACTGTCTGCTATCCAGGAGTGGTGTGCCGCCAATGATCTCTTCCTTAATGCCATTAAGACCGAGATTCTCCTCATCAGCACACCTGCTCCCTCCTTTCCCGTCACTCTCTGTCCGGCCTCTCTTGTTCCTCTTCCTGCTCCCACCCGTGAGGCTAAAAACCTCAGGGTCATCTTCGACTCCATACTCTCCTTCTCTCCTCACATCTCTGACGTCTCTAAGAAGTCCCACTACTAGCTGCACTTCCTCAGAGGTATTCTTCCTTTCCTCTCCTTCCCCCATAAGATCACTGTCTGCAGAGCTCTGGTTCTCTCTAGGCTGGACTACTGCAATAGCCTCTTTCTAAATCTGCCCCCCTCTTGATCTCTGCCCTCCAACTCATCCAAAACAGGACTGCAAGGCCTCATGCCCTGGGATCGGATCTCTCCAGGACTGAAATCTCTGCGCTGGCTCCGAGTGACGGCGAGGATTAAGTTCAAACCCTCTGCATTGTCCACAAGTCTTTCTGGGGTCTCGGGCCTCAATACCTTCAACTCCCTCTTCCTAAATATCTTCCTTCTCGAGCTCTTCGCTCCACCACCTCCAACTCCCTCAGGGTCAGTCGCTTCTCCAAGCAACGAGTTGGTGGTAGATCTATTTCTTCTGCTGGGGCCTCCCTCTGGAACAGCCTGCATGCCTCTCCAAAACTTGAGAACAGTCTCTGGTTCCAGAAGCACCTCAAGACCTTCCTCTCTGCTTCTGCTTTCTCTCCTCCTCTCCCCTGCTGATCTCCTGGTTGAAACTGCACTGGTTACCTGGCTACCCTCTGATCTCGGGCCTAGGCCCCCTCCCCACCAGTTGCACACCTGCACTGCCACCCTACCAGAACTTGGCACCTGATGTCTGCACTTTCCTTGCACTTGCCACCAGCTGGCCGCACCTTTTATTTATTGTATTTATCTTTATGTATTGTCTTATTTATTTTACTGTTTATGTACTGCACTGCCAATCTTGGATGTCCACTTGAAGCTCAACCCCTCCAAGACCGAATTCCTACTCCTCACTAACAAAACTGAACATCCAGACATACAAACCAGACTATCCATCATGAGTTCATACCAAACCACCGGAAGGGTTCATACCCAAGCTCACCTCCTGGACCAACTCCCTTGGGTTCCACATCGACAAACACCTCTCCTTCAAGACACATATAACAAGAAAAACTCAAGACAGCTTTGTATCAACTCTCGCTCCTGTGGAAAGTCAAGCCCACCACTGGTCAAGCACTAGTCCCATCCTACCCGGATGGGGGCAATGCCCTCCTTGAAGGCCTCCTGTCGTCCTCCCTTATGCCCCTGAGAAGTGCCCTACATGCAGCTGCACACCTCAAAAACGGTCCACGCAGATACGACCACATCACCCCGGCCCTCATCAACCTTCACTGGCTCCCACTGCATGGACGGATCACCTTCAAATCTTGCTGCATCCTTTATAAGGCAGTTGCTCTCAAGTCACCTAGCTACCTTGCGGAGAAACTCAGCATCTCCAGCAGACCAAATCAGGCGCACCACCAGAAGCCAGGACACGTGCAGAGTTGAAATCCGCTGCTGCAAAAAGGAAATTACCAGAAAACAAGCCTTCTCTGCCTATGCCCCAAGACTATGAAACTTCCTCCCAGTCAGCATCAGACTCTCCTACAGTTCAGAAAAGAACTCAAGACCAAGCTCTTCAAGGAGTCTCTCCTCCTCAACACCTAGGCCATCATATCACCCCCCCAGTGCCAACTAACTCGATAGACGCCATCCGCCCCTCTCCTCCCTGCCACCCTGTACAGCTGTAGCCTCCCCCTTGTGCCCCTACTGTTCTGTTACCTCTGAAAAGCGTTCTTTTATGCATCTGTACGGTTGTATACCTCTGTAAAGTGCTCCGTTGTGTATCTGTATTGCTGTAAAGCACTATGTTGCCTTGTGAAGCTAGGTCCATGCTCAATAAATACAATACTAATAATAATTGATGGGAGCTATGCCCTTTGCACAAATTGGAGCAGGAAGGGGCTTAAGACTAGTGGCCAGCAATGGTGCCAGCACCAAAGGGTGCAAGGTTCCCATGCAGTTTCCAAAGCAAGTCAGTGAAGAGTAATAAGTGAAGAGCAGGTGACATTTTCATTTGCAGTAGGGGTACTCAGTGTAATTCGATGTGCATTTTGGGCGGTTGGTGGTTTAGGGCCCAAAAGGGTATTTTGGGGACAGGCATACAGCAATAATCAGGTTGGAAATCCTTCTGCAGAGAGCTGTACAAGGGGGTAATGTCCCACTACTCAAGTTAGTACTTTAAGGAGGCAAGCCAACATTACCTTCTGAAACTGTTCACTGTGTAAGACCTTGTCAGTAGCAAATGGCCAGATGCTAATGACCAGCAATTTAAAATTCCTATTAGAAAAGTGTTTGTGAACATTCCTTCATGTACGCACGTGTGGATGAAGGTTGTCAATATGCAATATTTGTGTATGTTTTAGATGTTTATGGTGTTTTGGTGAGAAGCTGAGTGCTCAGATGGCAACATGGCAAAACTGGAAAACGAAATTGTTAAAGAAATATCACCTGGGGAACACTGTTTTGAGTTGGCTGACACGTTAAAGCAACGGTCCTCCTGCTTAAGTACATAATGAGAAAATTCCCAAATTTACAATGGCAGACTTTAGCACACAGCATGAACACCCTATTTGAGAACAAAATTCAAACTAGCAATATAAACATGATGGAGTCATTTGGATCCACCAAACTCCCTACCAAGGGTACTAATACTTCCATCAAACTCATTTTTTTTTAGCCCACCATGGAGCCAGCTCTCAGGTTTGTGGAGGAGTTGAAAGTCCTACGGCTACACCTCTCCATCTACACCTCTCCATCCAGCAAACATTAGTACGATCACTTACAGGTCTGCAATTAATCCACCTCTGAACTATAAAAAAAATAAAAATAAAAATCACACCACCAAATTCAAACCTAGCAAATTCCCACCCTATTTCTAACATTCCATTCTTCGCTCACAGTTAGACAAGAATAACCTCTCTCAAACTCCACGTACAGAATGTGCATCTCAATTTCCTTCCTGACAGTGAGTCGGTCGACAGAACCTCATGCAGCACAGAACGAGGCCCGATGGGCATATTGGAGGATCTCTAAAAATATAACCAACCCTTGTCACGTATCCGACACATTCTTGGTGTGTGCCTCAGATTTCTGTCCTTTCCCTTTGACTTTTAAATGCCTGCATGAGCCCTCGGTCATCTTTTTGAAAACGTAACACCGGCCTTTCAACTCAATGTGGATTACACTGAACTAACATTTATACTAAACAATAACCCAGAGGAACACCAGCACAGCACAGGTTACCTTACAAGCATCGACAACATAATTGTTGGGAACAGTCTTTACGAGAGTTCCAGAAAATCTAACATTCTGGTTATATGGGATGAGCAGTGCTCAAGTCAAGGGTACACGCGGGGTGGACGGAGTCCACCCACTTTATTCAGAGGGTGGACTCAGTCCCCCCCCAGCTAAAACGAGAAACATTGAAGGTCCTCTTTGAAGTTAAGCCAACCTCGGAGATGAAACCGCAGTCGTCAGGTTTGTAGGCTGGACACTTCACCACTGCACTATGTAACCTGGTGAAGAATAACTAACAACTAAAGGTTAAATGTCCCATCTCGGTACTGCAAGTCCCAGGGAAAACATTTGTATTGGTTCTTGTAGTTTACAACATGCACACCTTTTAACGTTTTCAAAAACACTATTAGAAGAAAATATCCTCTCTTGGTTTTGTGTGTGTATTGATTTTATGAAAGGCAAATGCCATTCGTCTTGTGCAATTTGGGTGGTTATGCAAAGCCAATTTAATGAAATGTGAATATTTCACCTTGATATGAACATTTCCGGCGACGTCACATCCCATTCGTTTGTTGATGAGTCCCCCCACTTTAATTTTTAGGACTTGACCCCTGGATGAGGATTCAAAAATATTTACAATCCAAATGGTCCATGCCCTGGCAACCCTTGCTGCACAGGTTAAAGCACATTTCCAACTTCACCTCATCAAGACAGGGTCTATTTCGCAAAGTCGACATTGCGAGAGTGGTAGGGACTATGGCAATAGGCTTTACTACGACCATCCAAAGGAAAGCTTTAAAACAACTGGAACTAGCCCAAAATAAAGCAGTAACATGAATCCGTGCACTCAGCTTACGACCAGAGACGGTCACTCAGGCACATAAAACACTGCATTGGCTTCCCATTTAGCAATCAATGACTTTCCAAAAAGAAGCAAAGAGTATATTGGGCCATAGGGTCGGAAAACGTTTCCAGTCAACTCACGCAGTACAAATAACTAGCAGTGATCTTTGAAGCAATTTACATTTTTGGCAATCGTACACTGATATCAGCTTTCTAAAATCACTAATGCAATTGAAAAAAGAAACAATGCAATTAAGCCTTTTGTGGTACCTGAAACCCACTTCCCGTGCCGCCTAACCCAGATATTGCTTATTGCTGCGTTTTGGTTACAAGTAAACTCCGGGACACAATGGGGTGGGGTTCAGCTACTGTATTTATTATTTTCACGAGTGTGTTATGTTGGATGTACCTTTGTTTCATTAATACAGGCATTTCCATTTAAGGTGTCAATGGTCTTCATGGCTGCTACTTCTATGCCAGTCCCCCTGACCGCCCTGTCTGAGATTCTTTAAACATGCAGTTTATCCACTTATCACCCTTGACATATGGGTTCTTTGCCCCTTCCAATGTCTACTTAAATTAGGGAATATTTTTAAATCCCCCCACCTCCTCCCTTCATTCACTTAATTCTTTGTAAAATTTTCTTGCTCGTCTGTGTAGTCCGCCCTATGTAGCAAATGTTCTAACCTTTTTTGTTAAAACCTCTACGAATCTATCGCTGTGCAACACAAGACCATAACTCTTGTTAAGTACCATGCATGGATGTGCATTTATATTTGCATGTTCTAAATAGCACTTGCACAATATACGTGTGTACAGTGCCATGAGATCCTGAGATGTTTGGGGGAGGACTTTAAACTGGTACACTATTCAGTGAACTTACCTGAAAAGGTGGCGGTGTCGAAACTGATGGCATTCCTGCTGCCGCAGCTGCAGCGGCTGCTACTGCTGCTGCATTGGCAGGGTCAGTCTGGACTGCAAGCGGACTCATCATATGATCCATTGCGTGGATTTTACCCTCTTCCATCAGTTTGGCAGCGGACGCTGCCTGGAACACGGAGTATTGGCCCCCAAGAGTGGGGATTGCCACTACGGAATATTAAATAAATGCATTAGTATAAGAAAAAGGAACAAGGCACAATAAGATGTCTTTGCTATGCGTATATCAAACCCAAAGACACCACCACCACCGCCCCCCACTCGCCCCTAGGTACAAGTGGTATACCCCAGAAATAACAATTCTTCATGGATGAAACTTTCTAAACAAATATTTGAACAGAGTAGATGGCTAGCACAAAGTACACACTTAGTTCATTATGAGCCCCATTTCCTACATAAAAAAAAAATAGGTTTAGATCCCTAACATGCGCCAATAAATTGCTCCGGTGCAATTCAGTAAATACCCAAAATGTAGGTAATGTAAAATCGAAGCCCTTATCCATCTGTCTGTGCAAGCTCAATGAATTCCCTCCCCCCTATTATTGTCAACTCCCTCAAACTTTATGGATGCGTTTCTCAACACTGGTCCTTGCAAAATGCTATTCACAAAACTTGGACATTTCATAACTTTTACTCAAAACTAACTGTGCCAGAAAATAACCACAATGCTGCAAGTTAAAATAACATTTAACTACTACTTTAGGTGGCAAATCTAACTGGAAACCCATGCCATAACACTGGTGTGATCTTTCTGCTCATTTTAAAGGGTTCCCAGGATACCACCCTAAGCTGCAATCTAGAGTGCCTGGAATCCTACCCACACCAGTGTCTCCATGTATATCAAATTCTAGGTGCATATGTGAATCTACATTTTAGAAGGGGTTAGTCCTAGTACAGACGGCATACATAAGAGTTGATTAAATGATTTTTTATTAGCTATAATCACAACATAAACACAAATGATTGGGAATCTTGCTGGCGAAAGGAAGAGAGTTTCTGCAGAGATATTAGAAGCTTTAAACCCCCAAAAAAGTCCCATACAATTTTTCAACAATTTAGTAATTAAATGGGTATTTAAATCAACATGGGCAGGTAGAGTTAATCAAGTCCTAAATTTAGACAAATGATTCAATATCCCCCTCATCGCACCCCTTCCAAGTCCCAGACCTACTCTATAACACCATGAACACTTATAAAATAGTCTATATTAAAAGGTGGGCATATCCTAGGAAACCAATTTTTGTGCGTGAATGGCTAATGGCACCAGCACCTCTCACTTTCCCAGAATAAATGCTTCTTGAAGTTGACCACCAGAAGAATGTGCATTTTAAAAGGGATCTGGACTACTACCATAAGTCAAATAGACGAATACAATCCTGCTATATAGGTCATTAAAGGGGTCCCGCCTGCCTATTATTTCTGTCACCACGAGCACTTGATCATCTCTTAAATTAGACCAAGCGCTGTCCAGTTTTGGATGAGTTCATGGTATACAGTTTTAGCCAGATCATAAAGGAGAGCTTGGTCTGATGGCAAGAGAGGGCCCCGGATGAATAGTGAACAAACTGAAACTATGCACGGCTATATTACAAAAATACTTTGACTTATAACTGAGCTTTAGTAATCTGTGAACAATGTACATTAAGACTAACCTGTACCGGGTTTAATGGCAACTTGATTGACAGCCGGCATTTCCAAGTTGGGTACAAGTTCATAGCCTTTTTCTTGCAGTTTGCCCTTCCCTTCATGATACCTGCTATATATGCCACGGCCTGCAGAATATCCCCCCAGGTAGGTGCCTCTGGGACCTGGGGCTCTGTTGCCAGCTGCACCTCGCCCTCGGCCTCTTAGGCTGCCTGCTAATACCAACACAACACAATGATCAGTAACAGCAGCAACAACCACCGGGTTAGTGCAAACTGCACACATTTCAGAGAAAAACAGTGGTTACTGTAGGGCCTGAAAGGCTTCAATTGGGACAACGGGCACTTCGAAACAGACTACTCACTGGCCCGATTCACGTCAGTTTATTTAGTCAGGAGCGCCCCTTTATTTATTTAGAAATGGTGCATTTCTTAAATTGGTGTTCCCCAAGTCAAGACTCATTGCAAAGTTCCCTGCTTTGATGAGTGAGCGGTTTCGCAAGGACAGAGCTTTAAGGTTTTTGTCCAGTTTGTCTTGTGCATTTATACACAAACTGAAATACAAGACAGTGAAAAAGAAGGGGCGGGTGGACAGGCGTCCAAATATAGACCCTCACAAAAAAATCAAGGAACTTGGCAATGGATTTGGACCCTGTCGCTTATTTGAAAACGTAAGTGTTAGTACTAAAGCAAGGGGAAAATTAGCTCCTGAGTAATTAAACGTAAAGAAAAGTAATTATTGGGTAGTTTAAAAAATATTTTACACGGCTGGAGTGGCATCTGAATTCTGCAAGGAGTGGGGGTAACAAAACATTTACCGTTTAACATTTTCACAATCTGAGCATTACTAAAGGGAACTATCAAGCGACAAATTCACCCTACCTTCTTTTTCCTTGGAGCATACATATGAAACATTCTTATACTTTTTGCTATATTGTTTGCCATGCAACTGACCTTTATGTACAACACCGCATTTCATACTATTCAACTTTTTTTTGCAATTCTACGAAGCAACACACCTACAAGGTCAAGTTTTGTCTAGGGAGCGTGTGTCAATGGAGCTTGATCGGAGCGCATACGACACTAGGACTGAATGTTGCCCCTTCAGTGAACTATTGACTGGCCGGCACGTTTTCCTGTCTTCATAAGGCTTTGCTGTGGGTGTTGACATCTCAGTTGATAGGTTGTCTTGAGGCCACATGCTTCGTTACTCATCCAAGTGCCATGGTTCGGTGCCGGACATGGATGTGGGACAAACGGAACCCATACGTTTGACCCATGTTTGGAAGCTGCTGCCTTCACCCATTTCACTGAAGTGTACTGCTCAGGTAGAAACAGTGGATCGGCTTTTACTGACTGTGCTATTTCCCAGTACAGAGAGTCTAACCATGTGGAAACATTTGTTGCCAGGGACCTTTTGACTTTCTCTGGTATGTCACTCGTTTTGACCAATCATAGCTAGAAGATATTGGCCAAAGATATAATATGAAATCCCATTAGTAGAACTATGCCACCCGGTGTAGCTCTCCTTCAGTGATCCAAGCTATGGTCAGACATGCCAATGACCATTTCCTGGTACAGATGCACCAACTCATCTGCTCAGGGCTGCAAATAATTCGTTCACACCAATTTGTCAACATAATGACACTATTATATGCAGAGCTCCGAGTGATAATCAAATTCTGCGTATGCCTGAAAGAGCTGCCAAGATGCAGAGACTAGTTTCTAGCTCTATATTACCCTCCTATTTAAGTCCCGAAAATTGTGGTTCGCTTTACCTCTGCAGGCATTCAGTCTTCCCTATGAACGGACCCAGCGGCCGCCTCATACTGGCTCTTCGTACTCATTTTCGCCATTCTGATTGATTCTGTGAGCTCTATATTCTCGTTAATGCAAGGCCTCGTTACCAGCTCTTGAATGTATATCCAGAGTACGGAGTACCCCTCATCTGAGTTCCCGTACCTCGACTAGCCATGTGTTTAGGAAACTATTCAACAGTCAGTACTTTGCTTATTTTTCCTTAAATTTGTTTGAGCAGTTTTTCTGGTTTAATTATGGCCAGAATATGAACCCGTGTTTGGATTATACTGTAAACAGTATTGTGATGTTCCTTTTGCATGAGGGGAAATACCACACAACTTTCTAAAGTACATTTGATTGCCTGGCAGGACTTGGGAGCTGCAAAGTGGTCCTCATTACATGAGCCGGAGTGGGTCTGGCACCCATTGGACTGCATTCCGTGGCCAGTCTCTGGCCTTTAAAAGCCAAGGAAGGTGAAGTGAAAAGTCCACAACACAAACAAATAGGACTATATCAGAGGGCATCCGTCGAATGCACCTTATTGCCAAATGAATGACACTATGGGGTCATGATCAAAGCTGCCATCGCAACATTCCACCACCAAGTCCTAAATGGCAACAGAAAGGGGAAACGGCATCAGGGTGAGGCTGCATCTACCTGCATGGCATGGGTCTTATTTTGCTTATTGTTGCTTCCATATGAAAACAATACTGCTCTGATGCCATAATCAGCAGCTGCCCAAGCAGTCATTTACAATCTTTTAAAAATAGGAACAAAGAACTTGCTTTTGAGATGCCAGATGGGTTCGAAATTGTCTAGTACTTGTAAGGCATAAATACCTTTTAGAGGAACACTGGATATAAATGAAGAGTTTTTGTAGCATGATAGCACCCCTCTGGGAATACTGCCAGTTGAATATGTAAGTTATTGCGATTTTAGCCCAAGTGCCCTTTCTTAGCGAGGGGTAGGTTGCCATCAAGGGGCAGAGCCATTTAGAATTAAACATTAAAAAAAATAATCCTTAGTCTGAAATCTAAAACAAATAGGATTGCCACCACACCACGTTTGCCCAGATAGACCGGATTTCTAGTGTTGGTTGCAGTTGTCCCAATTTCCGCTCTTAAGGCTGTTTAACAATTCCTTGTCTGCTGGGGACTGAGGTAACAGATTACAAAGCTCTGAGCTGTTAAACACAAACAGTTCCATAAAATTCAGGAGTGGAAAAAAGATAAATTTAAAAAAAATACCTTCATGGTGATTCAGGTTCTCTTAGGCCGTGCTCTGCCTCCTTTACAACTGGTTGGCACGGATCGGAAAAAGCGGACTCACAAAGATAGCTGCCCCTTTAAGAACTTCGACGTGATGGGACCATCTTGAGTGTGTGCATCCCTCCGTGCGCCAGCACCCTCCCTCACCCCAACATCACAAACTGTCCACACCAAGTTAATGATTTCATCTGCCAGCGGTTATGATGAAGTATATGCTTTTAAAAGGGATGGCTCGGTGGGTGTTGTGAAGGAAGATGAGTAAGGACTAAGAACTTGAATCACCATGAAGGTAATTTTTTATTTTTTCTCTGTTGTACTGCTCTCCCGTCCTTCCAAACTAGTTGGGACCAGACCAAAAAGCATCAGAAATAGTATGGGTGGAGGAGACAGCATATAGAAGATTCAACCAAACAAATTTCACTGCACCTCTTGGCCGAACCCGACATCTTTCCTGGAAGATGCATCCAATCGCATCTAATGTGTAATGTTTGCAAAAAGCAAGAGGAGCAGCCCAGGTAACTGCTCTACACATTTCAGCAACGGGAACATGCCTAATGAAGGCTACTGATGCTGCCTTGGCTCTTGTGGAATGAGCCCGAAGTCTCTGCGGATCTCTCAGGTCATAAGGTTCAGCGATACACAAGACTACCCACTTGGCAATGGATGCCTCAGCAGCTTTCTTACCAGGCGAAAGACCAGCATATGTCACACAAAGTTGGTCTGTTTTTCTGAATGGTTTTGCTCTTTCTAAATCAAATTTTAGAGTATGTGTCACATCCAAGTTATGTAAGGCCTCTTCGGCCGGAGAAGAAAGAGGTCTGAGATGAAACACCGGAAGGACTATCTCTATATTTAGATAAAAATCTGATACAATTTAGGTAAGAATTAGGGCACCGTATGAAGGGCTACCTTATCTTTATGAAAAAACAAGATACGGTTCATCTGAAGAGAGCGCCCCAAGCACTCCTACTCCTCTGGCTGATGTAACAGCTACTAAAAAAGCGGTTTTCCATGTTAAGAGATCCAAATCACAAGAAACCATGGTTCAAATGGCTTGTGCATTAATGTAGAAAGAACCAGATTCAAAGCCCTCTGTGGCGGAGGATCAGGAATCGGCAGATGTAAGCGAAGAAGGCCTTCAAAAGGCCTCCAGATTCCCTCATGTGAAAGGGAAAAAGAGGTTCTCTCTATTCAAATAAGCCCCTATTGCCGACAGATAGTGTTTACAAGTGTCAACTTTCACACCCGTTGAAGCCAAAAAGAACCTATAAGGACACCACATCATTGACTGAAGCTTTAGTGAATTGAAATCACGATCCAAAGCCCAATGGCAACGCCGCAACTATTTGGTTCACTATCGTTTCTTCATGTGACCATGATTTCCAGAATTTCGTTTAGAAAAATTTACATGTGAGAAGGTCAGCTCTTCAGGAAACAAGCCTTCAAGTTCAGCAAATGAGGGGAGGGGAGAGGCACCTGCCCCTTCTGTTGGGTCAGAAGGTCTTGTCATCCGTGGATCCATCATCGCCGACTGACAGATTCAGATAGTCTGGAAATAAAATCTGACATGGCCAGAACGGGATCACGAGAATCATTATCGAATTGTAAGTCATCTTAAACTTCATCAACATCTGTTTATCAGGGGAAGTGGGGGAAACGCATACAGCGGCTTGTTAAACCAGTCCAGCTGCACGGAGGAGTGATGTCTCAGATCCTCCATCGATGCAAAAAGAGGGCACTGTGCACTGATTGGGTTGCAAATACATCCACAACTGGATGACCCCACTTCTGGAAAAGCATCCCTACAGTCCCCATTCATGTGGGGTGGATTCCAACCTGCTCAGTTTGTCCGCCAAGGCGTTTTTAGTTGCCTCTAGATGGGATGCTATCAGAAAACCTTGGTTTTCCCTGTGCCAATACCATCTTTTCTCCACAAGAACACACAGAGGATGGGAACAAGTCCCTCCCTGCTTGTTCACACAGACCATTAAGGTGGTATTGTCCATAAGAATCTTAACCGCTCTTCCCTGAACCGGGGGAATAAAAGATTGCCCTCAACTCACATTTATGTGGTCCCCTTTATCCTGTTTCGACCGGAGACCATCTGTTTTCAGATCTAGGCAATGACCTCTCAAAGCCATACTCTGACAAATCTGTTGTTACCACAATGTGATGGTGGGGAGTTTGAAAAGAAAAACCAATCAAATAATATATGAAATGTTCCACCAAGACAGGGATTCTTGAACATGACTTGTATTGGAATCTCTAAGCTCTGTGGGTCTGACAGTTGATTCCAGTTGCTGCCCAGATGCCATTTAATAGTGTTCATTCATAGTCTCGCAAAGGGTAATAGATGGAAGCAAGATGACATCAGCCCCAAGGGTCTTTCGTACCATGAGGCTGAGAGACTCGTGTGTCCTGAAAATTGAGATTACTTCTTGAATAGACGACACCCTGTCTACAGGAGGAAACACCATTTTTTGAGTAGTATCTATTGCTGTCCCGATTAACTGAATCCTTTGAGATGGGGTCAGTTTTTACTTGCTTACATTTATCGAAATACCTGGTTCAACAACATGTTGCATGCAAGTTGCACCTTCTGCAACACCTCCCTCTATAGATTTGGCTTTTATCAATCATCCAGGTATGGGTAGAAATGAACCCTCAAGCATAGTAAAACTGCTACAGCACCCAGAACCGTGGTGAAAATTCTGGGAGCAGAATTCAAGCAAAATTGTAAACAGATGTATTGTAGTGTCCCTTCCCTATGGTAAACCTCAGGTATTGACGGTGTTCCTTCAAAATGGGAACGTGAAAATATGCATCTTGAAGGTCTAGAGATACATCCAGTAATCATGCTGGAGTGCCGCTAGAACCTACAGCACAGTTATCATGTGAAAGGTTTCTACCCCGAGAAATTGTTTCAGATCTAAAAGGTCCAATATTGGTCAGATTCCACCTGTCTTTTTTTGAATAATAAAATAGTGGGAGTAGAACTCTCCACCTATTTCTTCTTCTGGAACAAATTCTATCGCATCTATAGAGAAGTTTTTGAATCTCTGTGATACTCTGCATATGGTTTTTGGAACTTTGGTGGCGGAGGTGGTATAGCAGAAAGGGCCAGAGAGTAACCTTGACGAACTATGTTCAAAATCCATATCTTCTTTTATGATGTTTTCCCATTGATGAGGACATTTTGAAATCCTTCCTGCTACTGGGGATGTATGCTATTTGATGTAGAGCAGAGCAGGTGGTTCTTGCACCCCCGGATGGAACTCAGACTTCTTTTGATCTTGAGTGGTAGAAGTTCAAGGAGGGAGCCTTTGGCCCGCATCTCCTCTTCTGGATTGAGGAATAAGGCTTATTGACAGAGGAAATATTTTTCTTTGCTTCAGACCGTGGCTTAAAAGACTTACATTTTTGATGGTATGGTTGCTTCACTGAGATAGAACTCAGATTTTGCTGCAGTAATACTTGCCTTGAATTCTAAAGCACCTTGTCCGTTGATGGATCAATCAAAGTTTTCCCATCAAACGGTACGTCTATTACCTTGTCCTGAATATCCTGATTCAAGAACTCAGATTTTGCTGCAGATATTAGAGCCTTGAATTCTGAAGCACCTTGTCCGTTGATGGATCAATCAAAGTTTTCCCATCAAACGGTACGTCTATTACCTTGTCCTGAATATCCTGATTCAAGGGCGTAGCTGAAAAGTATGCATGTCTATGCTGTCCACCATCTTGCAGTACTCACAGTCAAATCTTTAACGACCTGCAGTTGCTATGTCGAAGTCTCTCTACCTTCTGCGACCCAGACAGAAAATGTGTCTACAGCTTCTTGTGTGAGAAGTCCTGTAAAACAATCAAGATTCTCCTAGTACAAGATATTAGAGCCAGCCAAAACCATGGCTGTAATGACCTGTCTGAGCTGTAACGAAGTATTGGCAAAGGATTCTTTACCCTGAGCCTCCCAGGCATTAACAATTTTGTCTAGAACAGAGGCGAGAGAAGGTACAGGACCCTTGCCCTTTGAACCTAAAGCTGTAGAGACTACAGAAGACTGCTCTGGCAGATTGCCCATTGGAACAAAACGCTCCTCTTTTGGAACCTTGTGTTTAGCATCCAGTGCTTTGGATACAATAGGATCAGAACGAAGCTTTCCCCAATGAGAAAGTCTGTTCCATAACAACTAACCCAATAGGCAATAGAGACTTGCTCTGTTGAGAGGGTAATTTCCCCAAACCCCCTGCAATCTCAGGTTTGCTATTCGGGACAATTTACAAGGCCTGCATGGCCTTTGACACAATGTCATTAAAGAATTTCATAGGTGAGACCGACAAATTCTCATAGTCGTGTCTGTGTATTTGGTCACCTTCTGTTTCTTACGAGGACGTGCAACACCCTCTCCTTCAGTTGAAACTTATATTGGTAACAGAGTCGACCCCGTGGGACCTGCCCCTTCTGGGGATTCAGGGGACCCAAACTAGTCTTTAATACACTGGCCAAAACTTCCAGACAACATGGTCTTTAAAATTGTATTTGTAATGTCCATAGTTATATCAGAAGGTTCCCCCTGGACTTCCTGTGGTCTCAAAGGGCAAGTAAAAGAGTCGACCCTGTGTGGCTGTTGTGCAGGATTAAGAATATTAAACACAACAGGTCATGGAACCTCTATATTGGTCAACACTAGCTGCAGTGCCGATTGGATAGGCTCAGCCATTATCTCCTCAGTCTCAGGAGAAAACGGAAGGACGATTTCTGGTGTTGTTGGCCTTACTGGATTACCAAAATATTCTTCAGGAAGCACTGTGAAAAATGTTGATGGGTCACATGTTCATTTTGACCCGCCTATACCAATGCCGCTTTCGCACATCTATCTAGTAGATTTTCTTCTTTTATGCTTCTTTGGAGAAGCTGGTACCAAATACGGTACCGGACGAGATTGTGTCTCTTATGCGCTTTCCTCTCGTCCTTCCTCGGTACCAAGGAATCTAATAATTACTGCAGTAACAGGTTTGGGTACTGATGCAGTCAGAGTGGAGCCAGTCGATAATGATTCCACCCTGGAGACGCCAGCCTCTTTAGAGCTAATTCTGCCTGTATGGCTGATTCCGAAGGCAGAAGAGTTCTTTCCTGGTACTGTAGTGACCTTATCAGGAGTGAATAATTCTTCTGGTATCAGGTGGACCTTTTCAGATCCTTTCCCACCTGGATGTACTGACGCTTTCTCACCAGGCGGTACTAGCGTTTTCCCACCCACAGGTACCTGCAGGTGTAAGCGCCCGGGATTTCCCCATAAATGGTCCAGTGAAGGCCCCGAAATTGGGGTAGCAGCCCTCACCTGGGTACCGAGGGATATTTCTTAAATACATACTACACGGTCAGTATGGTCTCCCTCCTACCGATATCGGCCTCCTTCCTGATCCAAACGGATCATCAGTCATCTTCGGTACCATTCCCAGCTGTGATATAGAAAGAAGCTGAGTCCGCAGAGGTCTCTGGTGAATTTCACAACAGAAGACACAGGCACTGGGTGATGTATCCCCAGGCATCGGACGCAGGCATGAGGAGGATCATCAGCCAGGAACAGCTTCCTACATCGGATGCATTGTTTGAACCCTTTGGTAAATGGCATACGTTAGAGGGAGGCACCGCATAAGAGAAAAAAGAACGGATGGAAAAAGGTGATGAACAGCAAGAGGTAAAGACCAAAAAAGGTTGGATGCCACGTAGCACAGCAATTCTGACCTCGCCCAGTAGGCAGAAAAACAGGAACTTGGTGTGGACAGTTGATGAGGGATGGGGCTGACATGCAGAGGGTCACGCGGGATCACGTTAAAGGGGGGCAGCTATCTTTTGCGTCTGCTTTTCCACAGATAGTCCCAACCAGTTGAGATTGAGGGAGAGCAGGCTGACAAAGAAATAAGGAGCATGAAGAGTGGATAGAGGAAAATAACAGTGGCAGAGAGACTGGCAAAGAGGGAAAGAGGAGGATGCAATAAAGGGTAAAGAGAGGAGAGACAAGTGTCACAGTGTATGAGGCAGAGGTTTGCAGAGAAGAAAGGTTGAGAAGGAGAGGAAGCAATAAATGAGAGAATATAGAAAGAGGGTGAGAGTAGTGTAACAAGGGAAGGTGAAGACTGTGCAAGAGAGAATTTAGGATGCAGAACTTAGGAGAGTGACAGGGAGTGAAAGTGAGGAGGACAGAAGAGGAAAGGGGATTGACAGAGAAGCGAATGGGTGACAATAGTGAAAGGAGGGAGAAAAAATACGAGAGACGAGATTGGGCATAAGCATGTAACATGGCACTAAATGTGATAAGGAAAGAACAGTGGGAGCTATCGCAGAAAAGGGAAAAGAGAGCCCAGAAAGAGTAATGGAGTCAGACTGCGAGAAGGTAAAGTGGGATAGTGGGTAAAAAAAATAAAGTGTGTCAGATTTTCCAGTTTCATGCGCGACATCTAGCCAGTCATGGTTTTTCCCATTGCATGCTGGGACTTGTAGTTTATGTTCCCATGCTTACTATGGGCCTACAAGTCCCAGCAAACAATGGGAAAAATCAGGACTGGCTTGAAGTGTCGCCCTTGGAACTGGGAAACTTGCCAACTGTACATGTAATTTGTGAAATGCTCACCCAGTCCTTTTTTTGCAACATTGAACTTGTAGATCTGCTTTTCCAATTATAAATCAAGGGCTAAAGTCCCAGAATGCAAAGGAATTAAAAAGGACGAGCAACTCCTGAAGGACAATGTACATGTTAGCATGTATTAGCATGTATGAGACAGAGACACAAAGTCAGAAACTGAGGGGAGAACACAGTCATTCAAAGGGTTGACAGGATGCCACACGAGAGGAAGATAACGGGGGAGAGGGAGAAATTAGAAGTACAGAGGTGACATTTAAAGTGACCTGCACCTTTAATCAATATGAACAAAGGTGCTGCAAGGAGGCATGATACTCGTTTTAAATGGGCGGGGCTTAATGTCGGATTTTTAATGTAATCAAGGTAGCAACCCAACGCCAACGTATAGCATGCCAAACAAGGCTTTTAGAATGATATTTTGTAGTCATTTTCTTTAAACAAGCAATATTCTGAAGCTAGGATCAGTGCTAGGATTCACCATTTCCTGTACATTGAAACATGCAGATCACAACAAAATCACATCGAATTGCAATTACTGTAGTCAATGCAGGAAAGGAAAGATGTTAAGTGCAAAGATGATCCGGGTAAAAAGTCAATTTTCCATCATTTCACTACAATTAACAATACACAACATGGACAAACAACTACTAAGGTAAGTTTGCAAAACTCTATACAATAAATCAAAAGCATCCGTGTGGCAATTTAGAGTGCCGGAACTCATAGGCAGAGAAGGCAGAGTATGTGGTAAGGGTACTGAAAGGAGACATTTCACTGGATCCTTTAAAATCAAACTTTCCCTCTACCCAACACGTGACCAGTGCTAAAAAGAAGTCACAATTTCATGTAATGATATTAATTATTTTGTAATGTCAGGTACATGTACTTTTTCCTCTGTTCTCCAAAATATGAACGCCTATTCTTATTTACTTTCTTGATTAGTCTACCAAATAAATAACCGTACATTCTACTTGACTAGTAGTAGTGTGTAGTAGGGTGTTGCAAAGATTATACAGATAGCAAGTATGCTTAAACTCAGTTGGGCATTACTCCCACTGTGTACCTATACCATCTGAGCTTTAAAACCTTAGTTTACATTTTTCTGTGATGTGCCCTCAAATACCAAAGAGACCTCATTTAAGATAAACTTGCCAAAATCTAAAGTAGTTATAAGGATTTCTTCTAAACAAAACAGTCAATAGGATGAAGCTGGGTCTACCAACCTTTAATAAAGTAATCTCGGTTAGGCCCGATGAGAGCATTGTATGGATAGCCATAGTAAGCTAATGTATATGGATCGCAGGAGTAAACGTAGTTGGGCTGGGCGACATCTGTTGTAATTGCGGTTGCTGGTGCTCCCCCTTTTGCTGCTTTCTGATAACGGGTGTACTGCTCTTTGTCAACTGGTTTGGCCAAGGTAACTTCAATGCAGGATCCTTCTAGCTCAGTCCCATTTAGCTTTATCATGGCGTTTACTGCATCATCTCGGCTGGTGAAATGGACAAAGGCGTAATCTCGAATTTTCTTCACCCGTTCAACACATCCCGGGTTAAATTGTCCAAAACTCTTTTTAAGTGCATCCTCTGTGGTCTCGATCATCAAATTTCTCACGTAAAGAATTTTTACAGTCTCCATTACGTCTTCATCAACATCTATTTCGGGTTCTGCCCAATCAACTGCTATCTGATGGCCCCAGAGTTGAATCCTTCCAGGCATCAGCTTTCTCCTTGCCATTGCTGCGGCTCGGTGGCTTTCATACTCAACAAAAGCAAAACCTCGGTTCTTCATCTTGTCAGCCGCACTGGCATACACAATCACATCAAGGACTCCTTCTGTTACCTTGGAAATTTCTTCTAAGATTTCTTCTCTCTTTTTCATCTTTGGTATACCACCAATGAACAGCCGGCAGTTGTCTACACTGCAACACACTCCAAGAAGCCTACCTGGACGGATTTCATAATTGTTCAGTTCTCGGACAGCCCGTTTGGCCTCATGCTTCAGTGTGAACATGACAAAGGCATAGCCTCGATTTTTCCCATCAAAATCCATCATCAACCTCATTTCATAGATTCGACCTACGGATTCAAAGACGGGAACCAGCTCATCTTCATAAACATCACGAGGGATTTTGCCAACAAACACTTCGCAGCCCCGAGGCGGGTGTAGTCCCTCCCAGTCAGGTGGTGGCCCCCCATATTTCCGCTGCCCGTTTTCCTGAACCATGGCGTAGCCCGTACGCTCCATTAGTGCCAGCAAGGCTGACTCATTCGGTGCTCCAGCAACACCTTCAAGAACGTTGGATGTAGACATGTTGGAGGAGTCGTTACTCATACAAGTATAAGTATCTTCAGCTGTCATTATGCCAAAATCATTCAAAGTTTGATGAAACCTAAGCAAAAGAACAAAAAAAATAATTACTACTTGTAAGAGGTATATAAATAAATATTTAAAGCTAACAATTCACATTCCCTATGCACCTACATAACAATCTAAAGGGATTTAAACATGACAGTAACACAAAAATGAAAATGGACAGAACTAAACAATTAGTACACTCCGCGGTGGCTTCTGCTGTAAGACCAACAGTTGAAGCGGGCGGGAACGTGCGGGAGTGGTGTTTCACTACTTTTATTTTATACTGCTACAGCTCCACTACTTTTTGAAACCATTTTCACTATTCCGGACCTGTTCTTTGTGAAGTTAAAGCAGACCTCTGCATTTTACAACTGGTCATCAGTTAAAGCAGAACTAGAATCCGTTTCAACTCAATTGGGTGTTAACCAGCATGACTGCAACCCTTGAGAAATGTGTTGCACGTTTCTCCCTTCCGTCCTACTCTGTCCCCTGCTGGAGTCACTGTACCACAACTTTTTTGGCACACTTCTATCCCTTTGTAAGGCAGCCAATCAAAAGTATTCTCAGCATTGTAAAGGAATCCTCAGGCTCAGTCGCTGGGCCATTACACATGGAGTCCATCTGCCACTTAAGCAGCCTTTTCCTCACCAACTTCTACACGAATTATTAGCTGACAATAGTCAACACATGATGCACACAAAGAGCCTTTAATAAAGCGTGTTGTTTAGGGCCGAAACCTTGTTCAAGCCACAACATTTCATAAATAATTTAGGTTTCCTGAACACTCACAGTCCTCGAGAGGTTACATTGACTAGTCTTACATAAAGTCCTTGGTACTTTGTAAATAACAAAATAAATAATAAAGTGGGAAACCTCTGGTTGTTCAAAGTGTATTGTTAAAATGGAAGCATGGATGCCATTGAATGAGCGGACCTGCTGGAAGATCACAGATGTGAAACATTGAAAAGGGAACATTTGTGTTCTGCAGTGAAGATTAGGCTTCACACTGGGACGTTAAAAGGTTTTGAACAAATGTTTGTTGGCTTCACTAATATTCATCGCCATCGACGCCTACTCCTATGGACATTCTGCAACACCATTAAGAGATTTAAAAGCAGCCCCATCTCATAAGGGGAGATGTGTAGTTGGGTGCATTTAAGGGGAAGTTCTGGACTATGTGCCCATTTCAATGATCTAGATTGGAAGAGGAGACTTCTGGAACATGGAACATATGTATTCTCAATCCAACTCCTTAATATATATAACTGACAGTCTGCCCAACATGTGGCCCTTCTGCACGTGTGCGGGTTTAGCAGTTGTAGTGGCCTTGCACAGTTAGGATGTGCAGATAGATTAGGATTGCATTCCTATGGACTGTCTCACTATACAATCGGAAGAGGCTCTGAATTCATATATGTTTGTTTGGTGCCGATATAGGACCAACATGCTTTTTTACGTCATCCTGTGGCATGCTGCGAACCCACCAAAGGCTTTCTACATCTGCAGCAATTACCTCCTTGTGTTAAAAGATGAGGGAACTCATTTTTTTTTATTTATTCTTACTGTGTCATGGCTTATACCAAACCTTTAAAAGAATACAATAAATTAGAAATACAAATTCAACAAATTCCAATATATAATATTATATACAGTCATAAAATACAGTGCAAGGCATGATCTCCCAGTACCACGACAATTACCATGCCGTAGATTGATGTACACAAATAGCAATAAAGTGCAGGAGGCCTATACAGTAACACCACAATAATTCTTAATGTCACCCAAGATAATATTGATGGAAAGATATACAATATAAATCTAGTGACTTCCAGAGTTAAAGATACATTATTTCCTTTTAAAGGCATAGCCCAGAAGTCTACAGGGCATAAATGGTCCAAATACTTTATAAATCGAGCAAAGCAAATATACCACAAGAGGGCTCCAGAATTCAATCTCAATTAGATGAATACAAAATCGACAAAGCAGCTCTACGTTCGCAAGCTTTGCCCCATTTCTTTAGTAGGTAATACATTTAATCTGAATCTTTGATGACTACTAGGACAAGAAGTTCTTTTCAAATACTTTAAAGTTCTGAGACACTTTTCTGTTAAAAGCTTGGATTTCTTAAGTTTATACTTTATTTGTATAGCGCCTATACACAAAGTGTTTCAAAGCGCTTCAAGGAGGGAGGGAACATGGGAGAAAATCAGTACATTCATACAAGTCCTTGAAACAGTACAGAATGTGAGAAATAACTATCAAATCATAAGAGATAGTATAAGTGTATGTAACAATAAGGGAGAGTCGAGGGAGGAAGGAGGGAAAACAAAACAAGCAGTAACATTACCATGCCTGATGACAATTGTTGCAGTGCAAGAGTGACAAGAGGAGGGGAGGGGGGGAGAAGAGGAGAGTAGAAGTGATGAGAGGAACAAAACAAGTGACTATCAGTTGAAGATCGACGACTATTCCAGATAGTGCTGGGGAGGGAGAGGGAGGAGCAAAACAGAAAGGAAAAGGGGGACATACAAGCTGTTATCAGTGGTCAAGGGACAGATGATAAAAGTAAGTGCATTAAAGTTTAGAGGTGAACATTCTTCTCTTGTTTTACACCAGTCAAGTAACCTATACTTTTTTCAAAAAACATTTTGGACTACTACCTAGGTCTGCATCTGTAGAGTTTACAGAGAACAAGAATTCCACACAGTAACTCCACCAGTTCTCAAGACTTAAATGCATGGAATCCTGAGACAAATTTACAAACAATGAGTCGGCTGGAGGAACCAGGATATTCCTGTACAGGGAGAGTATCTTCCAGGTGACAATGGCTTCCACTGAAAGGAGGCCAGATTTGAATCTAAATATCTGGAGCTCCCCTCGGAAGGCTTAATACATTATTTCCAGTACGAACCCTCAAGTTTGACCCACAGTTTGATCCACTTTGCCTAAAATCTACCTTTGGTCTATAAAGGATGGAGCATTGAATAGTGCTCATATTTTCTATGTAGCCATTTGAATGGCTAGGGTTATTACCTTAATAGTTAGACTTTCTTGGATATTCTTTTTATTTCTAGTTGCCTGGAAGACATAACTCAGATAGGGCACCCTATCTACAACATCCTAGTTCAAATACCAGGAGAAATTTGTATCCTTCCTTTCTCTTTTAGAAAAAAAAATAATCTTGGTCTTCGCCATATTAATTTCCAAGTAGTTGCCAGATATATCTCCTTGGGGTCCCTTTAACCGTCTCTGCAGCCCAAATGGGCAGCAGTTGAACCAGGTCATCCGCATATACCAACTAGGGAACTTGCTGTGCTGCCAGCATAGGTGGAAAAGATTTAGTCTCACAGGATGCTTCTTCTATAACTGTGGTATACATGTTTAAAAGTAAGGGCACCAGGACACGCTCCTGTCGTAATCCCCTGGCAGCTTTTATTGGCAGTGTCCTAGATCCCTCCATGTTTAGGCGGACCTGGAGTTTGGTGTCTGAATGTAGATATTTCTAAATTGACACCAACTGCCATGGACAACCCCAACTTAAAGGTTTATCCCATAGCCTAGAGTGAGACACCCTGCCAAATGCCATTGTCAAGTCGACGAAGGCCAAATGCAGAGGTTTTTCCCCTCAAATACGTTCTTGAAAGATGGATAAAATTAATCCGCTTAGGGCCCTGTCCTTTTCTAAATCCAGATCTTGAATCCAACGCACCATAACTGTTGGCTCAAGATTGTAATTGCCCAAGTATCCATTTTTTGTTTAGTTGGAAAATTCTGTGTAGGCCCCACATTCTCATTATTGAGATTCTTCATCATTAAAAATCATATTGGGTGAAGAAAACTGAGCTTTTCAGACCAGACTTGGCCGATAACCAACACATCTTGAGAATTATTCTGTGTCCCCTTACTTAATCACCTTCAAACACAGGTGCACGGCTTCCCCCACTGCCTTTTTCTTATTCGGAATGACATGAAGGAACAGCAAAAGCAGGGAAGTAGGACTAGGGGAGATGAGGGTCAGCACAGCACATCACTGAGGGAGGCAGGAAGGAAAGTTATTTCATGCACATCACAATGCATGAGGTAACATGTCGAGAACGGTGGTGGTGCTTGATGTGTGAGACTTTCGAGGATGTGATACACTAGGTAGAGGTGGGCAACAAGTCGAACATTCTGAGGATTGAACCCAACATTGGGAGGAAAGAACAGACAAGATGAAGAAACAACATGAGGGAAAAGTGCCCTTGGTGATGCGCCCCTGGAGAGGTTTAATTCCGCTGACCTCTCACTCACTACTACAGAGAGTATAGTAATTGAGGCAGCTGAGTATTTCGGGAGGATACAATAGAGGGGTTTGTGCCAGCACAGCAGAGTGCATGTGTAATAAAGAACATCATTCAGCAGGCAGAGCACTTAGGTTAAAGAGAGGCTGGGTGCATCTCAGAAAATATGTTCTTTTAAAAGCATCATCTGAGCTTCCACCAACTTGGGAAGAAACATCAGAAATCCTACGCAGCAACAGGTAATGGCATGTTTCCGCCATTTCCCAAGTCACGGTCTGGGACCATTTCTCCCATCCTGCATGGTTACCATTCAGGAAGCAACAGTGGTGACTCACATTACTTGTAAAGGAAAAGGAAAGGAAAAAAGGGACATCAGCCTAGTTCACTCACTGGCACAGGACATTGTACGACAGCAGTCACCTCTGCAACAGCAGATACCACTTGACAATGCAGTTAAAGCAAACTAGTCCCTACCAAGATGACACCGACTCTGGATCCAACAGAGTGAATCTGGTTTTATTCATCTGCAGGTTTAGTCTTGCCCCATGTCCTCAGCCAGCACAGCCCAAAAGTGTACAGGCCCCATTAAGAAGAAAAGGATGTATTCCTGGTCATCATAGATATGAATAGTGTCTTTTTTTGTTGGGTCGTGTGGGGAGAATATTGAACAGAGACAAAATTCCCTGTGTGACTTGTGGGGTGAAAAGACAGCCCGAGAGTGATGGAGATGGAGAGGCCATGCTAGGCCCCTATTGCAAGAGTGACGCTGACAAATGTGGGGCTCCATTGAAATATAAAAGCCCCTACAAAACAGTGATTTCGCCATAAGGCCTAGTGAAATGTAAAGAAATTATGTAAAACCTCAGCAGTGCACGTGGAAAGAAAACACATTTGAAACACTGTGCATTTGGAAGATAAAAAGGAGGAACGATAACTGACATTTAAGAAATAAAGTCAAGTGACAGATTGCATCTAAAGAGACTTAATTTCCATCATATGAAATGACAGCCTGTAAAGAGAAAGGCGTATTCCATTTTTGTAAACGTGAACACTGGTTTCCTATGTTAACTGTGGCCTATCTGTGTGCATTAGATTAATAATGAATATACCCCTGTTCTAATACAGTAGAAAAGAAAGATTATATTTATGAACAGCAGGCCTCGATATAATGCTAAAATGTTACATGTAAGCATATCTTGTCGATTTAAAGCTGTATTGTCTAAAGTATGGATGAAGCTGTGTTTTTCCCACTGAACTGAAAGATCTGCCCCTTTGAAAATGTGACCACAAGACCTTTGGATGAGGACCTCTGGGATAAGAAGATCTGGTTTCAGTTTAAATGCTAAGATATACATAGACGTGGATCAAAATAATGGGATTTACAGATAACACAGCCAGCAGAAATTACCTGCATTAGCTTCAAACAAAAACCTTTGAAGCCCAGGAGGTGAGGGCATGATCACATGTGCCAGCCAAATGTCCTGATCCGGTCATAGAAGAGAAATGAAACCTAAGAATTGGTGGGGGCTATATGGAACTGAGGGACTTGTGGTGCATTGGCATTGACTAACATTGAATACATTTTCTGGAATAAAAAGTGCATTATATGTCTCAGTTAGCTCCTCCCAGATTCATATAGAAGGGGATAAGAAGCTTGTTGGGACCATGTAAACATGGATTTTGTTTGATGGATACAACTTGAGTTATGAGAAGAATTATGATTCCAGCATTACCATAATTCCAAGGGAATAGAAAGTTGTGTGGTGATAGGTTATGGAATCCGGAAGAGGCAGATGTGACTATTTTGGCTCAGGAGCAAATCACAAAGAATGGTAGCGCCGCCCAGGAAGAGTGTGCCAAAATAAATAGTATTTTCCAACTTGTCATAAAATATAGAATTCAAAAATATATATGTGCCAGCAATTATCGGGAAAATTGAGGTAGCTGGCATGTTAGACTTTAAGGACACTGAAGAAGTTAAACCCAGTCATTTTGGGATGATGAATCTGTATCCTCCCTCATTCACACCCCTTAACTCCTTGTCCTATTAAAAGGCAATGGGTTTATTTGGGGGGGGGGGAAGAGAGAGAGAGAGAGAGAGAGAGAGAGAGAGAGAGAGAGAGAGAGAGAGAGAGAGAGAGAGAGAGAGAGAGAGAGAGAGAGAGAGAGAGAGAGATGATAATAATTGAGTGTCCCCAGCCCTATAAGAGTTCAGTTTTCTATCTGAAAGCGACATACTTGCTGATGTTTCTCTGGCTTTGACTCTTGGGACCCTTCTTTTGACTTTTGATTTTTCCCTTGACTTTCCCACTCTATTGCTGGAGGTAGTCTGCTTCTGGACTCTTACAGAGAACTAGCATGGAGACAGGAGAGCTACCAAGACCTTAAACATTGCATGGAAGACAGGTACATCTAGAAGCTAGCTGGGCCTGCCATTTGAGGAGCCAGAGTAAGTCTGGGTGCTGTGGACTACCCTTCACCGAAGCCTTTTGGCCAGATCTGTGCTATCCTCAGAGGAGCCTTGCTGTTTCCCTGGATGCCCCATAATCAAGGCCTTCCATGTAAGTAGATTAATCTGAATGCCAACAAAAGCGTGGGGAATCTGCCAGCCTTAATCTCCATCTCACATAGTGGGTAGGGGGTACAACTGAGGAGACCCTTGGCATATTTTATTAAATGCAACTCAAATTATTTCCAGTATAGAAAATCACCTTATCCATTTAGATTAAATTGTGTTGGGAGCAGCCTGCCTTAATCCATTCCATTAAATTGTGGGGATGGGTAAAGCTGTGTAGATCCTTAGCACATTGAATTGAAGTTAAATCAATTTATTCCCATATAGAAAATCACGGGATGAGTGTTGGTTCGAAACTACAAAGTTCATGTCCAGTGTGTTACACAATAAAGTACTTTGGTGACTCCACCTTTCTGAATCCCCTGTCTTTTGTACCAAAGGGGGGTGTCCATAATCCAAAAATAAGTAACCCTAAGACACTTCTATTCAAGTGAATGTAGAGGGTGAAAAACGACATTTCCCATTTATTTACTTGCATCCCAAAATTATTTTCCCAAAGCCCAGCATTTCATGCAAATAAAAAGCCCAACATTATTTTCCCATTGGGTTCCTGTACTGACTTTGCCTTACAAATAAAAAAAGATGTTGCTAATGTATTCCCACTCCCTGTACCTTGCCGTCGGATCAGAGGTCCGATATCTAATTGATGCCTGGAGGGTGGGGGTTGCAAGTAGTTCCCCCACCATTCAAAAGCACAGCTACAGGGAGGTATTGGGAAGTCTCCTTCAGGTCTGTGAGGTTTGCTGTATGCCAGGGTACTAGCATGTGCAGAACACAGAGTGTGGCTCGGGTGGCATTCACATTCAGAGTAACGCATGTAAAGACCAATATTCTCCGGGATGATGATCCTTAACAGCTTGAAACAAGCAGGGACACCGGCAGGAAGATAGGTCACTTATGTACAACTATACCCAACTCCAAATCACTATTGAGCCTGTGTAACTATTTTGTCACTTTGCTGCCAGTTCCACTGACCTACATTGCCAAAGCTGGTGATGCCGCAATCTTCATTAGCAATGATGTGTCGGGAAGTTCATCCTTTAGATGTGAAGAGTCTTTTCTCCACTGAAAGATGCAAGATCACTGGAGAAAAGGTCACCTTGCTCAGAGACAGCTGTATTTTGTCCTTCCTGAAGGTTCACTGCATCGGCAGTCATTATTATTTTTATTAACATTAGCATTCAACGCTACTACTTTTCCATGTTCACTGCCACCAGATCTGTAAATAATTGTGTTCTCAGTTCGAGTCCGATGATGCCTTTGGTGGGATTGGTCCTGTGCCATCCACTTGCACTAGGTCTTTCTCAACTTGCAAGAGCATAACAGACACCCCTGTGACACAGGGGAGCCCACGCTATTCACAGACCCTAAGACTGGTCGGAGGACTGAGTGTTTTTCATGGCACAGAGGGCTTGTGAGGCAAGGCTCTGATATAAATTATCTGGTTTGGTCTTTTCTGTCTGGTTTATTCCACAGCCTATTCCGTCCTTGTTCTCTACTGATATTTTCTCTCAAGTGGTTTTCAGAAAGGGGCCCGTGGGTAAAGCTCTTATGGTCGCTTCAGGTTGTTCCACATACATGCTATGACCCTGCATAGGTTACAGTGTGCCTGAAGTTTTAAAACACTATCCTGGTGTGACATTCATTTACATTTGTTTTTTCACAATATCCTTGAATGCTATAGTGGATACACAAGATGAATGCAAAGGGTGCTGTGGGTGACGTTTCTGGTCAAGTACAGTAGTAAACCAGATTTGACTACACCTATAGCGATTAGGGTCCCTTTAAAAGACTGGCGAAGACAAAGCGAGAAAGTGGGTCTGAATTTGTAGTTTCCTTGCATAAAGAGAGGAAACGTCAATGTGAAAGAAATTTACATTTTGCCTTGACAGCCTCCAATGATCGGATCTGTTTGCAAAGCGTGATCAAACGGATATTGGGAGGGAATTCCACAGGAATGCTCCCACAGCACCCACAGTGCTTCCACCCAATCTCTTTCTTCAAGGAGGTGATGGCAAGAGTATTAGTTGATCTCAGGTGCCTAGAGAAAGAATATTTATTTTTCCTCTTCTTAAGATGGAGCGGTGCAAAGTTCTGCAATGCTCTATGGATGAGGCAATGGTCCTGGAAGTTGATACAGGCCACAATAGAGCCAATGGAGGGAGATGTGTCCTGCATGGTGTGATCTCTGGGTTTGAGGCCCAGGATGAGTCTTGCAGCGTTGTCCTGAATAGTCTGAATATGTTGCTTGAGGTTGTTAGAGGCGCTATTGCAGTTAGGAAGGCTTGAGGGTACCATGGATGATATCATCTGAACCGGCTAACTCATGTTCAGGAGCGGTTAGGTATACTCTCAAGTTACTAGGGAAAGGACAACTTCATCAGAGATCACGTCACACCTCATCCTCATGTGGCTACTGAAGTGGTGGTTTTCATATGGTCATCACCTAACAGCAGCTGCCTGCTCTACACATCTTTCCCGGGCATGTATCAATTACAGTGATACTGCTTACATTAATGTTACCGTCCTGTGATTACCTCACACCACTGGAGAAAGGATGCCTTGAAGTTGGTTCACAGGTATTGGCTGGAGGCCCTGGAGGGCAGCACCAAGACAGCAGTTGAGTATTAAAGCACCTGGAAGTGACACTTCGTTCAGTTGCTCTGTTGGTCTGGATTGAAACATCAACCATACCTGACAGGACATGAGTTTGGAAATGGTAAACGACAGTTTCAGAAATGTTAGGTTATGTTGACTTATACCGTGCACCGCTACCACCCAGGGGCAGCCTCTGGGCGCTCTAGAAATTCAAAACGGGTAAGGAGCATCTGCGGGCAAAGGAGCCAAAGCCACAGTCGCTGCAGGCATTCACCATTGTTTGAAACAACAATTGGACTTGACATCACATTTCCTTTCTAAAAATGGGCAATCAACCCCTGGTGAGCTGCTTCAGGTTGCCTACTAGCAGGGGCCTGCAGCCTGTGGCTCTCCAGATGTTTTGGACACCAACTCCAATGATCTTGCTGAAATGACTATGCTGGTTAGGGCTGATGGGAGTTGTAGGCCAAAACATCTAGAGAGCCAAAGGTTGCAGATCCCTGCCTTATAGTATTGTCTTTTCAGTGCCTTGCTGTGGACAATAGGCAATTGTTGACCCTTCACTCAAGCCGTGCAGCTTGGACAAAACATCCTGATTTTGGACAGCACGTGACTGTTGCCATCTCGTGCTGTTTGCCAAACTTGTGAAAACGAGGATTATTTTCCAGTCCTTGTGACATTACCACAGTTACATGCAATGTTACGCCCGCCTAAACAAAAACTATGTAAAAACAGGAAACACGTGTTCCCTTTGAAACAGTGCAAAATGCAAAGGAAAACGTGAAGTTTAGTTCTTAAGATACTGCAAGCCACGAAGAGGGGCAGCGGGATATGCAGGTGGAAACCCACGTTTTTCAACAGTGTCAAATCCACATGGAGCCAGTGATGCAATTTCACCAAAACTGTCAAGGTGGCGGAAGTGACATCACATAAGCCCTGGACCGTTTGTGTATTAAAGCAAGTAGAGACATCACCTGATATTTGACCCGCAGGGACAGCACATTACAGGTTTTAAAAAAATATAGATTATTGGAAACCGGAGGTTGCAGCATGTCAGTAAACAATGATTGATGATGGACTTCAGCTTCTAAAATTAGCAAAAATGACAAATGTATTTCTACTTTAAAAAAAAAAAATCACCTTTCATTACAAAATGGGCAGAAACATACCGCTGTGTAGTAAACAGTCATCGTGTGCCGCAAATTCTGCTCCACACACAAAGGTTGGCAGAGCAGAGCTCATGTGCACACTCCTGGACTCTGCCAACTCATTCCCAAGAATGATGCCTACTATGAGGGCAGCCTGCAGAATTAACATGACAAAACCAGTGGATAAAAAAGGCCCAGGATTAGACTAGTAATTTCTTGGTCTTTATCTCAGCAATTGTGGCATGTGGGTTTCCCGGAGTATCCTGCCCACCCCAGTAAGGGGTCCAAGAAACACGTGCGTCTTCATGGAAGTTCCTGGAGGGCAGCCTGCCCGGCGCCTTCATTTCTGCTGGGCGCTTCGGAGTATTGCCGAAGTTCGAGGGGAAGGATTACAACAGCAAGGAAGAAACGGGACATTTGCACTTCTCTATACCATCTCCCTTTGCCAGATGTACTGCTCAAGGGGAATGAACACAGCCCACCTTGCCAGGTAATGTTTATTCTGTACTGGAATCGGCTCTCATGCCCTCTATGGAATGTGGGCAGAGACAGGGAGATGGGACAAGGTGGCAAACAAACTTAAGTTTGCATTCTAAAAATCCCAGAATGAAGCTCACAAGGAACATACGAGCAACAATACCATGGTATAGAATATAATACACGGACGGAAGAGGGGAGACCTAGGACCCCTCCACAATAAGAGAGAGGGAAACCAACCAAAGCCCGAAGATCCTTCCTCACCTGGTGTTGGGATCGTTAAGTTAGCATAACCTTGAACAAATAACTTAAATGGTCAGTTCTTTCAAACGTATGGCAACTTAACTGGTAGTAGCATTGTTTTTAGAAGGAAAATGGCAAGTTGTGAGTCCTTAATCTAAATTAAGAACCTACCAGTTTAGCTGTGCCCCATTGTATTCAACGTTTCTCCTACAGTTGCCAAAAAGCATGGAATTACAATTACATCTCATTTGAGTATAGTAGGCATACCGTTACTGATGGGATGCTGACACAACTAAAGAATGTTGCTATCCCAGCCACCCGTACCATCAAAACCATGGGAGGCCAACTTAACGCCACTCTAAGTATGTTGCAGCATGTGAATGCCATTGCCTCATCTACTGCCTACACCACTAAACTCCTGAATGCCTGTAAGCCCTTCCTCTCCACCAACTAACATTGGCACGAAACTGGACTACTGTAATGTCCTCCTAGCCGACACTACTGAATGAAACCTCAACAAACTACAAGCAATCCAGAACAATGCCCTTGGTGCCGCCCTTGACATCCCAAAACATGATCATATCTCGGATCTACGGAGAAAGTAAAGTAAAAACAGCCACGAAAAGCAGCTTCGCCCTCATAGCGAAGTTACCGAGAAGAAACAACAGAGAAAGGGGCGTTTCTTGAAAGACAAAGTGCCATTGTTGCCAACTGTATGTGCAAAGATAAGCTGATCTATGTCTCTGGGCAGCATACATGTGACGATCACAACTACGCCTTTTGAAGACCCTTTAAGGTCTTGAGCAAACTCAGAAACGAAGGCTCCACCCAGGCACCAACACAGGCAGCAAAAGCTGGAGAATAATAAAGTCTAGAGAAGCAGCTGTGCACGAGGACACACAATGTACCCAAAAGACACAGGGGTCGGTGCTCCATGAGAACGAGACAGCCACTTATCAGTTAATCATTCACCAGTAGTCCACATGCTATGGAACGTGTATGGGGTGTAATTCACACCCCTGCACGGCCGCTTACTAGTCAGAGGTCCCCAGATTGACCCAAGGCCTGTGAATGCGTCTAGGTGGAAGGAAGCTCAACGCCCTTCATCACAAACGGGGAAGAGGGGCTTCGCAATATTTATTGAACAAAAAAAGAACAGCACGAAAGAGCCTGAACTCTAGTGAGCAATTCCTGATGCGACACAAGGTCCCACACAGGCATTCCGTTGTTACGTAGACTTTCTTATGGAAGTTTGCAATATCATTGATCTGTTTGGGCGAATTGACCAAATACTTACACATATATGGGCCTGTGGGGGTACGAGGGGGGGGGGCACTTAAAAAAAGCCATATTTAGGTCGACCAATACTAGTTCACCAAATTGCAGACTTTAAAAAGAAAGTCTGTAATAACGTAGAACCGTTCATAAGGTGTAAACAATGCTTTCCAAAAGTTGTCCATGGCTCATTGTCCATTTACACATGTAGTACCCGTTGGCCAGGATGAGTGTTCAGCAAAGTTGGTGCACAGGAATATGGGTCTGATCCAGATTTTGCTGCACTTGAGTTGCTACGTTTACACGGGTAGCGTTCTGGAGGGGCGGGGGCGAAAAGCAATCTACAGAAACCCCCCAATACCACAATTAAAGATGCTCAGCCTTGGCCAATCACACTAACTGTCTCAAGAGAGATTTCACCACCAGGGGCGGTACGTCCAAAATGTACACGTAAGCCGGTAGGCCTTATGATGGCAGAGAGTAAGTGGATGCAGACTACTACAATGGGAAGGGAGGTACCGCTGCCAGATGAGGGGAAACGGAACCAGGAAACTTAGATGCTGACCCAACTACACCCCTCAACTGGGACAGGAACATCTGCTTTGGTTGAAAATGCACCCTACAGATATTCTGATGGACAGGCATATTCGCGTGCATGAACAAATGCTGGAAGGGGGGGGGGGGGAAGGTGTGTGTGTGTGTCCGTCTGTCTGTTAGGAGGGGCAGAGGGAAGAGATACGTTACACCCAAATCAAGACAAGTGGTGTCTTGTGTATCATGGAGGCGGTAAGGTGAGGGAGAACCTGATGTTCGGTGGGGGGACCATGAAAGGAAGTGAAAACGATGGATGCACAGCAGTGACAAAAAGCCCTACTTGTGTTCTCACTGGGAGGTAGGTGGGGAATGACGTGTCATGAAGCATGGCCGGCATGGTTGCATCAATCCAGAATACAGCACAGACACCCATGGTAAGGAATTCAGTGATGCAAGTAACAGAACGACCTATTGAGTTCAGAGTGCGAAACACTGGTCATTACTCAAGAGTCCTAGCAGAACAAGAGCTTAGAGAGAAGGTCCAATTTTTAAGTGGCAATCTAGTGGCAGGAATTCCCTCTCACTTTGCTGCGTAGCTCATGCACTAACTCCAAATCAGCGAGTGAGTTAAATAGCTCCGTGTTTACAGCTTTCCCTTTCTAACGAGATTAGAGTTGGGGCTCAAATCTGCCTTTTCCCAAAACTTTGGTGGTGAGTGGTGAAGACATGTCAAAAGAACCAGTTTATCCTGACGCAACGGTCACATATGGGGGGATTGTACCACTAAAGAGAAACCAAGCAGGCTATAACTGGGCATACTAAACAAATGATCAGTGAACATCTCCATCGTTGCTGAAATCCCTAAAATTGCAACCACAAAACATGCTACAGGTGTGACCAGTGGCCCAGAGACAACTTGGGCAACACTAATTGAGCCCTGCAGGACCCTTGATACAAAATTACCTGTTCACAGGGAGCCATTGCAATTGCGTATGGATGTTATGACTTTACACCAGTAGAGGCAACCTGCTGATCGCACACTCCTTTTGGGGAAAATCTAACAGCACATATAGCATAAGCGTGGATGACTCTACGGAGCTCCTTTTCCACTAACTGTCCAACACACATGGTGCTGTGCGCTACTTTTTTGTTATTATTGCGAGTACAAACGGAAGAAGGCATAGTGAGACTAAAGTCAACATGAGTGAAGTTTACTTTTGGTGCTTCCTCATGACGTGACAACGTTGCATAACGTTATGACGTGACAACGTTGCATAACGTTTTTTTTTTCAGCAAGTCGTCCAATTGCTGTGCACATGTTTATCAGTAGCCTAAAATAAAGACATGTGACGTTTTTCAAGATGGGTAGAATAACCATAACTACAATACAATGGCGCATCATGGCCCCGTCCTAGCAGAATTCAACCATCCAGAGCATCACTCAATACTGAAAAGTAAAATCAGCAGGACAACAAATAACAGTTTCCAAAAAAGGCAGTAGCAGCTGAGTGACTCAATCCTATGTCTGCCTTCTCTCAAAGGGAAATATAACCCATTCACTTTTGATATCCCTTGCTGTGCCTTGTGTTACAGCACTGTGTGTACAGGCACTAAAATACAACATTGTTCTCATGTGTACATGAGAGATACCTGTAGCTAAAATCAGTGGCACGTAAAGTCAGGAGCACACACCCAAGGACAACCCTCCAGACAGAAGAGGTCCCTGAGGCATGGATGTCATGCAACCGGGCAGCATCACCTGCCAGGGTAAATGCAGCCGCGTGCATTTCACGCGGCGTCCAGTCGTCTACTGCTGCCCAGGACCGTGATCGATCGGGAAAGACTTTACAGCTACCTTCACTAGGACGCGCCAGCAGATGTGACTTTCAGTCTCACTTGCTCTCTAGAGCAGATTTCAGACCTGGAAACATTTTTAATGCAACAAAAAGGTGCGTGGTGAACAGGCCCTCTCACCACACCCACAGGGAGACCGCACTGCATGTCTGTCCAGAATCAGGTGATTTTGGTAGTTGCCGTCACCAGAATAGGAGATTGGTCATTCAATGCAAACTGACCTTTCCATGAAAAAAAAATATACTCACTGCAAATGCAAATATTGTTAAATACTTTGTGTTGGGGAAGTGTGAACAGAAAATGTGATCGAGGTGATTGTGAACATATTTATAGCAATGCTAGAAAGATGAATTGGATTTCATCACAAGAGGAGGTGGTCTTCATAATGTTACATTATGTCGAGGAGCTAGTGGGAATATAGGACGTCTGCTATGTGCTCTGCATCAGGACTCATATCGCTCACAGATGGGGTACAGGGGGATACGATGAGACCCTAGCGTTCTGGGAAGAAGTCCAGAGAGGAGCAACTTGCAGCATCCTCCAAACAACCTCCACCAACGTCGATCATGCAGTAGATCCACATCATCACCCGAGATCCCATGAGGTAGCCGAACAGTGAGGCTCTGAGCAAGGCATCTTAATGGCATGAGACATATCGAATTTAAAATGCAGCCCATGTAGTCCGCTTATCAATAAATGCAATGCAGTAAAAACAAGAAACTTTGATTTCTTGCTGAAAATTCTGTAGCAATAAACCTCGACGTTAATGGTTAGGATAAACCTGTATCTAAAATGACATGTGCTAAACTGTAAAGGAATAGATGCAAAACTCTCCCCAAGAGTCACTAAAGTGCACGGTATTTGTTCAACAACAATGCATGGTGTGTGATCGTGTGTAACCGGAGAATCTTTCGCTAGCTAAGAAACCTCTGGTCTTCCTACCCATAGCGATATTTGTCTAATAGGTCTCTTTCAACCCACTTGCATTGGATCCGATAGATAATCACATGCTTCATCAAATTTTAGTAAGGGCAGTTTTGAAAAATACTGAAGATTCCCAAAAGTCTTTCCAACATTGAATTAAATCTATGACTGAACGTACTCCTGTGTGAGATGAAAACCCTGCGGCTGCAAAATATATAAGAAGAGAGCAGGACAGATGAATAAAAGAAGTGCTGTGTGCCTTTCCCTCCCACACCTCAAAACAAACTACTCATCCCTGCCTCTTCCTCTGTCCGGCAGGTCCAGAGACAAACCAGGATAGCCAACGGAGAGTGGAGGTTCATCGGCTTACCGACTAGCCGATGCGCTCATGCTCCATACCAACAGAGCATAAGTCCCAGTACCAACCAATGTATTTCGACATTTATAGCCAGAACTAACGCACATGCCCTGGGAGAGACCACACCCCAGTAGGGATAGCTTTGCAGAGGCAAATTACACCAGAGTCACTGCTGCCAGACTTCAAAATGGCGGACTGAGTTTTTGAGCCCTCGGTCATCATGAAAAGAGGAATAAACATAGCAAATTGCAAAGGGGAAAACTTAAGATTTGACACCTGTGCACTCAATGGAAAACACTAGATATAATATGGCGAAACCAGAGCAGCGTTGAACGGGGAACTAAGCTAGAGAACGATCAATCAGGGAAGTAAGTAGCTGATCAGGATAATTAGTGGCCATGTATAAAAGATCCCAGCTGAAGGCAAGCAGTGGTCAAAATCAGGACAGCAAACCTGGAACCTTTAACCAAGGGGCAAATTGTGAGCTCGTGGGTTAGAATAGCATGGCATGACAATTACCCCAAGCAAGGTGGAAGAAATACCTGCAGATAGCAGCATGCCTAAGTTTACGCCAATAAGCCTAAGAATCTGACCCACGGCTAGCAGGTGAGACTATCAGCTCAAAGGCAGCAAGGAAATACTTGCTGGGATGCAGAGGTCACAAAGTGATCTGAGAGCTAGATCTCTCGACAAGAACAAATAAACCCTTAGAGAGAGGACTGTGTACCATTTTCAGCTATACATCAATACCCTTTATGAACAGGAGTCCCACTTTCATTCAAAAACACTAGGCCACATAGGCATTCATCTCATCCCTTCTGTAATAGCGAACTGGATTCAAAGAGTATGCTAGCGGTCTAAGCCTAGAGATTGACACGTACGCCTGCAGAGTTTGGGAACTCACAGTATAGTTCAATCCCACTCTTAGCACTGTTTGGCCAGTGCGCCTACAGAGGAAATCAAATTATTCTTAAGGAGAGATCCTTCACCTTAAAGACATTCCTCCACCCAACCTGCTGTATGCAAAACAAAGATGTTGAACCATAATCATCTTTGTGTGATTGGTTGGCCCTTCATCATACACCCTTCTAGACCCAACATTAAAGGGATTCTAAAAATACTAAAACTATCAATTACCTTCATTTATAATTTTCACAAAAACTACAACAGTATCAATCAGAACAAAAGTCCACTATCAAAAACACACAGAAAACCTACTCAGGAAGCAAACTCTTCTCTGGTGTCCACCTTGTCTTTCCTGTTCACTAAACCACCAACAATGCCATCAACAAAAGACTGATTGCACCTCAACAAGCAACATTTTCGCCCTCACATAAATACTATGCGTTAATAGCATTACCCAAGACAAAGCTTATAACATTTTTTTTAAAGAAAAAAATGTCCTTCAACAAAACTCTAGTACTAGCCTCCAAAAACCCAGCCACTACCACAGCCATGCTAAAGAACACCACCCTGTAGCAAACAATTGCCAACATTTAGAGGTGCATCAATAGCACCCAGAAAATAAATAGCCAGTCCCAGATGCACCTTGGCACTTCTATAATGCTGCCCCATTTGCTGACGATAATGTCATTCAGTGGCTTGTATCTGGGCGCTGAGATGATCAGGAGGTTTTCAGAGGTGTATGTGCTGCTGATCTGGTATCAAACTCATCTGGGCCCAGAGCTGTTTTTAGTTTTGCCCTGAGATTTGGTTCATCAGCACTGGGTCCTGTTACGTTTATGAGGTTTGTTCCTGTTTTGAGCGACTGATCTGGTTGCACTTTTTTGAGGACTGAGGCCCTTTGTTTCCAGATTCCTTGGACATTTTTGCATCCGTGCGCCTTTACCTTTCTGGAAAAGATCCAGCATGTTAAGGAACCTTGCAACGAGTAAGTCCATAAGCACATACATTCATTCAATAAGCACAAGTCAGAATTCCCATTGACTTCTAATCAGCGTTGGTGTTTATGTCTGCTGCTCCGTTGAGAATTTGATGGTTTCATAAGGGAGCATCTTTGCTTCCATCTCCTGGCACATCTCCAAATTTGGATTTAGGTTTAGTGTATCCTTTGCTCATTATCTATGGGAGCCGAGGGTGGTAATTTTTAAATTCAGCTTTTCAGAATAATGTGGGTCTGCTTTTCATAATAGTTGTATGAGTGTATTTTTGGGTTACCCATCTTGGCCCGGCTTTCCAGCATGATATTCTCCGAGGAGTCTTTGCCAGGGACTATTGTGGGCTTTGGGGTTTCCTCCTCTTTATGTAATAGATCGTGGCTCTGGGTCCTGTGTTCAGCCACACTGTAACAAGCAGATCAACTAATTATTACCAGTATTCGGATGACCCAATACTCTTCACCAAAGTTCATATGACCCTCACACTCTTCTGTGGCCTTTAACCTCCATCAGGGGATACTGCTTTGGGCAACAACACAGGAGATTTCATGGGTGAGGACACCTTGGAGGGCAAGTGATTGTTTTTCTAGAGTTTGGTGAACTGGGTGCCTCTCTCTCCAGGATGCAGATGCACCCCACTGCTCGAGGACTCCAAGGAGGAAGAGGCTTGAGGATTACTAGTGAATGGAATCATGAAATATGTCCCTCCGACTCTCACTTATGCATCACGGTTCTGTTTGGGCACCCTAGGTAATTTTTATCCCATCCGCTCATTTATTCATGATCTATGTTTATAACAGAGAATATTTGTTTCTCATGAAAGGCTAGAGAATTGTGGAGATAAAAGAAGAAATTCCTCTGATTCATGTGATGGTTTACTGTGTTACAGCACGAGAATTACTCGACCGAAATTGTGGTCATGAATTACTCGGAATTAGGCCAGGGGGTCCACAACATGTAGCTTTAGTTTCCTCTTATGAGCATTCGTAATTGGCGGGGACTGATGGAAGTGCTTGTCACAAACATCTAGTGAGCCAAAGGTTGCAGGGCCCTTTTGGAGATAAATGTGACGGTGCTCATCCCAGCTGTACTCAGAAACGCAGTGCTGCCGGCAGTGTAAACCCTCCCGAACGTGTATGTGTTTACATCACCCAAGAGCGCCCATCAGGGGAAACACGCTGAAGTTGACGTACACAAGCAAAACGTTGTAGTGTCGGAGCGTGAGAGACGTACCACGCTGATGTCCCATCAGAGCTATCAGTTTCTGTTAGCTGCGGCAATATCGCAAAATGGCAGCACTTTCCTTGTGTGCACAATGCATCCACGGGTGCTTCATTGTTAATTCGATTCAACTAATAAACCCTAAAGAAAACAACATCAAAAGCAAAATAAGCCTGGCATCATAATGCAAGGACATTAGAAATTCGAAACGCTAAGCAAAAAAAGAAACGAATGCCAAATGTTGCATGTGGGAATCCCACTTGGCCCATCACTAAACCTAACTTGAAGGGCTGTGGGCGGGGGAGCAGAAGGGTGGACGCCACCAAGATACCCCTTGAAACGTTAGCGGGACATTTTGCATTTTAAATCCACATTTTATTTAACATTTTGGTTCAAGAAGATCCGCCAACGCACCACTTCACCCGAATATGCTGGGGTTACACCTCTCAAAAGACCGTCAAAAAACGAAGGCAAATGTTGCACTGTAAAAGAAAAATGTAGCCAATGCATTGCCCCAAGGTGGAGTGGATTACAGCACTGCATGAATGGGGGTTCTGTGAAATGCACTAAAAACCTTTTTTTTTTCCAAGTCTTGTTGACAAATGGTGCCTGAAAGTCATTTTCAACCGTCAGATTGGTCAAACACAGACAGGTTCATAAATAATGTAATGGGGAAATTCTTCCCTCGTACTAACTACCACTTACGAGCTTGTTAAACACTCACTAGCAAATGGGACACATATTGCCAGCCAGCTTTCACGCGGCAGCCGAGAGATGTGCACTTATATCCACAAGCCCACTGAGAATTGCATCCTTCATGCCCAGTGAGAGGTCTTGGGAGCTTCCACATATCCCTTTGCTAGATGGGGCTTTCTCCCGCATGTCCACTAGGAGGTGTGGCCATCTCCCATATGCCTGAGTGGCAGGAATTCGACCGTCCGCATGGTGGGTGTGCACTCGCCTGGGCTTTTTTGAACTTTTATATGAAGTTGAATGATGTAGATCAACCGACAGTGTGTGTGTGGGGTTAATCCACACACATTTTCCTATGCTCACCGCACGACAAACACACAGACCTGTGTACTCTGGGTGGAGAAAGCCTACAGACGCAGTCCTCCCTCTCACATTTAGTTGGAATGTGACAACCAGGAGTGCATCAAGGCATCTCAAAAAGGGGAGGCAAAACCTTCCTCCTCCCATGGCCAGCCTGATTACCAACAAAGGGTCCATGGATCCGCCCTATGCTTTGTTGGCCCTGCTTTTGGCAGCTATGTATACTTTTGAGAGTTAATTCAAGCAGGCCCTTGAGAGGCCTGGTTGCAGAGCTAACAAAAGACAGGAACCCCCCCACCCCCAGCAACAGCTTCAATATGCACTGTGTCGACCTGAAGCCAGCTCCCGCCTCAGTATCAAGGGCAGTGCCCAGTCATGTCTGGTACATGTAGGCAAACCCCACAGGGGGACCCCATTCAGAGGGTAGGAGTAGGTGATTTTATGGAGACAAAGTCTGTTCTCGCCACAGATTCAAGGGAGACCTGCTGCTTTAATCAGGAACCTCAGAGTGCTCAATTAACCAGAGACCCCCCCTTTGATCCACAACAAACAGGTAGATGGGTGGGACTTAGTATTGCATGTTTTCACCCCTTTACCTTTCTGTTGCAAAGTACTCTGGTTATGACCTCACGCATACAGGAGGTTGTTGGTGGGGACCCAGGATTGATTCATTATGGTATGCTTAGCCTACACCAATCACTGTGACCCATTTGGCTTTAAAAGAGGCCCAAGCCCCTCTTTTGGCATATCATTTGATGGCTTTGCAAGGAGTAACAGGAACAACTCATTTGGACCCTGGCTGCAGTTTCAGTCTGCCCTACAGCCTCCGCCAGTGAAGGAAGGCCAGTATTTCCAAAGAGAGAAGCAATATCCCTCCCATAAACATCTCCCATGGAACAAAGGGAGATGCTGTACCCAGAGGACCCTTCCAGCAGCTCCAGAGCGGGTACCCAGCCAGCACACACCGTGCCCCGCTAGGCTCTGCAAGCAAGCTTCAAGGTGGCAAGTGTCAGAGTCTCTGAAACAAACCAAGGACAAGGCCGTTGCCTGCAACTCTCTCCTCAGCTTCGGGCTGTCCGTCTTATAGGGCAAAACAAGCCAAGTGAAGAAGCTAGGAGGAGTGCATCGACAAGCATCAACCAGCATCTGCCTTAAAGGACATTTTTGAGCTAATCGGGCCCCTCAAGCTGCAACCGACGGCACCACTGACTGTTGTCACGCTGCAGTCGCTAACATCATCTGAGATGCTTCGACCAGTGTTTCAGACCCGCCAACCAGCACTGAGGCAACGATTCCTGACCCCGCCTACAGCCGTCCGTCCAGCCTCGCTCTCCCAAACTGCCTGCCACCTGATACCCGCAGCGGTCTCCCGTCTTGAATTTTGTTGTAGAAGCTGCAAAATGCCCCGAGACAGACTGGACCCGGTCGAGCACCATGAACTTCAACAAGTACAAGGTACATTGTGGTTTTGTCCCCCTGGTCTTTCTCCAAAGGTCCCTAGTGACATTTTACGACCCATTGCTCCCTTTGTGCTGAAACAAAGTATCCTTGAACTATTGCGATTAATTACTTTACCGACTACCCTCCTGTCAGTATCCAGAGTTCATCCTCTTTCCTTCTTGAAACTGTCTGTCCTCTGCATTCCTTTACAGGTTGGGTTGTATTTTGTAGTGTGCTATAACTGTCTGTTGAATTATAATAAAAGGTAGATTTTTTTTATACAAGCTTGACTAGACAGTCAATTGGGTAATAATTGTATTTTCGCTGTGTTGCAACTAACCAACGATTTTGCCGAGATAAGCCTGCCGTTCCGTCCACATCTCCAAATTGGACAATGAGGTTTATAATTTGCTTGTGTTTCCAATTTGTTCGGATCACTTCAGGTGTACTAGAGGTCAGGGCTGATTGATGGTTTAGAAACCGATATTCATCCCTGGACCACTGGTGCCCCGGAAGTAGATTCGTCACAGGGAGGACCTTTTGCCACCTGCCCTTAGTTGGAGATTATCAGCACCCACATCCCCCACTTGGAGATCATGACCGCCGTTTCACACTGACCAGGGACTGATGTCACCAGTTTCTGCACGCAGTGGTGGCCAATTTACAGAGCCCAGATGCTCAGAGAGGTCACCAGCTTCCACTTATCCAATTTGAGGCCTTGCTGGACTCTTCGTACCAGGCAATAAAATTGCTCAAGCATCCACAAACCAATGGCGATTATGTTTCTGCATATTACCAGCTCCAACAGGCCCAATGACAGAGCCGGGTGGCTTCCTCATGCCTAGCAAGATGTCACCAGCCTCTGTATAATGCCAATTTCCCCTTAAAGATACCCATCACTAGAAATGAAATCTGATACACAGGATTAGGGAGGCGCTGAGACAGTGCAAGGCACTCGGCAGGGCAGTGGCATGTGGCTCAGTTGGAGCTACTCACTGGAGGGAAGCCGCAGTCCAATGGGGGCGCAGCATGTGGCTGGTTGTGAGCCTCTTGCAGAAGCACCTTCTTGGAGCATGGGGGCTTCGACACCAATTCTCAAGCTAACCAAGGAACACCTCTGAAGCTGGCCTCACTTTCTTAATATGGCTGCCCACGCTCACTCAGCTGCCTCAAAAGGGGCCCAAGAGCTGCCATTTCACCAGGATACCTCAAAAGCTGGTCGGTTGGTCCCAGCATTAATGACTGATTAAGCAGGGACTTCAGATAATGTGCTCTTTGGTGGAAAATCAACACAAATATTACATTAGAATCAGCAAAAGGCAGAAAAGGCAATGGTAACCCAATAGCCCTAAATGCAGATAAGGGATACGAATAGTTTTTAAATGTCTGCCAGTTTGCATTAAGTGTAACGTAGTGCATTCTCATAGAAGTTCTATGGAATTAAATTGCCCGTCTATAGAGCCTAAGGCAATGGGGACAGGTAGGGTGTATGCAAATGTGCACATAATGCAGGCTAGGGCAGCAGGCTTCCCTATGGAGCAATCCAGAAAATTGAGTAAAATAGCTGCTGATTACCATGCCCCAGAATGCAAGTGGGAAACGAGACAAGGGCGTAATCAGACAGTCTAGCTTCACTAGGGTGACCAGACGTCCGGGTTTTCCCGGGACAGTCTGAGGAACTCACCCTCCCTCCACCCCATCCGGGGTTTGCATGTTTGGGGGGCTACGGTAATTAAAACCGTAATTATTTTTCAGAACACTGTCAGAATTTTGAAGTTGGAGGTTTGGCTCGAACCCCCAACCTCTCAGGTACAAGTCAGCACACTTATTGACTGTGCCACAGAGAGTGGCTTGGAAATTATTGTACGGCAAGCCATGTAGTATCAATTAAAGCGCACGCTCGTTCTGAATTAACATGCCACGATTCACAGACAAAACTGCACAAATGAGATTATATACAGTTTATAGAAAGGAGAAGTGCTGGAAACATGGTTGGGGGTGGTTGTGGGGAGGGGCGGTAAAACGCTCTCTGAAACACTTGTGTACGAGCATGATAGAAATAAAATATCAATAAATCAATTTGTGGGCTGCGATGGGGTAGTCCCTCTTATGTTGTTGGCCGTCCCGTTTTTATGTTTTGAAAATCTGGTCACCCTAAGCTTCACGCGACACTTGGCTATACTGTGGTACCCTGCATCTTTCATACATGGATATTCGAAAGCAATCTGCACAAATATGGATTTTTATATGCATGTATAATGTTCTAGACATTCTAGGGAACAGATATGAGGAGTGATGGGTATCACAGACCGCGCAGGGCCATGAACAGCATTGCTGCATGATCGAAAGATGGTGGGGCTGCGGGCAAAGAATGAGAAACTAATCTAGGGAGGGAGGGCCACACAAATAAAGCATGAACTGTGAAACCCCGTCAGAGTACTGAACAGGATGACCAAGATACTCCAGCAGCGATGGAGAGTGGAACTCTCCAATTACTCACAGAATTGCCTTCGCGCCATCAAAAAGGGCAGCAAAGAGACGAGGCCCACTTTGGAGAAAACGGAGGGCATTTATCAACAACTCCATCGCTATAAAGAGCTGGGCAAGTCTAGGATGTGTCAAAACAGAGCAAGTCTGGCCATTCAGTTGAGGGTTTTGACATCAGGGGTGTTAATACAGATAGACCATCACTTGCGAAGATTCAATTCCCATTCGTAAAATGTAAATGATTGCGTCTCCACAATGTTCATTTAGTTCAGAGGTCAAACGACATAATTCCTTTAGAGTCTTTCAATACTGTTACTGTGGAGATCACCAAAGTCAACAGCCACATGATGTCATTTCCTGCAATGTCCCTCAGTGCACACATTCAGGATGGTGGCATCTTTAAAGTCTTACATAGCTAGCAAGTGCGACACTTCTGTTTCTGTATTAGATACAATAGCTGTTTCTTTAGTTCAACAACATTTGCAAAAGCTTCAGAATGGGGCTTTTTCAACCGCACCGGACCATTGACTAATCCCAATGGACCCACAAAACGGAAATCACAGTACTGCGCTTCTGAAGAGGCCAGCCCAAACACTGGCTACCCAGCCCTGTATAGTGCTCTGCTGCTCTCGAGCTAGGTTTGTGCTTCAAACAATAAAATACATTTTAAAAAAACGTGTGCTCCTGGTCTGAATTCAATTGCTCGGGCATCCAGCCAGATTCACTCTTCTGCTCAGCTTCCAGTTGTGATAATGGCATCCGCGAATACGAGCCATCATGAAATGGTGCACCCTCTTTGGTGGTCCAGCAAATTATGCACAGCAACTCAACTAAGATTTTCAAACCTGTTTAGATAGGAAAATAAGATTGCAATATCCGTAGGTCAGTCACGAGATTCTTAAATGCAGAAAAGATGCCTGCATTTGTATTGCTTGAAGAGAGGATGTCGGTCCAAATGCACGTGGTCCCCCTGCATCATCATAGTGGCAGCATCGACGGGTCTGTGCCAAAGCAAATCACTGCTTTCCAAGCTATGCCACAAGTACCACCATGTTTGACTCAAGCGGTTTCCGGGCTTCCATGCCACATCAGAAAAAGCAGTGACCCTGAAAGGCTTAAGTAGCTGCCCATCCATATCAAGGAGTGCATGGGACCACCTCAGGTAATTAAGCACATCATCTCACGGCTCTGGTTAGACCACACAGTCTTCCAATGAACAATATTCAAAGTGTGCCAGACTCCTTCCTGCGCAGTGGGGAGACATACCATGTTCCTATGCTGTGGATTCATGCACGATACTGGATGGAAGGTTTTTGAATAAATCATAATCTCTGGCAGTGCTCCATGCAACCTTCCAAACCATAATTTTTCAGCTTGCCTCGCAATTTCAGAAGGGGCAAAACCACATGTCAATTTGGCTTGGTCTATGCCAAAAAGAAGGCCAAACTTGTTAGCTCACGAGGTCACAACCAACTTCGGGCAAGGCACAGAAGGCTTAATATGATGGCCTGGAGGGTGGTCCAGACCAATGTCTGGAGTTACAAGTCACTCCAAAAACGTCCATCCCTTAAACTTAAATTTTCTACGAATGGTAATATTCCTGTTATTAGGGTGAATGCACGCTCCCAAACCAGCAAGTAGTTGCCCGTCTAAGTTTCACTGCCAGCTCATGCAGGAAATCGTGCTTCCTCTCTGCGAAGGTGTTTATCTCCCTATGGGGGACATTGAGGATATCGTGTTTTATAATGCAACAAAGGAGCTAGTGTACTAATCTGTAGAAACGCAAAGCAGCACTTCAGCGATCTGTGGACCAAACATGAGCAGACTTTGTAAATATAAATTAAGAAGCCGGGAAGAATGCAGTTACATCCAGGTTCACGGTGCAGCAGATTAAATCCTTGAAGCAGGCCAAGAAAAGCAAGGAAATTAGGCCTCCGATCGAAATGCTGATGGAAAAAAGCAGGTACAATGGAAAGGAAACTCCTGATGAACTTTTGGATTCCCCTCAGGGATCGAAGGAGTGACTCTATAAGATTCCTGGGAAGCTGACGGGAAGAGAAAGAGGGCAGGTCACAAGGAGAGCGCCAACCAAAGATAATGGGGTACTGCCCCACTAAATCTTAAGGTGGAAGGAGAGCCAAAGTGTGGGCCGGCAATGGTAGAACAGTTTGGGAGCGAAACAGAGTGAGAATTAATCCTGGGCAAGGTGATGAAGAGGGAAACTGTGTGCTAGCATACATCACTGATCCTGGCCTTTGCGCAAGAGAACCAGACGACAGGTGCCAGAAGAGGCATTGAACTACTTCAAAACATTAATTTCATTCTGTATCCTGTGAAACGGGGGATGCCACAGGAGGACCAGACATATTGTGAAGGGTCCAGAGCAAGCCAAGACTCTGCTGAGAGAGTGAAGGGAAATCGAAGGCAGTCCAGGGAGGACGGAGAAGAAACAGTAGCCTTTGAGTCGTGGAGCTTGTGTATTATGAAAGGTATATTACAGCCTTGGTGCAGTGGTTTATATTGAGGGGCAAAAAGGAAAAGTCTAATTGCTGTAGTAGGATACACTGATGGGCAACTGGTCATTTGAGTTTTGGGCAAAAAGTGTACAGAAAATCATACGTACATGAAGAGCACACCTCGAAAGCACACCTCGAACCAGTCCTGCTGTGTCTCCCCCATTGCATGCTGGAACTTGTTAGGCCCATACACAATGGGGTAAAAAGGCACTCCAAGTCCCAGCATGCAATGGGAAAAAACAGGACTGTATTGAGTTGTCCCATGGAACTGGGAAACTTGCCAGCTAGGGAGCAAAGCGTGGAAAGGGGTCCCAAAGATGGTCTAATAGGAAACAGGGAAATCACGCTGGCATTGCGAATGCCCAATAGGGAGAACATAGTACACTCTACATTAGCTTTGCAGCTGGGAGGGGGTCAGTACAGCTCCACTCAGGCCCGAGAGTTCACTTGGGGGGCTACGCACTGTGCAGACAATGTATTCCTCTGCGGTGGGAGGCCACCGAATCTACCGCGCGCTCATTGCCATAAAAGTAATCACACACATTGTATTACACACACAGAGCCAGAACCCTGGACAGTTCACTCTGAAGGAGCCATTACACCGCGCGTATATAACTTACTGCGGCGAGCTAAAGGGCTGCCGTGGGCAGGCCGTGGACTCCGAAGTGAACAGGCAACCTGGCTAACAGCCGCACGGGGAAAGGAAAACATCGCATCTTTGCCAAACTGCTGTTTGGTTTTTGCTGGGGGCGGGGGAGGGGGTTATATGCGCATGCAGTCATTACAAACCAAGGCTAAGAGTACATTCACAGCAGCACCTTGTAGTCTAAAGCGGGCTTTATGAGGCCAGCACAAGAAAACTGGAATAACCCGGGACGCACGTGACCATTAACCGGCTCCTAAGCTGCTGAACTTTGACTTCCTGCATGAAACGCACCTTGCACCGGGAGAGCGCGAGGCGGCAGCGGGTTACTCATTAAGCGGCTGTACCAATAGCTGACTAGTACGAGTCACGATACTGCCCGGCTGGCGCTACCAGTGGGCGGGCGCCGTCCTCATATGGGGGAAATCTGTTGGGTCTGCAAAAAGTGCACAGCAATCTGTGCCCGAACCCTGACTTGTCGAGTTAACAGGGACCTTTGGACTTCAAGCAGCTATTGAGAAACGAGGTTTACTACCCCTGGAGCAGAGTGCCCTCATTTGCGCACCTCTGAACAGAAATAATCTTAAAATATCATAAAATGGTTAACTTGTGCAAGAGGCATGTCACTGGGGCACAACTTCGCCCCCATTTTAACACAAGTGCAGTGAGGTCACGGAGTAAACCAGCAGAGCTAGGTTTAATTGGCTATGTTATTGTTCTTCTTTTAAAAATGAAGTCAGTCTTGATGAAAGACCCCGGCCTGGGGGAACACACACATGGGGTGATGGGCGCAATACCGATTAAGAAAACCTGTGTCAGTAAAGTTTAAGAGACCAGATATACTGTGCTGTGCCACTCCATGGCATTGCCAAGCCGCCTACGCCTCTGATAAGGGTGTACGCACAAGATTAGATACCCTGCCTTAGATCAGCCCAGTGCAAAGTCAGGTACAATAAGGTAATGGAAAAACAATCATAAAAAGGAGCTCAAACAATTATTAGTCGATGCATAAAAATGATTGCCATGACTTTGGGAAAGGCAGCGCCCAGAGGGTGTGCAGTACAGCTTCTACCTAGTCTCGGCCCACAGGTCTCTTTCTCGGGTTATCCATTAACAGTTCGCCCTGAAATGTGTCAGCGCCACCCTGTGCAGTCCCAGAATGAAGAAAAGCCTCATATTTTAGCATAAGGCAATAAAACTGCACTAGCACAGCGATGACTGGCGCGTGTATGCATCACAGGTAAAGAAGGCAGTCAAGACTTCCCAGCAGTATTTTGTCTGGTTCCCATAGTTATAAAATTGTGAAATGCTAAATTAAATGAGATTACACTCATTGAAAAGCTCATGTGCATGGTGTACTTCATTTGTATAGTAACAAAATATGAGTATTTAACCAAGAATGCAGGATTGGCACCTGGCCACAACCAGTATTATAGCTAGTGATCAAATGATACCTTGATCATTCTCAACAGGGGAGGGTTAAGTTACCTAGAATAGAAACGCCCTGCGGTCATGCTGCATCCCCCAGCACGCCTCCCACCACCACAGCTCCCATTCCTCTAAGCTCAAAGGCTGCCTCCATTGCAGACACAGATGGATTCTGTAAAGCACCGATGCAGTGCTTCCAAGAGGCTTAGGTCATGAATGACACGGAGCCCGGTCTTTTTTTAGGAAGGCTTTCCTTAAAAAACAAGATTTGCAATTCTAACTTTCTCATCATAAGTATGGGCCTACATGCTGCAGCATGCAAAGCCAGCTCAGGGATCACAGGTTTGTTTTGGAAGCAAGACAGCATAGAGCAACACGTTTGAATCCTGGTCCTGCGCTTAGAGAATGGTCTTCGGTAGTAAGCACATTATAAAAGATTAATCAAAAGCATTGCTGCTAAACCACCCAGCTGAATTAAAATATACACTACATGCTGGAAAGCATTGTTCATAAGCTTCTAGAAGCACGTTTCCTACAGCTCATAATTGTATTTAAGGGGCACCTGGTTCAAAATACTGCCACCACGGGCCGTTTGCACTCGCCCCTGGAGGTTATAGAAGCACTTCAGTGTATTTGCAGCCGACCACCAGCGTGCTGCGGGTAGGACGACGGTTCAATGCATCAGCTGAACCATACTAATTCCAGTACCTCCAGTGATCCAAAGCAGCAGTGCTACAGGGGCAGAGTTATCCAAAACCAGAAGCGCGTGACCCCACAATCCACCAAGGAGCTAGCTACAGCGCACCTTGAATGCCAAGGAACAAAACAACATTTGAGGTTTATAAAACTAAGCTTATTCTATAGATTGCTTCCTTTTACATAATGAATCACTTAGAATGGGAGCAGTGTCTGACCCAAATTGAACTGGGTGGCGCCCCTAGCGAACCCAACTGGTGCCTGGCCCAATGGATAAACACAGACGGACATTATGGGTGTGTTTCTTCATCCATGTGTAGTAAGTAGCCTTCCCAACACAGGGAGGGAGTGCAGCAGCTGGCCCAACTGCAAACTCAGTGGGTGGGAGCATGGCTTGGGCCAAGGGGAGCACTGGACCAGGCAGTCTTCCCAGTGGCCCGGGAAAATTGAGGGCTGCTTGGAGGAGTAGGGGCGCCACTGGGCCAAATAGAAAAAAACGCCTGCTCTCTTCTCTGGGACTTAACCAATAACACAAGCAGCCCATCCTTTCGTGCACCAAGTACCTGCCTGCTGTGATCCGGGCAGGCAGTGAAATCCGAAAAGGTAACCCGAGGGGGAAACAAAACACAAGCAGAGGAGCCCACAACAGGCCAGAAAAGGTCAGCTTCGCGTATCCCAATCACAAGGCGTCACGTTACGTGTTCAGTGCACCTGCTCTGCATAGTATGTCATGCGCACGTCATGCTTGGCGAACTCTTCCGAGAAGACTAATTCGCGACACCGCTCCTTGCATACACACCCCGGGGACACATCAAGGGGACATGGGGCCGGGTTTCCTATAATAATTATTGATACGGACCGTCGGGAAACACGTATCAATAGATACGCGCTGCCCTTCCGGAAATGCCCAAATCTCACACACGTATCACACGGGACGCCGCGAACCCCGTCCAACCCCCTCTTTCCGGGACTCTGAAATGCTGGCGGCAGGTGAGTGGAGCCTCGAGTCGGAAAGTGTACACAAGAGGAAGAAGGAGGGAAACGCACCTTTCTCTCCTGGGGCTGGAATGCCATCAGTGTCCTTCCCATCGCTGGCCGGGAGCTGGGCGCAGCAGGCGGCAAGTGGCAGCACCCCAGCGAGAGCGCGCGGCGTGTCCTCGCAGTCACGAGCTGCGCCGCCGCCGTCCCACGCGCCCCGCCTCGCCATTGGCCGGCGGGCGGCGGCCCTTCCCGTTCCTCGCGAGTCATTCGCCGAGGGCACCTGAGCGGGGCGTGGCCACTCGGGCAGGCAGGCAGGGCGCTGACCCAGCCGCCAGATGCGCAGGGTTCCGCGGCGGCTTCCACCGGAGTACAAGTGCCTGGCAACGGTGCTTGACGCCCTCAGAGAGATGGTAACTGGCAATGCACCAGAGAACGTTCCTGCACTCCAAATCGGACCTGTTGGGCATGGGAGTAGCACGTTAGGTGGACAAAATGAACTCCTTGCTAGCACAAACTCTGTACTGGTTTGAGCAGGTGAGGAGGGCATATTTAGTCCAACAATGCCTTTAAAAAAGCACAATTGGCATTATAGTGATGGTACAGTGGGGGTTGGCAGACACGCAGTCAAATATCTTAGTTTTCCTACGTACATGTGCACAGGCTTGCTTCCTTGGTTTATGAATGGCATTTAACAGAATGCCATTCATCCAATGTGACATTTCCATCCTCCAGGTCTTCCCTTTACATCTCATCCCAAGGGCAGGACACCTGTCCAGTCCTAAGGTGTCCTGTGCAGTTTTCTGGGCGTGTGTTGTAATGATTTCTACAAGACAATCCCATGTCTGTCGTGAAGCCATCTATACAACCTACTCGTACGGGAAGAATGTCCGGGTTTTGCTTGTTCCTGTGTTTACCTTTGCACTTCAACTTTGTGGTACTTTATGTGGTGTGCAGAGAACATGAAACGAACCATGCAACGTTCTCGGCACTTCGTTGCCTTTTCTCTGGGGGTTCGCGACTTGCCAAAGAGTGCTTAATAGCTTTTCTGCACAAATGCATATCCCGTGATTATCTATAGTTATTATTAACCACCTCGCTGCTTTCTTTTGACTTCATTATAATTTATACACCACACGGGTGCCGCAGACTGTTTTCCCAGCTGGGAGGCAAGTGTAGGCGCCCACACATGTTGGAACGGGCCACCACCAGCCCAGCCACCTTCACTTCGGCTGGCTGTTTGCCTGGATGCCGCGTGCAAAGGATAATCATGGAAAAAGAAGTTTCAATCTGGGAAGAGGGAGGCAGAAGTCTTCCCGGACACTATTGAGGACACCGTGGCAATGACAGGAGCTCAGAGTCCGCAGGGCTGCCTAGGTTATTTGCTTCGTTCTATCACCATCTATCTCTGTTTCGTGCCTCTTTAAAAATGTACCTACTTCAACATCCCTGAATGGATGTCACCTGGATTTGATTGTTCAATTGCTTATCCATGTTTATTGTACGGTATACTGCTTTTAATTGTTCAGCGCTTTGGCTTAAATTAAGGCGCTTTATAAAACACAAATAAAATACAAAATAGAAGGGAAAAGGCCCCAATTCTGAAGACCACGATTTTCCTGATTTGATGTAAGATTTACCATTCAAATCACTCCAGCGGGGTCAGCCAAGTGACATTTTGGTCCATCTACTTTTGGATCGGATTTGGGTTTTATTTATCGGGAACCTAGCTCGGAAGCCTTGAAGCGCTGCACATATGTAGTAAGAAGGGGATTTACAATACATGGCACGGGATGCTCCCGCCACAGGTGTGGGATGCGATGTGAGGATGCAAGGGGCCTAGGTAGCACCTAGGTATTGACTGAAGAGTAAGGTCTCTAGTTCCTTCCTGAACTGTAAGCGTGTCAGCACAGCCAGGATTGCCACCATGGTGGTGTCCCAGTAGGCATGGGTGTAGGAATAAATCTGTTCTAGTTTTTTCCCTACGTGACAGTTTTGCCTGACGTCTAGCAATGGCCTGGCTCTTGGGAGGCCACGGTGCATGACCCACCTGAGATACAAAGTAGTGCAGCTAGGTAGGCCGGTGTGTGGGCAGTGATATACTTATTGGTAGTGCAGTCTTCATATTCTGGCTAGCATGGGAATCTAGTGATACTATTAAGATGGGAGAAATGTGGGCCATTTCTTGTTTCACAATTTTGCGTTGTGCAGTGGCGTTCTTGAAGGCCACACGCGATGTTCCCCCAGAATGTCAGTGAGAAGGGCATTTCCCCATCGATGTGGGCAATTACCAGCGCCTGGACTGTGGTTCTGAAGCCCTGAGGTGACAGTAAGGGTTTTATGTTCCAGGGGATGGTGAGCACGTACCAGACGGCACGTTTGTTCATATGCTGTTGGAAGGAAGAAATGATGTAAGGTAATGTGTGAAGTCGACCAGGTGGATTTGGTGTAGTCACCTTGAATAGTATCCTGCTTAAATGGGTGCCCGAGCAGGACACATCATATGTTTGTGCTATTGAGCTTCAGGTACGTGCGCGTCATCCAGGCTTGCATGGAGGAGAAGCAATTCTTGATGTGCGAGATGTCCTCGATAATACTGGCTTGTAGGTATAATTGAGTATCAGCTGTCTATTGGTGGAGTGAGAACTCAGGGTCATTGAGGAGGGACCCTAATATTTCCATGTATAGAGTCAAGACAACTGGAGAAAGTGCTGAGCCTTGTGGGACTCTACAGGTTCTGAGGGTGGTCTGAACTGAAGTTGCTCATCTGGTTGGATTGGTACCTGTCCAAGAGGTAAGATGAAAACATGTTCATTCTGTGCGCAAGCAGGCTGGTCGTTGTGAGGTGATCAGCCATGTCAAGAGCAGCCAAGAGGTCAAGTAGGACCAGGACGCATGATTCATCTTTATCCATTACATGAAGGGTGTCATTTTTGAGCTGGGTGGTGCCTGTTTCAGTGCTCCATTTTGGTCAAACCCAGATTAGTAAATCACAGAGAAGATAGTGTTGGTCATTGGTTTTTCAAATTGATGGAATGCCACATCTTTGTTCAGTGGCTTGCGAGATTGCCTAGGTCCAAGGCATATTCTGTGAGAAGAGTGCCATTAGTTCTGTTTTTAAGGTGCTTGGGGAGATGTATTCTGTGAGTAAGACATTTACTATTTCAAGGAAGGGGTGAGGATGACAGTAGGGGGGGATCATCTTTGAATACATTTAGTTTAAGTGATTCAAGGGTGTCAGCAAGATCGTTGGAGATGAGGGGAGTGAAGGTGGTCGAGGTTGTGTTCCATGCTGAGGAATTGAGAGCCAGGGAGACATAAAATGCAACAACCAATCAATACGGCCCAAATCTGTCTAGTTTGTTGATGAAAATGTTTAGCATTGCATGTTTATGCAGATGTAGGGATTACTGGGTGGGGCCAGAGTGTATGAGCTTTGTTTCACTGCTGTGAAGAGCGCTTAGCTCATGTTGCCCATCAAGATACTTTATGAGCAATATGTGGTTTGTCTTCAATGAATTGATACCGACACACACTGAGGCTTTGAGGGAGAGGAGGCCTTTGTTCCTCCACATTTTACACCAGCGTTTCAATGACCGGTTCGTATTCTTATAGTTGGTTATTTGTTCTGTGTACCATGGGGCAGAGGTTTTACCCCCTGATGCAACGTAGTTTCAAGGGGGGATGCAGATCAACCACTTCTGTTCTGGTTTGGCTAAGAGTTGATGAGAGCGTTGTTAGCTGTGCTGGACTTTGTTAGAAATGATAGTTTGTGTTCCAGTACTTCCAAGGGGAAGTGCTTAAAGGAGTGACTCGAGGACTTGGTGGGATTACCATGTCCTTATTGGATGGGAGGGTATGCATAAGAGGAATGGGGATGGTAGCATGGGCTGTTCTGTCAAGTGGGATATGGTTAATACTTGGCATAAGGGGGGAATGCTGAGAACATGAGGTCCATCAAGTTTCCCATTGTGTGGGCAGGTGTTGAGACTACATGAGGTGCAAGAACTTGTCCCTGCTGCTTGGGTCCCTGGCAGATTGAAGCCATCAAGGAAGATGTTTGTTGAATTTGCAATTGATGCTATGGTAATGAGGTCCGAACCGTCATTGAAAAATGACCCACAACTGTGAGGTGGGTGGTAGATCATATGGAATGTGGAGGTTTGATTATGTTATAGTGGAAGGTGGCATGAGAGAAGCTTGAAGGAGTTTGTGACTGTTTGGTGGCACATGGTATAGGACCAGCCACGATTTGTGGCAGATAGCCACACCTCTGCCTACTTTCCTTTTCCAGTCAATATGTTGCATGCTTTATCCAGGTGAGATGAGGGGGTTGAGAGACAAGTTTCCTCAATAAAAATGGCATAGAGTTTGGGTGTGCGACGACGCTGGCATTAAGATGGATGGCCAAGTGCATACTTTGCATTAGGGTGAAAGAGGTGGGGTAATGGAGCATCCACTAGAAGCTATAGAGATAGCCCGAGATAATATGCAGACTAGGGCGGAGGATAACTCTGCTTCTATGACTAGATCTGAGGCTTTGAGGTCGTGCTGAGATTTGTAGGAGACACACGAGTACTGGATTTCACTCTGTTCAAACTTGTGATGGCCACATGAATAAAGGTGATAATATTACGTTGGAGGCTCCTCAAAATGGCACTTTGGAGGATAAAGGTTTAAGTACCCCTGATTGTGATAACACAAGGGTCGAAGTTCCAGCACAGGTCAGCAAAGAGGCTTTTTCGCTATTATTGCCTCCTGTGGTCAGCGATGGCAAGCCAGGGACTCCCGGCATGGGTTTATCTAAATACTCTAGGCGTAAAGCTGTAGGAAGATATCAACTGAATATTTTACTACTTAATACAAGATCATTAGTCAAACATGCCTCCGGAGTGGCCGATTACATTATGAACATAATATTGATATCTGTGCCATAACTGAGACATGACTCAATGAGGCAGCCGGGCCCTCCATGATCCTTGCTACACCTAGTAATTACATCATGCAATATAAGACCAGGCAGTTCCAAACAGGGGGAGGTGTGGCCTTCATTCATAAAATCAACATATGGTATATGGGAAACAGATATCACTAGTCCAGACGAGGTGCAATACACTCCTTATTAAGGTACGGATGGAAGGCACAGTAATAGTAAATATCCTGCTAATATTCAGGCCCTTCACATCCATGATGGACTATATAACTCAACTAAGCAATGGAAGTATCAAATTGCCTAAACAATTCTCGAGATTCATGTTGATTGGCGATTTTAAACTTCGGAAAGGTAAGAAGAATGATGCACAGGCCTTCGAGTTGGAGAACATGCTAACTAGACTGGGTTTCTTCCTACATATTGAAAACGCTACCCACTTAAAGGGTAATATATGCATTGGATTGTGACATACAATATCACATTAAGTAAACCTATCATTACGCCATGTCCATGATCTGATCATTTTTATTCACTGCTCCATACTTTCTCATAACCACATTAAGCCTGTTGTTGTGCCAAAAAATGGATCATCTTAAGAAACCCCGGAAAGGTGAAGCCAGACAACATGCAGTAATGGACTGTTCCTCTAATAAATGACTTCCCCAATTTACACACCTCTGAAAAACGTTCTAAATCCAATCAAGAGACAACGAAGAGGGCCATGAATTCTCTGGCCCCATTAAAAAGTAAAATGATAGCTCTTAAGAAAAAGAACATGTTGTTCTCCTCTGAGTTGGAAGGTTCTTAGGATGTCATGATGCCTACCTCTAAGGAGCCAGGTCCGACCCAGCAACCCCAGAGGCAGGCATCATTCCCCCCAGGGAAGTGCCAGAGGGCCCAAGCTGGGGCCCTTTGGACACAGTCCTGGCGCCTGAGGCGCCAGGCTCATGTTGGACCCCTGTCCTGGCGCATTAGGCGCCAGGCTCACAAGTGTTTTAATGTGCACTTACCTGATGCAGACCATGCTGCTACATCCAGGCCCTCTTGAGGCCTGAATGGAACTACTTTACCTGTGGGACTACTTTCCCCTGGGTGTGGTCGGGGAAGGATACATACCTGATCGGTGGAAGGATACATACCTGGAACTTCTTCCAAAGCTATTTAAACCACGCCCGATCAGCAACTCATGCTTCGCGTTGTTCTGCTCCTCGCAGCTGGACGCTCACCGTGTCAGCTCCTGCATCTGGACTTCAGCCACGCCTGTCAGCATCCTGGGTCACCTGCTAAGAGAGAATTGGAGAGAAAGAAGACCTTACCTGCTAAAGTTGCATCAAGGAGACATCACTCCGACAATCCTGAAAGGGAAGACATCATTTTAAAAGCATTTCGCTTCGATCGCTGCAGCGCTGCATTTCACTCCCCTTTTCTGGGCACCTCCATCTTCAGCAGCGATCATCCGGATCCGCAGCCACTTCCCAGAGCCTAGAGAGAAAGAGACAAGAACACAAGGTGAGAGAAGGAAGGGAATAGGAAAAGCTCAGTTTCCTTCTAAGACTTACCTGTTGGGTCATTCCCATTTCATTTCGGGTCCTGCCGCTTCCTGGCATTCCGGACCCCGGCCCCTATGGGGAAAAAAGACAAAGACATTGAATGAGCGAATGCAAAGACATTACCCGAACGCTCATCCAGAACTTACCTGTCATTTACTGGAACTGCACGTTTCACTTCGGGTCGGCGCCATATCTCTGGCATTCCGAACCCCGGCCCCTAAGGGGGAAAAAGACATAAGCGTAAGCGCTTGCTGCAATAAGACAATGAACATTATTATTAAGCTTGAACTTTTGAACTTGCTACAGAACTCTTACAGCGCCTTACCTGAATAGTCAAGCTTATTTGAACTCCCATCAAACCTCAATCCAGTGAAGTAACTGGGTTTCAACGCGCCCCTGCATCAGAAGCAGGATGGAGAACTCATCCTTCCAGACCCTAAGGTGAGACTTCACGGGGAATCGAGGAAGGGTATCGTGGAGGGTTGGAAGGGAGTGGGAGGCTTGAACATTATTCCGTCAGTGGGTAATACTCCCTTTTCACGCACAGGGGAATATTCCTGCGAGCCAGAGAGTCCATCTTCAGAGCCCTGCGCTTCACCATAGAAGAAGCATCAGCACTCGAAGCCAGACCTGCGCCTCCGTGGGAATCAGGTGAGCGTGACAAGGACCTGTAAAAGGAAGGGTTTTTATATTTGGAAACGCTCACAATCAGTTGGCGATAAGCTCATATAGAGCCTGAATGCTAAAATGTATAAAATGGCAGTGATACAAGCTAAAAAAGATACTATCGAATCAAGAATAGAAAAGGCTTAATAGGATTCCAAGGAAATATTCGCAATTCGTAAGGAATTAGAAAAGCCCCTGATAATACTTGCAAGCTGCCAGTTAAAGATAAAGCATGATGTACATCAATTCAGGACGCGATGTTAAAGAAACTGGAGACAATACAATGTAACATACAGAATATTTGATTAGCTACAGACTCTATGGTTTCGGTGCACTGTGATGGCCGCATAGTAATGACATGTGTTCCACAATTGTAGGCAATCCCCACTTTCAATTTCAGAACGGTGACGGATGGAGAACTTAGGCCGATCTTGAGCAACCTTAAACATACGAACTGTAAGGGGGATATTAATCACTTATTAGCATCTTAACCAAAATTGTTAACACCTCATTGAGTGAATGCCATGTACAGTTGGACCTCAAAAAGGCACGGATAACACAGTTATTAAAAAAGCCAGGACTAGACCCAGACATACCAGGTAGTTATAGAACTATCACTAATACCCCATTTCTGTTGAAGATTCTGTATAGGGTGGCCTACCAACAAATATTAGACCATTTGACAAAACATGTTGTCCTTACCAATTGGCAGTCTGGGTTTAGACCAGGCTTCAGCACTGAACTGGCTCTTTTGGACTTGAAGTTGAACATGCTGCGCTACATGGATTATGGACAAACAATTCTACCGATGGTATTAGACCCCTCAACTGCATTTGATTTGATGGAACATTCACTTTTGTTGCACAGACTGAAGGAGGTGGAACACTTTGGTGTAGATGAAGTGGCTTGGGTACAATCCTTCTTAGAGAGTAGATCTGTTAAGGTCTGAAGTGGCACCATGTAGGCCTCCCTAGCTCACTTGCCCTATGGTGTACTATAGAGGAGGAGCCAAGCACCCCCACCTCAACCGTCACGCCTATATTACCTGTACGTTAGAAACCAGAGTATGTGACATACACAGAACAGTTCAAACCACAAAGGCCAAAAGGAATCCTAGGGGCAAGATTCCGATTGAGAAAACCATACCTGCATACGAGAAAATATGATGGTTGTTTAAATGAGATTCCTGAAGAAGCAGTGCAAATAAACGGCAAAGATGAGTGGTAACGTCACCAACCACCACCAGTATACGTCACACAGAGCTGAGCTGATGTACATAGAAGAGATGCAGAGACAAGAGAATGAAGATATTCTATAAGGCATCAAGAAAGTACCAAGGATAAGTGCCATTTCGGGACCGAAGTGAAGAAGCTTATGCCACAGAAACAGATGAAGACATCAAGCTATTTTACACGTGTACAGATGCAAAAGAAACACAAGCAGATGAAGTAATCTTGAGGCTAGCTTTATAGTGAATAGATTGCGGCAAGCATATATATTATATATATATATATAATAGCAATGCTGGACAGTAGCAAAAAGACCTAATTTCTAGTATGTCACAGTTAAAAAGCAATTGAATTACAAAGTGAATCTCAGCAGACAGGGTTGGATGAGCCAAGAAGCCACAGTCTTATCAATCTGGAGTAAACCGACATTGGATACAAATCGTGTGAAAGAACAGAACTCTTGTTCAGAAGTCATGAACAAAACAAGACAGGCATCAAAGGTTCACTAAAAAATAGTATTTTAAATACACTAGAAGCTCGATTTCATGGTTTCCACTCAAGTGGAAGAAAGAAGTTGGATGAATTAGATGCTCACGCCTACGCACGAGGGCAGAGCGTGCCTTCACTCCTTGAATTTCTCAGAGCTAAAAACACTCTCACGGCCGAGCTTCAAAGCCTAATTGACAGTAGACCACTGAGGTGATGATGGATTGCTATGCTAATTGATGGGAAGCAATGGTTAAGGTGAGCTCACCAGCACCCAGGTGGCCAACCTGCATGCTGCTAGACGTAGGTGAAAATGTACTGACGGAGGTTAGAGCGCCAACCAATGACAGAGGACCGCATAATTAAGGGTCCTATAGTTGTGTAACCAATGGTACGTCGTATATTTAGTGACGTTCATAGTGCTCATCTTTAGGGAAGGGCTTAGTTGCCCCACCTGATGTTAAGTAACCAATTACCTTCACTCACTCTCCCATACTAGTATGGATCGTATACTTAGATTTTCACTGAGAGCCTATCACCCATACTCATAGGTTTTTGTAGTTTGCCACGTGGGATGACATTAGTTAAACGTAGGTTAACGTCACTGATGAGTTTTGTGTATAAAATATCAGTTTTTACTAGAATGCATTGAGTAAGAGGATCGAGCGAGTTCGTTGATGTTTGTTGTACTGCCTGTTTTAGATAATTGATATTGAAACAGTTTTCCTTTTGCCAACTACCCGAGTCATTTCGATTATTGATGTATGAATAAAAATCTGCATCCCCATCCATCTCCCGGCTAATTGCTACTCATCTTGAAGGGTTGGGTTATCCAGTTCAGTACCACATGAAGCTTGCCTATCTTCATCCCTCTATAACATGTTCACTGCCCCACTGTGTTAAATACTAGAGAATAAGGGCATATGCTTTTCCAACTATGCAGATAATATGCAGTGCATCATTCCCTTATCAGGGAGGATACGCTTGCCATCAATAAGATATTTGATCTCATCCAGCGGTAGATGAGGGAGAATGGGCTTCAATTTTGTCGTTGTTAAGCGCAATTTATGATTATTGGGACAAACCCCAGAATCTCCAGACTAGCAGAGAATATTTAGAGTTCAAAATAGCAGACAGCAAAATCTCTACTAAAAAGAAGATTAAAACGCTCCGAGTTTTCTTTGATCAAAATCTCACTATGAAAACCCAAATTAATAACCTTGTCTCTACGTCTTCCTATTATATTATATAAGACTACTGTCTCACATACGTCCATATCTATCTATCTATCTACTAAGTGCACTGAGACTATTGCCAGAGAATGTATGGGCTCAAAGGTAGATTATTGCAGCAGTCTCCTAACCAGAGAAAGGGGATATTGCAAGACTCCAGGTCACACAGAACAGTGCTATTAGAGCCATAGTTGGACTCAGAAAATATGATCATATCTCAGAAGCTAGGACGAGGTTACATTGGCTCCTGGTTGAGGCTAGGATACACTTTCGTCTGCTCACTGGCGTACAAATATTTGGAGGACTCAAACCCACAATACCTGACAGAAAATAATCAAGACACCGTTTGGAAAATGTTTTAGATTGGATAACACTAACTTGTTCATTGTCCCAAGAGCTAAGCTGGCTCAAGTTAATAAAGTTGTGGATGGAACTCAATTCCACCTGAACTCAGAGGTGAAAAATCGCTGGATAAGTTTAAGAAAAGGAAGACCCTTCTCTTTAGATAACCCTGTATGTTAGGCAGCGCTTCTCATGTTGGACAGCCTGTTTTTATGTGATTTCTTTTTTTATCTCCTGTAGTTTTTTTTCCCTGCCCTACAGGTTGCCATCTTCTGTGCACGGTATGAATCAATTAAAGTAAAGTGTGTTAAGGAGAGAGCTGTGGTTGAAATTGAGAAGATTTGCAATGCGTTGGTGCAGCAAGCGTTTTTGACCTTGTGTCCTCATGAGTGCGTAGATGGACTGTGGCTGTAGAGGAGACATTGTAAGTTTGCCCGACATTGGAGAAGTAGGGGTTTGAGCCCTTCGCTCTGTCCAGGCATAAAGACTCAATGCCCTTGTCTTCATCCTTAGCGGAGGACACCAGCGATATGAACGCCTAGGGAAGGGTAACTAAAAGGGAGAGCAGGTGGCATTGATTGTCTGCTCAGATAGAGTATGTGGTGCTGGTCACACGAGCAGGGACACTCCTCCGAGCCTAGTGGAGAAGCATTCCAAGGGAAGTGAAAACAAATCAAGCTCTTTCGTCACAGGCCCGAGAAAGCAGAGCTACACAAAATCGAATGCGAAAAGCTAGAGAAGCCGGAGCTGGTCACATGACCAAAAACACTCCTCAGAGCCTGGCAGGGAGCCAGAATGCAAAAGGATATGGCATTAGTTGTAGCCAGTGATAGAAGGTGAAATAAAATGTTTTTAATCGACTGCATATTTAAGATAATTTGTGTTCTTATATAGTGCTTTATGCCAGATTCCTCGAACTTCTAAGGGCTTCAATACCCGATGTTGCCGAATATCAATCTTAGAAGGCTGAGAGGCCGGGTCTGCCTTCCCGTTTGAACTTGCAAAGTGCAGGCTGACCCCGAGAGGCACGAGCACTCAATGCATACGTTCACCACTCTAACATGCACGCTAGTCCCTAGACGTGCCAGCGGGTAGAGATACACACTGAAAGACGTCGAGACAAGTCTGTGCCCTGATGCACAACAGAGTTTAAGGGCCTAGGCCCTAGGCATTGATGGAATCTCCTGTAGAGATTGGGTTTTGCCTAATAAAAGGGGGCACGGCAGTCAACAACAGGGCTGTACAAAGCCATGCTGGACGGCAGTACATGCTGCAGTGACCCAACAGAACCAGTGCTGCCACACCGTCAGACTCCACCATGGCATACTGCTCCTCCAACATAGCTGCCAAGACAGAATTCGCACCAGGTCCTGCCCAAAGCATCCCATCTGCCACACGTAGGTGTTGGATTTATAAGGCACACATCTAGCTAGGAAGCAGCAAAGCTCTAAACACTACTCAGTTGTATAAGCGCCTAACAAATGCTCCATAAATACAATGAGTATACACAGGGGAAGCAGAGCAGCTGGAATGGCTGGAATGGGAGAGGAGAGCAGGGCGCTGGAGTGGAAGGAAGGGCACGGTATCCCTCCATATGCGGAAGGGACTGGTCACCGTACTTCTAGATTATACTCGGGTTCGGTCGTCAGCATGAAGCTTCTCCCAATTATTACATCATGCATGATGCGTAGACATTTGGCATGTTCAGCCATGGGTGGCCCGCCATGGCGCATCCCGTAAGCACTCACTTATGCAGGCTGGCCCATTTCCCTGCCCTCCCAATGCTGACGGATTCGGGGCCAGAGGCAAGAATGTAGGGATGCTACAGACTTGCAAAATGTGACCAAGGGAAGCGCTTGCAGTAGAAGCAGGGTCCTAGAGAACTCGGCCACAGTGGTGGCGGGACCTCTGCGACATCAAGCACCACATGGAATCAAGCTCCTCACTCAATATGGTCATGCGATGGCAAAGATAAAACTTGTCTTTGAACAGCTCACAAAACTGAGAAGAAAATAGGACTTTCCGATTGCTTTTGGGCCTTGAGAAAGCAAAGGATCAGGCGTGAAACACCTGTTGGGTGATGTGCACCACACGCTTCAGTTCCTTCATTAAAACCAGACAACGCTTGACATGCAATGTATGGACGTATTATTTACTGACGCTGGGTTCATATTGCAATGAATCAAAATAGAATGAATGCTTTAGAAGCGCAGACAAGGAGACGGACACATGCCACTCAAGACTGCTACTCTCTCTCGACAGGCTCTGCTAAAGGCTTTTTCAACAGTCTAGCAGCTTGGCCCGCTTTGACCCCTGCTTAGGGGCGACCACTACTCTAAAGCTGCGTTGCTGGAAGTCAATGTGATGTTTAAGGCTCAACAGCACATTCGCCGTTCCTAGGAGTAACCGTCTCCAGCCAGAGGTGTCACTGAATTTCACTGAGTGTGCATTCTAAGAGGAGGGCAACAGGGTAAAACCCAATGGGTGTTGCCACATTGCAACACTTGCGGTCCAATAGGCCCTGGATATTTCTACGCACTTTCGGAATCTTCGCTGAGAGGCAGTGTGCCAGTGAATAGACAAGAGTGTGAGTAGGCAAGCACCATGGATTTTTCTAAATCATGCCAACCTGTTGAATAAATCCATTCTGAGTGAAAGCGCTTCGGAGTTTCTGCCTGAAAAACGTTCCTCTCATGCTGACCCAGAGTATATGCAGTGCCACCATAGTTACTGGAATTGTGCAATTTTGTCTGAGTAACGATTTTGGAAACTGGATTATGCTAATAAATTTTAAGTGATTTTTGCTGCTGCGAATGGAATCATTCAGAGTCCCTTCTTAGGGGTGGGTTTTGTAGGGTCACCAGATGTCCCGGTTTTACCGGAATTGCGTCCTCTGCCCCCCTTCCTGGTTTTGGGGAAAGGGAGGGGTTTTAATCGCCAGCAATTATAAAGTAAATAAACATTATTAGTTCTTCAGAATGTTGTCAATTGAAGATGGGTTCGAACTCGCAACTTTCCAAGTCCCAGCAGCATGTATTAACTGCTTGGGCCACAGAGATAGGCTGAGAAGCAGGTAGATTGTAAGGCATGTCATTTCAAACAGAGCAACAGCTTCTTTGTTAGTTGTGTGCTTTAAAATAAAAAAATAAAGTGTGTTATAGTTAAGCTGCTCAAACTTTTACACTCAATACCTATAACATTGAAGAGCATTGTATACATATAACATGAAAATACATCAGTCAATCACAAATACTTCAAATATATCATGCTTCTTATGTACGTGCTATTAACAGTCAATCAAAACTGCACAATTTGTATGCAGATACTGTAGAGTGGGGATGTCGGTAGGTCGGGTAGGGGGGGGGAGTGGGTTAGTCCTTTTGTGTTTTTGGCCATCCCATTTTCTTATTTGGTCACCATAGAGCAGTGGTCTTCAAACTGTGGGGATTAAAACGGGATTACGGTGACTGTTTTTAATAGAAAATAGAGACATATATGGCTTGTGGGGGACCCAGAAACCATATTTACACTCAAGGGGCGAGGGGTATGATTTTGAGAGCTGTGAAGGGGGCAGTGCCCAGGGTGAAAATAAATATGGTGCCACCGACCCGCCAAGGTGGCAGGGGGTGCCAAATTTAGGGTTGCGCTGGTACCGCTGCCCCGCAAGCAGAGGGCATCCTGGCTGCCCCATGGCTGGTGTAGCAGTGGTGCTCTAGTGAAATGGAAAGCACCCTGCTCCCGTGCTGGAGCAAGGCGCTCATGTTTTACTTGGGGCACTGCTGCGACGCCAGCAGGGGACTGCCTTTGAAAGGCTGCCCTATGCGGATGTAGCCCCAGCACTGTATTGAAATGGAAAGCGCCCCACTCTCGCGCGTTTCTTCTTAATAGGCGCAGCTTCACCACGCCAGTTCAGGGGAGCCCTTGAAGGACTTTGCGAGCTGGCGTGGCAGGGGGGGGGGGGGGCTAATGTAGCACCCTGGGTGACTGCCCCGATCCCCCATGACTAAAACCGGCACTGGTAGGCCTCTCGGGCTAGCGTTAAGGTTGTTCAGATCTGAGCAGGCAGGTGTGAGCTGGATGAGTGCTTTGTATTTTCAATGGCTCGGACTGGCCCTCAACCAGAGCGAGGCTGCCCATAAAGATTGGCTCCAAATAGTGCAGCATTAAAGGCCCTCAGGAAGGAATGGCTTGCGTGTCATATACAGTGACGGAGGACTCCTAGTAAAGCGGCTCCTACCGACACTGCGACATCCGCTGGTCACCCTGGCTAATGTAAGTATGAGGCCCAATTCCCCATCCATCCACCCCCGACCCCCTCCACGCCCGCGCATGGCTTTGTGGCACTTTATTTTACAGCCATTACCGGCTCCCATGAAGCACACGTTCTTTGCAGATAAAAACAAACTGTACACCATTACTCAACAGCGTTGATGCTCATGTTATTACCATCCAATGGTAAGAGACTGAGGGCCTGATTCACAGAAGCGTTTTATAATGGCACAATCCCATAGGAAAACCTTCTGTGAACCAGGCCCTAAGTCGACTCGAGCTCAATTCGAACGCGTGACCGGCCGGAGAGCAGAGGGACTCAGCAGCAGGCGATCAGTTCATAACGCCCCTTCACGAGTGCACCGGAAGGAGGAATATAAAACAGGCTCACTGGGGGAGCGGCTGAAAAGGGGGCCATTATAGTGCAGGAGTGAACCAGGCGGCTTGCAGTGAGCGAAAAGGCGCACGGCTAGACACTGTTCTGTACATAACAACCGCACACGAGGCCCCAGCAGCACTTAAGCAAAGCAAACAACACACCTTTCTAAGCAGTTAAGGGAGGGAACGCACACGTGAACCCCTCTGAAAGGAGCATGCGCCAGTTCAGTGAGCAGGGGAGGCAGCCAACGGGAAAAGCAACACAAAAAAAGGTGTGTTGCACTGCGGTATGATTGATAGGGTGAAAGCGTTACCAGCCCTAAAACAAACGGTAGAGCAAACGAAATGAGCCAACGTTTGGTCCGATTCTCAGCCTTCAGAGAGAGGGTGGCGGGGACGAGGTAGCTTTCAAAGGCGAACACCTTAATGTCGCAGCAAAGCACAGGCGCAGTATTGTGGTGACGCAACACTCAAGACACGCATCTCCGATGTCCTCCATGTCATTCCTGGTGTGAGTGAAATGTGGTCACAGTGTAGGGTGGCCAGATTTCAAATGTAAAAAACCGGAACGGGCAATTAATATAAAAGTAGGACTAGCTCTTAAAAGTGGCTGTCAAGGCACTACACTTCAGTAGCGTTTGGAGGAGAAGGGGGTTTAAGTGTTACTGTACAAAGAAACATATTATAATTAATTTATCATAAACTAACACCATCTTAAATTGTAAAATGCAGCATTTCTTCTGGCGAGATTGTGCATTCCTGCCTGCCAGACATGAAGACCAACCACCAAAAACTGGGACCACTGCAGTTTCCAATGGGAACATAATCTTGAGAAAGGGGAACCGAGCACCAAATACCGGGACAGTACCAGCAAAGCCGGGACGTCTGGTCACCCCATCACAGTGCCCCAGCCACTCCTGGTGTGAATGCAGTGGTGGTCTCAGTCCCCCAGCCATTCCTGGCATGAATGCAAAGGTGGTCCCAATGCCCCAGGCACTCCTGGTGTGAATGTAAAGGTGGTCTCAATGCCCCAGTCACTCCTGGTGTGAATGTAAAGGAGGTCTCAATGCCTCAGCCATTCCTGGCATGAATGCAAAGGTGGTCTCAATGCCCCAGTCACTCCTGGTGTGAATGTAAAAGTGGTCTCAATGTCCCAGTCACTCCTGGTGTGAAGGTAAAGGTGGTCGCAATGCCCCGGTCACTCCTGGTGTGAATGTAAAGGTGGTCTCAGTCCCCCAGCCATTCCTGGTGTGAATGTAAAGGTGGTCGCAATGCCCCGGTCACTCCTGGTGTGAATGTAATGGTGGTCTCAGTCCCCCAGCCATTCCTGGTGTGAATGTAAAGGTTGTCACAATGCCCCGGTCACTCCTGGTGTGAATGTAATGGTGGTCTCAGTCCCCCAGCCATTCCTGGTGTGAATGTAAAGGTGGTCACAATGCCCCGGTCACTCCTGGTGTGAACACAATGGTGGTATCACTCAGTTCCCCAAACATTCCGGGTGTGAACGCAAAGGTGGTCTCAGTGCCACAGCCATTGGTGGCGTCAATGCAAAAAAACACTGCTAGAATGAGTGGGCCTCGCCTACCAGCGCTGGGACCCCTAGAGGATTCTGTGAAGTGCGACACCCCAACACAGTGAACTATGAATCCCAAGAAGGTCAGCCTCACCCCAAGCACAGTGGGCGGGGCTGATGGTGGGGGTTGTGACAGCACTGTGAACGCTTAACCTTGTGCCTTCACCCCCAGACCCCCACATACAGTGGTAGAAGTGTACCCAAAAAACGTAGTGGAACTGTGATCCTGGCTGGGAGCAACGTGCAAAAAATGTTTCAAGGGTTGCAGCCATGCTGCTTAACAGCCAATTGAGTTGAAACATATTTCAGTTTAGCTGTAACTGCAAGTAGTGGAACTGTTAACAGTAGAAAATATAAAGTAGTGGAACTCTGCTCCCGCTCACTTGGACCAGTGGATACATGATCTCCTACCACTCCCGACTTACATTTAAAGACCTGAAAAGGCTGCAACCTGCTGAAACAAGCTCTGTGTCGCCGCTATCCCATACCCCAGACCCTGGTCTTCCAAGAAAGGATATATGCCCTACACGCCACTTTCTTGCCCAGCCTGGTCTCACCCATTGGCTATTGTGCTAAGCCAAGACAAGGCAACCGCCCTCCGCCCACCAGCCAGCCAGCGATCTCCCTTCTCAGTGTAGGTTCTTTCTTGTATTTCAAGTTGTCCATCTAAACTCTGGTCTAAACAGAACAAAAAAAGAGGGGCATTTGTTAAATGCACGCAGGAACCAAGGGTTATAACACAATAAGCTGATTGAGCTTTCCTGGGCCTTCACACAACGATTGAAGAGGGAACCTCCCCCTCCAAAACCGATCCTCAGGACACTGGGCAGCGGCACAGTCAAAGCTGCAGCCCGAGTTTCAGCATGAGACGTGCTCCAGCCTCCAGGAGGTATGCTGCGGAACTAAGAAACCAGAGGCTCCAGGGGCCCGGTTTACCCGGTCAACCCACTGTAGCTTCCTGGGCAGCTCAATACATGCATGCGCCTCAGATCAATTATAGGTCAAAGGAAGCGCCCTGAAACAAGCCAATGGCTGCTTTTAAGCACTTCACATTAAAGAACTAAAATGTCCTAGTGTGGAAAACAATGACCGTCCCAGTGAAAGGCAGGCATGAGGAATTCGGCTATTTGCACGGTGGGTGTGCGCTTGCCTGGGCTTTTTAAAATAATTTTAAATAAAATTGAATGTTGGTAGATCAACCTCTGGAAAATGTGTGGTGCTAATCCGCACACATTTTCCTATGCTCAGCGCACGACAGACACATAGACCCATGTACTCTGGGTCGATACAGCCTACAGGCACAGTCCTCCCTGTCATATTTAGTTGTGATCTGACAGGGAGAGTACATGATGCATCTCAGAAGGGGGAGGGCCAAAACCTCCCTCCTGCCATGGCCAGTCTAATTAACTATCAAGGGCTCAATGGATCCGTCCTGTTAGTTTGTTTATCCCCTCCAGATGGTGGTAGCAATTAACATATTTAACATAGTAATAGAGTATACCTCTAACAGGCCCACATGGGGACTGGCTGAAGAGGTTTAACAAAAGATAGGAAAGCCTCAACAACCTTTGATATGCACTGTGTCAACCTGAAACCAACTCCTCCGCCTCTCAGTATCAAGGGCAGTGACCTGTCACTTCTGGGACTATGTGTTTACAGTAGGAAAGCCCCACGGGGGGCCCCATTCACAAGGGGTGAGTATGTGGATTGATGGAGACAGAAAGTCTGTTCTTGCCACATCTTCAAGGGAGACCTGGCGCTTTAATCAGGAACAACAGAGAGCTCCATAAATTGGAGACCCTTTCATCCACAACAGACAGGAAGATGGGTGGGACTTAGTATTACATGTTTTCACCTCTTTACCTTTTCTGTTGCAAAGCACTCTGGTTACAACCACATATATGCAAGAGATTGTTGGTGGGGACCCAGGATTTGTTCATTAAGGCTTATCCTACACCAATCACTGTGGCCCATTTGACTGAGGGCTGAGCCCCTCTTTTGGGCAGATCATCTGAAGACTTGGCAAGAAGTAACCAGGAGAACTCATTTGGACCCTGGCTGAAGGTACAGTCCGCCTTACAGCTTCCAACAGTGAAGGAAGGCCAGGATTTCCAAAGAGGGAAGCAAGATCCCTCCCCTAAACATCTCCCAGGGAACAGAGGGCGATACTGAATCCAGAGGACCCTCCAACAGCTCCAGAACCAGTACCCATCCAGCACACAGCGTGCCATGCCAGACTCTGCAGCCTCCTAGGTGGAAAGTGCCAGAGATTCTCTGAACTAAACCAAAGACAAAGCTGTTGCCTGCAACACTCTCCTCAGCTTTGGGCCGTCTGCCTTAAAGGATGACAAAAGCCCAGTGAAGAGGCTAGGAGGAGTGCATCGACGAGCCTCAATCAGCATCCGCCTTAAAGTACATTTTCGAGCTGCAACCGACTGCACTGCTGACTGTTGTCATGCTGCAGTCACCAAGATGCCTGGACCAGTGCTTCAGACCCGCCAACCAGCACTGAGACGATTCCTGACCCCTAGCCGCTGTGTAGGCCAGCCTGCAGCCCTCCATCCAGCCTCGCTCACCTGATAGCCGCAGCCGTCTCACATCTTGAACTCTGTTGCAGGAGCTGTAAAGCGCCCTGAAACTGACTCAACCCTGTTGAGCACCAATAACTTCTAAAAGCACAAGGTACACTGTGGTTAAGTCTCCCTGGTCCTTCTCTGAAGGCCCCTAGTGACATTTTACAACCCACTGTTTCCTTTGTGCTGAAACCAAGTATCCTTGAACTAGTGTGATTAATTACTTTGCAGACAACCCTCCTGTCCGTATCCAGAGCACATCGCTTTTCTTTCTTGAAACAGTCTGTCCTCTGCATTCTTTTACAGGGTGGGTTGTATTTTGTAGTGTGCTAGAACGGTCTATTGAATAATAAAGTAGATCATTTTATACAACCTTGACTGGACAGTCCCTTTTAATCAATGGGTAATAATGGTATTTTTGCTGTGTTGCAACTAACCAATGATCCAGGAGCATGCAGAGATAAACCTGCCGTTCCGTCCACGTTACCAAAATTGGACAAGGAGGTCTCTAATTTACTTGTGTTCCAATCTGTTCAGATCCCTTCTGGTCTACTAGAGGTGTGGGGCCGATTGATGGTTTAGAAACCGATATTCATCCCTGGACCACTGGTGTCCCGGAAGTTGATTCGTCACAGCAGGTCTGTTTTTAAAGGATTGAGGCACAGATATTTACAGGAATCTGGTGCTTAACATTTCCAAAACTAGGGATGACCGAATATGAACAGCGAGAATTGGGTGATGCAAGTTGAACGCTTCACGATCTCCGAGAACGGTTGTGTGCGTCAGCCCCTCACCCATTTGGCACAGCTAAAAACCCATATACTAGAAACTGAAAGGAAGAGCTCAGGGAAGCACATCCGTCAAATACAGGATATTTACAAAGGCTCAAAACTGAAGCGAGAAAACTTTTTTTTAAAATTACTTGTGAAACAGGTTTCTTTGTTCTTCCGATTTCTCTGTTCTTTAACTTGCATACCACACCAGTACTCAAAATAAATGTTCAGGGTGTGCCCTCCCTCCTTGTTGTCAGTCCTCCACCGCCCCCTCACCAAACATACTACACCACTGGAGGTGGCGGAATTCGGGCAGGCTACAGGCCCAGGAATTGGACCACCCTCCCCCTTTACATTGTTGCGGAGGAAATCACCCGGGTGAAACCTTGACGAGGCAGATATAGTCGAAGCAACACACCGCCGCTAAACCAGGAAGTGTCTTCCAATCATCGCACAACCACTCCAAGCCGCGAGCATCCCGTGTGAAATGCTACACTGTACAGGTGTCATTCCTTTATACAATATAGCAGGACTTCTTCATCTTGATGTTTTCCGGGCCAGATATTTACATCAGTTAACTTAAGAATGGAAAACTGAGATCACCGGGGCATTGGCATTTTTCTATTTTGAAGTGCCATCAAAGAGTGAGAACCGACAGAATGGAGAAGATTCAAAATATGGGCGGCACCAAAAGCAAGTGACAAGCGTAGACTACGAAAAATGAACTAGTAACGGCTCTGAACAGTAGGTGGACCCGCATCCAAGTTCTTCTCCCTCCTACACACTTCACTCCCCAGCCAAGATTACCAGTTCAAGGCGTGATACCTCGCGCCAGTCCTGATTTTTGTTTCCAATTGTATGCTGGAAATTGGAGTTTGATGTTTCCCATTGTATGGATGGGCCTACGTGTCTCGGCATGCAGTGGGAAAAAACCAGGAGTGGCTCGAGGAGTTACGCATGGAAGTGGGCTACTTGGCCGTTATACAGGTTCACTCTTTACTGAATTGAAAAACGTTACTCTTCAATCCAATCCAAATTCCGGCTCCCCTCCCTGAACAGCCTGCCAATGAGTGATGTAGAGTGGTGCGGGACTAGGTGCCCAGGCAGGTGCCACTGAACTCTAAAAGCCTCCCTCTACACCAGCGGTGCTCAAACTTGTTCATACCGAACACTCAATATTATTTCTGTCCCCTCCACCCCCCAGGGGTTGCCGCCCACAAGGGGCCCACAAGATGTCCAGGGGGCCCTAACTATCTAAAAATCAAGCAGATTTTTTTTACTGCTAATATTTTCAATAACAAGCAGACCCTTAATCCTTTTGAATATAAAAAACAGTCATCTTAGTCCCTTCCTAAAGAGTTTGGGGGGCCCGGAAATCCTTCGAACCCCCACCTAGGAGAGGCCATACCCCTCCCCCCGCCCCCAGGTTGAACATCACTGCTCTAAAGCGAGCCTGGGCACTGCTAGATAGATGATCTCTTTCAGTGCCCTTGTGTTGGAATGCACCACGTTTTAGTTTGCCGCTTACACCTGCAGCGCTCACACACGAGATTGGCCGCAGGGGTGGGTTGGTGGGTGACCGCTAGGAGCAGCGACGTCCCCCCTCACACCGCCCCGGAGCGCCCCGCGCCCAGGCAGCGCTCCCCTGCCCTCTCTGAGCGCGCGCTATGACTGGCAGCTGGCAGTGAAAGATACCTCACGCGGAAGCCATCCCGTCGCCTCCCGCTGGAAGACGCCGCCGCAGCGCACTCGCCGTCCTCCGTCACTGGCACTGGCGTGGCACTGCGCCCTCTCACCTGGGGAACCAGAGTCCCGAGTCCACAACACACGCACGCACGCACGCACGCAGCCGAGCTCTACTAACCCTGCCCGGCAGCAGCCGCAGGCGCGGCCCTCCTGCCCCCAGGCTGCCTATTCCATTTCCTTATTGCAGCCCGCAGAGCAACTCTCGGCAACTGCGCACCCACGGCCACGGCCTAGCCAGGATTGTGTGGCAGCTTCCGTGTCGCAGGACTGGGTGTCTTTACACCCCCCCTCCGCTTCACGACGTTTCCTAGCCCCGCATTGCACAAAACCATTACTGCCGATCCCAGAGGTGCCACGTGCGCATAAATGAGGCCCATTCATGCACCTGTCTGCGACCTTGCAGAACCAGAGGGCCCCATTCCCAGCATCGGGGAAGAGTCCGACAGATCACTTCTAGTAGGGTAGCACGGTGTGAAGTCCCCAACCCCCTGCACATCCCCACCCACACACTACAGTCCTCAGACAACGCGTGTGTTCCAACCGGTTTAGAAAGCAATCTGGCCGGCCCAGCGTCTGTAACCTCTCATCCTGCCATTGCAGTCTTTCCGGCAGAGTGCAAGCGATATGTGAATGCAGCTAAACAAGTGAGTGCAGTCTATCGGGCCCTGGGACGCTATGGCAACAGGGAACACGGGAGTCGACGGGGTCCGCCCAATTTTTTGAGAGGGCAGACGTAGCCCTCGCCCCCCAATCCCACTTGAATTTGCTGCACTCTAAAGAAAAAAAAAAAGAGCTCACAGTCTGGATTCGAACCCAGGTCGTGAGGCGAGTCATCAGTTGGATGCAAGACTACAGCCTACAGAATTTCTGACGGGGAAGCCGCACATCTCCTCATATTATTGGCGTTCTGCTATAACTGGCCTGTTTTGTTACTGATTCTTGAATATTAGAATTGTGTACTGTTATATGTACCCAGCAACGTAACAGGAAAATCTGTCCACTTGACAAATGCTTATTTTTTCCTGTTTTCCTTCTTAAATTGGGAAAGACAAGTTGAATGAAATGTGCATATTTCACTCCAGGATCCGTTCACTTCCTGTGATGTCCTGCCTATTGCTTAGCTCAGAGCAACCCCCACTTTTTTTTATTTAGAACTTGAGTCCTGGATGGTAAACTCTCGGACCCTGGGATTGCCATCACAGGGCCCGAATGACCGAATTCTATCAGACCCTGGGATTGCTGTCACAGGATACGAGAATGAAATCCCACAGTCACTGTGATTTCATTCTCTCCGCCTCATGGGTTACCTGGCATCACCAGGATTCATTCTCCTGGATCCGTGTAGATCCATTGCCGGCAATTGCCCTCCCTCCCATGTTGTTAGATCCCAACTCCCTTGTTTCTCTGCTCCCTAAACTTGTTCTTCATCCTATGGATTGTGAAGCGCTTCGTTGCTTCCGAAGCTAGGTCCGCGCTCAACAAATCCCCCAATAATAATAATGATGATGCAATTCGTGCACTGATTAGGTGCTTTTTGGGGGTACATCTGAACCACTATTCTGGGTTTCCGGTTGAAACCCATTCAACAGATCTAATGATTGATAACTTGCTGTCTGAACTTTCTCCTACCTTGCCCGTGACGTCTAAGTCTGCCGAGAAGGGAGCCCATTAGTTCCAAATGTAGTTTTAGTTACACCCACTTGCAGACTTTGCCTACTTTGTGAAATTTACTACATCATTTTGCAAACTTCACAAAGTTGCAACTGTTTTCAAAGGCACCATTAAATAAGCTGACATTGGATTTTGCCGCTATCTAAGCATGCATAGGTTATACTATTGCGATAAATGATGCTCAGGCAGGTTTCATTTTTGCCCCACCACAAACAGAAGTTATCCAAAAACTAGGAAGCCTGTGCGGAGAAATATTCCTTCAAAACCCTATATGCTGAAACTGTTTCTTGCAAAATAATTATTTCCAGGTCAAACTGATGGTAGAGGCTAGCACGCCATGCACTGCAGACTAGAGAGTACATTGCTTCCACTTTGTTTTTCTCTCGCAAGTGCCCCAGGAAGTGATGACGGATGACCCTGGCTGCATCCTTTGGTCAACTGTGTGATCCTTGCGCTTTTTTCATGTTTTCACATGGGTAATAAGCAAGCAATTCAATTTATTAAAACAAAATCGTTTTTGAAGCACTTTTGTTACAGCATGTGCACGGAGCTTGAGTAAACTTTTACGCACGTAGTTATGTGCATTTTGTTTACCAGAAAATATACTTTATCAGTAATAAACATCCACACATGTGGTTATGCATATTTTCACTCTCAGCTAAACTCTATGTTTGCGAACTTAACGAATGTACAAGTGTGCAATGAGTTTTAGCTGCAAGGGCAACTAACAGGAAACAAAATCTGCTAAATGAATGGTACAGGCAAAAACCAATTAAAAGCTGAATTGGAGCAACGGAGTCTTTAGTCCATTACTGAATATATGTACACTGTGCGCAGTTTGCAAGTCTACCAGCTCTTCTGAATCCATATTTTCCCAGCCACAGTTCTCATCTCTCACATTTGTCGCTATCAACAAATGAACATTCTCAGAATCTGCTCTTTTATTACCTTCTGTGTTAAACTCCTTATTCAACTTTCCTCTTGATAACTGCACCCTCAGCGTGCCCCCACCCCTCACTTCGCTTCCAAGTCCAAAGGTCAACAGTCATTTGCGAGGTAACCTTAAGTTACATTGCTGCAAGTTTAACTTTCCAATGTCAAGTTTAAATGTTTTCTAATTTAATGTGAACGTCGACTTCAAAAAGTCACCATAGTTTGTTTCTTAAATTCGTTTTTTATTTTATTTTAAAATTCGTTCTGGTCCCTTTTCCCTTGTTACCACATTTAGTTAATGGTGTTTTTGTTTGTGTTCATAATTCTTAAGTCGTTTTATCTTTATACTTCCTTTCCTTTTGTGTCCACTTCTGATCCTTAACAATGTTGTCCAAGCAAAGCTTGAGTGGTGGCCCATTTCTTGCCTCTCTTTAGGCTGGGTCACAAATGTATGCTGTCTTTTGAACCAGAAAGCCTCCATTCCACTTCGCAATGAGGCCGAAATTCTGCTGTCCATCTTTTTCCAACTACCATCTGCAACACACACACCTTCTGCTGGTCTTAGTCCCCATCTCCCTTTGTTTTAAATTCCATTTTCAAAGCTTTGTTTGCACATTCATTCATACACTGGACCAACTCAACCTGTATTGATTTAGCTTTTTTTTAGTTTATGACCAAGGCCTCTTTATGCTCACTCATCACAGGTATTGTGTACTTCCGGTTTGGCGTTTTAGGAAATTATGGAACTCTTTCCTCAAACATCCCCTGATCTTAGGTCTTGCAAATGTTAAAACACTTGTGCCAACATGTTTCTGTAATCTCTGGACTATTCCTCCTGTCCCCGGATAATGGCCACAAGGCAGCACTCCAAACAGGGTTCCAGGAAAGATTTTGAGGTGGGAATATTTTGTACTCCCCATTTTTCGTAGTTGAGAATCAAAAGTAATCCCGTTCTTATTGGGGAGTATTTACGAGAGTTAGTTCAAATATGTTTGTATACGTTTTACTCTAAAAAAGATGCACTTCTTTGCACCTCGAAATCCATGTAAACTACAGGATACATTGAATTTCTGTGGTATACCACAACGCAGCAAGTTTTGGAACTGCAGGAGCTCTATCCTTGAACAAGTGACAGACTATCAGCGTGGCATTGTGCTTAGACAGCACTTTTGAGAAAAGGTAGGTGAGGCGTTTATTCCACGCCAAATGGAAGCACTTTCAACATCAGAATGGAGAAAATTTAGCCCTGGTCACAACTCCACTCTCGAGTGGCCATCTTGGGTTGAGCTAGATGAGACAGTACTCAAAGGTTCCACACGGGTCTTTTAAATTAAATGCTAAGCATGCAATCTGCCACCAAAAGGGAAATTAAAGAGTCTATTTCCATGTCTCTTCCTACTTCAAATTTCACGCACCAACTGACAGTTACATGCGATTTTATCGAATCCAAAATAACTAAATCCCATTACAACTAACGTAATAACGAATTCAAAAATAACAAATTCCCTTTTCGTTGTTTTTGGGGGAGAGCCCCCCGAACCCTCCCTTTTTTTTGTTCTTAATACTGTTCCCCCACCCCCAAAACCACTATTCCCACTCCCAACCCATTTATTTCTTTTTTTTTCCTAATTCATTATTTTGGAATTAATTATTTTGGGTTCTTTGTAATGGGATTAGTTATTTTGCGATTCATTATAATCACTGCATACCCCAACTGACCTACAGTGTACATTGTACCGTGTAAAAACATAATGGCAGCCCAGCAACTGCCTGATGGCATCCTCCACTGGTGTACACTTGCACAATATACCTCAAAAGAAAGTACTCCTCACTACCCTCAAAACCTGCCAATTCCCCACGACAACCTGAATTCCTCTTCCCCACCCCCTGAATTCCTCTTCAGCACCCCTATCTCTACCATACCCATCATCATTCACATGCATCAGTCTCGCATCTAAACACCAACAAGCCACGTGTACATTCACCTACAGGCAGATGTCGGCTGTTGTCACGGCGGCCCGCCCTATACACTCAATCCGCACACCACACAGTGTGCACGAACACACAAATCCCACCTGGCCACCTTCTCTTAGACGGGTGTGCCATGACAGTTTGATGGTACTTTACCAAAGAAATGTATTATGATGGCCGCCCAGGGCATGAAATTAAGTACTGTGTTCCCGTCCATTACACCTCGCCATGGCTACACACCTTGAGGAACCATACTAGTAGCCTATCAGTAGTCAAAGAGCTATGGGGATTGCTGCTAAAATGCTCAGAACATACTTGACATGGGAACAATAAGCTCAATGACTACAACCGGTCTATTACAATTAGAAGATGTATCAGGCCATCATGTCGTGTTACAATCTAGTGATAACGCAGCCTTGACAGATGACTTAAGCAACAACTACTTCAAAGACAATTGCACATTAAGGACCGTGAAGACTAGCACATGTACTGCTCTAGAAGAAATTCTGAAGGTTAGCACACGTATCTCACTTAGAGGATGTGTGAAGGTTAGACAGATTGCAGGGTGGGCATTGTGCTGCACTTAGATGGATCTGGGAGTGGGCATTTTGTGTTGCACCATTTAAAGTTAGTATTGTGTGTGGGGTTATTACGTCGCTCTGCGCTTGCCTCTTGATAACTAATATCTCTGGACTGTCACTCAGAGGGATGTCCTAGGGTATCCCCATACCTTAATTCTAGAACATTATACAATTAGTCACTCCTTTGTGGTGCCTGTCCACTTTGCTTGAATTATTTGAGTTGATAACATTTGAGATTTATTATTATACATTTATAATGTGTTCAATTGCCCCTGTGTTGCATGTATAAGAATGTTCCTGTGTTTTCTGACCCCTCCCACACCTTCATTTCATGTTTGGGGCACTGGGTTGAGGAAGCTACACCTTTTAGAAGTCACTAGGCAACACCACGCAATTGTACAAAGTACTATATGTTGACTGACTGGTCGGTGTAAGTGGGAGACTCACTCCTCTTTTCATACAAGGCGGATTGGGGGCGGGGGGAGTAGGGCAGTGTGGGGTACATGTATGTCCAATTGGTTCCTTCCAGTTGACATTCGTATCCAACTTTTAAGTTACCCCGGGTGCTGAAAATATTGAAAAATCACTGCATTGAGAGTACATGATGGAACAGAGATATGGTTCTGTTTTTACATGTGCCTTAGTAAGTATGACACGATTTAGAAAGTGTGTCCAGGGAGAAGCCCCACTGTACATGCTTCTAAACTAGGCATAAGTAAAGCAGGTGCAGACCCTACCAGGAGTGCATCTAAGTACGGAGAGTGCCGAAAGCATAGTTACTATGCATGTGGGGCTTGAAGGCTACACTACGTCAAGATCTAGTTCGTGTGCCTTATATAATCGCATTGGCTTTTAATATGCAATGTTCGCTAGAACATTCCTGGGAAACGGAGCCCTGTACTCGTTACCTTTCAGAAGATCCCAAATCCATAATAGGTGAACCATCAGGGAACATTTGGAAACCGTGGTGAAAACACTGCACCCAGAACAGAACATCACTCAGATGAAAATCCTAGCTAAACCAGCCAAAGCAGAGGGTCGAGGTGCATTCGCTGCCACAGAGGAAAGAGGGCTGGCTGCACTAAGAATGGACATGGCCTCCATCTTTGGATGAAGCATTTGTCGCCATCTGTGGAAAAGATCTGCAGAGTAGGAACGGGCCGAGGGAATTTTTAGACCAACCAACGAGCTGTTTTTATTAACAAATAGAATAAGAAGAGTACAAGTTGCACAAATGGGTGTGGAGTGTCTTGCTGCAATTAACAACGGGTAAGATTCTGATGCTACCAAGCCACATAAAGCTAGCGCTCGTATCATTTCTTTCAAGTATATTAGGTAGGTAGGTGGAAAGTCGCAGAAATGTACATCACTAGCACACACACACACCTGTCCATCACCCTTGCCCCGCCCTACTCTTACTATGTACTGTGTATGCATGGCTAGCACAGCCGGGCACGGACTGGCCAATAGAGCAAAGCCGGAGGAGCGCCCCATCAGGCTAGTGTGAGCCTGTAATGTGGCAAAGGTTGCCCAGTTTGATCACTTAGAACGCAGTGCAGCTGCTGGATTTGAGCAATTTTACTGTCTGGGAATTGCAACAAAACGGTGGCAAATTGTTCATTTTACGGTTCGTTATGAAACACCACACATTTCAAGATGTAATGCTGCCCACTTTTTGTGGACAGCCATGTTTCCGGACCCAGTCCCACCCCAAGGAGAGCCCTTCCTTCCTGCACTGCAGTGATGCCCATTCCTGAAGTAGGATGGGCTCTGGCTCCCGACATTTGTCTTACAGAAGAGCAACCTGTGGCGGCCTCCATCACCCTAGCCGCCACTTCATGGAGACCATCACCCATAAATATCAACACACGTGTTGCCAAGGTGTGTGCTCAGCCGGCGCTGCTTCACACAGACTGTCGGCAAGGATACACTTTCGGAACCAACTGATCTGTGAGTCATCATCCACACTTGGAAGAGAAAATTATTTGCTAGCAGCAAATAACCCACCAGCAGACAATCGGGTGCGGTCGACATTCAAGCACCTCTACAGGTGCACAGAAACGAACCTTCGCGATATTCCTTTCACAAGCTACATCCAGAGGTCAGCTTTGGCTTAAGCACAATTGTCCCCTCTGGGGTCGTTTCTCAGACTCGTTCCATAAACCATGCATGCGGGCTAGTCAAGGAGCGTTCCTTCCACGGGGTGTTGTATGAAATGCCTTTTCTCCCTGCATCACCCACACTTTTACTATGACGCTTTTTGTGCGAGATAATTATTTTCATTTAGAAAAAGACCACAATACGCCATACCCGAGGACTCCACCCACTCCGGCAGGAGTAAGAACGCAGCTGACAGTAATCAGGCAATAACATTGGGCCACTAGTCATGACATATGCTGAAGCTGGCTGTCCACGATAGGGACTTACTCATTGCTCTGGGGTGACCCTCTAGTTGAGAGACCAGCCTTGATCATCTCTGTGGAAGTTCTAGCCAACTGGTTCCAAATGGTTTTTGTTGCATCCATTTGGTGGCATGTGGGTTTTAGGCATATTCTACACTTCCATGGAGACAAAGGGAGTGACGCCAATTACACAGAGTAAAATTCTAATAAAATTGAGCGACCATTCCTTAAATGTGATAAAGCTTACTTCCCATGCTCAATATCTTTTAATCATATAGTGCCCTAACAATTTGATAAAACACAGTGGTTTTAGGGCGCATACGAGTCCAAATTGGGGATTTTTTAAATTGTGCATTGGAGGTATTTGTGCCCAAATGAGCTCTTTGCCTCCTCTAAGGCGAGCATAAGGAGGTGCATATGACAGCCTGGATGCACAACGTGAAGTAAGATGCATGGGAAGTAGACACTTAGGTGGCAAAGGAGACTCTAAAGAAGAGTGCTCATCAGGTTTGTTAATTGTGCAGGGCGCTGGTGAACAGCCTAAAACCGAATAATGGCATACTCATGACTCGAGTGAAACCATATTGGAGAGACTATTCCTCATTTGACCCTTTGTGAACATTTCAACCAACCATTTACACATTTTTATTTACTGGATCCATTCAGTGGCATGTTTTGTACAATACCATGACGATAGAGTTGACTCCACCTTCCACCTAGGAATTGCTCAGTGGTGTGTGTAATGGTGCTAACTGATTGACATGCCTACGCCACTAGTAACCTGTCCCTGGATTACTTGCTTGAACATGGCTTTGCTTTCTTTTATTAGCAGTCATAATACCAAACCAAATTCAGATTCAGATTTTTCCAGCTCAATGGAGAATTCTCCATCTCCTGTTGGTGCCAACATGCAGCCGCTGGGCCAGTGCAAAAAATAATATGAGGACCTCACCAAATATTTGATCCCAGAGCTCACCAAACCCTTTGACATCCCTGGCCAACATAAGAAGGGCAAACAGGTCCCAGACGAAACCCTGTAAATCTGGACTTCTAAATTCCAAGTGCTGCAAATTGATCTCAGGAGAGCATGCCTAGCTTTCTCATGTTTTTAAACAAGCATGTCATACTTTTTTTACCTTTAAGCATTCACCCCACCGTCCCTCTAAAAGCTGAATGATTGGGTTGGCTTTACTAGGATAAGGAACCACAATTCTGGCATTTGCAACACAATCTAGAGATGGGGGCGGATCTTACAGACCCCATATAACAAATCCACCCCATGTTTGTACGATAACCACACCATTTAAGCCTCACTAGCATGTGTGCCTGAGAGTCGCTAAGACTACCAGGCCAGTCTAGATCGCCTTGCTTGGCTTATCGTGAAACTCATTGGCTCGAGGCAGCCATTTTGAAATACCTCAAAACTCTGCATGTGGGTGCAACCATTTCACGATCAGGAAAGAAACGCTTGACTTTATTTATCGATTATGGGTATTTATTGATCCCTGCTGGTCATCATTAAAATGGTGGGCTGATTTTAGAGCTCCAGTGAGACTCTATAACGAGGCTGTGTTTAGTTGGTTAGTATGGACACTGGAGTGTGCTATATACTGTCATAACCTTCATAATACTCTGGGGTGGCGGAATGTATGAATGGGTACCTGGAATTCACTCTAAATCCACATCCCGAGCGTTTGCCCCAGAAGAAGCACATGGTCGTTTGAATGTGGCGAATATCTCCGACTTGGAGGCCACCAAATGTTTGAATGGCACAGTGTGCACGATAGCGGCTGGATGTGTATCCAGCTTCCTCTACAAGAAGAGGGGTCCTTGCACCATACTTTTATCAAATGCTGGGACTCATCCTGAAGCAACTGGGCGAGGAACTTACCCAAAGAAGCTCCTGAGACCAATGGTAAACTACTGCTGGGCTCTGCACATTGCAGACCTCCCTTCAGGACCGAGGGTACCACACTGCTGCCCAGTCAGTTGTCTTGGCCGGCACAGCTATCCACTTCGAGGATTGCGGGAACCAATGTACAGCACTTGGTAATAGGAATGGGCAAAAATTCCGCCGGAAAAAATGAGTTGGTGAAATGCCCCAACAATTTCGTTTCTGCTGCCTAGGCAATTTTTCACCTTTTCCAACGCACTTTTGATTGTTTTTTTTGCAGTGGAAATTGCGTTTTCTACACACAAAAAAACAATTTAAAGAGGCAATACTCCCCTTTTCAGCCCAAAATTTCATTTAGAACAATGACATTTAAAAAAAAAAAAGGAATCTTTGAGCAGGAAGAGACCCTAAAGGGTCAATTTCACTCCATGAGCGAAATTGGCGTTTGGGGGTAAATTTGCCAGGAGTCTGCCAATTTTTCCACAGAACGGAAATAGCCATTTTTGCCCACCCCTACACTTGGTAGCCCCTAAATGGGCTTACATTTTCTGGTACCTTGACCTTTTGACAACCCCAAACAGTGACGACAATTTGACAACTACACCTGAAGCACTGGAATGATCTACTGTATAGCCACACCATCAAACTCAACTTCTACAGAAAGTTCCTCAAAGCATTCCTTCCACATTGGCTGTCTATTTATGTCATTGTGACTGCTACCGCGCTAATGTACTCCATGTATTAAAACCTTGCTGTTCATGATACAAGCTCCCTAAATAAAAAAAAGGGTCAATGTCCTATAGGCAGATGCGTCCTTCTGTCTGACACCAGCCTCAGCCGGTTTCTGTGGCGGAGGGACACTTATCGCTACCGGGCTGTACACATTGCTTTATCAAAGCTAAGCAGGCCTGCATAGTGAAATGTTCAAGCAAAGCCCTTACGATTGAGTTGGGCAAGAAGACATGCCTCTGCCTTCACCAATTTATCTATTTAAAGGTTCTTTTAATTTTAGTATTTCCATCAACAGTATTTTCTATCTTGCGAGCACTGTAAGATTTTTCAGACTTTAATTTTTGGAGTCTGTCTAATGTACAGAGGGAATATCATTCTGATGGCATAATAGTCCAAAAGGAAGTATTTCCGAGAACCCAATCAGCTTTATCGGGGGCGGGGGGGATTTGGCTTTTTAGACATATCTCTTAAAGTTGTAATGCCGCCCCGCGGCACTCCTCAGTGTACGGCTGTATCTAGAGACGCGATACCCTAAGACCTACCCAAGACATGGAAAGCTGCTAAACCTTCCACTCGAGGCGCGACAAGACAGAAGCCAGCCAATGGCTGCATGCAGGCTGCCACCACAACACAGACGCCAGCCAATGGCTGCATGAAGGCTGCCACAATAAGACCGAAGCCAGCCAATGGGGCTGGTACGACTTCCAGCCAATGGCTGCATGCAGGCTGGCACAACTTCCTACAGGAAAGAGACAAATCTTTTTTAAAACATTCTTCGTGAGATCAGTTTTAAATGCTCTAAAGGGAGTGCCCCTCCCCCCACATAACTTGTCAATATGGTAATTCTATGGTGGGAAAGGGTTTTGTAGCGTTTTCGCTTGACAATGAAAATCAGTGATTTCGAAGCCCCGGATCTGCTGTGTCTTTTAGATGCCCAAGACATGCAGGAAATCAGTTTTATAACTGAGCAGGTGTTTATTTCCTCACAGTATAAAAGGCAGAGGCTGCGTGGCCTGGTATCCGCTGTACACTGATCCTACCGCTCCAATCATAGGTAGCTGGGGCGCAGGGGGTGGGTGGGTGTCTTGCCTGGATGTTGTACACTAATCAGGCATTTACAGAAATTTTGAGCAGTATCCCTACCCTACAGAAAAGCTGGACCATATGCCGAATAATCAGGGACTAGGCCCCAAATACTGGACACGTGTTGTTCTTTGCCCTGTTGGGCCAAGACCAAGGAGTTCCCACTGGGCACAGCACCTGTTAAAGGTAGTGTGAGGCATCAGGCTGTTGGCCATTGAACTGCATTTTCAATATCCTGCAGAGCCTTTACTCTCAAACATCCATGCCGCCAAGAAACCTTCGATAGTAAGATGCTTTGGAAAGAAGTAGAGTTAACAGGCAGCTAGCCTGCCCTTCGCCTAGCAGAACACAGAAGAAAATCGTAGTTGCAGCAGGTTTGCAATGAATCTATGGGGCAGTGGAGGCTGGTGTTTTTTTTTTTAAATTGGTGGTGTGTAAATGTTTCCTACAAATATGCCAGAGTCACAGAGTGTGTTGAGGGAGCCCAAACCAATCAAGAGGGCTTTGGGGATTCGGGGGGGGGGGGGGGGGGAGTTCTCCCTCTCTAAAATGTTTTGAATAATGGATTAAAATTGTGTATTTTGTGTATTTTACAGCACCCTTTAAAGTGAACAATTGGGTAAAAGGCCAGACAGTTTTCAATTTGTTTTATAGGGTGACTCATGAAAAAAATCCAACAGATGCAAGACGCCAACAGTGCAAAGTAGCATTTCCATGATGCCTTTGCCCACAATATATGCAGTATATTATATACGTGTTTATGCTGGCTTTACCCATACATGTCCATGATGGCTGCATCAATATCCACCAGTATTCCCACATAAGAACATTCTCATGTTTGATTTTTTTCATTTATTGAACATTTGTATGGCGCTTACACAGCAAAAAGGTGTTTCCAGGCGCCACAAGACAAAAAAGGGGGTGGCGACAGAGGAGAGAAAACAACAATACCGGTCCTGCTAGGCCGTGTGACATTCGGATTGTGCAAGTGCAGTGTCAAAAAGTGCAGGGGGAAGGAGAAGAACAGGATGAGGCGAAGGGGTGGTGAGAGGGTGTAGAGAGAGAAGTGCTGGGTGGAGGGAGCCCGGGACTGGGCAAGGCTTTGCGCATAATACCAGTAGATATACTATCACAAAACATGTGCATGCTGGTCCTACGCATTTATGCCAGTATCTCTATGTAAGAACACGTCCCTATTTGCTTTGCCATTAATAATGCAAGGCCACAATATGAAAACATGTTCCAACTGGCTGCACCAAAATGCCATTCTAGCCAATTAATAACGCACCATTCTTACTTTATATTAGATGCCCAGTCAAAAATGCCATGACAAATAGCTAGACTGACTGCACCAAAATACTGGTCTAGCTGGGTAATAACACGTGTCATGCCTGCTTTACCATAGTTGCCCAGCAAGAAATGTTGCACCCTCCCTCCTCTTTAACTCCTCCCGCCCCCACCAGAATAAACGCCCCAGTCAAGCAAACACACACACACAGATTCACCCAACATTCACACTCAATCACTTGCTCATTCACACACGCACCATACGCTCACTCATTACACTAGCACACACGTATACATACACATACATATACTTTAAAGTAAGTCTTACCTTCTGCCCTGGTCCTAATCCACCAAGCGCGGCGCATCCCTGAAATCGCTCCAGCTCCCACTGCACGACCAGGAAGGCAAAGAGAGCTTCTTGGTTTTTGCACATGCGTGCAGGAGCCGGAGTTCCCTGTGCACATTCCAACATGGTGATCCCCAGGCTGTATCCCCAATGGGCCATGCAAGGCTAGGGAAGCAAAACTCCCCAACATTGCACGGCTCATTGGGCATGCACGGGGGACTACTGAACGGTCATAGGGAGACCGCGTTTCCCTTTGAAAGTTCAGTTAACACCAACCCAGGAGCGCTCTTTCAGCTGCTTGCTGCAGCTGGATGCACACTCTGTTTTTCACCAGACTGGCTGGGCATGCCCCTATGGCGGCGGGTCGAGGCCTAGTCACCCATTATGGAGGAAATGCCCCTGCTGTAGGGGGAGGTGAAAGAAAGAAAAAGAGGAAAAAAGGGAAAGAAAGAAAAAAAATAAGCCCCTTCCCAGTAGCATATTATATTCTATTGTGCAATGCGAGGTTTGCAACGTTATGCAATGTACATAAAGTGTTTTGATGCCTACAAAGTCGCCATACGTCTGACATAATGTGATGTTGGCAACTGTATTCTCGGACTACTCAATAATCATCATTGTGCCCGAACCGACACGCCTGTGCCCTTACACCCATCTGGAGATCGGCTTTGGTGCATTAGGTTTTCAGGTGCTTGTAACTTGGTTGGTGCCCAGGGACGACTGTTTCCCTACAGGATATTCCTGAGAGGGTCGGGTGAATGACCTGGCCTACACTCTGGACCAGCGTGTTTCTTTCCACACCACGCACCTTACACAAGGCAGAATACCCCCCCCCCCAACCAAGGACGCCATAGATCCTCAGTTATTGAAGCCCCTTAAATCACCAAAGACTGGGCAGAAAGCTCCGCGAGTTACTGCAAGCATGTGCCCACCCGAGGCTCATCAAACCAGTGCCAATTTTAACTGGGTGCGAATGACTAAAGAAAACACCCAGGCCAAGTAACTTCATTTTAGTTATTAGTTCATCTTAGATGCAATCTGCAGAGTGATCAAATGGGGTCGCATTCCCCATTTGCAAGGGCTCTGTGTGGGTACAACACTAGTTTCGGGAGGATAGCTCAGGGGAAACGTGGTCGCCTTGGAAGCAAGACGACACTGAGCAACACAGGTTCGATCCCCGTTAAGCGCGTTATAAATAACCTATCATATCATAACACTAAGGAACAACGGCACTCCTTGTGAGCAGTGTTCGCTGTGCAATTACTGAATGTATATGGACTAATTCATTGGTTTGCATGACAGACATTGTACTGATCTAATACCCCCCACCACGACCAATCCACAACCTGGGGAAAGAAGCAGGCTGTTTATAATCGAAATGGTCTGTTAATAAATAAGAAATGAAGAAATGCAGGACTGGCTGCTTGTTAACAGAAAATGAAGGTGCATGGTCCTGCTGAGGGATACAAGGATCCGGTGGGCAAAACTACCCATTTTTTTTTATATATATAAAAAGGCACCACATACTAAACCCCTATAATTCCTCAGAGGGCTGCTATATGCACTTGTCTTGCCTTCTCGCACTGCATTTCCCTAAAGGGAACATCAGACATTCACAAAGGCCACATTTTATCCTGTGGGGATTCATAAATGGCTGATCTCAATTTAGCCCCTACGCCTGTTCCTCAATCCAGCATTTTATTCTGCAGATGCGATCAAGCCTTCCCTACAGGAAACTGAATGGGAAATGCCTCTTTTGGGGTCCCTCATGACTTTGGGTTAAACTTCATAAACTGTCCCCCAAAAAAAATAATCATAGGGGCATGTATTTACCTTTGATCAATTTTCATGCAGATCTGTCAAGTGGCACCAAAGTTGTAAGCATCACCAAATGTCCTCTACCAATGCAAACGCCAGATTAACCAGAACTTCAGTCATTATAGGGACACAGATCTATAATGTACATGTATTACATTTACAGGGACATTTTTCATACTATTTTTGGTTGTGTTTAGTGTGGGGTTCCTGGCCTGCATAATGAGGAGCCCCCCCCCACCTCCTGCCTGGTTCCAGATCTCTGAATCTGTACTAGTAACCTTGCCCACCTCTCCCCTTGCCCACCTCAGGCTCTCCCCTTGTCCACCTCTCCCCTTGCCCACCTCTCCCCTTGCCCACCTCAGGCTCTCCCCTGCCCACCTCTCCCCCACCCCACTCTGGTCTCCTGAATGGACCCCTCCTTCTGTTAAGACCCCAGTTGCTCTTTAATAGGGGGCCGACATCCTGTACCCCCTGCCATGCCCCATGCTGATCCTTGAGGCATGCAGTTTGGGGCATAGTAGCATGTGCACAGCAATGCCCAACACAGTGTCACATTGTGAAGGATGTGTGAACTGCAAAGGTCTCTGACGCATACACATGGAGGTAAACATCTATGCTCTGCTTAAGGAAGGAAGTCCAGGAAGTCGGGCATGGGATAATGACGTGTTTTTCAGTGCAGGGTTGATCATGGTTTGGGGTTATATTACGTATTTATAATCACACAAGGGCACGTCAAAAACATGTAGCAAAAGAAGCGTAAATTACATTTGGCTTTTCAAGTGGTTAAAAAAAAGCGCACACAAAATTATGGAAACGTAAACAAATGGGAAGTACGCACGATTGGTACGTGTTAAGGTTAACGTGCCTTTGCAATTGTGTGGGTAAAAGGCCCGATGTGGTACACGTTAAAAACTCCTTAGATAAGAGGCAGGGGGTGGCTGCCAGCGAAAGCATGCGACCGCCAGCCCCACGCTTGCCTGGTGGCACGTTACACTGCAGCAGGGGCGTAGCGGCCCACCCAGACCAGACTGGTCTGGACGAGGTACTTTGCATCGGCCTGTGTCTCCCGGGGGCAATGCTGCTGCCCGTGGGGAGCCTGGGCACAGGGGGCACGCTAGAACCCACATGCAATCGTTCGACTGTCGGGTGACTCCCTGCTGCATCAGTACGCCCACCTGCACTCAACACTCCCACCAAAGCATGTGCTCGGGAGAACATGCACCCTCCCTCTGGTGCTGTGCCCACCAGCCAGCGACTGTCCCCTCTGGAGACTGTACCTCTCGTCCGGCGCCCACCAGCAGCTCTGCCATTCCGACGCCACCTCCATCCTAAACTCGGCCCCCTCAGAACTTCTCTCCCAGACGCGGCGTGGACAATGCCCGCCTTCGGGCGCAGTGCCAGTCGGGGGTAAAACTCTCTGCCCGGATGCGGTGCTCTGCGATGCTAGCCCGTATAGACAGTGCCTCTCTGGGTGGAGGTGCGCCTCGGATACCCTGCCTTTCAGAGCAAGTGCCCGAGGGAGATAACCCCGACGGCCGGGCAAGGCCGCCCTGTGATAGGCGGGCTCCTACATCAATCGTGGATCTCTCAAGACAATGGGAACCCACCTGGGGGAGGTGGGTAGCCCCGAGGGTCAGGTGCACTCCTCCCCCAGGCAGAGGGGTGGACGATTAAGGCATACGCCGAAGACCCCCAAACACACACCCTACACACATTCCACAGAGCGAAATAGATCGCACAATCCCAAAAAGCAAAACACGCATTTCACATTTATTAAGTCGGGGTGAGGGGGGAGGGCGGTCGGTTGCTCTGCAACTCTACACATACCATCATAAAACACTTCCACGTGGCTCCAGACCTCGTTCGCATGTGCTCACTGGGTGGGCGCCCACTATTGCGTTGTTATGCAAGTGATGCCCTATACGGCCTCTAGCCAACCCCCGCACCCTCCCATTTCAAAGCTCATAATGACCACGCTTTCGCCACTAGCTCTGCTCTGCACGCAGTGGTGCAGGGCCTATCGCTGCACGTCGATAATCCCATTCCCACCAAGTGAGGGTTACAGTTCACAAGCGATGCGCATTGGTAATCGCATCTACTAGAACAGTATCCGTTACCCGCCCTCAGACTCCCACCCGCTAAACAGGTATGTACCCTCGGTGTTCCTCGGGGAGGTGGATCCGAGTGGCACACGGACGTGAGGGGCTGCAGTGACTGAGGCCTGCACACCTCCCCCACCCCCACACACACACACACATGCCTGTACTGTCACTTTTCACTGAAACAGGGGGATCAGGCGTGTTGGTTCTATTTAACATCCCCACCCCCAACTCGTCTCTAACTCAATCACTGTTCAGGGGCTTTGTTTGGCTTCATTGTACCCACTCGTCAGGAAAGCGCTAGATAAACAATCTTGAAAGAATGAGTAATTCGAAGGGTGGGTCCCACCGAGCGTCACGTGCTGCGAGCTAATGAAACCGGGCGGGCCAGTGATCCCGACATCAGGGGGCCTGGGGCAGAGCGAGGGCCAGCTCAGGCCAAGGAGCCCGTGCATTACACCCTGCGGCTGCATCCTGCCGCACGCAAACGGTGCACTCTTACAGCGGCCCACCGTTACAAGGGTGCTTCTGCCCCCAAGTCGGGCACAGAAAGACACTGGGCCTAGTCAATTCTCTGTATGCCTCCCCACCCACCACCTTCTTCTCTGTAGAACCGGCAAGAGACAGTTTCCTCGACCCAGCATGAAGTCGGTCTATCCTCATTGTAAGGGCAGGAATTGGGCCTGAACAAGACTGAGCTGCGTTCCAGCAACGTAAGTCTTGCCCAGGGCCATGGAACGACCACAGGGTAGTGGGAAGGAAACATCCCATTTTGCACAACATCATTTGGGCAGCCTGTGGTTTCCCATGGGAGGTAAAAGTCTATACAAATTGGAAGAAGTAATACATGAGGACAAATGCTTTGGTAAATAGCGGCAAAGGTTTGAGACACAATTAATAAATGGTAAGTAAAAGTAGCAACATGTGAAATACAGATAACTATGGCGACTATTGAAAGGACATTCCTTGGGGCTTTGCGGTTCAGGTCAGTTTGCTTGTACACAAGCATAGCAACGTGTCAATAGAAACGCATCTTCCCGGGCACAGAGCCTGGTAGGGCAGGAAGACGCCTACATTGGAAGGGAGAACGGCTCGGTTCTGAGTGCAGGATCACTAGCACCCAAGAGCAAGTAAGGAAAGGAGCGATACAGTCAGAAGTGAAGTTAAAATTTGGCAACTGCAGAGAATGACGCAGGCCCAGAGTCTTACACCATGGCCAGTCAAAAGGCTGAGGTGTGAGCAGGTATGTGGATGGACCATTTCGAGTGGTGGGTGATCTATGGGTTTGGAGTAAGCCTTGAACTTTCGGTGCACTCAAGGTACTTGAGCAGGAGGCTTGAGATCCTTCCATGGTAGGAGAAGAGACGAGACAGGGGAGTGCAGGGAATGGAGGCGCTTCCCTCGGAGTGGGTGCAATGGGAGACAGCGGGGTATAATGGGAGGAAGGAGGATGATGATGAGGATGATGAGGATGCAGTATCTTCACACTGTAGCACTGGTGTTGTGTTCCAGTCTCACTCCCTGCACACTCAGCATGTGGGACGGCAGATATATTGAAGAGGCCAAAGCCGATCCCATTAAAGTTCATTGGCAACTGTCATACTCCTGTAGAGGAGGGAGTAGGTGGCAAACACCTTCCGCTTACCTGAATGTAGACTCGTCATGCTACAGTCTGCCGGAAGTCAGTGGGAAAGCACTGAACAAAGTCTGGTGCATGTTGTGGCCTTTAGCTAAAGCAACACAATGTCACTGCCGCAGGATGGATAGAGGAGGGAATGTGCTGTTGAATGGCATCTGTGATGAATCCAGGGTATTCGTCCCTTCTCCCCAAGGGGTAGGCACCCACACTGAGACTGGGGCAGTGAGTCTGCTATGCAAGACCGTCCCTAGGAGTATGGGCAAGCAGGATTTCACTGGGAGCGACTCCCCCGTAAGGCACAAGGACTCCCAATTTTTAAGATCTCCATTAAACCCAATCTTCTCGGCTTATATGGGACTAAAGGAAAGTTGATGAAACCGTTGTCTTTGCCTGATAGACATGATGACCCCCTCTTGAGCGGGAAGTCTTGTAACCAACAGAACTTTGTCTCTCATTACAGAAACCCCATTTAAAGACCCTTTGAAGAAAGAAACCAGCTGACTCAGTCAATCAGCTGGGGTGGGAACACGCAGAGCTGTCATCGCTGCTACCGCACTACACCAGCACTGCCTTGAGGTGGGACCACAGGGCGTACATGGAGGGTGAACAGCAAACAGAAATTCGCAGAGCCCAGGAACGCCAACCAAATAAAGATGTTCTGTTCATATCTGTAGAGACGCTGGCAGAGGAAGAAGAAAAGACACTGATAAGCCCACGAGAAGGCAGGCACCGTAGAAGGCCAAAGGAAGTACCAGTAAACCTACGAGCGGGCGCTCACTGGATGGACCACAGGAAGAGGTACCAGTGTGCCCCCGAGAAGGCTGCACTGGAGAATGTCACAAAGCAGCCCAATACAAGGGAGTCTGCCGTCACCAGTGCCATCAACCTCCCCTGGTGGGAGAGCATGGAGCACCATGTACACGGTTTGGAACTGAGAAAGGCAGGGTGGCGGTAGAGCTCTGCAACAAACACAGGGAAATAAAAGACTCAGTGATATAAAATGGGGTGAAGTTTAAGAGAATGCCAGTTGCCGAACCCATAAAAACCAAGACAGACATATAGACGAGAGGGAGAGTAAACTTAACAAAATACCAGAGCAGAGTGCAAGCCAAGGGGCTAGAGGGCCCAATGAAAGTCTAAAGCAACCAAACCAAGATACGGATAAGGAGGTGGTCTAGGAGGTCCATGAAGGAACGTTAACTAAAACACGGAGACGGAATACGATCTTGAGAGGAGGTGTATTAGCCCTGGAAAAGGGGCTGTCAAGTTATATCCCAAGAATCTGGAAGGGAATGAGAAAAGTAACTTTTTTCTGCTTCAGTGAAACTTCGAAGTATGAAGGATTGAAAGGAAATCCAATTTATTTGAAAAATACTTGAGAAGTGAATTGTGTTTTCACCGAACTGAAAGGCTTTTGTACCAGAAACTGTTGGCAACCGTCAAATACAGAGAACTGTGATGATTACTTCTTTTCTATGAACATTTCTTTTCAAAAACTGTTAAGTGAGGGGGGGGATGTTGGCGGGTCACCTGCAAGATCTTAAGCCTAACAGGCATTTACTTTAGGTCTTATAATGCATATACAGTGATAGGGACTGTTAGTTAGATTAGGTTTTGGCCAGAGGACAGACTTTAAATGTTGACTAAAGATTCTGACGAGCACCATAGGTTTTTTAGATGTAGATGGGGAACACCGTCATTGCAATAGGGCCAGGTGAGGTAGGTTTTTCATTTGTTAATAAAATATTTCTGCTTAAACCACGTCCAGTGGTCCGACTCCTACTTCCGACTCACCATATGCGGTCAGAAGTAGGATTTTGATGACCCGACATAGCCAGACCCAGGCAAATATCTGTCAGAACCTATAAATAAGCTATATATAAGCTACCACCCATCTGCCATTGGGGCTTTAGACCTTCTCTAGGGGCTGTTTAAAAACACTGTCAGCTAGAAGAGAGTATGCCGAACACAAATCCTATAGCCTCTCCTCTCACATGCAAACTCCCTAGTGGTTCTGAGGACGAGGGAGAAAATGAGTCCCTGAGCTCCGAATTGCTTTCAGAGATAGATACAGGGACCACTGGCAAATATGGCATCACCTCCACCCCTTGTAACTCTCCTGGAGAGAATTATAATTAATCAAGCTAGAGTAGATCAACGTCATCAAAAGGGTCTTGACAGAATAGAGGTGGACGCCAGACCCAAATCATCGTACCTTTCCTCATGGGGTATTACAAAGTTACCGAGAGGGGGAAGAATTGAACACCTTTTTCATTAAATTTGGGCGGTTGGCCACCCAATTTCAATTAGATAAGGCCCTTAAAACCGGTTACCTAGCCACATTATTGAAAGGAGAACTACAACTGTCCTACCAAACCATCGATTCCAGTGGAACCAACTCCTTTGGAGAAGATCAACACAGCACTTTTAGGGAAAGTTGGTCAGATGGAGGCCTTCTTTCAAAGAAGGTTTCCAGACAGTCCAATTACTCACCAATGAGAGTCCAATATAATTAGCCAGGAGATTCCAGAACCATCCAAACCAATGGCTTGGTAAGAAGTTCTCACTCGAATTTCTCGAGGCATTTACTTAGGAGCAATTCATTAATGCATTACCTCCCCCTCTTCAGAGAGCCGTGTAGCACAACCATACCCATCACTAGAGACTGACATTCAGATAGCCCAGGCCTAATCAGAGCCTTTGTAGATTTTTTAAACCGCAGGAAAAGCCCCAGTAACCTCGAAGAGAACTTTAGCCTGCTATTAGAAATATTCCACCAACCCAGTACAAACGCCCAGAGCCGTACCCTTCCCTCACTCAAAAAGGCAGTGGTTGAGCTACGCAACGAATAAAGGGAAATACAAGCCCAGTTGAAATACAATGGAGGTGAAGCTTATGAGAATTCCAGTCGCCAGACCCATGAAAACCAAGACAAATATATAGACGAGAGGGAGAATAAACTTGAGGAAATAACCAAGCTGGGTGGAAGCCAAGGGGCTAGAGGACCCTGTCAACGTCTAAAGCGACCAAACCAAGATACAGATAATGAGGTGGGCCAGGAGTTCCAAAAGTGAACTAAAACACAGAGACTGATTAGAATCCTGAGAAGAGGTGCAGTATACATGGAAAAGGGTCTGTCAAGATATATCCCATGTATTTTGAAGCAAATGCGAAAAGTAACCTTTTTCTACTTCAGTGAAATTTCAAAGTGTGGAGGATTGAAGGAAAACCAATTTATTTGATAAAGGCTTGAGAAGTGAATCGTGTTTTTGCCAAACGGAGGGACTTTTTTTTTTTACCAGGTACTGTTGGCAATGGCCAAATACAGAGAACTGTGATGAACATTTATTTTGAAGAAATGTTAAGCAAGACGGGGGTCAGCAACAAGACTCAAACTCTAATAGACATTTACTTTAGGTCTTAAAATGTGTATACAATGGTAGGGCCAGTTAGATCAAGTAGGTTTTGGACTGAGCGCAGACTTTTTATGTTAACTAAAGATCCTGACTAGCTTGTTGGTTTTTTCAGTTGTAGAAAGGGAACACCATCGAAGCAATATGGCAAGATAAGGTAGGTTTTTCATTTAAGTTAATAAATATGTTCTGGCTCGCCACATTACCCACAATTCTGAAAATTCTGAAACCAGCCTGGGTGCCCAGTGTCCTGTTTTTGTGCCAGAAAAGGATGGGTACTATCGCCAGGCTAATTTCTGTGGGTTCCTGCTGTGGAGGTTAGTTCCTTGTTCACATGTTTCATGTCATAGGCACACATAAGCACAGCAGGTGCACCCCACTGTAGACATGTCCCTGCCCGGGTTGCGTCTCCAGCATTTTCTGTTGCCAGATACAGGTTTCAAACTAGAAATACTGAAGAGGATGCCTGTGACATCAGCACGTGGTGATGAGCCAAACGCAGATTTCACAATAGGGAATGATTGGGTGCATGAACGGTCATGCTAGAGGCAGTAAAGGCTAGCTCCATTGTGACAAATGGAGCATAGGGGATGCAGCTGTAGAGAAGCAAATTACATAATCTCTAGTGATCTCTAGTGCCCGCCCCCTCTCCTCCGTCATACTGGAAGAAGAGCAAGAGAGCACTGTGTGTGACGCCAGGTATTATCCCAATACCACACTGAATATATGAGAGACGTTACAGCTGTATCGAATGTATTGTATTTGTATTTATTGTGAATGTACCCAAATGATCCCTCGTACTGAAGTGGTGGAAGGAGTTCGACATTCACCATTGGACATTGAAGAGCTGTAAGTGCAAACTGACACAAGTAAAGTGACGTCATTAAGCATGATACAAGGATGTACAGAAAAGATATGCAGATACTTAAAGATTGAAGGTGCAATTGAAGTAAAGTAATCGAGTGAAGAGAGATGAAGAAATCATCTATGCTGAAAAGAGGAGCGAGATGTACATATGTAGAAACGCAAGGTAGATGAGACATATAGAAGCTTGCTGCAATAGAGACTGTAACATGTATAGAGCGGCCATGATGAAAAGATGGACGTCGGATCATGTTGAAACTATCTCAGAGACAAACCAAGGCTGCAGACCTGGGAGATGCTGCAGAAAAAGCTTCATGTGAGGAACAAAGAATATCTGTTTTGCTAAGACTAAGGATGATACAACAGGACATAACTTGAAAGTACAAAGGGAGATATGAATGCTGAGCACATTTCTCTTGGATTAAACAGAAGCGAAAACATCTGCAAGTTTCAAGTATTGGACAATTAAGGATATAAAAAGCATATGTAAGAAGGAATGACCAAGTCTCCAGAGGTCAAGAGGTGTAATAGCACCCAACACAATTAAATCAAATAGACGTAAATAAGAGGATGAAATGGACAAATTCGTGGTCTCCCGACACGTGGTGCAGGAACAGAAGACAAGGTCTATACATTAAGCCTCAAACGAAGATAGTGGTGTACCCTGACTCCCTTAAATGTTCCAGAGAAGAAAACAGTCAGCAAGGTCAACTATAAAGGAGAAGCCTTGGCTTGTGGTCTAACTGATGAGAGATGGTAGGCTAATTGGCTTAAGTGGGTAGTGGACTGGTGTTCTCTGCACCTGGGTTTCATTTTATTCATGTGCTCCTAGCAAGACGAATCTCCAAGGTTGGGAGACTTTGCCAACCAATTAAGAGTGGTTATGGAGCATCATGCTATACAGTGTTGCAAAAGCTAATCCTTTGTTAGTATTTTGCTATAATCAGTATTATAAGGGTAGTTTGAGGCGTGCCTACTAGATAAAGGGCAGGCAAAGATATCATTAACACTTACACATACAATAAATATATAGGTTTGCCTAACCAATCCCTCCCCTCATTAGGTTTTGTTGTTTGCCACATAAGATGACAACATTGCTGACATACATTGAAGTATAGAGTATTTGTGTAATCAAAAATTGGATGAGAATGAGTGAGCTGCATTTTGCATGATCACCAGATTTCCCTACTTTATCTGAGCTGACAATAAAGTAGTACTTTGCCATATTCTTGGTCTGTCCGGTTATTTGGGTCTAGGATCCTTTATTATGGTAATTCCATTCTGTGTATAAGATACGCTCCAGGTGCTAGTGCTGCGAGAACCCTGAAGGTGTCTCCCTGACTAGTCCCAAGGGATCTGTCATCTAGGTGGCCAGGACATGACCATCGCTATTGGATCCAGTTCCTGGGGGTGCACCAGTGCAGGAGGATCCACTGAATGGGGGGGTCCTTGCAAGTGGAAGTGGGACACTGACGGGGGAGATGCGGTATTCCCCTTTTTATAACACCTTTTCCCCATCCTACCACATAGGCTACTCGGAAGCTCTACCAGCCCTTACCCGACACAAACAATTTCTCACAACATGAATGACAACTGACTAAAACCAGAGCCGTTTACCCGACATGTCCCAACACAAGGGTCAGGAAAAGTCAGACAATTGACGAGAACCCTTATATATGAGGCAGCTATCCCAGGGAAGAATTTCAAGAGGAGGAGAAAGGCCACGAGAACCGAAGGTGCGACAAGGAGGGAAGTGACCTTGCCCTTTTCGAGCCTGACACCATGAAGCCTCCGTGAAAGGAATCATAAGACCGTGAAAAATAGCCAGCGTGTGTTGCAGCAGATGCCAACAGTACACTGGTACACTGATCCCTCCAACACTGATAATCAGGACAGGGAGAGATGCTTGCTAGCGTGGTACCATCCTTGACTCCAAAGACAAGAAAATCCAAGCGGTTCATCACAGGCGGTGAGTCCAAAGAGGAACAGATAAGAAACCGCTCGGTGTTGGAAAAAAGTTGTGATTGGCAAGTTAAGGTAAAATCAAAGAACTATTAACACCTCAAGGGAAAACGAGCTGCAGAGGGGTCCAGCACCACGTGGGTGCTCACTCACGAGAGTCTGTTTAATTCCCCTATTGTTGAAACTACTGTTACCAGAACGCCTTAAGAGAGCCGCAAGGAAAAGGTCAAAGTGTTCAGACAGGGGTATAGCAAAATCCCTTTTACAGTCAAAAGTCTTTGAAAATTGAAAGATGAAGGGAAGTGAAGTGAATCCAGCATAGTGAGAAAGAAGAAGGAAGTGTGGGGCTGGCAAACCTGAACCCGACAGAGGGATGTCCACAGTGGATTGTCTGAAAGGACATTAAGACTTGTGAATGCAACAGGTGAAATTGTTTAGGAAAAAGCCATAGTGAACCCGGGAGAGGGAGGCTAACATTAGCGAAGGGTCTGAACCCGGAAAAGCAGGGTATCGAGGGGTGAAAAGTCATCACCCAATGTACATATGGAAAGGAACCTTTAGTTTGTATATTTTTGTATAAAGGAGACTTAATCACCCAAGATCCTGATAACTGAGAACGGAATTGTAGTCTCGTGCTGGGAAAGCTCGAGAGTGTGCTGTGCTCAGGAGTCCAGCCTTGTCCCGTGCTCAAAACGTGGAGAAGGTAGGACCCCGGCTACCACATCCTGACTTTATTTTGTGAACACTTCTTTCTTTATTATGAACCCTATCCCACACTCTTTTTGTATTTAGTTGTAAGGATTGGCAATCGTTTTATTTTAGTATAGGTCCTTTTATTTGACAAGAGGCCACAAGGACTGCCTTATTATTATTTGATGAGTGTAGCTTGCTTCCATCTTAGATTTATGTTTAGATTAGGTGTTTTTAATAAACACCCTTGAACTGTGATCACTTGTGTCTGTCTTTACTGTTGGCACCATGAGTTCCTTACAGTGCACACAGTGGCACCACTCTGGAGGTTTCCAAAACTATTCACCTCCATCACCCCCATCTAGTCATAGCCACAAAGATTTGGACTCAGTCATTCTTCATTACCAGGCCTATTCAACCAGCAGGTGTTACCAGAAAATCCACCTGCAAGTTCCTTTGGAATTCTCCTTTCGGCTTTAGTGAGAGTTAGTGACCCATTATCCAGGTAAATGGGTGTGATGAAGTTAAAGGAAAAATATCACATAGTCACGTAATTAGTTTAAAAGGCTAGCCAATCGGCAAGTAGTAGGCAGTTTTCTTAGGGTGTGTGATGCTGGAAATGCATCGGAGGGAGAGGGCCTCCGTATCCTTGTCCTTTACTGCTTTTTATCGTGTGTTCTTTGTGTTTTCTGCACAGGAGTTCATGTGGGACTCCTGGCGGTGCAGCTCTCTCCTTTGGTTTTGGTGAACAGACCCATGGGATACCCTTATGGCACCCATGGGTAGCGGTGCAACCCTGTGCCCCTAATGTATGTTTTTGGGCACCTGCGTGTGACCCACAGAGCAGGGTACGGGCTGGTGGCAGCTACGTGCTAAACTGACTGGTGCCCTGAGCGTCCTCCATTTTGGGATGCCCAGGCCCAGTCATTGGAATCGGTAGATTCCTGATGGAGACAAAATGGCCTGCATGGCCCCTTGCCTTCCATCGCCTGTTACCTTGATCTTCTCAAAGTCCCGGGAAGCCCTGACTCTGTCCCTTCCCCCTGACTGGCTGTTGGGTGGAAGTTCCATATATGGTGGTGGGAAGGCTCCAGCCAGTCTGGTCAGCACTTCCCCCACACTGACCGTATTTTGTTGGTACGCCAGTGGGTGGGACCTGGGTGAATGGAGTGCGTGACGAATACGCATTCTGTGTTGTGGGTGTCTAGTATCTGGTGTTTGACACTATGACTGAGACAGCCCTGCCCGAAACTGGTATGAATGCAGTGTGGAGTGTTGAATGGCTGGGTACTTGTCCCAATACATATAACTTGTTGTGAGTGTCTGGAGAGAAGTGAATGGCCTGAATGCACCGTGTGCCTGATTGACTGCCTGCCTGCATGAATGCCCTTAGTCGTGATTGGATGCTTGAGTATGACCCAGCGGAATGAATGGGAGATCAACAGTATGTCTGGGGACCTCTCACTGCTAGGAATCGTGTTCAGAAGCTGAAGTCCATTTCGACGAGTAACTGGAGTAACTGAAGCTTAACCTTGAAGCCCTGCTGGATGAGAAGAATTGCTGTTACTCTCCTTCACAATCTGAAAGCTGCTGTGCCTCCAAGAACTGACCCAGAGAGGACCTGGTAAGGTGCCCTCTTCCCGAGCTACGAGGGACCATCGTGCACCAGCAGATCTTTGCGAAAGCTCCCTGCTAGACCTTCGACAGGCTGCCGACCCGAGACGGGGACCACCGCGGAAGCACAAAGAGAAGTGCCCGGACTGTTGTCCGCCATTGTCGACGACCACTGTCGCCGGCTGGAGCTGCCGTGCTCCCGTTTGCCTAAGAACTTTCAAATCCAAGGGCGCTCTCGTCCGCATCGTCACCGCTGTATCCTGCTGGAGAAGGCCTGACTGTCGATGCGCCGAGGAGCATCCACCGGTGGGTTTCCCGCCACCCAAAGACCACAGAGACGCCGATGACTCAACACCCTTGCTGGGCCACAGTTCTTCACTCTTTGCGGTCCAGAACTATCGGCACCGAGGTATCGGCACCGAGGTGCCCTGCACGCCTCTTCTTTGCAGGACGTTTACGCTTCCCCGTCAACGAGCACCGCTAGGAACGAAGCTGCCACTTCACCTTCGTAGCTCACCCTTTTCTCCGTTGGACTTTCGATGACCCGTGACTCCTTCCTTAAAGGGAGGGCACTCAAGAAGGGCCGTCGTTTCCCCACCGAGGAACGCTACAACGCCAGGTACTTTGGGGTTGCAGAACTATTGGGACGTCTAGTGTGAACAATATATGGACTGGGCTTGTATCTTTATCCTACAGGTTGCCCAGGTGGGGAGATCTCCACACAGAGCTGTGTTTAACGGTAGTGACCAGTATTCTGCCAATTGTTCAACCATCTTGCTTTCCTTATAATCGTTGTGGTACCACTTAGATTTGTATATATTTACCATTGTTGATTTTCGGAGAACAAAATGAGTTATCGTGATATTGTATATACCTTTGAATATTCATTATATAAAGACTGCGTTTTAATCGATACAGTGTGTGGACATTCCTTTGCAGGTGCGTGGAGACTACACAGTACTTAAGAACCAGCCTGCATCACCTCCTGAGAAGCTAGGTCTTGATTGCTCGTCCATTGCTACCACAATAGAGAATCTTGGCTTGGGTCCTCTGTGCCTCTCCTCTACCATATAGAGAGTGGAAGTACAGACACCCCCCTCCAGTCTTTACAGGGTGCCTGTAGGGCAATGGATTGTAGGCTGTGCTTTAACACCAATGACAAAGAGACAGAAACATCTGTGAGAAACCAGAATGTGTCTCGCCAGCCAATCCCCCATGGATCTCTCTCAGGTGGCCAGGGCATGGCAATCGCTTTTGGATCCAGATCTCGGAGTGCACCAGTGTGGGAGGATCACCTGGGTGAGGGGTCTTCGGAGAGTGGGAGTAAGACGCCTGATGGTGAGACTCTGTTCCCTCTCTTTCCAGTAACATTTTTACCCCATCCTACCAGATAGGATATATGGAACTCCCCCGCCCCCTGATTTTCCTGCACCAACACTTTCCAACAGACAGCCCACTCTGGGAGAAAACAGACTTGCACCAGAGCTGTGTACCTGACATGCCCCACTACTTTGGTCAGGCAAGGTCAGGCAATTGCTAACAATCGCTTACACCTGTTTCCATTTAACTTCCCCACACAGATTAAAGGCGGAGCATGAGAGCACACCCTGAGCGAGGCAAAGCACACAAAGGTACAGCATTTTCGAGTCAGCAGCTGAACGAGAGGAGAAAGATGGCAAACCAAGGAGGGTTCATAAGAAGGCAAGCACTCTTCACCTTTTCGACAAGACTATGTTACTTTCAAGAATCCTTCAAAGTAGAAAGCGTAAGGGCGGCAAACCAGACAGAAGAATCATGTATTGTGTGTTGGAGATACCGAGGGTCCTCCTGCATAACTGACCAAGTCGGGAGGAGCAGAAGATGCTGTGGTATCGTCCTTGACTCCCCGAACAAAGAAGCGACAGAGAAAACAACACAGCCGGTGAGTTGGGGAGACCGATGCAAGACCAGTCTGTGTTGCGGTCAAGGTTGCAAGTGGTAACATTGTATAACGAGGCTCTAACGAAAATTGTTAAATGTGGAGGGGGCATGGCTACTGGGCCATGTAAAGAGACGCACTCTCGGAAGAGCTCCTGCCGATCCCGTCATAATCCGTATGTAAAGTGCTTACAATGACGCCGGCAGGAGATGAAAACATGCGTGCATGCATATGAACTGGTGGAGTGGGACTGCAAGATGCCTGGATCCCACGAAACTGGTTGTATGGGAAGATCTGAGCCCAGCCGTGATCGCGGCGACACGAGCCAGTCGGATACAAAATGGCACTCTAACAGAGAACAAAGGGACTATGGAACGGAGAGACGGAGCACAAAAGAAGAAGTGACACTGTTAAACCGTCACATCTCCGTTGAGCAAGCAAGCCTGCCTCGATGCCCTCACACCGCACTGAAAGAAGTTCGCCGTGTTAGGCAGACGCTGCAATACAGCGAGCTGACGGCCCCCACTGCCCCAAGAACAATACACACAAAAGCGAGCTGCTTTTGGATACACACAAAAGCGAGCTGCAGCTATACGCGGCGCATCCCCACGTGCTGTCATGGCAGGGGCAGACTGAATACATAGCTACCGCGGCTGGGGCTCAAAGGCCGTATGAGATACTTTGTGTTGGTGCTTCTGGAAAGACTTTGAATGGGCGCTGCCCCCAGCGGATGGCACCAGCGTGCAACATTGCAGCCCGGGGCCTGCGAGGAGGAGTGAGCGGCAAGGGCCACGATCGCAAATACTGGCAGCTTATTGAAGACAGGGGAACGTGTTCCAAGCACTTGAACGATGAGAGGAGAGGCCCAAGGGAAGCACTAACGCGGCTGGCAGACCTAGGCAGATTCTCCATGTGACCTGGGACACGGCTGGCTGCGTTGCTCGTGGTGGGGCCACTGCTGATTTTGTGAGGTGCGACAAGTCACGGGAGACCAGGTCCAGTGATCCGCATAGTGTGCCCGTAGGCGCAGCCAACAGCGAGTGAAACAGCAGAACGAGAGCCGGCATCTGGCCTAATCTGGAACAGGAGCCCGGGGGGGTCCGGTAGCAGAACACCACAACTCCCGCGGATGCATAGGCAGCGAGAACTTGGACGGACACACGAGAATAAAGAGGCTGGCAGAGAGCTCAGATAGCACACCCTGGCCTGCTGATGGAGCGGGGATGCACCTAAATTGGTGCTATCCACTGGTGCTGTGACCCCACGTTGCGGCCCAAACAGAGCGCACGACAGACCAAGCTGCCCGAGCGGGATCCATGTTCTGTGACACCCCATCATGAGCTACATGAGGAAGTAGAAGAGGCTCACCCCAGGGCTTGGCTGAACCCCAGGAGAACAAGGGCAGCTGGGCAAAAGCACCTGAGACAAGACTGTGGGCCGGGAGGCCCAACAGGGTACCAGAGGAGGCCCCATCACACTAACCAGGTGGAGAGAGTGATCGCTGGGCTGCTTGGACAGGAGCCCGGAACGGGAAGACACCGCAGCTTCCGCCGAGCGGCTCAACAGCGCAGCCCACCCCGGGGCAAGCGCAGCACTCAAGTGGTACGCAGAAGGCAGCTGAACACGGAACTGGACCCTGTGAAAGGGAGAAGGACACGGCTGTGAGCTAAACCGCCGGGCGACCTTGTTGGTTCCCGGCGTGGAAGTGGGGGAGACCGGCGAACACATCTGGCCGTCGGTAGCGGGGAGGCCACAGTATAAGCCTGGGTCATATTGTGGAGCTGGACCTGGTACGAGGGAGGACACAGCCCATTCAGGGAGAGCAAGGAGCAGTTGGCACACAACCCCCGAGGGGCTGAGGAGCACCCCACACGGAAAACACAGCAGAGAACGGCGGAATAAGTCTGAGTGGGTGCAGGACACGGCCCACCTCAGGAGCACAGTGGGTTGTGGTTGTGCGCCCCCCCAGCACGGCAGAAAGGGGCCCTAAACACCAGGTATAGACCGGCACCACAAGGACCCTCATGCGAGAAGTGACTGAGCTGCCCCATTTCAAGCTAGCATAGCACGATGTCGAACAAAGTCGTAAAACCCAAGAACAAACAGCCTACGCCAAGAAACCCCGGGGACGGAGGGAGCCAGGAGCAGGGACAAAGCTGCCGTTGCAACGGAGGATGCCCCGGGCACAATCCAGGAGGTGCTGGCAGCGATTGCAGACCTGAAAGTGGCCTGGGAGACCAAATTGGTGCTGGCCATGAATGAACTAAAAGTGGGACTAGACCTTAAGGTGGGAGCGGTCCAGGAAGAGGTGAACTTGCTAAGACAGGTGTAAGATCACTTGCGGAGTGCACCGGGAACCTGGAAAAAGAGATGGCCCCGAACACAGCGGAATGCGCCACCCACAGATTGGAACGCCATGCCCTTGTGCAGCGAGTAGGCAACCTGGAAAACAGAGCAAAAGAAGCGGAGGGACGCGCTAGACGCAACAACATTCGCATTGTTGGATTGCCAGAAGGGCTGGAAGGGTCTAACTCAACGGAATACGTGGAAACCATGTTGCTACAGGAAATAACCGGAGGGGAACTGACCCAGGGGTTTGCGGTTGAGAGAGCACACAGGACTTTGATGAGGAGGCCGCCTCCGGGAGCCCCCCCAGGCCATTGATCGCAAAGATTCTGAACTACCGGGACCGGGAAAGAATACTCGAATTTCTTCGGAAGGGGGGGGGGGGGGGGAACGATTGAAAGTGGGCCTGCGAAAATAATTGCATACCCTGACTACACCTTGCAGGTGCAACGCAGCAGAATTAACTTCGGGGCAGTCAAAAGAAGATTGAGAGAGGCAGGTCATAGATATATGTTGCTGTACCCAGCCAAACTGAAGGTGCTCCACAAGAACAAAACACTGTTTTTGATACGCCGGAGGACGCCATGGGATGGCTGGATATACAGAGCCACCCCCAAGAATCGGGGATCCAGACCAGAGCCTGAGAAGATAAGTAACATGTGGTTGTGGCACCCAGGGTGACATAGCACAAGACACTGGGACTAGAATATAGTAGTAATTAAGGCACACAAGGACTGTGCGGTAGGGTATGTGCGGGTTTGCTGGATCCGTTCGAACTGAATAACTCTAATTCTACAAATGGGAGCTCCCTGGAGTCAACCCTCGAATCCCCATAGCATTTGCTTAGTTAGGTCACTATTAGCTTGGTGACACCCTGCGGGGTCCTAGTCCTCAGTACCACGAGATAGGACCAGACGCGGGTGGGCTTGAGATCCAGGGATGGAGCTGGGCATTTGTTGGGGATGGGAAGGGAGGGGGGAGGGGAAGGGGGGTGTGCAGTGGGAGGGGGGGAGGAAGGGAGTGAAAGGGAAGTTGGGGAAGTTGGGGGGGAACTGAGCCAGAATATAAGTCATGGGGGAAGATATAGGAAATGGTGGGGGGTAGGAGAACATCGAGCCAATGGAATCGGGTAACCTTAGAATCATGACCTGGAATGTTCGGGGCCTCAAAAGTTACCTAAAACGGAATAAAATAATGATGTACCTAAAGAGGATGAGGATTGACATAGCTCTGCTTCAGGAGACCCACCTCACCAAGGAGAAACTAGAGGTGGTAAGGAGAAAATGGAAGGGGAACGTCACGGGAGCCACATCCTCGGCATACGCAAGAGGGGTGGTCACATGGGTGGCACCGCACATGCCGTTCCAATTGCTCAGATCGAGGATAGACCCGGAAGCTAGAATGGTGGTGGTGGTGGGAAGAAGTGACCATCAATAACTTATATGCCCCGAACCACGACACCGCAGCCTATTTTAGATCATTGTATGGTAAAATCAGTCCCCTATTGGGGGGTGCGTTATCGTGGGGAGGAGATTTCAACTGCACCCTGAACCCTGAAATAGACAGGTCGGATAGTAGGGTAGCAAAGCCCACGCCAGCAGCTAGAGTTTTGGGGACAGTGTTGACAGATCTTAATCAGGTTAGATTACGTGTTTGCAGTGGCCGAGATAGCGGGAGAAATGGTGAGCGCAGAATACAAAGCTAGGGTGCTTTCGGATCACTCGCCCTTGGTCGTGGATTGGAGATACCGCCCTCACAGGGCGCGAATCCCGACTTGGAGGCTCAGAGCTGAGGCCCTACAGGACCCAGGATTCTGAGAGGACCTGAGGGAGGCTATTGAGGAATATTTTGATATCAATACTGGCAGTGTACGATCCATGGGAACAGTATGGGAAGCATTTAAGGTGGTGGTGCGTGGGGTGGCCATATTGAAATCAAGAGGGCTCCAGGGGGGCATAGAGCTGGTTTTGCAGGAAACAGAGAGAGCTAGAGGACTTGATGGGAAGGGGGGAGGCCTCCCGGGAGAATATTGCTAAGATAAGAGATTTATAAAGAACTAGCAGTGAACTTTGGGATAGACTTTGTAAACTAAACTATAAGAAATACATAGAGAGGCAACATGCGGGAGGAGACAAGCCGGGTAGGCTATTGGCCTGGCTATACAAAAATGAGACACCCGACCGGTGATCAGAGAAATCAAAAATGCGGAAGGTCAGATTTGTAACACCCAGGAAGGAGTAAATGAGGAGTTCCTTAAATATTATAAATGCTTGTATGAGGATGCAGGCGGAGAAGTGGGCCAAGAAATGCAGGACACGATAGAAGATTTAGAGCTTCCCACCCTAGATGACTCAGAGCGAGCGGAGCTGGAGGCCCCAATCACCCCAGACAAGCTAGACGCATTGATCACACTTCTGCCCACGTGTAAGGCGCCTGGGTCGGATGGGTTGCCCAATGAATTTTACAAAGCATATAAGCAGGAGCTACTCCAGCCACTGCTGGCTATGCTTAATGAGGCCTACGAACAAGGGAAACTGCCGGAATCTCTCCGTGAAGCAGTGATCATCCCGCTCTTGAAACCGGGCGAGCCGAATGCGGACTGTGGGTCCTATAGACCCTTATCGATGCTTCATCAAGATAGCAAAATACTCACGTCAGTGCTTGCCAATAGGCTTAAGCGAGTAATTGGCAAGTTGATACACCCGGACCAGACGGGATACGTCCCCGGCAGAAATATTACGGATAACCATAGGAAGCTTCACCACATTATCGATCATACTGAAAAAGACCCGGGCGAACTGGCCATTGTGTCGTTGGACACGGTCAAAGCCTTCGACTCAGTGTGGTGGCCGTGGCTGAAGGCGACCCTGAAGGGGTATGGGATAGGACTGTGGTATATTAGATGGGTCAAAATGCTATACAGCACCCCGATTGCAAGGGTCAAAACGGGTACCATAGTTTCTGATAAGTGGCAACTCAGCAGAGGGATAAGGCAGGGATGCCCCTGGTCGCCCATGTTGTATATTCTCGTGCTGGAGCCATTGGCAGTTTGCCTAAGGCAGCAATATGTGGAGGTGGGGATACAAACGACAGAAAATACGCATTTGATATCACTCTACGCAGATGACATGCTCCTCTACCTGCGCTACCCAGAGGAGAACGTGCAATATGTGCTGGAAGTGATGGACCGCTACGCAGCCCTCTCTGGCATTTCTTACAGATACCCTGGCAGACCGAGACGTTTAGATATTTAGGCATAAATATATACCATAAAATAGAAGCAGAGCACAAGCACAATACAGAGAAAGCGGTTGAAAGCATAAAAAATAGCATGGTGTTCTGGTCCAAACTACCGCTGGCCATGATGGGAAGAGCAGCACTGCTCAAAATGGTGGTTTTACCCAGACTGCTGCACTTCTTTGTAAATGTCCCGTTCTTGCTCCCCAGACGCTTCTTTGCTAAACGGCATAGCCAGTGCAGGGGCTTTATTTGGCATAATTCCAGGAATAGGGTGGCCCTGTGGAAATTACATAACTCGTGTGACAGGGGAGGCATAAACCTTCGGAATTTTGAACTATATTACCTGGCGGGACAGCTATTATATGTATCCAGATGGTTGGCCACAGAGGATTCCGCGGAAGCCAGGCTCTTGCGGGGCGACTCGTCCCCATATTTTCTAAAAGAGACAGTATGGTTGCACAAGACAAAAGTGGCGGAGATGGGGCGATTATTGTGGCTGGGCTGGGAGGTTTGCCGTAGAGCATGGAGAACTGTGGGGGACCCGGATCCGCTCTCCCTGCAGGCCCCGCTGGTGGTGTTATGTGGTGAAGACTCCCAACTGATCAAAGGGGTCCGCTGATACTGGGAACCGGTGGGCCTGGCTTCCCTTGGAGACACATGGCAGGAGGGGGAGGCAGTAGAATTCCAAAGGTTGTTGGAGGAGACTGGGGTGAATGGGGGCCAATATATCACTTACCCCAGGATCATGAAACGGGTGAGGGAAAGGTGGCCTGAAAAAGTACTTGCAGAAGAACCCAATGCCACCTTAGATACGATGTACGATGTCTCAGAGGGCGGGCATGAAATATCTCAGATACACGAACTCCTGAGTATGAAGGCGGGGAAGGAGTTGTCCCAGTTGAGGCTTGACTGGGAGGGGGAGGTGGGTGAACCTTTGACAGAGGGACAATGGGATAGAGCCCAAAGATACCATAAGAAGGTGTCCCGGAATGCGAGACTCCAGCAGATCCAGTTATATATCACCCACAGAGCGTACTTGACCCCCGGCAGAATAGCCAGGTTTGGTGGCTCAGCTATACAGAAATGCCACAGGTGCGGGGAGGAGGAGGCAGGGCTGTTGCATATGTTCTGGGCTTGCCCAGAGGTGAAGAGATTCTGGGTAGAACTGAAGATGAAAATGGCCAGCTGGGGGGTGGTGCTTGACGTGGAGTCGGCTTGGGCATGCATGCTGGGGAGCTTTCCCAGGCCACGTACCCTAAAACATATCAGCAAAATGAAAGACTTAGCCTATATTTTGGCCAAGCGCAGAATAGCAATGTTTTGGAAAGCGGCCCATAGGCCTAGAGCAGAGATGTGGTGGGCAGACCTAAAATGGGCAGAAGCAGAAACAGCGGTCTGGTACAAAGCAGTCACCGGAGCAGAGGAGGTGGCGGAGGTAGGCCCCCTGATAGCCTGGAGGCAACTGGAGACCTCAATGGTGAACCCCCACCAGGTTAATCATGATATGGAAGACCAAGAAGAGATAATGATAGTTGAGACACCTGAAGATGCTCGGGTAGATGGCACAGAAACGACGGCTCAAGGTTTTGGGGCGGGAGGGAGGAGGATGGAAGAGAGCAGTGAATAATGTAATAACTTCAATTCTAAAATGTACGTCCGAAATGGTTGTAATGTTGGAGTGTTTGTTTAAAAACAATAAAAACTGTTTAAAAAAAATAATAATTGTTAAATGTGTGTGCTGTAAGACACAAGTAAAGCTAAACTGCTGATGAATGTTGGAACTTAAGAAGGAAAGATATGATACCATTGACAGTGTGGTCCGGCACCGCGAATGTGCTCAATCGAAAGACTCTGTAAAGTATCCCGCCAAGAGAAACAAAAGATTGATGAGAACAATTGTGTAAAGTGAATCGAAGTGGTCTTGCAACTGTTTAAGCAAAACCTATCGCACATTTGAAAGTCTTCGATTCTGATGTGATTGGATCTAAGCCAGGACCAGGGGGATCCGTGGTCCGAGCCCGAACGAGGGAGACCAGTTGTGAACATTGTGGAAAAGGGGTCTGAGCCCAAATGAGGGGGACCTGTGGTCCGATCACGAAGGAGGGAGACCAGTTGTGAACTTGTGAATGTGAAAAACCTGACAAAGGAAAGGATGTTTTGTGTTTTGTTTGTTACATCAGGCTACTCTGCAATAAGAGACTGTCATTGGGAGAAAGACTTTGGCAGAATACCCTGATGCCTAGATTTTGAACTGTTACCTCGTGGCCAAGAAGCCAGAGTGTGTGCGAAGTTCGCACATGCTGCCTTGCCCCCTGCTGAAAACCTGGGGAAGGCAAACCAACATCTCAACAATCCTGACATATTCTTTCTTGAATAAATTTACTTTTTGCATACATTGTTATCCCACACCGTTTGTATTTAGAAGGATTGGCAATGGGTTTATTAGTATAGGCCCTTTTATTTTGACAGAGTCTCCACAAGGACTGTGTTATGGGGAACTAACTCCCCAGGCCCCCCAGTAAACTGGTGCAAAGGGGTCTGAGCCCGACTGAGCGAGACCCGGGGTGAGTGAGGCACCTAAAGACTTCGTGAATATGAAAATCCTGACGAGAAGGGAACTTTGGCATTTGTGGTAACTTTGGCATTTGTTTGTTACTCCAGGTATTCTGTGAATAAGAGACTATGGCGGAAAAGGGCCGGATATCTGTGTTCTGAACTGCATCCGCGTGCTAGAGAAGCCAGGGTGTGTGCGAAGCTCGAGTGTGCCACCTCGTGCCGTGCTGAAAACGTGGGGAAGGGAAGCAAACTACTCAAGTTATCCTGACATATTGTTTCTTGAACACTTTTCTTTTACATACATCACTTTCCCACACCATGTGTTGTTAGAGGTAAGGATTGGCAGTAGTTTTTATTTAGTATAGGGCCTTTTAATTTTGATAGAGACTCTATTAGGACTGTGCTATTATTATTTGATGGCCGTAGCTTGCTCCCATCATTAGATTTAGGGTTAGATAGGCGTTCAACCAACACATTGAAGTTCAATAAACACCCTTGAACTGCGCATCATTTGTGTCGGTCTTCTTTAATGACACCAAGCCTTTCCTTACATACCCTACAGAGGTACAGTACATGGAAGTGTGAGAGTTTATGGGACCCTGTATAGGTTATGAGGATGAGCGGGATGGGGATATGCTTTGGCCATACTGCGTTCTACCCGGACAGTTGTCCCTACTCCCATAGGGGATGCCTCCCCATGAGATCCACCTGCCGATTACCACTCCAGGGGGTTTATTGGGTAGAAGCCTCACCTCCCTGGCCTCATGGGAAGGGGCTCCACCTAGGGGAAAAGGGACGACAGCCAAGGATTCATCACAACATCCAGTAGATGCCAGCCTAGAAACACATTGTGAATATATTGCTGTGATATAATTCTGAGGTTTCCACAAGGGTACACCCAGTTTCTGGCAAGGGTTTGCTAGTTCTATGTTGCAGATACATGTGGGTACCCCATTATAGGGTGGCTGCAGTTTTATTGTTTATGGGGACATGGCAGGAAAACAGTGATATCCATCATGGCTTCCATGTACTTCTTTCCTGTCAAGTCCTTACGTTATCCACTCGCACAGTCATCCTCCAGCTCTTTCCGTACCTCGCCTTCTAAGAGTTTTGGGGTATGACTTCCTACTTGGACTTTGACAAAGTGGTCCAGTGAAAAAGACCTCAAGGCTTCATCGCACCTGACGGTCTTTCTGCATTGTGCCTTTACCCCAGTTTTGTAGTCCTTTCGTTGGGTCACTTGCATTCTGTTGTGTTTCTCCCAGCCCTTCCACCCCCCCCCCCAAGGATGTCATTGTTACATTGAGGATGGGTCCCCCTTTTCTACACAACAGGGGGGAACGATGGGTTGGACGGCTCTCTAGTCCTGAACTTCTACAAGCACAGAGATTTAAGCTCCATTTTTACATCAGTAATTTAAGACGGAAAAAGGGCCTCTGTACAACTTTTTTTCAATTATGCAGCCACAGGAAGGACCGATCATAAAAACTCTTCTATCAGATTCAGACTAGAACTGCACTCGGGTTCTTGGTGTCCCTGCAGGCAAGGTCAATTAGCCCTTTCTGCAGCTTTTTGGGGATAGTCTGGAGTAACCTTCTCAGATGCCCTTCTTGCCCAGATTTACAGAGGAGCTGTGTTTAATTTATAACAAAATAAGTGCCAGGGCCCAAATATTTTCGAGCATGTGACACACTGCGGGTGGGCACCACTGCTGCCACCACCCATAGCTGCTCCCCACAGAGTTGACATATTTGGGGTTACACTACAGCTTGCACCTGCTCATTGTGGTTGATGGATGCCCTGACTATTACCACTTCATATTTAAAGTGAGTCTAAGACAATAAGTGCCGGGGCTCAAAAGTAAGTGAAAGGGCTGGGCCTTCGCAAACACCACCACAATGTAAGCACTGCGGAGGAGTCGAAATTTCCTGTGGTTGGCTGCTGTGGAACGCTGTGATCTTCTCCAGGTCTAGAAATTCACTTGAGAGTCTCCTCTTTGGCTTCAACACAATTGCTGCTGTTTACACTTGAAAAATATCACAAACCTCCCGATCTAGACGCCCAAAATTAAAAGAAATAATAATAAATAGCAGCCTGTTCTTGGGAACCGGTACAATACAATGAAAAGGTCATGATCGGGCTAGCCTATACAACAAACAAGGAAACACCAGACAATATCAATGGCCGTTTGACGAGGGGAGGTACATTAACCAAAATGAAGCCGTCATGTCAACCTGTGTATTCTGCTCCCAAAGTCACGTTCTCGATTATTGAACTCCGGTCATGTGCCCTGAGGAACGTACCCAAAGGCAGTGTAATCTATACCCCCTGCAACTAGAAATCACTCTTCACCCAAGTGATGTTTAGGGCTCTGGGTAAGTTTGGGAGGGTGCACATCATGAATGAGACTCCCCAAAGCTCTAAATTCTTCATGAGTGTCTTTGACAGCCAAACATCTGCTGCAAACTTCAAAACCTACAAGGCCAGAAGCAAGCATACAATCTCCAGAAAGAATGTAACTTTCCGTCAGCAGCCCAAGTTAAAGCACTCAATCTAGCAAAGATGCCAGGAAACGGGAAGGTCTACATTCAGGGGAGTTCTAGGCACGGACACTACTTTAGCGAGGGATCATCTTGACTTTGAAAGGCTATGTTGGTTAGACACATAGCCCTCTACTCACCCTCCCAAGTCCAGGGAGTCTAACCCAGGTTTTATTTAATTTATTTATTTATATACAGGAGGAACAATGCTCTTTTGATCACAAAAGAACGCACAATAGATAAGAAATCAGATTTGACGGAAGCAGTGAGCTTCTAACAATGGGGTGAGTTTGAGGGACATTCTGACCAGGTTGTGCAGAGGAGTAAATGGAACAGTCACCGGGGACAATACATAAGTGGACATACATAGATTACGGACAACTAACATTGGACATTTTTAAGTGCAGGTAGGCAGTACGGCCAGCTGTGCTCAGGACGTGACCATTATGGCTGAAGTGCTAGAATGGAGGCACAGGAAGTGAGAGACTGGCAGGTTAGAGGCAAGGGAACAATTTTAGCTAGCAGGCAGGTGAGAGGTATGTTAAGAAGGTAACTCTGAGGCGAGGAGGTAGGCTTTTAGTTTGGTTTTGAACAAATCCGTGTGGACTGTTTCTAGGATGTCCGGGGGAAGAGAATTCCATGCAAGTGGAGCAAGCAGAGAGCAAGAGCAGAAGCGAGAGGAAGCCCAGGAAGGGCGAGGAGCCACAAGGGCAGTTGAGGAGTCAGAGCAGAGATTACGAGAAGGCTTGTAGAGTTGGATAGAGGGGGATAGATACAGTGGCCTTACCCTGGATAGATTTGTGAACCAGGAGAATAAATGTAAAGGTATTGTCGAACTGGAGTGCAGTGTGTCTGTTCCATCTTGCTTACCCCAAAAGGTAGAAGCCAACCTGTCACCATTTCCTATGCTGGCAGAGTATCATAGGAGTTGGACGGTGAAACATATGGAGAGGGATTGGTTAGCTACGGCTGGTGGCTATCATGATGTGCTATGGATTAAGAAGTGCTGATGATACCTTCCAGCACATGGATCTGGCCACTTGTAGAATGCATGCAATCCAGAATGAACCAGCAGGTACATGAATGAGGTTCAGCTGGGTTCCCTATGTTAGGCCACCTCACTCGCACCCTGGAGAAAGCACGCCAACAGGAAGAAATGGAGACCTTTTATCACACCCCAAGGGGTTGCTGAAAATTAGAATATTAGGTCGAGAGAAACTTTGTAGCTCACACTCATCCAGTCTCTCTGGGCTGTCACCTATTCTGGCCCTTCATCGGCCCTCAACAGGTGTACTTTGAGGTGTGTTATGGTCCCTTTAAGCACTTATGGACCAGGGTGATAGCAACATTTTCTCCCAGTGCACTGAACACTGCATTAGTAATAACACGATTTTCTATAGTGCTTTATGCAAGATTCTTCTTGCATCTAAGCACTAATACATAGCTGTGATTATCACTGAATGTTACGGTACTCAATTTATCGACTCCCAGAAGGCTAAAGGTCTGAGTTGGCCCTGCAGGGATTTAACCGTGTGATACTGCATATATTTAATGCATATGGGGCAACCCCTCAACTCGCAGAGCTATCTTGCCAATGCATGAAATAGCCGAGTGATCCTGCCCACCTACACCATTCTCTGTCCTTTTGGGTATGTGGCGTGTAACGAGAGAGAGCTTCAGTCGCCCCTAGAACTCCTATTAAGTTTATTTTGGAGACTCAAAGTATGTCTTTGCTTTGGGTACATTTGCTTTTTACTTCATCCTACTTCTATGTTTGTAACAGATAATGCTGTACTTTGAAGCAATTTCACCACTGGTATTCAACCGTAAAGAGCATCCTGGCAGAACAGTGAAGGATGACCTCACACCGAGCACTTCCGAGGCCACTTGCAACAGGGGCTTCCATTTGCTGCACTCAAAGTACAGATTGACTTTCTTGTAAAGGTGAAACCATTTACAAATAGGCCTTTAAATTCTAGTCAACCAAGATAGTATTTTAGACGCACAAAATGAAAATATATAGCCTTCCTATAGTTCGGTTCACAACATGCATTTTTTCCCGGCCAAGAAGTGGCTCTGCAGCAGGAACGCCATTTCAGGCCTCGACATGGGCACCCTTTGTTCAAATATTAGCAGTGTGGCAAGGTGAGCGTTTTGATTTTTCAGAAGTGGAGCAGCTGGTGGAGCGCTGCCACCTCCTGCAGCGCAAATGGAAAACAGCGAGACTTTTAAGAGGCAGGCTTTTTGAAAGGGACACGTATTTAAGTGAAGTTCTGTTGACATGTTTCGAGAAGTTGCACCATTCATTCTCTCTCCGCGTCTCTTTCGGAAAGGAAAGAAGTCGGGCTCACTGGCTCACCCGCCCTGCTGCGCACGAGGCGCCATCAAGGAACTCCGCCGGCAACACACATCTCCTCAAGTTGCGCGGGGTGTCACAGGCCGCAGGTGGCCGCACAGGACCCACCCCCATTTGATAAATGCTCCACCTCAATGGATTTTCCAAAGTGCGGCGTGAATCAGCCTCGAGTCTGGAGGTGAGTGGAAGCGAGGAGGCTGCGCAAATAAGCGCATCACAATCACCTGCAGGTGAACGATTATGTAGAAAAATAAAAACACTACGTTCCGTGGCGTTTTCATTTTTTTCGCATAGACTTCGCCGCCTCCAAGCAGTCTTCCATGAAGAAAATGTAACAGCTTTGGACCCATTCGGGCGGAGAGGACGCTGGAATATCCACGGAAGTCCCCTGTTTTAGTACAGGGCACCCGGCGAAACCGTGGTTTCCACTTTCCACCTGTTGGGCAAAGGACAGGACACGTGAGCGCGTTGGCCCCATGATCCTCCCGTGCAACGCAGGCAGGAGTTAAAATGAGCGGGAAAGTTAGTCTAGGCCTGCTGGAACTCTGCTCTGTGCTGCCAGGGGAGCTGCTTGTGTCGCTTCAGAGGCACTGGTCTAGTAGTGTGTGTGTAAAATGTCCCCCCTCACCCCTTGCAAATTAAACACTGGACGACAATGATTCAAGGTGAGATGGTCACATTTCTAGATTAAAAAAAAAACAAACACGATTAAGACATCTGGCGCGCAGTTGTTAAACATGCCCAGTTGCTGTGCCACAGTCTGCTGCTATTAGTGGAACCTCTCCAAGCATCCCGGGTTTAATGGGGAAATGGGAAATTGCATGCACTGTCATTCCTTGTAATCAATACTGTCCTGTACAGTGCGAGCAGGCGCTCCACTTTAACCCGGGGTCACTCTTGGGGTCATGAGAAGGTTTTTCAGAAGATGGTTTTAGTAGTCATTTGTCAGCTGACCAGTCATCTGACAAGCACCAATTTCCTGTTCAATTGATTGCATCCTCGCTCGGTGCAGGCCTGAGCAAAATGTGCTGCGGTTGCGTTCATGCCAAGAAGCACGAAGGTTTGCAAACCCGTGGTCTGTGTTTCAGAACTAGATACGTGAGAAGGGAATGAGAGAAGTTCCCAAGGCTACCCGTGTACCACACAAAGACAATTGAATAATAGCAAGCGTACATATTCGCCACAAACTGTACGGTCCCTTCGTGCTCAAAAAACGAGTGCCATTACCCGACCTAACGGCAGGGATTTCGTGTACCAAGGAAGGAGGGAGGGAGGGAAGACTGCTGGTCCTTGCCAGGCTGCACACCGGTCACCCGGTCTGTAGGTAGGTGCTCGGCCTGGTGTGCTGCATGCTGGCTGTTGGCAAAATCATAACGGTGAAGCAAAGCGATTAGTGACAAATGCCATCAGCGGGTGGCCTAAGCCTGCAACATCCAAGTCCCCACTTAAGTTTCAGCCTGGAAACGCACAACTGCCAAAGGGAACTTTTTTTGTTTTTTTTTGTATTTCTCTTTTCTTTATTTGCATTGTGGTTAACAATTTAACTTAGCAAAAACACATAAAATACATATACAATGAATTCAATGCAAAATTCATACATACAACTTAATATTGCCTGCTCATTTACACAGCTTTTATAACTAAGTCGATAAAAGTAAAGCCAATGATACTTAAAGATAGTTGACTGGAATTCATCACCCGGTTCCATAAATAATCTTGGGACAAAATGACATCATATTTAAATAAGCGTGGCAACATTTGCTTTCTAAAAAAGGGGCCCGGAGTGCACATGCCCACTCCAGATGCTTAAGAGGTTCAACCTCAGCGTAGCAAATTCTACACAATCTCCCACTTCACAAAATCCCGGAATTAGCACCAGACACTTCGTTTCTTAAGAAAAGATTTAGCCTAAATCTTAAAAACTCTGCTCTTAAATCATGGGAGGGTCGTTTATATAAATAATGGGGTAATAGATTGTAAGGTCTAATATCGTACATTGAGCAATAAAACAGGTGCAATTCGGCGATCCTACCTCCATTATTTATCTAGTCCAGTTCAAATAGTTTTTGTTTAACTTTGGAGGGAGCAAACATCAAATCTTCCACTGAACAGCCAGCGTCACCCAACATGTTTTTGCAATGATCCTGTTTAATTGACTTTGCAAGGATATAAATATCGAATGCTCAGGTGGCAGTGACATTTTTACATATAACTGTAACAGTTGCCAGTTTATACAGGCTTGAATAAAAACAATTCATGCCGGATCAGGCTTATCGGCAGTGCCAAGGTTCTACTTCATATGGATGCCTCAACCTTAGAATGATCCAGACAGCATCCATGAGTTGAGGCCCCATTTGTTACCTCTGCTGATACCTAAGTAACAATGGAAGGATCGAGAATCTCCCAAATTGATTGTCAAACAGTCTTAAATGGGCTGAAACGGATCTAGCCTGCAAATTCATACTTATTAGTTTATCCTGTTTATTTGAAACATCCTGAACCGTAATCCCCAAATATCTATATTTGCCCATAGTCTCCACCTTCACGTTACTCAAATTAAAGTTGACCAAGCAGCCTTTTATACGCGATAGAGACTTTGGTTCAACAGTCGGTGGGGATTGGTATGGATGTTATGAAAAGCTGAACCGATGTGAATATAAAAATGAAAAAACAGTGCTAAAAGACATCCTTGTCGCAACACTTGGCTGGTTTTGATCGAATTACTAATATTACCTTGTTGATCGGATCGAATGCGGACACGAGTATCCATGTGGAGTGCAATTAAAATGTTACGTAGGTAGTCGGGGCATTTCTTTTCCTTCATCATTCCCCATAGCTTACCTCTCTTTACGCAATCAAAAGCTGTGAAAGATCCAGGAAAGCAATCTACAAAGCAGTCCCCTGTATTGGTCCACCAACAACTTTAATAAAAGGCAATTTTGTTCAGTGCACACCTCCTTTCTAAAACCGGCCTGGTAGACGTCCAGCATATTTTCCTTCCTTGCTCATATATCCAGTTTCTTAAGTAACATGGTTGAAAGGATTTTACTGCTGGCATCCAACAGGGATATTGTGTGATGGGCCCCAATATGCCACCCTTTTTAAATTTTAAAATGATATTAGCCACAGCCCAAGAACGCAGAATGACCATAGTCGGAATTATGTTGGCGAATAGGTCAAACAAAACCTTGGCCCGTGGAATTTGATAAGCCATTGGGCCCGGGGCTTTCGACAACTTGCACTTTCTGATACAACACTTAGGGCCTCATTAGACGGATGGCGGTAAAGGTTAACGGTCACCGTTAACATTAACGGTGACCGTTAACCTTTACCGCCTTACTACGAGGTCCCTTAGCGGGTTGGTGCTTTAACGCCTGCTTTTTGCAGGTGTTAAAAACCAACCCGCTAAGAGACCTTGGTGCTAATTAAGGCACCGCAAAATTGCGGTGCCGTAATGGGCACCTTCCCCATTCCCATTATGCCCTATGGGGCAAAAATGGGAATGGTGAAGGGCAGTGGTGGAAGGGGGAATTACTGCCCCGCCAACCTTGGAATGGGGTGGTAATTCCCCCTTCCACCAAGGCGGTGCCGGTATTTTACCGGCATGGACCAAGGTGCTAATAGCATGTGGACCATGTGCTAATACCGCCATCCGTGTAATGAGGCCCTAAATGTCTTCCACCGTTAAGTCAAGCCAGCACCAACCACAATTACCAGGAGAGAACACAGGCAATGCTGCCCCACTGTGATACAATTTTGCAAAGTGGGTCACCCAAAAATATTCTTCAATTGGATTTGCCTGTAAAACGACTTGGTAGTCTGGCAATTTGATCAATATCCAAAACAAGCTAAATTGCTTGTTCACATCTGCCCGTAACAGTTTCAGAAATCGCGTTGAACCAGCATGCTCTTATGGCATTTTACCCAGTTTTTAAAACCTTGTTTGGCATGGCGCCTCTTAAAATCTTGGTTGGGGGCGTGAGCTTCCTTAACCTTAAATTACGCCGCAATTCTTTCTTTTTTTCTTGAACTGCTTTGTCAATAGCACGTAAGTGGCCCCTTTCATAAAAAGATCAGGAAACATCGATCCATTCCAAAAACTGGATAACAGCCTATGGAACGCATATTGATAGTTTATCGGAACCGTTAAATCCCCATCGTCATACAATATATGAGGCACCTGAGGGCCTCCTCACGTCCTTCTCCCCGATAAACTCTGCTCAGGTGGCATTGGAAGGGCCATCACTTTTGTATATTGACCCTGGGGGTGGATATGTGAGGGAGGATCATTTCGGTAGAGGAGACTTGGGAATGGAAGGGGTATGTCCTTGGGTGAGACGCAGTATCCCCAATTTCCATTTCCATTTCATGATGAACCTTCAGTCCCAGTAGCCTTTATTGGATATTGTCATCCTTTCCCCTTTTCTTCCTTTCAATATGACCCTGGAAAATGCCATCCTGGTATTGACAATAGGAGGTTTCCTTATTTTGGGAAGGTATATGCCCATCAACCGCCTGATATTGTTTCAGAGAAACATCAGACCACAATAGTAAAAAAACAACCAAGATTTGTGCATAGTTCCTCTCATTCACACCACTCTAGTACTGGGACGAGGAAGAGGCCTTGGAACTATTGCAAGGGTCAGGCATTTCCAGAGAACATAAGTAATTATGGTCAGGCAATTGAACGGAAGGGCTTGCACCTGCAACCTGTTAACAGGTCACACGTGCATAAAAGGTGGAGCCACCCGCAAGGAAGGGAAAACCAGCAGGAGAGAAGCCGGGCTGGGAGAGATCGGCCTGAGAGGGGAGAATTCCTGCCCACAAGGGGGCTGCTAAGGAGAGTCCTGCCTGGAGGGCAGGACGCCGGCTACTGCTGAGGAGAGACTGACGCTGGAGCCCGAGTGGGTAGTGAGAGGGTTGGAGCTGCCAGAGTCTCCTCTGCATGATTCCCACAGCCAGAGCTGTGGGGCACGGAAGACTCCCAAGTGCTGCAAAGCACCGGTAGCACCCTAGAGTGAAGAGCAACCCACAGCGAGATTTGCAGAAGGGGAGCACTGCTTGCAGAGCTCCAGAGAAGTGTGCGCGGAGTCAACGAATGTCAAGAGAAAGAAAAGAGGACGCCCGGAGGAGCAGCTGAGGATCGGTGAATGCTGTGAAGGGTAAACTCGTACCAGGGTGCTCCTGGTGCTTTAACTGGGGCATATGGTAATGCCAAATGAACTGAAATATGTGTGCAATGGGTGGTGAACCCAAAAGGAGGGGTTTTTTAACACCACAAGCAAACGCTGATCTAGAAGTAAAGGAACTTGAAAATAAAGCATGCATTATTGAATACCGAATTAAAGGAAAGTTTTGTTTGAAGATAAAGCAAGCAATTTTGAATACCATACTAAAGAAAAGCATTGATGCATTTATGAATGAAATGAAACCAAGTGTGAAACACCAAAAATGAACACTTCGAAACAAAGGGTGAATCTTTATGAGTAAAAAGTGATACGCACTTATAAAGCTTGTGAGGGCAAGGTGGTGAAAGAGCGAGCACCATGGCGCGAGTTGTGTGGAAAAGCCAAGAGACTGGCAAGGAGAAGTCAAAGTGAATGCAAACCAAAACACAGTTGTAGTGAGAGAGAAACCTGTGTGGGGAAGAAAACCTAGGGTTATCAGTTGTGTGACCTAGTGCCTAGCCCAAGGATACCCTGTCTGGAAAAGCCAAGCAAAGTAAAGAAAGAATCTACACTTGTGAATTTGATTGCTGAAGGGAATGAGAAAGATAGCAATCTGTATAAGCTACTGAAGAGTCTAAAGAATTGTAATGTCGACTTGGAACTGGATTTGAGAATTAAGAGACTTGAACTAATTGTGAGTTGGCAAGCTGAAAGAAGTGACGTCTTGGGGAAGGGAAAACCTGAGACATTATGAACTCTGGTCGCCTTGAGGAAGGAAACCCAGAGGCAGATGGAATCCTCATTGTGAAGCCGGCAGGAGTGGAAGTCGCATTCCAGGTTCATCGTGTGAGCAGAAGCCTTCAGTGAGGGCCGGTGAGTTTCAGTAATCCTAGAAAAACTCCAGCGCTGTACATGCAAACGCTTATCTCTAATGCAACAGTAGCAGCGGCAAATAGAGTAAAAGCAGTGTTGAACCGATCCTCGTTAAAGAGCCTGGTACGCGAACAGAAGGTATGCAGGGAGAAACAAAGTAGCAATCCATTCTACAATTGTTTGAATCTCCCGGCGAATGAGAGGCAAGTCGCGTGTGAGAGTTTCATGAACAATGAGAGTGCTTCTTTGTATCCCATATTGATTAAACAGTTCAAAGTGAACAAGAGGCAACATTAGAAGGCTTAAAACTGAACTGTTCATACTGAATACCGAGCTGAATGAAAACCTGAAATAAAGCCTATGGAACATTGAATTGAATAAAACCTTATGGGCAAACAAAATAGCAGATGAGAACCAAACTGAAAGTGCCCATGTGAAATAACCTATAGAAAAGAGTACAAGTGGAAAAGCGTGCCATAGAAAGATGGTCATGAACAAAACCACCACAAAGTGAATGTTATGAACGTATGCAGTGCGGCAAAGCCAAAGACTGGCAGGAGGTGTGTAACACATTATGGCAAAGGCAAGAGGCCGACAAAGAAGAGCTGAGTAAATGTGACTTTGTGCACATGGGCAAGTGCAGAAGAAACCGTGTGGGCCTAGGGGTCCTGGTAGCGCGACCTGTCATGGGTGGACCATGTGGTCTGATAACTGTGCCTAGACCAGTGAGCCCTACATTCCATGAACCAAAATACATTGTGAACAAGTCAAGGAGTAGTATTGTAAGCAAGCTGGTGATGCAATCTCAAAAGGAGGCTTAGGTTGACCTAAAGTTGTGTTGAACTCTTTGAAAAAACTAAAACAAGAACAAGTGGCTGAGTCAAGACTTTTTCTTTTGAACTGTGTTGCTTGGAACTTGGGGAAGAGAGCCCCAAAGATTTGTGGAATTGCTTTGAACTGGAGAAAGGTAATCTTGAGACCTTTATGGAACTTTCTTGAACTTGGGGAAGGGGAGCTGAGAAGGAAGCTTGGAGCTGGAAGAGGCTCAGAACTTTGTGTTAATCACCATTTCTTTGATTATTAACATCCCGCCATGTTGTTTAGCTTTAGTTGTGAGGGCAGGCATACGTTTTGGATACAGACTTTTCAGTTGAACTCTGACTCAGATTGTCCTTAGTTTTGTTCAAGTAGGGAAAACCCACCTTAGTATAGGGCAAGTTAGGCCTTCTACCACCCTGACATTTGATTTAACAAACCATTTTTTTAAAACTTGGAATCGGTTGTCTGCTTCCTGCTTCATGATGCCTTTACACCTCCAGTTTGATTGCCCCGAGAGCTGGTTTTAATCGTGAATGCAAGTGCAAGCAAACTCATACAACACGCATCTCTGAACAAAATTGAAATATCTCAGGGAAAACAAAAATATAATCTAGTGTGGATTTCGGCTGAATACCTTCTCGTGTGTAATTGGGTGGACAATCACCTGAGATACACCCATTCAGGATGTGTAAATCGAATAACTCAAATTCCTGCTGAATCAGCATTTCACGGCTCCTCAGAACAGATCCCCCATTCTTACGGTGAGCAGTTCAGTACCATGAAGAATCGAGGCACTTGCTATTAAAATCACCTTATACGATAAAAGACAGATCATACTGTGCAAATAAATCAGTCAAAGTTGATACAAAAAACTCTGTGCAAGACTTTCCAGGATTAATTATACATTAAATAGAATGCAGGATTTACACATATTCTTGGTCGTCCCAACCAGTACAGCTTCACCACTAATATATCTGGGGAGCCAGAGTTCAATTGAGTCCTTTTAAGGCTGATGTTACTCCTGATTGCACACATAGGGCCGGCAAAAGGCCTACCTATCAGTCCTCTATGTGCCTTCACCACACATCAAGTGCATACATTGATGGAGTGGTCTCTAACCACGTTCCTTGGAAACAGATGATTCCATACTCTGCTCCATACATTTTTATCAAATGAAGAAGCTAAAACGTGAGAATGACCCCCATTGTTCCAACAGTCCGACTTCACTCTTTTTCAACACTTCTTACTCCACTACGGTAGACCAATGAACTCCATTCTCTTGTGGTTGATGGTGCAAATCCCATTCAATTTATATACAGGGTGCAATGCATTGGATTCACGGGATAAGATGATCTTTAAAGTGGACTGCCCCTCCTCACAGTTTGCCCCTACCGTTCAAATACATCATAACCAAAGAGACGGAGCACGAGTGCTTATTCCATTAGCACTAAGCAAACCAAGTTAGAGGAGAAATGCAACCCAATAAAATCAACATGATGATCATTAACAAACTCCACTTGTAGAATATCGGAGGACTGTACTAACTAGAGTGTTGGGACCTCACTGAACAATGACAAGACACAGTGATGATTTAGATGTAACCCCCCCCCATCCCTGAATATCCGTTCGATATACAGAATATGTGAACTTGACAAACCAGCTTCCACCCCTGGGTCCTACCTACCCATATTGATATCAGAAGACCTCCGCGTGTTGGCTGGTTGCACCGCCTCCCTTGACCCCTGAACTTTAATATGGGGCCTCCGCCTGAGACTTATTAGGACCAACATACCACTCTCTTCAACCTACTGACTACTAATGGACTGAATGAATGCCGATGGCCCTAAAATCCCAGCTTGTGTAGCCTCCAGAGTCATAAAGGGTGGAGAACTGCACAAGGGCACCCCCCGGTCTAAGTATGTTGAGGGCAAAACCACTGCACGGCACACTCAACACTACACCCCACTTGTATACTTTTTAGGTCTTGATCCCAAATATTACCCACAAAAACCTTGGGCAATAATGACTGAGGGGCGCCCATCTCCAATTCTGAATCACCAGTTCTATTTTTTACACATTCCCGGGGCCTTGGTGTATGTTTAAAAGAAAGCATAATCTCGACTTCCTCATCCTCGTCATTGGGATGAATCTTGAGAATACGCAGGTCCAAATCCTTAATACTCGGCACCATTGGTGCAGGTACTGGTTCAGAAAGTGAACAATCCCGTTTCGCCCCGCTGCCAACTGGGGACTGTTTGTGTGTCATTTTTAGAGGTCTTATCCCCTGTATTTTTCTGGTAACAGGAAACCACATTACAATATACTGCCCGATGCAATTTGTACCTCATTATTCAGGATCTGGTTTTGCACAGTGGTAAGTGTAGAAACAACATTTCCCCAGCTGCTTTTGGCAGACTCACTGGTTCCTTCAAGCGTCTCTTCTTGCACCTCTGCGGTGTGGCTCCTTCACCCGCTTTCCACTTTGGAGTGTGCAGACTTTCTTCTAGCATCCTGCATGGCTCTGGCGTCAAACGCTGACTTTCCTGTTCGACTCGGGCTGGGGAACACGGTCTCCTCGAGCGGCCAGACCTTCAGGAGCACCTGCGCAGCTCCCAGCGTCTCCACGGTCCTCCTTGCTTGTATGCATTGTTTCTCCTCCTGTCCCAGAGGCCTTCTCCATTCTGCAATGTTGGTCTGTGTGCCTCACGTTTGTGAGCCTCAGCATCAGGTTCTACTTCCTCTCCTGCACTTCTCGCTCTAACAGTGTGGTTGCCATCTTTAAATGTTCTGTGCACCGAAGACTTGGAAAAATAACTAGCCTGCATGTTGTACTTTGAGCTCCTGTCACTTTACATAAACTCCATCTTCTTCCTCTTCTCAGTAACTGGGTGTTTATGGGAGTTGGAGTCCATGGATGCCATTGGGCTTTTAACTCTTAGATGGTTTTTCTCAGAGATTTTACATAAAGGCATGTTATGATATGATATGTCATTTATAATTAGAAAAAAAGGCGTGCAAGTGTTTTGGGTGGTTGAGTCAAAGGTGGGAGCCTGACCAGAGTACTATAGAGAAAAGGTTTCTGGACTTCTTCTACAGGGGGGGACAGTTAGCTTACAATAGGCCATTAAGGTCTTGGGTGTCCGAGGGTCTTCCTCATGGGAAAGGGGGGAATACTGCGTCTTCTCCAATGAAGTCACCATGACTCCCCGGTAGTTGTCTACTCCCATGTGATCCTCCCTCATATAAGCACCCTTAGGATCAGGATCAGGTAGCGGCTGCTGTCCCTTGGCCACATTGGAGGAGGCCACCGCCAGGGAATCGGTGATGACTCCAATGTGTAGTGTTTTCTTTCTTTATGTCCAGAGTCGGACTGGGCCATAAAATTGTCTCGGGCACCAATGGAAAAGTGGCCCCAGTTGCAAATGGCAATTCATTCTTTTGATGACAGACTATTTGAATAGTACCCAAGGGAGATCTTTTTGATAAAATGTGATCCACATTGTGCAATTTAAAAAATATGTATGCAGACGCACTGGTAAAAACTACTAGCCGACTGGTAAAGTAACTCAAACTGGTCCACATTGGCCAGAAAAATTGCCCCACTTTGATTTTATTTTTAATTAAATGGTCCTACACTAGCATTGTGCGTTTTTTTGGGTTCGGCATTTTCCTTGTGAGAAACCTAAGGGTATTCTCACTCCTAAACCCCTGGATCCTCTTCTCAGGTGGCCAGGGAAAGACCTTCGCTCTTGGATCCTGACCCTGGGGGTGGAGCAGCGAGGGAGGATCACCTGGGTGGATGGTCCTCAGAGTTTGGGAGTGGGTTACCCTCAGGTGAGACATGGTATCCCCCTTTCCCTAATAACCAACTTAACCCTTCACCGACCTTTATGGGTTATGGCAATACCTCTCCCCTCGTTTCCCCACATTTGACATTTAAAAGTACTGGGACGTGGAAGAGGAAACACTAGACTTTCATTTTACCACTTTGGTACTGAAATGAAGAAAATACCTGCAGAGAGTCAGGCTTGTCCCTTTAATCATGGTCAAGCAAACCTGTTAACTGGTTGCAGGTGTATAAAATGAGGATCAGAGAACAAGAGAGGAGAGGAACAGGGAGGCTGCATAGGAGAGGCCAGCAGAGGACACCATTATGTGTGGAGGCAGCCATGGTGAGACCAGAGCAGGAGCCAGGTTACCGGCAGAGACCCAAGGGAACTTGTGTGGCCCGAGACAAGTGGGCCGTATCATGGACACAGGTGTGGGAGCCTTCAGCGCAAGCAGCAGGTGCTACGGGTGCATTCAGGAAAGAGAGGACGCCGTCGTGTCCAGAGAGAAACCTCTCCAATCGCCGGCGTGCAGAGAAGGCTTCCCGGCAGGCGAGCAGGGCTCACATCAGCAGGCCCGCCGTCTCACGAGCAGAGGAAGCTGCGGGGGCCATCAGAAGGAGCTGTAATCAGCCGGTGAGTGTCGGGGAGAAAGTTTTGGCACCGGACGTTCCTAACAGACTGGGAATAAGGAACAGTCCTTGAAAACCAGTGCAACAAATGCTTATTGAATACCGAACCAAACAGAAACTTGAAATTACATATAACGACTGCATTATAAATATTGAACTGCCTGAAAACCTACAGTTGAACATACGGAATGCATCGTAATTACCAAACTGAATGGAAACTTAAAACTAAGCCTAATGAATGCATTTTAAACACCCAACTGAATGAAAAGATGAAATTAAACATTAAATATAACTGAAGTTAACTGAAGTATGTTGAATTCCAAACTGAAGGAAGCCTTGAGGTTAAATATATTGAATACAGAATACACTAAAAACTTTATGGGTAAAGCAAATCTCAAATGACAAACTATGGAAAAGGGCATAAGTGTGAAAGAGTGCCACAGAAGGGGGGATATGATTCAAACCCTATGAGTAAATGCAATGCGGCAAGGCCGCAGACTGGCAAGAGGTGTGCGACACGTGATGGCAGAACCAAGAGGTTGATAAGGAGAAGAAGTGTACACTTGCACATACAGCCAAGAGGCCAACACAGTGGAATTAAGTGAAAGTAACTTGGTCCACAGGGGAAGGAGCTGAAGAACCTGTGTGACATCAGAATCTAGCGATCCTGGTTGCACGACCTGTGATGAGTGGACCGTGTGGTCTGACAACTGCGCCTAGACCAGTGAGCCCTGAATGAGGAGAAATCAAAGACTTTGTAAAACCAAACCAAGAACAAGTATTGCGAGTGAACTGGTGAGACGAACCACAAAGAGGATCAGGTTGACCTTCAGTGATGTTATACTCTTGGAAAAGACTGAAATTAACTTGGCAGAGTTAAAGTCATGGGAAAGGGAACCCCAAGATTTGAGGAACTGCATGTGTTGTCTTGAGGGCGAAGCCTCAAGATCTCTTACTGTGTTGCTTGGGGAAGGGAACCCCGAGGACTATTTGGAACTGTGTTGTCTTCAACATGAGAAAGGTGATCTTGAGATTTTTTATTGAACTTTTGTGCACCTTGGGAAGAGGAGCTGAAAGAAAGCTGAGAGCTGGACAAAGCTCAGACTTTGAGTTAAACACCATTTATTTTGTTAGTAACATCCCTACACATTGTTTAGCTTTAGTTCCGAGGGCAAGAATAGGTTTTGGACACAGACAGACTTTTAAGTTGAACTCTTTGGCTCAGACTTACCTTAGTTTTGTTCAGGTAGAGAAATCTCACCTTAGTATTCAGAAGGTTAGGCCTTCAACCACCCAGACATTTAAATAATATATTTTGTTTGAACTTTAAGTCTGTTGTCTGTGTCTTGCTTCATGATGCCTTCACACATATTGCCCTTTAAGCCAGTCCAAGCCCATTTATGTGGGTGCTGTGTATGCCTTTTGGCTCAAAACATCCAGCCCACCTTGGAACTAACGAAATGTTAACAAAGGGAAAACAAAGGAATAGAACTCCCCTGCCCAAGAATGGGCTGGGCAGGATTTGAAAGAATAACAGTTAGAAAAAGACATTTTGACAAGGACATGCAGAAAAAGACTGCAGAAAAAAAGACTTACATGGGATGTCACTGCTTCGAGCGGCAACCCAGGGCCTAAATCCATCTCTAACGCTGGGCAGCACATTAGGGAGCCCCACGAGAGAGTAAGCCGGGGGGCAAGCTGCTTATGACTGGGGCAGCTTGACTGCCCCCAGGGCTGTGATGGATGTCTGCCCGCCCAGGGGTCAGACCGGATGAGCCCAGCATTATCATGGGCCCGGGCAGCATGCAGGGTGCTCCCCGGGCTGAAAGAAGAACAGGGCAGATCGGGCCGCGTGAGGGAGCCTGCTGTCGCCCACCTCGTGGCCAGCAAGGTGATCCTTTATAAAAAAGTAATCCCGGCCTGCAAATGTCAGGTACGGCCCAGGAGTTGAGGAGTAGGGAAGTCTGCTCCACCCAGGAGGGTGGAGCTGTGAACTAAAGTCCCGGGCTGGCTTGCCGGCTAGCCTAGGCGAAGGAGTTAGGAGGGGAGTCCTAGGAGGCTCCGCTAAACAGCCAGGGTGAAGGAAAGCCACGGGCTACCTTGCAGAGAAGTCCGGGAGAAGGTCAGTGGCCCACACCCTGCATCCCACTATTTATTGCTGAGGGGATGGACCATGAAGCCCCAACAGGCCACGGTACATGGCATTGAAAGAGGCAGCATCCCAGTTGCCATTGAGATGCTGCCTGAAGTCAAGATGGCAGAAGGACAGCAGTGATGTCCCCACAGCACAGGGGATGCTGCTTGACACCTACCCGCCGGCCCCAAAGGTTTATTCAGGCCGCGGGTACGACAGTGAGTGCAGGTGGGCCCCCCAGCCACCAGTGCCCAGCCACAACATTTAAAACGGCAGTGGGTGCAGAGGTTATCACAGGCAGGCAACCACTTGTGAAGAGGGCTGCCCAGAAGCTGTGAAGATAGCGTGGGTGGCATCCTGCGGCGGATGGACCTACACCACAGAAATAAGAGGGACCAGGCCCCATTAGTCATCATCAGGGGACAGGCCGCAGCCAGCACTGACACCAGCCGTCCGACATCCATGCTACCAGCATTGCAGTCAGCCCTCAGTGTGCCAAAGCAGCCTTTGAAGGTAATGTGAAGGGGTTGCCCGATTGCAGCAGTCACCTCATTGTGACTTAGTTTTTATGTATAGTATATATGTTGTATGTTAATATGTATATATATATGTATGTGTAGTTGTATGTATATAGCTAGGACAGGAATGGATGCTTCCTGACTTGGGTTAGGGCCGGGAAACAGGGGCTACAGATAGGTACGTTGGTGATGGATTTTGCATATGTTCAGGAGGTTTACCCGAGCAGCAGCAGGCATAGAGGCAATGAATTGCTGGTGTTTGAGATCACTTTCAAAATGTATCTCAAGATTGCAAGTCTGGGGGATAGCACAAGGGGAAAGCACACGTGGATGGGAGGAGAGGTACGGTAGATGCTGCAGAGAGGTAGATTACATTCATTTAAAATAACGGAACATGAGGCACTAGCATGCTATCCAGTGGTGGATGGTAGAGAGACCGTTGACAGCTGGATGTACAAGAAAATAGTTCAGAAGTGGACCAAAAAAGAAGAAGAGTTTTAGGGGCCTTTGGAAAATAGGTGCCACAAGAGGCAAAAAGTGGACATATGTTTGCAGAGTCGGGTGGTGTACAGGGTGAAAAGGAGACCAAGTACAGACCTATGGGCCACTCCCCTCCGATAGGTGGGTGGGAATGGAGGTACCAGTGTTCCAGGAAATGGACTAAGCTCTGTCTGAGAGCGAGGAGCCAATTTGTAACCAATTATGTTGAAGAAGGAATATAACTTTTGTGATTAATACTGAAATTTACTGAAAACCATATTGAGGACAAAGGAGACATATGTCAATAGAAAATAAAACGAACAGAAGGGTAATCAAGGTATAGTAATCATAAGAACTGTTAGCATCAATTAGAACTTTTACTTGCAAGCTATTAATATGAGACGAGAGTTAAAAATTGGCAAATGATGAAATATAAAGATTAGGAACCAATCAATACAATGAACGGGTATATTATCAACAAGTAAATCATATTAAAAGATGGGGAAATGCTTAGAACAATTTAACATGCAGGACTAAATTAAGATCAACGTGACTTCCTCTTGCGAGTTTGCCCGAAGGTTAATATTATCACTTAACATGAGTTGGGGCACATAAGTAAGGGAAAGGTTTCTTCCAAAATGCAGAAGAGGGCATACTTACTGAGAGGCAGAACTGTGTGAGTGGTTAAACTAGATTTAAAAAAAAAAAAAAAAAAAAAAAATTTAAGATAAATATAGATTCGCTAAGAAGTGAACTTTGCTAATGAAGGACATAACATTAAGTTAAATTGTGCTCTCTCCATAGAGCTTTATCTGTGGCTGATGCATTGATAGCATTGATCTTGTTTTTAGGTTCATGAATCAAGACGCAGGCAAACATGATCATACCTAGGTAATTGCTCATTTATTCATATAGTCCTTGTAAACTGGACATGATATAATTATTTAAACACCTTATTGACTAAATAAGGAATATATCAATTTGGAGAAAGGTAAATCTTGGAATCACCAGTAAAGAAGCAGACTCCACTACAGGTAATCAATTTATGTAATAAAATAATCATTGAAAGAATATTTGGACATTTAAACATATTATATCCAGTATACCATATTTAAGGAAGATAGATAATTAATCCATGTAATAATATATCATCAACGTAATATCTGGACAGCCAAAAAGACTAGTAGATACATTACATAATTAAAATACACTCTGTATGGGAGCAGTTACATGCCTCTGCACGAAATCCCACCGTGCCATTCTCAACACCAGCAGTTGTGACCATACAACGGCGAATCATCGAAAGAAGGTACCATCTGAGAAAACCCTATCAAATGTATCCCTGAAGAGATGACAATCTGAGGGAAGAAAATCCCAGAATGAATATGAAAAAGACTGAAAGAGGAGTTGGTGACTTCACGAAAGAAGAGCGCGACACCCTGTGAATACTGGCTGAAGAGAATGCATGGACCTTATAGAAACTGAGGACGAATAACTGTACAGATGCTGTAACGCAAGTAGACTAAGTGATCATAGAAGCTGGCTTTAAGTAGTGAATAGACTGCAGGCAAAGCTGCCATTGTATAGAAACTGGACATCAGTGTCATGAATTTAGTAAGCCAGGGCCCATGGAGAGGAAAGGCTGAAAACTGTGTTGCAGCACGAATAAACTGAGATTGTGGATACAAATGGCGAGGCTGTCTGGCCTGGTACCAAAGTTGAAGCAGCCAAGGCCGGTTATCTATTCTTGAAGGCGGTGAACATGAGAAGCTGAATCATCCCTTGTTAAGGTGCAAAGAAAGGACACCAAGTGTGCCAAATTGTATTCATTTAAGACATTTAAATGCTGCAGGATGGACCTAATCATTGTCTCCTGTCACGTGATCTAAGGATGGAAATAGAGTTGAGTGTGGAGTTCTAGAACAATAGTGCGTGCTCGCTCTCCCTTGTATTCCCAGAGACAAGAATATTCTGCAAGGCCAAGTTCAAAGACAATCTTCATGGCAGAAGGCATAGGTGATGAGAGATAATGGGCTAATTGGGTGGGGAGGCAAAGTCAAGTCCACCTCCTGGCACCTGGGTGTGAGCTTGTGTGCTGCTAAGTGAACTGAATGTTCCAGACATGGCACAAGTGTGCCAACCAATTATAGAGGGCCGTATAACGAAGGGCCTTATGGTTTGAGAGCCAATGATATACTGTGTACTGAATAGTGTTGAAGTTGACATGTTTTAGAGGTAGGCATAAGTTGTTCACCTGACAGTAAGACAACCAATCAAAAACCCACCCCTTATAGAAAGCATACTTAGATGTTCCCCTTGAACGGATCACAACCCCTCATAGGTTTTTTTCTCATTTGCCACATAGTAGGACATCATGTCTAAAAGGATGTTTTTATAAGAAATGTATTGAGAGCTCGAGCGAACGTCCGTTGCTGTCCATTGCAACTCCCTGTTTTAGATCATTGTTAATAAAACAGCAACCTTTGCCATCTTCCTGAGTTGGTTCGATTAATTGGTGTCGGAGTTATTCTGCATACCCATCCATTGCATGCACGTTATCCAAGGGCCTTATGCTCAATTCCGCTAAAAAAGCACACAATAATTGGAATATGTGTGGGGTGAATGGATGGTATTTATAAAGCAATAGCCTAGCTCAGGAGAAAGAAAACCCTGTACAAAGGGATGCACCCCAGATGATACAAGTAGAGCTCAGGGATAGTAGGTGCAGTGGGGGCGAGGGGGGTTGTCAGCCTAAAATAATAGCCAAGAAGTTACTTTATATTGAAGTTCAATTAAAAAAGTAGGGATTTCTCCACGTGCACCGATGGTTAACAATTATATGATTATTTTGGGGCAATAAAATAAATTCATGAATCAGTTTGTCTTGAGAAAGTGCAAGGAAAGAGAATTCAAGCCACGCGTCATCGGGTATTAAGTAGTACGTTTTAAGATTTTATTGGTTTGGATCATTAAACAATTTAATGGATCAATCGAAAAATATTAATATTCCCCCAATCAAAAAGGAGTGAGCTGCTAAAAACAACCAATAAGCAATATTCAGGATTATTGGACAAATGCATTGATAATAAAACACAGAAGCTAAACACTGAAAGAATGGATATTGAAATTGGACTCCAGAGAACAGTATGCATAATGATTTGAAACTATCCTAACCTCAGCTAGCATCAGCATATACATGGAAATCCCATGAGAACTGAGGAAGAGTGTGGTGAGAAAGAGGGTTAGGATGTGGAGGCACGTGGTGAGAGGCAGTCTGGGTCTATGGATCGTAGCTCACATGTTAAGCTCTTGCCACTGTCATTGGGCCTACGTGCACATCACAAGTTCGAATCCCAGCCGGGCGGACTCCAGGGGTGGACTGGCCTATACGGAACTCTGGAGATTTCCCGGTGGGCCTCTGCACCCTGGGCCTCTTTTCTGTGGTATTTCCAAATTTTCTCATAGGAAAAGCATTGGGCTTGCTGAAAATGTGTCATTTGGGGCCACTTTGAACTTTATTTCCAGGGCCTCTTTTGGTCCCCAGTAATTATTTCCAGGGCCTCTTTTAGTTCCCAGTCCAGCCCTGGCGGACTCATACCACCAACATTCAGAGGTAAATACATTGAGCACCATTAAATTGGTTAATAACAGCAGGTATTATTACACCACTTAGAAGAAGCAGCAATACTGCATGAATCTGAGGAGATCAAGAGAGCCAGAAAATTGAATAATTCAATATCAGCCAACAAACGAAATAACAGGCTAGTGTGAGAAGGTCAGTAATATGACTTGGTCAAGAGGGGATGGTATCCCCTCTCAGCCTGGGGTGGGAGGCCTACCACGGTGGAAGCCAAATTTAGTCCTACCCCGGAGGGGAAAGATGGCAGTTGGGATGGCCCCACTTCTTTTCCCATTCAAGTGCTTATATGAGTGATGTCAGTACCACTGTGGATCACTACATACCTCCCTCGCACGATGCAGCCAAGTCTGTTCTGTTTCTTCTAGTGAACTACGAGTATCAAGACGCACAATGGTAAAGAAGCAGACAGGCTGCGGGACAGAGAGAGAGAGACACCAGCACGGTCCAGTGCCATCAAACAGCCACCCAGCAGACTGTCCACACTTACCAACACTCACCTATGCAAACCTGCAGAGAAGTCTGCGCAGCATGTCATTCTACGCGGTGCTCCCATACAAACGGAGGCAGTGCCATTTAATGCACTGGCCACACAGCACTTTCACCCACACGGCTCTCCAAATTAAGCTGAGCTAGAGACATTGAATACTCACAGTAAAGACACGGAGCAACGGGGTAGAACGGGGGAGACAGGAACAAGAAGATGTGGGTTGTTCGGGTGAGGTAAAAATGTGCAGGTCTGCTTGTGGGGTTTAAGGTGCTGTAAATGGATTGCGTGCCTCTTAAAACATTTATTCATAACAGACGAACTCGATCGCTAGGAGCAGTGGAGTAACCTTGCTGGAAATGTTAAGGGGAATATGACCTCTAAAGGAAAGGGGCCCCTGACAAATGTGTGGGACAAGATGGTGTGCCACGGAAGTGGGGGCGGGGGGGCGGCTAACACCCTTGTCCGGCCCCCCTAAAATTACGCTTAGGGCTAGCAGTGTTCTGCAGTGATCGCATCATCCCCCCCCCAGTACAATAGTCCATTCCCTCTATTTTGTTTTGCAGAAGGTTCAGGGGCGGGGGGAGCTGCACCCCGTCAACGAGTACCACCCAGCTCTACAATCATGTTTGAATTAAAAACTTGCCAAATCCCTGATGGAATTTTACAAAGTTGAATCATTCGACTTTTTATAAACATCCTGAGAAATTGATAATGGAGTTGCTGAATTCATTCAGCTCTTACGTTTCATATCTGCTGGGACACGCCCTGGCCATTACTTATGAAATCACCTGCAAGGCAGCCCTATCACTAACCGAAAACGACGATAAAGTAACCTGAGGGAAAAAACACAAAACCACCAGAGGAACAAGATGGAAAGGGGCACAATGTCAACGGGAAAAAACTTGGCCAAGGAAAGTGCTTAACTGGGAACGTCTAGATGACTCTAGATGAATGTACTACGGGCAGAAGTTCGCACTATTACCCGCCCCTTCCGTTTATTGCACATAAGTGAATCTAACAAGTGGCGAGTCCTGGAGTGCACCAATAAAAGGCAGGCTGGCGTGGGAAGCTGCTTTTCTGCACTATATTTTTCAGACAGAGGGGTCTCTGTATTTCTCAGTTCGTGCCATTTATTGCCCACTTATCGCCCACCCAATCTTAGTGACAGATATGACTGGTGAACTAAACTTGGGTAAAAGTTATTGTATACATGTTATATGATCTACTACTTTGTCACAACCAAAACTCAAGAACCGAATACTTCACTCAGTTAGAGCTCTACATCCCAAGTTTGAACTGGAACGTTGAAGAAATAGAGGGTTTAGTGGGGGAGGAGGGAGGTATCGGGAGGGTAACCCAGAAAACATTCGAAGGTTTATGGACAAAATTCACCTTTAAGAGCAAGAGGGTAGGAGTTGCGAAAGTTCTTATCAGTCTATAGTGCTCCATCAGGGAATAAGGTAATAATGTTTTGTTTGTATGCCTTTGATCAATAAATAAAGTTGTTAAAAAAAAAGATAAAGAACATTAGGGAATGGTATTTAGAGTCGATGTGGGAAGCTACATTGTTCTGATGTGTCCCCCCCAGTATGGTATCTCCCAGGGCTCTCTGCTAGGGTCACATGTTGGTGACCATGTGACTGGAGTATAATAAAATGGACGAGCCAGGTCCGGCTCCTCAATTGCTGTAACAGAGCCCTGCCTGCCGTGTGTGATTGTTGCAGAGCGATGCTGGCGCTGCGTAGCAGGTGGAGGGCCCGCTGCTGCAGGACCCTCCACACGGACCGTGCCCCTGCTGATCAACACGGTCCATGATGGCCCTCCTCCATGTCAGTAGAGCCCCTGCCGGGCAACTCTACATGTCTGCGCCGGTGCCCCTGTCTTTGGTGTTGGCTTGGGTGCCCCCAGGCCATGGAAGAGCCTGTGTGCTCACGGGCTGGCAGGTTGCCCCCTGTCAACCGATGTCGGTTGGGTGCCCCCAGCCTTGGTCTGCCTGGCCTGCGTAACCGCAGGCCTAGACATAACAATTGTGATGTTGAGGACCTGAAACCCTTTGAAATTTGCAACTGAAATGTTTCCCGGTTGTGAATTGTTTTTAAACAACAAAATCATTTAAAAAAAAAAAAAAAAAACAAATACCTGGGCGTTATGTACACATATTCTGCTTTGTTTTTACGTGAAAAGAATGAGCAAATGTAGATTTCATTTTGTGCACGACAAAGCCACCACAGATGCATGTTCTGGACATTTGTAAACTTGCATGACATGCTGTGAGCCCTTTGCTCTGATGAGAAACCCTGCATCTCCACGAACCAACCGAAACGCATGTCGACTCCTCCCCCTCTAATGTAGATACACTGAAAAGCAGGGGCGGAAATGTAAAAAATGTAAAGGGGGACCCCGCAAGGGTCGTGGTGGGGGCAGAGTCTGGGGCAGAGGGGCAGAGCTGGCAGTTAAGCTACGCTCAAATTTTTTTTCAAAATAATAATTTTAAAATGGTGCAATTTGGTGACATTTCTTTCATGCTGCTTTTTTCCAATAACTACACTGGCAAAATATTAAAAGGTGCTCACCTTTTAAACCCACCAATCTATAGTGCAATATTCCCTTGAAAACAAATTATCCACACGTGAGACATATGCTTTGATGCAGTGGCTTAGCACAAAATGTGGGGGGCCCCTGTGAGCTATGCTGATGCCCCCCCCCAAGCTCAGCAACAAAGCATGGGTCACGCCACAACCCCAGCCTGTCTAGACCACCACGCATGCGCAATATTATGTTATGTTAGAGTGCATTTGTATAGCGCCTTATGTACCATTGGTAGGATCTCAAAGCACTGTGGGTTGAACGCCCTCGGGCGGTGGTCCGTATCAGTTGCAAGAGTAGTGTAGCATATAGGGCTTTGGTGCACTTGGGATGTGAGCAGCCAGAGTGGTTTGTGCGGGTTGGTTGTATACTAATGCTAAGTGTTGTGCAGTGGATGTGAGAGATCAGTGAAATGTGCGCAGCCAGGATGGTGGTCTCCTTGTCTGCATTCTGGCTGCCGTGGGGCAAGTGTAGGAGATTATGTGTGCCACTAGGATGATTCTTTAGTGTGGTATAACAGCGTTCTAGCATGCTGTTGGCGTTTTATGAGTGATGTAGGTATGTGTGCAGCTAGGCCAAATTGATCGAGGGGTGTAGCTGCGTTCTATTGTTTGTTGATGAAAAGTGGAGAGTGAGCATATTGGTAGGAATGAGTGTCTGTGGTTATGCTTTCGGAGGTCAGTGTGCGTGCCGTACATGTCCTGGTGGTTCATGGTAGTGGACTTCAGAGAGAGGTAAACTGGCTGATGAGGATATGTTGTGTTATCTCGGTGGGGCAGTCCTTTTCCAGACGCTCTGTAGTGGGATTTGGAGGGCCATTTTCCTGGTCCCTGGTGGAATTTTAAACTAGGTTGCAGAGTATTTCCTGGGTAATTGCATGATTGACTGAATAGTTTAGCAAAGCATAGTTACTTCAGTGCCTCCGGTGCAGGGTGCTAGGTTCTTATTCGTAGGTAGGCAGCAGTCGCCTCTGTTGATCAAACACCAGCAATGCTTTGGTGGTTGAGCTAGGTGCACGCAGTCTACAGCTTTGTAGATCAGAAGTTCTTGGACAATAACCATACTTCCGTGCCCTGACTGTTCCTGTTTTTCCAGGGTGAGGTATTTAATTAATTGGTCAGCCGATTTCCGTGGCTCCTCTGCTGTGTTTCAGGTTACTGCTGATTCTTACAGAACTTTGGCCATTAGGGGTGGGTTATGACCTTAGGCGACCTTTTAATGGATTTGGGAAAAGCCATGTTTTTACCACGTTACAGAAGGCCATGTAGTCTTGGCTGTGTCGAATATGGGGAGGTAGTGAATTACATAGAGCTGGTGCCAAGGTAGAGTAGGCTGACCCTGCCAGTGTGGGTGAATTGGAGGCTGGGATCATGAGTAGGAGGGCCTTGCATGACCTTAAGGTGTGTGTTGGGGGTAGCGCATGGTCTTCTCTTGGAGTTATGTCAGGCTGGCCTTGTGCCCGGCGGGTGACGACAGGACACATTTATTGAAGTCCAAAGGGCCACCCCTAGAACATATGGTGATGGGGGTCCCAGCAATGTGGAGGCTGTGAGGGCTCCCACTATGCTAGTGCTTTGATGACAATGTTATGGTCTTGTGGGTAAGCATCAACACTGGGAACGTGCAACCTGGGTGAAATCCTAGTAGCCAAACACTTGAGCAAGATTGCTGGCCTCAAAAACTGTGTGCCCTCTGGAAAAAAAGCGACACTGTCCTCCCAGATGCATCCTTTTCTTGTGCCCTGAAAAGCAGGCCAGTGTCACAATCAGGGAGAATAACTGCTCCAGTCTCCATGATTGCAAACTCTCTTACCACATGACAGTCTGGGAAAAGATTAACGACTCACTTGCACTCTCATCTTCCCTCCTCACCTTCCTCTTTGGCATTCAACAATGCTCTGCTTTATAAAAGATGGCCTGAAAAGTAAACAAACCAGAGTAAGGTGCACACAAATATGTTTAAGGATTTATATATTTGTGTGCGTACCTTACCGTGTTTGTGTACTTTTCAAGGAATGGTGGGCAAAAGTGTACAATTAGGACATCCCCCCCCCCCATCTTGACAGAGACCGACTACAAATACCAGAATCCTTGCTGGCATATTTCACTGAGCCTCCAGCTTCAAGTGTGTTCCCTCGGCAAAGCTGGGGGCTCGGTAATGTAATCCACTCTGCCTGCCCTCCACAGAGAAGATTTGATCACCAAGGCTGCAGCGTCTTCGACCCTCAGCGAACCGGAGGGCTTGGAGCGAGGCCAGGGCTGAGGCAGGCTGGGTCGCGAGATCCGACCAGACATCTGAGGCTGGATCTTGGACCCAGCAAGAGCGGCCCATTGGCCAGCGCTGCCGAAATGAAAGCAATCTGCTCAGCTCTACTCGTTCCACAATGTGGTATTAGCTGCAAATCACGCTGCCCAGGCGAGATGCTTAGTCATGACCACGTTTTTGCCCGATTTACTGTCCTGCAGGGTAGGCACTGAATGCCATCCTCAAGATAACGCCTGGCCCATATAGAGATACTGTGCTCCTATTTTTAATCTGGCTTTGTACACTGAAGATGTGTGAGCACTATTTTTAAAAAGGGAGCTTCCTTAGTAGTGGCAGTAGTGAGTGTTGAGGTGTGTGTTGACTGAAGCAGAAAGAAGCCGAGAGATTGTAGTAAAGAACACAAAGGAGCAGGGTGCCTCGAGAGGCGAGTAGAACGGTGTAGCGAGAGGCGAAAAGAAGGGTGTAGCGAAAGGCGAGGAGAAGGGTGTCGCGAGAGGCGAGGAGAAGGGTGTAGTGTAAGGAGTGGGGGAAAAAAATTGAGAGAGGGAGTGCAAAGAGAGGGTGTGTGACCTCTGGAGGGAGTAGGAAGTGTGAGAAGACAGTGGAAGGAAGGAGGTAGTAAGATCAGGGAAAGGAGCAACGGGAGTGACTGACGGTAAAACTGAACGGGAGTATCTGAGATGAGCAGTTTTACCATTAAGCCACATTAACAATCATGGGCAAAGAAAGGGAAGGGCCTGGCTAGAAATTCCCCAAAGCGAGCCAGCTAGATATGGCGATTTGCTTCAGACCCTCATTGCAAGCCAGCAGTAGATAGCAGGTGTCACATGTCGCTAGTTGGGGAAGCTAGGATTTAGCGACGCCTGGGCTAGGGAGGGAGGTCAAAGCCCACGGGAGACGAGAGATGCGCAAATAGTGTATCAGCCCACCCACTTTCTAGCCCTGTGCATCCCATTGAAGCATCTGCCTGTCTTTATTATACGCACTGATGAATAGAACGGTTCATGCACCTTAGGCTGCATTTTACTTCGAATAAGCCCTTGAATTTTCCTGGAGACTCGGAGTTATAAAGGCCACCTGTTACAGTACCAAAGAGTGACAAGGTCTGTGAGGAAGCTCAGGCACTGAATTCTGGGAACTTTAATTAAAGTATCAACATGTCTAACAAAGACAGAGCTAGACACTGCATTTTTTTAAATGTAGACATAGCAGCACACTGTCCGACACTCCCTTTTGTTAATCAGTGTCATAATGCCAAAATGTGTACTAAATACCAACATACAGAGTTGAGACATTGCATTCTGAGAGACAAAGTATCAACGTTTTTACAAGAAATGCCCTGAGACAGATTTAAACACTTAGACCCTCATTACGACCCTGGCGGTAAGCGAAAAACGATGCCGGTAAATGATTACCGGCATCGTTTTCCGCTAGGTCCGATTATGACCCGTGAAAGTGCCATTAGCAGCATTGTAGTTAACGGTGCCGCTAACTGCACCAAGGTCACGCACAAGCGACCTTCCACGCCGTAAATACCGGCATCGCGCAAAGGTACACGAATCAGGAACCAAGCGGACATGCACTTCACGCCATCACAAAGGCCGTTAAGTACCTTATCGCCATGGTGTTAATTCCGCCATCGCGAACCAACCGTAAATGGCCATGTGCAGTGTATCCAGCTGCCACAGGTGCACAGAATCAGCACAGGTGGAGGCAATACAGACTCACCAAGTACAAAAAGAGCACACCCCACCCCTTCCCACACCCAGTCACACTCCACAATGATTCCAACAGGACTAGCAATGTTGGGGCTGGAGGACCCGATTGCAATGCAAGTGCTACAACTACAACAACAACAACAGGCAGCACAGAGGAGATGCAGGAGGAGAAGGAGGGCAAGGCAGGGCCAGCAAGCCCCACCAGCACAGCCAGGGCCACCACGCAGGCAGCCCCCAATCCCATGCATCAGAGCCAGTCTATTCAACCTCACTGCTGAGCAGATCCACACCCTGTACCGTTTGGACTGGGACACCATCACCACCATCGTGGACATGATACACAACGACATCGTCAGCCTGATAGAAACACCCACCGCCATCCCACCCCTACTGAAGGTAGTGTCCGTGCTCCACTTCCTGGCCAAAGGCACCTACCAGCACACAGTGGGGCACTTGCATGGCATTTCACAACCATTATTCTCACGTACACTGATCCAAGTGCTTGATGCCCTCCTCAAGCACACAGACGACCACATCTCATTACCACGGTCTGCCCAGGAGATTCCAAACACCAAAGTGGGATTCCATGCACTAGCCGGCATACCTGGTTGCATTGGTGCCATCGACTGCACCCATGTGGAATTGGTGGTCCCACATGCCATGGAGGTACCGTACCGCAACCGTAAACTATTTCACTCAATCAACGTGCAAATGGTCTGTGACTCCAACAGGATCATCACACATTGTTGTGCCCGATTCCCCGGATCAACCCATGATTCAATGGTCCTGCGTAACTCCACAATACCACGCTACATGGAGCGACATGCAGGGCCAAGATACTGGCTACTCTGTGAGTCTCATGTCATGGACATGGAAATGTGAAGTGGGTAGGTGATCGACTTACCAATGCATACTTCACCTGGCTGAAAGGGGGGGGAATGATGCATTATTTACCTGGATGAAAGAGGGGTGATGCATACATTACCTGGCTGCGAGTAGCAGAGGCAATGGAGCCAGCTCATACCCTAAAGCAGCACAAACGTCAGCTGACACCTGTACACATAATGCCCGATGTAAGCAGCCCTACCATGTGAATGAAGGTGTGTCCCAACTCTGACACAACCGTCTGCAAGTGCATTGTACCGATTCGGACCCCATTGACTTCAATGTAATGAACCTACATGCACGGCACCAAACACCTTCAACTGAAATGCTTGTCCCCCATAACTGCGCACAAAGGAGGCACATGATGGACAGAAACATCAATACACCATTACACAGACAAAAAGGCACCAAAAATGGCCCTATCAACATCAGTAGTGCTCATTGGGGTCATCATGAGGCTGACAGCAATGTTGCCATAATGTGAGCGTTGATATCACAAGACACGTGCCAGGTCACCAAAACAAATGCCATGAACGAACACAGTGGATGGGCACTCACAAGGCACTTGACCCCCCTGCATACATTGGTTGTTGGCATGCGAAACAGTCCATGAGAGCAATACACATATACCGGTCACATAGTGTGAATCCATTTGTGCATGCAAAATTGGTACAAAGTAAAAGTCAAATGCATGCCATGGTGGCACATCATGTTTGATATTTGATGTCATGACCGACACATACATTGTTGCCCACATACAGGTGATGCAGGCTATCCCCTGAAGAGGTGGCTCCTTACACCAGTCCGGGACCCACAGAACCAGCACGAGGAGGAGTTCAACCGTGCACATACATGTACCCGTGTGGTGATTGAGCAGGCATTCGGCCTACTGAAGGCACGTTTTCGCTGCCTCAGCAGGTCTGGTGGGGCACTCCTGTACCGCCATGAGAAGGTTGCAAAGATCGTCATGGCATGTGTCATGCTACACAATATGTGCATCAGATGAAATGTGGCCCTGCCCCCTGACGCTGAACTGCAACCACCTGACGATGAGGAGGGTGGGGATGGGGCAGCACCTCAGGGAGGCAACGGTGCACAGGAGGGGCGTGAAATGCGTCAAAATATCATTAACCAATGCTTCTAGCACACACGGCTGGTGTGTGTAACATGGAGACGGCACTTGGGGCACTGTGTGTGTCTGGGACATGGACACTGTGGACTGTACACCAATAAAGCACACATACGCAATGAGCAATGTCCACACATTTGATTTGTGCAAAAGGAAAAAGTGTATTGGAAATGTGAATTGGTTTAACACACCCACTCCCCCCTCCTGCCTCACCCCCGAACTCCCCAACACACCCACTCCCCCCTCCCCCTTGAACTCCCCAACACACCCACTCCCCCCTCCCCCCTCCCCCGTCCCCCTGAACTCCCCAACACACCTACTCCCCCCTCCCCCCTGAACTCCCTGCAAAGGTGTGAGGATGTCTGTGATGAAGTGGCTAATGTTGCATTTTTCCACTGGGCGGCCACTATTGGCAGCCCCCTCTCCCGGCCCCCGGGGCACCCCTGCCTGTGCTCCGCAGGTTCCTGCCCGATCAGCGGACGGGGCTGCTTGGGGTTGAACTTGCAGCGGAGGAGGTACCTGGCTCCTCATTGGGACGCATGTCCCTAATTGACTGAACTAGCTCAGAGAGCACGTGCCGCACCGCAGCGAGTTCAGCACAGATGTCCTTTGCGGAGGACTGTATTGCAGCCTTCACAGTCTCAGCGCATTGCTGCATTCCTGCGCTTGCACCCCCACATTCTGCCACATGCTCAGTCAGAAGTGAGAAGAGTTGGTGCTGCCGTGTGATAATCTCCTCCAACGACTGTTGATTTTTCTGGGCCATGGATATTGGCAGTGGTGTTTCCATTGGGCTGCTCGCCTCCCGCACATCTTGCACTGAGCATGCAGAGCCTGGCCAAGACACAACATCTGATTGCCCCTGTGTGGCATCTTCATGCTGGCTGCTTTGGGACAGGTAGGGAGAATGAGGGTGGGCAGTGGGGGGGGCCTACAACGATCTCCTCATCAATCCCCGCATCACTGTCAGAGGAAGCTGCAATGGCAGCAATTTCCCCGATTGTGCTGCTTCCCACAGACACAGTCCCTGCTGTGGCCACCAGCTGGTGTATGTCTGCTGCTGCTGCTGCTGGTACCGTGCTGCTTGCTGTGGTGCCTGTCAGTGCCCTGTCCTGTGTTTTTCCCACAGATTTTGTCTGCTGTGTGGGTTTGGTCTGCACAGCAGAGGTGGAGGGTTGGTGTGCTGGCACTGCGGTCCTGGCCTTCTTGGCAGGTGTGGTGGCAGTAGTGTCTTCCTCGTCGAGGTCGGAATGGGAGCCTGTGGTGGAGCAAAGGAGGGAAAGTGTTATTGATGGGTCTGCGGACATTGAGCGGGCATTGTGATGACTGCCATCATTTTGATTACTAGATGCTGCACATTGGAGGCTGGGACATACAGGTTGTCTCCCTTTTGTGTGGAAGTAGCATGGAGGTATGTGGGTGCCTACAGCTAGGGTGTGCATACTGCATGTGTACAGGGTGGAGGTCAGAAATGGCTGTAGGCAGTCTTCTGCTGATGTGTCGCATAAACACTATTAGGCAACATTGTGCTTCACATGAATATGGACTTCAGTGACTTTTGTATGGCTTGATTTGAGGCACCTACCTGCATCGCCTGATGTCGGGGCTCCTCTCTCCATTTCTCCTACCCACTCGATGCACTCGATGCCGATTATACTGGCACAGATTTCCTCCCAGGGCTGCAATTTTATTGGGGACTCTGATCCTCCACCGGTTGCCATGCCCATGTTCCTGTTGGCGGACAGGATGCTCCCAATGCGGAGCCGGAGATCCTCCCACCGCTTACGGCACTGTCTCACGTTGCGGGGTGCTGTTCCTACTGCACTGACCCGCTGTGCAACTAGGGCCCATATGGCCTTCTTCTGTGCAATTGCTGGTCTGGTCATTTGGGTGGAAAAGACTACAGCAGCGTTTTCCTGGAGTGTCTCCGCCAACATGTTCAGCTCCTCCCTGCTGAAACGGGCCTGCCGCTGGCGATCACAACTTTTCTTGACAACTTTAGGCATTTTCTCGAAGGGTAGATGTAGCTGATGTTTTCTGCCGGTTCTCAGGGTCAGATGTCCACTGGTTGCAGAGGATGCCAATGGATTGTGTTTTTGAAGATGGCCGCCGTGCTCTTTCCCGTTCCGCCGCGATGACGCAACTTCCGGTTCCGCTTATTTACAGTCACCGCTAATTGCGGTCACCGCTGATTGCGGTCACCACTAATATCGGTGTGAGGGGTGGCGGTGGTGCACTTTGCGCGGCATACGGTGCCGGTAAGTGCCATTTTGGGGGCGTTACCGGCATGGCGCAGTTTACATTACCGGCATGGCGCAATGCTCGTGCCCGATGGGTCGTAATGTGCCGCTTTTTACGGCTGCAGGCCAGCACAGACACGTTAGTTGCGCCAAGCCGGTACCGTACATTACTTACCGCCGGGGTCGTAATGAGGGCCTTAGACTTCGCTTTTGGTATATTAGATTAGTTTCCCAAGGAGCACTTGAGCTAAAGCATTACCGTGCCCATATTAAAAAACGAATATCAATACAAGCATTATAAAGTGAAACAACAGTTTAACTGTGCTTTTTCTGCTGGTACTCCAGAGTGACAGTCCAGCCAACCTGTGCAAGCAGAACTGGGGTGTCAATTTTGCTCAAGATAGCCGATATTGTAGTTTAATTGCATGTACTTGATTAAAGCAAACCAAGACCAGTGCTCAAAGTGGGCAGGAGAGGTGCTCCACTACTTTTTAAAATTAAGTTTTACTGTTCCTATACTTTCATTTTTTTTAAACATGTTTTTATTGTTTTTCACATATATAAGCATTAAACAAAAACTTCCCTCAAAGCCCCCTCCTTCCTCACCCCCCCCCCCAGAAGACATGGACCATGTTCCATTAGTTCTCAGGAACGTCTATGAGCAGTACATGTCTGTTATTTTGATAGTGTGCAGGCACCATTGTTCCATATAGTCTGACTGTAAATATTCCAAACCCCCCCCCCCAATTCTGTCATGAAGGATTCCTTCGAGCCTTGTAGATAGTGCGTAATTATTTCCATGGTCATTTGCGACCAGACCTTCTGCAGCCATGTGTATACCATAGGTGGGTCTTGTTTTTTCCAGCTTTGAGCGATTGTTGCCCATGCCGCAATGACCAGGCCCATAAAACTCCTCCAGTGTGCTTTGTGAAAGCTCTTGGCCTGTTGATCCTTGTATCTGCATAGCCACACTTTCTCCCCCAGCTGATCCACCTCTGGGAACATCTTTTCATTTCCGTTCTCACTTCCATCCAGAATCCACTGACCCCATGACAGTCCAACCAAATGTGCCTCCACGTGCTGGATTCTGAGCACCCCCTCCAGCAGCGATCAGATGTTTCTGGGTACATAGTGTTGAACCTCTCTGGTGTATAGTGCCATTGAGTAACTATTTTTAACCACATTTCTCTGGTTTGCACTGCTCGGGTGAGTTTTGGGATACCAGCCCACAGTTCTGTCCATTGCTGTTTTGGTATCTCTTCCCCAAGCGTTCTTTCCCATCTTCTCATGTATGCCCATTTGATTTCTTCACCCTGTGTGTTAATAAAGTTATAGAGTGAGGAGACCAGTTTCTTAGCTCCAGAGGTGGTTATTAGGTACTTTTCCAATGGGGTTAAGTCCCTTATGGCCGCTTGATTGACCTCTGAGGTAGCTAGCCAATGTCTGATTTGCTTATATTTATACCTGTCCGACTCTGTTAGGTTCTACATCTTTTTACATTCGGTGAATGATCTTATTTCTTTGTCTTGGAACATTTCCCCAATTTTTTTGCACCCTAGGGCTTCCCATTTCTCAAAGGCCCCACTTTCTAGTCCCAGTGGGAATTGAGGGTTCCGACAGATGGGCGTGAAAGGGACTAGCAGTGTGGTCATGGAACCCTTCCGTGTTTGTTCGTCCCAGGCATCCAAAGTGGTTTTCATGACCTCGCTGATGCGGAGATTTGGGTGTATGTGTTGCTTGTACTTCCATAGTAAGTCCTCCAAGGGAGTTCTGGCGACCGCCCTATCTTGGGTTACCCATATCGTTTGTTGGTCTTCCCTCAGCCATTCCTTCAGGACCCGTAGTTGCGCTGCTTGATAATATTTCCTAAAGTGTGGGAGTGACATTCCCCCTGCTCTGATATGTGCCGTGAGGATGACTCTGGCGACTCTTCGGGGGTGGGGGGGGGGGTTCCTGTTCCAAATATAGGACGAGACTGCCTTAGACACTGCTTTAAAGAATTAATTTGGGACTGTTATAGGGAGTGCATGGAAGTAGTACAGCACCCGGGGGAGTATGTTCATTTTCACCGATTGAATTCTGCCCCATCAAGAGACCTGTAGCGGGCACCATCAATCCAGGTCCCTCTTCACTCGAGCTAGGAGCAGGGGATAATTACTCTTATATAGCATGCCCACCATGCGTGCAAGTCTTATACCCAGGTACTTGATACCCTCCTCGGCTATTTTTAGACCTAAAGAACCTGCCTCCTTTTCCAGGGTCCCTCTCTCCCCTGCTAAGTGCAATATCTCTGATTTTTTCCTGTTTATTTTTAGGTCAGAGATCACCCCAAAAGCCTCCAGTTTTTTTAAGGTTTGTGGTAAGGTCCTCCCCGGGTCTTCAAGGGCCAACAGCATATCATCTGCATAAGCTATTACTTTGTGCAGTCTGCCGGCCATCTAGATCCCCCTTACCCGGGTAGATTCCCTGATTTTAATTAGGAGTGGTTCCAGGAAGATGGCGTACAGGAGGGGGGGATAGTGGGCATCCCTGTGTGGTTCCCCTGGTTATCTCTACCCTGTACGTGACCTCCCCGGTTATAGCTATTCTTATAGATGGGGAGTTGTAGTTGGCTTTGACCATGTTTATGTAGTTATCTCCAAATCCCATGTGTTTTAGTGTTTTAAAAAGAATGGACCACTCAACCCGGTCAAAAGCCTTTTCGGCGTCTAGTGAGAGCAAAATTGCTGGTGTGTGAGTAATGCCAATTTTTTCTACCAAATTAATTTTCTTAAATTGTCATGCGTTTGCCTGCCCAGAATGAAGCCCGATTGATCTGAGTTTATTAAGGTGGGCAGAAGCGGGGAAAACCTGGCGGCCAGGGTTTTGGTATATATCTTGGCGTCCAAATTTATCAAGGCTATAGGGCGATATGAGCCAGGGAGGGAGCGATCGTTACCTGATTTATGAAACACCAGCACCTTTGCCTCGTTCATGGAGGGGGTTACCCTTCCACTATCCTTAAATGTGTTTAATAATCTTGTCAAAACTGGAGTGAGAATGTCCCCATATTTTTTGTAGAAGGTAACCGTAAAGCCATCTGGGCCTTGTGCTTTGCAATTTGAGTCCTGCGATTGCCCTCTTCACTACGTCTTCAGTAATCTGGGTTTCCAACGTCAATTTGTCTTCCTCAGAAATTTTTGGAATGGGCAGAGATTGTAGGAACCTGTCTGGATTACCCTCATCCGGGCGCTCCGTCGCGTACAACTTTTGATAGAATACTTTAAAGGCCTCCCCTATTTCTTTGGTGCGTGTTAGTGTCTCTCCTTCTGCATTTTTGATGTTTAGAATGGTCATTGATTTTTGCTTTGCAGGGAGTTGTCTTGCTAGGTATCTGTCTGCCTTATTGGCTTTGATATAGTATCTTTGCTTGAGATAGAGGAGGGATTTCTCTGCCTTTTTATTGCGAAGCATATCCAGCTGCCCTTACACATGTCTCAACACCTTCTTCTGACCTCTGGTAGAGTGAGTCATCAGCTCCCCTTGTCTTATTTTCTTTTCCAGTGCTCTTTCCCAGTCGTTCCTTAGCTTGTCCTTGGTGGTCTTCATAGCTATCATATGTCCCCGGATCACCGCCTTGAAAGCCTCCCATACTGTTCCCAATGGGACATACCCTGTATCGTTTTGTTCAAAATATTCTTTGATTTTGTCCCTTATTGCTTCACCCGTCTCCAGGTCTGAGAGAAGATCTTGTGGCAACCTCCACCGCCAGAGGCCTCCCCCCTTTCCTGGGGTCTGAACATCCAACCATAGTGGAGCATGATCCGATAGTGCTATAGGGCCTATTTCCATTCCTTGAATTTTGCCCATCAGTCCCACAGACACCCAGAAATAATCAATTCTCGACATCGTGTTGTGCACGTGCAAGTAGTATGTGAAGCCACTAGCTTGACCCTTCAGTTCCCTCCAAGCATCGCACGGCGCCATCTGATCCATCCTTTGCTTGAGATGCTTGGATGGAGCACCCTGGCTTTGGATTCCCCCCGCACTCCTATCCAAACGCGGCTGCCAGGCCATATTCAGATCTCCTCCCAGTACTACCTCTCCTTTCGCAAACCCCTATAACTTCGCCACCGTGTCCCGCAGGAAGCCATCTTGCCCAGAGTTAGGTGCATATATTGTCGCTAGGGTGAGCCAGAGACGACCTAGCATAACGTTTGCAAACGCAAAACCTCCCATCCCTATCTGTCTGCTTGTCTATGAGGGTTACGTCCATTCCCCCTTTTACTGCAATCAATACTCCTGGTCTTTTTTCGTAGCATTCGCTTGCGCCCAGACAGTTTACCCTCTGAGGCATACCTTTCTTTTATCCTGGGCTCTTATGTGTGATTCTTGGAGCAGCAGGATGTCCGCCTTCTCCCTCCTAAGCATAGCCTTACCTTTTTCCTCTTCACTGGAGAATTCAGACCCCTTACATTAGATCATAAAATTCTGAGCTTCCCCATCTCGTCTAGTCCAACGTGGCTGCCTTAAGATCCCGAGTGCTGTGATCCCATCTCTCTTCCGGAGTACCCCACCCCGCCACCCCCCAAACTCCCTAACTCTCCCCCAACTGATAACACTAAACCAACTTTGGCCCCGAGGAGGGCCCCCGGTACCTAAGGATGTTAGGGCGTTGCGCTCATCACTCCCTGCCCTCGGAAAGCTCGGGTGAACATTGCAGGGAATCCTAAACCCTGCTTCATCCTCAGACCTTGTTACTTGTCTGTTCCTGGTCCCAGCTGGGCCGCTGGGTATCTGGCTCTAGGAGTGGCCTTCAATGATTATCACTCCAGCCTTCTGTATTCCGGAACGGACTGTTACCGATCCTTTTGTCTGAGTTTCTCCTCCACTCCACTGCTGTCTGCCTAGTGTTTCCTCTTCCGTTTTGTTTCCATTATGTGGATCCCTTCTTCACAGGTAGTCACTCTTCTTTGCCTTCCCACTCGAACAGCAGTCCGAATGGAAACATCAATTTGTACCTTATTTCTTTCGCCACTAGCTCTTACCAGTGGGGCCATCTCTCTCCTTTTTAATAGTGTCACTGATGCCAGGTCCTGGTATAACCGAATGTCCACCCCGTTCATCCTTATATGGTCTACCTGCCTCGCTCTCCTTACGATTTGTTCTTTTTGCGGGTATGAGGAGAGCGCCACCAATACATCTCTAGGTCTTTCCCCTGGGGCGCCAGTTCTTTTAGGGCCCACTCTGTGCACTCTGTCGATCCCAATGCTGTCGGCTTCTTGCGCCTCTATGTCTCTAAACACTTCCTGAACCGCACTCTTGAGATCCTTATCCAACACAGACTCAGGCATATACTTAATGCGGATATTTGATCTGCTGGAGCGGTTTTCCAAATCTTCACATTGGATTTCTAAGTTATGGGTTAACCGTACCAGGTGTTCCTGAGTTTCACTATTCTGTCGTGCTTCATCTTCTGTGTTTTGTACTATTCTCTCTAGGGTATCTGTCCTTTCTTCCAACTTGGCCACATCTAGCTTCAATTCCTGGACTACCTGCTTCATTTCGTTCCTCATTGTAGTGAATTGGTCCTGCACCATTGACATGAACTTGTCCTGCAGCTCCACAAACCAAGCATGTATGTCATCCCTTGACGGGGGAAGACTGCACGGGATGGGGGGATGCCGTCAGCTGGGGGGGTCTTCCAATGGCCTTCCCTTGGTGTTTAACAGGGTATCAGATGACCACATTTGTAGAAAATTCGAGTCTTGTTTGGCAGATTGTGAGATTGATTGGCTTGCACCCCCTTTCCGCTTTGCATTGGACATTGCCCCCTTGTTGTGGTGATCCTGCAGTGTTTCTTGAAGACCTATGGGGGGCAACTGTGCTGTGTCCATGAAGTGTTGCCTTTGTGGTCCTAATCCCGCTGATGAGCAGGGATGGAGCTATGGGGTAGCAAGCCTTGTAGTTATGTGTCACTGTGGGGGCGGGGGATATATTGTCTCTCCTGCCCCCTCCGGGCCTGAGCTTCTTATCTGCTGGCAATATGCAGTCTGGCTCCTCCACTCTTATCTGCCCTGCCCCCCCCCTCTGCGTATAGCTTTAGTGATGGGGATGAGGGGGGGATTGCTCCCCAGTTCAGGGTCTGATGATTATGTGATACTTGGTGGGGGGTGGGGAGGAGGGGATGTCCCCCACTTGAATTATGCACCCCTCTGTCCCCTTTGCGATGTGGGGTGGGAGGGGGGGACCAAGAGGGAGCCACTCACCTTAAGTTCCCCTCGCACCTGTTGCCGTTGCCTCACCGCATTCGTGCGGGAAGAGCTGCCTCCTCCTCCCGCTGTGCTCCTCCGCGTTCCTGACCCAGTCTGGCAGCACCAGAGCGTGAGCGGGGTCTCCGTGGCTTTTATGTGCGGTGTATCACACCTTGCGGGTGCCGCGCACCACGTTGTTGGAGACCCCGCCTGGGGCTCCCCTCTGCCCCCGGTCTCTCCTCCGCAAAGCGCAATGCCGTTCACTCCTCCGGTGGGGAGAGGGTCGCCCGTGCCTTGCAGCCTCTGCATTTTCCCCGGTGGTGCCCGCGCGGCCTCCCAGCCCTAACAGCGGTGTTATGTGGTGGCCGCTGGGTTTCCATGGGCCAGAGAGTGTTCTGGCCGCCACCCTCGGGAGGCGATCTGCAAGTTCCTTGCTTCTGGGCTCCCCGTCCACGTCTCCTCCTCTGTCCCCCACTGCTTCGCCTCACTGCTCGAGTGGCTTCAACCGCGGTCCTCGGAGGGGGAGGGGCGCCTGCATCTCATTGGTGCTGCGTCTCCTCCGGTGGCTCCATGGGGGCAATCTCCCCTTACTTCTGCGCCGGCTGCCTCTGGGGGTAATTGGCTGACTTTCTCATGCAGGCTCTCTCGGAATCTGCTCAGAGAAGTGCTTATTTTCAGTGGCCCGGTGGGAGCGCGATTCAGACGCGACTCCCGACGCCGGGGGCCATCTTGGAATACCCTTTCATTTTTTTTTTTTTAAACCTGTTCCAGAATGGTTTGGTTTTACAATGAAAGTGTGGGAAGAATTTGAAACTTGTACTTCGGTGCACTGCACCGAATGTTCCCTTTAACAGCAGGCGCGTTTGTTTAGGGGTTTGTATGGTGCGTGGGAGGAGGCGTGGCAATGCAGTTTTTGGGGAAGCTGGGGCAGGCTATCAGGGAGCATAGTTCCACTACTTCTTTTCATACACTTCGACCACTGACCAAGACTGCAACTTCCAGAATGCAATGGACTGAGAAATAAAATCCCAGGACTAGACACGCTGTGATTATTCAATCCTTCAGACTGCCTTCATAGGCAGGGTCTAGCCACGCTCCATCCACTGCTGCAGGTGAGAGAATTGTGTGCAGGAATGGGAGAAGAGCAGTGTCTCCAGGGATATGAATTGTATGAATATTTTAGAATTAACCATGAAGGTGGCCAATAGTCATCCACGGTGATATTTTCAGGGCTTAAGAGAAATTCTCTCACTTGGAGTTTTTAAATTGAATAAGAAGTAATACAAAAAGCTCCATACTAGGATTATCTTCGTATGCATTTTTCCTCAATACTGGAAAGTGATTCCTATTTGGAAATATAGGCTTCTAGAATGTCCTAAGTAATTAAAGGCATAATTAAGGTTGCCAAAAGTTTCAAGGCCCAATCAATACAAATGATGCTACATATGGTGCAGACATGTGGGGCTTTACTAAGGGTCGACTGCTTCTAAAACCCTGGGCATCACTGACCGGGCACTGGATTGGTTAAGCTCTTTGCTCTCGAACTGTGCCTCCCAAGTTCATGCAGCCCCTTTCTCTCTCTAGCTCACTCTCGACTTGTGGTGTCCCTCAGGACTATCTTTTCGCCGTGGCTTTCGACATTTACCTTGCCCCTCTTTCCCAGTTGATCTCTACTTTCTGTCCTCATTTCCAGTGTTATGCCAATGACACACAGCTTGCCTTTAAGCTTCCCTCCGCTTCCTCTTCTCCTTCCTCTTTCATTCCCGACTGTATTGACTTCTATTCAGACATGGTGTGCTGCTAATGATCTCTGCCTTACTGCCAGCAAGACTGAGATCTTTCTCATTGATACTCCTACTCCCTCCTTACCTCCTACACTCCGGCCACCATCTTTGGGCCCCCCAACCCTCGTGTGAAGCTAAACACGTGGGTGTCATCTTTAACTCCTCTCTCTCCTTCTCACCTAATATCGATGACATTGTCAAGAAGGCCAACTATCAGTTTCACCTCCTCAGACGCATTCTTCCTTTCCTCACCTTCCCCCAGAAACTCAATACCTCCAGAGCTGTGGTGCTCTCAAAGCTTGATTACCGCAACAGCCTGTTCCTTAATCTTCCTCTTTCCTCACTCTGCCCTCTTCAACTTATAAAGAATAGGACTGCGAGACGTATCCCTGGCCCCAAGCCAAGGGATTGCATCTCTCCAGCCCTAAAAATCTCTCCACTGGATCCCAGTGGTTGCAACAATCAAATTCAAGAAACCCTGCATCATCCACAAGGCTTTCTGAGGCCTGGGATCTCACTACATTAAACTCTCTCTTCCTAAATACCTCCCGGCTATAGAGTCTTGATCCTCTAGCTCCAACTCTCTGCAGATCAGATATTTCTCCAAGCAGAGAGTGGGGATAAATCTCTCTCTTTGGCAGGAGCCTCCCTCTAGAACAGCCTCCCAGCCCATCTCGGACTTGAGCCGGATCGCCTTAAATTCCGGAAACTCAGACAGACTATCGTTGTCTCATCCTCCTTCCCTCTGTCCAGCTAGTATCCTACATGCCACTACGACTATATGCCTGTGGCCCTTATGAATCTCTCTGAGGTCAGGCCCTCCTTTGTCCAGTCTTCCCATCTCACCCCTCCCTACTGGCCCTTGCCCTCGGGCACCATTCCCTAACTAGCCTTCTGAGGCTGGTCCCCCCTCACTATTTACCCCCACTTCCCTAGCACTTGCCCGCTTGGCACCCCTTAGCACTTGCCCAGCCCCTTGGGCCCCCTCCCTCCAGCACTTCTCCCTCCCTCTCCCTACCCCGTCCATTGTTCTCACGTGCCCCTCCCCTGCACTTCTTGATATTGCGCTTGCACAATTTGAATTTCACAAGGACTAGTAAGACCATTATTGTTGCGTCTCCTCTGTTCCCCTCCCCCATTTTTAGTCTTGGGGCCTGGAAACACTTTCTGCTGTATAGGCACCAAACAAATGTTCAATAAATAAAATACAATTTATTAAAATAAGCAAATGTGTTGTGTTTGATAGGGCCCCTGACGAGTTTGTCATTACTTAAAACAAACTCCATGTTTGTCCAATTGCTAACACAAAAGGGAGCAGATAGAGTTGCTTAAACCTATCATAGCCCTCTAAAAATAATGTTTTCTCTCTGGTGGCCTCCAACCGTTCTTGGGGTTATTTTCATTTGTTTCCTAAAGAATATTTTGGACCAGGCTGTGCTTTAACATGCTGAACATCTGGGAGGTGCATACCCTCCAACACACGAGCACCAAGGTACACATGAAACGCTATGTGGTTTGCACTCCACCCCATCCCCCAAATTTTTCCTCCCCTTCCCAGAAGAGGTCCAGTCCATTGTTAAAAAAAAGAAATACAAAAAAAAGAAAAGAGAAATTTTAAAATGTGTAGGAATTCTGCAACAATTAATTAATATGCCCGCTGGGGCAGCTTTAAGTGGGGAGGAAGGGGAGGCTGGCAGTTCCTGAGGGGACAACGGGATTCTAAATGATTCATGTAGAGTCGCGGCTGGTAAATATTTTCAGTGAGAGGCCTAAATATTTCTCCAAATTAGCACAAGTGACTCAGCGTAGAATGGGAGTCCAAATTAATGTAGTGATGTTCTCCACGTGAGACAAATGTTTCAAATATAATGTTGAAAAAGTGGTCTTGCTGTGAGTGATTAATACGCTTATTCCATTTATCTCTATTGGTAATGATTAACCATTACCCTATGAGCAACCACTAACAAGTTGCTTACATTTTATTCTATGTCCCTATTGCAGACCATCACGTATTTGAACAGAATATGTATCGCTCAGAATGAACAGCTGAGACTCTGTTGTCAGTTATGAAAACCCATCACTCATGGTCAATGGCTCCCTCTACTAAGCTACATATATAATTCTATATGTCCAAAATGAGTGATTGGACAATCCATATCTAAGATTCCACCCATAAACCATCCCATGAAAAATGTGCTACTCATCATACTTTCATATTATTGTTAGGCCCTCATTTACTTCTGTGGTGAAAAAATGCATGTGCTCATAGGTTAACAGGTGGGCACACACTCCATGAACTGCCTGCATGATGACATGTTTTATGTAGATGGGAGGAGAGAGAGAGAGAGAGAGAGAGAGAGAGAGAGAGAGAGAGAGAGAGAGAGAGAGAGAAAGAGAGAGAGAGAGAGAGAGAGAGAGATGTATCGCCTTGTTCTTAATTAAAACAGCCCATGTTATCTTCTGCCATGACGTTGCCGAGTCTCAAGGACCTGTTCTTGCAACAGTAACTGCGCCATCCTGTTCTTGACACATGTATGAATAACTATTTTGTGAGTCATGCTACTTCCACCCTGTTAAGATTTCATCGTGGCAATTAGTTGTCTTTTTAGTCGCATCGCGTTCCTCTGTCATGCCTAGCCGATCACAGAGGCATTAATCTGCCAACTACTTATGAACTTCCTGGGATGTTCAGTATGTCGGATAGACTTGAAATGGTCTGCCGTGTTATTGTAACTTAATTTACCTTGACAGCTGGATGCACACAATGGTATTTTGTTCTGACATACAACTCTCCCCTATGAAGCCTTGGGTTTTCACATTCCTTGGAAGTAGCTATGTCCAGCTACCACAGCATTTCCCTGAATGAAATGTATTTGTTCAAGGGTGCTTAACTGGGGATTTTTCTTAAAGCTGCAGAGCTCAATTCTCTTCTGTGCTGGTAAAATTTGAAATGGCAGCTGCTTGTCACGTTACTTTCCTCTGTAGGGCACATTTGCTGTTTATTTATTGTGCTATCTACCGATTCCTGGTGCATGCCTGGCACATGGCTCCTCTACCTTTGGGTAGCTACAATATTATCCCTACCTACAGTTATCCTGCCCTTTTTGTGTAGCGAGTCCCTATCTTGGGTACACGCCTCCCTGTCACCTATTCTATTCTATTTAAAACCACATTGTGCAAGCTAATGCCGTATCTGTTCCCTACTTGTGTGGCAAAACTAACTATTTGTTGTGCCAGCTGAATTTCCAGGAGAATTTCAAGTGCAGTTTCAAACGGGTCCTTTCTGAGTTTATTATTCTGTTTCTTCTGAGGAAGGCAGGGGGGCATATGCTCTCTAGTCAACAATTGCCCCACTACAAAATCATCCAGTTAAAATAAATGCATATCTTACATTACAGCCATGGATCACTGAAACATAGTGCTGTTGCAGGAGGAAGTTAGGGGGAAGTTAAGAAAATGCCCAGAGGCTGTATAGAACAGTCACTGTGTTCTGAGGCAATCAGTAAGAAGAAAATGGCATGGTCGCATGGTCCCCCTTATATCTCCAAACTCTTGCCTCACTCTCATTCAGGAACACGAAACAGATGGGCGATGGCTAGTTTAAACTTTGTAATACCATCAGTAAAAAGTAGGTAATGCACAAGTAAAAACTACCCTCTATGCCCAGCATCTGAAAAGCAAATTTAAATCACTCACCCCATCTTGACCAAACATGAGACAACTAATCGAAATTTAAATTCAAAACACACAATCTCTAAAGACACTTCAAAACACATTCAACCATAATGGCCCGGAATTCACTTTCTTCTCCCACCTCACATCAACGTTTTCTAGAATTGATTATTTCTGCATCAACAGGCCAGTCCTCTCTCATATTCTGCATGAAAACTGAACCCATAGTGAAATTGGAGCATGCCAACATCCAGATATATTCCCCACCCATAACACCCCTGACAACCAAAAACAATGCTAAACTGCACTTTTCCTTTAGGTACCTAGATTTACATTACTAAAAATTGGGAAATACCCTACTTTGAAGTCAATCCATTGATTAGAGAGATGGGTGCAATGACATGGCACCATGAAATCATCCATCATCTGCAGCATATTCAACATTGCAGCTCACAAATACGGTGTGTAAGGTTGTGGAAGGAGGAGACTGACACACAGGTGACATTCTTTTGGCTAAAGACATTTATTGGTTAAAAAAAATAAACAAAATTCCCTAACTTTCCCTTTTTTCTAAGTGGGGATTCCCTACCTCAAACAAAAACATTAAGGAGTCTGTCAGGTCCCAGTCCTGTGTCAGAAACCCATCTCCTTCTCGTACACTTATAACTAAACTAAAGGATTGGTGAGTGTTCTTAGTGTAGAATATTGGATTCCTTCTTCTGGAGAGTGGACTGTGGTGCCAGTAAAACAAGGGACTGTTCCCCGAAGTAATGGTTCCCTTCCCCAGGTCACAATCCTTTTCAAAGGTGAAAACAAAGTTCCAAGTAAAAAAAGTCTTAAAAAAAGACTAGAAGTTCTTGGTTCAACTGAAAGTTCAAAGATCCTGTGATGAATCAACTTCTGGTGTACAAGTGGTCCAGGGGTGAATATCGGTTACTTAACCATCAATCAGCCCCACACCTCTAATAGACCAGAAGGGATCCAAGCAGATTGGAACAACAAGCAAATTATAATCCCCCTTGTCCAATTTTGGTAGCGTGGACAGAACGGGTTTATCTGCGAAAGGTCGTGGATAGTTGGTTAGTTGCAACACAGTAAAATTATTACTCAATGATAAAAGGAGTGTTCAGTCAAGGTTGTATTAAAAAATATCTACGTTATTAATCATAACAGACAGTCTAATACTATGAAATACACCCCACCCTAAAGAGCAATGCAGAGGACAAACAGTTTCAAAGAAGAAAAGGAATGCACTCTGGATACTGACAGGAGGGTAGTCGCTGTGGTTAATAACCACCACAGTTTAGGTTTGCTTGGCTTCAGCACAAAGGCAACAATGGATCTTTATAGGTCTCTAGGGGCCTTCTGAGAAGGACCAGGGGGGACAGAATCACAGTGTACCCTGTGCTGTAGATGTACTTGGTGCTCAGCAAGGTCGAGTCAGCTTCAGGGTGCTTTGCAGGCTTCTGTGACAGAGTTCAAGAAGGGGTCGGCACCTGCAGGTATAAGGCGGCAAGACAGTCCAACGAGCAAAGCTGGACGAACGGCAGCAGGCTGGCCTACACAGGGTCAGGAATCATGGTCTCTGTCTAATCAGCGTTTCTGAAGCACTGGTAGAGACACCTCTGATGACTTTAAGTGACTGCATCTTCACAACGGGCAGCATTGCAGTCGGTTAAAGCTCGAGGAACGTGACTGGCTCGAAAATGTCTTTTAAGGTGGACGTTGGTAGATGCTCAAAGACACTTTTCCCAACTTCTTCAATGGGCTTCTGTCGTCCTTTAAACTGGACGGCCCAAAGCTGAGGATTGTGTTGCAGCCAACTGCCTTGTCCTTGTTGTAGGTTCAAACACCTTCTGGCCCTCCCTATCTAGGAAGCTTGCTGCAGAGCCTAGCAGGGCCCGCCGTGTGCTGTCTGGGTACCGGTTCTAGAGTGGCTAGAGGGTCCTCAGAGTTCGGTTTCTCTCTCTGATCGCTGGGAGAAATTTAGCAGAGAGATCTAGCCTCCCTCTTTGGATATCCTGGCCTTCCTACACTGGCGGAAGATGCAAGGTGGAGTTCTTCTTTCTTACTTCTTGTGAAGTCTTCAGATGATCTGCCAAAAGGCGGTCTCTGCCCTCTTTTAAAGCCAAGTGGGCCACAGTGATTGGTGTAGGCTAAGCCTACCTTAATGAATCAATCCTGGGGCCCCTACCAACAATCTCCTCTATGTGCGAGGTCCTAACTAGAGTGCTTTGCAACAGTAAAGGTAAAGGGGTGAAAATGTGCAATACTAAATCCCACCCATCTTCCGGTCTATTGTCATACCTTATGAATGGGGTCCCCCTACCCGGGTGGCCTACTGCAAACACCATTCCCAGACATGACAGTTCACTGTCATTGATACCGAGAGCGGAAGCTGGCTTCAGGTTGACACGGTTACATGTGAAAGTTTGTTGGGTTTCTGGTCTCTTTTGTTACCCTCTGCAGCCAGGCCCTATGTGGGCTCGTTTAAAGTACCCTCTAATTGGTATGTTTATCACTGCCAACAGCTGCATGGCCTAACTAAAGAGCAGGGTGGATCCATGGAGCCTTTGTTAATCAGGCGGGCAATGGCAGGGGGAAGCTTGAGCCTCCTGCATCCTGGAGATGGCATAGTGTACTCCTGGTGTTCACATTCCAACTACATATGACAGGGCAGACTGTGTCTTTAGCCTGTGTCCACCCAAAGTATGTCTATGGTATTGTTTATTTATAAACGCGTCTATACCTTGGAAAGTGTTTCAAAGCATTTCCTAAGTGCTTATCTATGCAATTTCAAAGCATTTCTATGTGTTTGCCGCGGTGTGAGCATATGAAAATGTGTGTGGATTAGCCACACACATTTTCCTGAGGTTGGTCTACCATTCCATTTAATTAAACATTTCAAAAATCCCAGACGAGCGAACGGCCACCATCCGGATGGTAAAATTTCTCATAGTTCCAAAACATCAGCATTCCTTATTGACTATGATTTGTGATTTTACTGTTGGATCCCTGAAGAGTATCTCCAGGTGTTCTGCTTCTATCCCAGGGGGTATCTTCCCCTAGATCTTGGTCAGACTTTATTCTGTGTGAGGTCTATTACACAATACCAGATGTGATTTATTTTCAGCGCCCGGGGGTATGCCCTTCTTCCCGTGTTTCTGTTCAGGCTTCTCACAATGCAGGAGGACAGGACTCCCTTCCCCTGGTTTCTCTCCAGCTTCTCCCAACACCAAGGGGAATGACTCCCTTCCCCTGGCTTGTCTCTAACTACGGGGTGCTTAGGGGTCCTAGACCCTTATTTTAGGTGATTATTCATTCACAGCCTCTTTCTAAGGCTTTATTCTCAGCCCATCTGTCTAGGGTACTTTCACCCTTTTTTATAGGGACCCAGGTCCTTCTCAATTCTCCACCAGCTAGCCCCTCGGCAAATTCCTACCTTCAGGGAGCTTCCGTTTAGGCTCTGGCCTTCCCAGGGCTATCTCTTCCATCCCATGCTCGCCCAGTGTCTAGTAGCTTCTGTTATCCACTGGCTTGCCTTCCCGACATGGACCGCATCGTCCCGGCTCTTCCGTCAGTATCAGCAGCCTGCTTCCAGTCGGGAGAAGGGTCCTTCCTCTTCTGACACTTTTCGGAAGCTTCACCTTCTTGCCTCATGCCTCAGTTCCCCAGGTTTCCCTTCACCGCCAACCTGCTTGCATCTCATCGAGGGAGGGCTAAACGCCATCTTCAGTCCTTCTTCCCTTTTTTGTTCCAGTTTCTCACATATTCACTAGACTGCTGGTGTTGGTTCTGAACAGCGTTCTTCATTACTCTGCACTCCTTCCTCGTCTTGGTACTGATGTTATCACTCTCAACTGGGTTACTTGGATTCTTCTTCGTCCCAAAGTTTCTATATGGCTCACATAGGTAGTCCCTACTCTTCCTCATCCCAGTACTTCTTAAGGAGGTTGGATTATCTACCTTACTGAAGTACATGTAAGTTTTGGGAACTATGACACCCAGTAGAGGGTAGGAGGATGAGGGAGGTTGTGGTATAGTTTGGATATACCCTGTTCTCCCGGGATAGTCATCCCTAGTCCCATGGGGGGAACCCCTTCCTATGAGATCCACCCTTTGAGTACAACCCCAGGGACACTTTCGGGTATTGGCCTCACCTCCTTGGCCGCAGTGATGTGATTTGTAAAGTCATCAGCATTCTCATACAACGTGTAGTAAATGATGTCATCAATGATGTGATCTGTGATGTCATCATTGTGGTCATAGGTTGCGCAACAGGGTGTGCACATTTAAGGTGGCTTTAGCTGAATTTCAGGGTTTCGTTGTATTAAGTTCTCTTCAGGGGTTTCGTTGTATTAAGTTCTCACCTTAAAATCCCTGCAACTAAAATGATTTCCTTGAATTTCAAGGGTTTTGTTATTCCATAGATTTTAGAACGCTTCCAGACCACTAGCATGGTCTTCGGCCATGGTCAGTGGGCATGGCCTTTGGCCGTGTCCACTGTCCATTTTAAAATGCTACACGAACACTAGCCATGGCCTTCAGGTTGCAGGCTTTGAGAACTCACAATGTGTTTAGGCAATGCGCAGTGAAATTAAATTATTTGTCATGGAGCACACACTTTGGTTAAGCAGTCTCCAAGCGGTACACCCTTTTTCAGCACCATAATTGTGGTGCGGGCCAATTTGGCATGCACATTCTGCTGCAGCGCCCATTTCAGCATGCCCTTTCGGCAAAAAGCCATTCCGGGGCCGTTATTTTGGCGCAAGGGATGTTTGGAAGTGGCCGACATTGCCGCCACGTCTAAATACCCTAATGCTAAATAAGATCACAGGACTGCACTGCAACAAACCTCGCCACCTCCCACTTCCATGGTTTTCTTTTAATTAAATTAACTATATATAAAAAAAAGAAAGCATACTGCCTTGAACCCTAGCCTGCCAGAGTTCGAGGCTGAGCATTTACCCACTAGGCCACAATGGTTTGGTGCTTCATGAGGCATACATTATATACTTAGCCTATAATTTAGTATGTTCAATGATAAAAGTCTAGGCATGAAACTTGTGAAAATCCAAACAATAACACGATTGTAGCATAATGGTTAAGTGCTGCGTCTCGAGCTCCTTAAGGCCCTGGTTCTCTGATAGCAGTGTTCAGCATAAATGTGATTTTTCTTAATAAAATGTTTTCTGTTTTATAAAAATGCGGATGCCATGTTTTATGGGATATTTAAAACTAAGAAAACACAGCAATCAGGACCGTGGAATGTCTGCCATCCATGCAATAACCGGGACCGACCCTGCTTAGTTTCAAAGCGAGGAAGGATCCAGCCTCCTTAGGCTATGTTTCTCTAAGTGTTCTTCTAAGGGGGGGGGCTATATATTCGGCAACATGGCCTTAGTGGGCTGACCCCTCCTCACTTTGAAGTAAAGCAGGTTTTGTCCCAGTTACTGCAGGGATGGAAAACCCACTGTTGCTATAAAAATACCTGTTTTTTTCATCTGTTTATTATTGACTGGGAGACTACAAATAGCAGAATGCAATTCATCAAAAGGCAAAAAAAATTCTCTGAGTGCAAAACCTTCACGGACTGCGGGTAGCACGGTTTTAAAAAAAGTAAATAATTCAGATGCCCATTCGGTCGCCCATCCATGCAGTAACTTGCTTAGCTTCAAAGCAGGGCTGACCCCTCTTAGCTTCAAAGCAAGAAAAGGTCCATCCTATTCCTCCAAGTTAGAAGTCTTCAAACTGTGGGGCGGCCCCCCAGTGGGGTGAGAGAGCCCACCATGAAATGGTAAAAAAAACATCTTTTATTTTCTTTAGATTGGAGGTAATGGGCAGGTATGGCTCACATGGACGGACTAGACCAGGGGTGCACAACTGATTTTGACAGAGGGCCGAAAGTACCTTACATGAGGGCTATAGTGGGCCGAAAAGTAAAAGTGGGCGGGGCGGTAGCCGGGACATGTCAGGAGGCTTTTTCAACCCCCAATTTGTATTAAACACATGGAAAAAGATATGTTTTTGAGGGGTAACGATTTTTATTGCGCACCCCTGAAATACACGTACCCAGGCCAATCGCGTGTGAAACTTCCCGTGCACCCCTGAAATCCACGTACCCAGGCCAATCGCGTGTATCAGCACACACACACACTCAAGCATGCACCCATACAGACCTGAACCCCCCACCCCCCAAATCAACACACACACAAACATGCACCCATACAGACCCGAACCCCCCACATTTTAAAAAAATGGGTAAAAGCCAAACAGTTTGCAATTGGCGCTGGGGTGCAAAGGGGGAACCCCTCCCATTTTTTTAAAATATGCTCAAAAATGCAACCCCCGAACCCTCCTTAATTGGTTTGGGCTCCCTCGCTGTACTTGGTCACTATGGCATTTTTGTGGGAAATATGTATGCTCCTCCACTTAAAAAATTCACCAGCTCCCACTGGCCCTTGGACTGTGTTGGGAATGGGGTGGGGGGTGCCTGGGGGCTGTGGTAGGAGCAGGATGGGCGGGAGCAGGGTGGGGAGAGCCCAGGGTCTGTGATGGGGTGGGGTGGGCAGAGCCCAGGGACTGGGTATGAGTGGGATGAAGGAGCTCAGCAACTGTGATGGGAGCAGGTGAGGGAGCCCAGGGACTATACTGGGGGTACGATGCGGTGACGGCGCACAATAGTTTATAACCATTTGTACATACTGTCCATTTGGCATTTTTTAGGGGGGCAGCCTGTCCAAATTTTGCTCAGGGGGGGCCCAGGCCAAAAAAGCTTGACGACCACTGCTCTAAGTTGTCTTGTAAGTTTGGCTCATTTATCAGGCAACATGGCCGGAGGAGGCTGTCCCCTTCCTCACTTTGAAGCTAAGCAGAGTCTGTCGTCGTTACTGCATGAATACGAGACCTGGATGGCCAGTGATATTTCACCTCCAACATCACTATAGTTATAGATACATTTTAAAAACATTTTTTAAAAGATATAACTGCGGTTGCCGAACTACACATACCCGCGATATCTCTAGTCCTTTGTAACCTCGGATATAGACGCGAATATCGGCAAAACAGCGGAAAATAAAAATGTTTCCCTGATCCCCCAGGCCATCACCAAGTGCCCCTCTCCTCTGTGCCAGCTCCCGCCACTCCCCAGATGGCCTCCTCACCTCCCCTGCCTTCTCCCTTTCACCCCAGAGCACACACTGCTTCTGTAACGCAGTTTGCATTCAGATGTCTGCTATTCGCGGCTTTAGCTGAGGCTACAGAAAGCTTTGTGTTGCAAACTTGGTCCCTGGACCTCCTCCAACTTGCAACTTTCACTCAGTGCTTTTTAGCCACCCCCCCCCCCCTACCCTGGTGGCATTTGTATATTTTTTGACCTGCAAATAGCTTTTTACTGCATTTCATGTTCTCATAACCTCAGCTATAGCCTCGAATATCTCTTGCACCAAGAGATAAACAAGATGACGGTGGTTTCATTTCTGCAATGGACCATGGGAGACGCAACTATAATTTTTGGAGAATGGGACACCCCCTTCACTGTCAACTTTTAAAATAACCACACCATGGAATAACTCCAAAACATGCATGGAGTGCGAGTCTACGCTTCGTGCCCAAGTTGTTTCGGACCTGGTCCAAATCCGTCCAGCGGTTTGGGCTGTGCGCTTTGGCAATAATGTACCTTTTTTGTGTATGGGAAAATGAATGGGAAGTAGGCTGCACTTTTGAAGAAAAAATATTAATCTTTGGACGCTTAATAACTTTTTGATATTTTAACGAATCTTTACAAATGTTTGCAGTCTGGGGGGTGGGAGGGCTGCATTGGCGGCAGGCTTTTAATCACTTACGTAATTTCAGCCAAATCTGTTACTCGAATCAAAAGTTATTAACAATAGAATTTTGAGGGTTTCCTTTGTGTCTCCAACTCACCTTAACTATAGGGCGGCTATCGCCGCCCCATAAAATATATATATATATATATATATATATATATATATATATATATATATATATATATATATATATATATATATATATATATATATATATATATATATATATATATATATATATATATATATATATATTCTTAAATGAAATACTCCATCTCCCCCCCTCCCCACCCTGGTGTTTGTGTCTTATTTAATTGACTTTCTCTCGGGGACAAGCAATGCAGTCCAGGTAGCCAAGCCCTAATTGGGCATGCTTTATCAAACATTCTCTTAACCCTATAAGTCACGAGCATGGGACTTGCAGTTTAGATATCTCCCCCACCCGTCATAGGATGTATAATTCTCATCAAATCTGATAGTCCTGTTTTCTGTCGCTCCTCAATGGCCTGGACATTACAAACATACATAGAGTGGGTTTAACCCCGAGAGAAACTCACTGGCCACGCTCTAAAGAACACAAAGACAAATGATGCTGCTTCTGAAAGGAGAGGGAACGCGTTGCCACTTTCTTTTTCTAAGTCAACTTCATAATGAGTAATCAAACCACTTGCCGAGGGGCCTTCGCCTCAACGTTTTCTGCCTGTCTAGAGCTCTGGGATTTCCTTTTATTAGACCTTTTACAGCCCATGAATGTGTAGCTAGAAGAATGTAAATACGCTCTCACACTGTACTTGATGGGCATGAGTTTGAACTCATGAAAATTGTGCGGAACTCATGTTCGCAAAACCAGCAGCAATTCTACACAGACTCTTTGGCCTGAGATAGATAGATAGATAGATATATAGATAGATAGATAGATACTCCCGAACAAAACCTCATTGGAAATATAGTCGCTCACTTTGGAACCACATCTTGAACCTTCAATCGTTGGCTTGTATCGAGTCATTTGCACCCAATGTCTATTCTCACATCCACCCGTTTGCATGTACTTGGATATTGGCACGAGATGCTCCATGCCACCACTGGCTAGATGAGCACACGCGTCCTCTTGTTCCTCTTGCTTCACTTTTCGCCTTTCCTCTCGCTCTTTCCTGCTCTTATCCAATCGGTATTGGTTATTCAGACATTAGCCATTTGGTAGATTTCTACTTTCTGTTTTAAATTCGGACTTAAGACTGCTTTAATAACTTGTGTTCACCATTTCTTTAATAAATCCAATTAAACAAAATTTTAAGTAGAACTAAACAAATCCGGTTTGGTCATGATGCGTTTAAGTTGAAACCATTTGGAAGTTGTCACTATCTTTCCTAAAAGGTTATTGGATGGTTACCAGCCATCGGACATATGGTATATAGGATTGCCTCATGTTTGTCATGTGCTCTAACAGCCAAGAATCTGTATGTCAAGTATGCCACTTTTCGCCATTCCTGGATTCTTAGCCAACAGTACTTTGCAAAGTGGGATACATTGCGTATGTTTATAATGGAGAAAAAAAAACAGATGTGGCAAAATGCAAATTGATGGCTGAATACAGAGTCAGGACTGGCTCTAGGATCATACATGACGATCACTTGCCAGGAATGGACGGAGATCTTTAACAGGCGTCCTCTCCAAATGGCTGACTACGTGAAATGGGTCGCGCAATGCGAAAGAGTCAAGAGAAGATTGTTAAACCTTTTCAGAATAGTGGGTTTATGAGCTTTCAATAAAAATAAACTAACAAACAAAATTAAGATGTCCCACGATCATCAAAATGCAATACCTGATCAAAAGGGAAAATGAACCAAATAAATAGGAAGGGGATGTGTTTCAGCATAATTTACTGAAGGTTGTGTGGTTGGGGAGTGCAAATGGATATAGAGCATTAAAAGTATGGGAAAAACATTTTTTTTTAAATGCACTTTGTTGCGAAGCTTGGGAAGAAAAATTTCTATGGAGTGGCTTTTTTCCAGCCATCTCAAGTTCTCCTATGGATCCACACCCTGGTACGTCACAGCAGTCCGGTCCCAATCTGTGGTGGTCCATAAGTAATGAGGAACTAGCTGCCTAAATGCAGCATTGTCCAGGAGTGTCTGCAATTTGACGGGGTTGTCAGGGTCTTCAGAGAGTTTGAACGCTCTAATGTACAACTGTGTGCAAATGGCAGGTGACCAATTCCACCCACTTTAAAATGATTGGTAAAAAGCTGACTCATTAGCCAATGCCAGAGTGTGGGTGGAGTTTGATGCATATTCCTGCAGGTTTTCTCCAAGAGCGGTTGGCAGTGTGCACACCTACTGCTTGCTGCTGGTGGGCTGCAGGCACACGAATTCTGATTGCAGAAGATCCAACTGGGGGAAAAAAATATAGAGGGGATCATGCTGCCAGCTATAGCTCTGGGCCCTGGATAGCCTATGCCAATATACTGGCATAATGCAGCAGCAGTGCTCAAGAGCAGCACTGCTCATTTTGAGAAGCGGGAGCTAAACTCTGGCCGCCATGTTGGAGTGGGGTCAGGCAATCCAGTGGCCAAATGGATTAACTTGTCTGACTCGAAAATGCCCACCTCTGTGATGCTCGGTTATTAGATTCTCTGTCATGTAGAGAATCGGGAGTTCAGCAGTTCCTATGCAAGGATTTCAACTATCAAACTCCTCATTTTGCACTAGACAGACAACTATAAAATAATTACGTCTCTCACCAGAATGGGTGTTTAAAATAGAAAGCAGAGCAGAAAGACATATTTCAGTATATGTATTCAACAATCTGACCACGGCTGCCAACCCGCTCAAAAAACAATGTGGTTCTAAAATAAATAGTACGTCCCATTATTAGACGCACCAATGTTTCAAACAAGTATAATAACTTTAATGGCCTACATGTGTTTCGACCCTATAAAAAGGTCTTGCTCTACTCAGTTCTGTGTGGAGATACATAATGCCACAATCTGCTGCACATTGTCCAAGTCAAACAGGTATCTACAATAAACGTGTTTCACTTCTTCTTGACCTTATTTCACAAGACCTTCTGAAGTACTGTGGTTAATACCCCCATCTCATTCAATTGCAAATGTAATTAAAAATAACCAGGCTAATTTCACCCAGTACCACGTTGGGTCGCATCTGCAGCATTTCAGAGTATGTTTATTTATAAGATAATGAGGTGATTATTCCAATATGGATGCTAACCAAGAGGAAAAATAATCTGGCTAGTCAGAAACTTTGTTCATAAGTTAATACTGCCCTAGTGCTCATCAATGCTAAGTTCAGTAACATCACTACAGTTCTATCCTGTGGGTGGGTGGGTCAGAGGAGCAGAGGTTTGCACACTTATGGGTAGACCAACAATGTCACGGGAGGCAGAAATCTCATGGTTTTTGATTTTCACTTGAAGGCAGTTCTAGCCGTGGGTCAACTATAAGAACGTTTCAGAAGGTTGAACTCACCCAGTGGGATAATTTGCTGAAATATCCCTGGGAATGACCCAAGCAGAGCTACACCTACATGAAGTGGTGGCTCTACACGCTGCTCAATTTCCTAGACCCACTCCCTTTCTTCTTGGGCTCTGTCATGCCAAGTGGGTAAACCGTCATCTCTACTCTCTTTATTAAGCTCCCTCACTGCTAGAATTTTCATAACGGTACCTTCTCAGCTATGCTTCCACAATACACCCCAGCGAGTATCTCTGTGTAAGGGGGCTCTGGAAGCACATGGAACCATACTGAACTATATGAGCCACATCAGCAGGGAGAAGAACGTGCAATTTGGCCATTACCCAGAGACCGATGGATTCGAGTCTGTGACTCGTTGGCAAAGAGACTCTGAAGGATCTCTCTGGGTTGTGCTGATGTAGACCCACATTCCTGTTTACTCACACTTGGCAAAAGCAGGATCCACAGGGAACTCACTGCTTCCTTTCAACCAAACTCATTCATATCTCGGAAGGACAACATTTTGGAGACAATTCATTTTTTTAAACCTTCATTTACGTTTGGCAGACCAAAACAACCCCATAACATTGCCAATAGCTTCTTTATACACCACAAATTCAGCACTGATACCTCACAAACGCAAGCCCATTTACATCCAACATCTGCGGACTGAGTCCCATCAATAAACGTGTGATGCTAAAAGGCAACGTTACACTGTGTTCACTACAGATCAGTGGGCTACAGATCAGTGGGTTTTTGAGCATCTTTGGTCTTGGATGCATTCGGCATCTTGGAGACAATTCTAAGACTGTTTAGAGGACTGGTCATTTTACCAGTAGTGGCTCAAGCTTAACACCTACAGATATATTATTTAGCCCCTTCAGAGTGAATTAAGGTATTGGTAACAAGAAAATGTACCCGAGCACTTTACATACACTCAGGGCGAACATGATGTGAAGGCAGTTTGATCAACCTTCCTACTCAATAAGTAACAGCCACAACATGACCCTGTAACGGTACCAGAAGCTCAGACAAGCAATTTCACTGCTCTGTTGGTATCACACTGAAGAATCCCCCTGGGACTGTCACAGGGTGTGCCGGGGGTCACCAGAGATCCCCCTCAAAGTCCTTTCATTAAAGGCGAGTTTAACTAGAACTAGAGAGCCAATGTATGGCGTTATCCTAGCCACCCCTCACTGAGGACGCCCAACAAGGCAGAAACAAGCGTCAAGGGTACTTGTTGGTACTGCATTGCCTTTCAGTCTGGTAAAATGCCAAGGCCGGTGAGAACCCAATGACGTTCCTGGAGATTGCAGAAAGGGTGCACGGCAAGTGACACCCATCAAATGGGAGAGGGAGTTATGGGCTTGTTCACGTGAGCAGCACCAGGCTTCTAGCCAAAAGGCTATTCCTCCTCCGGTGAGGCACAGTGAGCTCAAAATATAATTGGAGAGCTTGTGAATGTACATCCTATGGACTAACACGTGGTGCAGTTTACGAGCGTATACTATTTGGGAGTCATCAGCTACGGTTTAAGCTATCTGGCGCCATACACCTTCGCCCACAAATATGACAGCCCATATGGAGGACAGCTAAAAGCCAGGAGCTCAAAAGCAACGTGTCACCGCATTTTTGAAACAGTGTTTGTTCTGTGCACCCCATATATGAGCTTTTAATTTTCTGCTTTGATCAATAGACAAGTAAAAAGCTTCACAGGGTCATATAGAGTGGAAGAACTGACATTTACTTCTGTATCTTTTGGATTCTCTATATAGAATAAACAACATTCACCATCTGGCATCCTTTTGTGAGAAGTGTGGGGTTCCGCCTCTAGTGAACCAAGAAATAACAAAAACAATAAAGGCGTTTACACATCCCCAAGTGAAAACGCTGCGGCAAACATCAACAGGTTTAATGAACACTACACTTAGATATGCCTGGGTCTAGCAGCAGTATAAAGGAGGCTGCCAACCTACGAAGCATATTCAGATGCTTTCCAACACCAAGCCACTTGTTATACTCAAAGATTTGTTGATATATACGTTGTGCATTTTTCATAACGTAATGTTTTAATTGTCTTCATTTTTCATTATGGTATGAACGCGGGTTTCATTTTAGGTCAAGTGGTGCCATGTATACCTTTTTGTGGCGAGTCATGCGTTTTATAATTGATGTATTTTCATTAGAATTCAAATGTCGTTTCCATTAAATATTTGTATAAACAGGTCTTTTAACTATCTGATAATTTTCAATATGAAATGTTATGTTATTTGGCATGTATATAGCGCTCTATATATCATTGTTATTACCTCAAAGCACTGGTAGGTTGAACGCCCTCGGGGACTCAGTCCAGGTCAGTTGAGAGAGTAGGGTGTCGAAGGGTGCTTGGGTGAACTAGTTAAGTATGCAGCTGATGTAACTGGTAGCTGCATCGGTGTGGTGGTATTGATATTGGTTCAATGTGTGCAGTCTGGTCGGTAGACACCAAGACTGGGTTCTGGCTGCGTTAGGCCTGTGAGACACTTATGTGTGCAGCTAGGCCGGTTTGTCGTGGGTATAGCTGTGTTTTATTAGAATGATGAGGTGTTCATGGGCTAGTGTTCGTATGTGAGCAGCTAGGCTGAATTATTCGAGGGGTAAAGCTGCACACTAGTTGTGCGATGGTGTAGAGTAGAGAGTAAGCATACTGATATGAAATGATAGTTCAGCTATACAGCAACCATACACAATGTGCTTCAAAGCGCCCTACGACAGGGGAGGGAACAAGGGAAACACCAAAACCATGCCTACAGGCTAATATTCCCTCTTCAATCTAAATGTGGCACTTGCAGACATTTACAGTCTTGTATGGATGTGATGCAGGCTAGTGTTTTCAGTTCTGTCAGGTGAGGCTGTCGCTTACATTCACGGTTCCATCTGGTTCCGCCGCAGGCTAATGTTCACAGTTCTATCTAAATGTGGTATTGTTAACCTTCACAGTTCTATCTAAGTGTAGCACTTGCTAACATTCATAATCCTGTCTGGTTGCGGCACCGGCGCTAATGTTTGCATTTTTATCGAAATGTGGTACTTGCCAATATTCACAATTCTAACTAAATGTGGTACTTGGCAATATTCCCAATTCTATCTAAATGTGGTACTTGCTAACAGTCACAAATCTATCTAGATGTGACGCAAACTAATGGTTAATGGTTCTTTACTCGTGTACAGAGGTGGTGCCTGCGCCTAGATTAGAGAGTCCTACACAGTGGGAGGAGGCCTACATTTTCTAGGGCAGCAGATTACCGAATATAATACAGTAGCTTTACTATTATAGCAAACACGGCAGGTTTGATATGCCTATACTTGTGTGTAGATTTATAATGGGCGATTGCTTGTGTTGGATGTTTACCAAGAGAGAAATAATAAAGAAAAATATATTTTTTGTTAAAATCGAAGGACTGGTGCAGTAATGCATGCTGTGGACAGTGCGTGTTTTGGAGCTCATCATGAAAGGGGATTTGTTTTTTGTATGTATAAAGAGACTGTCAAGGGTTTTGACCCATGTTGAATTATTAGACGGGGTAGATGTGGGGATGAGCTGTCGCCGCCCATCATTCTATCCCAGAACAAAACTAAATCAATAGACTGGGTGGATGTGGGGGATGAGCAGTCACCGCCCATCATTCCATCCCAGAACCAGGAAAACCGTGCGGTTGTGCGCACACCAAAATGGTTGTCTAACCTGCCACCCACCAGTGCCAGCATGATGGACCGGAAGCGCCAGGGGTGAAAGGTGGTGTCAAAGGAAAAATAACAGTGCTAGACCAAAAGCGCCTTAAAATCACCTTTGTTTTCCTGATTGCAAGCTCAAAGTGCCTATTTCGAACATTGCAGGATATTCAAAAATCTTACTGAACACCAGCAGACATCTGGCAGAATGAAGTGTTGTGTGCATACAAAATCTGGGAAGATGAAGAGCCCAAAACAATGTTTAGAACAAAACTGGCTGAGCTGTGGATGTCAGCAGCTTAATTGAAATTGGATTTAAAACCACTAAAATCAAAATGTTTAAATTAAATGAGTGACCTACCTTTAAGTGTCACATAGTTGCAACTGTTAAATGTCATGGTTTTGAACTTAGAACCAGCATTCTAGCTGCATGTGTAAAAATTGTAAGTTTGATTTAAACTGGGAACTAAAGTGACTTTTAGCTGAATTGTGCCTGACAACTACCCCCGACAGGAGAAACCTGCTCAGCCACTCTTCCCAGGCCTAGCTGCATCCTGCTGCCCCTGCCAAAAGGAGATGACACCTCTCTGATTGGGATAGGGGAGGAGCACCTGGGGACTGCAGGAAGTTGAACAAAGCCCTGTCCTGGACTCAGGCAAATGTTATATTGGGGGGGCCGTAAAGTGGCTTCCCCTTGGGAGAAACTGGGAGGGGCAGTGCCTGTGAGAGCAAACTGAGCTTGGGGGAAGTGGATAAACCAGTTATTCCACCATGTGATGTGGGAAGCCACACCCCTTTTTGACCAGGGCATAATTTTAACAAGATAGATAACTCATAGTGCGGACTGGTTAAAATTATATAAGTAATATCATTATTCTTGTGATTTTTCTGTGCACGTTTTAAGAGGTGTTAGGACCCTGTGGTGCATTTTGGGGTGTTGCTAGCGGAAAATAGGGTCTTACTCCAAATGTCTGCATGTTAAAAATCTGACACTTCATCAATTAATGTCCATACTCCTTGCGCACATTTTTGTAATTTTTGGTAAATGTCCAATATTGGTAAACCGACCAAAAAGCGCAAAATGTTGTCATTTCTGAATCCCAGCTCGCAGGAACATGGGGCTTGAACAGAGACCTGTCTTAATTCATCTGTAATATGTACATGTAATGTCAACCACTTGTGTATCTGGGAAATATGTATTTGAATCAAATATAGATTTGTGGGCAAATTGACCAGGGGAGGATCCTCTGACCCATAAACAGACCTCATCATGATGACAATCCATTTCCTTCCCCCAATCGTGGGAGAGGGGAGAATTGGGCCAATGACAAGTAGGAGGGGCAGGCTCAGTTATGCCATGCACACACCCACTTTCTAAACACATAAAAGCAGACAGTGCAGGACAGGTAGGGACATTCACTTTCCACTTTCTTGCGGGACGCTTTGCCGGGAGACTTCAGACTTCACATCCAGAGATCCAGACTTCAAATCCATCAATCTCCAGAACCTGTAGCAGAAATTAACTCCAGAATTTGTAGCAGAGAGGCCTGAATCCACAAGCTGAATCCTCTTCAGCAGGCCTCAAAACCAACCAAACTATTCAACAGCTGGGCGAGCGGTTTGAATTTTTTTTGCCAACTTTTTCAAGAACCTGTAGCAGTATCTAGAAAGCAGTGATGTATCCAGAACCAGAGAGAACCACAAACCAGACCGTTGTGAGCAGAACCGGTGCTTGACAGACCCAGAGAGTAGAGCTGACCCAGATAGCCGAGACTTCAGAACCACCCGCCGGAAGTCCCATCCAACCTGACCAGACCTTGAAGGCTTATTTCAAAAATATAGTGTGAGTACTCACTGTGCAAAACCAATCTCTTAGTTTAAAATAATCTAATCCAAACTATTTTAGCCTATTAGAACTGCCTCCTACAATCGTGTCATTCTGTCATCTTTAAAACTGAAAACTGTCATCTGTCATTCTGAGCTTTAAAATTTCAAATCCGAAAATCTACCTTGACTAAATCGGCCGTATCACCGGATCCTTGTGCTAGGAGCGAGTTTTAACTGTCATCTTAAAGCTAAGATTCTAGGCTTTCCAACGAACCTAGAACCGACTTGCTACTCCTTATAGTGCCTCCGTAATCGCGCTCGATGCACGCGACTAAATTTTCCGCGATTTGACATTTTGCACAATTTCAGCCACGTGTAAAAATCAGCCGCTCCTTGCTTTCCTTTGCTAAAATTCATTTTAACCTGCTAGTTACTCATAGAGCATTGCTAAAATGAGCCTGAACTAATATAAACTAGATATCACCCACCCTGAACCTCTAGAGGGAATTAAAAGCATTTTTAGAACATTTCTCACTTCATTGTCATCACATTCAAAGCATTTGGGCCTGTGTTTCAAACTTCTACCTGTTTTCCTCTAAGCTTGCTGGGGGGAACTGAATTTCATATTGTATTTGATTGCATTCCTGAGAACTGTGTGCTCCTCTTTCCATCTCCTTATATTGCATAAAGGGGGAGGGGGAGTGAATTGTCAAGGAAAAGTGATTACATTGTCTGTTGTTGAAGCCATATCAAGTTATTTTCTGTACTGCATTTCATTCATCATTGCGTTTCCTTGAACCATATAAAGCATTCTTTCCCACCTTATTCTTCTGTTCCTATTCATAAGTAACCAAGAACTGTGCTACTGTAGGATTACCTCTTGCTGATTACTGCTCAGATTCACAACTGTGCTATCCATTATCAATTTATTTATAGAAGTGTGAAATATATATATTGTTTAATTTTTCAAATAAACCTTTTAAATTTGCAAAACAAATCTACTTCTTGGCTCAGTGGGGTCAGGGGGATTCTAAGAGAGGGGTGTTATACAAGGGTCCATCATCCAGATTATAACTTGCCATAAAAATATATAAATAGGGGCTTCCCTTGGGCATCCCAGACAAGGCACTGACTTAGTGGGATTGCTTGATTGGAGTCACTTACAAGACAATACCCGGGACATCCCCTTCATATCCGGGTGCATCCATTTGCTGTTCATAAAAGACATTGTGAATGTACACCATCCCATAGAACAGTTGTTTTGCCTTGTTGTCTCTCAATAGAAGAGCTGTCATATTGTTGGCAAATTCCATCTAATAAACAGCAGTCACAAAGTGGCCATTAGGGTGCCACATTAAGCGGTTTCCATCATTTGTTACCATCACATTGAAGAACGTGCCTGTGGGTTTCGCAAAGTTTCAAGCAAGTTCCGCTTCAGTGTCCTTAAATTAAAGGTCACAGTAACAGGGAGAGATCGAATGTATCTTTTAGTAGCCTCTTACGAAGTTTTCACAATCAAGCTTTATTTCTGGGGATCTAGGGTTGTAGCGCTACTTAACCCGCAGTCTTTAAAATGTGCATGATCTGTACTCTGTGTTCACTTTCCCACATAACGTTTTCTATTGGGAAGTTAATTGGAGAATAGAGCCGTTATAGTTTTAGTGGTGGTCCGAATAGTCTGAATGTGACTACAGTCCGACTTGGGTCCTACCTCGTGGAGAGGTCTGGAAATGCACATTACACAAAACTCTGCAACCGGCACAGTAACCCCTTTAGCGATCTTCCCGTCTGGGAACATTGTGCCCTGAGTGGTACAGGTATATTTCTGCAACAGGCCCGTTAACACCATGAGCTAGCATATAAGGATTTGTGTCTTATGCCGACCTATTTTGATTACATTTCCTTTTTTAGGTGAATTTGTTTTAATATAGTTTTTTTTCTGCTGAGGAGTTACAAAGAATACCTATTCTGATTGATTTTGCCACCTTTCAGACTATCGGGGTAATTCATGGAATGATTGTACGCTGAAATGTGTGGCGCAAGCATAAAAAAGCCAGCGCACATGTGCAATTCGCACACAAGCGATTCATGGAAGGCTCTGCGCATGGCTTTCCTGGGAGCTCTGCCAAATCCACACTTACCTTACACGTCATTGCGTCTTTCCAAACGCTGTACGCAACACGTGCAGCGAAAGGGCACAACATTTAGCGCACATGCCTAAAAAGGGGGAGGAACACGGAGAATGGGGAACAACGCGTGAAAATGTGGGCGTAACAGGGGGGGGAAGTACCGCTGGGAAATATGCGCAACGCTCACAAACACGCATTCATGGAATCGAATAGGGAAAATCCGTGCAGGCCAAATACGTCCGCCACAAGAAAGCAGGTGGAAGCGCCCACAGGCAGTATAAAAGTGTGCGCAAACAACAAACAAGCATAAACTGCTATGATGAATGTCCCATTTCTCGCAGTAGTGATCATGGGGCACTGCAGGAGGAGGAGAATAGGTAGGCATTTTTTTGCCCAGGACCAGCCTTTTTGGGATGCCTGATTACCAGGTCTATGGCAGGTATAGTTTTCCACCTCATATCATCCTAGACCTGGTCACTGAATGGGAGGATGACCTCACATCACCCACCTTGTGCTCCCAAGCACTGAGCCCCTTGGAAAAGGTGCTCAATGTCTTGCATTTTTTTGGCCACTGGGTCATTTCAGCGGACAACTGCCACAGTTGGGGGCGTCTCACAGCCCACGCACTCACGCTGCCTACACCAGGTTTTGGAAATTATGACTGCCTGCCCCTCAGTCCGCAGGCACATATACATGCCCAGAACACCCGCAGAAAGGCAGGCCGTGGTCCAGGACTTCTACAGGGTGGCACACTTCCCCAAAGTGCTTGGTGCCATAGATTGCACCCATGTGGTCCTATGTCCACCTAGGGCCACTGAGAACATCAACCGCAAGCACAGGCATTCCATCAACGTGCAGGTTGTATGCGATGCCAAGGGAATCATCACCTGTGTCTATGCAAACTATCCAGGGTCCACCGATGACAGTTTCATATACAGAATGTGCGCCCTGAGCAGGGACCTGGAAGCTGGGAAGCATGGCAACACATGGCTCATTGGTGAGTGCAAATGCCTGTGCACATGCATGCATGTGACACACAGACAAATACAACAAGCCAACTAATGACAACCATTATCACCTCCCCAGGACCCAGTTGCCTACCCACACCTGCCTCGGGGGTTGCCATGTCCGACACAACACCATCTGGCACCAGTGGCAACCCCCCGGCAGAGAGCTGCCAGCTTCCGTGCAAATGAAGTTGGCATCCTGGTGGAGCAAGTCCTGGGGCATTATGATGCCCTCTTCACACCATCGCGTGCCGACAAGGAAGGACAGAGGAGGATCTGGGAGGACATTATGGGTGCCATCAACGCAGAGGGGGTGGCACCCCGTGACTTGGAACACGTCCTGAAGCGCTGGGAGGACAAGTCCAGGACCCTCAAGAAGGCCCGGCACCTCTTGGACACAGAGGATGCAGTGGGGCGCTGGGGCCAGCTTACCATCCAGCAGATGAGGGTCCTGGAGTGTATTTGCCCAGTGCTTCACCACCAGGTCCTTGAGATGCAGACCTGTCTGGACTCGAACGGTAAGTGCCCATGCATTCTCATACAACAAAGTGCATGTTGCAGTGTGGTAGGAGTTTGCAACTTGGCTGTATGTGTGACACGGGCCATGTATTGATGTGTGTGTGCAGTGACATGATGGTGATGCATACGAGTCCAGTCAGGCGTGTTCCACATGGATGGTGTATGTGTTGCAATGCATAATGTGCAGCAGCATGTGAGAATGCACACGTTTGCATGCCTGTGTCTGTACTTGCCCATGTTTGGGGTGTGAGACATGGATGCTGCTGTCATGGTCATGCATGGTGTACATGTCTGAGTAGTGTGTGTGTGTGTGTGTGAGACTGGGAAACACCATGGATGCATGGCACATGTCCATGACGATGTGTGAATTCACTGATGCCTAGTTCTCCATGAATCCACTGTGTCGGGAGGTAGACATGGCCAGATGCATGACTGTCCGGGTGTGTGTGTGCATGTGATCAGCTTGTCCCATGATGCATGCGAGGTACAGCCCCCCATCGGATGTTCCAACGGTGCCTTGGACATGGATGCAAATGTCTGTTGCATGTGCCATGCCTGTTTCTGCATGTGTGCAGAACACACATGCAGAAACAGGCATGGCACATGCAACAGACATTTGCATTGCTTGCACTGACCCATGCGTTGTGGAGGGTGATGATGGAAGTGACGTTTGACAGTGCACTCATGTGTAATTTCTTTGTGTCTAGGAGACTATTGTTTAGTACCCTGATGCTTGTGTTCAATCTCTCCCTGTCTACAGCGGCGACTGAGGAAGAGGGCGGAGATGGCGCTGTGGAGCAGTGCAGCGGGGATGCCTCCACCAGGTGGGGACGCAAGGCCCAGTCTCCCTCCCAGGACATGTCATCTTCCGGGAGGGAGGGGACTGGTGCCGCGTCCAAGACCGGGCCTGCCGAGTGGATGCCCAAGTGGAAGTGGGCTCCTCGGCAGTGGTAGGGGTAGGTGAGCCTACACAAGGACTGTCCACAGCGGAACATGGTGCAGAGGCATCCAGGTTGGTGGTGGAGGAGGAGGCCGCATCAGATGCACACATGGGGCCTGGTGGGGGTGGTTCCACTGGTGCAAGTGGTGCAGTCCAGGGGCAGGAGGCAGTACAGGTCACCGCAGAGGAAGCCTGTGCATGTTCCTGTCCCTGATACTGCATCACCATGCACCAGCAGGGATGCCCTGTCCCAGGCCCGTCCACAGGTAGGGGGGAGGCCCACATCAACTGTCACTCCTCTACCTGCGGACATGGTGATCCGTGACAGGGTTTAGCCCACCCTAATCGGTATCGCTTTGTGCACACGCGACATTCGTGAAAATGTGCATGCTTCCTGGGTACTACGCACGTCATCATGTAGAGATGTGTGCCAATGTGAGCTGGCTGCGAGGGCTCATGGTCGGGGGTGAGGCCCTGCCTGTTGGGCATGGTCAGGGGTGAGGGGATGCCTGTGGGGCATGGTCAGGGATGTAGGGGGTGTCCCCTGTGGTGTGGGCTGCCTGCAGGGGGTGCACTTGGCTCCTCACCACGCTGTGCGCAAATCAGGGGGTACGCGAGTGCGCTTTTCACGCGATTTGGGCTGGCATGAGTGGGATAAGCGTATTCCGGGGGTGTGCGTGGAGTTTTACATGCGATTGGGCTGGCGCGAGCGGGGTACGCATATTCCGGGGGGTGCGTGTGGCGTTTTACACGAGATTGGGCTGGCATGAGCGGGGTACGTGTATTTTGGGGGTGCGCGAGGAGTTTTACACGCGATTAGGCTGGCACGTGAGGGTTGAGTGAGCGTTTTTAGCATGATTTCGTTGTTGGGGGGGCTGTATGCTGGTCCACTGGCCTTTGCGCCATATAGGGGATTTGTGCGGCTGTTTTTGGCACAAGGGGTGGGGTTGGGGGCATAACTGGCGCTGCTGCATGGTCACTGCGCCACGGCTGGATATGGATGTTGAAATCCATGAAGACGCAGTGCATGGAAATGGGATTTAGCACTCGCGCTGGCGCACACTCCCTCTCTGCACCAGCTGTGTGCGCTACTTCTGCTCGCGGATCTATGTTTTACCCCCTATGTATGAAAAGTCAACTACTTCTGTTGTGAGACTTGGTCACATAGGCTGCGCCTCTTTTAAAGGTTACATTCTTAGGCTGTACTAGACACTGCTGAGGTCCAAATCCCTAACATTGTTTTGCCAGTCGTGACTCATTATGGAATTCCTCCGTTTCTTCTCCCACAAAAAGTGCGGATCCCCACATTAAGTGAACATTTTAGGGTACATTTTAGCTCAGCAGTAAAGTGATTTAGACCTGCATAAAACATTGATTATGCATTTTAACACCAACTATTTTACAAGATGTTAACGGAGAAGGGTATTTAACCGAAATGTTAACGAACCCTCGCGAGGTCTACATTGAATTGTACTAACACAGTAAACTGGCTTTTTTTTACAAATGCAATGTTCATTTGTAATAAATCCCTTCTATTATATTTTATACTCATAATAAAATGTGTGCATCCGTCTTGCTGAGGAGCAAAGCATATTATCAAAGCCTAGAATAACCATACACGTTATTTTCTGAAAGAAGTTATGTCACATTGATTTTATTTACTTTTTTTGAGAAGCTTTGTTTAAAAAAATTTGGACTGTTGTCATTACAAGGTGGACAGTCTGGTACACTCAAATTGTACTTTTTCATAATATACCTATGAGAAAGAAGAGGGTGACAAATATCACTAATCAGGATTAATGGCTGCTTTGCATAAAATGAAAAACATTCCGGAAACGTTTCAATGACCGCAGATCTTTATATTTGACAACTATATAGGTGATAAAAGCGCTGTATGCTTGAATTACTAAAGTGCATGATTGCACACTTGGCTTGGTGCTTATTTAATGGTTCACAGCACTCCTAAGAGTAAAAAATAAAATATGTTTACTCATTTGGACAGCCTCAGGCTTCAGAAGTGAGTGACAGGTGGGCTTATCATTTTCCCAGGTGCAGTCCCTAGCAACAGGAACACGTTAGTTCCAAGAATTCTGATTGGTAGAGGTGGGAGCAGTAACTTGTCTTAATGGTTAAAGCCATTTTATGGAAGAGTGGCAATGAAATCCTCAAAGCAAGACCAGGTGAACTTGTGTAACCCCTTACCTTCCTCCCACTTTCCGTACGGCGACCGTTGAGGCCCACGTGCACAAGGAGGCCAATGGGATTCTACATGCTGCAGCCCTTTTAAGGATGCTGCGCTACAGGTAAGCAGGCAAGTCTGCATACAGGGTCGATCTGAGCTGGGAGGGAGGCAAGCTTCCGCATTTGAATGCTGCACTTTAATGTTAAAGGTATATCACGCACCGTCACGACCGCAGTGGTCCCCAGGTGGTCTGGCAGATCTGCAAAGAAGGGGCTGGGGGTTAGTAGGGTGTAGTGGGAGAGTGAAAGCTGCAATGTCATGTTGGCAGCTTCAGTTCGGTTTGCACCGTCCGCTGAGCTTGAATGCGGTTATGGGGTCGGTGCGAGTTCATATGTGCTGTTGATACGGGTTATGTGTTGTTTGTCTGTTGTTGCAGTGTGGTGAAGTACATGTGGAATGCTGTGCGGAGAAGTGGTTGTGTGGGTTTCTGCATGAGAAGTGTATGGGGAAAGTTGAGGTTTTATGGTTGGGTTAGAAGGTCTCCCGGCCATACAAGACAAACTATCCAGTAACAATAAAATAGGTCAGTCTCTGATGACAGGCAAGCTGAGGCAATCTCCTTCCAGATGCTGTAACGGTGCAACAGTAGCTGGTGCTTGGGATCCCTTTTTGGTTGTCCCAGGTGTAAAATGGGCTGTGGCTAGACTAGGCTCTTCATCAGTGGTGTGGCCTCCTCAGTTCGACCCTTAAGAATCGGCTTTGCATTTTGCTACTTCTGCAAGGCGTGTCCTTTGATGCAATACTGCAGTTCACAAGGGGCACAACATAGAGTGAAATATGTACTCCTAAAATCAGAATTGGTGGACTGAAGAGCGAGACTGCGGAGTAACATAAGAACACATCTTTTTTGCTTGCCACGGGAGTGATGAATGCATAAAATGGCCTCTGAGCTGAAGTTGTTGATACAAAAATGTTAATGGATTGGAGATGGGAAAACTATTCCTGTGAAGGCAAGGATGTGGTATGCTGTAACGGAATGTAAGGATGGAAGGTTGAGAAGGAGTATGGGGGTGCCAGGATGCACGAAAGAGGGACGGTAGAGGGGGGAGCGGAATGGTAGAAGGAAGTGGAGGCTCTTAGGATTTGGAATTATTACCAATAAACAACAAATGATAAAATACGCATTGGTGGGCTCTGCGCATCCTTCAAAAACGGAGCTGGCGAATACATAGCGCAGAACAGACCTGGAAAAGTCAGCCCACTGGAAGGGTGGGCTAGGTAAACCCACATTGGAAGGGAAGCTGTCCCGGGCAAGCACCATTCTCAGGATCTCACTGCCAGACCGCTAACTCCAGGGACAGCAGACATTATGGGGAGCCATGTCAATTCCTTCCCTTTTGGCAGAACGTAGGCTACTTACTGCAAGGCACCAGTAGCCCTCGACATCCGGGTCTGGTCGGACCTGAAAGGCCAGCTGAGTGAGCAGCTAAAAGGCTCGGCTCCCAAATGACGCGCTCCATCTGCATTTCTGGACAGACTGTCCTGTCCCGCTAGACCTCACCAGAAGGGCCTCTGGTTTTATGGCTTGTAATGGCCAGTTTAGATGGACCAAATTAAATATGGTTTATCCTTGCACAGAAAGCCAGGTAACAGAGCCACACATTAAAAGATGCATTAAATATACCCAAAATAAAATGTATTCCTTTTCTTTGCCCATACGGACACTTTATTGACGCTGTTGGATCACACCTTTAGTTGCAAAAGCCCCATCTCTTTCAAAGGTGTATTCTCTACTTGGGAAGTGAAGACGCGTGTGACCCTTTTTAGGAACCGCCAAATATTGAATTTATGACGTATAGAGAGCCCCAGCCCCTCGATTTCATATCCCACTTACAGCACTGCGCGCAACTATGTTCATGCAAGCACGTTCTTCCAGTGGCAGCTGTACTGTCACCCACCCAAGTATGTGCCGATCGCTTCCGATTGGATGATGGCATTCCGGCCTGCAGTTCAGCAAACCTTTGAACCGAGTCAGAACTGAGCCACATGTTACACGTATGGTCCCTGACAGTGGGAGCATTTTATAGCTGTGAGTTTTTTTCTCGGAATTTCAATGCAATGGCTTTTCTGATAAAAGGGCAAGCCAAAGACTATAGCAAGACTGCTAATAGTGCGGCCACTTCACCCATCACAATAGGCCATTCCGTTTACCATTAACATAAACCAGCTTAATGCAAAATCGGCGAAGTTCAAAGGTGCAGCTCAGTGTTAAGACCCAACACTTCTAATGGGAATGAGCATCTGGATCGTGACGTCAGCTGGTACAGAGGTCTTGAAAGGCAGGTGTACCCCCTGTATCCAGTGGTGGGCCACTGCACCACTCTACCTGGATCCTTTTTTAACCCAACTTTGTACCCTCTTTCTCATGTAACCCAGGCACTACTTTTCAGCTTCCTTCCCCTGCCTACATCCGTTTGAAGTGAAATTTGTTTAAATAAACCTTCGGGTATGCTATTTCTCACTCTTAAAGTTTATATTTCAGTGCTGTGTTTTGTTTGTCCCCATATAGAGCCGGATTTGCTTTAAAATTCGCCGTTTAGTTTCATTTATTTCCACATTTGCTTGTGGGAGAACTGTCCAAACCCCAATTAGAGGGTTTAAGCTTCCTCACACACTGAAAAATGTGGCCCACTGAAAAACATTTCCTGGGCCACTTTTGGTTGCCAGTGCACCCCGACATGAATCTGCTCGCATTCCAGCTTCTGCATTTGCTGGTCGCCGACAATGCCACCATTGGGTTTACTCCCAACCGATTTGTTCCTCTTCACTCACCTCTGTCGCTTCTTTACCTTCTGCTCCTCCACCACCTCTGTGCTGCCATAGTTCTCCAAACCCCCCCCCCCCTGGATTTCTTTTCCAGCACTGGGTCAGAGTATGTCTCCACCCCCGCCCCCCCCCCCCTATGCACTAGCCTCATGCTGTAGCCTTTGATGCCACCTATCCTATCACCAACAGCTACCTTCAAAAGGAACTAGGAATATTCCCTTCCATTTTTATTTCTTTATTACATTTATAAAGCGCTTGTAAGGCATCAGGGCGCTGTGACCGACCATTTACATGTGAACACTTCAGCGGAGTAGGAAATGACACAAAGGGAGACTGTACATTAAATAGCTGGTTAGGGGGAGACCAGTTTAGGCAAATAAACCTTTTCTTTGGCAGACATTTTATTTTATTGTTCAACTTGTTGAAATACCGCTTTCACAATTTGAACAAAAAAAACGTCAGCTCGAGCAGTCATAAATCCCCCATCTCAGGGATTAAAGCTTGTACAATGCATATTGGACAACGCTTTAGACAGGGCTTTAAGTTGGCCTGAACTAGACGGGGCAGAGCCCCAGCAGTACCCGAAAATGATGTGTGAGACGGGGCGCTACCAGGGCCCCCCAAAGGCCCCTGGTAACCTCAGCCCACCGACCGCTAGCAGCCAAGGCCTTTCTAAAACCTGAAACTCTTGTGCAGAAGCGAGAGCTGCAGGCCTAAGAACAACATGACTTTTCTTCCTGAATTGTTGCACCAACTCCCGCGAAGCAACCATTTAACTAGGGATGCAGGGATCATCACCCTCCCACCCCATGTGAGTGTGTGATTATTTATGCAAATGGCAGTCTGGTGGGGAGCGGGGGGGGCGGCGTCGGGGTCAGCACCGCAATACAGAGGAAAAAACGTACCTGTCCGGAATACTGCCATCTGCCATGCCCCTGTAAGAGCCATGGCCCTAGTATGCATGAAACTTAATTTAAAGTGAAAATAAAGGTACTTAAATTTGCCAATGCCACATGTCATACACACGTCATCAGGAAGGGGGCAAGTCCTGCATCAACATACACAAGAAGGCAAGGTGCCCCAGTGAGCTCAATGCTGTATTGCGAGCTACCAAAAGCTTGCAAATGAAATCGGAGCTAAACAGGACACATTCAACAAGAAACAAAGGTAAATAAGACGAGCCTGCAACTCCAACTGCAATGCACGTGCGAGGCTTAAAAAAATTGACACGGGGCACACATTATGGGTTGGCCATATTCAATTTAATGTGGTCAGGTGGGTGCACACAGGGACCAGGAGCCATGTGTTCATCACAGTCCCTAAACTAGGCAGAAGCCGGCGTTTTGCTTTATCTTGTATGTCATATACATACAAGGACTGTTCACATTATAAAAAAAAAAAACACATTCGGAATGCCACTGACTTGGGATGTAAACAGATATCTGAATTCTATGTCTCATTTACGAACAAAAAGAACATGGGGTTGAGAGATCGATATGGTGCAAGATTGAACAGCATTTGTGGCCCCTCCTTTTGTAGAGGGGACCAGGTCGGGGCCATTCCCAGTGCAGAGACATACATTGTGGTGGTCAGCACCTTTGAAGAGAAGTATTAACTAGAGCTTGTGGACAGGGCTGGTGCAAGGATTTGCAGTATGGCGCCAGAGGTAGGGACTATCTGTTTACTCCCCTCACTTACAATGAGTCAGAAGTGAGGCGTTAAGAGCCAAAATAGTGCAGGTGACAGAGTGAATTTACAGTCACCATCACAGGCATGGGAAGAACATCCCCTGGTCCTTGAAGCCCTCTGTACTACATAACACTGTATTCCCAGGCCAGGTCACCCAGCACATATTGAAAAGCTCACAATTCAAGAACTACATCTATCAGGGCTCACTTCTTTAAAAAGGAGGAAAACCCGGAATGGATCCCGGAGAGTGTATTCAGGAGGAATGAGCCTATGGAAAATCCCTAAATAGGCCCCTACAGCCAGGCAGGATCAAGGCAAACATAAGGCCCAGTCATTAAGGTCATAATGAGAAGCCAAGCAGCAAAGGATTGCATCTCCCAGAGTACCTCTGTCACAGAGAGAAAACCAGAAGTGGATACAGAAGGGGCTTCTTTGAATTCCAGGAAGGAACTGAGTAAACGTTAGCTACCCCACAGAAGCATCCACATTTGCTGGCCAGAGGGGTAGAGAGAAGCACAGCGCCTCGATGTGCAAATACCAGATTAACACAGGATTCTCTCCTCCTTTCTCACTCTCAAAGGAAACCTGAACAAAGGAAACGTCGCCTTTCACATCTGTAGCTCCCACCTCCATTGATACCCCTGGTGGAAATACCACCATCCCAGGTAAAATGGTAGTATTTTCCTCGACGGCCCAACCACAGCACACATACTGGCATGGTGGTAACAGGGAACACCCAAATCAAACCCCAGAGACAGGGGAGTTGCTAGGTCTGGAAAAGACCCGGGGCTAAACTGATGTCAGAACTGTCAGGACTTGGGGCTAGCTAGTATTTGGCTGTAGCTTCTGAGATTCTATCCGGGGCTACAACCAAAAGATCAGGGGCTATAGCCCCCTTAGCCCCCCCTAGCAACGCCCCTGCCCAGAGATGAGTGAGTGACCCAGCAAGTAGCAGCGATAGAAATAATTAAAAAAAAAAGCCAAATCAATACACACTAACAGATTCAAAAAGGCGGCTGGATTATTTAAAGACTTTCCTCATTGACCTAGAATTACGCAATAGCCTGCCACTGAGCAGTTAGAAAATGGTCAGTTGAGGTCTCCAGCCACTCATTGAGGAGCCTTTCAGCACCAAATGCCAGCTCCCAGGAGAGCAGTGAGAGGGAGTTTGGGAGTGCAAAGCAGGACAGTTGCAGGCCGAGTGGCTGAAGCTGGGGAGCGCTGCAGGCTGTAGGAGACGGACGCAAAAGTAGTGAGGTGTAGGAGATGGGAACGAACATCAAGGAGGAAGGGCGTCTAGAGGGAAATGCAGATGAAGGTGTGGAGGAAGCATTAACAAGGACACTGGAGTACAGTGTAAGGGGGAGGAGGTAGACATGAATGAAAACCAGGAGGTGGACGTGCATTACAAGGAGGAGGAAGTGTGTCTGGAGGGGGAGACCATCTGGAAGAAAGAAGCAGCAGCAGCAGATGGCAAACCCAATGCTTGCACAGGGTTTCCAGAGCCAAGAAAGAAGGGCAGGGAGACTTAGGAAGGATTAAAGGCAGATTCAAAGTGGCAATACCCAAGGTGAAGCCGTTGAAGATTTTAAGTTACGTTACTCTTTTGGCCCGAACAGTACGTTTCTCCAGGAACACTTGTTTAAAATGCAACATTTTCTATCTGCCTCATGGTGATGATCCCACTCAGCTTTGTAAAATTGGCCAATTGCGCTGCTACTGGTAGGCCGCCAGATAGCCACCTAGAATTGCCTTTGTCGTCCTGCATGGCCAGATATTCAGTTAAGTATTTTGCTGCTGGTCACTGCTTCTCATTTGCATGCCTTGGGCACCTAAGAAATGACCGTAAATATGTTTCGATCGCCAACAGCCTGAACCTTCTTTGCAATTTTAAGGCTACTTCTGTACGGTGGTGAATATCCATCAATTTCTATTCTACCACATCAAGGGATAAACAGCCTGAGAAGTTGTGTGGTAGAAACACGATGAATGCACTTTCGGAGTATAAAAGCTTCACAAACTTATCCAACAACAAAACACTACTTTGTCTATTTTCGAACGCTCTTCTCTCAGAAGAATGTTGCCTCGTATAAAAAACAAATATGTGGACACCCTTCAATCTCTTATTAGAGGGTTGATGCTGGCAACAGATGCTGGCATGTGCCTCCTTGCCGCTGGAATCACCTTAACGGCTGTCGGTAGAGGTACAAAATGTTCTTATTCCTCAACTACGTACAAGAGGAAGTGGTCACAGGTTTCGCATAAGTAAGGAGGGTCAAGTGGCCGCATGTGCCTCTCGTACAGCTAGAAGATTGTGAACTTTGTCTATAAGAACGCATCATGACCGGGCATGTTCTTAGACAACCCACACAGGGGTCTTGAAATTGCACCTTGAGAAATACTCAGCAAAATGTTCATTTCAAGAGTTAATCTTGAGGAATAGGGGGATCGTGTGGTCATACTTCGAGTAGACCCTAATTTGGATTGTCAGACCTAAACAGATGTACTAGGGATACAAATCTCAAGAGATCGGGTGTAACCCTTGGGATGAATGACAGGAATTCGTCCCTCCTCCCCAACGGAGACCCCCCTGCTGTGAGGTTAAGGAGGTGAGCCTGCTCCACAATACCCTCCTTAGGGGTAGAGGCAAGTGGGAACTCACCGGGAGAGACTCCTCCTTTGGGGGCAAGGCTTCCCGTTCCTGTGAGAAACTCCCAAGAGGACATTCTAAAATAACTTCTTCAAACCTTTCCTGTGAAAATCTACATTAAAGAAAATGTGTTATTGTCAACAGGAAACAGTAAATCTTCCTTTAAGTATACATTCCCATTCAACTGGGACGAAGATGATTATGTATGGAGGCAAGCAGAACCCACTAGAGACCGAGACAAGGGACAATGTTGTGCTAAGAGGTGCCCCACGTATACGCAAATCCTAGAAGGGGAGGAGCCTGGAGATGCAAGGGAATAACCTGCAAATTACAAAAAGGCTTGAATGCTGGCTCGAGAGAGAGAGAGAGACTGGACGCAAAGTATCCTGAAGCTGTGAGTGCAAAAAGCAGAGAGAGATGCACTGCAACTTGTAGCGAGGAAACAGAGCGAAAGATGGAAAGTGGTGCCGTGACCACAGAAGGCTGGAGGAGGATTGAGGATCCCAGCAACAACACTGATACCACTGTGTATCTGCAAACACAGAAAAAGGCAGTATATGAAATACTGAACGGCCACCTACCAAGAAGAGAGAAAAACACACTGGATGGACACGAGAGACCAAGTTGGAGAGAGAAAAAACAGACCCCGAACGACTAGGAAAACTGGTGATGTTATCCCCAAGAACCTCAGGTAATAGGGAAAATGGGAGACCCGAGAGATATTATTGGAATGCTCATTCTCGTCCCAGTCAAGAGAAAGACGTTATAACTTTATCACAGAGAAGAATGAATGCAATCATTATTGAAGTACTAATACTGGTCTCAATCAAGAAAAATATATTATAACAGTGCTACAAAGAAGAGTGAATGAGAACTGTTATGGGAGTGATCAAACTCGTATCAATAAAGGCAAGGAAAGCCTAATCAAGGAAGAAAGCAAAGTCATAAAAGAGAAGCTTGAGAATAAGATTGGAAAAGGATATAGGACCAGGAACAAAGATCAGAGAGAAACCAAAGAGTGTGAAGTGTCTATAAAGAAATGAGATAATAAAGAAGAAAGACATCAGAGAGTGGTTTCCTGGGAAGAGAAAAGAACAACTCTTTGTACAAGATAAAAGGCAAAGAAAATCCCCAAAAAGTATTCAAGGAACTATCGTAAAAAGAGTCTACAGAGACTATTTAAAGATAGAACACAATTGTTAGGAAACAAAAACACGGGAGAAGAGAAACATACTCCTGGCTTTTAGTTGTTAGGCTAGTGGTAGGGTCAGAAAAGGGTTAGTTTGGGATGGTGGACTGGTTATTTTCAAGACATTCACTGATAACTGTTGAGCCCCTTATTTTTGTTAGGTAGGGAAGCCTCATGTTATAGGGAAAGATATGCTTTATTCTTTCCGTTAATAAAACAGTGAAATGGCTATTTGGAGTCTATATCCTCCTCCACACCCTCCACCATGTCCTTGATCTATTGCACTTGAATGCACAGGTTTTACATTACCATCAAATACATGTCAAAGAACACTTAATACAATACTTCTGTTTTAGAGAAAATATTCTAAGATGACAGCTCTTACAACTAAAACGATTTATTCAGTTCACACATTTCAATGAATGTGATGTGCAATGCTGCATGGGCATCCCACAAGCGAGGCAGGGTAACTGCTGTTACCATCGGCAGCTGGGAGAGGGGCAGCCCCAACCTCCCCGTGGCTGCTCCTCTCCTCCCCCCAGCTACAGAGACACGCAGTCTCGGCAGCACAAAGCCACGGAAGGCTAAGGTGCGAACAGTCATCTCACCCTTCCTCCAAACAGCAAGGTGCTAAGCGCCATAAGGAAAACAACCGTCAGGCAGAGCCCAGGTTCAAAAGATCTGCCCCCACCAGGGGGCTAGACAGTCGGCTATCCGGCCGGGGGCTGCGACAAAAGCAGCCCCCACCACATACACAACAAACACCGAGGGCCTCCCTGGGTCCTATGAATATGAGCAGCATGCTGAGAGTGTAAACAATCTGTTTGTGGACCCTGAACGGGGACCCAAGCAAACAGGAGATTCACTGTTTACTCAGTCGTGGGACACAAGAAGGCGGCACGGGTCAGAGGGGGTAACCTCAGGACCCGGTGCCCGAAAGTATGATACCATCATGATATGTGATATTGTTATTGCCATAACTCATATCTGTACAATAAAATCCTAGGGCCTTTTATTGCCAACACTTGACACAAGTTGTGAGCCTATCATTACGGGAGAGGGTTTGGGGTTCGGCCAATACTAATGCATGCATATGGGTTCAGCAGTTAAGATCTGCATACATATGGGACACATATGGTGAAGGATTTAGAGACCCTGTGATAACTTCTTAATTGAGCAAGGACACTGCTTGATTTTCAAAAACCTTTAAAGCAGGGAGAATACCTGGCAGAAGTGGGCGGGAAAGGGGACAGTGATTAAAAAGAAGAGCTCACTATAGAAAAAAAGTGTGATGCTGCAAGGAGCGATAAAAATCAAAGGCATTGAATCTGGAAACCTGACAATAGTGTCTTGAAAGGGGACTTGTGGAAACTGGGAACATAACTGGAGTGATTTTGACCTTGCTGTGATTGTCCACTTCCTTAGCTGGAATTATCCTACCGGTGCATGAATAATACTAGGCACGGGCGTAGTCTAAAAGTGTTAGGGTGTAGCCTTGGCCATTTCATTGGCACACACGATGGGACTCACATGGAGGAGGGAAGGTTAGGCGGAAAGAGTAGGAGATGTGAGGGTTCTGTTAGTAACCAATAGGTGACAAAAGGAAAAGGTAGAGCTTTGCGGTATGTATATTGCCATTAGAGTTCCCGCGTGGCTTTACTCATTTCAGAGGAAGGAATCATTGGAGAGTTCAGCTTTTGACAAAGTCCTGTAAGTGAAAAACATAGGGGTGGTTTATGAGGGCTGGGTTAAATGCATTGCATAGTTTAGGTCACAAGACTGCCAGGTTCTTGCCTTTTGAAGTTGTTTGGAAGCTCCTCCAATTTGTTAATTATGGAATATTTGGTACCCCAAGGGGCTGAAAGCTGACATTTGAAAAGCAAGATGTGTTTTTTCAAATGGTCAAGGTTTATGTAACGGTAGGAAAAGCTTTAGCATTTCTTTTTTCAATTCAGTCTTTTTATGGCTTCAGTGCTTATGTTGAGGAATAGCTGTTCAGGTTAAGATTTGTTTTTAAGCTTCAGGGTTTTAGGTTAGGGGATATACCCATCAGGATCTAGTAGTATTTGCATTTATGTGAAGAAGAGGGATGTTCCCATGAAGGGTGCCTGCACAATAGCACAAACATGAGAACAAGTGGTGAGTCAGTTAATATAGTATCAGAAAGTGTACCAGGGACAAAACAAAGTGCAAACAAAAAATATATATAAGAAAATAGGTGACTTACAAAGGTAACATTAACCTAAGGGGCAAAGTGCTTCAAACTAAAGAGCTCCATTTAAATATACAAAATTACACTATTGAGCGTCAGTGGAGGCAGAGGTTGGGTAAGGTAGGGAGGATGGGGAGAGGACAGAGGGCGCTCCTACTTTAGCAAGTAGTTGGAAGTTCAAACCGAGTTTTGAAGAGATCCATAGGTGGGCTTGTTTTGATCATTATTGATAGTGGAGCAGGGTGAGTAGGGAGAAAAAGAGGATGTGAAAGGAGGCACAGGTAGGGTATGGGAAGGTGCAGTTGAGTGCAGAACAGTATCAGAAAGAATGAGATGTTGAGTAAACGGATGCAACTAGACCAGTACTGAGCAGACTAGAAGGAACTTGAAGAGATTGGTTGTGATTGCAGTGTGAACCAGCATGTTGTCGGTAGGTAAAAGTAGAGGAGAATATGGGTAGGTTGTAGAGAATGCAGGTAGCAATGTTGAGGGCTTTGTCTAGAGTGAGGAGAGAGGAAGCAGTAGTCCAGTCTGCTGAGCACGGGAGTCTAGATACGTTTATTGTAGATTGGTTAGCTTGTAAAGGAATTCTTTTTTATGTTGAGGAGCTTAATAGGAGCAGCAGAGGCAGTGCTAGTGAAGAACCGTTTCTGTTGTAGGTTGCTATCAAAGAGGACCCCATGATTGTGAGCTTTGGGTGAGGGAGCAAGATGGTCTGGAGGGAAAAAGATCAGAGAGGGGACAGTAGGGATGGCATTGGATGCTGGGAGAAAGAGGACTTCCATTTTGGAAGAGTTCAGCATGAGGCAGTAGAGAGCCATGCAGTGATGAATTGCAATAAGTCGATTCGTAATCCATTCTGAGATGGCTGGGGTGAAGAAGGTAAAGGAGAACAATATTTGAGTGTCATCAGCAAAAAAAGGTGATAGTGAAAGCCAAAGGGTGACATAGGTTTTTCTAGGGCAGAGGTATAGAGGGTGACGAGCAGAGGTTCAAGGACTGACCCTTGGGGGACACCAACCCGGAGAATGTGGGGATCAGTTTGTTTGTTCTAAGTGATTTTAAAGGCTCAATCCTCCAGATAGGAGATTACCCAGGCCAGAGCAGATTTGCAAAGCCCACGTCCTAGAGAGAGGAGGAGAGAGTAGTGGTAAACAGTGTCGAAAGTGGCAAGTATAGAAGACCGTTTGGAGTGGTGACCATTAGAGGGGAGGTTGGAGACATGAATGAGTGCATTCCCAGTGGAGTGATTTCTACAGAAGACCGATTCAAGTGGATCTCCAAGGCTATTATCCTCAAGGTACTTCATAATCTGGTCAAAGATCAACCGCTCAAGGACTTTTGAATAATGGGGAAGGAGAGAGATTGTGTGGTAGTTGGCTGGGACATTCAGGTCAGCAGAGTATTTCCTTGATAGGGGTAAGACAGTTGCAGATTTAGAGGAGACAGTTTAGAGTCCAGCAGAGATAGATGGAGAGAAAGAGGTTAAATAGCTCAGAGAGATAAGGGCAAGTGATTAAGACCAAGTCTTTGACTATTTGGGGAACAAAAGGCTCGCTAGGAGCACAAGATGGGTTGGCACTGCAAAGGATTTGTTCTGATTCAATAGGAGAGGTAGGGGAGAAAAGGGTATGTGTAGAAGAGGTAGGGGAGAAGAGGTGGCCATAAGGAGGGTTGGTGAGAGAGTGTGAGAGAGAGAGAGAGAGAGAGAGAGAGAGCTGTGTCACACATTTGTGAGATTTCAGAGGAAATGTAGTGAGCAAAGTCATTAGCAGAAAGGAAGGATGTGATATATATTGGCTTGAGATGGGAGAGCAGAGATTGGAGGGTAGTTGAAAGCTTGCGGGGTGATAGCAGGGGAGGAGATTATGTAAAAAAGGAGTGAAAGGCAGAGGTTAGGGCAGCAAAGACATTTTAATAGGCTAGATGTAAGGTAGGTAGGTAGGTATTCATAATAATTCATAATTTGCGCCAGAGCGTAGATCATGGCACAGGTTTGTTTTGAGGGTCCAGGACTGAGGAGGAGGGGTGAGGTTGATGTTCAGACGTAGGTTATGTTTTATGGTATTATTTTTGTATGCTTCAAGGTTTAGGTCAAGGCTAACACATTTACACTATGATTTAGCACTAGGAACCTGGGCATATGCACTAGTTTAAGTACATGAGGGGTATAGTTGTTGGCTTAGTGGTTGAAGACCGGTCTAAGACTAGGGGCTAGTATTCCATTCAGACATAAAGAGTGGGGTTAGGCTTCAATTAAGCGGTTAGGGTGAGAACAATTAGCTGTTCACTTGTTTTGGGTTAGGACTTTAATTTACACTGGATGCAGTGTTGTGATAAAGGTTGACCAGAACCCCAGCCTAAATGACATTATTCACAATTGAGAATTTACAAACAAAAGAAGTACAAACAAAAAACTGGTAACATTTTGTTAGCCGAATGGAAATAGTCTAAACGAAGTCAAACCAACCCATGTCCAAATTGCCTAAAAAACTTGTAGTTAGACTCTTGATTGTCCTATGAACCGTAGAGTACATGTGTTAACAATGATAGACCAACAAGATAAATGGAAAGGCCAACAGCAAAATTGCAGCCCATCCAGACAAAGTCCTGCGAGGCAATATGTGGCTATTTTTCTGCGTTAACTCAAAGTCAACACACCCTCGCAAACATGGAAATTCCTAGGAGGAAAATAACAGACCAAAGGCTGTCTACTGTCTGATATCAGAAAACAGCAACGTTTTACATACAAGACCACCATATGAAGATGCTACAGAGAAGAAAAATGACATTTCCATATAGTTAACTTACTTAAAAGTAGGCAAAATATCCATGAGTGATAAATCGTGCAATATGCCAATCGTTCTGATAACACCTCACTGAATTCAATACAATCACCTGGAACTTGCTTTTTTGATGAATACCCAAATGAATAAAGTATATATTTTGAAGGCTTTTCAGGGTCCTTCAGAGACACCTTTTCCGGGCAGTTGGGTGCAGTAACTTTGTGAACTCTGTTCCTGACCATCACTCTTCCATTGTCAGAGCATAGAAGGCAAATCTTATTTGTGCCAAAAGTAGAGTGGAGGCTGATCTACCCTCCAGATTGGGGATCTTCTTGTAGTGCAAGTGGTTTTACAGCCTGTGGGTGTAGGTTGTCGTCATCTTTGTGCATTAGCCACAGCTCATCACTCTCCAGATGATCCTGCAACTTTATTGAATCTGAAGACGCAATCCTTTTGACCTCACACTCCAGGCTTCTTGCACTACTCCGATTGAATGTCTTGAAAGATTAATTTAGCTTGAGCCGGGTACAGAGCACTGCCCATAGTGCAAAGCACAGTTGCAGGGTCAACATCATACTGTGCCTGCTTTATCAATTGTAATCTGTAATTGGCGACTAGCTGGCTCTACACGTTTGGCGCAGTATTAAAGAGCATTGCGCTTGGTCTGGAAGCTGGCTCATGACGGTGGTGGCTGAAAGTTATAAAAGCTACCAGGAGAGTACACCATCTAAGGCCCCATGCCTTGGCTTTAGACACTCTGGTTGCAAACGTAAATTTACTGTGTGACACAAGACTACCCATGTCCAAAATAGGAGGAGGGGTCTAATACACTAGAAACATTCTGCATGGCAAGATTACCAGCAACCCTCTTGACCCAGCTGCTGATCACCATCCCAGAACTCACCCCCTGGAGGCAGGCCTAGAATGGTAACTGTGGATAAAGAGCCGGTTGATGAAATGTACGTGGAACCAGCACCAACAGGTTCGGACGCTACTGGGACCGAACAAGCCTTTCATTGTTCTTCTAAGGCCAATACAATGAACACCATAGAGCTGTACAAGGGTAACACCCGAAAAGGCAAAGCGCATCTATAAATACAAGTAGCTACGTGCAAAGGACAGACAGTCTGACCGACCACTGTTGGTCAGTGCATTACTTTTGCGGTCTGAGTTCAGTTCCTGTTAGGTGGGTGGTCCCACACACCCACCAGGACAGTTTCCCAGTAGTGTGTACATCTCCAGGAGCAGTGTCAGAGAGGCAGGGCAGCTGATCACGTTATGGGATGTGAATGAGTCACTGCTGTGGTTCCCTCGGTTCTGGGGCTTAGAAAGAATGTCAATGTAATGCTTCTACCTGTACTTGCTGGTCAACCTCTCGGCACATGCATGAACACAACCACAGAGTCAAAAAGCACTAGGCACAGAATTTCTATCATTGTTTTTAGGGTTCACACTGACAAGCTAGAGATCACTTGCTCTTACAGTTCTAATAGTGGATAACCCATTATTAACCCAGTTCTTGTAACTGATGTGCTGCATGCACATTGTTTTTGGAATATTCATATATATTTTTTTTTTTAGATAACTTTAAAATGTACGTGATCCATAGTGTAGATTCAAATAGCATACATTTAATTTCTTAACAACCATGCTTGGCATGCTGTGCAGGGTCAGGGGCTTGGCTCTCCCAGGAGGGCGGAGAGGGCAGGGACTCCCCCCAGCTTGGGATAGGTTGCCTACCAGAGCCAGTCCTACCCCAACAGCGGGGTGAGGGAGTTGTCACCAATACGGAATCTCCAGACAGAGATACTCTAGTTAGACCAGCAGCAGTGCAACCTACCACAAGACTCAGGCAGCGGAAAGCCAAACAATCCCCACTCTGATGCTCTGTAGAGTAAGGTGACAGAGTAATAGAGGGTGCGGGGGGTAGGAAACCCAGAGTATACAAGGCCAGTGAAAGAGAGAGAATGAAGCGAGGTCATGAGATGTGGGGGTGCACCCAAAGACCAGAAGGGCGGATTGAAGACGGAGCGGAGTGTAAAGGAGATTGTGGAGGAGTTTGACAGGTGAGGTACTGTGAGAGAGAGAGAGAGAGAGAGAGAGAGAGAGAGAGAGAGGTATCAAGTGGAAAGGCTGAAGGTATGATTGCGAGTGTGAATGGTAGTGAAGTAGGCAGGGGTGGACTGGCCCATAGGGAACTCTGGAGATTTCCCGGTGGGCCTCTGCACCCTGGGCCTCTTTTGTGTGGTATTTCCAAATTTTCTCATAGGAAAAGCATTGGGCTTGTTGAAAATGTGTCATATGGGGCCACTTTGAACATTATTTCCAGGGCCTCTTTTGGTCACCAGTAATTATTTCCAGGGCCTCTTTTAGTTCCCAGTCCACCCCTGGAAGTAGGGTGTAAGAGATAGCAGAGGGAACAGTGTGGAAGGGAGGGAGTGAGTGTAAAAGAGAGAGATAGTGAGTAGTAGAGAGAAGGGAAACGGACAAGGTTGGAGGAAGCAGTGAATGGTAGGTGGCACTGGAAAGTGATACTGATAGGTGGGACCGGAGTGTGTGAGAAGACCAGAGGGAGGGGCAGAAGATGTGTAAAAGTGGGAAAAGAGATAGAAAGAGTGAGCCAGACAGGAGAAGGGAGTAAGGAGATATGAGGAAGTAGAAGGAGGTGAGAGGAGACTGAGGGAGATGGAGAGGAAGACGGAGACATGGGAAGGGAAAAGGAGAGGTGAAGAGCAGGAAACGAAACAAGAAGAGGGGGAGGCAGAGACTGGGAGGGAGAGATGGAAAGCGACACAGCCGGGTGGCAGTGGAGGCAGAAGGAAGGGGATAGGTAGGGAGATGGAAGGGGCTAGATAGAGAGATGGAAGGGCCTAGATAGGGAGATGGAAGGGGCTAGGTAGGGAGATGGAAGGGGCCAGGTAGGGAGATGGAAGGGGCCAGGTAGGGAGATGGAAGGGGCCAGGTAGGGAGATGGAAGGGGCCAGGTAGGGAGATGGAAGGGGCCAGGTAGGGAGATGGAAGGGGCCAGGTAGGGAGATGGGAGGTAGAGGGAGACAGAAGGAGCCAGGAAGAGAGAAGGGGGGATGGAGACAGAAGGGGGAGAGAGAAAGAAGAGGGGGAGGGAGACAGAAGGGGAGTGAATTGGGAGATGGGTGAAAATGGGAGACAGAATGAAAGGGAGAGAGAGCGTAGAAATGTACGTGTTTTCCCATGTGTGCAGGGGAGAGGAAAAGTTACTGTTTGGGAGCACTGAGAGCAATAATTTTCATTCTTCAAAAGAGCCCTCAAGACTTACTTTTTTACTTAAATTAGACTCTGGTCAGGAGGGAAATGTGGTGTTAATCTGACATTGGTACTCCAAAGCAAGTGGATGTATGTCTTTATGTCATGTAAACTCTTCTTTGGTGTTTGTAGTTCACCTTTTTTGTGTGCCTCTTTGCCCATGGGCCGCATGCGCGTTAGAACTATTAACATTAAAATAAAACAAGGAGACAAAACTAGTCACTAAGCGAGGTGGGGCAAAGCAGCCCACCGAGTGGCGTTGGGTCAAAGACAACATTTGAGACAGACACTGTTTGCAGAATACAGCACCAAGATCCACATAACAGGGCACAGAGCTACACAACAACACAACTACGCACAAGGAGCCAAACGGAGCACCAGGAGCTACAAGAAGGCCAGAACTCGGCTCAAGAGCCCCATGGGAGGAAGCACATGAGCACCGAGGGGTGCATGGGAGGCAGAGCTGGGAACCGAAGGCCCCATGGTGGAGTAAAACCTGTCACTGAGAGCCCCATGAAACCCAGATTTGGACAGTGAGTATTGGGTATAACAGGGTGAGGGAGAGCGACACTGGGCATGTAGCAACATGGACATATTATGGCAACAAATAGCATAAAAATGTGTTTTACAGTGGCAGTGGTGGCATATGTCAGATAACATGCCTTCATAGCTTTCTGTTGTGATTTCCTCCCGATTTATGTCAGCACTTAGCCGGATTGTTTTCCAGGTTTTTTGATTTGGCAGCACCTTTAATCATGTGCCATACTCATTTAATGATTTTGAATGACCAAAACCATTGGTAAGATTGTCGTGCAACAAGGATACACACTTATTATCTGGCCTCCACGAATTATGATTTGAGCTAATAATAGTGGCTAAAACCCATGATTGTGACCATTCTTTTGATGGTCTTTTCTCCCACAATTCACTTCTTTTTTCTGCTCATTTGTTCCCAGTTTCCTGCCAGCGGGGCCGATCATTGGGATATTCTTTTTCATTATGCATTGTCCTGTGCTATCCCTCTTAGCACCAATAATATGGGCCTCAGTAGAAAAGGGTCTTTGGTTACCCCTGCAGCCCTTAATGAGCCCTTAATGTTTCCATGAGCTCGTGGCCAGTGCATTCTACTGAGACTGAGCTTGCGTGGTGTCCATTTCAATATAGGATTCCTTCAGCACTGGACTCTAGTGCTCCTCCAGCATCTTGAGAGATAAACAGTAATTACATGACTGGTATACTGAGAACTGAAACAAAATAGGACCTTGTTCAGAAAATGTGTGCGCCCAGATGAAGAATTAACCATTTGTCCCAATCTTCCCACGGATTGGAAGTGTCATTCTAGATATGAAAAGCTATTTTTTGTGAAGAAATCATAGTGGGCTACAAGTTGGATTTTGTATTTGTTTGAAGAACAGGGATGTCAATTTCGATCAGATAAATAACACTTTTACAGATGGCAGAAGCATTCCCCAGAGGGTGCCTGTATAATAGCACAGAAATGAGGACACGTGATGAGCCAGTTTATGAGGGTGTGCAAAATTAGGACATATACCAGGGACAAAACAAACAAAATGTATAGAAGAAAAAGTGTAAAAACCTTGCCTGGTATATTAATGCAAACAAACCTGATGTGGTTGACCACTTATTATATTTGGGCTACCTTTTTGCCACCAAGAAGCACTTACATTTTGTGATGGAAAAATTGGATGCAAAAATTGAAGCTGTTATTTTTCAAATGAAGTTGATGCAGAGGAAATTTTGTTTTGATTCATTACTGCCTGTAATTGAATTTCGTAAGGCTAAAGTTACACTGTCGATTTTATATTTTTGAGTTGCTCCTGACGGATATACGAAAATGGTTACATATTTCCAACGGAAGAATTTGATGTGCAATACTGAATTTGTCCCAGTATACCCCATAGAAGCAATTCGTTTTCAGCTGGCACTCAATTCATGTTGGTACCTATATGAATGGAATAAATTGCATCTATCTTTTAAAATTAAAAAGGGGAAAGTAGTCCGAATTTGTTCTCAAAACAAGGGGTGATTTTTCGGGAGGAAACAAAGCCTTGAATGATTTTATGAATATGAGTGAAATATTTTTTTTATTTGAGACTGCTATAGATCCTGATTTGATTTAAAGACAAAATTGAGAGCATGGGATCTTATTGAAAGTTTGGGTAGTTTGAGAAAGTTGAAATGTTACAGGGATTATGCAAATATTGTGGATGGCTCCTTTCCGCGTTACATACCACAACTATAAGCTGTTAAAGTGCCTTCTTAGATCAAGGCTTTTAAGATGTAGGTTGAATGGCTTACACAGCGTAGAGGCAGTGGGACCTCAAATCGGGCTAGCATACACCCACAGGACCCATAGGCTTTGTAAATCTGTGCCGGTGGAATCTCTTCAACATTTAGTCTTAAACTGTGCGGCCCTTTTACACAGACGTATATTCTTTTTAGTTGTTTAATTCATTCGACTGTGGTTGCGTTGATATAGAATTTGTGGGGATGTCTAATGAGCACAAAGCACCTATCTTTATCTATTGCTCTCATAGTATTTTAAACAGAGATTTTTGAATTATTGGGCATATCTCTGTTTTAACCAAATTATTTTTAAGTTTAGGGGAGCAATTAATATGTTAGGCCATACTGTAGACCTATTGTAGGGAAGTTCTTGGAATTCCTTGGTGGGATATGTCTTGTTATGCTCTACTTGGTCTTTTAGCATGAAATAGAAAGGATTTGGTTTGCTAATGTGAAGTTAAAAGTTTATTTCTAATCAATTTGTGAAAGAAGTTAATATCAAACCATAACACAATAAAAAATGTAAGTAAACAAGTGACTTAAAAAGGCAACATTAATATAAGGGGGAAGTGCTGCAAGCTAAAAAGGAGTAGTAATGACATTTCCAAAATTACACTACATACTGGAGACAGTGGTGTGGTCAGGTATGGAGAATGGGGAGAAGGCAGGGGGAGTTCCCTCTTTTGCAAGTGAAGTTTAAACCGAGCTTTGAAGAGATCTACAGTTGGGCTGCTTTTGATTGTTATGGGCAGCGGATTCCACTGGTGCGGGCTGAGTAGGGAGAAAGAGCAGAAGAAAAAGGCGCACAGGAGGTTATGGAACAGTGAGGTTGAGCGCAGAGGAGTATCGGCGGGAATGAGATGAGTAAACTGTGATAAAACAGACAGGTACTGAGGAGTAAGACCATTGATGGCTTTGTAGACTAGCAGAACGGTCTTGAAAAGAGAGAGATTGTGCAGAAAGAGCCAACCAGCATGTTGTCGGTAAACAGAGGTGTGGGAGGATCTGGGTAGGTTGCAAAGAGTGAGGGTAGCAAAGTTGAGAACTTTGTCTGGAGGGAGGCAAGAGAAGAGAGGCCGGCCAATGAGTAGGCTTGAGCAGTAGTCCAGTTTTCTAAACATAGGAGTGGAGATTAGAGTTTGTGTAGAGTGGTTAGTAAAAAAAAGGAGACATTTTCCTAATGTTAAGAAGGTTAATGTGAGTAGCAGAGGCAGTGTTAGTGATGAATTGTTGCAATCGTAGCTTGCTATTTACAGCTACAACTTTCAGTAAAGGCGTTTTTAAACATCTGTCCTCTCCTGATGTTGACATTTGATGGTTTGCGGTCCAATGTAGATTTAACTGCATACCAAACTGAAATTTTACAAAGAACTCATCATTTTGCTAACTCGTAGCACACATTATTTCACTGATTAGGAAAAATCAAACTTCAGGTCTTCTTTAACGCAGAAAGATTTTGCAAAGGAACAAACACGAGTGGAGACAAAGGGCCTGGGTTTGGTCAGTGCTGAGGGGACATAGTGTGAGGGAAAGAAAAGAAAAAAAACAAAAAAAAAAAACACATTTCAAACATTTTACGTATGTTTTTTTACTCATTGTGCCATATTTCTGGATTTGTGACTTGCAACAGGCACAATGATCGGATGGGCGGTTGCTTTAGATTCCTATGGAATCTGCATGGGTTCTTTTTTGGAGAAAGGACATGCACATGTACGTTCAGCCCGCCATACAAAGAAAGAGGGATCAAGCCCATTGAATTCAAAGCCATACCTCAGCAGGTACAATCTCGCAGGACTAAGCTTTAATTCATCTGGAGGTCCACAATTATTATCAGGGTTTTACTTTCTAAGTATCCATAAATTAATCTCGAACAAATTGACAAATATATGGGGTTTCTGATGCTCCTACATTTGGGGAAAGAGATGTGGTAAATGGGGGGGGGGGGACCTTCATTGACGAATTAAGAATTGCCACTGATGCTCTGAATGGATGTCGGGGAGCACCCAGTACTACTAGTAACCCCATTAAGTGCTATGTGGTTTGTGGTGATTTACGGGTCCTGTTAACGATGAGGGAGGTGGATCTGTGGCAATGTCGCCTTGGGAATGCCAGTCAAGGAGACCTGCGAGCTCCGACGACCAGGGGAAACGACCACCTATATGATTCAAACCCTGGAGTGGGTGCATAGGATATCCCCAGTGCTTCCTGAGCCTCAAAACGTTCCCTACAGTCAGTCAGGCAGGTAATAGAGCTGCAGCGCTCACCAAAAGTAAGCTTCCCAGGAATGAGGAAGATTACCCATTTCTACCACCCTATGAGGGAAGTGAGGTTATGAGGAAAGCAAACCCTGTGAAAAAACAGCCCCTTGAAAAGTGTGCTAAGAATATATCACACAGTGGAAAAATACAGGGCACCAGGACCCAGACCATGGATCCACAAGCAGAGCAGAACCGTCCAATGAATGCATGCATCCTGGGTCGACACGGTCTGGTCTGAGGAGCAGAAGGTAAAGCAGCCAGGGCAATGGAGGGCACTACAACCTGGGCCACCAACCTAAGGTAGGAATGCTCAGGCAGCTGGCAGAGCGGTAAAGTGAGGGCCCTGTAGGTGGCAGGCTTCCAACTGTGGTGGCCCGACTATTGCATAGATGTATGGTAGCCCCACCACGCTCCTCTCGCCCCCTTACAATCCAGGCTTAATGAAGCAAAAGACTTTAGGCTGCATTTCTGGAGGCCCAACTCCTGCTGTGTACACCAGTCAGAGTCCGTTTCCACAAACATTTAAGCATATGCCCAGGTATGGATGCACTTACCAAGAACCTCCATCATTTACAAAGTCTCTCACACTATTTGGAAACCAGCTTGCCTACTCGTTCAGAGACCCGGCATAGCATGGCCTGGCTGAAGATGGCAGGCAATGGCCTAAGATGTCAACCTCTGAGAAAGGGGGACTGCACGGGAGTCAGGGGACCTGAGCTTATGATGTGCCCAACACATGTAGGGCAAATAAAGAAACTAAATAACATACACATGCTTAGCCAAGAGCAACCACTTTTTGCTTTGCCAATGCTTGTTTAGATTGACGCTGTAGTCACAGTTCCTTGGTTTGCATTGTACGAGACATTACAAAGAAGTCATGAAACTGTGGGCTTGTGAAAGACAAACAGTGTACATTGCTTCTGACTGGGGCTGGGTTTTGGCAGCGGATGTGCTCTGTTGAGCTCGAGGTCACGCGCCTGCACACTGAGGCAGGACTTTTTGAAAGGCGGCTCCATTTTTTTGGATTCATAACTCCTGGCGCCTTCTGAGAGGAATCGAAAGCTGGTTTTTCGACCGCCATTGTGAAATATCAGAAACCTTGCTCGCGTAGTTACAAACCGTCGAAACTTCCGGGTGGATAGACACGCAGCACTGGCCAAAAGAGAACTCGTTCACAGGCTCCGCCGTTTGCCTGCTGCAGGCTGTAAAGGGAAGGTGACTGAGGCCAATTCTGCACAGCTGCCCACACTACGGAACTCAAGTAAAAGCCCCTCAAACACAAAGAACGATGCGTTAGTCTTTCAAAGGAAAATTATTAGTTTATTGAGGCCCAGGTTACATTTTCACATGTGCAATGATGTGGACGATTTGCAAATCACAAATTAAAAGATAATGAGGTTTGATTTTGTTAGAGGAAATGCCAAGATGGGATAGCAAAGCGGATTGAACACCAAGCCCTCCTCCAGTGGCTTGGCAGAGCAAATGTGCTATGTTGATTTATACCGTGCACTGGTACCACCCAAGGGCAGTCTCCAGGCGCTCACGTGGCTCTGCAAGAGAAGAGGGCTGGGAGCGTTAGTGAGGATAGGATGAAAGGATAGGTTCAGAACTAGGAGGAACTGTGAGCATTGTTTTGCATGTGGGAGTTGGTTTGGGAGGCCCACTGTATGGGTAAGACTCAGTGCCTCAGATACGTTCTAGTGTTAGTGTGTGTGTCGTGTGATGTTGGGGTGGATTGTGGTTGTGCGCACTGGTTGTATCCATAAGGGGTCCAGAGTCGCGGATGGCGGTTGGTGTAGGACTAACTATTGTGCTGGTGTTTAATTGTGTAGTGGATGGATTTATGGGACTGTGTGGTGGGGTTCCCTCAAAGTGAGCTTCCAGAATCTCAGAGAGATGGTAGGGTATGAACATTAGATCAATTCTTGGTTTGGTTATGTGTAGTATGGCTAGCCCATAGTGTAGTGTACTGGCATTGGTTATGTTGGAGGAGCAGGAAGAAGGGGGTGGGTTAGTAAATCGGTCGGTTTGGTGCAGCCTCTGGTGTGGCTCTTTGGTTGCAGCTTAATGGTATCTACCAACGTTCTTAGCTGCAGTTCGTCGGCCCATCTCGCCTCGTCTCTAGGTCAGGAATGACTTCCTTGCGGGTTATTGTGGTGGGTTGTACCTAGTGTGTTCCTGATGGTTTGTCCAGGTTAGTTGTGGCCGTTAGGTGAGGACCTGATGTCCGGTCGGTTCCCGAATAGGGGCGCAGCAGGAGTTCTACATATAGTGGGGATAGTGCTTGGCTGGGCGGCCCTCGTTATGGGTGGGCAGGTTATGTGGCCCTAAAATCTGTCCATTGGTCAGGCGGCATTCTTTTCGTATCTCACTATATGTTGGGCATGGTTAGGGGATGGGTAGGAGGTGGGGGGGTGGTTCAGTGTTCTGGTCCTCGAAGATATTACTGCTGTTATCTGTGACTGTGGGCCTCATTACACGGAAGGCGGTAATGGTTAACGGCCACCGTTAATGGTAACGGTGGCCGTTAACCATTACCGCCTTACTACGAGGTCCCTTAGCGGGTTGGTGTTTTAACGCCTGCTTTTTGCAGGCGTTAAAAACCAACCCGCTAAGGGACCTCGGAGCTAATTACGGCACCGCAAAATTGCGGTGCCGTAAGTAGCGCATTCCCCATTCCCATAGAGCCCTACGGGGCAGAAATGGGAATGGGGAAGGGCAATGGCGGAAGGGGGATTTACCGCCCCACCAACCTTGGAATGGGGCGGTTAATCCCCTTTCCGCCAAGGCGGTGCTGGTATTTTACCGGCATGAGCCATGGCGCTAATAGCGCCATGGCTCACGCCTTCCGTGTAATGAGGCCCTGTGTCCTTTAGTGTATTTCTTTTTGGTTCACAATGTTATTGCTGCCGATGTCCCTTTGTAGTTGGCATTGTCTGTTGAATAACCAGGTTTGGAGTAATTTCCTGAAGGTGATGTGGTCTTCTGTGGTTCCAATGTCTTTGGGCATGGTGTTCCAGAGGCTAGAAATTAGACGCGAGAACGCTGTTCCTCTGAATTTCCTTTTTTTTCATATTGTTTTGCCTCTATTTGTAGGTCGTCGCTTGATCTTAGGCCCCTTCTTTGGTGGTAGCGCCTGATCTTGTCTTGGAGGAATTCAACTCTTTGTCTGCCACTTCTTATAAGTAGCAGGAATTTGATTGTGAGGGTTCTGTGAGGGAAGGAGATATTATTGGTGTTTGAGATGAACGGTGATAGGTTAGTCCAATGACCCGTGGGCTTTGACCATTAAGATAAGGGGTTGCACACCACTTATCTTTTGGACTTCAACCCTTGAAGAAGATTTCATTGGACCCTATTGCAGGAGAAGTACTTTCCAAAGTCCTCCAGTTGTGAGGTGAAGACATCTGAGGCAGAGGCCAGGTCTGCCAACCGACCAACCCAGAGGGACCATTGGGGGTGAACCTGCTGCTGAAGCAAGACCTGCCTCTTTGCCATCCCCAGGTGTACCCAAGACCGCACAGTGTTGAAGGACCCCTGCAGTTTTGTGCCAACCTGCCCAGTGTTTGGGAGAGTGAGAAAATGACTTCTACTGTGCCCGAGCCCCTGGATCAAGACACACAGCACCTTGAGAGCCAAGACAGCTGGGATCCTACTGTTTTTCTCCATTGAACATCTTGGAGCTGTGTATCAAGAAAAGTTTAAATACATTAGAACCACCATGACCCCCTGCCCCCGTTGCTGCCTTTTGCACTATCCAGATCTTCAAATCACTTACACACGGGAAAGAAATCTTGTTTGGCACTGCCTGACCACCAAGAAATTCAGAAATGCCCCCTTGGTCCATTTATGGGCCCTGGAGACTGGTTAGGTCACTTTTATTGGTTACACGTGATCTTACCGACCACAACTACAGAGTGGTAAATTTAATTGCGGACACAATACCCTTATAATGCCACCACAACCCCATTCTGACCCATTTAAACCCTTTACCCCAACCCTTTATTTATTTAATTAATGTTTGTGTTGTTTTTAGGTATTATGGTCCACTCTGTAATGTTTCAGATATATTGATTGGATACCATTTTCTCCCTTTTGTACCCAAGAACATATCCTTTTAAAGCACATTGTGGTTATTACTTGCCTTACACCCATGTTCTTTTACTCGGAGTGCTGCATTTTGCCACCTTTGCTTATTCTGTGTTCTTTCTTCAGGGTTATGTCTTGGGCAGTGGCATAGCGAAGGGGCCCCCATGACTAGGGGCCAAGGAGGGGGGTGGGGGAGCACGCGGCTGCCCCGGGCTACAGCCTGGCACTGGCGTCAGGGTCTGCCGGCCTGGCCTGTGGGTTGGGTGTCTTGGTGCTGCTGTGCCTGTTTCTACTGCCCACACACCAACATTAAGGTCGAGGGTCGCTGTGGCAGACAGGCGGCAGTCCCAGGTAACAGCAGTAGCGTCAGGCAGGGCTACTGCCTGCCTTGCACATTTGCTGCACATGCGTGCGCTACACAGCGTATGCATGCGCAGCTTAGGCAAAAGGCAAGCCCTGCCGGACGAGCCGCGAGCCGCACCCTGACGCTGATTGAGCGGGAATCGGCCCTCTGTTCATTGATGAGATGCCAGCGAGTGCTCTAGCAAGAGTGTTGCCCAGCAACATCCCAGAGCCAGTCACACAGTCTATAATTTTGTCCAGGGCCAGGCCTACACCAAACAAGCACACATGCATCAGTTCTAGAGCTCGGCGAGGAAGCAAGTCAATCCGTGTCCAGGTAATAGGGGGACCCCAAATGACAATTGTGCTGTTGCAATTGGGGTCAAATGAACATTGTTTAGCGCTGCTCTCTATGGTGAAACTTTATGAAATGTAAAATTGGGAGACTGAAGTTTCCAGCTGTTGGGACCCTGAACTGCCATTAAATAGTTTGACATTGATGTAGAGGCAATACAAAAAGAAGGAGGAAGAAGTGGCAGGCCTGGTCTTACTTTACAATAAAATAAAAGGTAACCTTTTACTAAACAGCCCACATGTCCCTTGTAAGATGAAAATAACCATGTGCTTCGTAGTCAAAATTCTCAAACATTAGCAGCTGATTTTACCACACAACTGTATGCTTAAAAATATGTTCACTATTTCCCAAAACTATTGGCTAAGTGACTAAAGTGCAACCTGAACTCAAATCACAACTTCACTTTTTAAATAAAGTGTGCTGTCCTGGGCAAATTATTGGGATCTTGCCATTTACAAAACCCCTCTTTTAGCGTCCTCCGTTGTTGCAGCCTACTGTATAGGGTCGCTGAAGTGTAGCCCTAGGGAACAGTTTCTATACTATGAAGATTTGCATATTACAGAAACAAGTGCTTAGAAGAAAGTACAGGAACTTGATTTAACAATGAAAGGGTCAGAACAAACGGATAGTGTTGTATGCAATAGAAAAATGAAAGGCTGAAACATGATGCAGGTTGCACTGATCCTGCACATCGACTCACTGAGCTATCTTACTGTTGGGTGATGCATGACCTAACAATATTGGTCTTTTAAATGCGATGCATGCATTTGCACGCTAGGTTGCAGTGAATGTTAGAATGCAATCAGAAGCTAAGGAACAAAGTTCACATTTGTGAAAACTTTGTGATTTTGGTAGAGGCACCCAGGAAGCCTTCAAACTATTCAGCGCAGATTTCTCAGTGTGAAAAGTGGTTTCGTTTCGTGGAAGTAGGAGCGCGTTTATAATGTGTCTGCATAAAGTTGCTCATCTGGGCCTAGATTTATAATTCTTAGACCACGAGACCATTGCTGTTTTCAAGAGCTTGTAAAGCCCAGAAGTCCCCCAATTACTACTAACATATCTCATACAGATTTGGCATTGTATATGCATCATACAATCCAACTGTGCTCTGAACGATGAACACACAACTTAACAATGACAACAGTTAGAGAATAAGGACCGCTGCTCACATTCGCAAAGTATGCCATCATTGGGACAGCCATCAAGGCAAGGAGTTGAACAACGGGGCTTGGGGGGAGGAGAGACATGAAATGGGAACACGAGGTTGAATCCTGCGCCCTGCTCCCCATCCCTAGCCCTGCCCACAGCTGGAAAGAGCCTGGATCAGGGCCCAAGGACTGGCAGGTGGAAGGAGCAGGGCATGGGCACCTGCAGCTTCTAGAATTAAGCTCCAGCCCCTGCTCAGAATCAAAATATCACACCCCTCGACCCAGCCTCCTGGCCATATCAACACATAGACTGGGGTGGGACCGGCAAGTCACTGTTCCCAACCTGTGAAAGACAGGCACATGGGCAGGGTATGTCCTTAAAGTTCCTCTATGCTTTGGGGTGCAGCTATTTAGCGCCCTAGGCAGCCAAGTAGGCCTTTCTTGAGTGCTCCTGCTCCTCTGTCAAGCCTCTAGCATGGACTGGGCATGCAGGGTAGCACTGACTCATGTGACCACTCACCACTTTCACAAGGAAAAGAATGACTAAACCGGAAAGGACACAAGTTCCCAGAACCTACTGAGAAGCACCCACGGCACCTGGACGGGTGACGCCGGGTAGAGTGGAACACAGGCGACACCCATGGAGACGAAGTCAACAACCCCAGCCAATCCCATCCAACATCTTCACTCGCCCCTTAGTTGCTACCAGGTACCACAATGTTGTGGAATTGTCGGGATACATGTTTGTTAGTAGGGTACACAACCAGCGCAGATACAAATTAAAGAGTAAGTGCGAGAAACTAGTGCCCTGTGGAACACTACAGTCTACTGGCCTAGGAGTGGAGGAGTGATCTCCCCAAATGATCTTGGAGCACCCATCTTCAAGGAATGAGGCTACCCAGTTGATGCCGTCTTGGGAGCAGTTTCCTGATGTTTCCAGGGTCTCCCAGAGCTTCCGATGATCTAACAAATCGAAAGCTGCAGAGAGGTCCATAGTAGTGATGTTTTCTTAAGACATTAGAAAAAAACAAACACACAATTGGTTTGCAAGTTACTCAGGGTTCAATGCAGCACAATGGTGAAGAAAAGACCTTACCTTCCTGGTTTCACTGTAAAATAATGCTCTGAATAAATACAGTAACTAATGATTTTTGAGCACTTTGTGCTAGTAATTTTTCAAACTTTGTGTCAGTAACATCTCTTGAACTTGGCATTGTAAAGCTTTCTGAGCCACTTGATATTTTTCTAACCAATGCTGGAGGAGGTTTGAGGAAAAGAAAGTGTAAGCAAGGAGAGATTAATTACCTAAATCAATTAACTAGCGGGATGCAGCAGTGTGCCGTTTCTCTTCCCTCAGCCAGGTAGCAAAGGTAGTCCTTGCTCTTCACACAGAAGTGTTTTTCGTCTTTTATTGTAAGTATAGGTATGACATTTGTGCATTTTGGTTGGGGGGGCTAACTGGCTCACTACGGGTTAGCCCCCCTCCCTTAATAATTACTTATAACTCCTGTTCTGTAATGGATCTAACGTTGAAAATGGTTGATCATACGGATATAATGAAGCTCTAACAAATGACATCTGCTTTTGTATTATTATTTTTGATTGAGGGGGGGTGATTAGCTTACTACGGGTTAGCCCACCTATAAATGAATGCCTATAACTCCTGTTCTGTAGCAGATCTAACATTGAAAATGGTTAATCTTACCGGATCCAACGAATATGTATTGAAATGAATGACTTTTTCCCCCAAAATGTTGTAGGGGGGCAGCCCCCCTCCTTCGCAGCCAAAAATGTCAGCACCTGTGTGTGATCTAACAAATAAAATGCCTGATCATACCAGATCTAACGTATATCTAACCAATGACATCGAATTTTGTACATTTTTTGGTTGAGGGGGGTCTAACTACTCACTACAGGTTAGCCTCCCCCTCTAAGCAATTGCTCAAAACTCCTGTTCTGTAGCAGGTCCAACGTTGAAAATGGTTGTTTATACCTGACCTAATAAAGATCTAACACATGGCATATGTTTTTGTACTATTTTCGATTGAGGAGGGGTGACTTGCTTACTGCGGGTTAGCCCCCCTCTCTAAATAATTGCTTATAACGCCTGTTCTGTAGCGGATCTAACGTTAAAAATGGTTGATCTTACGAACTGAGGGACAAAATCATCAACCTGGCCCTGGTGGACGCATGGAGGGGGTTACGAGGGGACATGGAGGGATGCACGTTTTACTCGCATGCCCATCGCTTCCACTCCAGAATAGATTACATTTGGCTGTCGACAACCCTACTGGGAGAGGTGAACGATATCTCTATCGGCACTTGAATACTATCTGACCACGCCCCAATAACCCTATACATTAAGGGGAATAGGAAGCCCTCAGGTCTGTGGAAATGGCGCTACCCAATGCCTCTCTTCAAAGACCAACTTCTCACCTGGGAGGTTGAGGTAGAAATAGAACGCTTCTTTTCGACCAACAAAGCAGGGCACACATCCCATCAGGTAAGATGGGATGCCTTTAAGGACACCTTGAGGGGCATTATTATCGCAATCAAGGCAAGAAGGGACCGGGAATTAAGATTAGAGGAGGCTAGGTTGGAGGAGGACCTTAAAGGAATATTGGCCACAATGGGTACTAATCAGACCGCGGCCACCAAATGAGCGTACAGAGCTGTCCGAGGTCAGTTAGACTTACTCCAGACAATAAAAGCGGAACGCAATCTCCTACAGCTTAGGCAAAAATACTACATCAAAGCCAATAAGGCAGATAAACTGCTGGCGAGAATGCTCAGAAAGGAACAGAAAGATAAAACAATAGTGGGAATTAAAGTTGGCAAGGGGGGTCTAAGTGCTAACAATGATGACATCAAAAGGGAATTCACCAGATTGTATTCCTCCCTATATACTTCTGACAATCCATCACATACGACCCAACTAGAATACTTAACTAGAGTCCATCTAACCTGCCTATCAGAAGGAGAAGAAGGAATCACTAGAGAGGGATATCACGGAGGACGAAGTGAGAGCTGCAATTAAGTCCATACCTACCGTTAAATCTCCAGGGCCGGATGGGTTTGTAGCTGAATTTTATAAAGCCCACAAGGAAGTGTTAATACCGACCTCAACCGCCCTTTATAACCAAATAGGCAGGGACAGCCTCTTCACGAGATCAATGGAGGAGGCGAAAGTAGTCCTCATCCACAAAAAGGGGAAAGATCCTTCAGAATGCTCCTCCTACCGTCCCATAGCATTGATTAACGTGGACTCCAAGAATCACGCGAAGAGCATATAATCCCCAAATTGGTCCATTCAGACCAATCAGGATTTGTGAAGGGCCGGCAGACGGGGGATAATGTCAGAAGACTGGTCCATCTGATAGAGAAGGTTAATAAAAGACGAATCCCCACCCTCCTCATGGCGGTTGATGCCGAGAAGGCGTTTGATCGGGTGGAATGGGGATTCCTATTCTCAACTATGCAAAAAATGGGATTTGGCCCCATATTTCTGGACAAAGTCAAGGCCAATTATAGAAACCCAACTCTCAGGCTAGCAGTCAATGGACACCTGACAGAACCAGTGACCGTCGAGAGGAGGTCCAAACAGGGATGCCCGCTATCCCCAATACTACATGCGCTCCACCTCAAGCCCTTTCTGGAGTCGGTAAGTGCAATCAGAACATAAAGGGGGTCCCGTTCGCCAGGGCTTCTCACAAAATAGCGTTCACGGATGACATGATCTTGTCCTTGACGCAGCCAGATATAGCCCTACCAGCGGTAGAAAGAGCTCCTGCAATTTGGAGACATAGCAGGCCTTACAATTAATGCCTCTAAAACAGAAATCCTCAACCTCACCATTGCGAAGGAACCTGCTGAGGCCTTAAAGGCAACTTCCCCATACAGATGGGTCGGGAATGTAATCACCTATCTGGGCATAAAGCTGTCTAAATCGATTGAACAAATGAATCAGGCTAACTACCCACCGTTGCTTGAGAAAATTAAGTCCAAATTGGTGACTGGGGGCCCCTATCTATCTCATGGTTGGGCCGCATCAACACACTAAAAATGGTTGTGCTCCCACAACTGTTGTACTTTTTTGCAGTGCTACCGGTATATATCACGCCTGCCTTCTTCAGGGCATTGAATAGAATAACCAGCAGATTTGTGTGGGTCAAAAAACACTCGAGGATGGCAGCTAGGATGATGAGAACCCCTATGGGCCAGAGAGGCATGGGGAGCCCTGTCTTTAGGGCGTACTACAGGGCAGCCCAACTCAAAGTGATTCGGGACTGGCAAAAAGACGACCGGGAGAAGGTGCGGAGGTCAATGGACAGGGCGGTTATGGGGGAAGATCTAGAATTTGTTCTATGGAAGCCGAAACAGGACAGGCCCAATTGTATGTATAGTAGTGCCCTCTTGGACCTAGTGGGCCGAGTGTGGGTCGAGGGAGTGCGGGAGGCCCGCCTTACGACCTTCCCTTCACCCTACACGCCCCTGTTCGGAAACCCACAATTCACTCCGGGGTACAATACAGCAGTGTTCGATACTTGGCATCAGCCGAGGGATATGTTCAGTAATGGGAAGATGAAACAATTTGAGCAATGTAAGGCAGACTTTGCGGTAGGCGAAAGGGAAAGGTTTTGGTATTTCCAATTGCGGCACTGGCTGCAGCACCCTATCATGCAACAAGCGGCAAGTCAGCAGCTGACCTCATTTGAAAGGTATCTCAGCAGGGAAACTGGGGACAGGCACCTGATCACAGCAATTTATAAACATTTTAAGACAGTAGAACAACCCCCATTGAGGCCATACATGAGGAGGTGGGAAGCAGCCTCGGGGGGGGTGGTGGGGGAGAAACAGTGAACAGGGCTGTGGTCACAGATTCCCAAGTTAGCGAGGTCTCTTCAGATAAGGGAGATCTGGATGAAATTGGTAACTCAGTGGCACTTGACCCCCTCGAGGCTCCATAGAATGTACCCAGGGATATCGCCCCTCTGTTGGAGGGATTGTGGGGTGGATGGAACCTGAGAGCACATGGTGGACCTACCCGAGGATTGCGTCATATTGGGAAGTAGTCCCGGAGGCAGTTAATCAAGTCCTAGGCATGGAACTTAGGCAATACAAGTCATAGGTCTGGGTGGACCACTTGAAGCAATCAAGACCAAGGCAGGGCGAAAGATGTACGTAACAATGATGATGGCGGCGGCCCTAGTACTGGCCCCCAAGTGGAAGACAAGGGACCCCCCTCAGGACCATGAATGGGTCGCAAAACTGTGGGGCCTGTTAACAATGGAGTGGCTCACGTACTCCATCCAGGGGGATCACGCCAAATTCTCCACAGACTGGGCTTCCCTAATTCGATATTTGATGGATGGAGCAAGAGTGGTATGGTGCCCTCGTTCTATGCGGCATTTGGGAATAGTAGAGCGCCCTGGAGAGGGTGTACTAGGAGGGACCTAAGGGCATGTGGCCCTCATGCTCATGCTTCCGTACCCGCTGAACGCTGCCCATAATGCAAAGATTGATAAGTTAATACTTGGTGTTACTCTCGGACCAGGTGGAGGGGAGGAGGGGGTTCCTTTGATATTCTTAATGTTTAAAAATGCCAATAAAAACTTAATTGAAAAAAAAAACATGGTTGATCTTACCGGATATAACGAATGTGTATTGAAATGAATTACTTTTTTTGCCAAATTTTGTTGAGGGTGGGCCAACATCCCTTCTTTGCAGCCAAATATTTCAGCACCTGCGTGTGATCTAACAAAACAAAATGCCTGATCATACCGGATCGAACGTGTATTTTACCAATGACATTGAATTTTGTTAATGTGTTGGTCGAGGGGGGGGCTAACTAACTCACTACAGGTTAGCCCCCCCCCTCTAAGTAATTGCTTATAACTCCTGTTCTGTAGCAGATCTAACATTGAAAATGGTTGATCATACCTGATCTAATGAAGATCTAACACATGAGATATGTTTTTGTACTATTTTTGATTGAGGGGTTTGACTAGCTTACTACGGGTTAGTCCCCCCCATCTCTAAATAATTGCTTCTAACTCTGGTTCGGTAGCGGATCTAACGTTGAAAATGGTTGATTATACCGGATCTAACGAGGATCTAACAAATGACATACATTTTGGTAAATTTTTTGATGGGGGGGGGCTGGCTACGGGTTAGCCCCCCACTAAAAAATTGCCTATAGCTCCTGTTCTGTAGCAGATCTAACGTCAAACATGGTTGATCAAACCAGATCTAACGAAACAGATATTTTTTTGTAAAAGATCATGAAAAGGGGGGGCTAACCCGGGTGAGGTTCCAAACTGTGCCCGTTTTACCTTTACGACTGTGTTGTTTGTAGAGGTGTGAGGGGCGAGTAGGTGCTTTAACCTCTGCTCATCCTTGTACTTCTACAGGGCAGAAGTCAATTTGTCACAAGAAGACTGCAACTTTTCAACGAAAGACTGAGCATCTGTGGTGGTAGTCACTGACTATTTAAACCAGCACGGGGCCAGGAATGAAGTTGCCAATTACAGCTAAATGGTGTCACTTGTCCCAGGGTATCAGCCAGGATTCCATCATCAACATGTTTGTTGCCATCAACAAAACTCTAACTCAGAAACGTGCAATGGGCGATCCCCTACCCCTCCTGGCCCTACCCTAGCAAGCCATGAGATCCAAAAAGATCAAAATGAGAAGTCACCAGCTAGGCGTTTACATTCAACTCTGGACTGTGGCACATTCTCCAGGTTTGAAGGTTCCCTGCGATTCAGCAAGGAACCAAGGAATCCCTTTTTCCAGCACCACCACCACCACCACCACCACCACCACCACCACCTAAGATTGTCAAGTCCCTGAAGTGGGCCGCCACCTGCTTGCACTCTGTGGCCAGCCTCGGACTGGCTTATAAGAAAATAGGGCAATGCCCACACCAAAAACGCTAAATGCCTGGTTTTTTGATAGAAATGGGCTGTTTTGTTTTGGTCATTGTGGGCCAGTTTGATAAGTTACTTCACCATGCGGCTCGTAGTTTTGACCAGTTTTACTGATCAATATTCTTTAAAATGCACAATTTGCATCACATTTCATCCAAAAACTCCCCCTTGGGCATTACTCAAACGGTCTGTCACAAAAGGAATGAATTGCCATTTGCCACTGTGGGCCACTTTTTCATTGGTGCTCAAGGCAATTGTGTGCCCCAGTGCGACCCTGTCTGTGGAGTCTGCTCTTCCTGCACTCCTCACCATTACTCCAGTGTAAATGCCCTGAATCACTGCGCGCTACCACATTTATACAGTTGTATACCTCATGCGCTCATGCATTGTAACAGTGAAACTCTAGCCGACACTTGTGAATTCGCCGTGAGGGGCAGCATTGCTCTCTGGAGCTGGCCCACCGCCATGTAGTGAGAATGCCCCATAAACCAATGAAGGCACATGCAATTGCTGTGGGTATGTAGATCGGAAATGAGAACGTAATGAGCACCTCAAGACCTTCCTCTTTTCTTCTGCCTTCGCTCCCCCTCTCCCCTGCTAATCTGTTCTCTCTTGGCACCATGCACCTGGCACCCTCTGTCCTCCGGGTCCAGGTACCTGCTCACCCTGCCACCCTCCCGCACTGCATCCGGGCCACCCCTTGCACTGGGGTCTGTATCTGTACCCATACAGCCCCCCCCTTTTTCTTCCTGCACTTATCAGACCTACCCTGTCTGCTGCCTTAAACCTAGCACTTGCAAATTGCTGGCGGCACTACCACTGTTTGTTGCCTTTATTATTTATTTATTGTTATTTATCTGTTTCTCCTCTGCTTCGCACTTCTCCCCCCTTCAATGCACGTTTCCCCTCTCCCATGCACTTGCGCGTTGTCAATGCCACTGGGCCTAGTAAGATCGCTGTTTTGTTCTACCCTGTTCCCCTCCCTTTCCTTGTCGCGCTCTGAAACACTTGTGTACGAGCGCGATAGAAATAAAATATCAATAACGTCTTCGGAGATTCAAAGTGAAACTTCAGAATAACGTTATGACCCGAGCCCTCAACACTGGAGCCCACCTTCAGCAGCTCAGCTAGAAAGCGGATGCACCTATGGAAAGCCACACGTATTCACCACTTCTATTGGTTTGTAGCCCGCCCCAGCTCAGCTAGAAAGCGGATGCACCTATGGAAAGCCACACGTATGCACCACTTCTATTGGTTTGTAGCCCGCCCCACCTCCTGAATTCAATACATATTCGAGATGATGCTCTCCATACTGCTTGGAAAATCATGAACTCGCAGGTTTGTGTGCTGCAGTCCCATTTAGTCAAATCACATTCAACACACTCCGATACCCAAAATCACAATTCCCTTTATTTAATACTAGTGTAGAAGCCTGTGTACACGGGCCAAAGTGCAGGTTTACATTAACACAGTAGGACCACTATACATCCTAAGGCAACAGCTCCCTCTAGTGGTGACAACAGACGAAGCTACTGCATGGACAAACATACATTTGGCCTTTTATTATTAGGTATCCCAATAAGAGGTGGCAAACTGTGCATCTTCTCGCTAATGCCCGCCTAAAACCACATTTTAAACATTCCCGTTTTAAATAAAAACAGAGAAACGCCCACCAATTCAATGGATATCAAGTCAGGATTTTGTTGCCAGGGTTTGGCCGGGTGGGTGCAGCTCGAGCCGATCAGGTCCTGGCCTGGGGAGGCTCGCTTACACCACCGAACAATCCCAACCCACACCACAACTTAAGCCCTGTTTTGCAATAGTCATGACACATTGCTTCACAAAAAAAACTCAAACACACCCAAAAGATGCTTTAAAAAAGCTGCAAGGAAGAAACTTAGATCTAAATTCAATGCAGACTAAATGTGGGGACCTTCAGCGATATATTTCTTAAGACCCCCAAGACTGAGGGATAACATACAAACATTCTCATATACTTTTATGTTACAATAATAATATTTCAACCCTGGGTACCTCGTTCAGACTTTGACATGGTTTTAGCCTTATTCCACCTACATACCCCAGCCCAAACACTCATGTAAGAAGCTGTAGTACGCCCCCTCTCTCCCCCCACCCTGCAGAAATATTAACAAACTGTCCCTACCAGTTCCTACCCACAGGCAGTGGCCAAGTGCTGGACCACGCCTGAACCCCACCCCCAAATAACCTACAGCATTCCTTTCCCACAGGCCAGGACTCTACCACAACTGCAGTGGGTTCTTGCTCTTGTGCAAATGTAACAATTATGAAAACATTCAGAGAATTCATTAAAAGCAAGTCAGAGAGGAAGCAGTGGCTTGCATTAAAATCCACATCACAAGCAAAAGAAGTTCTATGAAGCAATACACGGGGTTTACCTCGGTCACCGGGAGAAAACAGACCCAATTCGCACAGCAAGCACACAATCGCATCGGTGCAAAGCTCTGCGGACAAAGGCAGCAGGGCGAGTGCCCACCCTTTCCAAATCATGGGCTCCCGGCGGCAGAGCCTCAGCGCGCGCTCCAGTGCCGGGCTAACCTTTGCCAGATTAAAAGTCGCTTTCATCGCCTTTGTACAGCACATGCACTGAGGAATTGACAGCTCTTAAGTCCCATGTCTGCAATTTTTCGCTAACGTGTCGTAATATCTTTTCTTACAGTAATTCAGCTGGTTACTCCCTGTGCTAGACTGAGCCACAGAGTGTTAAGCCTTGCGGCTTGAGAGACTGACTTCCTGATTCCTGCGGCCGCAGGCAGAGCATGTCCCTCCCACCCCCACTCTCTCCAGGCCGACCTCACCCCGAGGCGGTGGAGAGACGTCAGCTGTTGCTTCTGGTCCCCTCTCTTTTCCATCGTCTCCCCTTCGACGTTATCGGGGTGGGAATTGTAGACCCCGATTGAGCTACAGTAGGCATTTCATAGTGTGCCACGTTGCTTTGTATGATGCGGACGTAATCACTTCTAAAGGCCATTAATGAATGCGAGTGGCGCCAGTGCCTGGAAGCAGGGACGGATTTCTCACGAGTAGACAAGGGCCTTGGAGCAGAAGTAGTCAAATAACTCAACACTCTTCTCCTCATTACAAAGAACTGATAGGTAGGCCGGTTTCTAGGATCTGAGGCCGTGCTGAGCGAGGGATGTCAATAAGAGGTCACTAGGGGTCGCAGCTTCTACCCCTGGCAATACCCCTACTACCACCTTTACCCCTTACTCTCAAAGAGGGATTTATTTCTGCGCAGTGTGCTTGGCTTTGAGAAACACCCGTTAGCCTGCAATAAATCACGTTTGATTTAAACACTTTAGGGCTCATATTGGAGTCCCCTGTAAAAAAAGACAGAAGGGACTTGTTACGTTTCCGGTTAAATATATTTTGGTCATTTGCACGACAGTGTGCAGAAGGGCAGGGCAGAAATGTGGCATGTATGCGGCATTGCGCTGTGCAAGTGAAGTAAACGCTGCCTGCCATGTACGCATCACAGGCATCGTTTCCAATTGATGTCATAGGAATTCATTACAATGGACTCCATAGGAATCCCCAGCCAGTGCTGGTCATTGGGGCGGATCCGAGGTCCGGCACCAGATATGGAGCCGGATCTCGGGATCCGGCGTGAGGCAGCCGCCCAAGCCCATGAATCGCGCTGGAATACTAAAAAAAAATAAATATATAAAGCACCCTTGACGGCAGCATTGCCTTTTATCGCAGCTTTGGCATTGGTGTGTAATTGACAATGCTTGCAACATGTACAACTGAAAGGAATCGCGGGCGTTTTTTTTCTTCGTTTTTTGTTTTTTAGTTATTCCAGCATTGCTGGATGTACACTACGAGCCCCACCCCTCTAGACCACACCCCCTCTGTCATCGCCCACCCCCAAACTCCTCCCCCACCCCGCACTTGTGTTGTGGGATCCCCCACCACATTTTTTCCATTTCCACCACTGTCCCCAGCATCAAAATCCAGACCGGCATAAACGCTGCAGCATTTGTATGGCCGAGAGGAAGAGAGTGGCCTTACAAATCTATGAAAATGGGCCGTGCTGGTAAGCTACCACGAAACAGGAAGTAGGTTCCCGCCACTGCACATTTCTGATGGGCTCAAAACAAGCTCTTTTTTGCTTTACTTTAAAATGTCAGCAATTTACACAAGCAAATCGTGTTTCAGTACGAGGCCATGAACGTTTGCCACAATAGTGCCTCTTCAAAATTAGGAAGGAACTAGAAAACTCAACAAGTCACAGTTCTTTCGTATGTGTAGGACATTTTTTTTTGTAGTTTGCTTAAATGACACTTTTCATATGTTGCAAGACAATTAAAAAAAGTTTAAAGAACGTTTTTCTTTGTAGTGTTGTAAATCTAAGAAATAACGTATAGCGCTGCAGAAGAGGATTTCACAGGAAAGCCTGCATAAGCTTAAATTCCAGTATGGCTGATTCATCCTTTCATCCTTTCAATGTTGATATACAAGGTAAAATTAAGCTGGCTGACCATAATATCAGTTGTTTACAATTCTACATAAGGGAGAAAAAAAACGATGTCAACAAGTATTAGATATGAAACAAGAGAAATAACCACGCTGGTTTTGTCCAACAGGTTTCCACGTAAATTTGACATATTTTCAGGTTATTTTATAATGTGGTTTTGTGCTTTGCAAATGTTTTTTGTGGAAAAATCCATAACAGCGAGTTTAAACGTTATGGATTTCTGCTTAAGCATGAGATTTCTTTTAATGCAAGATGCTTATTTATTTTATTAATGTGTGGTTTAAATATATGCGAATTAAATTTAATACAAATTAATTTTGTATGAAAAAATTGTTATTTGTTAGATTTTATTATGGTTGTTAATTTGAAGGATCACATTATGATGAAAGCAATGAAAAAAGAATGTATATGTTGATGGAAAATGATAGTGATAGGGTGGGACAAAAAGTGTTTTGCTGCCCAAACTGGAGAATGTCAAACTAGAACACTCGAGATCAAATCCTGGCTTCTTCACTTGAAAACATTGTGTGATCTCTTTTCATCAAATTATAATCACCCAAAAAAATTTAGTTTGAAGAAAAAATAGAAAACTCTCCCGCCTGTCACCTGCAACACCTTCACACCTGGTTCATCCTGGGGCCTTTTGGACATTATTGCCAATAGGACAATTGCCTTAAATATGCCACTCGTGGTGGGACATGGCGTCCGAGTGGCAGAAGTCCCATCTTGGGCAAATAAGGTTAAATTGGTATATTATGGCAGCACCTGGGCATGTAATGCTGTACCTTACACATGACTATAAATGACATTTGAGGCTTAGCATGACATAAAATGGCACTTAGCATATTATGGCAGGATCCAAGCATGCAAGTCTGCCCAGGCATATGAAGGCAGTTCCTCTGGTCATCGGTGTGTCAGTTTCACGTGCCATTGGCATGTCATGTCTGCATTCATGGCATATGGAGGCAGCATGCTAGTTAACATACAGTTGGTAACTAAATCAGACTAGTCTGCTGTAGAACCATCTGTAATTTTGCTACTCTGGTACTCAATGTAGCTTCTTACATTCGTGAGGTCACTTCTCGAGATGCTGTGAGTGCCAAAGGTCATGTGACATCACACCCAGTGATGCAATTGGTATCAACGGTTTATTTAATCCGGTGTGATGTCACTTCCAGACCCCGAGGCATTTTGGTGAATAGTCGTCCCTGTTCGGGGCTCCCTCACTTAAGTAGGTATTGACACCACTGTGGCAGAGGGACACAGGCTTTTGGTACCCGAGGGCAAAATTGGTAGTTCCATTACAAGAAGTGGCAGGAGTAACCAAGAGACACAAATCTCACGACGAGCATGATGTGTCATTGATGTACACGAGGCAATACGGGAACAGTGTGAAGTGAATCACTTCTAGGGACTTCTAATTTTGGAAGATGAGACACAGTGAGAAAAGAATTTGCACAGGATAACCCACTTTAGTTTTGATCACATATCTTCCCAGCTCTAGTTGGTTGATGAAATGTTGCTGGCCCTCAATAATATGAAGTTTTCAAGAGATGGTACATATCATAAACCAGTTTTGCAAATGTATGAAACCTTATAGAAATGTGTTAAGAAAAAAGTGCAGGATTGCATCTCTATTACCACTCACCACCCCATCTTCAATTGAAAACGATAAGAACAAGAATGCAAAGCAGTAGACAGCTAAATGAGTTTTATAAATGTGTTTTCAAAACCTAGACACTTAATGTGAAAGGTCACAAAAAAGGGAACACTTTTGGTTATGTTAAATTCGTGCACATGAAAATAAGGGGGCAGTTCAACAAGTGTTTTACTATGACCGATATTAATCGTCTTGAAAAAAAGCCTAGATTTGAGTGGTTAACTGGAGCTTTGTGGGGGCTTTCAGAAGAAAAATGCACCCATCCCGGTTCTGCTCGTTCAAATGTTGAAGCATATTAGGGCAGAAACAATGGCTACTCTAACAAACTATCACCAATGAAGATCTTCCCATTGAAATGCTCTGCCAATTTCAAAGTGCACTTAAGTGTTTGCAAGGCCCCAGTGGGAACTGCATGGCGGAGACTACTAGGTAAAAGGGGAGGAGTTGTCTCCAGGGCTTCATGGGAGAGTGAGAATGTGTGCAATACGAGTCTGCAGGACCTCGCTGGGAGCAGAGGCGGAAGAAGGGTCATGCAGCAGGAAGCAGATACTCCAGACTACACTTTAGAGGCCAGTTATTATGCAGGTAGTTACTCCAGCTCAGCGGGGTCCTGGGTGACGGCACATATTATCCATGCCTTATATCAGCCCTGCTGACAGGCCACTAGATCACAGTGACTCAAGTGACAGTATATCAGCACTAGTGAGTGTTATGATTTCAGTGCGGTACGCTCCTTGGAAGCGTTTCGGCCCCTTACAACATGGCCGTCACATTTAGACTGTTCTCGGGAAGTGTGCCGCAGGCGCGTAGCCATCACTGTCTCCCCGACGATCCGGAACTACAAGTATACACAGATCCTGGCTTCATTGCGTCGCAACGCTCCATTTTACTGAGCGTATGCTCTGTCGTTATTCAGCCTCTTCCGTGTCTTGCTCCTTATTCTTCTGTCTTCCTCTCTAGCCCCTTCCGGGTTCCTCTGCCTTCCTTCCTTCCTTCCTTCCTTCCTGGTTCCTTGCTGTCTGGTCCTACCTCCTGTTACTTATGGATTGCTGCCATCTTCCTGCAGTCTATTGCTTCTGTTGCTGGGATGTCTTCCACCTGGTCAGCTTGTCCTGTGGAGGTTTTTTCTTACCAGGTGTTCCTCCACTTGTTTCCTGGACAACCAGGAGGGTTTCTGGGCAGGAGTGTGTTTCTGTCCCACCTCCTGTCGGTGTGGCTCCAGGGACTGACAGGCCTTACCTCTGTCATCCACCCCATAGTAAGAAGCAAGAGGTAAGGCCTGTTGACAGGGAGCTTGGGCTGAGTGGCAGATGTTTTTTCTTGGCGAGGGGGTAGGGGAAGCTGCAAACAAGGAGGAGGACAAGGCTGCACCAGGGGAGTTTACAGATAAGCCTAGCTCCCCTCAAAAGGCCGTTCCACAGTGTCTCAAACATGCTCAGCGATATATAAAAAAGTAGTTCTTACATGGTGCTCCTTCCCTCCTCTTTGGACTCACTGCCAGGCTACCAGCTAACGTATTCAGTCTTGACGGGTTATTTTTCTGAGCATGTCCTGCTGTCCAAAAACTGAAAATATGCCTTCAACTAATATCATCGGAGTTCACTACGGGGAAAACCCCGGCCACATTTAAAGGGGCCATCAAACCACTTAGCACATGCCTGATTTACAGGTAGAAATAAAACCACAAATTGCAGCGATGATGACATAGCAGTCAAAAGCTTAGAGAAAAGCATGAATCACACACATCTGGTGGAACTCCCAGGCTCGTGCGGCAGGAGTTCCAGCTTCCCAGCCACCCAGTTATGAAGGGCCGCCTTCTCCATCAACTGGACTAGCAATGGTGGCTGGGTCCAGATTATATCACAGCTGCCCACAGCATTGACGGCGCCAGGCGTGAATGAAAACCGTTGCCCCCATCCACACATCTTCTGAGTCTGGGATCCAACTTTCCCCCCCTATGGCCATTTATCAGTCAATTTTGATGCCTTCATTTTGCCACCCGTGTTCAATGTCATTGACACTGGTTCCGGTCACGTGTTCCTCCCACTTCTTGTCGGGGGTTACATACACTCTACACCAGGGTCTGCAACCTGTGGCCCCACAGACCAGACAAGTATGCAATGTGCAGGTTTCTCGATACACAACAATGCTATAATCAGTCAAGTATGCAATGTGCAGGTTTCTCGATACACAACAATGCTATAATCAGACAAGTATGCAATGTGCAGGTTTCTCGATACACAACAATGCTATAATCAGACAAGTATGCAATGTGCAGGTTTCTCGATACACAAACTCTGCTTTGAGCGCTTAAAAAAGAAAAGAAAAACGGGCATTTCCCAATACAGGGCTACATTCTTTCTCCAGTTCTCCTCTAACAGAATACCCTGAGGCTCAAACAGTATTGCATAGAAATTGTACTTCAACAGGGCCCTATACAAACACGCACTTGCCGGTCCACATAAAAGGAAAGAAAGCTCGTGCAGCAGGCCGAACACTCTGTTTTGGGCAAAACCCATTCTATTCACCTTTTGGTACACATATGCAACATTGAGACAGAGTAAGCATCCTGTGACAGGTGGAGGTAAGCCAGACTGAACGGAATGCAAAGGTGAAATGGATACATCTTTACTTGAAACGAAATGGCCACCATTTAAGCTGGTAAAGGACCTGGGTGACTCTAACGTAGTGTTAGAAGGAAGCCCGGTCCACTCAGAGATGGACAAAACACGTTGGGGTGCTGGGTGGGCAAGGCCTTCGATTTCATGACTTTTTGTAGCACCCTCTTGCTGGGCTCACCAATAAACGTATCCAACAACTTTAAACCTTGGAACCACGTTAGTCCATTTTCTTTCTTGCATCGTCTCCCGACTGTCAGTGAGCACATCTACTGGAAGACCCTCTGGCAGCCCTGGTAGAACCTATTTGACAAAGAGCGCAGCCCACCTCAGGCAGGAGGTCCAAAATGACCTCCTTTCCCAGCTCTTGACAGACTGGCTCTAGGCACAAAATAGGCTGGTGAAGTCTTGCTGCATTCTCCCACTGGAACGCTCTGCCAGGACCCATCAGAGCCGAGGAGAACCATCTCCAATGCCATGGAAAGCCGAAAACCTTCCTAGTGAAGACATCGCTTGGTCTGGGTAGGGCAGCTATTCTGGCCCGCCGCAAATCACCCTGGGACTGCGTGGTTGTAAAACGTCCTCTGCTCTTTGCACAGCCCTCCGTCACACAGACTAAATGTAAGTATTTCACGTCATACGCTCCTCTTCCCAGCCCGTCAGCTCAATGGATATGAATGCCTCCACATCACTGCCCTTTCACGGCTGTGCTCACTGTCGCTGCCTTATACAATCCCAATAAATAAATTAACCCCATATACCAAGCCAAGGGGAGTCACCTTTGCCTGGCTTCATAAAATATCTGGTGGACTGGTAAGGAAAGAGCGATATAAGGGCGGCTTCATGCAAGTGATTTAGTCTAATGAAGGGTGTCTACAACAGAGGACAATAGAATCTTTTGGCCATGAAGGCTCACTTAGAACCCGGGAATACCATTACAAAAACACATTTTTTCAAGATGCTCTGGTCTTGGTTGTAGAATCGTGTTACGGGGGTGTAAAAGGGCAGGGAGGGAGTGGCACCAGAGCCAGCATTCCAGCGACACGGGAAAGTCATTGACTTAACTTTGATATCTATATAACTTTGATAAAGATATCCCTATAATAATGATATTTTGAATCTGGAGGAACTGTCATTATTCTTCCAAAATCCGCCCCGAGGGAGAAAGGGGGTGGAGGGTAGGGCATTGCAATGCAGGTACATGTGACTCTGAAAGGTAGTCACATCTTGCAATGAGTGAGAGCTCACTCCATCGTGGTATTTCAATTAGAGATGCAATGAGACCATGTTCAAGCGATTGCGATAAGGTTTTATAATCACACAAATAAAGAACAGTGCGCCTCTGAATATTCAAAATTGCTTTTTGTAAGGCTAATGAGATGGAATAAAAGCCTTAGCCTTCACATTTCACCTGGGGAAGAGATTACTGTAAAGACATTCTGTACAGTTCATTGCATTTCATCAAAATGTTAGGCTGCAATGTCACGAAAAGGGTGCCACTGTTGGAGGCAAGCCCAAGAACCCCCCCCACCCCCGATCGTGTCCTAGGCAATATGCACAGGTTCAAAGAATGATTTAGGACTTAAATGTAAAGGTTCCCAGGCCAGACCCCGAATGAGGGCGTAGGCAGGTGTTTTCAGGGAAATTCCCAAAACCTATGGCCTGTTTACATACTAGAACTACAGAATCATCCATTCATATTTGCTGGGAAAATTTTAGCAAGTTACCACATGAAGTGAGGACATACTGCCATCAGGAGAGGGGCACACAAAAAGCACCAGAGTTTCCCTGGACGTTGAAAAAGATAGCTGAAGCTTATGGTAAAGAACAGACAAGTGGCCTGGGACTTCATGTTATTTGAGAACATGACCTGGAGCCCTGAAAGCATGCTGCGTGAACTTCAAATGCAAAATATACTGCCTGCCTTACCTGTGGCCTACAGAGACTGGGCCACATCACCAGAACCTTGAAGTATCTGCTTTGGCTGCCTAACAAGGAACAGAATGACTTGAAGATCCGATGCGTAACTCATAAAGTGACCTACGTCCAGGCGCTCTGCTGTATTAACAAAGCGATGCAGTGCTACCTGCCAACCAGACCCCCATGGTCTGCTATTTTGGCTTCACACCAGCTAACATTTTGGCTATGCAGGTGAGCTACTTCGTCATCAAGGTTCTTCTTCATGTAACTCTGTACATCTACATTGCCACCTTGGAGCTGAATGTACGAGGCCCAATGCATTATTGAAGATTTGCCTATTCCCCACCTCATCCGGATCATACGCCTTGTACTCGTTACTATAATTTCATCACAAATGCATCTCGCTTGAAGCCTCCACCAGCAATCGGAAGTTACTTGGTGGTGGGGAGTCCTATACCATAGAACAAATGAAATAAATTCATGTGGTAAAATGAAGCAACGGAAAGAAACTAGCTATCTCGCACTCTGCCAAATTTAGGCCCATCTATCCAAGTCTATGCAAAATAACATATGCGCTTTTCATCACCTTTCCAAGCAAGCCGCTTCAAAAGGAATACTTGAGCACATTGTATCACGAGGCTACACACCTACCACAAGTACTGCCTAAGTAGTATTAAGCCCTCACAGCAATTTTGCCTCATATGATAGAAATACTAGAATTGCCCTATTTTAGTGACCCTTCTGTGCTTCGGCTACATACATCCAATCCAACTCTCCAGTCCCCTACCACTCCTAGAATCCCTCCCCTGCTTCTGATATTAGTTGCTCCTCCCTCCGCCTCCCCCTTCCCCCTTTGCTTCCATGCTGTCCGGATACTCCAGGCGGGGACATAGTGCGTCAATTTCCAGACAAGCCTCGACGCTGCGGGACCAATATGTTGGCAATTGGGTGCTGTACACCCAACACTGAGAGAACCTAATAGCAGAGAAAGGGCTGAAGGTATGTTGCCAATTTACAGAAACTTTGAAGAGACGTCCTGCGCACGGTCAATTGTGAGAAAAGAGCAGGCCTTTCATAGTTGCAGGAAACAATCCTTCTATAATAGTTTTAATCTGAAAAGCTGGGGACATTTGAATGCTCCAGTAATCAGTTCAGAAGGGCTTAGCATGACCGCTGCCGACAGTGCACCCTGCAAGCATTGCAGAACTGCATGGCCGTGGCTTCCCCCGTGCAGACGCCTGGGGCCACTTCCCCCATCTCATGACCCGCAGGTTTCTATATTACAGCGGCCTTGGAGTTTCATTTCCAACTGGAACCTTCTCGGCTAATCTTCTGTGTGCCCACCGTCCACGCCTGGGCTAATGGAAAGGCATTTTCACTAAGCTTTTCATTAACTAAAGAATCCACGTCTTCGCGCCCTTTATTGCACTAACTGAAAATATTATGCTGAGATGGCACAATGCATTCTTTTTCAAGGTCCAATTGGCTTCTTGAGCAGAGGCAAGTCAGAGAATGATATGAATAACAGGCTTGGTGGACATTCCTTTCACGCGGACTAGCATCAGATGATGATGTCTGTGGACATTCAAAAGCTGAAGCATGTACATTTAAACATAGCTTCTTATTGCACTAGCTGAAGGGATTTTGCGATTTTAAAACTGGACAAAAATGTGTCAAACCTTTGTTTACACATTAAGTTATTTCAGAGTTTTCGAACATTGCTTTGAGACGAACCGGGTCAGCCCATAATTATGTTTTGTTAGGATTTGATCTGCATACCGCCATATGCATTTGCATGGTCTACAAGCTGGACAAAATTGCAATGCTTTGCGTTGATAGTGCAGATCCAAAGTACCCTGAGCTCTGCATGCGCGATAGCTTTCGAGGTGTGATGCGTTAGGAGCATTAAAGAATTTCTGGTAGGAGGCACTTTCACGCTTGCAGGGAGGGCGAGTGTTGGCTGGATGATGGGTGTGTTGGTTGAAGTTCGCGCTGTAGAGATGTGCTGTTTGGAGCCTGAAGAGCAGGTCTTTTAAATGCCATGTATGGTTGTCTATCAGAGTTTGCACGTGTTGAATAAGGCGGAGAAAATGAGGGCTTGTCGATTGGGTTGTTGGTTGGTTTTGTAGGATTTCCTTATCTGTGCAAGTGTATGCCGTCGCACGTCACTGTTGGTTGCTTGCCGTCGCACGTCACTGTTGGTTGCTTTGTGGTGAGGGGTGTCAAGTATCTTTGTAGTTGACCGACGCCCCATTGTGCGTTTTTGATATTAAAGAAAGGGGGCAGCTGATGGGTCCTGCACTAGGAAGTTTGTTGTTCCTACAATATGTCATAGGCCTATTTGGCTACCTTATACCCATGAACACAATGCTGTTAACCCAACCCTGGTTACATTAACCACCCATTTGTGATCAGTATATGCCTCGCTATAGATCACTCAGGAATTCATTTTTATTGGGTTATCCAAATAAGTAATATAAGGCACAGGTATCTGAGCTTAAGACTGATCTTTAGAAATCTCATACATACAGAAGGCATGTCTCCATCTAAGTGTGTGCGGATACGCTATAAATAACGTGTTCTTTGGCTTTAGTCCCAAACATGACACCCTTTTTAACAAAGGGACTTTTATCTAATAAATACTCCATTAGTTTTGCATCTTTCTGTGTTGTCAAAAAAGGCAAAGAAACAAAATGGCATTAAAATAACTTCAAGTATGAGGCCACCAGGTCTTTGCGAGGTGAGCGGGCTAAAAAACGCTATGTATGAACTTATGCAATTCGTGTTTTACCACAGTTTTTACCCACAAGAGTGTGAGAAAAGGTCTGTGTTTAAGTTCAGATTTTTTGTAAAGGTACTTTTTCCTAATTTTTGGGACAAAAAAATGCTTCTATGAAGTATCACAACGTGTTCATATAAGACAGTGAAAATAGGAGAAGCAGGCGAAGGCAAGCAGTACCACGGCGTGGATAGCGCACGGATTAAGTGCTTTCCAGTAGCATGTACTTCCTAAATTCAAACATCATCAGGTTTGACCTGGCCCTTTATTTTCATTTATCACAGTTATATTCTTTAATTTAGTAATGCGAGTTATTACGGTGCTCACTGGCGTAGCAGGTGCCCCCAGCAAGTGGGGTGCTCCTAAAATAGACCACACTAACCAGGGCTAGGAGCGTGCCCTAAAAGAGATGAAAAGTAATGATCGGCTTTCCCCAAATAGTCCTTTCGATGCATCTAACTAACATGTGAAATGAAAAGTTTTCTGATCAAAGCAAGCCACTCACCCAAAAGAAAGGCATGATTATTTACTGTTAGGGGAGAGTACTGTGACAAATGAAAACCAAGCCCACTGTGCATTGTGTTTTCAAAATAGTTGTATGTTTACATCATGATCACAGCACAGACATATGCATTAAATATAAAAAGACATGCCCATTTTTATGTTCCCAAAATGCTCTTCGATTTTATGCAAAGCAGCCAGGAAGTATTGTGCCATATATATCCATACCTCTTCCCATAAGAGATGTATTTACAGAAGCGAGATTTACTCCTTTATTGAATTGTTTATATACTGAGTGATAGAATATTTTATTTCTCAAAAGCAATTTACAAACAGAGCCCGAGAAACGCATTTACAATATGCAGACTGCGTGCAAGCTAGACCATCCACGATGATGCCAAGTGACCCAAGATACATGTTTGCAGTGTCTCATGATTTTTGAAATAATTATTAAAAAAGGTACACTCGCCAGAGATATTATACTCAGCAAACTGGGCTGCTGTAATATTCTCCTTATGGGCACGTCGGCCACCAAGCTCCAACTCCTCCATAAATGAATCCCTGCGTGCAGCACTAGGGCTTCGCTGATCTGACCACATTACAGCAACTCAATGGAAAGCTCACTGGCTCCATGTCAAAACTGCATCGACTTGGGGCGCTGTTGCGCTCTTTACAAATGGCCGCCTGACGCGGAGCTCCGTCCTAAGAGGCGATATTCTGACTAAGATTCTCCTCTGGTGCACTGTTTCTCCTTCTATCAGCGACCTCAACGTATTACTGCTGGTCCCGTGTGCACGCAGCCTGAGCCCCGTGTCCCGGGTCCACGCCTTCACGAAGATACGCGGCACTGATTCCAGCCCGGGAGCCGACGCTGCTCGGTCCGCCTTTGGCTCCAGTGCGCTCCTGCTCCGAGGCCGGGGATCGGGGGCCTGCAGTGGGGGAGGGGCGCAGGAGTCGCGCGCTGCAGCCCTCCTACTTCATCCACCGGCGGCCTGCGGAGGCCGTACGGGGTGGCCTGCCGCCTGTGCGGACCTGGAGGTCTTTGACGCGGCTCCGCGCCCTGCTCCTCCACCCTCGCTGGGGAGACATCTTGCGGTGGGCCCTCGAGGTGCTTCCTGGACGCCTTGACCCCACGGGGGCCTCGCCATAGCTGGACGCCCCGATCCTGCCACCTCCACTGAACTGGGGTCGCGACCCGCAGAGCCCGAGTGCCTGCCCGGACCCGGGGGTCCTCCCTGACCTGATCGTCCGCCTCACACTGCACCTTGAGGGTAACGCACTGACGCCCGGTGCCTGCGTCGGTCGTGGACCTCCCTGGACACGGAGTTCCTGTACGCTGCGGAGCGCCCTGCTTTGCCGCCCATCCTGCTGACTCCCGAGACCCGCGGAGCTCTGCCGTGGGTGCCCCTCTTCCGGGGGTGTTGCATGAGCGGCTGCCTTATCCTGGACGATTGCGGTGAGTCCCGGAGCCCCCTATACCATCACTGCCAGTGCCCAGGCATCACTCACCCTCCTCTGCTTGAGACTGCCACCGGGGCCCATGCCCTCTTGTACTATTCTTTAAGAGGTCTGTGTTGAACAACATTCAGTGTACCCTGCACCCCCATTCGGCGGCAACACACCAAGCCCGCCCTCGAACTGTTTGGTGGAGGACTCTACTTGGCCGGGAACTCCTTGGCCTCCCTGGGGTGCCTGGTGGTGGTGGCCTCCCTGTGGGACCGGGTTGGCCACCTCCCAACTTCTATACATCAGGGGTGGACCCGGGGGCCCTGCGGACCACTTCTAGCACCAGAACCATACCTTTCGCTCAGACTGCACATCGGGCGGACCCTTCACCAGAGCTCCCCCACTACGGACATCGGAGCGCTCCGGTCCGCTTCCCTATCCTGGGCGGCGGGCTACACACCGCTGGTCTCTGGGATCCCGGCTTCAGACGGTGAGTCCCCCCTCCCTCCGGACCCCCGATCCCCGGCCCCACGACTCTTATATCCCGGGGACCGCGGGTATCTCCGGGCGCGGGGTGAGGCGAGGCGTACGCACCCCGGTTCTACCTCATTCCAACCTTTCCGAACATGTGGCCTGCGGCGGCAGCCCCTGTCGACATGGCCATTCGGCTCTGAGGCACTCTGGGGAGCCTGCCCCTTCGGCTGCTCTCCTTCCCGCGCCGGAGTGCGCTGAGACCACCAACCACCAACATCCCAGGTGTCACTGCTTCTGGACCTCCTTTCACTACCCGCTTTATGGATTCTTTCGGGGGCGCTCCTCTCCAGTGGTCTCCCCCCCGACCAGCGGCCCCCTCCTCGGGCCCTTAGGAGGTGATAACCCGCACAGTGATATCATCAACGGTTCTCACCGAGACCCCCGTCTGGGGGACCTAACCTCCGGGGATGCTCCGGGGCCCATCCACTCGCCCTCAGTGACCAGCACTGTATACCACTCACCTCGCTGCACTGTACGGTCGGGGTCTTCAACACCACATCAGCATCTGCGACTCCGGCTACGGCTGCCTCTACTACGGGTCATCGCCACTCGGCCCCTGACCAACCCTACAGACTCTCCGGCGAGGTGCTCAGGTCCGCCTGAAGTTCATCGACCCCCTCGTGCTCCGACGAGACCCCCCATCGGAGACACCACGTCCTCTCCCTCCTGGTGCTCTGCCTGGACATCCCGCCCACACGTCTCCCTAACGATCCTGGTGTCTCCCCTGGTGGCTATACCCCATCTCTTTTGCATTCAGGGTTCCCCCCTTTCTTCGGCAACATGTCAACACGAACCGGCAAGAAACAATCCTCCATCAATATCTTCACGAAACCCTCGGGGACCTCTGGAGCTGAGGCGTCATCACTGGAACCTTCCCCCTCACTGTCACTGGAACCTTCCGACTCCCAGAAAATGATGGAGTTTATCCGAGAGGGGTTCACCACACTTCATAGTAAACTCGATGACATGAACGGCACGATCTCATCCATCAAGGCACACATGGAGAGGACTGATGGTCGAGTTACGGAGGTCGAGACACGTGTGAGCGCCGCCGAGGACGGTCTGGGTTCCCTTCGTGCGGAGGTCTCCACGTTATCGGCCCGCGTTACGGAGGTTGAGAAGAAGAACGAAGACCTCGAATCCCGTTCGAGGCGCAACAACCTCCGCATAATCGGGGTGCCAGAGGATAATATACACGAGCCCATGGAAGACTATGTGGAGGGCATGCTACTCCAACTACTCGACTCCCCTAAACTCTCCCCGCAGTTTGCGATCGAGAGGGCCCACCGCTCACTTATGGCAAAACCCAAACCTGGAGCACCCCCGCGCCCGATCATAGCCAGGGTCCTGAACTTTCGCGACCGCGATGCACTCCTCAGGGCGGCGAGGGCCAAGGGGGACCTTCTCCTGGGTGCAGCCAGGATCCATCTATATCCAGACTTTTCTGTGGCAGTTCAACGTGAGCGACAAACCTTCCTGGCAGTGAAGAAGAGGCTGCGTGACCTCCATGTTAAATATGCAATGTTATACCCCGCCAAACTGCGTATCGAACACGCAAACCGGGTATACTTTTTCACGCTCCCCGAGGAGGTATCCAGGTTCATTGATGAACACTTTCCTGGTTGAAATGTCCCCTCAGCGGCCACTGACACTTGCTCGCAACAGATCGCCCCAACTGTTGAACTGTCACCGTCTAATCCTGCTTGTCTAAATTTCTGTAACCCCGCTATTACCTGATCAGTCTATTGAATAGCGCCTCATTCACACTTTTGACAAAATGTTGGCTTCACTGTTGCGGTCTCTCACTGTGATTGTTACCCCCAGATTCACTGGCCCTTCACTACATGTCCGGGTCGCCGGGCAGTCTCCTACTCGGTCCACCCCCTTCCCTGATGGGCCTTGGTGGCCCGCTAAATTCTTTTCTCCCCCTGGTTCATCTCTCCTTAGGATTCTCTCTCGCTGTTAAGCTAATACGCTCCTTGGTCCAGTGGATCGGTTATACACTTTTTTTTCTCAATCCAGTTCTCTTGTTCCACCACCTGCTGCCCATTTCTCCTACCGTCACCCATGGGACCCCCCTGGGTTGGGTACGGGTAATACTATTGGGCACTATGTTTATCCTTAAATTGCCTTAAAGTTCGGAGCATCGCCGCCAGGCCGGTACACAGGCCCCCCAGGCGTTGATGCCATCGTGTTTGTTTTGGTTGCTTGGGTGTGGGTTGTTCATCCCTTCGTTTGGGGGGGGGATGTGGGTGGGGGAGGGGGGATCGGGGTTAAATGTTAAAAGCAGCTTGGTATTCTCAGAAAGGGCAGAGCCCGAAGCATCATGGCCTCATCAGCGTTTTCGATTGATCCACAGTAAGCATCGCCCATGGGGAGCACATTTCCACCCGCCCGTATTTCTCTATGGCTGTCCCTAATGGGTCGAGTGGGGAAACCCTGACATTCATGAGTTGGAACGTGCGGGGATTGGGTAATCATAAGAAAATGAGATTACTACAACTTCAAGCCGAGAGACATGGGACTAAAATCCTCTTTCTTCAGGAGACACATGCCTGCAAAGAATACTGCGAAAAATTTGCTAAAACATGGGGCCCACAAAGATACTTCACCACCTATTCCACTCAGAGCCGAGGGGTTATGACCCTTATTCACAGAAGCCTCAGGTACAACCCCATAGCCACGATCATCGACCCCCTGGGCAGGTACGTTTTACTCCACGGTATCCTACAGAATAGGGAAGTAGTTCTGTTGAATATATACGGTCCCAACATTGATGATCCCGGATTTTACTCTGATCTCATAACTCTCTTAGATGGCTTCCCTCTGGTACCGATTCTCTGGGGAGGCGATTTCAACACAATATTTGACGTGGACTTGGACAGATCTGGCTCCAGACCCCGTCAACTCTCCAGAGCGGCCTACACTACACTCTCCTCTCTTCCCCGTTTATCCTTATTTGACGCATGGAGGCTTCTCTACCCTGATTCCCGCTCTTATTCCTTCTACTCTACGGTCCACGATTCCTTCTCTCGGATCGACAGATGGCTGTTGTCTGATGGGCTGATAAGGAGTGTATCGGGCATGACAATCCTCCCCAGGACCCTATCCGATCACTCCCCTGTAACCGTTACACTATGCTGGGGCCCAGACCGGGATCGATCCAGACACTGGAGAATGAAGCCGCATTCCTTACTCGATTCGATGTTTAGCTCTGAGATGGAATCGGCGATCGAGGAGTTTTTCGAGATCAATACCGACTCCGTGTCCTCGCAGGCTACCCTCTGGGAATCCTTTAAGGTCTACATCAGAGGCATAGCCCTCTCCAAGGAAAATGGCATCCTCAAAACTATTCGCAGGGAGATCGCCGAGAGCGAGGCCACGCTATCCTCGCTTGAAGCGCGGTATTCCCTAGATCCAACCCCTGTAACCCTCGCCTTAATCGGTACTGAATTGGACACCTTCCGCGCTCTCGCGGACCGCGAGCTTAAGTTTCTAGATAATCCCGGGCGGGCGAGGAAGTACGGTGAGGGCGAACGCCCTGGCCGTCTCCTAGCCAGACTCCTCCGCCATGAGTTCGGCTCCCCGCCCATCCCCGGAATTCAGAGACCCGATGGTTCCATGGCCACCTCCCCCGGAGATATCAATGCGGAATTCCTTTCCTTCTACCAATCTCTATATGCACACTCTGACAGTGCCACTGATGCAGAGATTGATGCTTATCTTAATGGTCTCCCGCTCTCGGTTCTCTCCCCCGACACCATCGGATCCCTCGAGAGTCCATTCACCCCTGAGGAGTTCTCAGACGCTATTGACTCTCTATCCTCGGGTAAGGCCCCAGGCTCGGACGGTATCCCCGTCGAGTTTTATAAACAGTTCAAATCCATCCTGCTCCCCCACCTGGTGGCTCTATGGGAGGAATCGCTTGAGGCAGGCCAGTTTCCCCCTTCACTTCGCGAAGCCACCATAACAGTCCTACTAAAACCTAACAAACCCCCGACTCAATGCGGCTCTTACCGCCCGCTCTCACTGATCAATTGTGATGTTAAAATTTTCGCAAAATTACTCGCCCTACGACTGGTCCCCTACATGCCACACATCATCCACCCTGACCAAGCGGGGTTCATCCCGGGCCGCTCCACTTCCTTAAATCTGAGACGTCTTTTCAATATTATGAGCAGAGTGAACCCTGGCGTACACGCGGTGGCCGCGACCCTAGACATGCAAAAAGCTTTTGATTCTGTCTCGTGGAGCTACCTTTGGCGGGTGCTCGATAAATGCAAATTTGGTCCCACCTTTGTATCCTGGGTCAAGCTACTTTACTCCAACCCTGTCGCCAGAGTTCGCACTGAGGATCGCTGCTCCCCCCTATTCCAAATAGCTAGGGGCACCAGACAAGGATGCCCCTTCTCGCCCTTAATCTTCGCTGTGGCAATGGAGCCGTTTGCGGACATGCTTCGCCAGAACCATGCACATAGAGGTCTACGTACGGCCGGCTCCTCAGATATAGTCTCTCTATATGCCGACGATGCTCTTCTCTATATCCGCTCCCCCGAAACTAACCTTACCCCAATACTTGCAGACATTGCTCTCTTCGGGCGGATCTCCGGTCTCACAGTGAACTGCTCTAAATCAACCCTTTTTCCTCTCACACCCAGCACGCTCCCCCCTCCCGATACCTTTGGATTCGCATGGGCCCAATCTAGATTCACTTACCTGGGCGTAGTGGTGTCACGGCATACTGAACGAGTCTTGGAAGATAATTTTCAGTCATACCTCACGAACCTTATGATTAAAATACAGACCTGGAACAAACTCCCGATCTCACTTGCAGGCAGGATAGGGGTACTGAAGATGGTGGTACTCCCCCAACTCCTGTACAGGTTTACTAATATTCCGCTGTGGCCAGGAGCTGAATTCTTCCGGACATTGACACGCTCTCTTAACTCCTTCCTCTGGCATTCCGGTGCGGTCCGCCTTAAGCTTAAGACCCTCTCTACCCCAATGGAGGCGGGTGGCTTTGGGGCACCAGACTTCCTCAAGTACTGGCTGGCGGCTCAACTCCAGCATACTGCACACTGGTTCAACATATCAGACCCCCCACCCCATGTTAGACTGGAAAGGCTGTCAGTCAGCGATCGTGACATCCGATCTCTGGTGTTCATACCAACCCCTGCGATGCCAGACTCACTGGACCCAGCGACATGCACATCCTTGGCCTTGTCCAAAGCCTGGCAAATGTTGGGCATCACCCATCCCTTTCACGGTAACTTCCCAATTTGGAATTTCCTCCCCGGGGTCCCACGAGTTCCTCCCTCCGTGGTCCGCACATGGGCCGAGGCGGGTTATGAGCTGCTACGCGATATATTCGAACAAGGTAATTTTATAGAATGGCCCGACCTCCCGGCCCCCCTTAGACAGAAACCCTCCGTCTGGCTTCAGTACTCATCCCTACGTAGAGCCCTCAAGCACAAGTACACAGGCTTCCCAACATTGCCACCAGACGAACCTGCAATCACCGAGCTTTCCTCACCTGACCCAATGAGGGGCAAAATCTCCAGATTGTACACCTTACTCCAAACCAGATCATCCCCCACATTCCCCAAACTACGGCGCTCCTGGGAGACAGATCTCGGCCTCGAGATAACCGATGAACGCTGGTCCCACATGTGTGCACGGATCCACGCGGTGTCCTTCAACTCCCGGTTCAAACTGATCCAATTTAAGGTGACCCACAGGTACCACTACACCCCGACCAGGCTACACCACATCTCTAGCGACTCCTCCCCCAGGTGCCCTAGATGCGGCTACGAGGAGGCCGATTACATCCACATGATCTGGGCATGTCCTCGTCTCGCCCAATTCTGGTCCTCAGTGTGCTCCACTACATCGACCATCCTCGAATTTCCCTTCCTTCCATCTCCAATGAAATGCCTATTTCATGATTTCCCTGAACTCCACCGCGACTCCAGGAAACTGGCCGGCCTTTGCATGCTAATAGCGGTGCGCACAATCCTACTCTGCTGGTTACGGCCTACCCCCCCCACCCACGCGCAGTGGCTCAAAGCAGTTACATGGGCCTCCGACACTGAAGAATCCTGGGCGGCCCAACAACCCGCCTGCTCCAGGCCTAGAGACATTTGGCAGAAGTTTCGCTCATTCATGTCCTCCACCGACACCGACTCAGATTCTGTATCTCCAGCTCCCTCTCCTAACTCAACCTCAGGGGGCCCCTGAGCTGTATTTCATTTACCTGTTATTTCGTTCCTCTATGGACCCCCAGGTGCTTATATCGTTACCTTTTCATTTATGTATCCCATTGATATGTATTGCATGTAATATGCCGATTACCCTGTTTTGCTTCCAAGGCTCTATTGTAATTCACCTGTTTCTGTGTTGCCAAGCTGAATGAATAAACAAAAGTTAAAAAAAAAAAAAAAAAAAAAAAAAAAACACTGCATCGACTTGCAACATTTTGACCGTTGCTCACTGCTGCATCTACAAAGAAGCACCCCTCTACTTAACACTAGCATTGCCAAGAAACATCTGTGGGGTGAAACATAACCCCTGGATGCAAGAAATAAAGAGGCCAGAGTCATTTGTGAATTTTCACCAAAATATAAGGCAAGCACAGAAATAAGATCAGACATCAGGCCCATTGAACCTAATCACAAAGGAAAGAAAGTGGGCCTCAATCCAAAAATGCGAAGATGTGCACAATGCATTTCAGGAAGAAAAAGGAAGACATGTGGCCGACAAATACATGGAGAGCTGCACTGATATTTCAAGAAACCGCAGTGCACAGTATCTTCGATGGATTACCAGATTGTGTTCCAAGCAGCTAAAGTAAAACTCGCCTACATGTAAAATAAATTTTAAAAAGTCATTTTCGTTTTTCCCTCATCCAAACTGACAATCTGCTAAGTGAAATGCTCACCAAAACCACAAAAGGTGTGAATATGATGTGCTCCTCTAACAGCTGTATGCAAGGGACAACTTAGAAGTGACACTTCTATATATGCTGAAACTGTGTGCCTTATAAGAGGTCATTTAAAAGTGAAATTGTGTGCGAGTTTAAAAGGCAATTTGCGGCTGGGTGCATGAAAGGCTATTTCTTCAGAAATGAAACTAACCTCCAGCATTCATCCCTCTGCCGCCTTGAAGACCTGGCCTGGGTGTCATCAATCAAAGCCAGTACTTCATTATATACAAAGAAATGCAATGCTTTAGATGGAAAATGTGGTGGGGAACTGATCAGCCATGTCCGTTCTGGCAGCCCTTGTGACCTCCAGGTCACAAGTCCCATATAAAGTGCATTAGTGTGGCCATTAGGCATTGAAGGGGGAGGTGAAATCTAAACACAGTCCTATCTGCTTATGTCACATCCCTGAAGAGAAACGAAACTCGGGGAGCAAGTGTGGAGGCCAGAGATACAAAGGTTGTAAAATTGCAGTTGATTAAAATGGGAGAAATACATTTTATCGGAAAACATGGGCAGCGTACATGTCATAATGTTAATTCCAGGCTTTTATTAAAGGTGACAGTAACCCCTTCTAACCATGCTAAAACAATTTTGGTGGCATACATACACTAAAGTTATTAATGAAAATGTAATTTGGGCCATCCCTTGATTCCAAGAGAAGCGAAAGTTGGTAAAAGCATGCCAGTAATAATTAATATGACTGTAAAGTGGTATCGTTTTCACCGATATTGTTCCTGAGTAAATTTTTATGTATTTATGTGTTTATGTTTACATTTGTATAGCGCACCAGGTACCCTAAGGCTTAAGGGCGCTGTGAAACTTAAAACAAGCTTCAAAAATGAAGAAAAACTATCTCTGCACAGGTAGGACATGCAGACTCCAGACTAGTCTCATCTGATTCGCTTTAAAATCTAGTTCTTATAAATATATTCATACATGTAAAGAGTTGGGAATTTAGGGTACTTTCCATGTTGTGAGATTTCTATATCCTAAAGCATGCCAAGCCCAGCTGTCAAAGTGAGATGATGAAGCGCTCTCCTCCCACAGCTATCCCAAAGCACACCCCATCCCTTTGTCCTATCAGCACACAGGTGGTAGATGGGTAGTGAAGATTACCCAATTCCTTTCGCGACAATCATGACAAGTTAGTTTTGTAATTTGCCCTATAAATAAGCCAGTTTGCATCAGAACTGGACTTCTTCCAATAATTCCAAGAGGTAACTTGCTGCTAAAATCTGGCTGACAATATCTGAGCAGAGAGGCCTAATTTTGCATTGGAGACAGGAGTCGTGGAATCCCATTTTTTTGTGTGCGTTACCAACTGTAAATTGTGTGAACTTTTTTCACCCGATATTCTCAAGAAATATGCTCTAACATGCACCTTTTCAACAGATTATTTTAAACATTTTCTCAGGAGACACACCAGATTTTCACTACATTACTTAGGATGGCAAATCTGCTCATCAATCATCAACTACAAAGGGCAATGCACTAAACAACCTAGAGGAGGCTAACATCACTAAGGAACTCACATCCGTTACCACCCTCCTAACAGAGACTTAGAACTCACCCCTAACTCTCACTGAACCTTACCATATAGCAGCTGCTAAAACACCTGTTCCCTCTACAAAGGTAGTGGCCACCAATACTCAACTCACGCACGTTACGGAAAATGCACTGCTCATCCTGGCCAAGCTGGATAAAAATACCCCTGTGTCACGGGAATTGCTAACTGCACTTCTGCATTTGCAAATTCAAACCCTGCTTGGCCCAACATTTACCAACCCGCTCCCCTTGCCAATAGAATCACTGAGTACCCCTGCCTATGTATTAAAAATAGGACTATGATATGATAGGTTATTTATAATGCGCTTAATACCCAGAGATTTCCAAGCGCGGACCCTGGGATCAAACCTGTGTTGCTCCATGTCATCTTGTTTCCAAGGCGAGCACATTGCTACTGAGCTATCCTCCTGAGAGGATGAGGATGCAGGATGCAACAGAAAATGCTTTTCTGCCCATATTGGCTTCCCTTGTTTCCCATGCTAGTAGAATTACTTTTGATCACCACGCCTATGACAAACATATGCTGCCCCAGCTAATCCGATCACACCTGTTGCCCAAGAAAACAATGTTACATTTGGTGCACCAGATTCTGAAAATGTATTTACTTTTCTGCCAAAAATGGCTCTATCCGTTCCCTTTACTAGTGTAATGACAGTTAGCCAATTATGGAAATACTCACTCCGACTCACCGAAATTGAGCCTGCTCACCCCATTAGACAGTAAAATGATTGCGAGTACCCCTACCCTCAATTTGAAACATGGTCATGATAACGTACATGATATCCAGACAAAGGGACCCCGTCTACGCCCTATGTTAATGGATCTACTCATACTGGACTCATCTGCAGCCTTCGATTTGGTCAATCACCAAATCCTTTGTCAGCACCTGAAATCTGCTGCCCACTTCTCCGACAATGCCACTAATTGGATTAGGTCATCCCTAGACAATTGGCACATGAGAGTATTTTCACCTACTTCCTCAGCAGATCCTACATCAGTCCCCTGCGATGTCCCTCAAGGGTCCTGTGTATCCCCCACACTCTACAATGTATGCACCAAACCGTTGTTTGATGTGCTTGACTATCTGGGTGTCACCTACACTAATTATGCGGATGACACCCAGATACTCATTCCCATCACTGGTGATTACATTGCAGACTCCAAAGCTCTGAATGACATTTGGCAAGTAATCCAAGCTTGGATGGCCCCACACGAGCTTTGTCTCAACGATAAGACAGAGCTCCTCATCTTGGGTACACAACAGAGACTTAACAAACTGAACCCATTGTTCAGCTCTTTCAATATTGATGGCAACTCCATTAAAGTATCCAAAGATACCAAAACTCTAGGAATCTACTTAGACTCCACACTCTCCCTTTCTAGACAAACCAATGCAGTTGGTGCTGCCTCGGCTTCCACTTGCAAGTTGATCACCTTGGCCAGCACACTGGTTATGTCCGAATTGGACTATTGTAATGCAATGTACCAAGGCACCAACCAGCGTAACCTCAACAAACTCCAGATCACCCAAAACAGTGCCATCAGAGCGGCCCTCAAGATCCCTAGATCAGCTCACATCGCAGAAACTAGGAAGAACCTTCATTGGCTCTCAGTCGCCCAAAGGATATCTCTGAAAGCATTGGCCCTTACTTACAAATGCGTAAATAACCACGCCCCCCCCCCCAATCTACCTAGCCTCGCGCTTCACTCAGTACATTCCATCGCGGTCACTAAGATCCGCCCAAACTCCAGGCCTCACGATCCCCAGATATAAGCTTCAAACACCCGGAGGTGTTAGCTTCCCAGTCCTGGCTGCTAAACTCTGGAACACCTTGCCACTTACCATTAGAAATCTACCCTCACGGAACCTATTCAAACACAAAGCCAAGCTTTGGCTATCCACCACACACAACCAATTATCCTCTTGAATATGTGTACAACATGATTCTCTGCATGCCCGCTGGGACTCTGTACTGTTCTCGCACTCTACTGCTCTTGCTGATGCATATGAAGTCTTGGAACGTTAACTGTAACTCTGCCACAATTGTAATTACACTTTTGAATATATGTCATTCCTGTAATTACTGTTGAAGATATGCGCCCGGTTGCCTTCAGGCCTGGCTGCGCTGTACAAATAAAACAAATACAAACTACCAGGAGTGCCCCTGCATATGCAAATTTAAATGCTGCTTTGCCAAACGTTATGCAACCTACTTCCAATGTTAGAAAATGTTCTTGTATGGCCCCTGCCTATGATAATATATGCACTGATTTGCATAATGTGATCCCACCTGATCCATATGGTAGTAGAAACACCTCCAGGGCCCTCGCTCCTGCAAATACACACCCTGTTGATCCGGACCTTACCTGTGACCATCACACTGGCCACCTTCTCTGACGCCAACACCAAGAGAAATATCCACCAGCCTATGGCCATCGGAAATGCACCCGACTTCCAGCCTAAAGTGAAAGCCCTCTGCTCATCCCACAATGAGAAGGCCACAAACAGGATCTCCATTTCCACGAGCACAGACCGTACTCCTAGCAAGCAAACTAAAATTACCAAAAAACCACTCCTCAAAACCTACACACCATCAATCCCATTGACGGTAGAGCCAACACGGCCTCACCCTAACATACAACCACTGCTCAAAGGAGCAGTAATCAACGCCTGTTCGATTATGGCCTACAAACTCGACATATCGATCTTATCACTTCTAATAAGTTGCACCTCCTGGCCATCACAGAAACCTGGCTGCACGCAGAAGCAGGCCCTGCGCTCTCGTTAACCATCCCAGACAACTAAACTGTCTTCAGGAAAGGGGGTAATGGGTGGGTTGCGGAGTAGGCATCATCGCTAAATACTCCCTGCCTATCCGAGTAATTAACAACCCACTCTCGCACTCATAGGAACTATCAGTCAAATTGACCCTATCCAGTACCGCTACTATTACCCTTCACTTCTTATACAGACCACCAGGCCCACCACTCTCCTTCGAGTAAGATACTTTACACCTCCTCTCAATGGAGGCTAAACCTTCCTCGAAAACCTTCCTCGAAAATAGACTTCATGGGGGATGTAAACCTAGGCTTTAATAACCTCACAAACCTCAATGCACTGGCTTTAGCCAACTAACTAGAAGCCTTAGGCTTTACCCAACATATCTTACACCCCACCCATGACATAGATGACGTACCCTCTCTGGCTGGCAGACTTCAACATTATCATTTCATCTAAGATGCAATGTCCATGGTCAGACCGCAATGTGATTTCCTTCTGCATCCCTTTGTGCAATCAACCCCTGACCTCTACACCACCCCTAGTACCCTCCATCATCAAAAATATTACACCATCAAGCCTACTCCCGCTACTAGATGCTCCAACAGCCCACCTAACCTGGAGTGATGACCCCAATACAATGGTTGAACTATACAAACACTGACCCCTCCGTGCTATCGAGAAAGTAGCCCCCCCTGAGTAATCAAAAGCCTAAACCGGCAGCCCACCTCAATGCTTGGTTTACACCTAACCTCAAAGGCCACCGTTCTACAAAAAGAGCAGCCAAGACCACATGGAAAAATCACCCAACAGCTGCAAACAAAACTATTTTCTCCTCCATGGCAAAATCACACAAACAGGCTATAATCAAAGCCTAAAGAAACACATACAATGATAGAGTTGTCAGAGCTAACTCAGGTAAGCGAGAGTTCTTTGCCATACTGCACGAACCTGAAACACCAGTTCAGCCCACCAATAGCTGTCTGAAGGGCGCCACTTGGTGCAACAACATTCAAAATGCTCTTTTAAATAAAATCCCAACCCTACAAGTAATAATCCAAGACAAGAAGAACTCACTAGCTTCCACCAAGGCTCCACCGTCCCCAAAGACCCTCATGCCTCCTCCCCACCTCAAAGACCAATTTGAGTTCAGACAGATTCCACTCCGACGTAATTAAAATCATCACAGGCTTAAAACCATCCAGATGTCAATGAGACATCTGCCCAGCCCCAGTCATCAAAGGCTGTGCAACATAGATTGACCCATTCATTACCTCACTCATTAACTCATCCTCCTACTCCGCCACTGTTCCAACCAACCTAAAAGATGCTTGGGTCCTACCCCTTATCAAGAAACCTACCTTCGACCCAAATGTGGTATCCTGGTATGATTGTAGCTAGTGCTTGTGTATGAAAGGGCCTCATAGAATGTTAAAGTGGAGCTGAGAGTGTTGGAGGCCTGGGGATTCTGTAGAGTGTCGGTTGGGACTGGGAGATGGACTGGGAACCAGGGCAGAGGCTTATTACCTACTCTCCTACCTTTCATTGACTATGCTATGTAACCAAGAAGAATAAAGCCCGTTTCCTTTTACACTTACCTGAGTCAGCCTGGTTCCTGCTCCCTGTCATCACTGGCTCAGGATAATTCACCAAACATACCTACCAACTGTCATATCACAACTGTCCCTTTCCTACTTACAACTTTAGATAGGGCTGCTTACCTACGGATCCAAAATTGTCTCAACCTTCTAAGAATACATCAATCCAGATTCCGACCAGGGCACGGAACGGAATCCGCTCTCCTAGACTTAAAACGTTCCAATAGATGAGATAAAAGACAACAGTAAACTAGCTGTCCTCCTGTTACTAGACCTCTCAGCCACCTTCAATCTGGTGGACCATAAAAGTCTATGCCAACAACTCTTGGAGGACACTTCTCCCCTAAAGCAATAGCCAGTCACCTTTGGAGTCCCTCAAGGCTCCTGTTTCTCACAAACCTCATCTTCACAAAGCCCCTCTTCGACCTGCTGGATTCCATGGGTATCTTCTACACCAACTATGTGGATGATACCCAAATCCTCTTACCCATCTCAGGTACCTATGACACAGACTCCAATACACTAGGTAAAATATACCAAGCCATTCAAGCCTGGATGGTGACACATTCCCTATGCCTCAATGATGAAAAGGCAGCTGCTCCTCATCAGCTCAGAGTCTCTATTAAACAAACTTGACAGAGACTATACATTCTTCATCATTGATGGTAACACCATCCTTGTCTCCAAAGAAGTCAAAACATTAGGGGTCTACCTAGACTCCTCACGATCTCTAACTCCAAGTCAACTAAATTGCCTCGTAGGCGACCTATACCACTAAACTAGTCAATGCCTGCAGATCCTTCCTTTCTGCCGATAGCTGTATCACAATTGCCAGAGTGCCGATTGTCTCCAGGTGTGACTATTGCAATGCCATCTTCGCAGGTTCTTCCAAGAGTAACATAACACAATTACAAATCATTCAAAACGATGCAGTAAGAGCAGCCCTTAACATACCCGATAAAGAGCACATATCACAGGCGAGAAAAGATCTTCACTGGCTGATGGTGCAAGAACGCATCCTGTTCAAAACTCTCACCACAACATACAAATGCCTCTCAAACACGGCATCAAAATATTTAGCCAGTAATTTCACCAAACCACAGTCCTTTCGACTAACCAGGTCCTCCCAGTCACACTTGATCTCCATCCCTAGATTCAACTACAAAGAGCCGGGGGTAACAGTTTCCCGGTAGTTGCCGCCAAACACTGGAATGCCCTTAAGAAGCGAGCCATCATACTGGACTTTCTGCAAATGTCTCAAGACATGGCCGTTAACACAGGACCTATAAATGAACAACCCTGCATGCAATGTATGCATGTAATTCATGTAACTGTATCCTGAAGCTGTCTTTTCATCTGCAAAGCTGCATCATAAGAATTATTCACAAAATGCGCTTATTGTAACCAGCACTTTGATGCCTTCGGATTTGGTACGCTATACAAATGTCAAATGAATAAAATAAAATACAAATGCTTGCTAGCGCTAATATGTGGAATATGTTAATGCCCCTGCACGAAAGATATTCCCTTGCCACCACTGACCTTGAATTGTTTACAACGCCAGTGTCCCTTCAGGCGCCGCCCAACCCGCTGGCACAAAAAGCTGCATCGGCTTCTGTCGTGCACATGATATTACTGGACGCACACAGTGGCAGCTGGAACATTTAGGAGCGCCAGGGGCCAAGCACTACCCCACCTTCTTTCTATGCTAGGAGTAAGATGTAATATTTGATTTAAAACCTTACATTTTTCATCTTATCCGGTCCGCAGCACGAACATAATCATTCTTGGGCAGGAGTAGTGGCAACGGCTGTGCCAAGAGTCTATAGAGTAGAATACGCTTCTTAGAGGAGCTTGGGGAGCCCTCCTCATCAGGACTGATGGAGGGGCCCACCTCATTCTGTGTTACACCATTGGGCGGTGCTTAGAAGTGGGAGGGGTCTGCCATAAAGTACTATATAAAAACCTGATCCTTCATTATACTTTGCTACATCATATAGATTCTGAACCTGGATAATGATTGGCACACATGCTAGTTTGGCTATTCATGTTGCCATGGTATCGGGAAGGTGGTCAGCCTCCATCTTGACACGAGAGCTTGCAGCCTTTCAACCAAGGTGGCCTGGCGAGTTGGATGCAGAAGGCACTTGGTGTGATCGAAAATGGGCATGTTAAAATTAACTGCATCTTAAGTGGGTTAAAGCTTCCAACTCAAAAACAGCAGTCAGAGTTGGACCAGTCAGGGCGTCCTGGGCGGAGAGACCAATGGCCTTGCGATCTTTCTGTCACTACTTTTGGTCAACCTCTATAAATCGGGAGTTAGGGAGAATAATCCTTGATCCACACACTGAGATTACCCTCTTACACAAAGTCACTTGACTTACTCGGTCTTCTGAATTTATTTATTTATACCGCGCTTTAGCTCGTAGGCATCAGGGTGCAAGAATACATTGGTGTTTGCATTTCTGCAGGCTTAGTGTTTGAGAGTGCTCCGTAGTGGCAATATGGTGACAGTTTAGCACGAAAGAAGCACACAAGAACAAATGCATACACTTATTTGTGAACAATGACAAATATTTGAAGGTTTGAGAAAGACACATGACAAGTACCATTTCTAAGGTCCCTTTTATTTTAAAGATACCACCTTTATCTATGTCATCAATAGGCCTGGACTGTGAAGGTGTCATGCGTCCCGGTTCCTGGAAGCAGTGCAACTGGTTTCGCTGGGGCGCCCACTGAATGTTCCTTCACGTATCTCCCTGCGGTGTGGTGGCGTGCTAGTCTTTTTCTCACTCGACGGTGCGCGGCTGGCTGGGAGGTACATTATTCTCTTCCTCCCGACTAGCCGTGTGTTGCAACATCGGAGACTCGCTTCCGCTTTCTCCTGTGCTTGCGTTTCAGTGCTCTGTGTACCTTTCTCCGGTGCGGGTTCCTTCTTTCAGTCCCCGCCTCTTTGTTTCTCTTCCTACGCTCGCCTTCCCTTCTCTCTGTCTGGCATTCTTCTTGCCGCCGCTTTCTCACTCTGCCGCCCCTTCAGCTAGTTTCTGCCTTTCTTATCCTTATCTACCACCCTTCCTTCTTTGCTTCCGGTACTTTGTTCTTGGTCGCTTCTCCCTCCTCTTTCCGTACTGGCGACCATTTCAATCAACCAACTAGCTCCTGATTGCTGTATGTGGATACAATTTACCTGGCATGGAGTAATCCTTCTCAGAGCTCCTGCTTATTTTTCGCCACCATCACGACCAAAGAACAAAGACAAAGACTTACGGACAACAGGGTTTTTTCTGCCGAAGGCTTTTTCCCCGAGATTTTGCTTGTCTCGGTGGAGAGGCCACAGGGCTACAGCTCACAGGTGGCCACTGTGGCTTCCAATTGAGACAGGTTTCAGATATCATCTCAGCGTCTGTAGAGAGAGCCCAGTCCACTACAACTCGGATACCAGTTCCACAGGTGAGGAACCTGAGGAGGGCAGTGGGTCAGAAGAGACTGAAGTGAATATTGACAGTTTTGACAGAAGGGCTTAGTCTGTGGCACAATCAAACACTCGAAGTTCCAGAAGCACCAAGTTTGGACCTTTAAAGATTCTAAAGCAGGTATTAAACATTCACGTATCAGAGCAAATGTGATTGTTTAAAAGTAATTTTCATTTTAATTCTTAAATACCTTATTTGTTGCCGGTTTTTCAGTCTCAAATTATGTTCCTTCCCGCCGGCTCACTTTTTCTTTAGTGCGAGTCTGGACCTTTGCCTTCCGTCTCTGGTACAGGACACACTCATCACACACTCATCACGGGGAAGGGACCCACTTTTTGACCTAGTTTAGAATGGCTGCTCCAAAGCTGTGTAACTCGTTATTTGTGTACAAGCTGCAAAAGAAAGTGAATAAAACAAATCTGAGTACGCCATCAGGACCCATGCTTGATTCACACTGGTACTACACATTTCAATGAAGCGCCCCTCCCACCCCCATTCGCTGGTGGTGAAAAACCTTTGGAGAAATAAAAGCTGCTTCTCAGCTGTGAAAGTTGGGGATCTCGATACCTAGGATATGGCTCAGAACCTTGCGCTTCAATCCCAGGCAGTTCACTAGAAAGGTGTGAGTGCATCGGATGGCGACACACCATTAATGTGTGCGGTTCACACTTCTATTATACACCTGCACTGAGCGTGGATGATAAGACTCTTCAATGGTCAGCCCCCATCCCCTGCCTGTGGGGTCTCTAATGCCATGTATTAAAGCGGAGATCTCCAAATTCGGGTCACAAATAATTTCATATAGTGATTTCCAAATCCAGTGGTTATCCTGTGAAGCTACTGTGGCCGGAGCTACCAAGTCCCACACTTGAGGTACCATGATTTAAAGCTTCATGGGACCTATGCTCTCAACATGCTCTTAGGGTTCCGAGCTCTGTGAGACCCATGAGCTGATGAGCATGTTATCTACACACACACAGGCAAAAGCGTTAATTTACCCCAAACTAAACCATGCTCCTCGTGCTGCGGCAACAAGGATGCTGGTTCCAGAATGTGTCTGCACTCCCAACCTACAGATTGTTTATTAGCATTTCATAAGCCACCACCCACGAGCACAGTTACTTCACAGCACCTCCAAAGGGGAGGGAAGATGATCTTTTTAATAGGCTTTTCAAACACACAGATCATTAAGTGCAGTCGGAGGGCAGAAGCAACCTCATGCCAGATGCAATTATTGCAAGTGGTCGAGTTAAGGGCAAGTGCATGGAACGATACAGTGAATACAATGAAGGATTAAGAAAATACAGGCCACAGAAATACGTGACTATCAGGGTCTGAGGGCAGCATAGCCATACAAGGAGAGTTATCAAGACTAGTGGAGAATAACCTCAGATTAACAGCCAAAGTAACAGTGCAGTCTACTACCAAGACTCCTGAACAGCTGCTCTGGCTAATCCTAAACCCACTTCAAACCAACTAGCCAACTCACCACTAAATCTCTTCCACTACACACACACACACACACACACACAGGCAGACAGACAGACCACCACGTGCAGCACATTTTATTATGCACCAAAACCAAATTAAATTTGACAGCCAAGGACTGCGCTCCATTGCGGACTACCTGATTAATGCTCTATAAATCCCATACTTATGCATACGAATGCCAAGCCTCACATTTCTAGCTCCATCACAACCCCCCGCCCCAACTCTCAAGCCAGCGTGGAACCCAGTCTTGCAGCATTGTGATGGACTAGATCTCTGGCTCTTCTTTCCAGATAAAAGCACATACTCAACCATACCGGCACTCATGACTCTGGTTCTGATGGCACGTATTCAAAATCTCCCCGTCATCGCACGCCACCTCCAGCCGCATCTCTTTTCTTGCAGGGTCACGCACAGGTAGCTCTGCTATTTGCGGCCTGGGACTACATTGTTATATCCCGATGAAATTTGCCATGTACAGTTGTTGTCCATAGCAATATCATGGTACGTTACCATGTGATTCGTCAAGCACACAGACTTGCCAGGGTAGTTTCTTGCCACGCAGAATGATGCGGAGGCAGATAGATGGGTAATTAGCAGAAAGAGAAAAGGAAAGCTTTAAGAGATTTCTAGAAAATGGCGAGATTGAATAGAGAGCGAAGTTAGAATGGAAGATGGTGATATTCCTTTGAAATCAATGCCATGAAGTCTATACCAAGACAATCCTGAGAAGAAGTTAATGAGGAGTGGAGCAGAGCAGGTGAAGAGTATTTGGTGAGCTGAGTGAGGAAAGAAGAGCATGACAAACAGAATTATGAACCATACAGACCATCTTGGGAGGATAGCTCAGGGGCAACGTGTTCGCCTTGGAAGCAAGACGACACGAAGCAACACAGGTTGAACCCCGGGTCCACGCTTAGAAACCTCTGAGTATTAAGCACATTATAAATAACCCATCATATCATATCTTAAAACGAATATGTAAGAGAACGGTAACCCCATGAACTGCTTTATTCTAAATTATGAGCAGGAATGGGAAGGCCTCAATATAGTGCATTTCCCTAATCCAGGAGGGACTGAACTAAGGCGCTCATTGCCGATTTATATTTTAAGAGCTGCATGCCACAGGACGCTTCCCCTGAATAACTGCACAACTTTGGACAGAAAATTGGCCTGGCAGGTCTTATCAGTATCATTTGTAACTGAAGTAACTTTTGGGGAGATGGACATATAACTGTTTGACTGAAGGCTAAGCCATGGTCAAGGATGGCTAGCAGAACATCTGAAAGAGGGGAAAATAGATATATTTCTTGCCAGCCAGTACGGATGGTGGCAGCATTCACCACCTAATCCAACTAAGCACCAAAATGAATATGAGAAAACTGGCCTAGCAAAATTGAATCCATAGAGGCATCTGGTAGAGAAATAACCGAGAGGTCTGTATCGGATAGGCGTAAGGCAACCGTGTTGGTACGTGCCACGCTTGTTTCCTTGAGAGAAACTGACTGGAAACCACATATGTGACAGGTAAGGTCACTAATAATCTCCTTCATCAAAGAACATAATAGCCGTATCAGTTTGTGCTTTTGACTTGTTCTGTGCTTTTTGTAGGCATTTTCTCGCACCTCATAGACGAGACCTGGTTTCACAGAAGCCAGAGCAAGTGTGTATGGTTTACCTTTGCAAAGCAGATACCGGATCCGAGCCAGCATGGGTCCCTACTGCACTGTGATATGCACTGTGATATCTCCAGATGGAGTAAGCACACTTGGCTACTTCTGAAAGGTAAGCCACATTTTGCTGTGACAACACACCTGCTAAAGTTAGTATGAAATAAATGATCAACATGTAAGCCACAGATGGGAGTCAGAGTTAGGAAATATGCTAACCAGTCAATCACATACTGTTGCTTCCAGCAGCCAACGCGGCAGACTAGAGTTATTTCACACTTAAGCATAGGGAACGCAGCATATGGCCTACTGCTTGCTTCTCTTGGACAGGGAATGCAGCGTATGGCCTACTGCATGCTTCTCTTGGATATGGAATGCACTGTGTGGCCTACTGCTTGCTTCTCTTGGATATGGAATGCACTGTGTGGCCTACTGCTTGCTTCTCTTGTATTGGGAATGCAGTCTATGGCCTACTGCTGGCTTCTCTTGGATAGGGAACATAGTGTATGACCTACTACTTGCTTCTCTTGGATAGGGAATACAGGGTATGGCCTACTGCTTGCTTCTCTTGGATAGGGAATACAGTGTATGGCATACTGCTTGCTTCTCTTGGATAAGGAATACAGTGTATGGCCTACTGCTTGCGTCTAATGGATAGGGAATATAGTGTATGGCCTACTGCTTGCGTCTAATGGATAGGGAGTATAGTGTATGGCCTACTGCTTGCTTCTTTTGGATTGGGAATACAGTCTATGGCCTACTGCTTGTTTCTCATGGATACGGAATACAGTGCATCACCATACACTACTGCTTGCTTCTCTTGGATAGGGATTATAGTGTATGGCCTACTGCTTGCGTCTCTTGGATATGGAATATAGTGTATGGCCTACTGCTTGCTTCTTTTAGATTGCATACTCCAGTCAACCCACGCAAAGTACATATTGCGAGTGTCAGTGGTGCAAATCACCAGAGTACGTGCACTTCTGCTCCCAGCCCGCCTCTGACCTCCTGTACAGGCAGCGTGACAGTCACCAGTTTCAGTTCGACATTGACAATGCCTCGTGTTAGTACTGTCGCCGGTGACATGCACTTAAGGATAGAAGGATTTCTCTTGTACCAGCGAATTGTATGTGAAAAGAGCAGGGCTGTTTATAAGCAAGGGAAAACCACACATCTTTCTCAGCAGCATGATCGAGTATACACGAAACCAAAAGAGGGAACCTATGAATTACATTCTGGCTATCAAAAAGGCCAAAAGGAGGGCTCGAAGAATAAGAGCCTTCTCAAGTGGTAAACAGGAAGCACCTATCTGTAGGGGCCACCATCTTCCTTTTAATAACCGTGGAAAGAAAATCTCAGTTCCTGATGCACTTTGTTTGCCAAAAGAAATATGCTGTCCCCTTGAAAGGCCAGCTACTTCCAGATTCAGAAACACAAATCTCCCTTTTCCCTTAGCTCTCTTTCACTTTATGTGAATGAGGCACAATGCCAAGAGCTTTATCAAAATTTGGAATGCAACTGGCTGTGCTACAAAAGATGCTGCTTTCAGCCAAGTAAAAATGCAGCTTACCACTTAAAGATGGGAGTTACAGCAAAATGGGACCATCCTGACAAAAGGTACATGTTGGTGTTACAGGATCAGCCAACCGTTTTACAAGCGACTTACACAACACACCTCTTGCTGACTTCTTCTACAGGAGGAAAGAACAGCATTCCCTGCACGTAGGGCCATATAGGAATGGCCCTTACAAGGTACAGAACTTTCCGCTACATGTACCTGAAAAGCGGACCCGTCGGCTCAGCTGGCGGCTCTGCTTAGAGCAGCTCTAATGCTTCCTAAGTGATTCCCACAAGAACTTTCTAGATGCAGACTCCAGATAGCCGATGCCTCATAGCCCCCTCGTATAAATGCAATTACAGTCTGCACCCGCCACTATGCCGAGCCATGCTCCTACAACTCATCATTACAATACCGTACACAAGTCACAACAGGAACCCTGTGCTTCAAGCCTTTTTCTCTAAAAGCTGTAAAGCACTAGAGAACACGGCCCAACACCACAATTTGGAAGCTCACAAATCTGCACACATGCATCCTAATTGTACTCCATGACCTCCAACATTCTGGACTTCGGTCCTCCGAGGGCGTTTAGGTGGGCGGCGCTTAGGCCAGGTGATCTAGATTCACTTGCACCTGCTCCCCATCTGCAAAGGAAAAGAGGCTGGAGGGCTCCTTAAGTAGGGAAAAAGAGCAGCAACCAGAAAGGCACCAGGTGGGCGGGGCTTGCTATACCCATTTATTAATTTGCCGTTGCACCGGCTCTGGCAGTCCCTGACATAAAATATGATCGAATAATGCTACTGTTTTATCCCACGGTTCCCTTGTCTCAAGGTGCTGTTATTGAATCTCTTGAATAAAGGCAGCAGGATCTTCGTCGTCACCCATTTTCCTTGTCATAATCACGCACATGTCTGATGTATCAGGATATTGTACTCTAAGCATCCTCTTTCCGTCTGGGTCTGCAATTTTTAAATGGCACTCCATTGTGTGTCGTGTTTCTTGCCGTTACACTTGCATACCCTGCTCATCTCCAAATGTCGTCAGCTCTCTCCCTCAAGATAGCTGCTAGCAGACTGTAGTGATGGTCTGTGGTCTGTTCGGAATGCGGGGGCACGCGAGTCATTCACCCTGTGATGCTTCGGAGCTGGGCTCGCGTGACCCCGCAGTGACGGTTGGAGCCGTGAGGAGTAGACGGGCACGGCGGGCCCCTTACAATAAAAATTACCAAGTTCCCCTTCGTCACGCCTCCGCCTCAGTTCTTTCATTGGCGACGAGGACGAGGGTGCCCGCCACGACATCGGGCACAGCGGGCCACAGTGAACGTAGCGCGGACTCGCTGGGGCTGCCGCAGCGCCTTCCCAGCCCCTCCCTGCTCACAGGGCCTCGCTGACTCGGACGGCTGGAGGCCCGGGGCTGGGCGAGGCCGCACCACAGCTGGTGACACGGACCAGCATTCCTGGGCATAGGGCCCAGTTGAGAGCTGACCTCCCCTGGACGTCACATGAGGTGAGGAGGAGGGGAGGCAGGGGGCAGCAGATGACACAGTTGGACTGTGTCGACAAGGAACCTGGAGTGACACGCCCCTAAACAGAGGGAAAACAAGCCCGACAAGCCGAGAAGGTGCAGAGGGAACGGCAAAGGAGCCAGTCACACTAATAGTAGTGCACAAAAAAAAAACAGAGATAACACGAGTCTAGCCCTGATTCAAGGCAAGGCTAAAGCAGAGAGACAATTGTACAGGATTTTAAGGGCATTCATGACAAGTGTTAAGCCCTGACACTAAGTTAAGGAACCAAGAGGCCAGTGTACAGAGAACCAGTACGGACAAGCAGAATTTGTCTAGCCCACTGCAGCAAGGGAAACACTGCAACCATTATGGCGGCAGCAAGCATGGCCCCGCCCCCACCTTTCCTACCTGAGCCAGGAGCACCACCCATAAGGTGGGATAGGTGGAAGAAGATCTTTGATACCTACCTGATAGCAATTGGAGGCGATAAATTTGCAGCAGGAAGGAAAGAGGCGATACTTCTGCACAACCTGGGAACTGAGGGTCGCAGTGTGTATGATGGTTTACCTCAGCCACCTTTGGAGGGCCAAGGCGATATGGACCAGTACACTATAGCTGAGCGGAAACTATAAATCCATTTTGAAGCTAAGAAGAACACAACGTTTGAAAGGCACAAGTTTTTCCAAAGAGTTCAAGAGGCACAGGAGCCAGTAGAAAACTTTGTGGCAGCACTAAGGTCACTACGTCACACATGTGAATTTGGAGGATTGACAGACTCATTGATACAAGATCAGCTGGTGCGTTGCACTAGCAATATGAAAATACAAGAAAGGCTGTTAACTAAAGATGTAACTTTAGAGGTGGCAATGGAGATTGCAAGAGGAATGGAACAGACTCACAAGTACATGTCCACGATGAAGAGTGAGAAATCGGAGGGTGAAGTAGCAGCTGTGAGAGCATTTAAGAAAACTAATTTGAGCAGAGAAGTCAAATGCTACAAATGCGGAAGCAATCGCCACATATCTACAAGCACGCTTTGTCCAGCAAAGAACATTTTCTGTTTGAAGGGTGTGCAGAGAATCGGGGCAATTGCAGTGTATAGAGTCTGGTGCAAGAATTTTAGAGCAGGAAGAAAGCGCAGATGTGGCTCAAATGACCCAGACCAAAAACGTGCTGGAAGTGTCAGAACAATCCGGCAAGCGAAGTGCTCCGACTGACGTGGTTATGATGAATGGAAGAGTAGTGGCATTGAAAGTGGATAGTTGCTCCCCATGGACACTGATCTCAAGGAAAACATATGAAGTCTGTTTGCAAAGGAAGATAGAGAAATTGGAGGAGCACGGCATAGAACCATATGCCTTTGGAAACGTGAAGATAGACGTGCTAGGAAAATTCAAAGCAATGATTAAGTATAAAGGCAGAAGTTGTGAGTCGGACGCGTTTGTCACGAGAGAAGGATCGTCCTTGTTAGGCAGGAAGGAACAGCATAAACTTGGAATAAGGATATAGGCAAGTGCGGAAGATCCGGTTTCTGTAGCTGAAGTACATGATAAATGGGATGAAGAGTTTCCAGCAGTCTTTAAAGGAGAGTTGGGGATGGTGAGAGACTTTCAACATGAGATTCGTTTGAAGGAAGGAGCAGTTCCCAAGGTGCACAAGGTGAGGCCGATACCTCATGACCTAAGAGAGAGACTTAAGACTGAAATTGAATCTCTATTACAGAAGGGTATTATTGAAGAAAGTGAAAGTGCTGAATGGTTATCACCAGTCGTTGTGGCGGCCAAAGCTAATGGTGACATAAGACTTTGCGTTGATATGAGGGACATCAACAGGAACATTCTAGTGGACAGGCACCCTTTGCCGATAATAAGTGACAAGTTGTCAACTCTTGACAAGGCCCGACTATTTTCTGTGATTGATCTGTCTCAGGCTTATCCCCAGATACCCTTGAAGGAGGAGTGCCAACATTTGACAGCGTTCATTACAGTTTTTGGAACTTTCAAATATCGAAGGATGCCATTCGGACTTGCCTTGGCAGCGGCTGTGTTTCAGAGGATAATGGACAAAATGATGGAGGGTGTGAGGAATGTTGTGGTGTTCGAATATGACATGCTAGTATTTGCAAATTCTAAGGAGCAACATGATGAAGTTTTGAAAGAAGTGTTGGGAAGGTTGTCGGAAGCTGGAATGACTTTGAGAAGAGACAAGTGTAAGATTGCTGTAAAGAGAGTAGAGTATCTCGGACATGAGATCGATGAATTCGGAGTGAGACCAAGAAAAGTGGTTACAGGGAGAGGAGTCCGATGTGGAACTTAAGTTGATCAAAGAATGGACTGTGAGGGGATGGCCCCACAGGGAAGATTTGGATAAGAATTTTAACAATTCGTGGGAAGTTAAAGAAGAATTGAATATAAGTGAAGGCAGATTGAGAAGAGGTCGCTGTGTGATACCTCCGCTGGCAGTCAGGCAGACCCTTTTGGAGCTGCCCATGAGGGCCATCCAGGGGAAAGTGCTATGAAGAGGAAACTCAGGCAGAATTTCTGGTGGCCGCGTATAGATAAAATGGCAGAGAGGTGGGTGAAGGATTGCATGGAGTGCCAATTGAGTGACAAAACCAAGGTGACGAGAGAAACACCATTGAGCTTTAACACGGTGCCAGAGCAACCGTGGTCTAAGGTTGCGGTAGACATTGTGGGACCCATAACGGGGTTAGGTGATGGATTGAAATTTTTGTTTGTGTTGGTGGATTTCCACACGAAATGGATCAAATGGGAAGCAGTAAGAGGTCACGGCTAGAGAGCCGATTGTGTTCTTAGAGAAGAATAATGACAGAAAAAAGAAAAGAGATGAGGAGAGGGGAAGAGTTCAAGGCGGGGGTGAGAGTGAACAAAGAGGAAGTGCTCATGACAGTTCTGATGGTAGTGTTCAAGTTGAGAATGAGAATGTGGTTGAGCGAAATGTTGATGGAAATTCTGGTGGTTATCAGAGATTCAGGTCAAAACCTGTGTGGTTGAAAGATTATGCACCTTATTGATATATGGTGCATCAATATTGTTCTAATCGTATATGTAGAGATACAGATTTTTTCTAATTTAATATTTCGAAAGCTTAAAGTGATGTTGGCTCAACAGTTTAAAAAAAAAATATATATATATATTTCATCTTTTCTAAATGTATTTGTAATGTTAGGTCTTTCGGACTTTCAAATTTTGTTGTTCTGTAAGGAGGGAGGTGTGTAGTGATGGTCTGTTCGGAATGCGGGGGCACTCGAGTCATTCTCCCTGTGATGCTTCGGAGCTGGGCTCGCGTGACCCCGCAGTGACGGTTGGAGCCGTGAAGGAGTGGACGGGCACGGCGGGCCCCTTACAATAAAACTTACCAAGTTCCCCTTCATCACGCCTCCGCCTCAGTTCTTTCACAGACCTTGTATGTCACCCACTGATAACGCCATTCCCGCTGTCATTCTTTCTGACTCATGAATCCATTTTCCCACATCTGCAGTCAAATTAGGTAATTTACATTTCAAATTATATTTGTCAATTTGTGGCCACAGTATATATCATCGTGGTCATCCTCCCCTTTCTCTAATAATGAGAATTGTGTAAACCCTATTCCACAATCATACCCACCTACACTTCTCGTCAGGTGGGGCTAGTTTGGCTCATTCATCTCTGTCCTGGCAACGACCGTAATCTTCTCACATACAGCGGAGAGATATCCCCTGCACTACGTGATCATGCTTGTGGTCATTCGGAATATGGTGTCGGTTCTGGTGTTTCTTTTGGGTCTTCTAAATCTGACCATTTCACCCCTCCTTCTATGCTTGGGTATTTTGAAAAAAGATATGCCCCTTCTCTTCAGGTTCTTGTTTTCTTCCCCTTCTTCATCTGACATTATACCCCAGCTTGTATGGCTGTCGTACCTTTTCTCGTCATTGAGATCTAGACTACTTAAGGACAGCGTTCTATGCTCATCCATCATTAAGTCATCCAATCTACCTCCTGTTTCTTTCTTTAGGTAGAGATCCTTCGATGTTCCCTTTTGTTTTATAACCATCTTTCTCCCCCCATTAGCCTATATAAATCACCAATCCTTTACCCTATGCCTTCTGCCTGATGCTCATCAGCCCAGGTCTGTATTCTCAGTATCCCTTACAGCTCCCTGCGGGGCTGTTGTGACCCTCTCTCTTCTTCCCATCGTTCTCGTGCTTCGATTGGTACTATGCATCTATTGATGAGATGATCTATTTCTTCATCCCTTTGTCCCCTACTCATCCCTATTTCCTCTTCCCATCGCGTTTTTCTCTTGTTTCTCTTGCCTTCTTTGTAACCTATGTTCTTTCAATCTCTGTGTTTTTATTTCATCGCATTTCTTCTCCTCTGGTCTCTTTCTCTTGTTCCTCATAACTTCTTTGTTCACCATTTCGCATCCTCTTTTTCCATGCTCTCTCGCTCCTTTTCCTTCTTTGCCCGTTCCTCTCTTTCCTCTTTCTCGAACATCAATGCTTTTTCTGCCTAACTCGAATAATTTTTGTCCACCCATCCATTCGGTCTGCCTTATCGTCACTTCCTCAGCTCTGTCCTTCCCTTGTTTTTATCTCTTAGCTTCTTCCTCCATCTCGGTCTGTCCCTTTTTTCATCTCGCTCTTTATATTCATCGCTTGTTGACATATTTGCGTTCTTTCTTCCATGTTGTCTTCACTGCTGTAAGCGGCAAGCTTGTATGTCAGATTTATATACCATGCCACTGCTTTTAACTCCTTTAAATGATAGAATCTCTGTTTCTCAGTGTCTTGACTCTTATTTCCAGAAGGAGAAAGAGGAGCAGAGGGCGTTGCGTCCTCCACTTTAGGCTGATTAAGCATCCACTCCTTTTCGGGAGGTTCTTCCTTCTCGCTCCGATATATTTTCCATAGCTCTAAAATGGCTAACCTTTTCTGTAACTTCTTTCCTGTATATGCAGCACGTAGGTATGTTGTCTTGAGTCCACAGTATGAACATTCTATCAGCCGTGCCTTTTACCCCCTCAGCATGGTACTTCCCAATCTTGGATGTGTATCTCAGTAATGTCTGACACAAGTGTAGCCGGGGTGTGTCGCCCATAATGACAAGTCGTTTTCAACTGTCAATACTTACTGGTCTCTTTATTTCTTTCTTACTTAAATCAATTATACATAACAATTAAGTCGAGCAAGCACCATGAAATGCTGCCCATTACAAAAACATAATTTTTTAACCAATTTTAAAGGCTATACAATGATGTTCTTTTTATTCTTTTGTTTATAATTCTATCGATTCTTGCTCTCCTGCTGTATTATTATGAACACTCTAAGAATCTTCTTTTAATCATTATTTTTCTCAACCGTTATCCTTCTATGATTGACGTCAATCACTTGATTTTTACAGTCTGCTAACCAACTAGATTATTACTATCATTTTATGCCTCCCAATTTAAACACGATAAACGTTTTACGCTGACATATTTATAACCCCAAACAAATGTGCACTTTTTATTTTCTGCGATCACCTTTACTTTCTCTAGTAAATGTATCTCATCTCAAATTTACCTATTTTCGTTGACACACATTCTTCATCTCAGCCTTGCCTCAGAAATCACTAAAAATACCCCACTTGGAGTTTAATGTGTGGCCTTCTGTCCCCTTGGAACCAGGAACTGAGGTATCTCTCGCTCTCTGTTAACCCAAATCCTGTTACTATGTATATATTTACACTTACAATACAATCCCTCCCCTTTATTTGCCACTTTTGATGCTCCAATTACATCTGTCGCTCAGCTCAAGTCCCTCGGTATCGACTCTTCCTCAATTGACCACTTCGCCTTCGGGCCACAGAGCGCCAGCAGGGACCAGACAGGACATTTTTCAAAGGGGCCATGGGTGTAATTTTAGAGAGGACAAGGGTGTTTGTCCCTCCAACTTTTGTGGCCGACCATTTTGTCCCACGCATTTGGGAGGAGCCCCTTTAATTTAGATGTCATATCCCCCCAACATTTTGTGCAATGTTAATCCACTGAAAGGGGCACCTGCCGACGACTCTTTTTCACATGTGTGTCTTTTCTCTGTTCTCCACAGGAAACATCTTTTGGCTAATGGTGGAAGATGTAAAAAATCAGAGAGTCTGGATCTGGGCCAGGGAGACTGGATCAGAACCATCCACACCGCTACCAGAATTTGCAGTAGCACCTGGAGCATTCCAAGTGCCAGCCTGAATTAGCAATAAACAATCTCAGACCCAAATAACCAGACAGGCTCAATGAATATGGCAAAATACTACTTTATTATCAGCTCAAATAAAGTAGGGAAGCGTGGTGAGCAAACAGATCGCAGTTTACTCACTCTCATCTACATTTCAATTACACAAAAGCTTTATACCGTGATGTAAGTTAGGTATGACGTCATCCTACGTGGCAAACAGTAAAAACCTATTGAAAGGAGGGATTAGTTAAGGGAACATATATACCTATACTTCATTTAGGTGTTAGTAACATAACTGGCTGCCCCTTATCTGGTAGGCACACTTTGTACTACCTGTAACTACATATAATACAGATTCATAGCAGAATAACCACAGCGGATTGGCTTCTGCAACAATGTATAGTACACTGCTACATAGGCCCTCATGATTGGTTGGCATTCTCTCCCAACCTTGGACATTCGGCTCGTTAGCAGCATGCAAGCAAAACTAAACCCAGTTTAGGGGAAGAACATCAGACCACTGCGAAATGGGCCAATCAGCCAACCACCTCTAATCAGTTAGGCCCCAAGCCAAGGCTTCTTCTCTCTAGTTGACCTTGCTGACTGTTCTCTTCCATGGGACTCTTAAGGGAGTGTAGGTACATCGCTATCTTCAGTTGGTGCTTAACTAATAGGCCTTGTTTTCCAGTCATGAATCACGTGTGAGGAGACCACGACTTTATTCATTTTGACCACTTATCTAGTGCTATTTTATTCAATTATAATGGGTGCTATTATTCCTCTTGACTTCTGTAGACTTGGTTGTTCTGTCTGGAATATGCTTTCTGCATCTTTGAATGTTCAATACTTGGCACTTACAAATGTTCTCTCCTTTACTTAATCTAAGAGAAATATGTTGTGTGTATATAGCTTATCCTCTTTGACTCCCCCTGTGCCTTGCAGTTACCTCTTGATGTGGCATCCCTAATCTCAAGCTAAACAGGTAGTTGTTCTTCGCACAATGCTGTTTTCCAGTGCCTGTGAGCTCTGCAGCTATGGTCTCTCTCCTCAAGTTTTGTTGCTTATTATTTATACAGAGGCAACTTCCATCTTTTCATCATGGCCGCTTTACATGCGTCATACTTCTACTGCAGCAAGCTTCTATATTTCTCCTCTACCGTACGTTTCTGCGTATATACATTTACTAGTTCTATTCTCACATCTTCTTAGTGTACATGATTTTCTTCATATTCGCATAAATGTTTACTTTGTTACTACAGTTACATCTTCATTCTTTAAGTATTCACATATCGTTTCAGTTCATCATCGTGTCTTCTCTTTATGATGTCACATTACTCTGATCTGAATTCACTTACAGCTCTTCTGTATGCAGACATCCTTCCACCATGTCAGTGTGAGGGTACATTCGATACGGTTGTTAGAGTGCATCGTCTCTCGTATCTTCGTTGCGGTATTGGGATAATACCTGGTGTCATGCACAGTGTCTTCCTGTTATTCGTCCAGTATGACGGGGGTGAGGGCCAAGCACTTGAGATGCCGTGTACATCTGCCTCTCTACACTTCCTATTCTTTCCTTGAATAATTATTTTACTGTTTTTGACCCCACTTCTACTTTTGTAATCCCTTTGTTCAGAGTTTGTCTGCTGGGTTTCCCAGCTGGCAATCTATGTCCATTTCCTTTGTCACATTTCAGTATTGTACATTGTACCATATTACAATAATATTAACAGTGTGCTGGTTCCCGTTTCAGGAGGTAGTCACTGTTCAGTTCCTGATGGACCGTACAGGCTTTAGTCTTGTGAGTATAGTTTCCTTGTTTGTGCTATAGGGTCCAGACACAGACACCCACTGTTGCTGCTCCTTTCCATGAGCATTCAGAGTGGGGCTCTGTAATAGTAATCAGCTCAGAAGGCCAGAGTTTCCCTGAACCTGTGGGAAACCCTTCGCCCATTCTGTGTACACCCCAAGTGGAAACCTAACGTGTTTGCCTTACTTGTACTCCCTGCCCTTTTCTGTTCACTGCCTTTGTTGCCCGTCTGCAGTAGTTGTCTATCCTTTCTTGTCGGCAGGACTCCACACACTCCTGTCTCTGGTGCACTTTTCACCCCTCAGCTTTGTGGGCATGTCCCTGTCCGCAAGCCCCAGACATAGATGCTTTAACGGCTGAAGCAATGTAAAATTTTATTTGATTGTACGTATGGTCAGGAAGATACCTTACACTAAAAAGTAACTCATGTTAAAGACAAAAAGTTAAAAAATGAAAGCCACCAATAATTTGTCTCTAAAGAAAACATGCTATGTTTGTAAGCTTTATTATTATCCTTGGAGTGCTCATTTCAGATGAGCTGGTACATCTCAGAAATCTGATAATTAGCCTGAATTTGGCCAACAAAGGGGAGCTGCTGTGCCCCTACCACAAATACAGAACGTAATAGCTTTCTACACAGCTCCCATTCAGAACTTAGAGAGTTATGAGCCCGTTAACCTTATTAAATGCTTTTTAACTAATTCTTCAGGACCCATAACTCCAGGCACAGCCCTCGTGGAGGGTCTATACAGCTTAATAAAATGAACAAGTAATTTAAATCATGTTCTGCAGGTTTGCTGCCTTATGAAAACCTTTTACATCTAATATTAAAAGTGTCAACTTAGATTGAACTCAAAATGGCTGTGCAGAAGTCCGCTCTTATGTAAGGCAAAAATGTCCAGCCCCATTACCCATCACTTTGATCAGTGCTTAGAAGAGTTTATAGCCCATTTCTGTTGACCAACAACAATCGCCCAGTTTCTAAACTACAAGAAATACATTTAAAATGTCAGTAGTTTGCCCACGAAAGCCCCATAATCATACTTAGTAGAAATGTTGACTTTCAGATTAGTTTAACAATGTGTCTGATTGATCATAGGGTGCATTCTCAAATACAAAATGCCTATACAGGCCCCCTAATCCCTGGCTACAGGCCCCCTAATCCCTGACTACAGAACATATTAAACCCAGGATAATTGAGAAACAATACATTAAAACGATACTTGGTTCAACAGACTGTTCTTCTCAAAATAAAAGATGGTCACCATGATTAGTAAGCAGACCACACATATGAAGATCACAACATTTTTTAATATATAACAAACGCCTATTTAAACACAAATGATACATGCATTATCACTGGAAATACATTATCGATTGTAATTTCAGAACCATGTGTCAATCCGAAAAAACGGAGACAGATTTCGACTTAATAGAACACCACAGATCACAATAGAAAACCATGGATCATATATATAATAAAAATGAAACATTAAAATTCCTAATTAATAATTCATAAATAACGGAATTATGCATGAAGTGACCGAAATGTAACCCATATCTCAGGATAAAAAAATCTGGTGATCAACATAGAGAACCAAGTCTTAATGATAACTTCTTCAATCCATTTGCAACGTTACCTATTTTTATGATTGGGAGAGTAGCTTTGACGAAGAGGATGATCCTTTTGAAAGGACTGCACTGATCGCCCATCCATTCTCTCATGCATCACTCTATACAAGCCTTTGGGAGACCGTTGGTGATGTCACGTCCATCAGAATCCTTCTGTGGTGCTTGAAAACCCAGCATATGACGAATACTGAAGGCCTCTTAACTCCTCTCTCGCCCTATATCTCAGGGTGGGGGCAGAATCAGAATGAACTTTGGGTAAAATGCAGAAGTCGGTTTGAGTCGGTAGCGGCCTCATTTCAGTTTCACTCCAGTTTATGTGTGCGTAGGAGGTGCGGCTTGACTGTGACAGAGAGAGGGTCCCTTTCTCTGAACCTCGAACGCGTGATCGAGAGTTACTGGGGATCGGTGTGTGTCGGGTGAGAGAGCCGGGCAAAGCCAAGAATAACTACGGGGGTGAAGGAAGAGGCTCTGCAGTGAAGAGGCAGTAGCAGGGTGAGCCGCAGAACTGTGCGTCTTTCGTTTGCCGTCTGTCAAGGCATTATTATGGCCTGTAGTTAAAGCCACAAAGGTATCCAGAAGTCTGGTTTACCGGTGTGGAAGTCTTCTCTTTCGTTCCCTCTCTCTTTCCCTTTCCCTCTTCCCTCCCCCCTCCCCCCTTTAGGCCTCACCCGCCGCTTGCACTATGACAGGTTGCTGGTAAGAGGCGCTGAGCTGCTGTGCTGAATTGTGCCATTGGAACGAGCATTTGTGACGCCCATAAACTAATTGGGTCACGAATAGAGGCCTACGGCCTGAGTGGAGTGTCAATCCCTTGGGAGACTGTGGAGCCTTGTCCGCTTTGATCCCTTTAGCGAGTAGCCCTCAACTGCACAATTTTCTTTATAGTCTTGTTATTGAAAGCACAAGGATTAAAGAGAAAGGAAGAAGAGAGAAAAAGGGGAAAAATGAATTCTTTACTCTTGGCCGCGGTGCCAGCAATATTACACGTTGATTCCCCTTGTTGTGGAGTCTCGTTCCGGTATTACGCCACTTGGAGTCTCCGATGGGTTCCTTGTAGCCATGCAGCGTAAGCTTCCTTTGCTAAAAACAGGTATGCCTTCATCCTCAAAAGTACTTGGCAATCCCTTGAACCTGTGTTCTCCAGTTCGCAATGGACTAAAACGAACCTTAAATATGACGAGCTTGACTACCTCAAGCCGGCAGCCTTCAAAAACAAAAAAATCCATCCCGAGAACTGAAATCCGTGCGGACATTCGCAAATATTGTAAGGACTTACATCCAGAGCTTGACTCACTTTCCGAACAACAAACAGTTGCGCATAATCTTGCTACAGTGTCATTGTCCAAAGTTCAGTAAAATTCGAACGCGTCTGCGAAAGCCTCCGATTTAAAGTTTACATCAGCAGATCTGCCAAAGTCAGTCTCTCCTTTTACACATACTCCTCCTACAGATAGCATGTTATTGAATAATGTGACTAATTTGCCCACCGACAACAGCTAGAGAGTGAACCGGTAATTATTGATATCGATGCTCCCTCTTCAAGTTTTAGTAATGAGACTACCCATCACAATTCATCAAAGTCTCCTGTCCTTTATTTAGACACGAGTCATTCTTCCATCAGTTCTATAGCTTCGTACACCGCTCCAACTCCACAAAAGAGATATGTCGGGAGCCCACAGGTCTCCCCATCTAGATTCAATATCAAAAGTACTGGAGGTCACCTTTACCACCATGACTCTAGCCTTACAAACTATGACCAAACTGTTTGAATCATTACAGGGAAGAATTAGCATACAACACTCACAAATGGAACAAAATCTTTTTGTGGCAATCTGAGACGTCTATTTTTTGCAAAAGAAATTAGAATGACCCACCAAAAATGTAAAAGGTTGTTCGATGTTTTTGTCTCGGTGCTCTCAAACAACTCCTGAACTATCCTCTAATGTGCAAAAACAGTCTGCGGTTCGTATGATTCATGGGCCTATTCATGAAGTTAGCACTAAAACAAGGTCCATTGAGGTGCAACCAGATACAGTAAATATTCACTTAGTTGAATCTCAAAATACCCAAGTGGAACCAATTCAGGTGGTAACTGACTCCCAGCAATTGCCAGTAAAACCAGTCAAAAATAAAAAAAAATCTGCATATACTATCTTTAATAAAATTAAAGCAGTACCAACGGATATACCAAATATGACTAAACTCCCAAAGAATCAGAAGACCCAATCAAAAAATAGTGGATCGAAAACTAAACAATTCTTTAAAGCATTACCGACTCCGAATACAGTTAAGAATACTATTTCAATCTCTAAAGCTATATCCAAAAAGTACTACAGGTTTGAATTGGCAAAAAAAGGAGGCAACTCCAATAGCATACCTGTGGATAATTTGGTAATGCCTTATGCCCCGTTAGATAGTCTAGTGGAAGCCGCCACAAAGCAGCAAACTTTTACGGCGCAACAAGAAAGCTCCCAATCTCAGTGTATTGATTCTCAAGTCCAACAACGAAGAGAGATTCGGAAAGCAGTAGACGCCTACATGTCAGGACATATGCCTTCTAAAGATCTGACTGGTCCCTTGCCTCAAGAGGATTTGAAAGTGCCAAAGATCTTAATTTGTCCTAAATCTATCGCCTCAATACCAGCTACAAACTGCACTTGCAGGGCTCATAAATCCAGCAGAAATAAACGCTCCCATGAACCGCAGTAAGAACAGGCTAAATTAATCCAGTTTTGAAGCATCCTGACACATTCGTTGACCTTAACTTGCTGGCCCGCCACGCAGCCGCAATATGTTATAAACAGACCTGCTGTCCTAGCCATCTTCTCTGACATTCCCCAACTGGAAGATATTATGTCAACTGACATAGCCCTTGTTGAATTCCCTAAAAGCAGATTCGTGTCAGCTGCAAGACTCTGGATAAATTCCAGAGTGGTGCAGAACACAATATGGCTAGCGAAAGAATCACTTTACAGCTTGGGCTTTGTCATTTCAGTGGAAGATGTCCAAAATCTGCAATCAATCTTAAAACAGAACCCTTCCAGTAAAAGGATTTCGATTCTATTGCTGCTGAAAGAGCGATTTTTCAGGTGAATTTAGTTGAGTGCTCATGCACAAGAGCTCAGACTCAAAAGTAGCTAGGAGATACAAAATTACCAACTGCTTTGCTTTAGTCAGTTGGAACACGAGAGACTTTAAGCATTTGATACATAGTTTTAGAGACCTTGTGAATTATGACTTCATAATGTTTCAAGAAACTTGGCTCCTAGATCTTCCTCTCAGACTGATATGATGTTTTTCTAAATGCAGCCTCTAAATCTGTGAATGGTCGCCCTACATCAGGTCTCCTTACAGCCATTAAAATTACCCCGGGCATTGCCCCGAACAATGGGTCAAACTAAATGGGTTCATACACATGGTCAAAGTTAAAACTCCTTTGTATGCATATGCACTTATTAATTTGTATTGGAACCCTGCGGGCATTTCAGACTCACGATTCATTAAAGATCTTAATGACTTAATGTTAATGATCTCACAGGATAAATCAATTAGACATACTATCATAGCAGGCGATCTGAATTTGAATTGTGTGGGTGAAATAACATCAAAATATGCCCTTAGATTGAGATCTTGGAACCAATTTATCAAATTCCATAATATGGTGATGCTCGATGGTTCCTGTTCCACTGACATGCCCGCTCAACCAACTTGGCGTCGTGGTTGTTCTACGCCCTGATTGATTATATCTATGTGAGTGCTTCATTCCATCTGTTGTTGAGTTTTGCATTGTGAAATCCCCTAATAGTGATCATGAACAACTGACTGCCAAATGGATGTCCAACTTGGTCCCTAGGAAGGTAGGCAGGGTGGTCCATCTAACGGAATTAACCACAAATGCAAGAGGTAATAGGCTATGATATTCGGATGAACATTTACACAAGTATCATAACTACTTATTGAATCACTTATCCTTAATAGATCAGGGCTTTCCTATAGATAACACATACTATACAATGATGCCTTATTTTTGGGCCGGTAAGCCTAGAAATTCAGTATATGCGAGGCAGTCATTGCACTACTACGATAGCTAATTAAAAATAGGGAAAAACAAGTTTAGAGCAGAGAAAAGGGATGCCTTAAAGCTACCCCTTGAAATAAGAGCTCTTGCTCTTATCAGGATTAATACCCAATATAAAAACTGGGTAAGGGCAAGACGCGCAAATTTATATCAGGAAGATGGTCTGAATATGTTAAGATTGATACAATCTAAAAATGTAGCGAGAACGTGAGCCATTATAAACGGTACTCATCAAGGGCCTCAAGGAATCACTTGAGCAAACAGCGTAACTGAAAGTAATTGGATCTCTCACTTTTCCAGCCTTTATGCTCATCCGGTAAACAATGGGAGTCTTGAAAAACTTACCCTACCTACACAATTCAATTTAGAATTCGATCTTCTTGACATATAATTATGTATTAAATCAATTAGCCGTTCAAGGGCATGTGGCCCGGATGGTCTATCCAATTATGAAAACAGAATCCTATTTTATGGGCCCAAATTCTTCTTAATATTTTTTCCCTAGAGAATAAATTGCAAAGTATTCCCCAGTCTTGGAGACACTCTATAACAGTCCCAATATACAAAAAGGGGGACCGACAAGCCCCCAGAAGCTATCGTCCAATAGCATTATTTGATGCGCCGGGTAAAATCTTTTCACGCATTCTTTTAAAAGAACTCAGCCGATGAGCTACTAATATGCATTTGTTAAACCCCTTTCAAGCGGGGTTTGTAATCGGAGTTGGCACAATTCCAAATATCATGATTCTTAATTAATTAAATCGAAATATGCAAATCTTGGCCAATCGCTTTACTTTGCATTTGTAGACTTTAGAGTTGCATGTGACTCTCATCGACCACCTACTGCTCTATCATAAGTGCCCCCCTTCACTCCAAGCTTTGATTATGCTCTTGCACACCAACACATTTATGCAAGTGAGGGTAACATTGGATGGGATACTGTCATCTTATATTCAGACACAAAGAGGACTTAAACAAGGATGCATTCTGGCATCAACATTATTTAACTTGTTTATTTTAGATATCAGATATGCTTTCCGATAAACCATCTGTGATGCCCCAAAATTAGGTATCCATCCAATTAATGATCTCCTATACGCAGACAATCTTATTCTTCTCTCTCAAACGCCTAGTGGTTTGCAGAATATGTTGAACACTCTGAATGTTTATGCATCAAAAAATAATCTGGTCATAAATACATGCAAAACACAAGTCCTGGTTTGCAAGTCCAAATCAAAGACTAGCGTCAATTCTTTCCAATGACAACTAGGAATGGAAAGACTTGAAAAAGTTTGAATGTATAAATATCTGGGAGTGTCAATTACAAACTCACTAAGAAATCATGATGGTGAAATTGAAATCCAACAGAAGCTGCAATCATTAATTGTTCAGGCTAAGTTATTAATTTATACATTCGCAAAACTTTCTTATACACACATTGTACTATTTTATAAGCAGAAAGTGATCCCAATACTCACGTTTGGTGCAGAAACATCATTACCTAGACAACGTGAGTTCTGGGATTTAATTGAATCCAAATTTTGGAAAAGAAATTCTGCTACTTCCTATGTGTACTTCAATAACGGTGAGTCAGTTCGAATTAGGTTTACCATCTTTAAACTCAATTTCAATGGAAAAGATGTGCGTGATTTAGAAAATGTTTGCTAAATTTCACTTCAACAAATGTAGTAGGAATGTTAGCCCGTCATTTAGTAACAACAAATGACCTATTTTCTAGCAGATGGTTCCAAAACACCTTAAACATTCTTGCAGATGCCAATATTCCACTAGATATGCTATTATGTAATCCCTCAAGAGCGAAAACCAAATTGTTCCAAATGGATTGGATCATCATAATTGATAAATGCTCACTAGTAAAAGATTTTGATATCAATTTACTTGGGCACAAAAAATTAGGAACTATGGCAGACTATCTTCACAAATGGCCCTCTCCGCTCATGCAAAGTCAATATCTACGCTTTAGACTTAATCTATGGCACACAGGGGAAATTTTAGCAAGAAGGAGGCTCATTTCAGAGGATCAGAGTTTCTGTAGGTGGTGTCATGTGCATTCGCAGAAAGAAACATTACAACATTGTGTAATAGAATGTCCAAATCTAGCTGGTATGCGGAAAAAATATTTTGGCAGAGTGACTTCTTCTCAACTCCCTATGGATCAAACTCAAGCATGGCAATGGTTATTTCCCAATTCAAATTTATCTGTACGAATTTCAATTATTCAATTTCTTAATGTTTTATTTAAAACTGAAGGAAAATAAGTAATCAATTTAATTAAGAGATGTATTTTTTATTTTTAGGAGTGTGCAAAATTGTTTTAGGTATATGATATATGTTCCAATTGTATATATCTGTTTGTGTTTTGTTATATCAATGATAAATTGTGTAGTTTTGTAAAGATGTTAATAATCAGATGTGTAACTAATGTATTTGTTTGAAAGGTTCAAAAAAAAAAAAAGAAAGAAAAAATAAAAATGCTGACCGTGCCCTATTCCAGATCCAAGAACAGGCATGCAGGGTCGGACTGGGACAAGCAATAGGCCCGGTCACCCAAAAAAAAAGTGGCCACCCCTAGTCTCAAAAAAGTGCCCCCCCTCGCCTCACGGCCCTTGACCTCTGATGACATCATCAGAAGTGATGTCATTTGACCCCACCCCAAAGTGACATCCTGGGAAGCAATGAAACACGACCTTTCACCCCTTGACAAAACAGGAAGTGGCATCAAATAAAATTGTTCCCAAGTACACAAAATTACTGGGAATCCAAGCAGATGTCCAAGGGCAAATGATATGTTATTGTATAGCACTTGCGCGTAAGTCCTTTTTTATAGAACAAATATGCATACAATATCACCCAACCTGTGCTGGTACTCATTTAATCGACCTAAGAAGGATGAAAGGCTTTTTTTTTTAAAAACAATTCAAAATTAAAATAATATATCTTTTTTTTTCTTCCAAACCGGTCTAAGCATGGCCAGAAACCAGCCCCCACTGCCCAGGGACGATTTCGGCCCGGCCACGGGTCGAAAGGCCGAGGGACCAATCCGACCCTGGGCATGAGGAGGGATGGAGGCTGTCTCCTGAACCCTGGCCCTCTTCCACGTGTTGGCATTTGGAGGGAAGAGGAAGCCAGTCCTGAAAAGAAGATTACTGCGGCTGCCCAGTAGGTTTTGAATATAAAAAAGGGAATGTAGTGCATGCAGGATTTATCTGTGCATGTATTCGTGTGAGTGTATGTGAATGTCCATTTGAAAATGATGACAACATGTGAGGGACTGAGTGCAGCTGCGTGGGCAAGCGTGTGAGTGAGAATGCACTGTGAATGTTCTGGGTGCGTGTGTGAGCAATTGATTGAGAGAACCTGTATGGGTGTGTGACTGGTGTGTGCGCGGGGAAGGCTGTGGGATGCTGGAGGACATTGGTGCGCACAGCCTAATGCCTTTGCAAAATGCCATGACATGTTTTCCTACTATGGCATGCAATTTTACAAAAGCGTTAAGTGCAAAGCCAACGTGATGAGTGTTCTTACATATGGGATAGTAGGCATGTGTGCCGCTAACAGGCCCAAAGTAAGAAAACAGCTTTGCAGCAAAGGCATGTTATATGGCATTAAAGGCAAAGCCTAGATGAGAGTTCTTACAAATAGGAGGCTGAGCATTTGTGCAGCAAGCATGCCACAGTACAAAGACATGCATTTGCAGCAGACAGGGCATTAAGGCCAAAGCCAGAATGAGCATTCTGACTTCGCCATACACACCTGCATTTATGTAGCCAGTCTGGACAGATTTTCTTACTGTGGTATGGCATTTTTACTGGCATGAAGGGCAAAGCCAGCAGGAGTGTGTTCTTACGTGGAGATACTGGCATATACTGGTAGAGCCAGCGTGGGCATGTATGGGCACAGTCAGAATGAAATAGTGTTTTACTTTGGCAAAATATTGACAAAGTGGGCAAGAGCATCGTAAAAATGATCTGGTGCACCACTGCTGGTGACTTGGCATCTAGTGGAATGTTGCATGTCTTACCCTATAAATCAGAATGCAAACTGTGCGGCTTTTTTATTTACCAGTACATATTCATGGAAATATTTGACCCCTCCCCCACCCCCAATTAAAAATTCACCAGCCGCCACAGGATATAAATTCCTGTTAAGACCTGGGGGAATTGTTATGTAAATTGTCCCATGCCAAGCAGAGCCCCAGGGACATTTGGTTGAAATTCAGGTAATATTTGCGTTCGAGGGACATTTGGTTGAAATTCAGGGAACATTTGCTAGCCAGTACTGTGGTCATTGAAGAGTTGGGTGCCAATTGGTGGTAACCAAAAGGAAAGGAAACGGGGTGCAATTAAAAAAACAAAATCATGAAGTACATCACTAGGGCAGAAGCAGAAGTAACAAACTGGAGCCACCTAGCCATGCACAGCTGGGACTCATATAGACCAGGAGGGGACAGCCCCACAAGCAAATACATGTGTATGCACTTCTAGGTTAATGGGCTTGATAGTTTGGTCCTGCATGGACTTTGGTGTAAGTAGTATCTTATCTTCACAGATCAAGTACTATTACAACAGCTAATGCAGTGGTGCTCACGTCTAGGTAAATCAGAACATCATTGAAAAAACAACAACACATTTATACTGGCTTAATTCTGTGTAAACATCAACTTTGCTTCCTTGGACCAGGTCTGCTCTGAACCACCGATGACCAGGTCACACTTAATATACCATCAAATTACATCAGAAGGTTGATGGTGTGTGTAAGTATTTTGTGGGGCAGTGGTCTCGGAGGACAAATTATTCACATTATGCGACACAGACCCCAACTTTTAAACCGTACCATTTAAACACTTACTGACTTACAACTCTATGCTTAGGTTTTGGCTTCTAGCTCTGGCTTCAATGACACCTAGTTTAGGGAAATGTATTGCTTTAGATAGCGGTAGATGGCAAATGAGTATGAATACACACCCGCTTTAGTGATACGCACACTTCAATAAAAAAGTGCCGTATGTTTTGTATCAAGTACTTTATAGTAATTATCACTTTTAATTGGGTGACATTGTTTGCTGCCGTTTAAGTCATGGCATGAAGTTTGTTGAGGCATTTGAGGCTGCCCTTGACCCATTTGTCTTGGCCAATCGTTTTTCTGAGTTCAAGGACCAAAGATCTTGGGAGAGCTTGAAGCGTCCATAAATTGACCATTCATCCGAGTGATGTAAAGTGTGTTCAAATCAAGCATTATTTAACGCAGAAGACCATGCAGGACTAGGAGAGATGTGACCGCCAGGCCCAGTATCGAATGAATAACCAGTTTCTGGACAGTCTCTAAGCACTATATACCAATAACGGAGAGCAAAATGTAAACAACACTACTGTGAACATGGTTAACATCACCACAATAAACAACCATAGGGCTTGGATCTGTTGAATGGGCTCAGATAAGTATGAACACTGTTTCTCGCCTCATCAGAAATGTCCGAGCCCAAGCGGATGCCTATTCTTGGCCCGTTTCACAGGGGTCGAGTGTGGTACAAATGATTATAGCCAGCACATTGCTCTCAGGCTGAACAATCAGGATTTCTGTGAAGCACATTGTTGTGGCGTAACCCGACTCATAGCAATACCAGAAGACGAGTGGTCGGCAGGTGAGTTCGGAGGCATCTTTATTCATGCCACAAGTTAAAGATGTGACGCAGGACAAAGTTGGAATGTGGGAGAAAGCCGGCACTCCGCCACCCAGGCTCCTGTCCGTTACCGCCACTCTCTGACCAACTGTCAGTCGTAGGATCCCCTTACTACACGCGTCAACCTTCCAACTGCTACCACGCGACCAGACTCTCACGTGCACCCCAGCTTAACAACGGACGGAAAACTGAAGTAAGCGCCGCTAATGATAAAATCGACCGCGACATAAACACAGCACTTCCACTATTTCCTGTACATTAATACTACATTGCACCTATCCCTTTAATACCCCAACATGAAATAGATACCTGAAATAAAAACAACAAAAATTCTATCTTATTCTAACTACTGCTAATCCGATCAGAGATCATACTAGCTCGCAAGCACCAAGGCCAACAAGAATGGAAACACATGCAGCCACACTGAGGACCTACCAACACATTGCCACAATACCACGCTAAAACACCTATGTCACACCTGAGGGCCCTTCAGGGAGTGAAAGGTGCTTCTAGAACAACGATAACACACTAGACATACTAAACATATACTACCAAAGTGTACAACACGGATCACAGAGTGAGGACACAGGCGACAACAAGACCACAAGGTATGGATGCACATCCAAGACACAACCCTCTGGCACCCACTAACTTCAAAACAAGATGGAAACTTCCTAACCACCCCCCCCAAATAGGAGAGAAGCTTGGTGACTGGACTTACACCAGTAATAAATCCTTACAAATAATAATCACCAATTCAAAACTCAAAACCAGCTAAAAAACAGTTCTCCTTCTGTCGAGAGCCGTCTCTCTTGACCTCAACCCTGCCACAGTTGAGCACTTACAAACTCAAAGAAACCTGCTATCAGACTGACCACATTCCACCCCAGGCAGTTACCCTGCAAGCTTTGGTCCTCTCACGACCAAACAGCACTAAACACCAAAACTGTACTGAACCACTGCTAACACATCCAAGAGAACCCTGACCAATCACACTACACAACCGTTGAGCCACTCAACTACTTTAAGCATGTATAGCACGTCAATAGAACGCATCTTTGCAGCGGGGTCCCAAAACACGACCAAACAGCACTAAACACCAAAACTGTACTGAACCACTGCTAACACATCCAAGAGAACCCTGACCAATCACACTACACAACCGTTGAGCCACTCAACTACTTTAAGCATGTATAGCACGCAATAGAACGCATCTTTGCAGCGGGCTCCCAAAAGGGTCTGAACCTGTGTCTTCCTGGCAGACAAAGTGTCTAAAATAGCCAATGCCCTCAACCGGTCTTTCGTGTATTTCTGACAGATCTCACAACATAGATTTCACACACTCAAAAGCTACTGCAGGAGGAAATAACACTTGCACAAAATTACCAAATCATACTCACTCCTGAAGCACATAAATGCATTGAGTAATCCATGTTGAAACAGATGAAAAAAAATAACCCCCCCCCCCATTAGGTAAGCACTCGCTGGTAAGGATGACCTCTACATATTTGCCTTTCCTTTTTTTGTTGTTGAACAAGTGAAAGTTGATTTAAAAAAAAACTAAACCTATGATTGGTAAACTCCCAAAGGCAAAGGTGAGATGGGTACCACACACATGTCTTTACACAAACTCATTCAAACCGAACAACGAGCAACCTCGCCCACTAAGAGGCTTCTTTTGTCGTTTCCTAACGCCTATCCATTTGATAAGCACAATGCACAAAATTCGATGCTACATTTTCCCCCATTCAAGTTCTCGCCAGCATTGTAATACAAACAACATCTATTCTGCACATTTGAAAATAGTAGTGTTGCAAAATACATAACAGGACCTTAGCTGGAAAGCAAACAGTCATCATATTGACATTAGTTCTAAAAACAGGAACTAAGACATTAGTCCAGATGTTCTCAGAGATGTAACTGACCTTCAGCTGCAAATCCCAAAAAGGTTAGTTGCACTAAATACCTTATTAACAAAATATAGTTGGCACTCTTTAAACATGCACAAACGAGAACCCACACGTTTACGGGTCACACGCTAAACTGCGGACTACACGCGATCGAGAAACAGTTAGAACCTATAAACCTTATGTCACTCAATAGGTTGCCAGTCTTTCAGAAAACACATGGACTTCAGGCATGCACAACCACTTCTAAGCAAATGAATCACTGTTGCACGAGAGCATACCACGAAACTTCCACAAATTAAGTGACTCCCAATTTGCACAACACCACTTTCGCAGGCGGGAGTCCCCTGCATAACTTTTTCAAAAGCCTAGTCTTAGACTACAATTTATGCCATTTGCCAGTACCTGGAAACTATGTGCAATTTCATAGCCAGTATGCAGCATGGCATTCAGGAGATGAGTGTCTAGTGCTTTTCTGGGACTTGTGGTCCTAGCTTATAATGGCAAATACGGGACAATAAGCAAAAAAATAACATTCTTGAACTGGACAGAGATGTCAGCATGCATGCCATATCTGGGCCAAGTTTAAACCAATTCTGCCTCATCTAGATGCCAGCCAACAGGGACAAGGTATCTCCCACTGTGTTGGTTGAAACTGGTACTGATCAGGATGCCAACAACCTATTGTTACCAGTGCATTGCATGCCTTTGCACTCTGCACCCTAACGTGCAAATGGACCAACACAGGGCCAGAAACGTGAAAAAGTACATCCCCAGCAGGTGGTACACCATGGCCTTCCTTACCCAGCAAGAAGAGAGTGAGGCAGGAAGCACTCATGGTAGATGGGGCCAAAACATGGTCAATGGTTAACCAAAGCCAACACAGGTATAATAGAGCCAAGACTAGAACAGGGTGAATAGACAGAGGTGTCAAGTGAGGCATGGACCGAGCCAAACCCTAAACTTGAGTGACCAAAATTAAACAAGCCACAGTATCAAAACAGGTCTTTGTCTGAGCAGTATGAAGGGACCGTTTGCCCAGTGTTACCAGAAGATCAACATTCAGCCCAGGTTCTTAAAAAAAGAGTTGCCCAAGGCATCTTAGGGACTGGGCATGAGGCACCAAATTGATTCTGATTAACACTCTGGAAACATGTTTCTTGATTTAAGCATCACGAAAGACAGGTCAAAGCCACAAATAGTCAAGGTCATCATACTGTCTGAGATTGTACTGTGGTGCATTGGTTTCTAAAGTTGGATATCTTGCCAGCTCTGCTACATTGCAGACAATTTGGGGACTGTACAAGCCATTTTTTTAGGGTCAGTGCAGTTCATTGATTTGCACCTATTAATAAGTTGCAAACAGATAAGTTCCCAGTTAGGAAACTCACGTCCCCTGAACACTATCTAGGGCTAGGAAAGCCAATTAGTTTAGTAGTCATTCTTATCCATTTTGTGGTTTGTGGAAAAGGTAATCGTCATAATTTTCATGTATCCCATACAACGTAGAAAAGGTACATTCATAGATATGTAGTAATAAGTTAGAAATCAATAACAAGTTATTCAGTCTTATACATAAAATGTATTGATCAATGAGGGGATTGCCCAACACGTTTCGAGATGAGTTCTCTTCTTCAGGGACTGATAAATATATTCAGACTTTGAATCTAGTTCAAAACAGTTAAACATAAATCTTAATTAGAAGTATTCTGTGCATTGTAATAACAGTCATAAGCAGTACAAATGAGGGCAAATGTCAAATCAAAACATTTCAATTATCAAACTGGTTCTTTTTTATATGAAGAAAATAATATATGATGAAACAACTTAAATTTTAGATGTCATCTTATTTTAGCAGATCATTACATGCTTAGGAAAAGCAAAATAAGGGACCAACAATGTATTACACTTTGGGGACGTCATTACAAATCATTTTTGGGTCTCTACAAAAGGATAGAGATGGTCTTTAAGGTTCCCTAATCCTAGTCAGAGAAAAGCAGTAGAGCTTAACCTAGAATTTTAATGCACGCGTTGCGTCATTCTTACCCTTTTCGTTTTTTCAGGATCTCACAGGATAGTGGGTTACTCTCATAAACGTGATAAGCAATGTGTATCCATACTTACATTTTAGGGCACATATCTATGGAGTATGATCTATCGATCTGTGTTCTTATATTGCGCCACTAACCCTAAGGCCTCAGGGCGCACACAGGAGAAAAAGAGACAGACAACAGAAAACATAGAAATGGAAGGAGACAAAGTGGTAGGGGCAGAGCTCAGTCTACAGGAAAAATGAGGAGTCATAAGATGTTATTTAGAAGACACAGTGAGGGTAGTATCGGTAGCAAAAAGAGAAGAACCTTTACCCATGGCCTAAATCAAACAGGAACGTTTTCAGTTGTTTCTTAAAAGCAGTTACTGAGCTGATATTGGCCAAATGTTTTGGCAAGGAATTCCATAGGGTCGGGGACCAGGAATTAAAACTGGCTCCTCCAAAACCCTAAAACACGGGTTGGATCAGAGAAATATTACCATTTGATCGTAATAAAAGACCAACAGGTTTCTTTTTTAACCTGGTCTTAAGGTATGATGGGTCCTTACCATGCAAGCATTTATGCACAATAGATAGCCCCTTGTGATGCAGCCGTTTTTGGACAGGCAGCCAGTGCAGACTGCGCCTGGCTTCTGAAACATGCATGTTACGCCCAAGTCCAAGCACAGTTCGCACTGCGCTGTTCTGGATCGCCTGCAATGTTCTAAGATTGGCCTAGGATGTACCAATCAGAAGACTATTACAGTAATCCAGCTTGCAGTTCACAATTGCAGCTGCTATCAATGCAAGATTTTCTCTGGACAGATAGGGTCGAATCTGCCATAGGAGTTGGATGTAAAAATAGCATTAAGACCTAAGGTAATTAGTCTGCCGAGTGAAAGACAGCTGAGGGTCAAAGAAGACCCCAAGAGTTTTTACATTTTTATATACGTAAATAACATGCTGCCCGATTAGGAAATTGTCATATTTCACATCCAGTTTCTTTAGCCGCTGCTGAGTGCCCAAAATGAGCAACTTAGTTTTGGCATTATTGACAGCCAGAGAGTTCAAGGCCATCCAATTCTGAATTTCTTTCCACAAAGATGTGATTGATACGCTCTAGATCAGGATGATACTCGCCAGTAAGTTTGATGACAATCTGCGTATCGTCGGCATAATTGGCAAAATATATGCCGATGGCCGACAAAAGAGCACAGAGAAGGTGTGAGTATATATTAAAGAGCAGGGGTGATAAACAACCCCTGAGGAACACCACATAGTCGGGTAGAGGCAATGGAAAAGGCAGGATAAAGAAGATACATAAGATGTGGGGTGGTCCAGAGTCCACTCTGTAGAAGAAGTAGGAGGGTAAAAAAGGAACATACCAGTACCACAATATTGATGTCGTACCATAATCACTACCTCTACACAATTAAGTACTCTCATCAGTGAACAAACGTATTCTACCCATGTCCCTCGAAATTGTCCCAGTCACAACATGCTTGAAGTAATCCTACACGATGGTAGGATTGATCCTTTATGAATGTGTTATTTTCACCTTTCTGTGCCAGGCAGGCCCCTCATCTGAACCATAAAAGGGTGCCTTACACACTACCTCCTATTTCTATCACGGTCCTCCTCTTGGCAGTCTGGTGAAGAATGGCTATCCTTATTGTCAGAAAATCTGGAGGACACTGATCAAAAACACCTGGGTGACGCGAGTAATACAGGAAGATGTTCCTGGACTATGCGTCCATTTTCTCTTGGAGAATAATAGTATTGGCTATGGTTCTGATGTAAAGCCAGAACGAAAGCAACAATTCAAGAGATTCAAGTTCTGATAAGCAGGTTATCATCCCCGTGCCCTCCAGGAAGAGGGGCGGTTGATCTACTCAATCTTCTTCATAGTCCAGAAATTCTCTGGTGTGCTCCAGATGATCTGGGACCAAATATTCCAGAACATATGCATCAGAAATGTCCATTTCAAAATGGGGAGTCTGCAATATGTCTTAGCAGAGGTTGACTTCCTGGAGTCTCTCCATTTTGCAGATGCATGGCTTCATATTCTGATAAACCAGAAGTACAAACAATTCTGCATTGGGAAGCAGCACTTTCAATTGCAGAAAATGTTCATTTGGGCTCAAGTCTACCCCACATTTTCATGGAAGTTGTCACAGTTTATTACACGGCACAACCCAGCTAGGGAACTCCTTCCCCTACAATGAATGTGGCGCACAATAAAATGCTTTTTATTTTTTATATACTACGGATTCTTTTTTAGCAGGCCTCCAACCCGCCTTGCACCCGACCTCCGCCAGCACCACAACCCTGTTAAGATATACTATCACAGTTACTTCTTTTTTTTTTTAATGGCAGAACAGAAAAAGAATAATTTACCACAAAGTGATAACACCTATAGCTAAGCCCCCCGCACCTCCCCGTAACACTCACTCCCAAACATCAATTATGGACTTGATTCCTTTGAATAGAAGGCAGTTGCACTAGAGAGGGAAAATTGGTTTGGGATAAAGCCCACCACCACAAGATGGGAAGCCAGCAGAGAAAGGGAAAACCCATTTTTGGAGCAAAAGGGAAGAATGGGGTTTTGGTTATTTCTCACAACTGCTAGGGGACAGAATAGAAGGAAATTCATATTGCTTACACTTAGGGGATAGGCAAAGTTTTAGAGAATATTAATCAGCACACAAGGGCAAAATAGAAATGAAGTTGGAAAATTGGTTTTGAGAAAAAGCAAATGCAAAGGGAAAATATGGTGGCAAATGGGAATTTGTTTATACTCGGGCTTACGACAGGCAGCTCCGGGAAGGGGTAATTTACAATAGGAAAATCGGTTTTCAGTGACGTGGACAGAAGCACATTACAGTAGACGTCTAGGCAAAAGCAATTTCTCACACTAATGAAACCAGTTGGGGTTTAAACTGACAGACGCAAATAGAAATGTGTTTGGTAACACAAACAATACACTGACAAATTCAGTTTTCAGCTCATAGTGGGAATAATTATTTTGGGGCAACACTTTAATGACTATAACAATTACATAAAAACACTAGGAACAAGGTTGTCGATTACGAATTGCAATGATCTTGAACCGTGAATTTCAATGGGGGAATTAATTGATTTACTTACAAAAATGCTAAGGCTTTACACAGACAATGTGGGGTTTTCTTAATAGGGATATGCTAACATACACAGGCAAACAAGAGATTCTTCTATGGGGAGATGGCTGGATTACACTGGCAATTTGGGTTTTCAAATAATAAAAGGGAAATATAGGATGCACTACTACAAAAATGAAAGGCTTGTGCAATTTAGGGCTGGGGGTATATGCTAATTACAAGGCAAGCCTTGGTTTAATATTTAGGAAAGCCAGCTGGATCTCAGGACACTCTGGACAGATAGGGCAAGGGGTCTGGTCACTCCACTCTCAAAGATGTTAAAGGTTCAGCAGCCTTCTCTCCATTCTCCTTCTCCTGTCTTCCCAGTTTTTGTGTGTTGTAAGTCCTAGTACAGTCCCCCTTATATAGCAGAAGTGACATCACTAATTTTACAATCTAGGGGGGCGGGGGGAGTACCCTGTGATTATCCCTGCCGCTGGGATTGGACAGTTGCCATCCGTCTCTCCGCCCCCCAGTCAGGATTGGTTCAGGGGAGGAAACCATCATCTGTCCTTTCCATTTGTCATCCTCCTTTTGTTCCCCATACAACTTTTTTGGCAAAATTAGTCATGTATCATAACTTCATAATTGTACTAGCCATTGGCATATGAAACATATTAGTTTTTCGTTAGTCATGGGGAATTAGATGAGCCAATTGCCAAAGCTGTACGATGTAGCATGGCCATGTGGCACATTTGTCATTTTCATAAAATGTACAACAGTTATGAATATGTAAATTATCAAGTATGTTCCTAATTTCAATTTCCACCTTTTCATCTCACATGTTCAGATCAGCCAGAAAACTAATCTAACTGGCCATTATAGTTCTGAGAGTCCCAGACAAAAATGCAATGTATAACCTTATAACCGCTTGGAAATCACATGAAAAATGGCATAAAATGGAAATAAATCCTTAGTCTGATGGCTGTGCAAAATGCCTAAGAATATAGTCTTTTATATGAATGATGAGTGTGTCTGTCAGCAAATGGGCTGGCAGCTTCATCCCCTACAGCTATCTGTTCCCTGGGTCAGACTGTGACAAGAGTTTTTTTCCCTTTGACATTGGCAGTTTGCTCTTTGAAGTTGGTTGCTCTTTGAAGTGGGTTGCTACAATTGTCATGCTTCAGCCACATGTTGCCTTCTTTTGAAATCTCTGGGCTCCTGCCATCATGTCTGCAGAATAGGGAATTTTGACGCCCTCAGCAGCGTCACATTTTATTGCAGGATTGGTAGAGGAGAGGTGTGATATCCTGCTGGATGTGGGGCTTGTCATTGTGAAGTTCCTGCCTCAGCCAGAACCGTTTTTTTTTTCCTGAAGTAGTGTCTCTTTAAAGGTTACGCGAGTTTTGTGGGTGAAACCTAATATACATTTGCTTTGGTCATCCCCCACATCATATTTCCCTGACATTTTCTGTGCGAGCAGTGATAGCTTTATCCATTGTGGCTTTTTAAAGCCATATTTATTTGCAACCCAGGTGCAGGCGTTTTTGCTTTTAATCTTTAAAACTCCTGTCTTGCAGTTCACAGGATTATTTGATTCCTCCTCCTTGGGTGAATTTACATTGCTGCTGGTCCATTGATAATGATGGGTAGGCCCCGTTCCCCATGATTCTTTAATTTGACATGAACAAAAAGATAAAAAGCCAGGTCGTTTTTGGTTGCAGTGTATAACTTCTTGCCATTCATGTGGCAGGGAAAGCAAAGCAGGGCCATTTTCGGTTGCAGTGTTTAAATGCTGCTGTTCAGGTGAAAGGGACTTCTGTTGGGGCCTTTAAATGCACCCCACAAAGTGCTGGCTCCTTTAGTCGCAACCTTGCGCAAGGAAGCCATTGCAAGCTCCAAATTCTGTAAATGGCCAAGCTAACGACCAAGTGGGATCTAACCTTCATCAGGGCCAGGTTTGGAAATTGCATGGATGACAGTATGGGACGAGCTGTTACAGGCAGGGAATCAAGGTAAAGTATCCCCGCTTGTGCTGCTCGACCTGTCAGCCTCATTTGATACTGTGGACCACAGCATGGAATGTGGACACCTGTGCATTGGACTGGTTTGCATCATTCCTGGCGGGGTGTAAACAATGTGTACAGGTGGGAGGTTTCTTGACTGAAATCCTCTCGCAATGCTGTGGTGTACCACAGGGCTCTGTACTCCTCTCCCCCCCCTCATATTCAACATCTATCTTCGCCCATTAATGGACATATTTGAGAAAAATCTCATCAGGTTCTACTCATATGCAGATGATATGCAGTTGTATATCAGACTCAATGATGTGGATACTGCTCGAGACAACGTAGGTAGATGTTTGGAAGAAATAGGGACATGGATGGCACAAAACTGGCTACAACGTATTCCCAAGAAAACTGAGGTGATCCTTTTCAGACCAAAACATCTATTGGAGGGGAATAATAGCCTGCCAACACCTCTTTTTCTAGGCTCAAGGCTTAAATGTGCATCCAGGGGAAAAATATGGGCTGCATATGGCAGAGTGACCTGGGCTGTGATGGACAAGTCTCTGCTAAAGTGCAGGGAGTCTTCTATAATATACGGTTGTTGCAGCAAGCGCTCCCCTATGTACCCGAGACCGACCGTGCTGTGGGAGACTTGTTTAATTCAAAGATAGATTTCTGTAACAGACTCCTTGCTGGAGTCCCAGCTAAACAGATCCATCATCTACAAAAAGTACAAAATGCTGGAGTCAGACTAGTGTTTGGCGTACCCGAAAACACCTTAACCTCAGGCCTCTGTCGTTCCCTTCATTGGTTAGCGGTGGAGGACTGCTTACAATTCGGGATAGGTTGTCTAGTGTTTAAATGCATCAATGCTTGGCACCAAGCTACTTGAGGGATTAGTTGAAGCTGTACCATCCCACTCATGCCTTGAGATTGGAAAGACAAACTTCTATTGGCCATTCATAGGACACAATGTGCCTCAAGGGGGGACTGTAGATTCTCAGTCTTTGGACCCAGATTGTGGAACAGCCTTCCTTTGAACTTAAGGAAGGCCAACTCCATTCTAACATTTCGAGGAGGTTTAAAAACTCACTTTTTTAAATGAAAGCGTTCTTTTGCCGTGATCTTAATGATACTGCCACTGTCTTCATTGATCTTTATACTCAGTTCCATCTGCGCCAGAATTCGATTTGGTTCGTTGTGTGCGCATTTACAAATTACTCAAAATTCAAACTTTCTCCTCACTGTGCAGGGGACAGGGCATAAAGTCATATTCTTTTCCCATCTGCCTCCTACACATGATTCTCCAACTGTTTACTGCCCTGTATCAAACTCCCCTTCAACCCATCGTAGGTCCTTCAGATTCAGGGATGGGCCCACCAGGTAGGTCCCTCTAGTTTGACAGCCTGGAAATTAAAGGCACAGTTTAGAGAAAGCTTGTCAAGCCACGTGGCCTCCTTGTTGAGAGTTCAAGAGGGCCCTGTGCACTAAACAATTATGCCAAGCACTGGGGGTGGGGGATGTTGCAGGGGATCAAATGAAACGTGGTACAGCAGGCATACAGCTTTAGCTCACTCATGCTTTATGTCCATGATTCTCCTATCCTTATGGATGGGCTTTCATGTGTCCCTCTGTGTCCACTCTGAGGAGTCAGTAGACTGCCCCTCAGGCGCTTTTGGGAACCTTGCCAGGGAGCGTGGACAGCCTTCTCAGAGTTAGTTTGCCACCTTCTTAGAAGCTTAATGCAGTCTGGACCTCCCAATCCATCAAATGTTCCTGAATGGGAGCCTGTCACTTGTGCTGAAGCCATGCAGCCTTCCCCTTTCAAGCCCCTAGAAGAGGTCAAGTTCAAGGTCTGCGGATTTAAATCTCTCCTCCCTTTACCTCTGCCATGGGATAGGTACATTGGAGCCGTCCTCTACAGGGAGGACTTCCAGCTAGCAATGCAGGAGGTGTTCGTTTTAAGGCCACACTGTGCCTTCCACCCGGAGGTCCTTCCTAAGTTTTTTGTTTGTGGTTTGGCATGTAGGCACACCTGGTACTGCACTGAGTAGCTACAAAATACGAAAAATGAATTCTTTTACGATGTGTGTGGGTTTCTGCGTGTCCACAGGTCGTGTTATACAGATAGAAGTAGGTGAGAAACTGAATCATCTTACCGAATATTAGCCTCATACTTGGAATACATCCTGTCTACATGACTCAAGGAAGAGTTTCCTTTTCTTTTCCCTCCCCTTGCTTTTCTGAATCAATGTTGTATTTTGCACGGATATCAACAATTTATATTGTGACTCGGACATCTTGAAAACAATGGTGCTTCTTGTTTACGCCACTGCTTGTATATATTTTTGATGGGATAATATTGTTGGCATTTTCTATGTCTATATCGAAACTAGCATTGCATTTGTATTTTACAAGGACTGTTATAGCCTTGAAAAGGACCTTCTACGGTCAAAACATGTGTCGGCTACAGAAGCGATGTGTTCAATAAATTGGGAATGTTAAAAACAGAACAAGAACGGACTCTTGGGCATTAGAACTCGGGTCTACACCATGGATTCTCCTCTTACCATGAATCCCCTCCCCTCCCTCCTATGGCAGAGGAAGTGGCCCACCACATGCTTGACATCAGAAAGGAAGTTCTCATTAATCTGGAGGCGACCTTTGGATTCCAAGAATCTGAATGTCTCGGTCCCATTTGGCCATGCCAGACAATGTAGGAAGGTCACTTCTGCATCCCTTAGCAGATGGCTTAGGGATGCCATAGCTGCGGCATTGTCATCACCCCAGGATCCTATGCCTCCACATGCTACAGGGGAGCTAGACTACTCTGACAGCTCCATGGGCGGATCTCAACAGTGCCCTTCTCCCCGAAACCTGCCATGCACCCACATGGGTTGTCCCATGGGTTGTCCCACACAGACCTCTACCACTACAGATTGCTTTGGGAAGACATGCAGCATCTACTTGTTGGCCAAGAGTCGGTGGGATTTTAAATCGAAGCCTACTGCTATGGTATTGCTCAATCAGGTAAGGACTGGTATTGGTACATGGACTGCAAACCTTTGTCAAGTGCCTGGAATCCTCAGGGCCAGGCGGCGCTATATAAATAATAAAGTAAACTAATTAGAAAGTGGGGTGTAGGGGCAATGGCTCGATTACATCTAGCGCACTCTGTTATACTTTACACATACTCCTCTTTGTCACAGCCCTCACAAACCCTCTTATTACAAGGAAAACAGGTTTTGGCTCCAAAATGGCAAGCATTTTGGGTAAGGTGCCCCGTTACGGTCCTGGTGGGAGGGTTAGGGACCTGCCCAAAAGCACAAAGGTAAAATGAACCAGTTAATAAAGCGAAGCCCATGTGCCATTTAACATCTGTGTCCTGTTCCGTCCGGCCACCACTCTGTAAGTCAGCCAGGTCAGGTCAACATTGCCCAAAATATCAGGGTGTGGGAGGTCCTGAAACCCAGTCAACTCAATAGTGCTGTGCCACTGAATGGAACACATACATGCCTACAACATGGATTCCATTCGGGAGACCCATTATCCAGTCCTGGTCTTAACCCTGCATTCTGGGACTTTGGATTTCCTTAATTATAAATGGAGGTCCACAAGTCCCAGAATGCAAAGGTAAATCCTAGACTGAATTACTGGGTCCCGGATGGATGAATACATTTTGGCATGCATAGGAGCAAATGACAGGATGTGTATCTAGTGTGCAATGAACAGCCCTCCATCTTGGAGTGGGCTGCGACCTCTTCATCATGCCCATCTTTATAATGACATCCTTCGGCCCGTCATAATCTCGTTCCTGCCTTAAAATGATTCCCCCCTGCGTGCCATCTACACATCTCGATCTCGGGTTACTTATCCGTCACCCCCTCTCAGCTACTAGCAGTAGGCACACTGCCCCTCAAAATCTACATCACCATCTTCAAATATCAGTGCGACCCTAGTCACTGTCCCCTCTTAGTGCACTCTCTCTCTCTGATTGTCTATCTTGCCTTCCTCACCGGCACTCTAGGCTCACCCCGAATCAGTGCCCCTCCCTGTCCCGGCTTCCACTCGGCGTTCCGTCTGCCCTCTCGCCTCCCACAGCCAGCTTGGCAATGGAATGCCCTTCAAACCCATGGCTGATTGCCTTTGGTAAATGTTTTACGAGGCACCAAACAACCTTCTGCTCCACCCACAGTGCAAACATCATTTGTGAAGATATTGTTCCCAAACGTATACGCTGGAAATTCAGCGGCGGGCGAACCCAGGGGTGTTCCCCTCTGCCCCCCGCTCCTAAGGAAAATAATAAGCGAAGAACAAGCAAAGGAAACTGTATCGAAGACCTATATACCCACCTTGGGCGAAGTGGAAGCAAGCAAGTAGCCTAGAAAGGTCGCAGAAGGGCTCCGCCATCGCCCCTCCCCCTGCACAGCGCTGTAGGTGTGCCTGCCTGGCTACATGAAAAATGCTCTTGGACTCAGTTCATGAAAACGTACGAGCTCCCGACTGTGTACTCAACTAACGCGCCCTGAACAAGTTTACACAACACAACCGCCGTTACAGCTCTACAAAGCCCGGACAAAGTTTCTAAAAGGAACACAAAAACGTCGGAAGACCTAAATACGGGTCCTATTCCCACCCACCTAACCCCGCCTGCATTCTCTTAGATACACAGGCACCTGTGGGGAATTACAGAACGGGGGCATCCTGCCTAGCGTGGAAACATTCCAGAATGCGGAAGGCTGGCATTTTTATGGGGCGGGGGGGAAGTAACCTACCTGCGGACCAGGGGGGCGCGAAGTAACCTACCTGCGGACCGAGGGGTCGCCGGCTCTCCCTCGCGTCTGCTGCTCGCGCCGGCCAAGTCACCAGGCGCCGGTCTCAAGGGCACTGGAGGACTCGGCGGGAGCGGAGGAGGTGCCTGCCGTGTCACAGCAGCATACCCCAAACACCAACTGATAAACTCTGCGAGGAAACGGCTTTACAAAATCCAACAGCCAGTATTATTACAGAGTGATTAAAGAAACCACATAGAACGAAAAAAGGTGAAAGGAGCAGGGCCTGAGAGGAACCGGCTTCTCTGAATGAACCTGACTCAGGCAGCAGCGGCGGCGGAGGGATTGCATTCATTAGAAACCTGTGGTGGCGGTGCTGCTCGAGAGCGGGGCACCTGCCGAGTGGCATTCCTCGCCGCCATGTGATGCAGGTGGCTCGCCCTGAAAGACCGCTCAGGTGAAGGCAGAGCCAGCACCCAGGAGGGGCCCGTGTCGCCCCCTCCCCTCAAACTGCCCACGACAGGTGAATACTCGCCTTGCATGCTCATTAAGTTATGCTGTGTCCATTCTGGCACTTATAGTTCTGGATTTTATAATGCCGGACGGACTACTCAAACCGGGCTTTTTTCATATTGAAATACTTGGTTTTAAACGCATGCTTCTATCTATGACGTTAATGTTTTCATTTGAATAAAACGCACCATGTCAAGTTCAAAATAATTGATATCTGTTTATTTCACATGATTAACTATACAAAACAGCGAGGTCTCTTCTTGGAAGGGCAACTTCCCTAAAGGTTGTTTTCATGGGCATGAGTCCATATTTTTCTTTGTATTATATTTGTCGTTTTTATTCCATACAAATGCAGCACTACAAATCCCAGGAGGCTGTGAGAAATACATGCCTGGTTACTCGCCAATGGCATGGGGACCCCCGAGAGCTCATTAACCGAAGGTGGGAGAACTGTTTTCGCAATGTTTGATGTCGTCATAATTTTGTCGGTCATGACAATGGAATTTATTTGTGTGTACTTCCTCATCGTGGTCACCCACCTCCATATTCCACGGACACTTTCTAGGAGCTCATTGGCTTCCATCAGCATACGCAGCTACACATGGTAAGATTCCGAGGTGTGTTTCAGGTAGCAAGTGGCCCGGGGCGTGTGTCAGAATGCACCTTGGTATGTGGAAATCCCTGCCTTTCAGCCTACTCACCTCTGCCCTTCTAACTGTGCTGTGTTTTGTAAGCAAGAGGTGGAGCACTTTCTCCATCACCTGCTGCTCTTTCCTCCTCCTCAATTTCATGGGTTGGGCCCACACCACTGCCCTAACCAAAATCGAAACTAAAAACCAATGTACCCTAAGCCTGCCCTCTTCACAGGGAGGGAACATTAAATGTCACCGTACCCACAATTCCACAGGTTTGCCCGAGAACATTATTCACGCTGGGGTGGGCTCTTCTCATTAAGGGCTGCAATTTGTGAGGTTTCCTGATCGGCTTTGAGACTTGGCAGTGTGCCAAGACCGGGGTCGTGTTGCAGGTAGGCACTAATGATAGATACCCTTGTGCGTCGCAGTGGTCGTGTGTATCTGTATGCAGGATCCAGCTCCAGTGATGGTAGCGTTTGAACTTGGGGGATCCAGAGCACTCTATTTAGGTGTGGATAATGTTCTTTATTCTTGGGTTGATGGTTCTCTCCAACTGTTTGCCCGATTTGTTAGGAGCATGCCAACGCGGCTGTAAATCTTCTCATTCTGGTATCGTTTCTGAACTTTTACAAAGGGGGGGTACCCATGGCATGGAGTCACTGATTCAATGATATCGTAATTCAGGAGCGATTGAAGTTCTTCCTTAATGTGCTGTTGAACGAGAAAAGGTATTGCATAATTTTTGGACATCTGGTTTGATTGTTCAAAAATGTGTAGCTTGATCTGGCAGCCGTTCAGTTTTCCATGACCTTGAAACGGTGAAGGAAAATGCTACAGGACGAGTTCACGATCCGTGCCTTGAGGCTCGCTTGTGAAATGGTACACAACGTTAACTAGTCTCATGCCCTTTGCAGTTTTAGCCTAAAGTGCACCCGCTGGCAATTTTGTTTTATTAGTTAAAAAAACAATTTAACCTTTCACAAACATCAAATACAAAATAAGCCAAACGTAAGAAAGGAAAAAAGAAAAAGGAGATGGTAAAAAATACAGTTTTACAACCAACTTCAGACACCATGTTCAACGATTTCTAAAAAGTTACAACAGCTGTCACAATGGCAGTAGTGCGACCTGATAAACAATAAACCCACATAGACTCTGACCCGCAATCATTAAAACAATCCGCATATTTTCTAAAAGCACTACTTCTCTGGCCTGCAAAGAAGTACTGCCTGGCAAAAGTGTTTCTCTCGGTTGTCTGTCTTGACAGAATCTTCAGTATAAGGATTCCTCATATACAAGGCCATATCAGGCCAGTATCTCCTTTGTGTATATTATATTCAGACAGAATCTCAAGAACAGATCATCTGAATCCCTCCCCTTGTGGTTTGTGAGAAAAGGAGCTAATGTGCCCCGCCTCTTGTGATCTCCCAGTAGATTTAACATGGAGCTGCGGGATGCATTGACCCACTTCTGCTCTGCCCTGCGACATCCCTGTGTCCTGGTGGTGCAAGAATTATCAAAATGGCCGCAAAACCCCTAGGCGCGCCAAAACCTATGGAAATTGCGCTCGACAAAGCACCAAAAGATGGCTGCCAAATCTACCTTGCCTGTTGTCAGTGGTGGAATGGAGACCTCACTGCTGAAACATGTCACCTGGCCGACCAATCAGTAAAAATGGAGCCTGCATGAAAAGCAGTGCTTGCTGAAAGAAATCCGGAATCTTGTTTTTAAATCTTTTCTTGGTTGCTGAAAACACAGAATGTTGGTCCAAAACACCCACAAACATCCAATCTTCTTGTTGGGTGTCCCATGTTATTGAATTCAATAAATCATTGTGAAATTGCAATATCCTGGAAAGCTGAATTGGTGACAAAAACATCTGCAGCCAGTTTGCCTGCCTGTGAAATCTGTCAAAACTTGGGCGCAGTACCAGCGGCCGCCTGTATGACAGCTGTGAGTAGTTGCAGCAGAAGTTTAAACTTGTGCAATTGAAATCAAATGTCTGCAAACTAAGTGACCTGTTATTAAGAGGAACCTAGGTGTAAATATTTAATTTCCATGGTTTAGTAGCTGGAATAAGAGTTCTAGCTGCTTGTTTGAAAATTGCAAGTTTTGTTTTAAACAAAGAAAAATGTAACTAAATGACATTTAAAGTAAGCCTGGCTCACAAAACTACAAACAACTTCCCCCACAGGACAAGGCACCTCCCTTCTGCTCTCTAAGACCCGGAACTCACATTCATGTGTTGATTAAGAGGGGAGGAGCACTTGGGCTGCTCTGGGAAGGGCACAATGGACTGTCTCTGGCTGAAAGGATATGCAGATTGTGAAGTGTCAAAAATGGCCTCTCCCAGAAGGAAGGGGGCAGATTGCTTCAGACCTGCCAGGAGGAAAAGGAGGCGGGGACAGACATTTGTTGATTCACAATGGACCAAAAGCAGATTTCTAAAAAGACAGATAATTTACTGTTGGCAATTGAAAAAATTATATAAACCCCGGACTTCTGAACCTACATTTTTGCTGCACATTTTAAGAGGAGCCAGAACTCTGTGCTATGTTTTGGGACGTAACTGTAGAAATTGTGGCTTTATACCAAATGTATTTATGTCAGAAGCATGAAACTTCACACGCTTATGCCCAGATACAATGCGCACAGTTGTACAAAATTTTGGACAAACTAGATATTGTGTCTCGGACAAAAAGTGCAAAATTCTCTCAAATCCAGACCCAAGATCCTACCGAGACGGGGATTGGAAGAGCATCTGCTCCACAAAATATGTGATCTAGATATGTTATTGTTATAAAGTTTGTAAAATTGTAAATGTGTATTATACTAAAAGTAGGTTTTATGTCCAAAAGCCAAGGGGAGGATTTTCTGACTCATAAAACCACATCATCATGGTGACACCCTGTTTTCTCCTCCAATCAAGGGAGAGGGGAGATTCTAGCCCATAGCTAGCCAAGGGGGTGCACTTAGGATAATTCAGCACACACACCCCTTTATCAAATGCATAAATAGAGACAGCTGAGGACTTAAAAAGACACACAGATCCACCCACCATCCCGAACTTGGCGAAGCACCCTGAAGGAGAACTATCCATATTCCAGATTCCAGACTCCAGAAACTTTGCAAGCAGAAAGGCACATTGCATAGCTAAACCACTTTCAGCTGGGCCTTAACTTCCAGAACCCATCCTACAAACTTAAAGGGGAAACAAAAGAAGCTGCCAGGCTGTGCTGTACTGCTTGCCTGCTAAATAATTATCTTCAGAACCAGAAGGGCAGATTAAACCCAATTTAGTGCCATACCGTGCTGTGCTGTGACCAGAGAGACATTGCAGATCCAGTCCAGTCCTACCGTGCAGTGACCAGAGTGCCTTGCTGATTGCAGACCAGAGCACCTTGCTGTCCAGTTCGATGGGCCCAGCAGTATCCTAGAATCCCTGACCAGAATCCCTGACGGTTCTGTTCAAACCTATATAGTGAGTATCCACAGATAGGACTGTGCCACTCACATATCTACTGTCCATAGTAATCCCTATCTAAATCCATCCTCTTATATCCCGAACTGCATTGTTAGAAATTATTTTGAATTGCCTGAAATTTCCATCTTATCCTATATTCCTTCTGTACTAATATTGTTAAAATTATCTTTGCGCTCATATATTGCATCTGAAGAAGGCAAGCGTCTCGGCTGGCAGTTGCCTTGATCAAGTAGCTGTGCTTCCGTGTAGCAATTGCTTCTTCATAGTCTGAGCCTAGTGTAAAGAAACCCTTTTTGTCTCTTGAAAGTGCATCCCTGTTTCCCATTATTTCGCCTACCTCAGAAAAACGACCTCCACGAAAACGTCCATAACTTCTTCAAAGGTCATGCTAGAAACCGCATCTCAAATCCTTATAGTTCTCCGCGATCGTGATTACCACGTGCGGAAAAGTTTGCCACAAATTTTCATTTTGGCAAAATCTATAACGTGTAAAACAGCTTTTCATTGCACCCGAACTCAAATTTAAGTTTTCCCATTGCTTATTACTCTCACATCATTGCTAGTGCTTGTCTGCAACCATATACAATGGCTCCCAGTAGAATTTAAACAATTTCAGTGATTTAGCCCATTTTTAGTGTTTTTATCCATTCCATTCAAAGACATCTTAAACCATTTTTACAGTTTGCCAATCAGTTCTGTTTCTCCTTTGTGTTTGCTGCAGGGGAGGGAGGGAGGAATGGGATTGACATTTGTTTGAATTCTGCATTCCTGAAACCTGTTCCCTTTCTATCCCTCTAGATTGCATATTGGAGGGATTGAGGGGTGTGCAGGGGGAAATATAACCACATTGCCATTTTATTTGAAAACACACCCACAAAAGTATTACTGCTGCACTGCATTGTTTTTGCTCATTATTACTCCTTTTGATTAAAGAGATTTCTTAATGTGACATCACCCCATTGGTGATTATTGTATACCCATTAAAAATAGTGTGAATATATTGTGAAATACATAAATGTTTTAACTTTGCAAACCAGCCTGATTCCTGGTTCAGTGTGACCGGGGGGGGTTCAAAGAGAGGGGCGTGTTATAAGTGGTACATTGTTCAGAATAAAATAACTTATGGACACAAATAATTAAAGAAGGATTTCAGTTGTGCATTACACGCTAGGCATTGACTTGGGTGAAGTGCCGGATTGAAATCACTTACAAGATTGGGGGCTCGTCACAAGATCTCTGAATTAGACATACCACTTGTGACAGTCTAATACAGCGTGCTAACTGACGGGGTACATAAACCCTGTTGGGTTACCACACTGTGCTACACTGTGAAAAGCACCCTTCAATAGGAACACTCTAAGGAATTTGGTCTGTTTGCAAAAATAAAATAACTTCTGTAAGTCATAAAGGAAATTAATATTTCCGGAATCGTGACCCTAGTAGAAATTAATATGGCAAAAGAACACCTACTGCACACATTATTTGTCAGGGGTGAATGGACAGAGCAGGATCAGAATGTTTGGTTGCAGGAAATCAAAGAACAGGCCACTGCCACAGGATTAGAGATATGGCAGGATCAGGGTCCATTACACATGGCACTGAGTGAACTGTACATGGCCCCTAAGGTAAAGGAAGAGCAGAGTAAAATTGCCAGAATAGCGGCACACCTGTACCTCCATATTGGAGCAATACAGGAAAAATATGCCGAAAACCTAGATCTGGCAAATAGGCGTGTACAATCACTAGAAAAAGCCCAAACTGATCTGGACTCTGCAGAGCAAAGGCTACAAAAGAGCCTAGACTCAGAAAATGAAACCAGACAGTACCTGGTAAAAATAAAAGGGGATCTGGATATCCTGCAGCAAGAGAAGGTAGAGCAGGATACCAAGGTACTGGCACTGCAGAAAGAGTGCCAAGAAAGTTTGGACTCTCTACTACAGAGCCAACAAAAGCTGGAACAGCAAATACATTTTAATAGAGCCTGCGCAGAGCAGGTAGTCACCCTGAAAAACCGCCTAGACCAAGAAAAAGAAGAAAATAATAAGTTAATCCTGAAAGACCTTGACACCCAGACAGAATTTGATGAAGAGTGCCAGAAAGCTGTTGCACTCCAAAAACAAAGGGACGACCTGGCTGCACAGAGTGGTACTGTCATTCAGGAAAGGGACGCCTTGGGCCCGGAAGCCAACTATTTAAAAGCCAAAATGGAAGAAAATCACCTGGCCCTTCAGGGACTGGGTGAGCTCCAAAAAGACCACGGAAAACTGTTAGAGCAGGCCAGGAAAATGGAAGATGCTCTCGCAAAGAAGGACCAGGCCAGTAAGGACAGAACTCGGGAGGTAACCTTCCTGCAGCAAAAATTGGCCCAATATTCTAAAATTACCCAGGAAGCACAGAGAGACAATGAGGCTCTCTGTGAGAAAAATGACAGGCTCCATAGACAGGTGGCTATACAGGAACAACTAATAGAGACTAGCAAGGCCTTGATAGAAGAGCAAAAGTCAGGTTCTTGCATGGCAACAGGGAGGAGGGCCTGATATAGATGAGGTCCGCTGGGAGAGGGAAACACCTGAGCATAACCTCAGGAACCCTAGTACCAGAGACTTTCATCTCTTCAACTCCATGGGCTCTGCCACCCCCATGTCCACTGGCACACATGAGCCAAGGGCCACAGGGATAGCAGACTTCAATCCAATGAAGAATATGGGGCTCATAGATCAGCACCTCCCAAGAATGGATGGGCGGGCATCTGTGTATGGGTTCCCAAGTGCTAGGGCCATATTCTCTGATCACGGAGACTCCAATGAGGGGAGGGTCAGAGAAATGGATCCTCAAAAATATAATTTACCCAGAGACCAGATGGTAAAATTTAGTGGGGAACTCCATGAGGGTAGGCCCACTAAGGGCATCCTGAAAACCTCTTCCCAGCTTGGACATTGGGGGCGGGGGGTACTCAGCCAATCCTGGGAGCAAAGAAGAATCTGAGCGCCACAGGACTCAAGAAACTAGGCCCCCACATTCTGCAAGCCATTCCCTAGCTCGCAGAATCCGGGAGAGCCTAGAAGACCAGACAGGCACCTCTGGTAGCAGTGCCTCTGAGTCAGAGGATGAGTGGACCAGGGTCACCCGAATCAAAAAAGCCAACAAGGTCAAGAGGGCCTTGCTCAAGGATCGCCTAAAACAAATAAAAGCCATTAGGAGCGTCATCACGCCCTATCATAATAATGCAAAATATTCGGTTTGGGAGCACCTTGAGCTATTTGAACAAATGACGGAGACTTTCCATTTGAAGGACAGCCAAAGCTGTATTCAATATGTAAAGTGGACAATTTCTCCCGAGTACTCCGGCTTCTTTGCGGGGCTGGAGGATCAGAATCATTCCAGATGGTCCACCTATAGGGCGGCCATCCTGAAACATTTTTCTATTCACAGGAATCCTAAGGAGGCTCGCAAGGCAGCCTATAACGTGCAATGTGGGGAAAACCAGACTCCCCAAGAATTTGTTCAAGAGTTAAAACGCGCCTTTGCGCAGACCACTAGAAATGTGCGCACTGACAGCAAAGAGTTTGTAAACACTTTCTTCTATGCTTGACCTAAGTATATCATGACCCAGCTAGTGAGGGACTTTCACGAGAAAAGATCACTAGACTGGGTCATTGAATAAGCCACGCGCATTTATGAGGTGCAAAAGCCAGTGGAAAATAAAAATAATCCCAAAAACTAAAACTCCAAAACAACACCCCTGCTGCTGCTAAAGTGGCTGAGGTGAAGGTTGCCCCATTTTAGATTTAGAGATGGGGGGGCCTAAAAACCTTCCTGCACAGAATCAAAACAACCCCAAACCCAGAGGGCCCTCAGGCCAATCACAAACAGGAAGCCAGGGAGGCAACCTCACAAATGGCACCCCTAACTCCCCTGATTACATCAGCACACGCTACAAGGGTAATAGACCCGTCCTGGGTTATGTGTGGACTCCTCCAGACCAGGGGGGCCCCAACCAAACAGCAGCTTACCCAGGGAACATCCCTCCTCACTTCCCCCAGGAGGGACAGAATTTCTTCCCAAGGTACCCGCCAAACTTTAACCCCCAAAACAATCCATCCTTCTTTCCCCCTTTCCTGAGCCCAGACAACCCAATCCGGCAGAGGGGAGGCCAAGGGTGGAGGGGTAACCCGGGGTATCTTTGGAGAAGGGATAGCTTTCCTTCCTAGGATCAGCCCAGGGGGGACATGAGGACCCTGTACCAGCCAAAGCTGGTGTCCCAACTAGAGTACCAGGTCCAGAACATGGCACAGGATCTGGGTTGCATGCTGAGGGCTCAACAGAACCCTCAGATGAGCATGGTGGAGCAGAATGCCTCAAATCCAGGACCTGGTGCTCCAGAGCAATGACGGGGGTAAAAACCCCGACAACCCACCGGTTCCCAGGGAGGAGGCACAAAGGGAAGGGGGGTGTAAAGCCTTGGAGGAAGCTTCCTTCCCCACTTGTGAAAAGCCCCTGAAAAGCCCAGAACCGGAAACAAAATCTCCTGCCCACGAAAGTCTGCAACCCAAGGAGCAGAGAGGGGGTAGGAGAAATAAAGAGCCCAAACAGACCCACTTTGAGGAGGAGGTACAAATCTTCCAGTTTGAAGGAGAGGGATCCTCAGAGGATCCTGGGAAAAGTATCTTCTCCTTCAGAGATGGGGAACTCCCCCGAAAGAAAAATGGGTCCCAAAGGATCCAAATCCAGACTGGGAAGATGTGGGGACTGAGTTAGCCCCACCCATCATCAAACCCCAGAATCACCAGCATGAAAATCCCCTGGTTCAAACCCATCCTGATGACTTCCTCCAAAAAGAGGGGGGCGGACCAGAATCAGAACCAGGGAAACCCAAAACTTCCCCCATATCTAGCTGTCACCTTTTTCTTTCAGATTCCCAAGACACCAAACAGAATCCTGCCCAAATCTCCGTTCTGTCAGTGTCCAAAACCAAGAAACTAACCCACCAGTTGTCCAAAAATGTACATTATCTTTGCGCCCTTGAGGAGAAGGCAGGAAGATTCTATGCCTGGTCCAAATTCAGGGGCAGTGTACAATTTTGGCACTGGTGGACACTGGATCCCAAGCTACCCTTCTGTCAAAAAGGGCCTTTGACCAACTGAATTCGGGAAGGGAGGAGAGATACCAAATTCCTCTCACCCCTCTTCCTGGACAACTTCAGAACTTCGACGGGAAGGAAATTCCCGTTGAGGGGACTGTAGATTTGGACACTAAAATTGGGTGACACAAGGTGAAGCACCCGGTCATAGTTGTGACTCCAGAGGGCACACCTTGTTTACTAGGGAATGACATCCTGCGGAGGTTGTCTCCCCTCATAGATTGTGTAAACAAGGTCCTCTGGACCCAAACTAACCAACCAATAAAATTGAAACATAGTGTCAACCATGTTAGTTTAAACGGCACATGCCACATGGTTGAACAAAAACCTGACCAAATGGAATTTCACTTCCGGAACAACCAAATCCAGCACGTGACAGTAATTGCAGTAGGACAACAAACTGCTGATGGGGGGTCCTCTCTATTTCTGAAAATCAACCAACCTTCCAGTCTAAGGTGACATTCCACACTGGAAGGAAACACTCTGAAATTCTTTACAACTTCACAATCAGAACATCCCAATCCTATAGTCCAGAAAGATGAGAAATCAGCTCAAAGCCTGGCTGATATTCAGAAAATTGGAGAGCAGCTGTTCATCCCTATTCAGTTAAATGAAGGGAAGGACTCTGTTCTCGCCCAAGTGTGTGTGAACAACGGTGAGAGCTTCATCAGCGAAGCCATGTTCCGCAAACTCCCAAAAGATCCAGCCATTCCCACATTTAAACTGTTAGATAAATGGGGAATGGACCTGGAAACACCCAATTCCAAACATCTCCTGCCTAGCAGGTGTATGCTCAAAATTTCCATAGGCAACAAAAGCATAGTCCATAATTGTTAGGTCGTGCGAGATGTCCCTGCCGCATTTTACTTAGGCAGTGACATTCTCAATCGCTTTGCTATTAGTTTGGACCTGATAAACTTCAAAGCCTGGTCCCGATTAGTGGGTAATCCCATGGAATTTGATGACCCAGAGAAAGCATTTAGGTCAGCTCAACTGCTGCCTTATGCAGTTGAAATCCAGATTGGAGAGGAAGTCACCATCCCAGAACAGACCCGATAATTCTCACTGGAAGTGAAACTTAAGAGAGGACAGAAACTGAAAAACCCTGACGCCTTTGTCCATCTGAATGCTCATTTCCAACAGCAAGGGTTGGGGTAAACCCGAAACCACTAGTCAACATAGAACACAACACCATTCCACTAGAGGTGGATAACAGCGACTTAAAGAGTATCACTCTAGCCGCAGGCACCATTATTGGAATGGTGGTTGATGGCCAACATTTTTCCCCAGATTTAGGTAATTAACTGTTAGGACCAATCCCCAAGGACTGTTTTGACAGTGATAGTGACGATGATGCAACACCAGACAGGATCTTCACCCGGCATGGGGGGAATTTCCTGGTATACTCTTCCTGCCCTTATGGTAAGGAAGATGTGACGTGACTTCAGGAGGGATGAGGTGATCTTTCAGGTCCGCAAGGACTGCCTTCCCCACCTGAAGCCACCAGTCCAAATCAGCACTTAGACCAAGGACTTCTCCACCCAGCTGTAGGAGGCCGCTGAGATAGCAAAAACAGAAGTCTTTCCAGGCTTCAGGCAGATGGTTGAAGAGAGAGTCAAATTAGCTGATGCCTGTGAGACTCTGGGGCAAAAGCAACAATTGAAACAAGTTTTCTTAGATTTTCAAGATCTCTTTGCAGTGGACTCATATGACTGTGGTCACACCGACATCCACACAACAATTCCCACGGACCCTGGCATGACTCCAGTGTTGTGAAGCAGTATCGCTTGCCTCTCGCATCAATGGAGTCCGTTACTGAAATAATTAAGCACCTTGAGTCCCGTGGGATAATTCGTCCAGTCCACAGCACCTTCAATAATCCGGTGCTGGGGATTTTGAAGCCAAACAGCCAGTGGAGACTCTGTGCCGACCTTAGGGAGCTCAACAAACGGGTCCACACTTCCTGATGGCCTCTTCCCTACATTGACCAAGGGCTGGCCCAGACCCAGGGGTCACAGGTATTCACTACAATAGACCTGACCAATGGGTACTGGACTGTACCTGTCAGTAGGGAGGACCAATACAAGCTGGTCTTCACCTTCGGGGGGCAGCAGTACACATGGACCCGGACTCCCTTCGGATACATCAACTCCGGCAATGAATAACATTTTTCTACACAAGGCCATGCCCGACCTGGGTGAAAGGGGTAACCTGGCCTATGTAGATGATGTTTTAGTCAAAAGCTCAACTGTGGAGGGACACATAGCAGAGATCCATTATGTTCTGACACAGTTGAGGGCTGCCGGAGCAAAACTCTCCTTTCAAAAGGCAGAGTGGTGTAGAACCTGTGTCAATTTCTTGGGGCATGAGATTACTCCTCAGGGTCTCTGTCCCCAGGAAAAGAAAGTGGAAGCACTCCAGATATGAAAAGACCCCACAACTCTGCGGGAACTAAGGAGCCTCCTTGGACTTAATAATTACAGCAGAAAGTTCATTGAGGACTACGCAGAGATCACAAGACCCCTGATCCATCTTTTGAAGGGGGGGTCAAGTGGGAGCGGGGTCCAGAGCAAGCCTAGGCAGTAAGACAACTCAAAAGAAGCCTCTCACAAGCGCCTTGCCTAGCTTACCCTGTCAAAAACAAGGTGTTCTTCTTGGAGACAGGGTTTTCAAATACATGCTTGACTGCAGTATTATATCAAAAGCATGGCAAGGCCAATAAAGTTATCTTGTGTGGAGGAAAAATTCAACGATTGTGAGAAGGCACTCCTGTCAACGGTGTGGGCATTGAAGAATTACCGCCCGTTTATCCAGGGGGAACACATCATAGTGGAGACTCCACAACAGCCTCTGCAATATCTCCAAAGTGACAGAATCCGAGCCAGAAACGTGAGTAATTCACAAATTACTTCCTGGATTCTGTCAATGCAAGGCTTTCCTGTGGAGGTCAGAAATGGCCAAAACAAGAAGAGTCCCCTCGTGCAAGGTCTGGCTGACTTGCATGATTGTGCCAGAGAAAATTGTCTGAGGACGAAAGTCTTAAAATCAAGGACAACATGGAGGCATACCTTAATTCCCCACACAAAGTCTTTGAAGATGACCAGTGTGACGGAATGCCCACTGTCTATGTGGATGGGTGCTCCTACCATGTTGACAACAACGGGGAAAAAGAACTTGTGGCCGGCGTAGGGAATGCATGGGTGAATGATGCCCCAGAACCCTCCGTTGGGTACAAAATCGGTCCCTGAAGTTGTCAAGTGGCAGAGTTGATGGCTGTGCATCAAGCCATCCTCACTGCTGTCCAACACCAACTCCACGAACTGGTCATAATCACTGATTCGGATTATGTACGGAACGGGTTAGTGGAACACCTGCTTAACTGGAAAACCAGAGGCATGCTATGTGCTAATAACAAACCATTGAAACATGGGAAATTAATCCAAAATATTGATGATCTGGTCACCTCGAATGGGATGACCATCTACTGGAAAAAGATCAAGGTTCATTCTAAAGTAGAGGGACCAGACAAAACTGGAAATTACCTAGCTGATCAGCTGGCCAACACCAGAGTCATCCAAGGGGATCTACTTGAGATCGAGTCCCTGTTGGGGGAAATGCAGGTTACTGCTATCACTAGGTCCCAGACAAATGCTCACAATGAACTCTCAACTGCACAATGGAGTAAGGAGACCCCAGATGCTGAATTGATTACGGCTCAAAAAGGGGATCCAATAATTGGTAAGTTGTATCAACACATTGAGGACCCTGAGAACTTTCCCCTGACGGATACCGATTACATAGGGAAAGAGGACCTCAGATTGTTGATGAAATGTCCAAAAATGTTCTGAATCCAAGACTATTTGTTCGTGAGGAGATCCCTAGCTGGCCAGGATCAGTGGGTGGTCCCTACCTCATTCCGAAACCTGATGCTAAATCACGCCCATGATGCAGCCACAGCTGTTCATCAGGGGTTTCATACAACACTAGAAATCTTGAGAGAGGTTGCATACTGGCCACACATGGGGCAGGACCTCGACCAATACTTGAAGGGGTGTCTTGTGCGTGCACAATTTCAGCCAACATCCCTCACACATCTACGCCTCTCCAAAATAGGCGGATGACACTGCCTTGGTCAGATTTACAAGTCGATTTTATCGGGCCTGTGATTCGCTCCTCTAGGGGGAACAAGTACATGTTGACCGTGACATCCTTGTTCACTAAATGGATGGAATGTCTCCCGGCCCCAAATTGCAAGGCAGAAACAGCAGCTGCCCTGATGATCAACCACATCATCTCGCGTTTTGGACTACCCCAAAGGATCGAGTCAGACCGAGGAAGTCACTTCACTAGCAAAGTGATGACAAAGATGTGGGAGATACTTGGGGTCAAAAGGAAACTACACATTGCATACCGGCTAGCCTCTAGTGGTGGAGTTAAGAGATACAACAAGACAATTGTGAGCATATTAAAAAAAGTTTTTGGCAGATTCTGGGCCAAGTTGGGACATTCGATTACCTCTTGTTCTGATGGCCATCAGATCTACCCCTTCTTCTGCAACAAAAATGTCACTGTTTGAGCTGATGACTGGACGAAGGATGATGCTTCACCGACATCTGCTCTACAAAAACCAAGAGCAGACCTTAATTGCCTCCACAACTCAGGAGTATTTTGAGAATCTGAGAAAACACCTTCAACATGCTTTTGCCTATGCTCAGCGAAATCTAGAAAGATCTGCAGACAGTATGAAGACCCCCTATGACCTTAAGACTACTAGAAAAGAATACCAAGTAGGGGACCAGTTCTACTTGTACAATTTCCAAAGGAACCAGGCCAAACAGTGCAAATATCTTCCTAGCTGACGGGGCCCTTTTGAAATTGTAGACAGAATCTCACCATTCGCCTACAAAATCCGTATCCCCAAAGGCAGTTTGGCAGAAGGGGAAGATAAGTGGGTCCACATCAACCAGCTGAAGTGTTGCCATCCTCGGCACACTCTGCAGCAACTAGAGGATTCATCTGGAAGCCCAGAGGGGGACATTCCAGCTCCCTAGAAAATTCCGATTGTAAAAACCATTCCATCTGCTATCATCAGTAATAAGTATAAGCAGGAAAGAGTGTCATTGATATGTCAAATGTATGCGTCTGCACCACTACATGAATAGTGATGGGGAAATGTCTACAAATATGCTCTGTTTTGTCATCCTAGGACTAAAACCATGTATCCTAAGCCCAAGGAGGACCACTCGGGGCCAGGAGGAAAGACCCAAGGGGCCCAGGGTATCGCTCCATACTCTCATCCGGAACCAGCGAGGAGAGCCTGCCGATCCACCACTGATGGGAGAAGCAGAAATGTTTTTCCACTTGGACCAAACGGAAAGAATGACATCCCAATCTCCCGACTTCCCCTTGATGGGCAGTCAAATTCACGTCATGAGGGGGGCTTGTGGGATGCATTGACCCACTTCTGCTCTGCCCTGCGACATCCCTGTGTCCTGGTGGTGCAAGAATTATCAAAATGGCCGCAAAACCCCCAGGCGCGCCAAAACCTATGGAAATTGCGCTCGACAAAGCACCAAAAGATGGCTGCCAAATCTACCTTGCCTGTTGTCAGTGGTGGAACGGAGACCTCACTGCTGAAACATGTCACCTGGCTGATCAATCAGTAAAAATGGAGCCTGCATGAAAAGCAGTGCTTGCTGAAAGAAATCCGGAATCTTGTTTTTAAATCTTTTCTTGGTTGCTGAAAATACAGAATGTTGGTCCAAAACACCCACAAACATCCAATCTTCTTGTTGGGTGTCCCATGTTATTGAATACAAGAAATCATTGTGCAATTGCAATATCCTGGAGAGCTGAATTGGTCAGAAATACATCTACAGCCAGTTTGCCTGCCTGTGAAATCTGTCAAAACTTGGGCGCAGTAGCAGCGGCCGCCTGTATGACAGCTGTGAGTAGTTGCAGCAGAAGTTTAAACTTGTGCAATTGAAATCAAATGTCTGGAAACTATGTGACCGATTATTAAGAGGAACCTAGGTGTAACTATTTAATTTCCATGGTTTAGTAGCTGGAATAAGAGTTTTAGCTGCTTGTTTGAAAATTGCAAGTTTTATTTTAAACAAAGAAAAATGTAACTAAATGACATTTAAAGTAAGCCGGGCTCACAAAACTACAAACAACTTCCCCCACAGGGCAAGGCACCTCCCTTCTGCTCTCTAAGACCAGGAACTCACATTCATGTGTTAATTAAGAGGGGAGGAGCACTTGAGCTGCTCTGGGAAGGGCACAATGGACTGTCTCTGGTTGAAAGGATATGCAGATTGTGAAGTGTCAAAAATGGCCTCTCCCAGAAGGAAGGGGGCGGATTGCTTCAGACCTGCCAGGAGGAAAAGGAGGCGGGGACAGGCAACATTTGTTGATTCACAATGGACCAAAAGCAGATTTCTAAAAAGACTGATAATTTACTGTGGACAATTGAAAAAATTATATAAACCCTGAACTTCGGAACCTAAATTTCTGCTACACATTTTAAGAGGAGCCAGAACTCTGTGCTATGTTTTGGGACGTAACTGTAGAAATTGTGGCTTTATACCAAATGTATTTATGTCAGAAGCATGAAACTTCACACGCTTATGCCCAGATACCATGCGCACAGTTGTACAAAATTTTGGACAAACTAGATTTTGTGTCCCAGACAAAAAGTGCAAAATTCTGTCAAATCTAGACCCAAGATCCTACTGCGACGGGGATTGGAAGAACATCTGCTCCACAAAATATGATATCTAGATATGTTATTGTTATTAAGTTTGTAAAATTGTAAATGGGTATTATACTAAAAGAAGGTTTCATGTTCAAAAGCCAAGGGGAGGATTCTCTGACTCATAAAACCACATCATCATGGTGACACCCTGTTTTCTCCTCCCATCAAGGGAGAGGGGAGATTCTAGCCTATAGCCAGCTAAGAGGGTGCACTTAGGATAATTCAGCATACACACCCCTTTATCAAATGCATAAATAGAGACAGCTGAGGACCCAACATCCCCATCTTGGCGAAGCACCCTGAAGGAGAACTATCCATATTTCAGATTCCAGACTCCAGAAACTTTGCAAGCAGAAAGGCTCATTGCATAGCTGAACCACTTTCAGCTGGGCCTTAACTTCCAGAACCCATCCCACAAACTTAAAGGGGAAACAAAAGAAGCAGCCAGGCTGTGCTGTACTGCTTGCCTGCTAAATAATTATCTTCAGAACCAGAAGGGCAGATTAAACCCAATCTTGTGCCGTGCCGTGTTGTGACCAGAGAGCCATTGCAGATCCAGTCCAGTCCTACCGTGTGGTGACCAGAGCACCTTGCTGATTGCAGACCAGAGCGCCTTGCTGTCCAGTTCGGTGTGACCTGCAGAATCCTAGAATCTCTGACCTGAATCCCTGACGGTTCTGTTCAAACCTATATAGTGAGTATCCATAGATAGGACTGTGTCACTCTCATATCTACTGTCCATACTAATCCCTATCTAAATCCATCCTCTCTTATACCCCGAACTGCATTGTTAGAAATCTTTTTGAATTGCCTGAAATTTCATCTTATCCTATATTCCTTCTGTACTAATATTGTTAAAATTATCTTTGCACTGATATATTGCATCTGAAGAAGGCAAGCGTCTCGGCTGGGAGTTGCCTTGATCAAGTAGCTGAGCTTCCGTGTAGCAATTGCTTCTTCATAGTCTGACCCTAGTGTAAAGAAACCCTTTTTGACTTTTAAAAGCGTATCCCTGTTTCCTATTATTTCGGCTATCTCAGAAAAACGACCTCCACGAAAACATCCATAACTTCTTCAAAGTTTATGCTAGAAACAAAATTTAAATGGCTGCCTGTAGCTAACATCCTAAGCTTTCCAACAAACCCAAAACTGCATCTCAAATTCTTATAATTCTCCCGCGATCGCGATTAAATGCGCAGAAAAGTTTGCCACAAATTTTCGTTTTGGCAAAATGTATAACGTGTAAAACAGCTTTTCATTGCACCCACCTCAAATTTAAGTTTTCCCATTGCTTATTACTCCCAAATCATTGCTAGTGTTTGTCTGCAACCATATAAAGCGGCTCCCAGTAGAATTTAAACCATTTCAGTGATTTAGCCCATTTTTAGTGTTTTTATCCATTCCATTCAAAGACCTCTTTAAAACCATTTTTCCAGTTTGCCAATCAGTTCTGTTTCTCTCTTGTGTTTGCTCGGGGGTGGGGAGGGAATTGGGATTGACATTTGTTTGAATTCTGCATTCCTGAAACCTTTTCTTTCTTTCTATCTCTCTATATTGCATATTGAAGGGTGTACAGGGGGAAATAGTAACCACATTGCCATTTGATTTGAAAACACACCCACAAAAGTATTATTGCTGCGCTGCATTGTTTTTGCTCATTATTACTCGTGATTAAAGTGATTGCTTAGTGTGACATCACCCCATTGGTGATTATTGTATACACATTAAAAATAGTGTGATTATATTGTGAAATACATAAATAAATATTTTAACTTTGCAAACCAGCCTGATTCCTGGTTCAGTATGACCGGCGGGGTTCAAAGAGGGGGGCGTGATATTAGTGGTATATCGTTCAGAATAAAAGAACTTATAGACACAAATAATTAAGTAAGGATTTCAGTTGTGCATTACACGCTAGGCATTGACTTAGGTGAAGTGCCGGATTGAAATCACTTACAGAGGGGTACTGATGAAATTGCTCCAATATGTGGGCCCAATCTGCATAGTGAAGTGCTTTCTTCACTTTACTAAGATTCCCAATAAGGTCTAAAATGGTGCACTCAGTTTTGGTCAGGAGTAAATTAGAAAGCTCCTCAAGTTCACACAATGTCCGCAAGCCCCATTCTAAGCATATCACTTTAAAGTCTGTATAAAGAGACTCATCTTGCAAAACCAGAATCTTTGTATAAAATGCTATATATCTCAAGAGAGTTCGAGATTTAAGAGAGGTCAAACCCAATTCATAGTGCATTAACGTATCGGGGAGAGAGCCTGGAAGGTGAAGAACTCTTCTCCATGTGAAGGCCAAGTAGATAAATAGTCAATTATTGACAAGTCATAGATTTCAATGCTGTAAAGGATCTTCGGGACAATTTTGCTGCATAATAACGGATAGCTGGTACTAGAGTACATTTCCTGTATCTGGAATCAACTCTGGAAAACTGATTTGATAAATTACTTGCCTTAGCATGAAGCCAGGTCTGAATTGCCATCTTGACCTTTTTGAATTTATCAAAAAGCCCAAATACAGAAGAGGGTAAGTCCTCTCAACGCGCTCCTCCTGAATGCGCCATGTAAAGGGAACTTTTTTCTTGTTGTAAGACAGCTGAATCACTTTTGTCTTAGTGGGATTAATAGACAAAGCATGTACCTTCACAAAGTTGATATAACTATCGAGCAGATGTTGTAGGCCAATGGGTGTGCTAAAAAATATCAGGAAATCATCCGCATAAGCAAGCCATAGGGTCTGACATGATGTATTTTAGGAGCGGTCAGAGCTTTAGGTTGAAGAAGAGAACCTATATCAGCCATGTATAAATTAAACAGGCAGTGGGCCAATACACACCACTGTCTGACCCCTATAGCAGTTGGAATAGAGCAGGACAAAAGACCCTGCTGATTTAGGCAGACTTGAACCGTGGAATGTTCATGAAGACCTACTAACAATCTCAACAGGACAGATGGAATGCCCCAAGTGTGCAGTTTACGCCAGAGTGAAGAACGATCCACCCCATCAAAGGCCGCTGTGAGATCAACAGAGGCCACATACACTGCATTACTGCCCTTGGTCCAAGCAGAGTACTGAATACATTTTAGGAGACTACCATTTAAAGCTGTGCCCATCCTCTTTCGAAAACATGTTTGCCACTTTGAGAGAATAGTGAGGCCGTTAGCCCAGGACTCAAGATGCTAAAGAAGAGCTGTGGCAAACACTTCAGAATCAGCATCTAAGATGGCAATTGGGCGATAATTGGACGTCTGTGATCTGACACCCTTCTTATAGATTGGATAATATGAGCCTGGCCTCAGGTGGGTGAAACCTTTCCAACCTAATAATGTTGGTAAAGAGAATGGACAATACTTCCAACCAAATAGTCGGGTTGGATTTAAAAAGCAAATTAGATAAACTATTAGGACCAGGGTCGCAAGAGGTACTAATACCATTGAGGACCTCTAAAATGATTTCCAGACTCATTCTGAACTTGCTGGGCACAGTATTTGGAATACGGGCCACAAGAAAGTAGTCATCGGAGTAATACGGGGGGGCATAGAGGGTTGAGATGTAATGGACCCTCAGATACTGAATTTACCAGTCTACCTGCTTGCTGCCCATTTGTATTATTAAGGCTCAAAAATTCTTAAAAGTTCTTATTGGAAATGGCAGCAAGCATAGACTCTGCATCTATCTGATGCCTGCAGGCTCTTGATGCACGCAGCCAGTACTGCTAGGATTGCTGTGCCTTTCCTACAAGAGCAGCTTTCTCTGTGAGAGTCTATGCACATTCACCATTGATCCGCCTCACCAGAACTCTCAGTTGTTTTCTTCGGAGAACAAGATCGATACTGAATGCATGAAGATTAATCTTGCAGTCATCATCCCTCTTGCCCATTCGTAAAGTGCTCACGTCACTAAACCCTCTATAAAGCACTCACAATTATCCACAGAAAGGGAAATAAGCCACCCAAATTTTGATTTAGAAGCAGGGAAGCTCACTATTGTATCATAAACAGTTGCACCTGTTTAGAAGACCATGAAATGCGGTTCCCTTGTGCATTTAAGGCAATGGCCTGCCTCCTCAAACTGATTTGGCCCTCCAAAGTAGACTGTCAACAGAGTGGTTACTCACATCGGACCAGACTATCTCAATTGCCGACAATGATCAAATAACCACGGGCCATAATGGACCTAATCAATGGTCAAAGTACTAGAACCATTAAGACAAAGTAGGCTGTGGCGGGATGTACCAGAGACTGTCACATTCACCATTGTCAAACCAAAACCCACAAATCTCTCATTCCACAGCTGCCCACTAATCAATTTTGACCCAGACGAGATGCTAAACCCCCCAGTTTCACTGAACTCCTGCCCCTTAAGACACTCTTGAGATCCCCTGCAAGGAGGCTGTGACCCCTAGGCGTAGAGTTATGCCAGTCAGATACAAATGCCAATATAAGATTTAATGGCACATACTCTAGTGCCAATAGACATTACTAATGAGGATATTAAGATCCTCCTGTAAATGTATCGTGATATGGGTTGCCATAACACCAAAAGAAATGTTGAAATTGGCCACCACGCTAATATTAGCGCCCGATTTCACTAGGGTGAGCAGCCCACCATATGGGCACCCACAAATTCCTCTCTATGTCCTTGGAATGAATGCTGGACAGTGCAGGAATTTAACAAGGAAAACACGTTAGATCGATTCAAGACCACAGAGTGAGTCCCTGAAATTAGACACTCAATTAAGATGGTATGCATGAGCTGGTTGACATGTGAGTGGCCTGGACGGGCCGCTGTATCTCTAAGGTGATAAAGCATGACCCCTAGGCCCTAGGGCCGTGGAGACGATGCCCATGTGACCCATCCTGTTCAAAGAAACTGTTTAGAGGGGACGGTATGGTAACCGGGGGACAACAATCTGGCCCCCAGGTCGAAAATCACATTCTGCGTTGAAAAGTTGTTATTTCAGGAATGCCTATAGAAGGCAAAGTTGGTATTTCAGAAATGCCCATAGAAGGCAGCTGGGGAGAAAGCTTTGTAGGACAAGCCAACATTTCCTTAATGGAGGGGGACTGGTGTAAAACGGGGGCTGAATCACATGTCGTTGGCGCAGTCCACACAGGCGGTTATTTTCGCCAAAAATGCACCATCTGAATTCACTGAAGCTGGAATAAAAAGAGTGGGCTGGAGATTTGAGCTGCAGTTAAGGATTGATTGTTCACGGCCCCCAAAGAGCCCTCCTGGGTTGTGGCGGTCGCTGCCTGGCTATTGAAAGCCTTCCTGTTAGGCTGTACAATGGCCGCTGAGGGCTGCGGGAGAGCCATACCCGCCTTCATTACAGGGTGAGAGAAAAGTGATCATATAAAATGTTAACCTACCTGCTTTTTAGCAATTCTTGGACTTTTTCATGTGAGATCCGGCCTTCTTACAGCACACTGGCGGCTTTGAATTGATGCAGGCTTCCGCCGTTGTGACCATGCTCAGGATTTCTTCGATCGAGTCCTCGCCCCCAGTGTTTATAGTTATCGGGGTAATTGAGTCCCTGCCTTTTCTTCCTTCAACCAAGGCGGCAGGCTGCTGTAGTTGCGAAAGTGAAACACAACACAACTCCGTGCTCCCACCCAGTTGAGGGCCATGTGAATCCTGAAAGTACCTCATAAGGACGGGGACCGTAGATAATGTAGTTGCAATGTTTGAGGGTTGTGTTACAGAAGCCGAGACAAACCGAGTGACCGCCTCCCCGCCATTGGCAACAGCAACATCGACTGTTTTCGGCTCTGGTGAATATGCTTTTGAGTGAATAAAAATTCTTTAGCTCCAAATGTAGATCTACATGCTAACATTTAAATAACAACGATTCTAACAGGACCCTCCTTATGGCCTTCGCCTATCTTCCTCAATACCACTGAAATACGTCTTGAGGAGAGCAGGACAGGAGATGGAGCCGGAGAAGATGAGAACAAATCTGTTCCCGAAAGATGATGCTCACCATGCAGGGGGATATTTGATTAAAGACTCAGGTTCGGAGGAGTATTATCCATAGATAAGTCTAAGGGTGCCATAAGGGGGTTTACAGGCACCTGGAGCAAATGCATTAGTTTTCCAGAGATTGTCTCCTCTGTAACAATGAAGTTGGGTACCAAACTGCCCCTCCCCCTCCTTAGTCTCGGTAATTGTACCAGAATAAGTCTCTGAATCTCTAACCAGAATGAAAAATGAGGTAATCAAATTTGGTCTCCTTCTTGACTTTTGTGAGGCCCTTAAGGGTGATAAATCAAATGTACGTCTCTGAATCAGAGCCTGTGTCGTCTCCCCCTCCCCTGGGGAGAGAGGGAGTTGGAACATTAACTGCTGCTAACATTTCTGCATCCGTGATCAAAGCTAGGGAGGTGGGAAGCCCAGAGCCTCCACTGCGAAAGTCATACATTGCTGTGCGAGAGAGTATAACTGAAAAGCAGCAGAGAAGTAAAGTCGCTCACCAGTAATGCCAATGGTGTTGAGTCCTGCTTCTAAGGAGTCCTGTAAAACTCAAACTCTGAGCACACCTAACACACAGCGATGTACTCCGCGCCGGTGTGGATGTTATATAGTAGCTGCTTCTTCTCAGAAATGGAAACTGAGGAAAGACTTCAGACCAAAGCGCTGTGCAAGTACTGCAGAAACCAAATACACAGTGATGCGCACCACTCGCGCTCCACGCCAGTGTGGATGTTATATAGTAGCTGCTGCTCCTTCTCAGCAATGGAAATTGAGGCAAGACTCCAGACCAAAACACTGTGCAAGTACTGTAGAAACCAAACACACAGCAATGCATCCACTGTCAATGTTGGGACTGAGAACGTAGAGATCAGTATTTTCAGTGATGTCTTTGTACCCCCATGAAGCCTAAAAATGTGCCCCTGCAGGGAATGGAAATGAAAAATGTCCAATTCATGCATGAATATGTTGGTTGGACTGAGCTGTGGTTTTGCTGCCATGTGGAGGAACGTGAAATTCTCCGGTTAAGTCCACCAGTGTGAATGAGAAATTAATTTAGCTGTAGAAGCGTGACAAATTTTCCGTGCCTTGAGCATCTGCAAGAATGAAAATGTGTCCAATCACTTGATGAACGAGTGAAGGAGAGTTACATCATGGTTGAATTCTGCAAACTGCAAAGAGCTGCTGAATGGCGTGTTCGGACGGGCGTCTCTTGGGGCAAGTGAGGGAACAAGGAGGTTTTTTGGTGGCTAGTGTGGGGTGAATAGCCTCTGGATGCGAGAAATAAATACCAGGCGGTGTGCTTTCAAATCAAAAGGAAAGGAAATGTATGAAAATTGCAAAATATGGTGAGATGCGAACTGCCTTTCACAAAGAAAGCGAAAGACACATGGCAAGGACATTTTTACTAATCCATGATGAGCTGAAATGATATGTCCACTAAACAGCAGTCCACAGAACCGTGAATGGGATGTCAGCATTATGTTGAAGCAGTTGCAGTGAAATGCAGCACTTCCTTTCATGAACATTAAATGAAATTATGTAATTTTGTTGTTCCCTTTAAACTAAAAATATGCTCAGCAACATGCTCGCCAAGCTTTCAAAGTATGAACATGGTTTCTGCCTATCACCAGCTCAGTTTCATGGACAATTTCAGAGCAACACACATGCAATTTAAAAACTGTATTTTATAAGATGTCATTTTAAATGCATTTAGGCACGAGTTACAGGCTGTTTATTGCAAGGGGCCGGGATGGCGATTTCCTCAATATATGAAACCCAGTTCCCCTCCCTGTTGCCTGGGAGAGAGAGGTCTGGCTGCCTTAATTGTCAGTTGCCCCCTTAAAAATACAAGAAAAGAATTACTTTTAAGACGGGAGACCAGATGGACCAGATAAGAGTGGGTCTGTTCTCCGGCCTTTGTGACCACAGGTCACAAGCCTCAATAAAAAGTACATTAGCTTAGTTATTAGCTCTTGGAATGCGTAGGCTGATTTAAACGCAGACCCTCTGCTGACATCATGCGCTCCAGGATCGTGGGGGCCTAGTCAGATGAGGAGTAAGATTGCACATTGACTACAATGGGAGAAATGTATTTTATCGCGTAAAAGTGACAATATTCATCGCACCACAGTCATTTTAGGATTTTTGGAAAGATGACAGTAAACTCCTGACCATGCCAACACGATTTTGGTGGGATCAGCCCAAATAAGTTATTCATGAAAATGAGATGTGGCCCTCCCTGTATTTACCAGCGATGCAAACATTTGATAAATCATGGCAATCATAATTCTTATGATGCCTGTAAAATGGCATCTTTTTCATGGATATGATTCCAGAGTAAATGACTACAGACTTGTGATTAGTCTCATCTGATTCGCATTACAATTGAGTGCTCAAAAATGTATTCATATATATTAAATTGTGGAGATTAAGGGCACTTATCATGTAACAAGATTTCTATGTCCCCAAACCAGACCGAGCCCACCTGTCCAAGTGAGATGATGAAGTGCTCTCCTCCCATGATGTCCCAAAACACTCCTCCATCCCCTTGTCCTATCAGCACACAGGTGGGAGGGGCGTAGTGGAGGCTAGCCAATCCCTTTTGCAAGAATCATGACACATTGTGATGTCATTTGCCCCATAACTAAGCCAACCTGTCTCAGTGTAGGACTTTTTACCCACTAATCCCATGAGGTGACCTGCTGTCAAAATCTGGCATGAACATCCCAGCAGACAGAGGTCTAGCTTGCAGTGGAGCCAGGAGACAGACTGATTGGGACCCTTGGAGCCAGGAGACCTTTGACTGATCCCCTTTGGCTGCCCCAGCAGGGTGCCCTGACGCACCCTGATGTCCAATCCTGACCTCTCCTGCAAGTAGAAATACCCCAAGCCATAGATTGTATAAGCCCTGCATTCTTTCAGCATTGCCTTAGATATATCCCCATTGAAAAATCACGTGTTTAGCTGTATATTTTAGTTATTGTCCCCTTGAAAAATCCCCCATTTGCCTGTGTAGATCCTTAGCATATTTCTCAAAGTAAATCAATTAATTCCCCCATTAAATTCACAGGATTTGTATTGGTGGCATTTGAAACCAACAATTTTTTCCCAGTGTGTTGTGAGCCGGTATAGTCAAAGATTTGCCAAAATAATTAATTTCAAAAATCCCTGTTTCCCTGTGTTCCCATTGTAAAATGCAAAACAAAAATTGTCCCTGTGTTTTCCTTGTGATCTGAAAAAACGAATTCCCATTTGCATTTTCGTCCTCCCATTGCCCTTGCGCTAAACATCCCAAAAGTCGATTTTCCATTCTGTTCTGACCATAATCCCAAATCCTTGTGTGTTATGGTCAGGCGCAGCAACACACATTTTCCCCTTACCTTCCTTACTGTCATATTGATTCTGTGAATCACAACCCAAAACCAATTTTTCCATTGTGTGCTGACTAATATTCTCCTTTTGGTGTAGCAAAACAAATCTGTGCCATTGCGTTTCTTTCTTCCCTATTGGTTCTGTGACCCACAAGTCCTAAATCCGATTTTCCCTTGTGTTCCCCACTCCCTGCCACTGCCTTCCATTCAAAGAAATCAAGTCAAATTGATGTTTGGAAGGTTAGGGTTGCTGGGACAAAAGTATCACTTTCCTGTCTGTTTGCATTCATGTTCCTGGTGTGCTTTGAACTGTTCTCTGCTTGTATTGGGGGTCGGGGAGGGTGAAGTAAAAGGTAGCTATTGTAACTGCATAGTCTGGAGTCACCTCTGTGGTGGTACTCTACTAAAAAGGATATTTTGTCTCGGTGTTGCCACAATATTGGTGGCTGCTGTAATCTGTTGGTTCTAATTTGCTTAAATAAATAAATAAATTAATAAATATCTTGTTAATAAATACCGGCCTGGTTCTGGTCCATTTTGGCACACAGTGTTTGTTGAGGTTGTGTGTGAGATGGGTTGGAGGCCTCACCGCAGTGAACCAACTACAAATTCATAGTGATTTGTTGTGCGGCACATTCATTGTAGGGGAAGGAGCTTCCTGACATGATTGTGACTGTACAATAAACTGCAACACTACAGGGATGATCGCAAGGGTCTCTTCTTGCGGAATTGTCTCAATTGCTTCACAATGGGGATAGAGAGACATTTGAAAATGATGGTCTTCGCAACGGGAGGCCAGCAAAGAAAATATTCATCAAGAGGGCGATGATGCCGAATCTTGTGTGGACGTCAATCCTGTTAACGGGGGCTGGTGGGAGTAACCAGGACAAATTATGTGTGCCAGAAGTGTAAAGAAATGAAAAATCTCCCACTTTGCTGGCTTCAAGCATTGTGGTGGGCGTAATAGCAGAACACAGTAAAGGATGGGAGACACCACTCGCATCACTCTCTTGAAGCAAGATCGGCATCCACAGCGTAGAAGAAACTTCAGAATCCAGAAAGTGGAGAAGCAAAAGTGGCCAAGGCTGATAGTTATCAGGGATGCTCTGATTTGATGTGCCTCGCAGGCAAGATACGTGGTACCAAGGAGCCGGGTAGAGCATTCAACAACCTGGAGGAAAGAAAGAAAACTCCTCTCCAGTGATGCTGAGAGCATGAGATTGGAGACATCATGTTGATCTTTGGAGTTGAGGATGCGGCAGATTGTTGAGCATGGGTGCAGTCTCATAATCAGTGTCGCCATTGCATTTCACTGCAGTAATTAAAGACTGCAGACAGGAACAGGGTATTATCACATGCATTTATGTATATATACAACTGTGGCAGAAAAATGTCTGCCTATTAGTGAGTTGCAAGGGGGGGGACTCTCTCCTCCCTGCCACTGAAATGATATGCACAAGACTAGAGGTAGGCAAGCCTGGCAAGGGCGGGCCAGCCACGGCTGAAGCGAAGGCTCCAGCCCAACCCTCATCTATTGCCATTACCCCCGGACGCCAGAGGCCTGCTTATGGCTGCCCACCTCACCGAATTGCGACGAAAGCACAATAAAGAAGAAAAACAGCCTATGCTGCGTGCTATGCCCACACACACACACCAGTGAGCCACCTACCCCGTTGCACCCACGCACAGAGGATTGGCTGGGGGCAGAACAGGCAGTCACTAGCACCTGGGCTGCCATTTATTTGTTTTCCTTTTCATACGTTTATTTACATTTTGGCCCGTGCCACTGCAGTCCGGGAAGAGAGGACTGCAGGGTATGGGCAAAATGTAAATAAATGCATACAAAGGAAAGAAAAAAATGCGTTAAGGGTGCTGCTGCAGTCTCCTATCCCATGTATTCAATGGGCCACCACCAATCCCATTCTACCGTGGAATGGTGGCGGCCCATTGCCGTGTTGTAAAACTGCTTCCTGGCAGTGGCGCAACACCATTGAGCAGATTGCTCTAGCCCCCACCAGCCCCCAAAAATGGGGACTATGATGACTCGACCTGGCTGACATACAGAGCCATGGCCGAACAGAACAGGACACGCAGCCGTTAAACGGTTTCTGGGCTTCTTTGTGAACAAAGGCCCTGCAATTACTAACGTAAAACATTTAATTGTTGGACCTGCATCCATTTTTATACAATGGCAATCTTGATGTGGGGTTAGTACTTGCATGTCGGTGGAGTGAAGGGATAGGGGTTAGTACTTGCCAGGGGCGTTGCTGGGGGGGGCTAAGGGGGTTATAGCCCCTGATCTTTTGGTTGCAGCCCGGATAGAATCTCAGGAGCTACAGCCAAAAGACGAGCTAGCCCCCAGTCCCAACAGTTCCGACAACAGCATAGCCCCGGGTCTTTTCCAGACCTAGCAACTCACCTGGTACTTGCATGTCGGGGGTGTGATTGGAAGCGATGGGCAGTTAGTACTTGCATGTCAGGGGAGTGATTGGCAAAATCGAAATAAATGCATAAAGAGGAAAGACAAATGCGGCCCTGGCACCCAGGCAGCCATTTGTTTCTTTCCTTTTTGGGTATTCATTTAGATTTTTCCCCGATTCCGCGATCTTGGCTCAGCCCGTGGTGGGCCTCCTAGAGCCAGGCCTGAACCCCCCACACACCAAAGCTCAGCCCTGGCTCCCCCAGGTCCACGTGAGACCCATCTACCCCGCAGGAGTGGGCGACAAAGAAACAGGACGTGAAAATGGCTTAATCATAGAAATCAGACAGCAAAGCATTACCCGTGAGTATAGGGATTTTCTTCAAGAGGCTAGATAGCTCGATATCGTAGATTTCACCGAATACAATTTCACCTACTCCGAAATCTTCGAATTTTTTTTCTTCAAATTGGTTAGGTAAGTTGGAACATTTTTAAACATAGATGGGGGTGGTCTAAGGGGATAGGATATGTTAGGGGGAAGTTGGGGGCCTCCCCCCACATAATTAAAAAGACATTCGAAGTAAAAGAAATGTGAAGATTTCTCCTTTAGGTGAAGTGGACTCGGTGAAATCACGGACATTCAGATGGCTTACTTTTGGTTCTATGTAGGGCTTTTAGAGCCGATGGTGACTTGTAAAATGAACTGCAGGACCCCACTAAGTTGCACCATGTGTCTGAAGACAATAAGCATTGAAACACATTCGCGCTTGGAAACACTTATGTATAGGCGCGTTATAAATGCCATAACATATCATATCAAGCACTTATTCAGGGGGATGCTTGTTAATGATCAAGTGCCAGGGACGGTCACATTCACCTAGTTTATTAAAGGCAGACTACGTTATCAGGTGGGTTTCACTTTTTCCAAAGGCAGCACGAGGTGGGCAGGCATTCTACAGAGTTTGACTGGAGTTGGGCCATGTTTACTGATTCAGCCATGCGACTCCTCTCAGGTAAGAAGAGAATTTCTCAGTAGGATCCAAGGTTACGGTGTAAATGCACCCGGGGCTCAATTTGAGGAACCTGGAGGAACCAGGCTTTTTCTAGGGGATGCCGGGAGGTCTGGCAGCCCCCGCTGCTCCTGGGTGGAACAAAGGAAATCCTAGATAAAGTTGTGCTTGTGAACAGACCCCAGGCACATGAGGGCTCCAGAGGCCTCTCTGGCCTGGAGTTCCGGACACGGCCTACTCCATATTTTCAGACTCGCTATTGTTTTTCGGACAATAATATGGGATCTGCCCCCTCTTTGTCACCCAAGCTTTGCACTTTACCCTCTTTAAGAAGCCAGAAACAAACGATGGCAGCTTGATTTCATGTGGTTTCTATAACACATGTCCAAACACATGGTCCCAACCTTCTTTTGCAATTTGCAAACCAATTATTCTTCCACAGACTCCACTCTCGTCTACTGTGTAGACAAATGATAAGCTATAGTAGGCCCCTGCACATAAACACACATCTAACTACACATCCTGCCATTTATTGGTTCAACCGCTTCTGGGTCCTCAGAGGAAATTCTCCCCTCACCCAATTCTGTGTCACCTCCAACATGTGGTTTTAATGTTCCTGCAAAAGTGTTTTTGCCAGGCTACTCTAGATTATTTTTACCGGTTTTCCTCTATTGCTGTACACTGCTGCGACTCCATTTGGGGCCCGGTTCACCTTTTATCAAAACTGTTAAATAAATATATTGAGAGCTACCACAGGGATCCTGAGCCGCCCCCTAGATTCAGAGCTACCGCAGGGATCCTGAGCCGCCCCCTAGATTCAGAGCTACCGCAGGGATCCTGAGCCGCCCCCTAGATTCAGAGCTACCGCGGGGATCCTGAGCTGCCCCCTAGATTCAGAACTACCGCAGGGATCCTGAGCTGCCCCCTAGATTCAGAGCTACCGCAGGGATCCTGAGCCACCCCCTAGATTGTCTTTCTTTCTTGGTGAAGGTTCTCTGGCAGAACTTGTGTCCCCTCCCCACCCCCTCCAAGACTTTCCCTGTTTGTGTTTCCTGTCAGCACAGTAGTTTGCTGGGGAGTGGACTGGGGAACGGAACAAGGATGAGGGACCCCTGCGGTGTCCACAGTTGCAGGTCTGTGCCTTAAACCGGGACAGTAGAATGAGGGGAAAACACTCACTGGGGAGCACTTTGTAGCCGGCATTTGCTTGTTGCATTGGGTTGAAATGTCACAATAAAAAGGAACCAAACTTAACACAATGGGAGACTGGCCAAGATGTCATGCACGCAAGGGAAGGGTGCAGGATTATAATACATGGTGTCAATGCTGGCACTGTGGCAGAGGGGGGGGGGAGCTGCAGATGCAACCTCTTTCAGGCATCTGCCAACATGCCATCCCCTAGTTATGGCACCCACACGGAGTGAGCCACAGCAATCCTTGACCGCTCCTTGACATTGTTGACTGTAGTGGCATGCGTGCACAGGGTAGCAGATGGCACGTGACACCTATGCAGGGTCAAACATCTAGACTTCACTTCTTGGGGCCCAGCCGCATGCTACCACACATATGTACACTTCAGATTAGCCAGTCTGTTGGGCACACAGCATTGGGTAGGGATTGGGACATACATCAGTCTATGAGCAGTGGAAATGTTAATGCCCATCTTTTTTGCACACCCATCTTTTAAGGATTGCAACGCATTCTCTCTCCCAACAGCAGTTACTAAATGTGTGTTATAATAAATGGTTCCAGTGCCCTTTATGGATCTGTGTTGGTTTATATATGCACTGCTGCCATTATGCAAGATATTTATGTACAGGTTAAATTCCCAGGATTGTGCTCCCTTATTGTGCAGATTCATACACCTCCAATTCCCCAGGCACAGTAATCCTGGCAACATATTTCCTTGCCCAGTGTTACAACAGAGAAGTAGGGCTCTGCACAATCAGTCCCTCCTGGTAGCTCCTGAGCAACCCCCTTACTGCCGAGACCTCAGGCCAGGCCTGCACTCCTGCTGCAGCCCAAAAAACAAGGGCTGTAATACCAAGCACAATGGTGCTCTTTTAATCTGTCTTGGAGAATGAGAAGTTGACTCAGCCCAGCTGAGATTCAAACAGGTCTATGACCACTCTTCTACCAACGAGCTACGTTTAGTTAACAGACCCAATTTCTCTTGGGTTTGGCAGCCTATTTCTTGGCTCTAGGTGATTTGGTCACGTTTTTTTCATTGAATTGCTGGTTTCTTTTCTTAAATTCCGCAAATATACACATGAGGAGACCCCCGTATACCCCCTGACTACCCTATATTTATTATCACGATTACCCCCTCATATATTTGCGGGCAAATAAATTAGACACTTTCAAAGAATTCCACTGCAACCAAACCTCCCATTCCCTAGTTCTTGAGTGATCGAGCAATGCTGTAATAATTGAGCACTGTACAAGTGCAACCAGATGCATCCCAATGGTGGTAGCAGGAAGTAATGCTCCTCTGGAAGGTCTGGTCCCTTATACGGCTATCATGATTTCAAGGTCAATCATCCAACCATACATTGAATTTCAATAGTTCACACTGGATCCAGCAGTTTACCGTTTGGATTTTGCGGATGCAATAGTTTTTCTTAAAGACCATTAGGCCATCAGCAACACCACTAAGGTTTCAATCCAGGACTTAAATTCAACAGCTCATCATCTACAAATGAGACGGAGCTGCTGATCAGGCACAGCATATGGCCCTGTTAGCTGGTGAATTTGTACGAGGTGGCATGGGACACTTATGAAATGTGGAGCGTTGGAAGCAAGGAGTGTTTCTTCTGGTTGTTGAAGAGACTTGGCATATGATGGGCAGATAGATGAGACATCTGGTGGGCCGAAAATGTAGAGAAGCAGGGGGTGGCATTGCAGTGCTCTACATTATGGAGAAGGACTAGGTAATGCCTTTAACCTGATCCTACAAACATGACCACCTTGAGTTCGGGGATCTTCTCCAAAGAAACAAGACTAATTAAACAAAAAAACAAAGAATGGAAGTGAGCCGGCACCCATATTTCAATGATTAATGCTCAATACCTTATCAAATTAAAGATACAAGCCCAACTGGCTACTGAAAATAATAAAGCCCCGCTGCAATTTTAAGATCAGGCAGAGTCATGCGATTGGTTGTTCTCCATTAATTCAAAAAGTGTGAATCTCACAAGACAGAACTTGGCCAACATATAATTGGGAAACATCTGCATAACAAATCATGTTCTCATGAAAGTTCTGGATTGTTAATATCTACTAAAATATAGAAATATTGTGGTTGGAATTGTATTTATTGTACTTAAGATACAGGCCAGCAAGCGAATTTGCAAGATGTGTAAAATTAAAGGGGGTTTTGGAAACAATAGACAATAACTAAAGGCCCTCTTTACATAAGCACTTTTGGTAACCTAGTACAAACATATCATTATATTAAATCTGACCAGTTTTGTACCATATGCATTAATAATGGGAATGTCTCTAAATCTTACACTTTACAGGGTTTGGAACTCTGTAAAATGCTTGATATGATGTTTCAATATGTATGATTTGTGATCTGGGCATTTCTATGAAACTTTAAAAGTGAGGAATTGTAGGTATTTTATCATATGTATTTGTGATTTATGTGTGGAATATGTTAATTTGTATGTGTAAATTTATTTTTTAACTAAAGACATTAAATAATGAAAATAAATATCTACTAACGCATCGAGAGGAACGGCAGCAAGACAAGTTTCATGAGGAGCAGTATGGGTTCAACATTTCATCTATAATCCCCCCTTCACCCCACAGCCCCGCTCAAGCCCTGCCACCCATCACCAGGGACACCTTCTTCCTGTGGCACTCAGAATTCCATGTCTGATATTATATCTTGACCCATTATCCAGCATCCCGTAAACCTCCACTCACCCTTGACCTTCCACAACCGTCCAATCTGGTCCAATCTACAACTTCCTCTGCCTAACTGAAGTCACCAACCTGGAGCAGACCTGTTGTAGCATTACAGCTGAGAAGGAAGAAGCCATTGCCTATAGGCTTCGGAAGATTGTATCTGGTGCCAGGAGATTATTCTGAGTCGCGCCCATAGTCTTTTGTGGCTTCACAGCTATACCCTTCTCTATGCAAGGGCCAGAGATTACATTACAAGGGATGAAGATGGTGAAGACTTGCTGGGAATCCAGCTTCTGGTGGACTGAGTGTGAGTGCAGCAACAAATATAAAGTGGCAGCTGTCAGCCTAAGAGCAGCGTGGGACCTCACTAATAAGCATGTGAAGTGTAGATGGCCTGCATAGTTCGGTGCCTATGATGTTATGATACTTAATCGTGATTATCGGGGAGCAAAATACCTACAAAGAGATTGTGCCATTCTCAGCCACTACTGTGCAAACAATATTTAATCTTCAGTGCTTACAATTATAAATAGTTGTACAGGTTTATTTTAACACATACCATGGAAAATAATCCTGTGAGACAGATTGTGGCTCGTAAGTGAATCGAATTAAAAAAAAAAGATGAAAGTGACATTGCTATTGCCGTTAGAAAAACTGATTTTCATATTGTGGACTCCAGGTTCCACAATTCCCAAAGTACTGTGAAGAAGAAGAAAAGGACTGCAGAGGCTCAAGACTGCAAAGTGCAGCCTATTAGTGGCAATGACCCACAGCTGAGGGAGACAGAGGCATAAAAGGCCCCCTCAGGTGCAGGCCAATGGAGAGAGCAGTAGTAGAAGGTGGAGTCGTAATAACTCCACGTGGCAGCAGAAGCAGAGCAGAAATGCTGGGACAATTGTGGTGCATCGAGTGGATTTCGGTCCTGAGAGGGTGTGAGGAATTCGACCATCAGCAGAGTGGGTGTGCGCTTGCCTGGACTTTTTTGAACCTTTAAATTAAATTGAATGGTGGTAGATCAACCTGTGGAAAATGTGTGGGGCTCATCCCCAGACATTTTCCCATGCTCACTGCATGACATACACATAGACCCTTGTACTCTAGGTGAACACAGCCTACAGGCTTAGTCCCCCTGTCCTATTTAGTTGGGATACGACAGCCAGGAGTACACCATGTCATTTCAGAAGGGGCAGGGCCGTACCTTCCCCCTTCCATGGCTAGTCTAATTTCCTAACAATGGCTCCATGGTCCACACTGTCCTTTTGTTGAGCCCTGCACATGGTGGCAGTATTCACATACTAATCAGAGTTTTATTCAAGCAGGCCCACATGGGGCCTGGCTGCAGATGCTAACCAAGGAAACAATAAACTCCCAGCACAGTTTCATATGCACTGCGTCAACCGGATGCCATCTCCCACCTTTTATATAGATTGACATTGACAGGGAAATGTCATGTCTGGGACTGCATGTTTACAGTAGTCATTCCTGCAAGGTGACCCCATTCAGAAGGTAGTAGTATGTTGTTTGACGGAGACAAAAAGTCTGGTCTCACAACAGCTTCAAGAGAGACCTGTCTCTTTAATCAGGAACCACAGAAGCTCCATTAACCAAAGAGACCCTTTGATCCACAACAGACAGGAAGAGGGGTGGGACTTAGTATTACATCTTTTTTTTTTTTAACATTTTTTTATTGTTTTCAAAATACAACTCAGAGAGCATGAGCCTCTCCCAACTTCCCCTTACCCTCCCACCTCCCCGCCTGGAAGATTTCCAAATGTCTCTGTTGCACGTGTGATTGTCTATGATGAGAATATGTCCGAAAATCTTATATTGTGCGGGCACCATTGCTCCATATAGTCTGATTGTAGGTAGTTCAGGATCTCTCCCCATTCCTTTGTGAACAATTCTTTTGTTCCTTGTATTGTGTGTGTGAGCTTTTCCATGGTTAGTTGTGCCCATACTTTCTGGAGCCAAGTATAGATCAGTGGGGGTTCTTGTTTTTTCCAGTTGTGGGCTATTGACACCCAGGCTGCTATGAGAAGCCTCATGAAGCCTCTCCATTGTGGTTTCCTGAGTTTCCTTGCTGCCTGGTCTTTTATTCTGCATAGCCATACTTTCTCGTCTAGTTGATTGGCCTCAGGGAATATCTTGATAATTTCCTTCTTTATTTCCGACTAGAAAGCCTTGATCCCCCCGCAGTCCCACCAGATGTGTCTCCACGTGCCCACCTCTGAGCAGCCTCTCCAACATGTGTTCGGAGTTTGGGGGTACATGGCGTGTAGCCTGTCCGGTGAAAGGTGCCATTGGGTCACCACTTTTAGCCACATTTCCCTTTTTTGGACTGATCGGGTCATTTTTGGAATGGTGCTCCATAGATCTTCCCACTGCTTTTTGTGGATTTCCTCCCCCAATGTCTTCGTCCACTTGACCATGTATGCCCATTTGAGTTCTTCCTCCTGGGAGTTGATGTAATAGTAGAGCGAGGAGACCAGTTTCCTTGATCGGGGTTGGTTATTAGGAATTTCTCAAATGGTTTGAGTTCTCGTGTGGCTGCTGCTTGGATGTCCGGGGTTGCCAGCCAGTGCCGTAGCTGTTCATATTTATATCTGTCTGCGTCTGTTAAGCTCAATAATGATTTACAATCTTTGAACGGTCTTATTTCTTCATTTTGGTACATTTCGCCTATTTTTGTTAATCCTGCCGCCTCCCATTTGTCATAGGCGCCCTTCTCCATTCCCGGTCGGAACTGGGGGTTCCGGCATATGGGCGTGAAAGGGCCTTCCACTGTAGTCATGATGCCTCTCCTTGTTTGTTCGTCCCATGCCTGGTTTTCATGATCTCGCTAATTCGGAGATTGGGGTGTGTATGTTGTTTGGCTATCCAAAGGGTACCCTGTAAGGGGGATCTAGCCACCGTCCGGTCCTGAGACACCCATACTGTTTGGTGATTATCCCCCAGCCATTCTCTCAGAATCCAGAGTTGTGCTGCCTGATAATATTTGCGAAAGTGTGGCAGGGACATTCCCCCTTTCTTTGTTGGAGCTGTAAGGGTCACTCTGGCTATCCTTGGTTTTTTTAAATTCCATATATAGGATGAGGTTGCTTTGGAGAGTGCTTTAAAGAACGAATTAGGCACTTTGATCAGGAGAGTCTGGAAGTAATAGAGCATTTTAGGAAGGACATTCATCTTTACTGCTTGTATTCTACCCCACCATGACACCATCAGGGGGTTCCAGCGCTCTAGGTCCCTCTTAACCCGTTCTAATAGGGGGGGGGGGTAGTTCCCATTGTAAAGTGCTTCTATCTTGTGTGTCAGGGTAATCCCCAGGTATTTAATCCCCTTTTCAGCTATAGCCAAGTCTAGTGTTGCTGCTATTCTTTGCATTTCCGGCCTGTCCCCTGTTAAGAGTAACAGTTCTGATTTCTTCTTCTTCTTCTTCTTCTTGTACTTCTTTATTTTGAGGCCCGAAAGTGGCCCAAAGGTTTCGAGTTCTCTAATAGCGTGGGGTAAGGCCGTCCCTGGTTTCGTTAGGGCTAGGAGCATATCATCTGCGTGTGCAATTACCTTATGATGTATACCTCCCATTTCTATCCCCGTTATGTCAGCGGATTCCCTTATTCTAGTCAGGAGAGGTTCCAGGAAGATGGCGTATAAGAGGGGGGACAAGGGGCATCCTTGTTTGGTACCCCGTGTTATATCTATTTCGTCAGTGACCATCCCGTTTATAGCTATCCTGATTGTGGGGGAGGTGTAGCTAGCTTTCACCATTTTTATAAACTGGTCCCCAAATCCCATATGTTTTAAGGTTTTGAACAATATTGACCACTCCACCCTATCGAAAGCCTTTTCGGCGTCCAGTGAGAGCAGAACTGCCGGTGTGTGGGTAATCTCAGTTTTCTCCACTAGATGTATTATTCTTCTCAGGTTATCGTGTGTCGTCCTCCCTGGGATAAATCCTGATTGGTCTGGAGTTATTAGGGACAGGAGGAGTGGGGATAGTCTGTTTGCCAGGATTTTGGTGTATATTTTGGCATCTAGATTGATTAGCGCAATGGGGCGATATGAGGAGGGGAGGGAGGGGTATTTTCCTGATTTGTGGAACACCAGGACCTTTGCTTCATTCATAGAGTGTGTCACATTGCCGGTTTCTTTGAAGGAGTTTAGGAGTCTAGTCAAGACCGGGATAAGTATATCTGCATATTTTTTGTAAAAGTGTGCAGTAAAGCCATCCGGGCCTGGTGCCTTGTCGTTTGGGAGTGCCGTTATTGCCTTTTTTACTTCCTCTTCCGTGATCGGGTTCTCTAGTGCCTCTCTGTCAGCCTCTGGGATTGTCGTAATGGGGAGGGATTGCAGATATGTGTCTTGTTCGGTTTCATTTGGGTGCTCTGTGGTATATAATGTTCGGTAGAATTCGCTAAAGACTTTGCCTATGTTCTGGGTTTGTGTATGAAGTTCCCCCTGCGAGTCCCGAATGTTCATTATGTTCGTATTCTTTTGTTTTTCTCTCGGCTGTCTTGCTAAGAGTCTGTCTGCCTTATTGGCTTTTATGTATAGCCGTTGTTTAAGGAATTGGAGGGATCTCTCTGCCACTTTAGAGCGGAGCATTTCTAATTGTCCCTGTGTGTGTTTTAAGGCTTTCTTTAGGGATCTAGAAGGGTGGGATATCAGTTCTTTTTGTGTGTCCGATATTTTTTTTTCGAGTTCTTTTTCCCAGCGATGTCTCTGAATTTATTTAGTGGCTTTTAGTGCTATGAAGTGGCCGCGGGTTACCGCTTTGAACGCCTCCCAGATTGTGCTTATTGGGACCTCACTTGTGTCATTCTTTAAGAAGTATTCTGTTATCTTTTCCCTGACCGTTTCTACCAAAACAGGGTCTTGGAGAATATCTAGAGGGAGCCGCCAGTGCCACAGGCCTCCCCCCTTTTCTGAGGTCTTTATTTCTAGCCAGAGCGGAGCGTGATCTGAAAGAGAAATCGATCCCTTTTCTATGTCCTGGATGTTCCCCATGAGGCCCACCGATACCCAGAAATAATCAATCCTTGACATTGTGTTGTATACGTGCGAATAGTACGTGTAGCCTCGCTGTTGGCTCTTTAGTTGTGTCCATACATCACAGAGTGCCAATTGTTCCATCTTCTGTTTGGGAAGTTTGGATGGGGCGCCTTGGGTAGTGGGTCCCCCCGTACTTCTATCTGTTTGTGGATGCCATGCAAGATTTAGGTCTCCCCCCAAAATTACTTCCCCTTTCGCAAAGCCCTCGAGCTTCTCTAGAGCGTCTCTAATGAAGCCGTCCTGTCCCGTGTTAGGTGCGTATATGGAGGCCAGGGTCAGGCGGCATCCGTCGAGCTGGGCATTAATGATCGCGAGCCTCCCTTCCTTATCCGTTAGCCTGTCTGTGAGGACTACATTCACTCCTTCTTTTATAGCAATCAGGACTCCTGCTTTTTTGTCTTTGGCATTAGATTGCGCCCATATACGATATCCCCTGAGATGTATTTTCTGTTTGTCCTGGGCTTTGATGTGTGTTTCTTGTAGTAGGAGAATGCTTGCCTTTTCTCTCTTCATCAGGGACTCAACTTTTTTCCTCTTTAACGGGGAGTTCAGGCCTCTTCTATTGTATGTTAGGATTCTAAGTCTCCCCATTGAGAATTACGGTGTGGGTCATTTCCTGTTTTTCGGTGCATTGAGATCTTATGCTTCTTCCGGTGCATTTCTCTCCCCCCTCCCTCTCTGACTCCCCAACTTCCCCCCCAAAACAAACTTTGAAACAGTTTACTTCCCGAGGAGGGCCCGGGTACCTAGGGTTGTTAGGGCGTTGGGCCTATCGCTCCCGGCCCTCAATGTGCTCGGTATTAACTTCACGGGGGATCCTATACCCCGCATTTCCTCAGATCTTCCTTAGTTACAGTTCCAAGGGGCCCTCACCGGGCCGCCTGCCTCTGCTTGCCGTGGACATTTTGCTTTGACAACCTAATTACCCATTTTGCTTCTTCTTTTGCCATATCTCTTCCCATCCCCTCGGCCTTTTGTTGTACCCATAACCTGTTCTGTTGGGCATCCCCGACGGGTCCTCCCTTCGTATGTCCATCACCTGTAGGCCTTCGTCACATGTGGTTACTCTTCATTGTTTACCTTCCCTGGTGAATAGGAGGCCGAATGGGAAAGTCCATTTGTAACGAATTTCTTTCGCCACCAGTTCCTTTACAAGTGGTGCCATATCTCTCCTTTTTTGCAGAGTGACCGCTGCCAGATCTTGATATAAATGGATGTCCGTCCCATTCATCCTGATGTGTTCCAGTTGTCGCGCCCTCCTCAGAATTTGTTCCTTTTGTAGGTATGTGGAGAGGGCTGCTAGGACATCTCTAGGTCTTTCTCCGGGTGCCCCTGTTCGTTTTGGGCCCACTCTGTGAACCCTGTCTATCCCTATGAGGTCCGCTTCCTGCTCCTCCAGAATGTCTCTGAACACTTCTTGGACCACTTTTTTGAGGTCCTTATCGAGAACCATCTCCGTGATATTTTTGATTCGAATGTTTGATCTCCTAGAGCGATTCTCTAAGTCTTTGCATTGGATCTCAAGGTTTTGGGTTAGGCGCGCCAATTGTTCCTGGGTCTCGCTGTATTGGCGGGTTTCATCTTCAAGGTTTTGGACGATTCTCTCCATTATATCAGTCCTCTCTTCTAGTTTGGCTACATCCCTCTTGACTTCCTGCACCACTTGTTTTATTTCGTTTCTCAAGGAAGAGAACTGGTCCTGGACAGTTGACATGAATTTATCCTGTAGCTCCGCGAACCACGTCTGCATATCCTCCCGTGACGGAGGTAGAGAGGTGGCGTTGGAGTGGATGCGGCCCTCTGGGGAGTCGTCCCGTGCCCTTCCTCTTGTTTGGACTTGTGATTCCGCCGACCACATTTGTACCAGGTTAGCATCTTGTTTAGCTGGGTGTGGGTCCGGGAGAGTCGAGTTCCCTCTCCCCTTTGCTTTCGACATTCCTTCCCTGTTGTAGAACGTTCTCCTGTGGTTATCGGGAGGCCTTTTGCGCTTTTGGATGTCGCCTCGTGGCTTTCCCCCTTAAAATGCGGGTCCCGGGGGGGGTGTTGGTCTTCCTGTATGGTGGGGGGCAGTTACCCTGGAGGGGGCGGCTGTCCGTGGTATAGTCCTTCCTTGGTGCCCCCTCCTGCCGCTCTGCACCCCCCTTGAGCCCTGCTTAGGCCTCCGAGTGGTGGGGACTCAGTGAGTGTCCACCGGTAATCGCTGGTGTGGGGGGGGTGCTCACCTTATGCGCCTCCGGGCGACCGATGGCGTGCGCGGTGTTGCTCGGGCTGCTGGGCCTCCCCTCCTCCACTCGGGGTCCCGCGCTTCTCTGGTGCCCTCTCCGCCTCGTCGGAGCTCGCTTGCCCTGCCCGGATGCGGCGACGCTCCGATGGCGCCGCGGAACGGCCCCCGCCTCCTCGGGTGTTCTGCACTGCTTGTGGAGAGGAGCCGCGGCCTCCCGCGTCTCCCGCTGGTTCTCCGCTCTCGCTAATGGTTATGGCTGCGACCGATGGGGGAGGGGCCGCCACTTATCGCCGCGTCTGTGGTTCCGCGTCTCCGGTCCTCACATATGTAGGGTCGGGCCTTGCCTGTCGGATGGTGTCCTTAATATTCGGGTAGGTTTTCGTATCGATTCATGCGTTTTTGTCCTGCTTTATTGTGGTTTTGTTGGCGGCCAGGGCGGGGATTTATGTGCGACTCCCTGTCCCGGCGGCCATCTTGGAATCGTATTACATCTTTTCACCCCTTTACCTTTTCTGTTGCAAAGCACTCTGGTTATGACCTCACACATACAGTAGATTGTTGGTGGGGACCCATGATTGGCTCATTTAGGTAGGCTTAGCCTACACCAATCACTGTGGCCCATTTGGCTTTAAAACCGGGTTGAGCCCCCCTTTTGGCAGATCATCTGAAGACTTTGCCAGTAGTAGCAAGAAGGATTCATCATTGGACCCTGACTGAAGGTACAGTCTGCCTTACATCACCCACAAGTGAAGGAAGGCCAGGACCTCCAAACAGAGAAGCAAGATCCCTCCCCTAAACCTCTCCCAGGGAACAGAGGTAGATATTGAATCCAGAGGACCTTCCGCAGCTAGGCTCTGCAGCAAGCTTCCTAGGTGCGAGGTGCCAGAGAGTCTCTGAACCAAACGAAGGACAAGGCAGCTGCCTGTAACACTCTCCTCAGTTTTGGGCCATCTGCCTTAAAGGACGACGAGCCCTGTGAAGAAGCTAGGAGGAGTTCATCGACAAGCATCTTCCGACATCTGCCTTAAAGGACATTTTCGAGCCAGTCAAGCCCCTCGAGCTGCAACCGACTACACCACTGACTGTTACGCTACAGTCCCTAACGCCATCCGAGATGCCTCGACCAGTGCTTAAGAACCGCCGACCAGCACTGAGAGAACAATTCCTGACCCTGAGCAGCCACAGCTGTCTCCATCTTGAATTCTGTCACAGAAGCTGTAAAGCGCCCTGAAACTGATTCAACCCGGTCGAGCACCAAGAACTCCTACAGCACAAGGTACATTGTAAAACCCATTGCGCAAAATCAAAGATGTTCAGAAGAATAATTGGCTTAAACCCACATGACCAAAACCACAAAGGTATAAGTGAGAGCAATAATTATTGTCAGCATTTGATCAAAGCAGAAGTGGGGAAACAAGAGTGGCAGGAAGGCTTCCCTTCTGATAGAAGGTGTTAAAACAGAGTGGAGCATACCCTGCATTGTGTGTGGCAATCAAAGGGTATAACAAATAGCACAGTGTGGCTCTTGCTTTTCTTGAAGACATTTGTGAACTTGATGTTGTGAAGCAAGAGGCTTTACTAATTTGTTGGAGGTTAACCCTTACCACAGAAGTAATTGTGGCTAGTTGTTTATTTTTACCTGGCAGGAGAGTACACTGGGTCAGAAGACTTTGTAGTAGTTTTCTCTGTTCTGGCAGGAGGAAAGTACACCAGAGGAGAGGACTTTGTGGTAGTAGGCCTGGCAGGTGAGTGGACCAGGTGGAAGTCACTGAACTACTGTGTGTGTTTAAAAATCCAAAAGAAGAAGTAGTAGAATTACAAGAATATCTTATGAGTTGGTGATACATCATCCTGACATTACTGAAGCAAGTTGTGTGAAATGCTGCATAATCATATACAATTGCTGAAACAAGGGTTTATGAACAGTTGCAGAAATATTCTCACAAGAAGAGAAGACATTATTCTAAGTTCTTTGTCACAAGTGGAAGAGGGAAACCCACTGTTGAACTATTGGCTAAAGTCAAGTTGAAACCAACAGAACTGGAATGGAACTTTTTTTGTCAGATTGGAATCGTATTACAAGACAGAATTCCCTTCTCTTTTTGGAATTGTTCAACAGAATCCTGCTCGAATCTGGGGAAGGGGAATTCATCCAGATTATGAGGAGAGATGACTATCCGATTGTGAATTTAACGGTTATATTTTGTCATGCCATATATTACCTTAATGAGTTGTTGTATGTACAAGTGTGAGGGACAGAAACCTTTTGATCGAGTGTTTCCTTTAGTTTATTTTAGGCAGGGAAATCCTCATCTGGGTAGGGACAGGGAGGAGTTTATTCAAGCTTTTGAAATAATAAAATGGCATCTTTTGAAAAATCTTCACAAAGTTGTCTGCCTCACATTTCTGACCCCTCACACTATGCTCACTTTTTCGCAGACAACATCAAAATCACTAAATTAAACCTCTCCCTCTCGTCTAATCTCCCCAAACTAATCACAAGGGGGACAATCTACAACTTTCTTGTAATTATGTACCGTCACCCCTGAAGAGCTTCCAAGATTCCTTTGCAACAATATCCAAAGTATCATGAACTGCATGCTTGTCCTATCTAATCAAAGATTGACCTCCAAGTGTTGAGGTTTATGCTAATCCATATACCCGAGCTTGAGTTAACTTCAAATTGAGCGATGAAGAACATTGCAAATGAAAATAATTCCTGGAACATTGTTAAACATTTTTTATATTTTATTAGCACACATTTCCAATATTCTTAATCAAACCATAAATTGGTTCATTTAGTTATTCAACTATAAAATACATAAAACGTATCATGCCTAGAAAGTTAACCTAGAATAAAATGTGTGAAATGTTTCTTGTGAAATGTTTCTTTTTACAGATGCATGTTCATATCATTGCTTCCTTTGCTCCCTTCCTTTTATATAAAATATCAAAATTGTATGTTGTTTTCTACAGGATTGTACTATGTATTTTCTTGTTTAGTCCTGTGCCTAACTCATTTCTAATGCCGACACTTGTTTCACACCCTCGTGCACTTTTTCAAGGCAATATATTTCCTGAAATATGTATTTGTACAACTGCCTCAGTGCACCAACTGCAGAAAAAAATCTTCTAGGTGAATACTCATTTGAGTATGCTTTTTTTCATATGAAGAGTGAATCATTATTCGAATGACCTATTCCTCATTATAGTTTATTACAAATTGCAGTGAGTGTTACAGTACCTCAAATGGCTCCCCTTAGTTCAGATTGGAGCCAAAGTCATGCATCAAAATTCAACATTTCTTACAGAAAAGTCTTTTAGGGTCCAAATGTTTAAGTCTTTTTCAGTTATTTTAGTCACTGGGTAGTTTTTTTTTTTCAATTATGTTAATACATTTTCATTTGTTTGAAATGTATAATATGCATCTCTAAAAGTAAATGTTACAAACACCTTTTAGGATTTGTTAAATTTTGCTTAAAATACTATAATTTTCACACGCATTTCCTAAAGTGACCAAAACGTAAACTTTGATCAGCGTTAGGGTTTATGGTTTGCATCCCCATTGCACATCCTATGAAATATCTTCTGAATAATTAAGTTCTGTACATATGATTTAAGCGAGACGTCCTCAACCTTGCATTTTGTTTAAACTTTTTCTTTACATTTGTCTCATGTGTCACTAATCTCTAATGCCCCCTGAAGAGTGCCTGCCTCCCACCTTCCTTGAAAATGGCTGCAATGACACTTTGCAAAAAACAATGCTGGCTTGCCTGATGCGTTAAATTAAAAATGCATCCCTAACATGCCAAACTAATCATATGGATTGTCACCAATCAGTCTGAGATTTTAGTAAATCAAACCTCCTGCTCCATGGCAGACTGTCTTCAGCCCCTGCAGGTGCACTGAAACAACCCTATTTGATATCAATGAATGCATTCTGGAGGCACTAAAAACCAATTACTCAGAAGGCCCTTATTTCAGGTCTTCAAAATCTTAAGGGCATTGTAAGGAACTCATGGTGGCAACAGTAAAGACAGACACGAGTGATCAAAGTTCAAGGGTGTTTATTAAACTTTATAACGGGTGAGATAAACGCCTAACCTAAATCTAAGATGGGAGCAAGTTACGATCATCAAATAATAAGAAGGCAGTCCTAGTGGCGTCTTAATAAAAAAGGTCTACTCTAAAAAAAACTATTGACAATCCTTACTGCTAAATTACAAGAAGCGTGTCAGATAATGTTCACCAAAAAAGAAAGAAGTGTTCACAAAATGAAATACCAGGATGGTATCGCTGGGTCTCCCTTCCCCACGTTTCAAGCACGGGACAAGGTAGGACTTCTGAGCACAGCACACTCCTGGGCCTAGTCAGCACGAGGTTCACAGTTCCAGTTCAACAATATCAAAACATTCAGAGGCTAAGTCTCTTTCCTGATAACATCTCTTGCCTTAGAAGGCCTGCTTATTCACAGCGACAAACAAAAAGTTCTCTCAGTGATCTTGCACGTTGGGTGATTGCTATTCGCCCCCAGTATCTCCCTACGCCGGGCACGGAACCTCCTTACAACTCGGGCTCCCTCTGTCGAGTTCACTACGCCTTTTCAGGTGCAGCTTGCAATTTTCTAGAGTCTTGATCTCCTTGTGAACAACTCTCACTGTGGACAACCCTCAGCCAGGTTCACTCTTCTTGACACAATGTTGAGGTGTGTATTAGTCTCCACCTTGCATTTACAGCCTTTCTTTACCACAGTTCATGTATTTCTATCACAGTTCATATGTTGCTCATTCTCATCAGAAAGCAGGATTATCCTTCTACTAGCTTTCTTTCACCATCCCTCCATCGGGTTCACACTTGTCTTATTCTACTGTTCACAATCTTATCAGAATGCAGGGTTCCCTTCCTCTAGCTTTCCTTTGGCAACGGGTCAAAGACTTTCGATTGTACAAGGGATTTGACGTGACCCTTGTAGGACCACTCCGATGCCTCTCGACACCCCCTCCTAGGGACTTCTGGGTTTTGCAGTTTCAAAGACAGGTCCTGGTCGGAGACTTTCGAATGATCACCCACGTGGCGCCGAACTCCTCCGCACGTGGATCTCAAATGGGCTTTCTTTAAAGTTCAAACACACACACACACAAGTTCTTTCTGTTTCAAGTTCCTTGCGTTCAAAATGTTACTACTTGCAACCTTGGGCTCAACACAGTTCAGTTTGCTATCAGCTTCCTCCTACTCACCAGCTGTGCTGAACCCGTTGGTTTCTTTTCATCTCTGGAGTCAAGGATAGTACCATGGTAGCCAGCTTGCTTCTCTGCCCGTTATCAATGTGGGAGGCCCCTGTGTACTGTTGATATCTGCTGCTCCGCACGCCAACTGTAACTCCCGGTTTTATGATTTCCCTTTCAGAGGCATCGCAGGTCGAAGCTACAAAGGGCAAGGGTAATCCCCCCTTCAACGTCCTTCCAGATCTCTCCATCTTTCTTCTCCGTTTGAACTGCTGGTTTGGTGTAGGGGTCTCCTCGTGCATTCGGCCTTGCTCGAAGTGTGCTTTCATGCTCTGCCTTTTATCCCTGTGGGGAAGGTAAAGGTCCGTCAGGTGTGTGTGATTATTGTTAAGTATCTGACTCTGCTTGACCCGTGTGTTGGGACATGTCAGGTAAACGGCTCTGGTGTGCTGTCTGTTACCTTGTAAGTAAGTGTTTGTGTGGGAAAAGGGGGGTAGAGCTTCTAAATTTGTGTTACAGGGAAGGGGAAAGTGTGTCTCTACCCTTGGTGTCCCACTTCCACTCACCGAAGATCCCTTTCTCAGGTGAGGTGATCCTCCCCCACTGGTCTACCCCCAGGAACTGGATCCAATAGCGATGGTCATGTCGTGGCCACCTCGACAACAGATATGCAGGGATTTGTAGGTGAGACACCTTTGTGTTTCCCACAGCATCCATGAAACTGCACTTAGATTGATTGCATCATTCTTGAAAGACTGCCCAACCCTAGTTAAGTTTGCAAATTCTGATAAACCCAGACTCAACAAACATGTGGCGTCCCCCAGGCTTCCTCTCTGCACTATTCAATGCCCATCTGAGAGCCTTGACCTCATTGATTTAGAATTTCGATCTGGACTTCCACCGCAATACATACAATTGTCAAGCTATGATTCACCTGGGTGACAATGATGTTTAACAATCTAAAATTTGTCAAGCTGGCTAGTATCAATCCACATCCAAAAATGAATTCCAGACTAAATAGGTCACATTCTTGTGTGTGGTACCATGAACACAAAAGCTCATCTCTTAATTGTAATATGTACCAATGCCATGCCCTGGTTTTGAGGTTTGTAGGAAAGGATGCTTCTGAAGACTCATTGAGAAGTGCTAGAATTGTAGTTTTGCAGGACATTCTTTGGATGCACAAACAATAGTATTTTTTTGTAGTGATAGGAGATAGGGGTGTACGCCTTCCCTTGGAGTGTGTGTCCTGAGACCAGTGAAACCAAATCTTTGGTGGAAGTGATCCAGCCAAGCAAGAAGGTTTGGATGATGGAGAGGGTGGAGAGTAGGATGTCATTGCCTAAGATTAAAGTGAGACAATGACCTTTGATATGAATGGGTGCTTTGTTGAGGATTTGGAAGTCTAACAATTTGCATAGGACATTGAAAAATGTACAGTTGGGAGATGCATCATCGTTCATCCATAGGTCAAAGTCACTCCCTACGAGGATAGAAAAAGGGCGGCAAGCACCAAGGATAAACTGTTGGGTTCAGTCTCTGCCCTTTCAAGGAATCTACAATCCAACCGAGTCATGCAGACATTCTATTGGACAAAGGGACACAGGAAGGGGGCACTCGAAGTTATTTAATAATTATAGATATGCAGAATCAGACATGCTCATGGGTCAGGCTGTAGAGATGTGTGTAACCACTATGGTACCCATCTAAAACTACCCACAAACACATCAATACCTTATTAGAATGGGCACCCTTAGCAGATTCACCTGTAACAAATGTCTGGCGTGATAGTAATTCTCTTAATGAAGCTAGTAGCAGAGCAACAAAAAGACTTTGCTGAGTGAATTCACCAAAACATGAAAACGATGTTCTTCAAGTCAAAGAAGATTCAATATTCTTCAAGTTCTTGAAAGTTTCTAGGGTAATAGTTTAGAGATAGGAGGTGAAAACCATCCATTTGGAGGGCAGTAGAAGGGTTTTTAAACGGCGGGTCACACAGATTTGAGAGATGGTGAAGGTGTAGTAAGTGTTAGTACTTGAACATTTTGGCTGTGGAGGGTCATCTCATCAGCATTCAGCAGTTCCTATCAGTCAGCTCTGGTTGCTTAGATGATGCCATGTGAGAGACTTATTTCAGTAAAAGTGAATTCTGAGATGGCGGGCATGGGGGAAAAGTCCCAGAGAAGTAATGAGGGAAAATAACTAAAATCAATTTTTACTGGATGCAGCAGTGAGATGCTATGCCATACCGGAGGGACAGAAAGCAAAAGCAAGTTTAGTTTTTGGCAAGCTTGAGGTGGTGGTTGGAGCCAACTGGGAATGTAATGCTACCTCAGTGAGGTGTAGGATGCATTATAGAGAACAAGGAGGACATGCACATTCCCACACACTGAGGGATGGGAGCCAAGCTTGTTGAGCTCCACGAAAGTGCATTTCTGAGAATGTCGGCCTCAGAGACACTGAGCACATCCATTATGTCCAGAAGTATATTGTGTTCTACTGCACTGAAGGAGAGAATATACCGAATGGAGGAGTGCTGTAGAAGATTGTTCTCAATGAGGGAATACGCAAGTAAATAGCATATAACCCTTTCAACTGGAGATGGCAGGGGACTGAGCTCAGGGATAGCCATGGCTGGAATTAAAAGGGAAGCAAAAGAAGGCAGACTGGAGGGATGGGCTGCATGGCTGAGAGTGCACGAGGTTGGTTTTGCTGAATTGCTGGTTAAATGAGTCTAACAGGATGGAACTAAGATTGGCCTCTTTGAAGTCGAGGTGTGTTTTTATGGTTCAGGTGGAGAGGGGTATGCGACTGAGTCAGTGGTGGACGATACAGGGGATGGCGAGTAGGAATGAGTTGGATGACAGCAGAGGGATGTGATCTAATTGTTTGGATATTATCCGAGAAGTAAGTTGTCCGCTGTGAGGGAGAATATGGTGATGAGTGGCAGGACAGGTATAGACATGAATGCAGGGCATTGGAGGGGGTTTTGGCAGTGCCTGTGCAGGAAGATGTACATTTGGGTGGGTTTTTGTAAGGGATGCCATCTGCCTTGCTCGCCACTTCATACTGACCTTTGCCGCAGGCTGAGACGTGTTGTTTTGCCTTCGACACAGGAGTTTTTGTTTACATGGATTGGACCCACCCCTCTTTGAAATACTATTGGGTAAATTAGAGAAGCCTGACCGGGGTTTGGTCTGTTGGGCTGGAAAACTGTGGGCAATGTCCTTCTTATGTGCCACCGACTTCAGTCCTGTGTTACTTTTAAAAGCAGATGAGAAGAAATGTAACTTCATCCACATCTAGCGTGATTCCAGCATTGTGATAAGTATTACTAGTATGTGGGTGCATACATTTTGAATAACGCATTAGACATGTCGATTTATGTATTTTGTAGAAACTGCAAAACAGGATCGACAAATCCCGAGCCACCGTTAACCTCCTTTGCCTAGGAGGAAAAAAATAGAATTTTTTTTGCTACTTCGTCACGAAAGAGCTGCTTTCCAAAGATGAAACTAGATATCTTCATGGGAAGGGTCAGTGAGGCCCCCCTGGTCCGCAGCGTGGGCCCCATCCTCCGGTTTAGTAGCTCCTACACAGGAGAAGGTGAAGAGCTCTGGCTCTTTGTGCGACAGTGAAGTAGTTCTTCCGGACAGGGAGGTCCTGGAAGATGGAAGATGGAGGATGGAGGATGATTAAGGAACAAGCCACGTGTTTTACAAACCAGCAGAGGCACCTCCATGATTATAGGAAGTCTCCTAACTCTTGAACTTACTGTTTGAATAACTTAAAGCCGATGAGCTCTCATTCAAGTAATGACTCCATCAGATGTCGTCATCCACCATCTGAACTAGAAGCAAACGATGAATGTGCACGCATTCAAGGAGTGCATCAAAGAGTGCTGTCTCCCGTTTTCCCCCCCTACAACTTTCTTTTTGTGCTGCTGGAGACTATACTGCACCCGACTTTGCGGCTTCCCAACAGCTTCGCTTATTATCAACAAACGAAGAAACATATTCGATTTGCTCAGGGATATGAACTTTATTAATTCTATTGGCTGCTTTCAATAAGACCCGCTCCATCAGCAGGAAGCAGAAAAAGGTGGCGAGCTACTGAGCATTCGGCACACGCGCATTCAAGGAGTGCACCAAAGAGTGCATCAGCGCGTGAAGCGTAGCGAATAATAAAGTAAGTGGAGAGTGTGGGGCGAGTTGGAGATCAGGCTATTCCTTTTCTTTTTTCCTTCCTCCCCCTTCCGAGTTTGCTGTTGAGGACCGGTCGGGTCAGAAGGGGCAGCCTTACTTTGCCACTTAAAGGGTTAACTCCTACTCTGCCTGTCTTTTTTGCTGGAACTGTTTTTTATCGAACTCATTTTAACGCTCTTTGCTTGCCTACAAATCAGCGGAGATCTGGTCTCCACAGGGGTACTGTAAAGGCAGGAAAACGTTCACAAAGCCCAATGAAGCATGCAGATGGCTTAAACGGCATACCAAATACAAAGATGGCCAAAAAAGATAATCCAGACATAGCGGCCTGACCCTTGGCACGGTAGACTAAGATTGCATGGTTTTTTGATACTGTTGTCGGTGCAATTGCGCTTTCCGTGGCTGATTTACAACCTGTCCAGTTTTCCACTATTGAACCTACCGAAGATTCTGATATATGCGCTCTTGGTTCATCACCGATTATAGACAACAATTGCTCTCCACTTTATTTATGTTTACACTTAAAACGGAATTCGTTGGTGTCTATTCCAGCAAATTACTATAACATTATTGAGTCAAATTTATCAAGTAGCCTAAACCTCTTGTGTCTAGTTCAGAAGCATCGGGAGAGAAAAGTTACTGCGAAGAAGAGGTTACCACTACAATTACGAATGGTTATTTTGTAGGTGATGCACCCTCGGCCTCCCTGACTAATACTATCCTCTCCAAAATAGACACTTTACTCACCCTCTTTACTGACATAGCAGTAGAACAGCACAAACTAAATATCATTACGTCGAAAGTGGTGGATATTAATTGAGATAATAACCTTGATTTCACTACACAGCCGCACGACCCTACTGAAGTTAACGAGGAGTTTGAACTTGACTTGAATCGGACCCAACAAATCGTGATAGGAAATGTAAACCCGGTGGATTACGGTATTGTTATAACAGACTTTCAGGAACACTGTCAAATACCAACGGGTCATTCAGAAATCATGCAAAATTCTTTAAATGTTGCTGCTCGCTCTGAGGAGGAGGAGGATGCACTGGAAGCATTATGCGACAAAATCTCCATGATTAAGAGTCAGCCACATGTATGCAAAAAAAGGAAGAGCAGATGCTAGCCAACTTGTAAATTACCCAAATATAAAAGCAAGTGACATTTTTAGATAATGCCACTAGCCCACTGCCTTTGCGGCGACCCAAGAGTAAACCATTTTCTGCCTCACCAAAATTAACAACATTTACCAAGGTACAGGGTGATGGGTCTGTGAGACAAGTATCAGTAAGAGGGCCTTTGGACCAATGGATTTGCCCCAATAACGTGTGTTCGCCAAACAAGGTATTGGACCCACCAAACCGTGTGTATTATTGCCCCACCTCTGGTATTTATCATGGTAATAATGTTGAAACAAGCTCGGATCTTTGTAATAACACTGAACCTCTAAGATACAGCGGATCGGACACTGGTGCACCTACGCCCAATGACTCCCGGTTGACGAGTATTTTCCCACGAAGAATCACCAACGCCGCCAGAGTTTTTGAAGATGCTCCCAGGTCCTCGAACTCCTTATTGACTGAGAGATGTGTACTTGGTGACTATAATTCTACCAGCACTGACGTAGTGCCAACTTTGGGATCACCGGTCAAGATAGAAGAGCTGTATCCTACAGTGGCTAGCCCCTTTCTCAATCGCTCACTTTTGCTCTCTATGTGGAAAGACATCTCTTGGTTGGCTACGATTAGTTGTAAAGAGTTATTATACACAGAGCTCCCAAAATGGGACAGTATTACAAATTGGGTTATGATCGAATTTGCCTCACCCGCTGTGGTATCCTTAGTCTGTACATGTGCAGGTATACTGTTAAAACTGGGATTTAAATTAACGGTTTGCTGTGAGCAACCCTTTAGGGCAAATAATGTCAATCTCGACACCTGTAGGAAACAGGTAGTCTATTCTATTACACTGTGCCCAGTCAGGAATTGTAATGTGTTCCCAGCAATGACCTCCTTGTGTGATAACCACGTAGGTGGGAGTGAGACGATGCGTTGGGTGCCGGTAACCCAGTACTCGAGCTACTCATTTGAACAACAGAGCACAAATAAATGTACCCATAATATTGTAAGTTGGAGCACAAGGGGCCACAGCCACCTACTACATAAGAAGGGATCTATGCCCCTTTTGACCAACTCCAACGTGTTCCTTCTCCAGAAAACCTGGCATGATACTGCAGTTTATTTTGAGGGCTACCATCTTTACCAAGTAATGGCAGAAAAAGGACCACGTGGTATACCATATGGGGGCTTAATTATTGGAGTAAGTCAGCAAATAGAATCCGGTATTATTGCCCTTACTACGACCAGTAGAAATATACTGGCTGTGGAGTTCGGTTAGGTAATTTTGAGGAGAAAAGCAATTTGCTGATTGTAAACATTTATATCCCTCCGAATACCTCTTGCCTTGACACTACACATGACCTCTTAGAGGAGATTTGTTCGGATTGGGTGGGTGCATCCGAAAACCAGACAATTCTACTTGGTGGGATTTTAATGCACGGTGTATGGATGAGCAAAAGTGTGCCCGTTCTTGGAATGTTGCCGACAAATGTGTGATGGTACAGAAAGGAAGTAACACTAATGGTGGCCAGTGGGTGCTTTTTCTGAGGGACTGGGATCTTAGATTACTTAACGGTACAACCAAGGGGATATCCCAGGGCAATTTGCATGGGGTATGGGAAACAAGAGAGCCACATTTTTCTGGCAATAACCTGTGCCTTGAGAAAGTCGCTGAGCTAAAAGTGGAATAGACTGCCTTTAGTGACCACGCTATATTAGCATTGACTATGTCAGGGCCAAACCTAATAATTAATTCTCCAAGCTATAATGGTATTAATGTAATCATGCTGGAAACTGCATTTGCTGGACCTTCAGCAATATTCAAAAAGCAAACATACTCCTTTCTCAGTTCACCAGTGACGTTTCCCTCTTGACTTCACTAAATGTGAACGAAATAGAGGACTGGTTGATGAACCTGGCTATTAAAGCGTGTTCTGACACCTAGTAGGTGCAAATAAACATATGCACAGGTTTAACATCACAATTCAGAATGCCAAGCGATAAATGAGTGGGAAGATAAGAATGCTTAAGGGTCCGGCTAACGATTTGAGCCGTAAGGCTAAGGTTATAAAGGCAGAGTATAAGCATTGGCTGAAACGTTGGAGATTATCTATCAAAACTAGATACGGGCAAAACATGATTGGTGCACTTAGAAGTAATGAGATTAGAACTATTTGGCAGATCTTGGCACAGGCCAAAAGATGAGAGAGCTAAGAAAACCCTATCAAGGAAGATGCCTGGCTAACACACAACGGATTGAGCTTAGAGCCCTTTGGGTAATGTGCTTGCAATGGATGGGGATGCAGAATGACCAAATAATCAAACCAACTCAGGAAGATGGCAAAGTTTGCTGTTTTAATATCAATTGTCTAAAACAGGGAGTTACAACGGACATCAACGGACGTTCGCTCAAGCTCTCAGTACATTTTACATAAAAACACATTTATATACTAAAAATTCATCATACGTGATGTCATACTATGTGGCAAATGAGAAAAACCTACGAGGGCTTGTGATACGTTCAGGGGGAACATCTAAGTATATTTTCTATATGGGGTGGGCTTGTGATTGGTGGACAACTTATGCCTATCTCTAAAACATGTCATCTTCAACACTATTAAGTACACAGTATATCATTGGCTCTCAAACTATAGGGCCCTTCATTAAATGGCTTTCTACAACTGGCACTTAGCACTTTTTTCTCTCAGCACCTTCAGAATGAGTAACATATACTGCTTATGAATTACAGATGGATTTGAATTACATCTACCAGTAAACATTAGGTTGCTTTTACTTTTTTCTTTGATATTTTTGGATCATTTGTCTACAAGAATATACATTTAAATATATTTTAGGATGTTACTGTTTGAATGTAATAAATATTTTTATGCTCTTATGATGGTTTTGATAAATATTAAAATATGATGTTATAATTTGGTTATCTGACTGAGCCTCTTCCCTCTCCACACTCTGAATCAATTGTGATTTGAATAACTCTTGTAGTTACCAGTGTGACCTCTGTTCTGTTCTGCCTCTCTACAATTGGTTGGCACGCGTGTGCCATGTCTCAAACATTCGGTTCTCTTAGTAGCATGTAAGCTCAGACCTAGGTGCCAGGAGGTGGACTTGACTTTACCTCCCCACCCAATTAGCCCAACGTCTCTCATCATCCATGCTTTCTGCCATGAAGATTATTTTTTAACTTAGACTTGCAAAGTATCCTGGTCTGTGAGAATATAAGGGAGTGCGAGCATGCACTATTGCTCTTCTAAAACTCCAAGCTCAACTCTATTTCCATCCTTGGCTCACGAGACAGGAGATCACAATTTGGACCATTTTGCAGCATTTAAATGCCTTAAATGAATAAAACTTGACACTCTTCGTGTTCTTTCTTTGCACCTTAACAAGGGATGATTCAGCTTCTCACATTGACCACCTTCAAGAATAGATGACCGGCCTTGGCAGCTTTAACTTTGACACAAGGCCAAACAGCCTCGCCATTCCTATCCATGATCTCAGCTAATTCTTGCTGCAACAGTTCTCGGCCTTTCATCCACACGGGTCTGGGCTTGCTAATATTTGTGACACCCATGTCCAGTTTATATACAATGGCAACTCTGCCTGCAGTCTATTCACTACATATAGCCAGCTTTTAAGATCACTTAATCTACTTGCGTTGTGGCATCTGTACAGTTATTGAACGGCTTGTATTTTCCTGGTGTGCATCCCACACGTGCATCTTCTTCTCGCATATGAAAGTTTACTCGATTCTTAACTTCGTCATCAGTTTCTATAACGTCCATGCATCCTCTTCAGCCAGTATCTTCAGTGCGTCACGTTCGTCTCTCATGATGTCGCCAACTCCTCTGTCTCTCGTTTTTCATATTCCTTCAGGGAGTTCCTCCCTCAGATTGTTGTTTCTTCGGGAATCCATTTGATAAGGTTTTCTCAGAGGGTACCTTCTTTTGAATGTTCGCCGTGATATGGTCACAACTGCGGGTGTCAAGCATGGCACAATCTCTGGCTCCCAGCATACAGGAGGTAGGGGGGGCGTGATTTCCTTTAGAGGCATGTAACAGCTCCTCTACAGGATGAAGGAAGAAGCTTGACAAATTAGACGTGATTGGAATACTGCCCGTGTGGCTGGCCACAGATAGCGACTCTAGAAGATATTGAATTAACTATTTCAAAATTCAAGAGCTCCAGGGCACCTGGTCCAAATGGGCTTGCAAGTGTGTTGTATCAAAACACGACTCCGGTGGGTGTGCCTGGATCTTAAAAGGTCTTATTTGATAGCGTTTGCATAACACAGGTGATACCTTCATCATGGCGGCAATCCTTCTTAGTCCCAGTCTATAAAAATGGTGACAGATTGTTGCCCGAAAACTACAGACCATTATCCCTTTTGGATCCGACTGGGAAAATCTTTGTGTCGCTTGTCTTGAAGGCCCTGCAGAAATGGGTGGAGGAAAACCAGTTACTCCAATTCACCCAGACTGGGTTTCGGCCAGGAAGTGCTACCACTCATAATCTCAGGGTCTTGGACAGATTGATACGGTCGGCCGTGGCCAAGGGAGGGTCTGCGTTATACATCATTTTCGTAGACTTCCGTGCCACGTTCGACTGTGTCAACTCTGACAAGTTATGACGCAAGATGGAAGCCTTGTACTGCCCAAAGTGGTGAATGTGTATTCTGAGGGGTTTGCATTCAAACACGGCGGGGCGAGTAAGGTTGGACAACTCGGGTACGATGTCTGCAGGAGTTTTGATCAACAGGGGAGTCAAACAAGGTTGCGATTTTGCTCCTCTGTTTAATATTTATTTGGCGGATTTGCCTATGAGTTTTGCTACCAGGACTGGATGTAGTACAAGAATTGGAGGAGTGACTATACCTTGCATGTTGTAGGCAAGCGATTTGGTGATGTTAAACCACTCCTACTGTGGTGGAGGGGCATGTTTGATATACTCATTTCATTTGCAGCTAATAATGATTCGAGCATTAACATCGACAAGATGAAAGTTATGTTGGCAACTGCTATAAAGGTGAATCGACCAACCTTTACGACAAGTTTGGGTACCGTGCAATATGTGGAGACGTATGTATATTTGCGATTGGAAATGAGTGCTGTACCTACATACACATAAAAGAGGCAAAAAAGAGGAAGGCCCATCAACTGACTCACAAGATTGACAAGTTTGCTAGTCAAACAGCCATATATTCCTTTGAGGGGATAATTTTGTTGTACAAGAAAAGCTTTTACCCTATGGTACTTTATGGCCTGGACGCAATAGCTTTGTGGATATTAGTTGGCTTGACAAATTGGAGGGTTACTTTTGGAGAAGAGTCTTAAAAGTGGCTCCCTGTGTCTCAGAGTAGCTCAGATTAAAATTGAGCTTGGTTTCCTGGAAGAGTCTATTGCTAACGAAGAGAGGTGAATAATATTTAAAAGCTAAATCTAATCCCAAATGCCAACTATTGGCGGTGGTTGGAAGAGATAACATGACTGAAATTGGTAACAGGGGAGGCAAGTTTACTCTCTTCTGAATGTTAAGTTATAAGTAAATGTAAATTGATATGCAGATTTTACTTTGGGTACAAACTACGCCACTCTGAAGACTTTATTTAGGTTGAGCGTTGGGATTGGGTTAACAACTACTCACACTTAGCAACTTTACGAACGTATAAATACGTATCGAATGTTACACATCGATACTTAAAAACCCAAACCTACCTTGGCCAGAGTTGTAGCCCAGCAGTTCATAATCTAATACTTAGATTGTGAATAAATCAGTTGCCCCTCTTTTCTCTATCGGCATCTTTAGGTGTGCTCCCTTAAAGACAAAGGGTCTGCTGTATTTGTAGACTTCCTGGAATGATAGAGACTGCAAAACATGTCTTCACAGAATGTAAATCATTGGGGGCAGTTTACATGTGTGCATTGGGGGCAACTTTGGTAGACATGTATTGGATTAAAACAGTGGAATTTTGGGACGTTTGTCTCAATTCCGAGTCCAAGAGTCTACATATTGCTTTGTATCAGTTATGTTGTATTGCAACATTTTTATACTAAAATCTTACCTTGAGGTATGGAGAGGAACGGCAGGATTTTCGGAAATTCCTGTGTCTTTGAATTACAGGCACAGGGTTGACATTTTTATCCGTGACTGTGTTTGTGATTATATTGAATTATGTGTTGCGTTTTGATGGTGCTCTGTGCACTAATGGAATGTTCCTATGAAATGTTTTTATCATGCTTCACTTTAACATTTCAACGAACATTTTTGGAACAGTGGTAAACTTGAAATTTGAAGTGATGTATATTATTCCTTATTTATTCATTTAACTGAAATTGAAAATTATACACTACGATGAATAGTATTTGAGTGATGGCCCAGAGGCTATGGTTTCAGAAAAAAACCTTTTCTAGCAGTGGTCGAAGTGAGCGGGAGCGGACGGGAGCAGCGTTCCACTACTGATAAGTTTTACTTTAAACTTTACACTACTTTTTGCAACCATTTTCACCATTTTGGAACTGTTCTTTGTGAAGTTAAAGCACACTTCCCCACTTAACCATCAGATAGCAGTTACAGCTAAATTGAAATCTGTTTCAACTTAATTGGCTGTCAACCAGCATGGCACTACCCTTGAAAAAGGTTTTGCGCAATGCTCCCGTTCTGCCTACTCCGTTCCCCGCCAGGGCTGTTCCACTACTTTTTTTGGTACACTTCTACCACTGCGTTCCAGGCAGCTGGCCAACTAAAGCCAAGTCGGCAAAGCATGAGCAACAGGATCTCATTCCCAATAGTCATGCAGAAGTTCTGCAAACTCTTCACTCCAAACACCTGAACATAAAGCAGGTCCAGAGCTATGCCACACTTTCATCATTGTTGGACCAGGGAGAACACGTGAAGAGTTGTTTCAACCAGTGACAAGAACCAGCCTCTCAGGACATATAGAAGGCATAATTCTAGTCGGAAGAGCAGCCAAGACAGAGAAGCCATCACTTGAACTCACAGCGGAAAGGTCCAGAGGCTTGAACATCACCCAGCAAGAGACCTATAAAGAAGGAAGTGAACCATGGGAGGGACTTATGATATGGCTCATTTGGTCTGGAGAAGAAGATATATGGTACTAGCTGCCAAAGGCAGTGGCCCAGTGACAAAAATCTTAACTTTGGAGTTCTAATCCCAATTTCCCCATGCAACGGTATTGTGTTCTCTTGGGCACATAACCTCACCCTCTGTGCTTCCGTTCCAGTACATATCAAAATTGTGGGTCCTTGAAAACAATTAAGATGCTGATATTGCCCATTATATAAAGGTATGGAAATGGAAGTCAGTTGGTAAACGGGAAATAGCAATGGACGAATTTAGGGGGACCTTCATTGTGAGAATGCAACACCTTTAACTGATATAACTAGGTTAAAATCATGCTACAAAGTGTCAGTATTCCCTTTCATTGGTTGACCACAAGGGCTCGGGTGTAATGTGGTTCCCTGGGCTATGCTTCAGAAAAGTCCATTCACTTGCTTAGCTTCTAATCAATTACTTGAGGATGACAAATATTATTTGATGCTTTAGAGAATTCACTAGGCTTCCCAATGAAGTCACCTATGACCCATCACAGCATGTCAGTTGCAAAAAGGCGCATGAGCCACCTTTTCAAACCTTCAATATCACTATTTACTTTAATAGCTACTAAAAGGCCATTACCTATGTTGATTCTGAGAGATGGCATCCATATTTATGTAGGTTCTTTCACGCTGCTTAATACCACCTTGAGGTTGTTTTGTTGCCCTTTACGGAGAAAAGGATAAAGACAGATGCGGGGGAAGAGTGAGGTTGGCAGAGAAATCATGGGGCGAAAGGGATGAGAAACGGAGACGACAAATGGTCACACTTGAGGACGTACTAAAATATAATTCCACAAGGTCAAACAAGCTGTCGTGAATGCTCAGTGGGTAAATCCTGTGCTGCAGCTTGAGGGTCTTTTGAGCAAACGCATTTTTTATTTTCACTTACACTTTGTTGTTTAATTTTATAGAGCTTGCAATTTTCAAAGCCCAGAGAGTAAAGCGTAGTGATGAAAGCGTTAGGCCGGGACGTCATTTAGGGGTTGCTGTTGCGACCCCTGGGCTCTCCCTTGCTACCCCTTTGGTCTCCCTGGCTACCCCTTTTAATGGAAGCTCCTGGGCTGTGTACAGCGCCATGTGGTTCTTTGCTTCTGGAGTGGAGGCATTTCTTGTTCATGCCTCTTAAAAAAACTGGGGTCTACAAGTGTAACACTTTAGCAGTGACCCTAAATAAGAAAGAATAGGAATAACACATAAATTGTCTTTCTGGAATTCTATACAATAATTGCTAGATTCATTTGGATGTGTATTTCAGGCACACTTCAGCAGGGGGCGAGTCACTAATTTAGTCTGTTCTTGAACACCTCAAATTCACAATGCAGACAAAAACTGCCACAAAGCATTAGTGTAGAATAAGCATCCATTTCGGACTATGTATTTTGCCTCTCGCAAGTTGCAGTTATAACATGTTTTCTTTCGCCGTTGTCTGTTAGCATTATCACAAGACAATCCATCTTGGTGTCTTTGGTCACTTGACAAAGTCCTTGTGCCTAAAAGCTTGAATACAGTGTAGAAATGTTTGACCATAGCACATAAAGTGGCCCTTGATTTATTGTGCCACAATTAATGTTTTGTTGTAATGTGTCTATCTTTCCTATCTCCCTGGCATGAAGTTCAGGATGTTTGTTTGCATGTATTGTTTGCATGTATTAGGTAACGCATGCCCCGAGTATGGGATGCCATGTGAGTGCACTGCGAAGCGCTACTCTAAATGAATTAATACACAGTTATGAACCCTCCCAATGGTATGTATTTTGCCAAGCTCTGAAGCCTGAAAAGTAGATCCATGCAGGCTTGACATGTGGCCAACTTTGCACCAGACCTGCAGATGAACTGGCCTGCTGTTAAATCTCAGTTACCAGTTTAATGGTATCCACTACAGAGTGTAATTTGCTTTCTGACTTTGAGAACATTTAAATATGTCATTACTCATTTTACTATATTGGTGAGATAGCTCAGTGGGTTGAGCGCTCACTGCTGCAATGTGTGTGATCTACAGGTTGCCGGTTTGAATCCTGGCAAGGCCAACTCAGTCTTTCATCCACCTGCAATTGATGAATGAGTAGCAACACAGTTTGGGTGATCTCGTGTCTATATTTGCTTTATACAAAGCGCTTAAGCCTAAGTGCTAAATAATAAGACATTGGGCCTCATCACGAGTTGGGCGGTATCCCAGCGGTATTCCCGATGGGATACCGCCCATGCTAGTAATACTACCGCCACCCGATCCGGCGCTATTAGTGCCAGATCACGGGTTTGGCAGAACGGTCCTTCACCATTCCCCATTGGGCCCATTCAGGAATTCCCCTCAGAGCTGGGGGTAAATACTGCCAAACCTGTGATTTGGCGCACCCTTAAATGTGGCCGTAATAGCGTTACCGCCGCATTTAAGGGTTACCGCCCAACTCGTGATGACCCCGATTATCATTTGGCCTTGGACGTCTTCTTGCATTCACGGACGAAACCATAAAAGAAAATAACCAGAGACTTTCAACGATTCACCCTAACCTTTATATCCAGAACAGCAAGCACAGAGATAAAGACGACATAAATGTTACTGCACCCACAGATAAACGGCGACACATTGGATTTTCACGCCATACAGGATGGTTTGCAAAATAACCATTACATCAATGAACGCAAGTAGCAGTTCTTAAAATCATAATTCAAGGCAATGAGGTCATTCCCATTCATTGTTTTCTATAATTACCCTAATTCTTGTGGATTACGAAATGCAACCCTTGGAGCGCCTGGAAGCTGAACAGCACGCATCATAGCTTTCCAAGCACAGCTGCGTGTGCGTTTAGATATCCACGCCACTGTTAGCTGCATATTCGAAAGAACAACCGTGAGCCAGTTTAATCAGCACCCCATGAACAATCAGAACTCTACCTACACATTAAATGAAACGCAATATCCCCAATCATTGTGGTTTACTTTGTTCGCTGCACATTTCAGAGGGTAATTACGAAGCCCTACTACTACTGCAGACAAAAGCAAGGCTGTCAATCATCCGATTACAAATGCAAAACCTCTTTACTACCACCCTTGCCTATATTATTTACTGTGTCACTTCTATAGACCACCACACAGTAATAGGACCTGATATGAATACAAATCTTCCAAGAGAAAACCTATCCATTTAAGCTACAGTAAGGAAACAAAACATGTTTTCTAAAAATATGAATAAACTATTAAACTATTCTGATTGCCCGCCAGTATTTCCGTGTCTACACACATTAAACATATTTTAACAGAGTTGAGGTTTCTACCTATAAAATGTAAAGTCGATATTAAGATCCTTACAAGAACCCAGTCTACCTTATTTCACAAATATAAGCAAAGTCCATCAGACTAAAACTCCACTCCTAACCTAGACTGGAGTACAACTTCACAGGATTCACATTAACTATCAGTTGTCGAAGTGCACGAAAAGAAGTAGTGGAATTATGTTCCCTACTGGCTTGCACCGCTCCCCACAAATCCCATTGATGCGCCCCTGCCCATGCACCATACAAACCCCAAAACTCATGCACCTGATGTTTAAGGGAACATCCAGTGCAGTGCACTGAAAGTGCACGTTTCAACGTGTTCCTACACCTTTATTTTAAAACGAAACCGTTCCGGAACGGTTTTAAAAAAAAAAATAAAAGTATAGGAACGGTAAAACCGATTTAAAAGAAGTATAGGAGAACCGCTCCCGACCGCTCCCGCCCACTTCGATCACTGTTAACTATACGCCGGATTTTAAAGCAAGTGTTGTGAAGTATTTGAATTTTGTATTTACTTACGAATAGACATTATAGACTAAGTAGGCCAGAAGGAGAGCAGAGGCAGCCCTAGGGTAAAGCTCCTTTACATAAGAGCATCGTTAGATTGAATGACGTATACTGGGTGAGGAAGGGGAAAGCGTGGGAGCATCCCCCGGGATGGGAGGACATCATATTTTTTACATTGGGAGCGTAGGGCCAGTGTGCACATATTTACACATTACACAGAGTAGTCCTGAGGGCAGGACACAGGAGAGAGTGTTTGGAGGATTAGTTTGGATAGGCGAGTGGGGTGTTGTAGGAGCTCCTTTCCCTGCTAGCAGGTGGAGCTTGAGCCATGTTTGGAATAGTTCCGCTGAAGAGATAGCTTTGATGGCCCGGGGGAAGAGCACTGCAGTGGAGTGGGGGAAGCAGGGAAAAGGAGCAAAATTGAGAAGAGGCATGGGGGGATCGGGGGACTGATAGGTTATGAAGAGACAAGGAACAGAGTATTCGAGAGCAAGAGTACAGTGGGATGCATTCAGTGAGGTGGGGAGCAGGCGGTTAGAGCCTAGATGGATTGTATGTGAGAAGCCAGAACAGAAAGATTTTTCATGGTTCACCATCCACCTTGTTGCAGGTAGGCCGAGTTGGGTGAGGATCTTGAAAAGAGTGCATATAGCAAAGTTCAGGGCTTTGTTGATGGGAGAAAAAGAGTAAGGGGGTAGGCCAAGAGGTAGGTCTAGTTTGCTGAGCACAAGAAAAGGCAGACAGGTTTTAGTTGTGTGGTATGTCAGATGGGGGCAGTTTTATTTTGGTAATGTTTAAAGGTTGAGTCTGGCTGTCGTGGCAGTGGCTGGGATGAGCTGGTAGAGGTGCAGGTCACTGTCAAAGAGAACCACACATTTCTGAGACATGGGTGAGGGAGGGAGGCAGTCAGGGGGAAAGAGATCAATGGAAAAGAAGAACTGGCGTTTTGAAGAGTAGTGGTGCAGCAGTGTGAGTTTGTGTTGAACAAACACTGAAAATACATCACATTTTTCACAAATATAATGTCCATCACACTACAAATCAAATCCTACATTTGACTTTTCCATCCCTAATAGACTTTACTTTTTATAGAAGTAATAGTTATGTCAATGTTTAAAAGTTGTATTTTTCTAGCTAATTCACTGTTTTATTAAGTGTGTAACATGTTTCTAGTACTTTTAGTGTGTGTGGAATTGCGTATGCAGAAGTATGGTATAGCGTGTTGTGTAAAATAACATTTTCCTGTGTGTGAGTAAAAAGACAGCCCTAGAGTGATGGAGAGGCAATGCTAGGCCCCTGTTGTGCAAATGAAGCTGGCTAATGTAGAGTCCCATTGAAATATAAAAGCCAGTACAAAACAGTGATTTTGACATAAGGCCTAGTGAAATGGAAAGAAATTATGTAAAACTGCAGCAGTGAACGTGGAAAGAAAATATACCTTTTAAAGACTGTGCATTTGGAATATAAAAGGAGGAATGATGCCTGACAAAGAAATGAAGCCAAGTGGCAGATTGCGGTTATCAGGAATAAAGAGACTTAATTGACATCATATAAAATGACAGCCTGTAAAGAGAAAGGCCTATTTCGTTTGGTGTAAATTTGAACACTGGTTCCTTATGTAACTATGGCCTATCTGTGTAAATAATACCAAGAGTGGACTTATTTCTGTTCAAGTATTCTGTAAAGAAAGAGAATTTGTTGCCAGCAAGCCTGGATGGAATATAAAATGTATTTCTCACAATTGTGCATGTAACTGAACTGGTTGTATCTGTAACTGTGCCCCCAACCCCCATACGTTTGGGCTGGGGTTATCAAGGAAATAGGCCAGGAGCTTCAGTTACAAATTATAAAGAAATGTTGCAAGAGAGATCTGATTTACCACTAGTAATAGTGAAAAACGGTAGCTGTGACCAGGAAGGAAAAGCTGACATAAAATTAATATTGTCTGACTCGCCATAAAATGTAGAATCCAAAAATATATAGGTTCATTCAGTTATTGTGAGATTTTTCTAAACAAAAAGGTAAAACCCACCTGTCATTTTTAGATGATGTATTTTTACTCCTCCCTCAGCTTCTACAACCAATACCTCCCAACTTCTGGTCCTATCAGCATCCAGTGGGGTGAGGGAGAGAGCTGGCCAATCCATTACGTGGGAAATATGATAATAATGAAGCATCACCAGCCCTGTAGGAGATCAGTTTTCTATCTGAGAGGGGTGGACTTGCTGATATTTCTTAGACTTTGACTCTTGGGACCTTTCTTTGGACATTTGATTTTTCCCATGATTTTCCCACTATATTGCTGGGCCTTAAACATTGCATGGGAGACAGAGACTGGGATATCTAAAAGCTAGCTGGGCCTGCCATTTGAGGAGCCAGAGGTGGTCTGGGTGCTGGGGACTATCCTTGACCGAAGCGGTTGACCAGATCTGTGCTGTCCTCAGATGAGCCCTGCTGTTTCCCTTGATGCCCCATAACTAAGGCCTCCCTTGTAAGTAGATATATCCCAAAGCTATCAAAGGTGTTGGGGTATCTGCCAGCCTTAATCCCCATCTTGCATAGCCGGTAAGGCGTGGTACTGGGGAGAACTGTGGCACATTTATTATTAAATCCAATTAAAATGAATTCCATTATAGAAAATCACCCTACCCACTTAAATTGAATTGTGGTGGGCACTGTCTGCCTTAATCCATTCCATTAAATTTTGGGGATGGGGTAGGGGGGCTGTGTAGATCGTTAGAGCATTGAATTGAAGTTAAATCAATTAATTCCCATATAGAAAATCACAGATTTGGTCTCATTACGACCCAGGCGTTAACCATGGCGCTTTTAGCGCCATGGTTGACGCCGGTACCTTACCGATTCCACCATGGTGAATGGCGGTATTACCTCCCCATTCCAAGGTTGGCGGGGCGGTAATTCCCCATTCACCATTGGCCCCTCCCCATTCCCATTTTTGCCCCCATAGGTCTCAATGGAAATGGGGAAGGCGGTAACTACGGTACCGCAAATTGCGGCACCGTAATTACCTCCAAAGTCCCTTTGCGGGTCCCGTCCTTAACGGCTGGTAAAACCAGCCATTAAAGGAGGACCTGCAAAGGGACCTTGGAATAGGGCGGTAAGGAATTACCGGTAACGGGGCCCTTACCGGTACCAGTAATCCCTTACCGCCTAGGTAGTAATGAGGCCCATTGAGTGTTGTTAGAGTTCCAAAATAACAAAGTTCATGCCCAGTGTGTTCGAGTCGATATAGAAAATAAAGTACTTGGGTGACTCTACCTTTCTGAAACCCATTTCTTCTGTACTGAAGGGGGTATCCATAATCCCAAAATAAGTAACCCTAAAATGCTGCTATTCAAGTGAATGTAGAGGGTGAAAAACGACATTTACCAGTTATTTACCTACCTCCAAAGTCCTGCATTTCGTGTAAATAAAAAGCCCAAAACGATTTTCCCATTGAGTTCCTTTCCTGACTTTGCCTTTCAAATAAAAATAAAAAATAAAACGATTTTGCTACTGAATTCCCACTCCCTGTACCTTGCTTTCAGATCAGAGGGGTCATATCTAATTAATGCCTGGAGGGTGGGCATTGCTGGGAGAAAGGAGTATTGTGCCAAACTAAGCAATCGCTGTGTTTTTTGTATGTTTCCTATGGGTTAATTTGCAAGAAATCTGATGTAAATTGTGACTGCCAACTACAATATTTTACCTGCGTCATATCGCGACTGAAAGTCCTTTAACCCTGTGTTAATCACGTGGTGCAAGAAATTTGAATATGTGATATTGTGCAGTGCCACAGCGTTGGTGGCTGAAGTTTTGGTTGCTATTAAATTTGGTCAAACCTTAAATAAATATATATTCTTACTATACACCGGCCTGGTTCCTAGCTCGTTGGTGGTACAGAGGGTTGGTGTGAAATAAGTGGGAGGCCTCACTAAAACTGAATCTGTATAAGCGCTTTAGGTTCACGCCACCGTAGTTGGGGGTGGGAAAGCAACTCCCTGAGTTGAGAGTGACCACCTCATATATCATGACATGTGGTTCCTATTTCTATGTTTAAGCATGTTTTTTGTACGTTTGTAAATGTGAATTCATGTTTATTTCAGTAAGCAAAGCAAACCATAAATAAACAACACTAATCAATCAATAACATATTCCAAATATTAATACAAAATAATTAAAACTAGTGACACACGCTTAAAACCCCCTAAAAACATCACTATGTGCAGATTTAAACTGACCTTAAAATAACATTTCTCAAAGAAAGGGCACACTTTAAAAACATTAAAACCACCCACCACACCTGGACTGAGTCCGCCCATAACAGATAATGAAAGGCCATCGAAAACCGTGGCCATGCAAAACTATCTTCAATGTACGCTTTCTTATTAATGAAAATGCAGGGCACATCACAAAATATACATGATTGATCCATGCCATTTGCATATTTTATGCCTGCACTCATTTTGTGTTTTGCATAGGTATTAATACTCGATGAAATCTGTGACCGAGCATGTGGGTCTTCTATTTGTATTTATAGGTTTCTGTACTTTTTTAGTGTGTGTTGCTGTGTGTTCTGCAAATGCCAAAATTGTGTGTAGGGTTCATTCGTTAAACACTGTCAGGGTAATTCATAGAATTTCGCAGAAAAGTGTCGCAATCGGCTGGCGCAGAGTGTCCGCGTGCGATTGACTGCGCCAGGCACGTGCGATAAAACCGATTTCCGCGCACAGCGTATTCATGGATTTCATGCTCCCAAACCAGCCGTGGCGCAGAGTATCGCAGCGACCCTGCAGCAGTGCCAGTAACGCCCCCAAGAACGCCCTCGCGCAAGGAAAAGCCAGCAAAATCGCTAAATCATCGCAAAGGGCTGCGCTAACCCTGGACCAGTTTACAGGGCAGCCAAACAAGGAACGCAAAGCGGGTAACGTGCATATCAGGGGTACACGTGAAGTCATACACGCGATTAGCCAGGGTAAGTGTATTACAGGGGTACACGTGAAGTCATACACGCGATTAGCCAGGGTACGTGTATTACAGGGGTACGCGGGAAGTTTAACACGCGATTGGCCAGGGTACGTGTATTACAGGGGTACGCGGGAAGTTTAACACGCGATTAGCCAGGGTACGTGTATTACAGGGGTACGCAGGAAGTTTAACATGCGATTGGCCAGGGTACGTGTATTACAGGGGTACGCGGGAAGTTTAACACGCGATTGGCCAGGGTACGTGTATTACAGGGGTACGCGGGAAGTTTAACACGCGATTAGCCAGGGTACGTGTATTACAGGGGTACGCGGGAAGTTTAACATGCGATTGGCCAGGGTACGTGTATTACAGGGGTACGCGGGAAGTTTAACACGCGATTAGCCAGGGTAAGTGTATTACAGGGGTACGCGGGAAGTTTAACACGCGATTAGCCAGGGTACGTGTATTACAGGGGTACGCGGGAAGTTTAACACGCGATTGGCCAGGGTACGTGTATTACAGGGGTACGCGGGAAGTTTAACACGCGATTGGCCAGGGTACGTGTATTACAGGGGTACGCGTGAAGTTATACACGCGATTAGCCAGGGTACGTGTATTACAGGGGTACGCGGGAAGTTTAACACGCGATTGGCCAGGGTACGTGTATTACAGGGGTACGCGGGAAGTTCAACACGCGATTGGCCAGGGTACGTGTATTACAGGGGTACGCGGGAAGTTTCACATGCGATTTGGCCAGGTACGTGTATTACAGGGGTGCGTGGGAATTATCACACGCGATTTGGCTTGGTACGTGTATTACAGGGGTGTGCGGGAATTATCACACGCAATTAGGCTGGGTGGGTCCTCACAGGTGTTCCCTGTACACCCTCCACAGCCCCTGCAGGCAGCCCACAAAACAGGGGACTACCCTGCACACCTGCTCATGTCCCCCTGCACCCCCACCCCCCAGCAGTGCAGGGGCACCCTCCACCAGGCCCCCACTCATGTCTCCCACCACCCCCACCCCCCAGCAGTGCAGGGGCAGCCTCCACCAGGCCCCCACTCATGTCTCCCACCACCCCCACCCCCCAGCAGTGCAGGGGCACCCTCCACCAGGCCCCCACTCATGTCTCCCACCACCCCCACCCCCCAGCCACCAGGGTCACCCTCCACCAGGCCCCCACTCATGTCTCCCACCACCCCCACCCCCCAGCAGTGCAGGGGCACCCTCCACCAGGCCCCCACTCATGTCTCCCACCACCCCCACCCCCCAGCAGTGCAGGGGCAGCCTCCACCAGGCCCCCACTCATGTCCCCTATCACCCCACCCCCCCGCCACCAGGGTCACCCTCCACCAGGCCCCCACTCATGTCTCCCACCACCCCCACCCCCCAGCAGTGCAGGGGCAGCCTCCACCAGGCCCCCACTCATGTCTCCCACCACCCCCACCCCCCAGCAGTGCAGGGGCAGCCTCCACCAGGCCCCCACTCATGTCCCCTATCACCCCCACCCCCCCGCCACCAGGGGCACCCTCCACCAGGCCCCCACTCATGTCTCCCACCACCCCCACCCCCCAGCAGTGCAGGGGCACCCTCCACCAGGCCCCCACTCATGTCTCCCACCACCCCCACCCCCCAGCCACCAGGGGCACCCTCCACCAGGCCCCCACTCATGTCTCCCACCACCCCCACCCCCCAGCAGTGCAGGGGCACCCTCCACCAGGCCCCCACTCTTGTCTCCCACCACCCCCACCCCCCAGCAGTGCAGGGGCAGCCTCCACCAGGCCCCCACTCATGTCTCCCACCACCCCCACCCCCCAGCAGTGCAGGGGCAGCCTCCACCAGGCCCCCACTCATGTCCCCTATCACCCCCACCCCCCCGCCACCAGGGGCACCCTCCACCAGGCCCCCACTCATGTCTCCCACCACCCCCACCCCCCAGCAGTGCAGGGGCACCCTCCACCAGGCCCCCACTCATGTCTCCCACCACCCCCACCCCCCAGCCACCAGGGGCACCCTCCACCAGGCCCCCACTCATGTCTCCCACCACCCCCACCCCCCAGCAGTGCAGGGGCACCCTCCACCAGGCCCCCACTCATGTCTCCCACCACCCCCACCCCCAGCCACCAGGGGCACCCTCCACCAGGCCCCCACTCATGTCTCCCACCACCCCCACCCCCCAGCAGTGCAGGGGCACCCTCCACCAGGCCCCCACTCATGTCTCCCACCACCCCCACCCCCCAGCCACCAGGGGCACCCTCCACCAGGCCCCCACTCATGTCTCCCACCACCCCCACCCCCCAGCAGTGCAGGGGCACCCTCCACCAGGCCCCCACTCATGTCTCCCACCACCCCCACCCCCCAGCCACCAGGGGCACCCTCCACCAGGCCCCCACTCATGTCTCCCACCACCCCCACCCCCCAGCAGTGCAGGGGCACCCTCCACCAGGCCCCCACTCATGTCTCCCACCACCCCCACCCCCCAGCAGTGCAGGGGCACCCTCCACCAGGCCCCCACTCATGTCTCCCACCACCCCCACCCCCCAGCAGTGCAGGGGCACCCTCCACCAGGCCCCCACTCATGTCCCCTATCACCCCCACCCCCCCGCCACCAGGGGCACCCTCCACCAGGCCCCCACTCATGTCTCCCACCACCCCCACCCCCCAGCCACCAGGGGCACCCTCCACCAGGCCCCCACTCATGTCTCCCACCACCCCCACCCCCCAGCAGTGCAGGGGCACCCTCCACCAGGCCCCCACTCATGTCTCCCACCACCCCCACCCCCCAGCAGTGCAGGGGCAGCCTCCACCAGGCCCCCACTCATGTCTCCCACCACCCCCACCCCCCAGCAGTGCAGGGGCAGCCTCCACCAGGCCCCCACTCATGTCCCCTATCACCCCCACCCCCCCGCCACCAGGAGCACCCTCCACCAGGCCCCCACTCATGTCTCCCACCACCCCCACCCCCCAGCACTGTGGGGCACCTGCCAGCAGGCCCCCACCCATGTCCAACTCATGTCTCCCACCACCCCCACCCCCCAGCCACCAGGGTCACCCTCCACCAGGGCCCCACTCATGTCTCCCACCACCCCCACCCCCCAGCACTGTGGGGCACCTGCCAGCAGGCCCCCACCCATGTCCAACTCATGTCTCCCACCACCCCCTCCCCCCAGCACTGTGGGGCACCTGCCAGCAGTCCCCCACCCATGTCCAACTCATGTCCCCCACCACCCCCACACCCCAGCCACCAGGGTCACCCTCCACCAGGGCCCCACTCATGTCTCCCACCACCCCCACCCCCCAGCAGTGCAGGGGCACCCTCCACCAGGGCCCCACTCATGTCTACCACCACCCCCACCCCCCAGCCACCAGGGTCACCCTCCACCAGGCCCCCACTCATGTCCCCTATCACCCCCACCCCCCAGCCACCAGGGTCACCCTCCACCAGGCCCCCACTCATGTCTCCCATCACCCCCACACCCCAGCAGTGCAGGGTCACCCTCCACCAGGCCCCCACTCATGTCTCCCACCACCCCCACCCCCCAGCAGTGCAGGCTCAACCTCCACCAGGCCCCCACTCATGTCCCCCTGCACCCCCACCCCCCTGCCACCATGTGCAGCCCCCACCAGGTCCTCACAATGTGCGTAATGGTCAGCCTCCACAGCCAAAAAGCCCTACCAAGTAACCCATTCACCCACATGGAAATGGAAATCACATGTTACACCCCCAATGTTCATGAAGCAAATGAACCCATGTCCGTCACACACATATTTTCCAATTGAATGGGAAAACACACAACATGACATGCATGAAACCAATGAGATGAAACCACACAGTGAACAATGTAAAAAAAATGTATTAGAAAAAAATACGAATGCTAAAGAAAGAAAACTAACTACAATGTAAATGTGAAAAAAGAAGCTGCATGTCCGCATAAAAACACAAAACTAGAAAATCTAATCCAAAAAATGTTGTCCAAAGTGAAATGTCAAAACTCTCCGTGCAACAAAGAACTATGTACAAAAATAACAAGGGTCCATCATCACAACAGAACTAAGGAAACCTCCTAAAAAACCTACCTAAATATCAACTATATACAAAAAGTGGAGCAGTGTCCGTCGACTCCAAATCATAAGAAAAAACAAAGGAAACCTAAAACTAAAGAACTATATACAAAGGCGGCGGGCAAGTCCAGCGGCTCACTCTGTGGTGTTCCGGGCCAGGGCATCATCGAACTCCTGTTCGATGTCCCGGAGGCGGTCCAGTTCCATGGCCCCGAGGGTCCGCAGGGACGACGCCGTGTCCTCCTCCAACACCCTGCGGATTGCCTCGAGGCACTCGGCCCGCCTCAGGGCCCTCCGCATGGAGTTCTCCGCCCTGACCATTGTGAGCCGCGCCTCTTCCGCCCACCGCCGCTCCGCACCTATGGCGTGGCCCAACCGCTGCCACGCGGAAGACACTCTCTGTCCTGGGTCCTCCTGCCCTCCGGCCGTTGCCTGCCCCTCCGATGTCGAAGGCCCCGAGCCTTCATGGCTCCCACCATCTTGCTGCTGCTGCTGCTCTGCCTCTGCCCATGCACTGCCTCCTGCTGCCTGCACATCCTCAGCCGGCTGGGGTGCAGTTGTTGATGTGGCCACCCCTGCTGGACGTCCGACTCCCGACTGTGGCAGGGATGCCTCCTCCACCAGCCTGGCCGCACTGTCAGAGGCAGCTCCACAGGGCACCCAGGTGACTGATGGGTGGGAAGATGGCACAGAGGACGACTGGCGCGTAGGGGGTCCAGTTGAGGAGGGGGTCGGAACAAGCCCCATCAGACGGAGGAATCCGGTCTGGGTGACCTGTCCCAGCAGGCTGACGTGGTCAACGAGCCATTCGAGATGATGTGCAGTCTCTCCATGAAAAGACTGCAGGTCACCTCGCATGGCCCGTTGACACAACGCCACACCAGCCAGGACAGGCTCAACCCGGACCTGGATAGCCACGTCCGCAGGCAGAGGAAGGCCAGTTGACGTCAGCTCATCCCCTGCCTGAAAACGGGTCTGGACGTAGGCATCCCTGCTGGTGCAAGATGATGCAGGGACAGGATCGGGGACAGGATTGCACACAGGCACCTCCGCGGCCGCCTGTGCTGCCTCCTGTCCCTGGTCCTGGACTGCACCACTAGCACCAGTGGGATCCCAACCTCCAGACCCCGTCTCTGGTGCTTGCACGGCCTCCTCCTCCACCAGACCCCCCACCAACCTGGATGACTCTGTGCCATCTTCCCCTGTTGGGCCCTGTGGGGTCCCAGCTGCCCCTTCTGCTGCCGAGGAGTCCAACTGCAACCTCCGCCTCTTGGACCTCCCCCCGGCAGCTGCGGCCTGGGACGCGGCACCGGACTCCTCACTCCCCGACGAGATGACAACACGGGAGGGGAGCCGGGCCTTGCGTCTCCGGCTGGCGGTCGGATCCCCGCCGCTGTGCTCCACAGCACCTTCTCCGCCCTCTTCATCAGTTGACGCTGCAGACAGGGAGAAACAAAACACAGGCATCAGGGCACTGTACAATGGACACATACACGCATGACAGTTGCACATGAGTGGCATTGGCAAACCTCAGACATGTCATCACAATCCCCAACACACATGTCATTGCAACTGGCACACATGAGCCATACCACAGCCATATCGCAACTGCCACCACCATCCCTACACATACAACAGCATCAGCAGCCAAAGGGGAGCCATACATCACATGCAACACAGGAAGTGCACCACACATGTACACACACCACCACACTTGCATGCATGTCTACACCTCTGCCAAGTGTCGCACTGTTCAGACGGGCATCCATGTCACATCTGCCAATCAGGCTTCCACATACCGCTGTCACATGCATCCATGTAGCATCACTGTTGCACCTTTGACAAATACACACACATGCACATGTACAAGGTGCTCATACATGCAGCCGAAAACAACATACATGCCTGAGATCACGGACATGTCTACTTACATACACATTCATCCAAACATGTGTGCACGCACAACTGCATTTGCCATGCAAGCCCACACACACAAGCACCATCCATGTCTCACACATTACAGCCCTCGCATGTGTCAGCCCCACGGCCCTGTACACCCCCACCCATACTCCACCCCATACAAACAGATGTGCAACCGGCACAATGGGGAATGATCACCACACGCCCTGCTCACAACCAGGATGCATGTACACTCACCGCTCGACTCCAGACGGCTCTGCTTCTCTAGGACCTGGACGTGGAGCGCTGGGGATATGCGTTCCAGGACCCCCATCTGTTCTTCCGACAAGTGGCCCCGGCGCCCCTTGGCATCCGCTGCCTTCAAGAGGCGCCGGGCCTTGTTCAGGGTCCTGGACCTGAAGTCCTCCCAGCGCTTCCTGACATGTTGTAAGTCCCGGACTGCCACCCCCTCCGCGTTGATGGCAGTCACGATGTCTGTCCAGATCCGAGTCCGTCCTTCCTTGTCGGCGCGGGAACTTCCAAAGAGGGCATCATACTGCCCCAGGACTTGCTCCACCAGGACACCAACTTCGGTGGCACTGAAGCTGGTGCCCCTCTGCCTCTCTGGCCGGGGGTTGTCAGTGGTCACAGATGGTGTTAGCCCCGACATGACAACCCCAGAGGCAGGAGTGGGTGGGCAACTGGGTCCTGGGGCTGGGCTGTGGAGCGATGGAATTCCAGTCGGGAGTCTTCTGTTCCAGCAGGGGTGGTCACAGCAACAGCACCCCTGGCTGATGTGCAGGCAGCAAATGGCAGTGCACGTGGGCAGCAGGCAGTCAGGCAGCAGCAGATAGCAGGTGGGAGCGTGCTCGGGGCTCTGGGGGGCAGTAATTCGGCCTTCTGGGCAGGAGCGTGGTCTCCCGTGTGCTCACGCGTGGCCAGCTTGGTACGGAGTGAATTGGCACGTGAAAATCCTGCACGTCAGCGTGAAAACCGAGGAAAGGCCCTAAGCGCGTCAGCACGCATACGCGATTCCATTGGACCAAAGGCCCTCAGCGCGTAAGCGCGTCTGTGACGTGACCCGCACGGGTGTTTCCCACACAGCACGTGATGACAGAGCACACGTGGAAAGACTGCACGTCAGAGTCTCATCGCGTGTAATTGGACAAAAGTGCGTGTACACGCGATTGGCCTATGTACGTGTATATGAGGTGTGCGCGGACACTTACACACGCAAGTACGTCAGCGCACCTGTATCCCGGTGTACGGCCATTTCCACCAATCACACGCAATGAGACTCTGACGTGCAGTCTTTCCACGTGTGCTCTGTCATCACGTGCTGTGTGGGAAACACCCGTGCGGGTCACGTCACAGACGCGCTTACGCGCTGAGGGCCTTTGGTCCAATGGAATCGCGTATGCGTGCTGACGCGCTTACGCGCTAAGGGCCTTTCCTCGGTTTTCACGCTGACGTGCAGGATTTTCACGTGCCAATTCACTCCGTACCAAGCTGGCCACGCGTGAGCACACGGGAGACCACGCTCCTGCCCAGAAGGCCGAATTACTGCCCCCCAGAGCCCCGAGCACGCTCCCACCTGCTATCTGCTGCTGCCTGACTGCCTGCTGCCCACGTGCACTGCCATTTGCTGCCTGCACATCAGCCAGGGGTGCTGTTGCTGTGACCACCCCTGCTGGAACAGAAGACTCCCGACTGGAATTCCATCGCTCCACAGCCCAGCCCCAGGACCCAGTTGCCCACCCACTCCTGCCTCTGGGGTTGTCATGTCGGGGCTAACACCATCTGTGACCACTGACAACCCCCGGCCAGAGAGGCAGAGGGGCACCAGCTTCAGTGCCACCGAAGTTGGTGTCCTGGTGGAGCAAGTCCTGGGGCAGTATGATGCCCTCTTTGGAAGTTCCCGCGCCGACAAGGAAGGACGGACTCGGATCTGGACAGACATCGTGACTGCCATCAACGCGGAGGGGGTGGCAGTCCGGGACTTACAACATGTCAGGAAGCGCTGGGAGGACTTCAGGTCCAGGACCCTGAACAAGGCCCGGCGCCTCTTGAAGGCAGCGGATGCCAAGGGGCGCCGGGGCCACTTGTCGGAAGAACAGATGGGGGTCCTGGAACGCATATCCCCAGCGCTCCACGTCCAGGTCCTAGAGAAGCAGAGCCGTCTGGAGTCGAGCGGTGAGTGTACATGCATCCTGGTTGTGAGCAGGGCGTGTGGTGATCATTCCCCATTGTGCCGGTTGCACATCTGTTTGTATGAGGTGGAGTATGGGTGGGGGTGTACACGGCCGTGGGGCTGACACATGCGAGGGCTGTAATGTGTGAGACATGGATGGTGCTTGTGTGTGTGGGCTTGCATGGCAAATGCAGTTGTGCGTGCACACATGTTTGGATGAATGTGTATGTAAGTAGACATGTCCGTGATCTCAGGCATGTATGTTGTTTTCGGCTGCATGTATGAGCACTGTGTACATGTGCATGTGTGTGTATTTGTCAAAGGTGCAACAGTGATGCTACATGGATGCATGTGACAGCGGTATGTGGAAGCCTGATTGGCAGATGTGACATGGATGCCCGTCTGAACAGTGCGACACTTGGCAGAGGTGTAGACATGCATGCAAGTGTGGTGGTGTGTGTACATGTGTGGTGCACTTCCTGTGTTGCATGTGATGTATGGCTCCCCTTTGGCTGCTGATGCTGTTGTATGTGTAGGGATGGTGGTGGCAGTTGCGATATGGCTGTGGTATGGCTCATGTGTGCCAGTTGCAATGACATGTGTGTTGGGGATTGTGATGACATGTCTGAGGTTTGCCAATGCCACTCATGTGCAACTGTCATGCGTGTATGTGTCCATTGTACAGTGCCCTGATGCCTGTGTTTTGTTTCTCCCTGTCTGCAGCGTCAACTGATGAAGAGGGCGGAGAAGGTGCTGTGGAGCACAGCGGCGGGGATCCGACCGCCAGCCGGAGACGCAAGGCCCGGCTCCCCTCCCGTGTTGTCATCTCGTCGGGGAGTGAGGAGTCCGGTGCCGCGTCCCAGGCCGCAGCTGCCGGGGGGAGGTCCAAGAGGCGGAGGTTGCAGTTGGACTCCTCGGCAGCAGAAGGGGCAGCTGGGACCCCACAGGGCCCAACAGGGGAAGATGGCACAGAGTCATCCAGGTTGGTGGGGGGTTTGGTGGAGGAGGGGCCCGCGCAAGCACCAGAGACAGGGTCTGGAGGTGGGGATCCCACTGGTGCTAGTGGTGCAGTGCAGGACCAGGGACAGGAGGCAGCACAGGCAGCCGCGGAGGTGCCTGTGTGCAATCCTGTCCCCGATCCTGTCCCTGCATCATCTTGCACCAGCAGGGATGCCTACGTCCAGACCCGTTTTCAGGCAGGGGATGAGCTGACGTCAACTGGCCTTCCTCTGCCTGCGGACGTGGCCATCCAGGACCGGGTTGAGCCTGTCCTGGCTGGTGTGGCGTTGCGTCAACGGGCCATGCGAGGTGACCTGCAGTCTTTTCATGGAGAGACTGCACGTCATCTCGAATGGCTCGTTGACCACGTCAGCCTGCTGGGACAGGTCACCCAGGCCGGATTCCGCTGTCTGATGGGGCTTGCTCCGACCCCCTCCTCAACTGGACCCCCTACGCGCCAGTCGTCCTCTGTGCCATCTTCCCACCCATCAGTCACCTGGGTGCCCTGTGGAGCTGCCTCTGACAGTGCGGCCAGGCTGGTGGAGGAGGCATCCCTGCCACAGTCGGGAGTTGGACGTCCAGCAGGGGTGGCCACATCAACAGGTGCACCCCAGCCGGCGGAGGATGTGCAGGCAGCAGGAGGCAGTGCACGGGCAGAGGCAGAGCAGCAGCAGCAGCAAGATGGTGGGAGCCATGAAGGCTCGGGGCCTTCGACATCGGAGGGGCAGGCATCGGCCGGAGGGCAGGAGGACCCAGGACAGAGAGTGTCTTCCGTGTGGCAGCGGTTGGGCCACGCCATAGGTGCGGAGCGGCGGCGGGCGGAAGAGGCGCGGCTCACAATGGTCAGGGCGGAGAACTCCATGCGGAGGGCCCTGAGGCGGGCCCAGTGCCTCGAGGCAATCCGCAGGGGGTTGGAGGAGGACACGGCGTCGTCCCTGCGGACCCTCGGGGCCATGGAACTGGACCGCCTCCGGGACATCGAACAGGAGTTCGATGATGCCCTGGCCCGGAACACCACAGAGTGAGCCGCTGGACTTGCCCGCCGCCTTTGTATATAGTTCTTTAGTTTTAGGTTTCCTTTCGTTCTTATTATTATTTGGAGTCGACGGACACTGCTCCACTTTTTGTATATAGTTGATATTTAGGTAGGTTTTTTAGGAGGTTTCCTTAGTTCAGTTGTGATGATGGACCCTTGTTATTTTTGTACATAGTTCTTTGTTGCATGGAGAGTTTTTACATTTCACTTTGGACATAATTTTTTTGATTTGATTTTCTAGTTTTGTGTTTTTATGCGGACATGCAGCTTATTTTTTCACATTTAAATTGTAGTTAGTTTTCTTTCTTTGGCATTTGTATTTTTTTCAATACATTTTTTTTTCCATTGTTCACTGTGTGGTTTCATCTCCTTGGTTTCATGCATGTCATGTTGTGTGTTTTCCCATTCAATTTGAAAATATGTGTGTGACGGACATGGGTTCATTTGCTTCATGTACATTGGAGGTGTAACATGTGATTTCCATTTCCATGTGGGTGAATGGGTTACTTGGTAGGTCTTTTTGGCTGTGGAGGCTGACCATTACGCACATGATTGGGGATTGTGAGGACCTGGTGGGGGCTGCACATGGTGGCAGGGGGGTGGGGGTGCAGGGGGACATGAGTGGGGGCCTGGTGGAGGTTGAGCCTGCACTGCTGGGGGGTGGGGGTGGTGGGAGACATGAGTGGGGGCCTGGTGGAGGGTGACCCTGCACTGCTGGGGTGTGGGGGTGATGGGAGACATGAGTGGGGGCCTGGTGGAGGGTGACCCTGGTGGCTGGGGGGTGGGGGTGATAGGGGACATGAGTGGGGGCCTGGTGGAGGGTGACCCTGGTGGCTGGGGGGTGGGGGTGGTGGTAGACATGAGTGGGGGCCTGGTGGAGGGTGACCCTGCACTGCTGGGGTGTGGGGGTGGTGGGAGACATGAGTTGCACATGGGTGGGGGCCTGCTGGCAGGTGCCCCACAGTGCTGGGGGGTGGGGGTGGTGGGAGACATGAGTGGGGCCCTGGTGGAGGGTGACCCTGGTGGCTGGGGGGTGGGGGTGGTGGGAGACATGAGTTGGACATGGGTGGGGGCCTGCTGGCAGGTGCCCCACAGTGCTGGGGTGTGGGGGTGGTGGGAGACATGAGTTGGACATGGGTGGGGGCCTGCTGGCAGGTGCCCCACAGTGCTGGGGGGTGGGGGTGGTGGGAGACATGAGTTGGACATGGGTGGGGGCCTACTGGCAGGTGCCCCACAGTGCTGGGGGGTGGGGGTGGTGGGAGACATGAGTTGAACATGGGTGGGGGCCTGCTGGCAGGTGCCCCACAGTGCTGGGGGGTGGGGGTGGTGGGAGACATGAGTTGGACATGGGTGGGGGCCTGCTGGCAGGTGCCCCACAGTGCTGGGGGTGGGGGTGGTGGGAGACATGAGTGGGGCCCTGGTGGAGGGTGACCCTGCACTGCTGGGGGGTGGGGGTGGTGGGAGACATGAGTGGGGCCCTGGTGGAGGGTGACCCTGGTGGCTGGGGGGTGGGGGTGGTGGGAGACATGAGTTGGACATGGGTGGGGGCCTGCTGGCAGGTGCCCCACAGTGCTGGGGTTTTGGGGGTGGTGGGAGACATGAGTTGGACATGGGTGGGGGCCTGCTGGCAGGTGCCCCACAGTGCTGGGGGGTGGGGGTGGTGGGAGACATGAGTTGGACATGGGTGGGGGCCTACTGGCAGGTGCCCCACAGTGCTGGGGGGTGGGGGTGGTGGGAGACATGAGTTGGACATGGGTGGGGGCCTGCTGGCAGGTGCCCCACAGTGCTGGGGGGTGGGGGTGGTGGGAGACATGAGTGGGGCCCTGGTGGAGGGTGACCCTGGTGGCTGGGGGGTGGGGGTGGTGGGAGACATGAGTTGGACATGGGTGGGGGCCTACTGGCAGGTGCCCCACAGTGCTGGGGGGTGGGGGTGGTGGGGGACATGAGTTGGACATGGGTGGGGGACTGCTGGCATGTGCCCCACAGTGCTGGGGGGTGGGGGTGCAAGGGGACATGTGTTGGTGTTCATTAGTTCAAGGAGACATGTGCCTTTGCTGGGGGGCATGCCCATGTTGGGTGGGCTGCCTGCGGGACATGACCAGGGATGCAGGGTAGTCCCCTGTGGTGTGGGCTGCCTGCAGGGGCCGTGGAGGGTGTACAGGGTACACCTGGGAGGACCCACACTGTCAAATCACATGTGGGACTCCCCGGCACCCCTGAAATACACGTACCGTGCAGAAATCGCGTGTAAAACTTCCCGCGCACCCCTGAAATACACGCGCCCAGGCTATTCGCGTGTAAAACTTCCCGCGCACCCCTGAAATACACGCGCCCAGGCTATTCGCGTGTGAAACTTCCCGCGCACCCCTGAAATACACGCGCCCAGGCTATTTGCGTGTAAAACTTCCCGCGCACCCCTGAAATACACGCGCCCAGGCTATTCGCGTGTGGAACTTCCCGCGCACCCCTGAAATACACGGGCCCAGGCTATTCGCGTGTGGTACTCCCCGCGCACCCCTGAAATACACGGGCCCAGGCTATTCGCGTGTGGAACTTCCCGCGCACCCCTCAAATTCACGCGTCCAGGCTATTCGCGTGTGGAACTTCCCGCGAACCCCTGAAATACACGCAACCAGGCTATTCGCGTGTGGAACTTCCCGCGCACCCCTGAAATACACGCGCCCAGCCTATTCGCGTGTGGAACTTCCCGCGCACCCCTGAAATACACGCGCCCAGGCTATTCGCGTGTGGAACTTCCCGCGAACCACTGAAATACACGCGCCCAGGCTATTCGCGTGTGGAACTTCCCGCGAACCCCTGTAATACACGTAGCCCGCTCCCCCAGGCCCGATCGCGTGAGGAACTTCCCGCGCACCCCTCAAATTCACGCGCCCAGGCTATTCGCGTGTGGAACTTCCCGCGAACCCCTGAAATACACGCGCCCAGGCTATTCGCGTGTGGAACTTCCCGCGAACCCCTGTAATACACGTAGCCCGCTCCCCCAGGCCCGATCGCGTGAGGAACTTCCCGCGCACCCCTCAAATTCACGCGCCCAGGCTATTCGCGTGTGAAACTTCACGCGAACCCCTGAAATACACGTAGCCCGCTCCCCCAGGCCCGATCGCGTGAGGAACTTCCCGCGAACCCCTGTAATACACGTAGCCCGCTCCCCCAGGCCCGATCACGTGTGGAACTTCCCGCGCACCCCTCAAATTCACGCGCCCAGGCTATTCGCGTGTGAAACTTCACGCGAACCCCTGAAATACACGTAGCACGCTCCCCCAGGCCCGATCGCGTGAGGAACTTCACGCGAACCCCTGTAATACACGTAGCCCGCTCCCCCAGGCCCGATCGCGTGTGGAACTTCACGCGAACCCCTGTAATACACGTAGCCCGCTCCCCCAGGCCCGATCGCGTGTGGAACTTCACGCGAACCCCTGAAATACACGTAGCCCGCTCCCCCAGGCCCGATCGCGTGAGGAACTTCACGCGAACCCCTGTAATACACGTAGCCCGCTCCCCCAGGCCCGATCGCGTGAGGAACTTCACGCGAACCCCTGTAATACACGTAGCCCGCTCCCCCAGGCCCGATCGTGTGAATAACTTCACGCGAACCCCTGTGATGCACGTACCCTGCAAATCGCGTGTGACACTTCCCGCGCACCCCGGTATACATGCACACGTATTTTTTGTCAGCGGGTGTCCGTGTTTGTGGGTACCCCTTTGCACGTCATTTTTCCTGGAGGGCCACAGTATGGGACATTCATCATGGCAGTATATAGGTGCTATTTGTTGGCGCACCTTTTGGCGCACATTTCTTACAGCCGCAGAGACGCTACCGCCTCCTTTCTTGTGGCGGTCGTGTTTGTGCCTGTGCGCTGGTTTGAGCGTGCGCTTTTTTCCCCTATTCTATTCCATGAATACGTGTTGTAGGCGAGCGTGTGGGCGTTCCGCGCACTTGTGCCCTGTACTTCCCCCGTGACGCCCACGTTTTGGCAAGTTGTTCCCCATTCCGAGTGTTACGCCCGTGTTCCGCCTACTTTTATTGCGTGCGCCGCGCTATGTGCGAATTTCGCTGTGGCCTGTGCGATTTTCGCTGTGACCTGGCGCACGCTGTTAGATGGCCTGTGCGCCAACGTGCGCCAACGTGCGCCGCGCACTTTTTTTTCGCACATCCGCTGGTTTTCTCGCGCACGGCCTTCCATGAATCGACGTGCGCTGCTTTTCGTGCGATTTTCGCACGTTCACTGCGATTTTCGCTATTCCACTGCGAATCGCACGTTTTTGCCCACTTGAGCCGCGCTAATTATTCCATGAATCGGCCTCTGTGTCTGCACATCTGTGTTCTTTATTTGTATTTTTCCATATATCACATTAGTATGTGAATTTGTGATGGAGGTATGTGTTTTCTACTTCATGATCTGTTCCTGTTTGTGCGTTTCCGTGGGTAGTCGCACCTGGGTGTATTAGTGCATGCATTATCTGTATCCATATTCTGGTTTGCTTATTTGGCTCCACTGAGTATGAAGAAAATAGAGATGGATTTTGAAAGCGTTACAGATGGACTTGCTCGTGTCTGTCCGGTCCAATTTTTAAAATGCCTAGTGTGCACCAGTCCCATCTAAGTTTGAGAGGCAATGAAGCATTTCAACAATTGAAGCATACCATCATTGATATACCTTTCGCGACATGAAAACCTTCACCAAATTTGGAAATTTGGTGAACTTACATGGGCGAGATCAAAAGTTACAGATTAAAACGTTTTCCCATTTTCATGTGCAAATTGTCATGTAAACATAGCTATATTGCTACAACACATATATATGCTACCAGTAACAAGTGCCAAAAGATCCCGTTTTAAAAAATGTTAACAGTAGCCAGCTGCTGTTTCCAAATTTGTGAAATGCTGATGTTAATCTTTCAATTCAACCTTTACCCCCCTTAATGGTGTCTTTAATCAACACATTGCCTCACTTGCCTGCCATTTCGAAGGCTGATTAAATATGTCCAAATTGCCAGTGTTCTCTGTAATACATTTATTATATCACTAGGCGAGAGATCAGGGATTTGTATGCAGATAAAAAGCATCAATAGCCACATTCAGCATTTATCCTAATCTTGGGCATTTCTGCTCTATTGTTGGTCATTTTCTCACCCAGTTAAACACATGCAGAACAAATAGTCAGCATGGTTCCTTTCTTATTAGAACCTGGTCCTGGTCGCCGTACAGTACTTCCATGTGTCCAACGTCTCTTCTGGAGGATGCGATTACCCGGACCTTTCTGGCCTATGAAGAAAAAGTGAATTTCTGTACAGTTAAAAATGGGCTACCTCATCCCTTCCCTAGCTTTGTGTTTTTTATGGTGACCCAAACCTATCTTCTTGGCCTGAACTAGAAGCTTGTTTTTCAGAGTAGTGTAGCCTGCAGCCTACTCTACGTCTTCTGAGAAGACGAGTAAGTGGATTAAGTTGGCAGGGAGAGATAAAAAGAATGTCCATGGGGTTTGCTCCTCATTCCTCTCCTCCCACCTCTTTGATCTCACACTAGTCTCCCTTATCCCATATTGGTCCTCCTCCAACCATCTGGTCCTGCCAAGGGCTGATTGGGCCCACTGGATCCTTCTTGTTCTAAATGTTGCTCCTCTCTACTTCTCTCAGTCCTTCCTTTGATTCCTCATGTTCTTCTCTACTCTTCCGTTTCTTGGGGCACTTCCATCTGGTCTATTCTAGTGTCTCTGGCTGTTGTTGCCACCTCTAAAATTCCTCCTAGGCTCTGTTCCCTTGATGCCACCCTGTAAAGCAATGCAGAGGACAGACAGATTCAAGAAGGAAAAGGGATGCACCCTGGACACTGACAGGAGGGTAGGCGGTAAAGTCATTAATCACAATAGTCCAAAGATGCTTGGTTTCCGCACAAAGGGAGAAACAGGTGGTAAAATGTCACTAGGGGCCTTTGGAGAAGGACCAGGGGTACAGAACCATAATGTACCTTGTGCTGTAGCTGTACTTGATGCTCAACAGTGTAGAACTGGTTTCAGTGTGCTCTGAGACAGAGTTCAAGATGGGAGACAGCTGCCGGTATAAGGCGACAGGCAGTTCGGTGAGCAAGGCTGGACGGACTGCTGCAGGCTGGCCTACATGGCGGCTCGGGGTCTGGAATCATCTCAGTGCTGGTTGGCGTGTCTGAAGCATTGGCTGAAGCACCTCGGACATTAGCGACTGCGGCGTGACAACAATCAGCAGTGCAGTCGGTTGCAATTAGAGGGGTTCAAAAATATCCTTTAAGGCAGATGCTGGTTGATGCTTGTTCATGTACTCCTCCTAGTTTCTTCACTGACTTGTGTCATCTTTTAAGGTGGACGTCCCAAAGCTGAGGAGAGTTTTGCAGGCAACAGTCTTGTCCTTGGTTTGTGTTCAGAGACTCTCTAGCACTCCGCACCTAGGAAGCTTGTGCAGAGCCTAGCAGGGCACGATGTGTGCTGGCTGGGTACTGTAGCTGCCGTAGGGTCCTCTGGATTCAGCATTTTCCTCTGTTCCCTCAGAGAGGTTTAAGGGAGGGATCTTGCTTCCCTCTTGGAAATCCTGGCCTTCCTTCACTGGCAGAAGATGTAAGGCAGGCCGTTTCCTTTAGCCAGGGTCCAATGGTAAGTTCTTCTTGCTACTCCTTGCAAAGTCTTCAGATGAACTTCCCAAAGAGGGACTCCACCCTCTTTTCAAGCCAAATGGGCAACAGTGATTGGTGTAGGGTAAGCCTACCTTAATGAGCCAATCCTGGGTCTCCACCAACAATATCCTGTATGCATGAGGTCATAACAAGAGTGCTTTCCAACAGAAAGGGTAAAAGGGTGAAAACATGTAATACTAAGCCCCGCCCATCTTCCTGTCTGTTGTGGATCAAAGGGTCTCTCTAGTTAATTGAGCGTTCTCTGGTTCCTTATTAAAGCGGCATGTCTCCCTTGAAACTGGGTCAGGACCAGACATTTGGTCGCCGCCAAAACACATACTCGTACCTTCTGAATGGACTCTCCCTGCTGGCATGACTACTGAAAATTCATAGTCCCAGACATGATAGGTCACTCCCCTTGATACTGAGAGGCAGGAGCTGGCTTCAGGTTGACACAATGCATTTCAAAGGTTGTTGGGGTTTTCCTGTTTTTTGTTAGTCCTGCGACCATACCTCCCGTCGGCCTGCTTGAATTAACACTGATTAGAATGCCAAACTGCCACCAGCAGCTAACAAAGGACAGGGCGGATCCATGGAGCCTTTGTTAGTTAATTAGGCTGGCCATGGCAGGAGGAAGGTTTTGCCTTCCCCCTTCTGAGAAGGATTCATGTACTCTTGACTGTCATATTACAACTAAATATGACATGGGGGACGGCGCCTGTGGGCTTTGTCAACCAGAGTATACAGGTCTATGTGTATGTCGTACGGTGAGTATAGGGAAATGTGCGCGGATTAGCCCCACACATTTTCAGGAGGTTGATCTACCATTATTCAATTTCATTTAAAATTTCAAAAAAGCCCAGGTGAGCCCACACACACTATGTGGATGGTCGAATTCCTTACACCCACCCTGGTGCTGCTTGGGCTGAGGTTTGCTCTTCTTAGCCATCAACATGTGAAGTGCTGGATGTACCTAAATGTGTATATCTTTTCATTGTACATTGTTTTCTCTTTTCCTGGAAACACACTGGGAAAGGTTGAAAAATACTTTGTGCCTGTTTTTACCTTCAGATCCTGGGTACATTTAAACATAGATTCGCCTGAGTTTAGTTCCTTCAGCACACCTCGGTTGTGCAATAAGACACAGATCATTTGTGAGCAACCTAGTCCCTGGGGATCCAGTACTCAGGTAGCCAGGGAAGGGCCATCGCTTTTGTATCCTGACCCTGGGGGTGGACAAACAATGGAGGTACATGTAGTTAGGGGGTCCTCAGGAAGTGGGGGAAAAGCACCCGCTGGTGAGACATGGTATCCACCTTTTTCCACAACCCATCTAACCCTTATTCCTGCTTATTTTATGGGAAACTACAGCTCCCCACATTACATTGAGAACACTACTGAGCCAAGGAAGATGAGGAAAATAGGTCAGACAGATTACCTCTACTGACTTGCGATTGCTCTGTCCCTGTAATGAGGCCAGGCAGAGTCAGGCATGTAATCCTAACTATATACACCTGCCACTTGTTAACACTCCCGTTCAGGTGAATAAAAGGTGGCACGCACAGGCACAGTCTGAGAGAGGCTGGGTACGAGTAGGAACAGCTCTTTCGGGGCTGATTTGAGCCAGGCGATGGAAGTCGGAAGGTGTAGGGGCTGATCTGCAGTTCTGAAGATTGAGAGAGAGCCAGGTGGAATTCTACCAACCCAATCAACATACCAAATAAAGGTTTTCAAAACTTGTATCCATTGTGTCTGTGAACACATACACTGTTGCTCATATTAATATAATTCTGCATCAGTGTGTGGCCAACAGTATTCTTTCTGGTAACATCCTGCACTATTTAGTGCTCCTTCTGTTGAATAGTTCAAACACTAATTCACACGTTAACCCATACCCGGCCCTTGGCTGATGGGCCATTGTGTACGGGATAATTTATCCTAACTTTAACTCAAATCCTATGCGTTAAACTTATTCTAACCTACCTTGAACCAACAAGTTGTTGCAAATTCTAAGCAGGTCACACATTTATTGAATGGTTTTCTGTTGGTGTGGTATGGGGCTGGGAGAGGCCACAGCTCAGGAGCGGCCCTGTGCAGTGAGGCGGGATGTGTCCATGAAGGGCTTACTGAAAATAGTCGTTGGCAGAAGTCTAGATGGCACCCTCAGCCTAGACTGTATTAAACCTGTATTATAACCCTCATATTAGCCTCGCCTAATGGTTCTTCACATGTTTGGTGATTTTGTACTCACTACAGTCTATGGGAAACTGTGTTTCAATGTGTCCAGGAGGAAGATAATATGGAAAAGGCATATTAGCATTGCTGGTCAAATGTCTTCATGTGTCACTATGGTTTTACAATGCCATAAAGTTCCTGGGTCGATTGCATTTGTCTCAGATCAAGTAGTTAAAGTCAGTTTGTTAGTTACCCTACCTGTGGATCCATCGGGATTGAAAAGATTTTTAGAGCTCTGTATGGATCTTATGCATGTTATTCGTAGCAGCAGCAACTATTTAATCACTTGCTTCAAAATGTGGCAACGACATTCCATTCAGGCTTATAGAAATCCATTGAGTGAAGATTAAAAATACTGCCATCATTAATGGCCAAGATCATCTAAATTAATCAGCATTAAAGAAACGTATGTACTGTAAGGGGTCAAGAGTAAGACTCTGACACAGTGGCGTGTTAGTTTTGGTTATGAACTTTTATTGTCAAAATAATAAGAGGGGTTGGGGAAATTCTATCTATCTCTAACTCTATGAGGGGTCTCCCTTCCTCAACAATACCACGGAACGTCTGTGTCAGGATGTTAAACAAACTAAGTGCATTCAGTCCTGGGTTCAAAATCCTAAACTGACCCTTTCACTTGGAACTAAATACAAGGTACAATGGGGATTTCTCTGACCTCTAGACTTATGGCTTTCTCTTGAATTTTCCAACAAAGTTCTAAGGTGCAGAAAAGAAAAGAAATAAAGTTCCACTAGAAAACGGAGCTTCCCTTCCCCTACATTTTGTCTAGATGTTTTGATAATATTTTATCACAGTTGCAAGTTTTCCAAGGGGGGAAGCTCTTCCCTTGAGCCTCCACAAAAGTATACAATTCTCTTCCATCAAAACACAGTTTTCTTGAATCACAACAATGTTATGTTGAATCCTTAAAGGGTTTGATGTATATAGGGGTTTTTTCCCCTGAGTTTTTGCAAACCTCCTTCCTTTGCATGGTATTCTTTCCTGACAGGGTATTGTTCCTTGTTCCTGAAAAAAAGGGGTATGAACCTTCCCTTTTTTGTCCTTTATCTTCTTACCACTCGTTTACTTGCCTGCTATAGTATCATCACTTTCTTGTTTGGGTGCGAGTCCCAGACTCACGGTTTGCCTGGTTCACTAACCTGCCAGGGCTTCTCCGCTTTCTGGTCAGTTTCTCTTTTATCCAGCTCACAACAATTTCCCAATACTGGGTCAGAGACCTTTTCTCATTAATTCCACTGCCTTTATTCAGATTCTTGTTCTCAACAACATTTGTGTCTGCAATAGTTCCTCTGCCTTTGCTTAGGATAATTTCCTCAACAATGTTTATAGCAATAATAATTCTACTGCCTTTGCTTAGGCTCTTTCTCTCATCAATGTCTGCATCTGTAATAATTGCTTTATCTTTGCTTCGGCACTTTCTTTCATCAATTGTCATATCGGTAATGATTTCATCGTCTTTACTTGAGCTCTCTCGTGTAGTACGTGGTGCCCAGCATTCACCCAGAAGCGCCCTGTAATCCACTCGCTCTCCCTGGACTTAGCGGCTGTGTGCGGCGTCTTCAGCTTTCTTTGTTTTTCACCGGCATCTCTGCTCCTGGTCCATTGACTGGTAGTGCACCTTGTGAATTGTTCACCTCCCGCTTTGCCTTCCTCTGTGTTTGGCAGTTCAATCTGCTCAAAACAGGAAAGCCGTGAACTCCTCCAGACCTGGCTCTTCTGCACCCCATGCCCGTTGGTCTCTGCGCTGTGCTCTGCAGTCTGCTCGCCTTCGGAGTCCTCCACAGTGTCCACATCCATCAGGTGTCTCTCCATTCCCTGGCTCTCTCGCTCTCTCCAATTCTCTGTAGTTTCCAATGACTTGAATACAACATTAGCTTACCGTGTCCAGTCATCCTCATTACTCCATCCCTCTTCCTCATCTCAGTACCAAAAAGCGGGTGGGGAGGAAAGGTAAATGAAGTTCTGGCTTGAATAACCTGGGAAGTCCGTCTCTATATTACAAGAAGACATGTAGGAATGTTGCAATGGCTCATGGTTGTCACTAAACGTTATGAATAAAGGGTTGTCTTGACTTAGTATTTCCCTTTCTCCCTGGAGCTTGTCCTCTCCCATGTGGTCCTCCAGCAGATACCCACCCGCAGGTTCAGAATCAGGTGGTTTCTGCCTTTCCCTTGCCATGTAAGAGAGACTTCCTTCCAGGGACTCAGTAACGAGGTTGTCAGATTCATCAGAGTACATTTTGAGCAACCTATTACTGCCATGTCTCAGCACAGTCCTCTATGAATTTGATCAGATGTGTGAATACCTATTATGGTGCTCATAACTTACACCATCAAAGTTGTAACTGGGGAGGGGTACTTTGGTCATGCAAGAATTAGAAGATACCACTTTACCTGTGTGGTGCAACAATCACAGCTTGACTTTGGATTCTCTGGGAGTGGGGAGGTCAGTATTGGATGATGTCCCATCAAAATTGAAAAATGTTTGTGCCTGCAACAGTCAACATACCCCGTCATCAATCGGGGCTCTCATAAAAGCTGTTTGTTTCAGGGAATTTCCAAAGATTCTCTTAAACAGTTCATCTGCTCCCTCCGGGACTTTTGTTAACTAACTCCTGTTACCTGTATTGAGGTTGGGATGCTTTACATTTTGAACAACGGTCGATCACTTTCTCCCAATCTCACCGGGGTTCGCTTCTTCTGCCCTGTACATCTGACTGTCGGGAAGCGAACCAGGGACTCAACCTTCCATGCCTGTAGAGAACGTCCAGCCACAACCTCTCTCGATACTGTACAGGTTTGTATAGGTAGCTGTGCGAATGGATAAGGTTAGCGGTTTCGGCGCAGTTGTTGAACAGCCTGGTCCACCCACTACAGGTCACGCCACCACAACCCCATCTCTGTCCTTCTGTAGGGCCGACTGTTATGCAGCTTTCCGCGTATTTTACAAACAATGTCCTTCTGGTCAACCGGGTGTTCTGCTACTCCTCTTGTTCGAGTTGAATCTCACCCACCGGCCACAAGCTTTCTGTTGTATAGTGTTTGGTGTTCTGCCTCCATGCAGGATACCTATTCCCTTCTTAGTTTCGGCTTTCTCCACGGCCAACACCCCGTCGTCCTGTGAGAAGTTCTCAATTGTTCCCTTGAAGCATAGCCTCCACATCTCTTTCTCAAGCTTCTCGGGTCTGCCTTTGGGTGTTCTCTCGGCTTTGATCTTTTTCTGATTCCCGATTTCTCTCTCCACCTTGACTGCTCTCCCTGGGTCTCTATAGTGCTCTCTCTGGTATCCTTCCCAGTACCCTTCCGCCTTCGTTTGTTTCTGATGTTCTGATATAGTAGGGACCGCCCTGACATAATGTCCATTCCATTGACTACAGCTTTCCTAGCGTTTTGCATGCTCACTTATAGCATTCTCTGGAATTACTTCATCTCAGTACCTAAACCATCAGGGTAGTTCGATGTTTCACAGTAGTACATGGTTTCAGACATGAGTTTAGACTGATAAGGTTCAGGCCCTACCGTCAGCCTACCGGGCTGGGATTTGAAGGTGCTGTGACTTCCATTTGTGTTCTTATCCCCAGGAGAGAATTCCCTCTCCATGAGATCCTCCTACATATTACCATCCGTGGGGGTCTATTGGTTAGCAGCCTCACCTCCATAGCCTCATGGAGAGGGGTTCTCCCCTAGGTAGAAGTGACACCATCTGAAGGACCGTCACAGGACCCACAGTGATGTGCAGAGCAAAGTAAAAATGCACCCACTCATAATGCACATGGGAAAGGGTCGATCAGCTTGGGGTTGTCTACCTAGCAGCATTTGGCTGGGCTCTAGACCCACAGACGTAACCTAATTTCCCCACTCAAAGTATAGTTCCCCCCAAGTAACATGGGGTTTTCTTACTACTCTTGGAAATAGGTGTACCCTTGACCATCCGAGGAAGAACTTGGGGCTCTCTCAGAGTTCCCCAGCCTTCCTCTGCTGGTAACAAACCAGTAGCCTTGCCCCAGCCCCTAAATGGCTGATCACCGGAAACTAAGAAATATCACTTTACAGCAGCATCTCTGATGGAGGTTCAGGCCTCCTTACGATATAGCGAAGCAGTACTAGTCAAGTACATTAAAAAAGGAGTCCTAGCAAACTGCTAAAACTTTCCGGTGCAATTGACCTTTTCCCCCTTCTTCTACACTGCCCTTTTCATGAATTTAAAGACCAACAGCACCAGGATCTTCTTTTACAGGTGCTACTTCCAAACTAATGAGCCACTTTAATGTATGGATAAGGTAGCCCTATGAATATTGCAAGTCACAGTGGAGTCCTGTGACCCAAAAGAGCCGGTGTCTACAATCTTGGGCTGTCCAGATGTTTTGGACTACAATTCCGTTCAGCCTTAGCCTGCATAGCCAAAGTTAAGGGCTCCAGAGAGTTGTCCTCCAAACCATCTGGAGCATCCGGGTTGCAGACCTCTGAAATAGAGGAATGTGGCAGAAGGCCGAGTTATTCATGAGATCAGGGAACCCCAGGTGACTTGCAATATCCGTATACGGTAGGGGCTATTTTAGTCCTCATAAGACACATCAACAAAGTCATCCCTTTCAATCTTCTATATAATCGATGTAGCATCTGTTTGAGTATTTATTTTTAAAATGACTACTTGGTAGCTTGGAATGTGTTGGATAATTCTTTTTATGATGCATTAGAAAAAGGTTGTGTGGTTTAAGATACATTATAGCATTCAGTCTTGTTTTGCAATGTTAAACTCCAGCAGTGTACAAAAGTAAACGTACTACCATAAACCGTTCCTTATAAATGAATGGCTGTTAAGTATCACAGAAAGAAATGTAAGAAAAAAGGAATTTGAAAAGCTGGTCTCAGCTTCAAGTCCTGCAGTGACAGCTGGAATGTTGCTCTGTGCGGACTCAACCAGCAGGCATTGTGATGTTACAACTCAACTGTAATAACCGCAGTTATAATAGTGGTAATTTGTCACTACAAGTTTTTAGTGACGTCACATGTCTTTTATATGGGTTGTGCAGGCCGCCATGATTTATAATCTGATATGGTTAAGTGAGTTTAAAATCTGGGCTAATAAACTAGATATTCCAGTTTTCGTAAATCTGATATCTAACCTGGAAACTATATATTTGCTGCAACTACTTCAGGGTCCTTCACCAGGTTAAATGCATACACATGTCAATCTTAAAAACTGAAGACACTTATCTCAGATCTCTCAGACATTCTAATTTAGATCCTTCAAGAAATCTCAGGGCAGGATACTCACAAATACTGCATTCCTTTAAAGACACAGAATGGCAAACATAAATCTGACAACCATTCTCAAAGCAGTTTCGTATCTTAACTTCATATGTATTTACTGTGCAGGTCTTTCCTGTGCAGTAATATCTCCAAAGGGGGTTTACCTCCCTTTACACTCCCCGCCCCCTGCTTCTAGAACAACCCTTCTTCATCCCCCAACTATACACCGCCACACCAGACTTACCTGTCTCCCACTTCACTTCTGCTTCTGAACCATGCCTTTAGCCACCCACCTCCAAATGCCACCTAATCGACCACTCCCCGCCCTCCTCCCAACGTAAACCGGGTCACCTCTCCCCTCAGCGCGGTTCTTTGCAAAGCTACAAACGCAGCGCAGTAAAGAGCCGATTGTGCTTGCAGCGTGGCCAAGACAGGTAACGATGGAAACATGAAGCGATAAATGCTTCCGGCATAAGGTCATTTCATTTCACCTAAAGAGATCAGAATCTCCTCACAGAACGAGGAAAGCCGATCTGGAATACACTAAAAACTATAGAAAATGCATGGCATCAATCAAGACAGCATATTTGACCCAAATACTCCAGAAGGAAGAAGTGTTTGAAAGAGGTCTTTTTGAATGATTGACATATTTAGGTATCCAGCTGTGGGAACGTACATGACCTGCTCTGTTCCGGTTGCATGCAGTGTGACCCAGGGGGTCGTTCCGGTCACCTTTGCTATTTAATATCTAAATGGTGCTGTTGGTTGATCTGGTTGACTACCCGGCCATCTCATCCACTAGTACACCAATGATACCCAGCTGTATTTTAAGGCGTCAAGCCTATCTCATATTTTTCGCTTGCAAAACTGTTTAAAGGCAGGATGTTTTTATTTTCTTCAAAGCTTACTCTTTTGAAGACAGGATTTATTTTATTTCTTTCCTCTTCTCTGGCTCAGAACCGGTTTGCTGTTGTTTCTTCACTAGCAAGGTCACACATTTTGGTATTGTCCATCTGCTCTCTGGGGTTTTTGTTGGACTCTTTGTTGAACTCCCATAATCACATTGCTATAATAGTAGACTTCCGGTCTATATGCGTTGTCTTTGAGATGTATACAAGGTTTGTTGAGCCCCTTAGATGCTTGGGCTTCTGTTCATGCTCTGGCTATTTCAAGAGTGGAATGTGGGACCGCATTAGATTCGGGTGTGCAGGCTTCCACTTTGACCTCTCTGACATCTATTTTTCATTCTGCCACCAGACTGGTCCTCAGAAAGGTGATCACCTTACCCCAGTGCTGTGTGAACTGCATTGGCTTCCTACATACTGGGTTGAATTTAAGATCTGTTCTCGATTTAATAAAGCGCTTAATCTGGATGCCCCTTATTTGGTGAATAGGTTTACCATCTATGGCGGTCACAGTGTAAACAAAAGCCACGTTGTTAAAAGCATGGAGAAATGTAAGCACTCAAAACGTGTGAATTAGGCTTTTCTGTTACTGCTCCTAGGGCTGGCAATGCATTGCCAGCTGACCCGATGCTTTCCTCCTGTTTTTTTAAATGCAGAAAGGCTCTATATTGCTTTTTCCTGTTGTGTATTATTCTGCATTGCTACTGTTCATGAATATGCAATATTGTAAAGTGCCTCAGTGCCTTTTAGGACACAATCTAAAAATAAAATAAATAAATGAATCTATTGCCTTGAACCTTAGCAGCCCATGTGAGATGAACTAGCCATCTACAAAAAATGAAAACTGTGCTCTACTGATATTTTACACTAAACACAGCAATTCCCTGCAAATTCTTAAACATAACACTAGACCTGCCGTTAGTTGTGCATTCGATCTAACAGAAATGCACTCACCCCACGGTGATTGATGACAAAATATTGACCAGTGCTTTCTGTAAAATGGTGGCTGTCACCATAAGCATACTTCATATTTGATACAATGTTGCCACCCAAAGGCCAGCCACGTACAGTGAAACATTTATTTGCCATATACTGCAAACAAAGTTTGTTTGCAGTACATGTCGAATACATTTTAAACATAACAATACTCATCAGCAAGGTCAAATACCATGTCAATGGTACCTGCCCTTCATGAAATCTCCTAGCCACTGTGATTGAGCTCGTAGATATTGAGAACCCTGAGCAGTGGCACTGAATCGGAAAACTAAGAAAGGGTCACCATATCAAGCAAAACAGAGCACTGGTGCGCACCTGATTTCGATGTTCACTGGGCAGGAAACACCACGTTGAATACAGATCTGGTCCGGGCCAATGTGATGGAGCACCACCCTACACCCACCTACCTAGAATCTAACCCCTCTGAGGTAGGAGGTAGAGTAGCTACCCATGCACCTCGGAAGGGCACCCCAGATTAACGTGATGCAGAGGCAGTGCCAGGAACTGGACTGGGAGTACCCAGATGGTAGGGTATGGAACCTCAGGCAGCCACAGGTTGCGACAGGCAAGCGTAATCAAGGAGAAAAGGGTAAGGGCCAGAAAGCAAGGCAGATGAAAAGGATGCAAGGAGCAGTAAGACCCAGACAATATGCACTGAGAAATGAGAGGCACATGAACAAAGCGAGACAACAAGGAAGTTGAGACGCACCAGGTTGCTGTCACTTCCTGCTTTTATGCCTGTGTAAACCAGATTGTTCGTTGCTAGGCACTGTGCCAAGTGTATGCATGCATGCAGGACCAGCAAGGACGTGCCAGCGTCGACGTCCTGGCAAGAACATGGCGGTGCTCAGTAACATTGCTCCACCTGGATCTGGAGTCCTGTTGCGCAACCAAAGAGCGGGAGAGGACCAGTACTGTGAGGCCGAAGGCAGCGGGAGAGCGGGACCTCATGTAAGTGAGGCGACCCTGCGTGCGCTGCCGTGGTATGTGCCAATGGGGATAGAGACACCAGGCTCATGGGCCTCGTCTGAGGACCCGAGAGTTACGTAGAAGTGTGACACGCCACTGCAGAGCAGCTGTAAGTTATTCAATGGGGCTGTGAACACACTCTGTGAATCTATCACAACTGAACATTGAGTGTTTGCTGCTAGTACGCATGCAACCAATCCCTCTTACCAGAATGAAATGGAGATATTTCGTGAGGGTGGCATAGCCACTGTGGATTTGTGAATGGTGCTGGGAATACAGAGAAGACAAAACGGTGGATAATATATTTCTATAACCCCATTGAGAGGTGCGTTTATGGAGGGGAACGGAGTGGATTGACGGACTTCCATGTAACTAGTTCGACATTCAGAGGATGACAGCCTATTGCGGAGTAAGGGATGGATGAAGACACTTAACTGAGGGCTAAGGGAAGAATGCGACTGGAGTACTGGTGGTCAGAATCAAAGGGGGTCCAAGAGCCTAAACAAGCACTTTAAGTGAAAAGGGAATGTGGAATCTATGACATATTGCAAAGCCTGAAAAGCACTTGACCCTAATATGTTCTGAGAAGTCTGGACAAACCTTTGTGCTTAAGAGCTAGAGATAAACTCGGAAGAGCACTTTTACCTAGGAGGTGCGCTGACCCCTGCTGGGCTGGGTCTCCACCTGACCCCTGTGGTACTGGCTGTGCCATCGAATCAGGATCCTCCACCACCTCTGTGTCACCACAGTTCACTTTATCATACAAACAAGCATCAGGTGAATACTTCAAATTGTTTACTTTTTAAGTTACCAATAGTGTAATGCTAACATAACTTGCCCTCCAACAAATCTACCAATTCCCTGGTATGTCAGCTTTCCCTAGGTAGCGCTGGTGGGCTGCTTATCTAGGGTGAGGGGATAGATCAAGGACTTGCCCTATTCCTATACAGTTACAGTCACTGCTAACTGTTTCCCCTAAAAGGCACACTTTTTGGTCACCGCACCCGTGTCACGTGTGTTGCGTTCATACGGAACAGACTTTCTCTGTGCCGGAAGGAGACCCGGTTCCTTCTGCTCCTACCTGCAAAAGAAAAAAGGGTGAACAGATTTGCAAAGGATCCTGCATCTGGTGTGACTAAAAGCAGTTGCCTAACCCAACATGGATTAATGTGTCTGGCACCACATATAACAGGGGTGCAGTGACCAGTCCATGGAGAAAACTCTCCCTCTCATGCTTTTTTGACAACACTGTATTTTGTGCTGTGGCCCTGAAGAAGGTGGTTAATTAACGTTACCACTGAAACTGGTAGGCCTAGAGTTGACCTTTACCCTAAAGCAATTGACCACCTGATAGGTCTAAAGGTCATTTATAGAGGACAACTATACTCCTCTGAAATACAACACAAGAATGAAAGCACATTAACCCTGGTAACGTCGAGTTGGTACACGGATGGAGTACAGTTTACCACCCAATGAGAGTCTTTTTAGGGATTAATATCTTTTAAATGTGTTTTATTTATATGTTTGTCTTTGTGTTAGTTGCGAAGCAAAGAAAGAGAATAAAGTAAGACGGTTTCATTTGCAAAGCATGTGACACACAATTTAATTGCTAAAACGTGTGCGTTTTAGAGAAAAAGTTAGCAGTGACTGTAACCTGTATAGGAATAGGGCAAGTCCTTGATCTATCCCCTCACCCTAGATAAGCGGCCCACCAGCACTACCTAGGGAAAGCTGCCATACCAGGGAATAGATAGATTTGTTGGAGGGCAAGTTATGTTAGCATTACACACAGTTCACTGCTTTATGCTGCTTCTGGTGGCGCCCTAGGCGGCCGACTCGAATTGTTCCATTTTACCTCCGGCCTGAGAATGATTTCAGATGGAGATTGGGACACAGACAACTGCCACGTTATACTAGTCGAAATGTGTTGTACCTCTTGATGAAAACAAACCCGCCCCAAGCTACTCCTGCATTTCCCACAAGGTCTTAGTGAAGAGGGAGTCTCTGGAATGGCCCTCATGTCCCCTATGCGAATGCCAACCCCTAGAATGAAGAACGAAAGATGTAACTCACTGTTCGGCCAATCACCAGGCATACCAATGTATCCTACATGTGCAAAGAGATTTTCTCTCGGACGACCTTTCAAACCGGATCCAATTGACGGCTTCGAGGAGACAGGTGCCTCATCGATGGACCAAAATGGCTGATGACAAAGTCCAGATGTGATGATGTCATTAGTGACACGACATAGCAGCGTTAGTCACAAAGAAAATGTGCATTCCTGCACGAAGATACACAGACACACACAAGCATATGTGAAGAACATGTTTACACCTTCTGTAGATAGACGGACACATGTACATACTGTCAAAAGCTTTTCATTTTCTGTAGCCAAATGCAGAAACGCAAGAAAGCCAAACATGCATGGACCAAGCTTGCAACCGCCTTATCGCAACTAATCATAAGGAGCTACGGGGACATATAAGGAACCTATAGGGCTCTATCACAACTAACCACTAAGAAAATATTAGAACGCATATTTAAACAATAGAATGACTGTAGTGAAAACACGTGAAACCACAGGCCTCAAATACATGGAGCGAGAGGTGCAGTCCCTGCAGCACGAAGCACAGGGACGGTGTTCAGAGCCAAAGACAAGGGCGGGTGGAAAATTCCTAATTCCGAAGGCAGAGAGCCACCTACGAAATTCAGAATAAAATACTCATAATTGTAGACAGAAAGGTTCATTTTGTAGTCCTCGCACCCATGACCCAGCAGAGCCGAATAATGGCTATTTACTCATGGTGAGAAGAGGAGCTGTTCCCGGCGAAGCAGACAAGATTGACACATGCGTTGTCCACCAAAACTGCAACCTGCAGACATTCTCTCAGGCTAGGTGATCAGACCAGTGGCAACAATGGGAATGCATAGTCCTTCTCATTACCTTGAAAAGGTACAGAGAGCGATGTGACTAGAACAGAGTTCCAGGCCCAGGGGGACTCTGATCGTGGGGAGGTGCAGAATGTTGCACGGACCAATGGTCTTCATGCGACCCTACGGCAAAGTGATAGACACTTTTGTGGGAAAATCTCAGGCAAAGCCACCTGCCATGGGAAGACCAGTGGGAATCCAGATGTATATGGGTGCCATCGGTAGTATGCACGAGCTAAACAATGGCGGGCTCCCATAGGTTTCGGGGATGGTGTTGATGTTTGTGATGTCACCAAGATACAAAACTGGGTGCCTCAGGCTCAGAAGCTGTGATTGCCAGAGATTTGTGGTTTCCTGTATGATCCCAGTCTATTGGAGAATAAAAGACAGTAAACCTTGCCCCGTGGCTGAGTCTTCCGTTATTGCCAGGGGGAAGTTTCTGATGGGCCATAGATACTCTGCTAACTTGTGATATTGTTGATGCAAAATCCCCCCACCCCCTTCCCCTGTCATTCTATCACATTAGAGTTCTTCTTTCCTTTCCAGCAAGTAGGGAAACTATAGTAGGAACAGGCTAAATACCTCCAAAAGGAGTGTGCACAATAGAAGAAGTGAAAGGGATTGGCGTTAAAAGGGTTACCTCCTGACTAATATTTTAAAAAATGCAGCACAGTTAGGCGTAACAAAAACGTACTTCTCTCAAAAAGTGACGTTTGTGGAGCTACAGTGCAGGCAAGGGCAACAAACACTGCAGGTAAGGGCAACAAATGTGGTTCAGGGTATATAAAGACCATGAGGGAACATAGTGGCAACGAGAAGGGTGGGGGAAGAACATTAGCATTTCGTACAAACAAAAAGTGTAGCTTTAAATGCTTAATTTAATGCTTCAGGAGCTGGGGTTTTGTAAATTCAAACTAGTTAATCCGTGCACCCCAGTAATTGCACTCCCCCACTAGTCCTTCTGGACAGAAACACGGAATAACTAAAGTGTATGTTATGGGATCACAACGAAGGGCATAGTATGGAAAAAGAGCAACACTGATTAGTCCTATGCTACTGCCACCCTTCGACCAGTGACCCTATTATGAGGAACAGCCATGCCAATGGGATGTCAGATTTAGTCGGGGAGTTCTGCAGACTTCATAAAGAACGCCAGCGAGGTGGAGATCTGTGGATGTTCGTGTGTGTAAGTGAGTTGAGAGGTGTATATCGCCCTCACCAACAAGTACTGTCACAGCCAAGGGTTTTATGACAATTAGAACCTGCGCCTGCATAGCGGTTAAGTCCGCGTTCATTCATGAAAAATCACAAGGCAACCCGTTTTGCTTAATGAAAGTTGTGAAAACACAACTTCTATACTATGCAGCCAAAGGACACGAAAAAGGAGTGCAAAGGGAAAAGCCCCCTTTGTATTTCAATGGCATCCAAGGTGCAGCTGACGAGATGCAGCCCGGGTATGATGGCCTAGGTAGAAACAGGAGAAAGTGCGTTAACTCCATTTTGACTTGAACACACATAGCGCTGGGGGTGGGCTGGTGAAGAGGCGGCACAAGGGAGAGTAGCCATCAGGCAGATCAGAAAGCAGGCATGTATTGGCGGAAACAGCACGTATCCCAAGCACTGTGATAGGTCTGCATGCACCAGCAGGGTGCTATAAAACAATAAAGGTTGTACATTTAAAGGAGTGGCTGTAGCGGGCCTATGGATTAAGGTGGGGTCTGGAGTGAGTGGGGTGGGGGGGTCATGACAACGGATGGTAGAGTTAGGAGTGGTTCTACATTGCCTCCATCTGTTTGGACCAGCACTCTGTATCTGTCTCTGTGCCCCTGGTTTTGTAAACAGCAGAACTGAAGCCCAGTTTTCATCTCACCTTCAGCCTCAGGTGAGGGACCGGACCTCACCAACAGGGGAAAGTCACACTGATTGAATTGCCTTCAATCTGCAGTTGAAATAGCCCACTGGTCGATCAGACGGTCAGGGCGGCAGGTCAAAAAGAGGCCAAACTTCCACCTGGGCACTGACAACAAAATGAGATTTATCGCTAGACAAGTCACCAGAATTAAACTATACAACTGCACACTTCCCTATGTAGTCAATTGTCTAAAGAGTGCTCAGCTATGCTTCAACAGATGACACTTTCCTGTGCAGTAACATTCTCATGTTACACACACATGAAATAGATGCACACACATACAATGGGCACAGGCGTGCTACTTTACACAATATTTATACAGATTTTGATACGCTAACCTCGACATTTGCCATGAGTTATGACGTCTCTTTGGCTTCGGGGGCAGGCGGTCGCTATTGCTCGCTAGACCACTAGAGTGACCAGTCACCCACCTGGTGGTCAACACTCGATTGTTCTCGTGATTTGGCTTTCCTCCCACAGCTGCCCTTCATTCCCATTTCTCTAACCCGCCTTCATCCACCTTCTCACACAGTCGATCCTGATTGCAATCCCAGGGTGTCAAAGCTTGGGTTCTAAAAGAATTGGGAAAAGGGGTGGGATTTAAGTTGAACAGCTTCAATATTTCAAGGGATCGCATAAGCTCATCTCAATTCTATCACTCAACCCGGCATACCTCACTAGCACTTAAAAGAAATCTATAGATCTCTCCAAAACGCAGACCAACCACTGGCTCACCAGGTGAGCATACTCGATCAGCAACATGCTCCATGGACCGCATGCGAGAGACACCACACTCAAGCAGAAACGAGCATGCCTCCTGATCTGCCATCATACCTGCTCACAGCCCTGCCAGGCGCACTGTTCTCCCCTCTGGCTTCTCCTCCTTCCCACCACCACAGACCCAGGCCTGGATATCCCATGCATGAAGCCAGCACACATTCTAGACCAGCCCAGGTGTTAAGAGGCCATTACGTTGGTAGGTGGCATGGGTACAGAGGACTAGTTACTGACCAAATCGCTTTATTGTATGTATTATTTGGGATGTATAAGGAACTTCATGCCACCATTGGCCAGCTCAGAGTACTTTGCTTGGGTTGGTGCAAGAGAGACGATAGGCACCCGAGTATGTCTTTGCAGAGTTCTGTGAAGTTCGGTGTTCATTAGTCTGCATAGTAATCTATGATGGTAAAACCCTGATGGAGTATCATGGAAAACCATGCACCAGCTGTGAGTTAGCAGGTCCTGAGGGCTCATCTCAGGCAGCTGACGACCCTATTGCAGCTCAAGTAGTTCGCGCGATTCAAAGCCAAAAGCCAAGTGGAAGACATTGGTTTTGAGGATCTAGCAATGAGCTTCAACTCTTAAGTCATCCGCAGGGTATTTCAGACTGAAGTGGCTAGGATAAGGAGTGCTCTTCCACTGAATCCATCATAGATTGTTAGACTGTTGGCCAAACGGCAGTCAGTGCCTTTGGGACATTCATTTGCATAGCCTACGCTCGATGCTAAGGTAGGGTTCTCCAGAAGGGACTCCTGCATGATTCCTGCCTGGCAGCACATAAAGGGCTTGCCAGTGTAGATAGAGTATGTGTATGGTGACAAGGCTTGGAGATGGAGTTGGAAATCGCAGGCCTTTCCTCTCTTTAAATGCAGAGATTTAAAACCATTTAGGCTCCCTTCATTGGGGCGGGATTTGCTAGGAGGAGGGTTTTGGACCAGGGAAGTGAAAGGAGATACATTTAGAAGAGCAGATACCGCTATTGCGGGTGCAGTGTCTAGTTAAGACCAAGCATGCCTACTCAGTGTCGTGGAACATGGCACCCCTGAATTCCAGCAAAGCCGGGGTCATCTGGAGTGAGAGGCGGCCGAGGGAGGGCCTGGTGGAATACCTGATTGGTAATGAAGTGAAAGGCAGGCTGCTTGTGATTTGGGAGTGGGGTGCTAATTGTCCATTCTGGCGAGGAGGGAGCAATATAGTGAGGACGGGCATTTATTATGGCTGCCCAACAGCATTCTTCACATGCCTGATAATATATGCAAGAGAAGCACCCCCTGCCTCGCTCTGGCTGGTTCACTTCCAAGGATGAGGAAGGGAGGATTCCTACTGAGAAAGGGGTGCACCAGCCCATGGTCTTTCTACTGGAGCTCTATATGCCAGTTGGGGGGGTGTGCACTGTCCTTCTCACGGAAGAATGAAGACATTGGCTACAGGGGGGGGGGGTGGAGGGGAACAGACCCGTTGTTCCTTTCTTGACTGGTTCTCATCCCTCTGCTACTTGTGTGCAGAAATTGACCCTCGGTTACCCCCAACTATTCACCTCCCTTTCTCCCATTCCTGCGCCTTCCCCTGCACCTGACATGAAGGGTACCCAAAGTTACAGCACACCACATCCAGCCGGGCTGACGCCATCGAGCTCATTGTACATATTTGCAAAAGTACAATGCCTGCCAAGATTGGCATCGATTTGGCACGTGCACTCAAAGGTGCCAAGGTCTCGTTTCTTAACCCTTCGTGCCGCCAGAACTCCACATAGCGTGACTGACCGCAATGCACGCCGTTATTGTGACACTGCTGGCTGTGCGCAATGTGGCAGCACCTGTGCGGATAGTTGCTTCTCGCCCAGCACGTGACGGCAGCAAGATCTGCGAGCTGTGCAGCGAGTTCGAACCCCCAGCCCTCTCTCTGCCCTGCGCTCTACATTGAAATGAAAGAGTGACTTACCTCTGGGTGGCAGCCATCGTGCAGTGGGCCGGGTTTTCAGTTTTCACCTGGGGTGCTGCTGCGTCATCTGGTCTGGTGGGTCTAGGCTCTATGCTGCCTCAAACTAAAGCAGTACTCGCCACTGGCGCGCGCGCTGGGTGGCTCCAGCTGCGGTAGATCGGGAGTGGGTTTCCGAGACTGCGCTCGTCTCGGTGGTGATGCGTGAAGGTTGGCTTTCCGGGCGCCCGGAATGTCACGGGGCTGCAGTGCTAGGGCGCGCGCTGTACCACCCAGCATTTGGAATATTTCAATGAAAGGCCATGTTCTGGCAAAATGGTTATTTTTAGTGAGCGTGCACATGTTTATCACACTGTTTATGAGCACAACACTCCAGGATGTGAGTCAGCCCTAGGTCCGTTTTTCCCAGACGGCAGGTCTTTGCAGAAAATAGCTCACTGATACGAATGTGCTGAAGCAGTGGCTTTCTGGGAGCTTATCGGCGCGGAGGCGGCCGAGGCGCGAGCGAGGATTCCATTCCTCGCATTGAGCAAGGGATGGGCGAATGACTGGCAGGGAATGTGACAGATAAGTGTTTTTTTCTCGCAGCAGTAAGACTCCTTTTAGTTTATGACGCCTTAAAGCAGTAAAGGCAAGGGCAGGCCACGGGATCTGATTACTACACGTCTGGGAGACCACTGCAGTGTTAGCAGGTGTATTATAAAGCATTACTCACATGTAAGAGCTGCACCTAAGGTGCCTTTACCAGGGACACCCAGGGACACTTGGAGATGCAGGGGATCCGATTTCAAAATCATGTATGATGGTGGCCCACTTGCCCGGACCTGGAAAATGTACCTCCATATAGAAGCAAAACAAATGCACTGGCGTGTGGTAGTTTGAGGTTTTCAAAACCAAAAGGGCAGTGGAAGAACGTCAGTCGATATATATACAAGGAATCAGAGAATTCTTGGAAAATTATGTTTTGTTTCTCATTCTTTCGAACCTTTATTATTTAATTTGTTTCTTATTGAGTTAAGAACCTGTCACAAAAGCAACAGGGACAAGAGAAATCATTAGTAAACAAAATCACATATATCTATACATTTCCTCACAGAAAATGTAGATCGAAATGTATTACCAAATTTCTAAAAAACATAAAAAGCAAGGATAAAATGCATTAGCAATCTATTTTAAAAAAAGTTTCCCAAATCCCTATAAAAGAGCAGAATGAATAGTATTTTGTTGCAGCAATTATTAAGGAGGTACTCTCTTCCTCCTAGAATACGAGGCCACAGGTTGTCAGAAGAAAAAGTCAACCGACTCTGGATAAAACGGCGGAGGAATCTAACTGGTTTAGCGTCCAAGGCAGGGCACGAGGTCATTAAGTGTTCTATGGTCTCGACCTGTACCTTGTATCCACAAAATCTGCAACGCATTTGCTCCCTCGCTAACTGGCTGCGAGCACTTGCCACTTCCCAAGTTAGGAGTAGGTTTAGACGCAAGCTCATAAAAGACATACTCCAGTGTCGATTAGGGAATTTCATTAAATATCACAAAATCATGGCCACTGGTTTCTCTAATAAAAGGGTGCATTTAAAAGGTTTATATTTTTTATATGCGTTTATAGTCTGTCCATTCGTTCCTACGTAACCTGCTTTTTACCAATACTGGGTTCTCCACTCGATACACACATGGAGTCAAATTGGCTCCATCGTGGAGTCACAAAGCTTTACCCAGTCGTTCAAACCTTTGCATGACCTTTTAGACATAGAATCATGCAAAGTGCAAAACACTGAGGTCTGGGGACATCATTTTCGCATCAAGAGAAAGGACTTTCACTCAATTTGGAAAGCGAGAGACGTCAGACCGAATCCAAGACGAACCACAGACATAGTAAGGCCCATAGGTAAATTCAGGGCCTTTTCCCCTTCACTTCAATTTTAAGCCACGGGATATCACAAGTGCTGGTTTCAGCTCCATCAATGAGTCTAGAATTATTTTCCCTAATAAAGCTTCAACATGGGGAGACCAGAACATTTGCCATATTTTAGGCCAATTTTCTTTATCCGAGTAGCATATGCTGTAACTCATTCATACTTTATTTTGTAGTTATGGCTGCTCAAAATAACCCCTATGTATCTTAGAGAGGCAACCACTTTCAGCTGGTGTGACCCCAGAAACCACTTAAAATTCTCCTTTTTCCATTTAGATTCCAAAATCATTACCTTTGTTTTCTTAAAATTCATGTTGGAATCCAGCTCAACCGAGTAAAGCATCACATAATTTAATACTCTCTGCAGACCCAGAGGGGTAGCATCCAACAGAGTCACGTTGTCAGCATGTATCAGATGTTGAATCACTGTTCCCCCTCCTACTGCCCCCCCCCCCCACCCGAGTCTCTGGGGCAAGCTGTGTCCTGCCGCCAGATTTCTTCCCAGATTCTGAGATGTAGATATTGATCAACACTGGAGCAAGGACGCAACCCTGCCACAATCCCCTATAGCTGGAAATCCCACCTGACATCTCCCCCTTCATGTTTAAGCTGACTTATTTGGGTCTCCGAGGGTAGATAGTTAATGATGGAGATCAAATAGGGAGGGCAATTAATTCGATTGACTGTCAAAAGCTTGCATCAAATCAATCGAAGCAAAATATAAATGTCTCTTTTTTTCCCTTCGCCCCCTGTTGGAGGAGAAATAAAATACAATTATTTAGAGACGTGACCACCCCCTTCTGAATCCTGATTGAAAAGAATCCCTAGTCCCGGAAGTCTGAAACCCAGACTCCAGATTTAGCAAGATCAGCATGGAATACATTCTTACTGAACGTATCCAATAAGGATATGGGTCTATAATTACCAGGAAGATCTCCATTTCCCTTTTTAAAAATAGGCATTAGATGAGAGATATTCCATTTTTCTGGAGTACTTTGGAATCGATGATCTAGGAAAAGAGAGCTGCCAATATCTTCGTCCACATTTCAGGATCATCTTTTAGTGTAACCACGGCTATCCCATCTGGACCCGGAGCTCTCGAAGGGCTGACTTTCCAAACGGCAGTGTGGATATCTTCTGTTGTGTATTCCAAACTCCAAGCTTCATTTCTAGCCGGCTCCAAGGACAGGGCCCTGTCTGGCAGGAGCAAGGCACACATTCCTTCAAAGTATACTCTCCATGCATGTTCGTGTATGGAGTTGGTCCGAGTGTATCCTTGCCATCTGCCTCTATTATTTATAATTCCCCCCAAAAATGGATACTTTTTAGAACATAATACATGCAGCATGCTTTCTGCATCTCTTTGGGCCATTACCTGTTTTTGAGAACTGAGCCACTTTTTGAAGTCCCTTTTCAGTCTAGTCTGTATTCTAGTGATTCCTGCCAGTGGTTTTCCCTTCACTGCCTGAGACTGTGCCTCAGCGATCTTTTCCTAATTGCGCCTCCTCATCCTATCGGTGCGAGTGAGACTTCTGACCTCCGAAGGGGCTTTCTGTTTTCACATCCGAAGTTTATGAATTCAAAGCTGTAACTCACCTTCAAGCAGTTTTGGTTTTTATAATAAATCTGGATTATGTCTCAATCGATCATCAATGTCATATTTTTGTAGTCCAAATTTGTACCAGATGATTCTAGATCCCCGATAATTCACTTCCATTTCACCAATTAGTGGTTTATTTGATGAGGCATGATCATGACCCACTGATAATAAACGATATCTGTGGGTCATGATCATTCGCATAGTTTAAATGATCATTACACAGTATAAGCAGGGTTGAGGTCAGGCCGGTGTCTATTGTAGAAGCAGCAAGGCCTCTATGCCAGGTAATATGTGCAGGTGTATCCAATTTCATCTTTCCATTTAGCATACGTATCACACAGTACTTCAAAAGTGTTACTAAGGCAGCCCCCTCGACATTGGAGGCCATCTTGGCGCCCATCACCCCTCTTCCGAACCTTTTAAACAACTTCCTTACTTCAATAACTCGTCTTCTCCGACAACAAAATGCCTAGAAGATGGGGGGCTTCCTTAGCTAATGAGCATGGCCATAGCTGTGGTATTTTGATAGCTCCGGTATTTTGATTCTGCAATAACTCGTCTTCTCCAACAACAAAATGCCTAGAAGATGGGGGGCTTCCTTAGCTAATGAGCATGGCCATAGCTGTGGTATTTTGATAGCTCCGGTATTTTGATTCTGGGGGGAAATCATAAATACAGGAATGCAGGGGACCTGTCACATGCAGATTATCAAGTAATCCGTTTATGGTCCTCTGCACTGCAGAACAAAGAAAGGCAACCAGCAGGGGCAGCTGAAACCTTGAATCACCACTTACGAAAAGCTATAAAACCTTCTTTGTAGTGTCACTGGGATCCCCTCGCCAAAGGGCCATCATCAGTGAAAACAATTGAAAGGCCCCAACACCTGCCCTGGCTGCACCGTATTTTGAGTTTGACCCTTGGATTATCCCATTTGGGAGTAATTTTACCTCATTGAAACAATATATTTTTTCTTTAATTTAGCAGTAAAAATAGAAGTATACAAAGGACTCTCCCTCCGACATACCGGGTGGTTTTCATGAGCACCCCCGCACTTATTTTAAGATTCACAATGGCACGACCCTACACATTTTCAGAAAAAAAATCGTCCACACACTCACAGCCCAGTCAAAAATAGTCGATGAATTGATACATTTAAAAACAACTAACCAAACAATTGTATGACAAAAAATAGGGAGCGCTGAAGTAGACGGTCTACAGAGGCTTGGCGAACACGACATGTATACAAACCAGGCACAAGCTTATTGGGGGGAACATGTTTAAAGATGGAAGGAGCCAGCTGATTATGCCTCACTCCGGGGCTCGAAATTATGATTGATTAAGCAGAAGCTAAAAGCAGCTCCTGGGTATACAGCATTACCCAGTGACCAGGAGCTACCACTGGGGAACGAGGAGCTAGTACATAGCGTTCCACAAATTACACTTCCATAGAAGATGGAAACATAACGTTGGGTCACTTATTTATGACCCCTTATGCGTTAAATATCGCAGAGATGTGTCCTAATTTATACACAGTCGCAAATGCACAGAGTTAAATGTTTGTTTGGCATCAGTTGGCCTGGGGAGCCAAATGTAGCTCCTGGTATCTGTTGGTGTCAAGCTAACCAGGCTCTTCTAGGCTGCCAGCAGGAGATAAATAGCTCCAGGGTCCCCTCACTTACAAACCCTGCACTCACCTCTTCCCTGATGAACACCTCTATTCTATTGATTGCATTTTATTAAAAGAATTTTTAAAAGAACATTCCTGGTTAAAAAATGCTTTAGGCATGTCCACAAAACAGTAATGCAGTTACAAAATAAAATATGATTATTACGTACGGGATACCGGTCGCAATGCCCCCCCAGCACCTCCCCATGAACATAGTCAAAAATACAGCAAACCAGTGCTCTACCCCACCAGTCCAAGAGAAGATTGTCCGGGGAAAAGAAAGGTCTTCGACTGGCGTTGGAAAAGTGAGGAGGCTAATGGCAAGGAGGTGGGAAAGCTGTTCCTAAAACAGGGAATTGCATTAGAGACAGCCTGATTTAGTTTTGCCCACTAAACCCTGGAAACATCAAGAAGCATGAACTGTGTACTATGCGAAACACAGCTTTTCTCAAATAATTTCATCCTAACCACTAGACGTGTAGGATTCTGCAAAGGAATGGCCTCAGACGCTCAAAAGCCCAGTCAGAAGAGCATCTTTGCTTCCAGCAGATGCCAAAGAAGGGCTGCAAGGAAGGTGGCAAGTGGGCATATTTCCTTGCACCCAACACCAGCTCTAGTATCACTGCTGTGCCAATTTCACACTCTAGGGATTGGTGATGGAAAATCAGACACTGGCCCTGCTCTAGATTTCATGACCTTCCCTCTCACTGTCTCACTTGTTACAGTGGGTGTTGTGAGGTGTCAAATGCGAGGCGAACAAGTAGATAGAGTTTTCTCACAAGTAGCCATTTAATTAAATAATAAGGGTGAGAAAAACGCCTCACTTTCCCTAACCCAGCAAGGGTTTCTCTACCTATTAAATTAAGACTAAAGGAAAAAAAGGTTTCTGTCCCTCTCACTTATACATACAAAAAATTCATACATGTATCATATGGCCAATGTATACTTATAACCTAGGTCTGAACCACTTCCCCAAGATTGACGTAGGATTTTTCCAATCAAAGTTCCAATCAAGAACGTTCTTTTTTTTTAACATTCGAATTCTGCTCCAAATGCAATACAAAGTTCACTTCATTCTATAAGTCATTTACTTGGCTATGTTAAATAAGATTTATCACTCTTCAAATAAGATTGTTCAATGTTTCCACAAGCTCCTGCTCAATAAACCAAAATGTGTTTGTGTTCACACTTCTAGTCAGTTTTCAATATAACTTGTCTTCTTTGTAAAACACCACTTTCTGATTTCTTGTTTATAAACAATAATATTTTGTCAGGACCAGAGTTCAAACCATAACACATTAGTGGCCTTGCCACTTTCTTTCCACCACAACCTTCGACCACAATGCAGTACTTTGATGTCTTCTTCCTGGTCCACTAAACAGCCAGGATTAACCACTAACAAGCCCTTTCCTGGTACACTCACCTGCCAGGATAAAACCCCTACGATTACAAGCAATCTGTGGTGAGGTCTGCTTAAAACTTTATACAAGTCTCTGACTTTCAAACAACATTGAGATTTATAACTTCTTTCACAAGGGCATAATATACATTGATGCTGTTTGTTCCACCAATTTGTTTGCCACATGCAATGCAGGTTGTGCTCCTTTCCCCCTTGATACTCTCTACAAGGAGGGCTTCTCTCCTGCCACCTTTGGGTTCCTGCTATCACACCAGTTAACTGCTAGTAATGTCTTTCATTCCAGTTTCTCTCTTTAGATAAACTGTTTCTCCTTTTATTTGTTATTGCCCTTCTTTGGCTTAGGCAATGCTGATTGTCATCCTCCCTTTCAAGTGTTCTCCTTCCTTGTATACTATAAGGGAAATGATATCCTCTCCTATTCCAATTGCCTTTCTTTGGCTTAGGTAAGTTTGATAGTAATCTTGCTCAAATATTGCCTCCACTTTACTTTGGCAATGAGGGTTATAGGCTTGGTTCAATATTGGTCCCGCTTTACTTTGACAATGATGGTTACAATCTTGGTTCAATATTTCCCTCTCTTTGCTTTGGAAATGATAGTTGCACACTTTCCCTTCTTGCATTCTCTCAAATAAGTATCACGCCAACATTGCTTCCTTGCATTAGTTCAGTAATCAAAATACTTGTGAGCAGCCGTCGGTCTACTGCGGAGCGCCCTGCGGTCACCTAACGAAGGGCAACTCACTGGTATCTCTCTGCGCGTCCGCTGCTGCTGTCACATCTGCTTCTTCTGTTGGTTCCTGGGCATCTGGCAGCTCCGGTTTCACTCCTGCAGCCTGCGCCTTTTCGGAAAGGGAGCCTGTCTGGCTAATCACACGCTCCGGTGCTCGCCAGCCACATGATAATGAGAGTCTCTCTCTTCCATGGGACAGCCTGTCAAAGCACAGCGCCACCTCTACACTTCAAGTCTCGGACTCCTACGACTCTCTCGGCACTGCTGTAAAGGTTTATTGAGAGGCCACCCTCAACACAGGGAGTACCTTCCCTCCCCAATCAAGGTGTCACACAACAAACTGCTTAGAAGATTATTTGTTCAGCCCTATTTCAGACGCATATCATTCCCCTCGGTCGCCACCCCCCCCTGCCCCCCCGGTACCACCATGAGCCAAGACCCAGGCTGGTGTACAGAAAATATATTGATATTTATTTTTGATCATAGGTAATAGAGATCACACTAAAACTACACACGCCACCTTCTTTGTGGCCCACAATTAACTTCTTTTTACATAAATAAATCACACAAGTTGGTTGAGAAAACCACAAATCATTATACTTTATTTTATACAGATTTCAATTCAAGAAAGGGTCAACCCTGGTTAATGAACAAAATCAATTTACATTACCCCCTCACTTAAAGGTCCATGTTGGGGAAGATGGACCAAATAAATTGGGATGATTTAGGAATTTGGGATTTTCAGACTGTGCCCCCCCCCACATTTAAATAGCCAACTTCCCCAAAACAGGCCTTTAAGGATTGTTCTAGTTTAGGGACAAGGGCACCCCTCTTCCTTAAAGAAGTTGGGGTCAACAGGACAAATGGCATTGCCCAATTAAATTACAGGCTATAGATTTCAGTGTACACTGGGAAGAGCTTTGGTAATTTTGATTGTTAACAAAAAAAATCACCCTGGAGGGTTTTGCTGAAGGGGAGTTAATTACATTAATAAACAGTCAAATAGGCTAAACATCTGCACAGTTTTCCTCCCCACTGTCCAACTGATAAAGGGAAAGTATTAAGGCAAGCAGATCCCACAACCTATTGCTTTCAAATGGCTCAATTCTGCTTACATTGCAGACCTCTGTTTAAAGTTCAGGAAAGCCAGCTGCACTTCAGGACCCTCTTTGAGGACAGGGCAGGAGTCTGGTCACACCACTCTCAAGGGTGGTCCCCAGCTCTTCACCGTAGAGCCCAGTCAGCTTTTAGGCCTCCCCAGCAATAGACAGCTCCATCCCTCTTCGAGGCTCCGCCCAGAAGCAATTACAGCAAATCTCCTTTGGTTTTTCCTTGCGGCTGTCAGTTGGTAATTTGCAGCAGCACTCCCCTTCTCTCATAGTGCACGCATTTTATATACGAGTGATGAAACCATCAAGAGTTCAATATTGGGCAGTGCTCTGCAAGAATTCACGCAACCAGGATTGGACAATTGCCCTTCTCGCTCCCCCTCAGTCCAGCCACCCTCTAAGAATTTGGTTAAGAGTCTAGAACAGAAATATTGCAACTCCCATTTGAAATTCCCCCTTTTTTCTTATGTCAACATTAGCCACTTTGTATTTCACTAGTAACTGCCAGAATATGTATTTATTTCACTTCAGATAATCAACAGGGATTTAATAAAATTACACCTGGGTCTGTACCATGTTGCACAGGCGTGTGGCAATTTTCTGCCGTTTATACAAAAAGCATAATAGTTATGAACATGCAAATTAATCTTCAAACACCAAATTTTACCCTCCACCAGTTCGCCAACTCAAATTCTGGACATTTTTTTCGGAGCAGCCAAAAACACATTTTAGCTTGCCATTACAATTTCCCAAGTCGCAGGTGGATGCATTTTATTTCAACAAAATCGCCAGAAAGTTATGCAAGTAATGACACCAAAATGAATGCGGTTGCCGAGAAAAATGCATCATTTATGATCGCCCTTTTAAACAAATCAAAATTTGGGGGCTAGCATGACACCCGTTATCTGAAGTTGACCACCATTTCGATCTGGAAACGTTCAATTTTCTAGTATTTTTTCAGAGTTTAGCTTCCCTTGATTGCAAAGCTCCTCCCCACATTCCAGTCACTCCCCGGCTAGGCCTTTTGCCCTGCACAGCAAAGACAAAGTTACTCACCGTAGTGACTACCTTACTCCTAGTCCATAGTCCCCTTTCGTCCATACTTGTGGGACATTCCGTCCATTGGGGCGGGACCGGAGCACTTTTTAAAGCATCAGAAAAATGTTTGTCCTTTTATTTTTAATAAAAGTCACCGCACGTGACTGCAACCACGCATTCCTGAGCCCTGCCCTGTGCATTGCTCTTCAGTCCAAGTCGGACACACTTGTATTTTAGGAAATATTTTTCTTTTTGTTCCCTTGTCCTTCATTTTCCTGCTCCGGTTTCACAGTCTTCTTTCTGCTGTCTATGCCAGAGAATCTGGGATTCGTGTCCTGTTCTTCGTGCAAACGTCATTTCGCAAGGGCAGATTCCCACTCTCTATGCCTGTAGAGCTTGGGCCCAAAACACCATTGGGACTTGTGCTTCTATTGCGACTCCCTCTCCATCCGGGCACTCCAGCATCGGCTTGTCAGGGGGAGGAGGTGTTCCAGTGGTTTCCTCCTCCACATTTACAGCAGTTCATTGAAGAAAAACGGAAGCAGCTGGTAAGTTATTTCCTTTTTAGGGCAACCTGGCCACGGGACTCCTTCCTGGGGTCTTTGGGGTCTGGGAGGGGCCCAAGTGGCTCTAGTACCAGGGATCTCCCTGAGGTGTCCCACAAGGGATCTAAACAGCACTTCAGAGTTTCCTCCGAGGTTCCCTGCTATTGGGCTGCCAGGACCGGATCTTCATCTGAGGTTCCCCTTTTGGGGGCTAAAGTTAAGGCCAGTACTTCTGGGGCTTTTGTCACCAGGGTCACACCCGAGGTTTCCACATCTGGAACTAAGTGTACTGAATTTCGTCTCGAGGTTCCTGTTAAGGTGACTAAACGTACCAGGGTTATCCCTGCCTTCCTGAGCTCCGCCCTGTGCATTCTTAAGAACTGCCTGGCCAAAGTGGGCATCAGCGCAGTAGCTTAGGCCAAGACAATGATGTCTGCAGAAAGCCGAAGGGGAAGCCCACGTAGAAGCCTTGGCTATGTACTCCCAAGGGACATATTTTTGGAAGGCAACAGCAGCCGCTTTGCCATGGACCAGATGTGCATGAATGCCTTTTGGATACTAAAGGCCTTCTGTTTTGTAGGCAGCAGAAATGCATGGAGCGATCCAACGAGAGATGGATGATTTCAAAGCTGGTTTCCCTTTTGGGTCACCAAACGTAAGAAAGAGTTGTGAAGAACTTCAAAGTTCGCTTGTTCTGTCGAGGTAAAACTTCAGAGCACTTCTGACGTCTAGGTTGTGTGAAACTGTCTCGGAATCGGAAACCGGGTTCGGGAAGGAAACCAGTAAAAATATTGGCTGGTTTAAATAGAATTCACAAACAACTTTGGGAAGGAAAGAAGGGTGAGTGTGAAAAACAACCATATCCTTGTGGAAAGTTAGGAACGGATGTTCGACAGAGAGAACTTGAAGCTCACTTATTCGTCTCGCAGATATTACAGCAATCAAAAAAGCCACCTTCCAAGAAAGGTACTTGAGCTCGGTAGTGGTCATAAGTTCAAAAGGTTTATGACATAAGGCAGTGAGGACCACATTCAGATCCCATTTGGGATGAGGGGCACAAACTGGCGGAAAAAGAGGAAGACGACCTGCAAAATGTCTCATGATGACTGGGTTTGGCAGTGAAAAAGAGCAACTGTCTGTGGACAGATAAACCGCAATGGCGGATAGGTATGCCCTACATGAAAAGGCATAGATGCCAGAGGCTGCAAGGTCAGATACAAAAGACAACACACAGTCAAAAGAAGCCTGTCTGGGATCAAGCCGTTAAGCTAGACACCAATGACAAAAACTGAGCCATTTGCTCCTGTATTGAGCACTCAGAGGGCTTATGTGCCGCTTGAATTATATGCATGTTATCCTCGGATAGCTTGAACTGTGCTAATGATCAGAACTCGGGTACCAGGCCGCCAATCTGAAGGATTGTAGGGCGGGGTGGCACAACTCGCAATTGCTCTGGTGAAGAAGGTCGGTAATATGCGGCAACCTGATTGGGGAGCACACCGACAGGTTCTGCAGTTCCGAAAACCAGAACCTGGCTGGCCACCAAGGAGCTATGAAGAGGAGAGTGCAATTGGCAGCACTCTGAAGTTTCCAGAGCGACCGACGAATCACCGGCAAAGGAGGAAAAGCGTAAGACTTCATGTTGTCCCAAGGGATCTCAAGAACATCCCACAAGGAAGACAATCTGAGCCCATCCCTGGACGCATAAAGAGGAAGTTTCCTGTTCGTTGAGGTTGCATAGAGGTCCACCGCTGTAGAACCCCATTGCTGGAAGATCTTGGTGAGAACATCGGTGTTCATCTCCCACTCATAACTCGCCACAGATTGGCGGCTGAGTGAGTCTGCGGCCACAAGCCAGACATTGTGTTGGAGAGCCCAATTTCAAATTTGGATAGCTAGGTCCACCAGAGGAGGAGACTTGGGGACCCCCTGTTTGTTGATGTAGAACATCGCTATGGAATTACCAGTGCGAATTAGAACCACACTGTTGGTGATCGGGGATTGAAAAGCCTTGAGCACCAGAAAAACTGCCTGGAGCTCTAGGTAACTGATATGGGACCGTCTGTCTTGGGGCGTCCACAAACCGTACACCTCGAGGTGATACAGTGTTGCTCCCCACCCCAGAAGGGAGGAGTCTGTGATAAACGTTACTTGTGGGCAGGGCTCCTGCAAGGAGGTCCCCACTGAAAGCTTGCTGGCAGACGACCACCATTGAAGATCCGCTATCATGCAGGATGGGACTGGAATCATCTTGGAGTCCAAATCTGTAGCCTGGGACCAGCAGCTCCGAAGAGCAAGCTGAGTGCGCCTCATTTTCAGTTGTGCAAGAGGTAGAGCTAACACGCAAGAGGTCATGAGGCCCAGGAGTCTCTGGAACCACCAAGCCGACATGTGAGAGGACTGCAGGAAGAACTGGCACATGTTTGAAAGGTCTGCAATCCTGTCCTCCATCAGGAACACTCTGGTTCTGACAGTATCCCAATGGAAACGTTGAAAGATCAGGTCTTGAGCAACCGTCATCGACGATTTCCGACAGTTCACCGACAGCCCAGGATGGAACAGGAGCTGTAGGAGTGACTGAAGATTGGGCGTTGCGGCCTGTGGGCAAGGACTGCACAGGAGCCCATCATCCAAGTATGGATATACATGAACTCCCTGCAGTCTGGGGAATGCTGAAATGACAGCCATCTTCTTCGTAAAGACACACAGTGCCGACGGAGACCAAACGGTAGCACTCGATACTGCAAGTGTTACGTTCCCATGGAAAACCACAGATATTTTCGATGGAGGCTCCAGATTAGGATATGCATTTGGGCATCCTGAAAGTCTTCCATGCTGAGCCAATCACCCTTCCGGAGAGAGGACTTTATCTGGCTGGCCGTAATCATCTTGAATTTCTCTTGGGGTAGAACGAGATTGAAAAAGTCGAGGAAAGTGCGCAGGCCAGCCTGGTTGGGTTTGGGCACTGTAAACGGATGGGAGTAATAGCCCTCCCCTTGCTCCAGCAAGAAAACAGGCTTCACTGCTCTGAGGTCTAGAAGTTTCTGTACCTTGGCTCTGAGGGAGGGTGACCCAGTCTGCTGAAGAGGAGGGAGAGGGTGGGGTAGGGAGAGGGGCAGGCGAAAGTCCATCCGACCGATGGACAAAACCCATCGGTCTTCTGTGATGGTCTGCCATGCCTCTGGATTAGACGAAATTCATCCTCCCACCGGAGTCTCGTGCGACTGATGAAAAACATAATTTACATGTCTTATCAGTGGGGAGACCACCCGTTGCTGAAGAGGAGGCTGTTGACCGAGAGAAAAACCGGCCAACTTGCCTTTGCTGTTTGTGGCGAGGGCCACCAGTGGCAGCATCTGCCTGGCTCACACAGTGACCCTGAAAGCCTCAGAAACCAGAGAAGGACCTTGTTGAGACCCCAACCTCTGAGTATAAGCTGCCTTAGCTGGGGTTTTGGCAAGGGCAGACAATGACTTGGCAGTTTGCGTGCTTGCCTTGGTTTTGGTAAGTTCCTCACCAGTGGAGGAGTGGAATAGTTCTTACCTTCGATGGGAGGATCAAGTACTTTGTCTTGAACCTCCTTTGAGAACTTCGTAGCATGCAGCCATGCTTGGCAGGAGATGTCTACTCCAACCATAAGGCCCATAGCAGAAGTGTCAACATGATGGGCCGCGGCCGGCCTCCAGCAGGTCCTGCGCCAGAACTCTGGCATCGGATAAGCCACCCTTAAAGTCTTCCAGCCTGTCAGGAGAAATACATTCCTGAAACTCAGTAAGCTCCTTCCCCAGCCTGACATTAGCAGCTGCCAGAATGAGCTCGGCATTAGCCTAACGAAGCTTAACAGCCGAATTGGAAAATACCCTTTTCCCCAATGGCGTCAAGAAGCTTGTCCTCCTTGGAAAGGATTTGAGACACTGCAGTGGAGGATGTAGAGGATGGCTTAGACTGGAGCGTAGCTGCTACCACCACTGTCGATGAGAGGAGTGGACATGCAGTCAAGGATATGTCTTCAGATGTGTGTAGCTTGTAGCAAGCATCAATTTTCTTGTTTAGGTGTTGCTCGGAATGAGATTTTTCCCAGACCTTTTCGGGCTTCGGCCAGGACATCCTTTTGAAGAAATAGGCCAGTGTGCTCCTGTGTCGACATAGTAAAAGATCCAGAAAGTACCCCTTCTTGTGGAGCCGAAGGCTCGGATATTGGGATGTCTAGCAATGCCATCATACCCACAACCCAGTCGTGAAAGGCTCTAATAGAGCGGGTGGGTCGTCACTGTCCTGGTCCGATTGATCCTCATCCAGTGCGGCGGGAACAGAATCCTGATCTGCAGCACGTGGCACCTCAGGCCCCGACGGCAGGATTGACTAGGCAATGGGAGACTTTAGCACAGTGAATGTGGAGGCAGTGGAGGAGGGGGTCCCACTGCAAGTGATCGAGGAGGTTGCACTACCGAGACCTGCAGAGGGATTGCTGGTGCAGAGTGCAGTTCAGGTGGCTAGGATACATTTCCTTGAATAAATACTTAAAGTATGCCTTCAATGGATCAGAGTGCATAAGCGCCTGGAACGTGCCAACAAATACATCCTCAGAAGAAGGCCTAGGTGCTGGAGTGGGTAGAGGCTGCTCTGAAGGGGTATACCCCAGGATCGCAAAGAGGATTCTTTCCAGGATCGTCCTCCACCAACTGGATCCACGTAAACCAAGGGAGCGGACATAGGAGGGAGCGAGACTGTGTGCGGCAATGGTCACCGAGCATGCCAATGCATTGGAGGGTGGAACAGGTTCTTATTATCCACAAAATGTGGAAAAGGCTTCTCAGCACCGAAAACAGGTTCCTCTGTACCAGCCATTGTGAATGTTGGTGTGAGAGCGGTAGATCAAATGGCCGGCATAGACGGCGGCGGTTGGACCGCCATTTTGTTAAAGCCTGAGTTGAACTGCGTCACAGGTGTCAGTGAGGCCATGGTCACCACAGGGGCATCAGGGGACTTTTATTATGTTCCATTTTAGCCTTGTGACAAGGAACCTCAGCAGAGCTAGTAAAAGCAGATCTAGAGTGCTTTTGTGACCCCTTCGAGACTGCTGATGAATTAGCCCCCACTGAGGGAACCTCGGCGGAACCGGTATTCAAAGACTCAAGGTTTTTAACCAGCTTTTTTTGCCCCCTCAGCAGGACCGGTTCGACCACAGGCCTTGGGCTTAGGGTCACCCCCTGAAGCCAGAGCCCTCGAAGGGGGCCCCTCAATCTTGCTGGTCTTAGACATAGCCCAAGACGGGGATCTTCAGGAATAACCCTGGTCCGTTTAGTCACCTTAATAGGAACCTTGAGACGAGACCCAGGACACTTAGTTCCAGATGTGGAAACCTCGGGTATGACCCCGGGGACAAAAGTCCCAGAAGTACTCGGCTTACCTTTAGCCCCCAAAAGGGGAACCTCAGATGAAGATCCGGTCCTGGCAGCCCCTTTGCAGGGAACCTCGGAGGAAACTTTGGAGTGCCATTTAGATCCCTTTTGGGAAACCACAGGGAGATCCTTGGTACTAGAGCCACTTGGGCCCCTCCCAGGCCCCAAAGATCCCAGGAAGGAGTCCCATGGCCGGGGTGCCCTAAAAAGGAACAAACTTACCAGCCGCTTCTGTTTTTCTTCAATGAACTGCTGTAAATGTGGAAGAGGAATCCGCTGGAACACCTCCTCCCACCTGACAAGCCGACGCTGGAGTGCCCGGATGGAGAGGGAGTCACAATAGAAGCACGAGTCCCACTCTTGTTCCGGGCACAATCACTCCAGGCAGAGTGGGGATCCGCACTTGCGAAATGGTGCCCGCACAAAGAACAAGGCATGCATCCCAGATGCTCCGGCATAGACGGAAGAAAGAATACCGTGGAACCGGAGCAGGAAAATGAAGGACAAGGGAACAAAAAGAAAAATATTCCCCAAGATGCAATTGCGTCCGACCCCGACCATGCAGAGAAAATGACTGAAGGGCAATGCACAGGGCGGAGCTCAGGAAGGCAGGTTTTTGTAATGCTTTAAAAAGTGCTCCCGTCCCGATGGAAGGAATGTCCCACAAGTATGAAGGAAACGAAAGGGGACGGGACGTATGAGTGTGAGCCTTCAGAGACAACAGGTCTGGCCAGAGGGGAAGTTTGCTTTGAACCCCATATACAACAGGCCACACTTTATCGCAGTTGTAAATAGCTGGGATGCAACAGCCAAGCTTGAAGTGGGGGAAGCAATTTGCAAATTCACCCAGAGACCCACAGATTGTCCTTGGTGAATGAACTCACATATTGTATTTCCTAAAATCAGACTTTATTCTTTAAATGCTGTGTATTTCACTGATCAGATTTCACTTTGCTTTTGCATCACACAGCATTGGTTTTTAAAATAGGACAGCTGAAAGTACAGGGCGGTTTATTTCTGTCATTAATAAAATATATTTTGAATTATCTGTGGTTCGTTTTTATGCTGAAAAGAGGGTCTTAGTTGTCATAGTGCACCCCCTTTTGAGGGGTGGCAGTTTCAGTGAAAATGCTGCATTGTGATGTACCTTTCCAATCTTCTCACGGACTACATTTTTGTTTTAGCTTTCTCTGGATTTCAACTGCAGAAGGACACCCACATAGTCTGCGTAAATAGGCCAATTTTCAGTGTGAAGGTTCTTGAACACTAGCAGGTAATTCTTCCAGTGGGTCCTTCAGTTCTGTTTGTTTGGGGCCTTTGATTAAACCCTCCAACGTAATCTGCTGAAAACACAGGAGCAGCTCCAGCGTCTTCGTTTCTCTGCCTCTGCTGCTAGCTTCTCCTACTACTTCCTCTAATGGCGTGCACCTGAAGGGACCCTACATATTTATTTAAAAGTCGTGCTCAGGTGTGGGTCATTGGAAACACTAGACTGCACACTGCAGTTCTGTGTCTCTGAGCCCCTCTTCCTCGTCCTAGTACCTAGAGCATTATGGGATGTGAGGTCCCCAATGTTCTTGTTCCTTTTTCCATCACGTTTCAATTTTACAATAGGCCATTAAGACCGTGGGATCACTAGGGAAGTTGGTTAGAGGGTTCTCCCAATTCTCCTGACCCGAGTCCCCTCCTATGTGATCCTACCGCAGAACACCACCCCCAGGGTCGGGATCAGGAAGTGCCTGCCTTTCCCTGGCCACATGAGAAGGGATCCCAGCCAGGGCCTTTGGGATGATCACCTCTGCTTCATCACAGTGGGCTGAGCAGTGGCGTAACATAAATCTGGGCCCCCCCCACTTGCAAAGTGCTGTGCAGGGACCATGCTACTCTCGCCAACCATAGAGGCATTACATATTTATATATCACACTGCATTTTTCAGTTTTTAGGGGAGCTCTGCTAGTTTCCACTCTTATTTGTCTATTTATTTTGTTCATTTCCTGCAACCCTTATTTTTTAAATTCTGGGCTGGTAAGCAGACTGTTGATTAAAGAGTGCACTGCTACGCTCTTAACAAGCCAAAGTAACTGCAGCCCAGGTGGAGAAGGTAGACAAGGCAGTATTATGCAGATCATTGCTTAGGAGATGCCTGCTCAGCCCAAGAGTAGTCCACTCTCCCACACCACCATAACCATACCCAAAAAGCTCTTAGCAGGCTCTTAGCAGGCCTCAAGAACTAATTGGCAGTACAGTTTAGCCACATTTTAAATCCCACTCTCAGTTAAGAGTGACTAACTCCCCCCCCCCAGCTTTCCCACCTATAGAACCCCTCCATTCAGAGGGGAAGGATTAAGTAGAAGGGCGTTTGCTCTCCTATTCCTACACTAATAATGGCTCGCAAGTATTGCCTGACGAGACCTGAGCCAAAAACATACATCACTAGAATATTTCACACACAAGTGTTCCAGGCGTTATCAGATGTAGCTCTCCCTACTTACCCTTTTTATCTCCATTCACATTTGCCACTCACTCACCCTATTCTTCACTTTGCCACTCGGCTTGGCAGTCCTAGAATCACAACTATTGTGTTTGTATTGTGCTAGAAATTAAGCATACGCTGGGCATTAAAGGCCACACATTTCAATTGTCCACTTGAGCACATCGTGTGTCCATCCCCCAGCAAGAAACTACTTTTTTTTGTGATACCTATTTATCTTTGTGAAACTGTCCTCACGTAAAATTCCTTTTCTCCTTTTACTCCTAATTTCTGCAATCCTGATCAATGATTTTGTTTCACCGGGTGAACAGCGCCTCCGCTATCGCAAACACTATACTTCTTCCTGTACCCAGGCCCATTTCTGTCTGACTCCAGCTGTACCCTCTTTCCCATACTGATTCACCCCTCCCCTTCCACTTTTCTCTGAAGATTATGGTCACAATACCGGAGGCACAGCCATAACAGAATAATTTCCAGAAAAGCCTGAGTGTTTTGAGACTTCTACTTTGGTTATTGGGCAAATTATGAAAGACTTAAAAACGAATCCAGTAAACCCCTGGAATAGAAAAAGTCTGGGGAAACGTGGGAGGAGTTGCTTAATGACTGGCTGCCTTTACGTTATTTTGGGAGTGTTAAAAGGGAACACACTTTTCTTCCTCTCTCATAGCAGAAAGCAGCAAGGGAGGCGACCACTGATGCAGAACAATGGACTCAACAGTGCAATTAGGAAAGTCAGATGTTGCGACAATCCCAGGAATATAGCTTCAACGGGAGTAAAACATTTATCAAGACGTGATCGGCCTAGCCCTCCCTAAACCGTATCCCATGCCTGTAACCATCTGTATACTCTCTTGCCATGTCAGTCCAAGTGTTGCCTTATAGTCTATCCTTCTAACCGTATCCATATTATTCTATGCTACTGCAGTATTACCTTGTTGTACATCACTCCGTTGCTTAAGAACTAGGTTTGCACTATATAAAGCCTAGCAGATACATACATGCACACAAAAAGGGACTAATTAAAGGCTAGAGAACATTCAATGTAGTCTCCAGACTACCCTGAAAGTAATAAAGCATGGTCTAGTGACACTTTTATTCTGGAAGGCATTCTGGGATCCTAATTACAGTGACATAGGGTTGCCAGAATGTGCATATACCTTACTCTGTGAATCCTCTTGAGAAAAGAATGCTTGCTCAAAAGCAGTTGCGTGTGGAACTTCACAAACATCTGCGGATGTTTGACTCTGATGTTTGGACGGATTCTAGTCTAAATCTCTGTGGGCAATGATCTCAGAATAGAGTTAGGTGCAGCAATCTCTGCTCATTATTTCTCATGATCTTTCAGTGGCCTTCAACATGGTCTAGTGTTCATCCTTCCCTCCAAATCACCTTTTCTAGTTTGGCATTGGAGAGGTGGTGCTGGAATGCTGCACACACTTTTAATGGCTAGGATGAAATGGTGCATGAGCGTTTTAACAAATATGATCCCCCCCCCCAGTGACCATTGTACAGTTTTCTGCATGCCCTCAGGGTCTGACTCCTGGTGTGCCACAATATTCAGATACAACCCCAATATTTGTAATCATCTATGCTCCTTTCTTAGCAAGGATCTCTCAATGTTGTGGTTTCACCATTTACAAATGCATGGATAACCCACGGAGCACCCGAGACCCGAGTTGAAGAAATTACATAGAACATGGTATTTGACCCATGTCTGTTCTCATTAGAGTGTCTCTCACACTTCTTTTCAATTTTATAAAACATGGGGTTTCACCCTAAGGAACCAAAGGTAATCCAGACGTGGACCCCTTGTGCGCTGTGCCTTAAAGAGGCTTAGCTTCATCTCACTGCGGAGGCCCAACAAGGCCAAAACATGTGTCAGGAGTTGCTGATGGTACTCTTGTTCAGAGGAGAATTGCCTAGCATTTCCATGCTGTACTGCCCTTGTGAGTGGGGCAAAGACCGTTATACAAATTAATATTTCTCCTCTGGGAAGGGTGCATGAGCTAAAACGTGGTTTTAGACCCTCCTGAGTGGATGAAATTCCATAGAACAGGGAATTTGACCCATGTTTCTTCTCAGTGGAGGGGTTCCCACACTCCTTTTCCATCCCAAACCTGAAACCTGAGAAGACCAGGGAGAACACAGTTTCAAAGAGATTGGCCATTGAATGCTTAAAAAGCATCGAACATTGCAACCCATTAACAATGCAGTTAATGCCTTTGGATCTAAACCTCAGCGTGGGCCAATGATAGTTGCCGCCTCCTACTGGCAATATGCCCACAACCAGTCTCTGTGGTGAATATCCTGGGGGATGCATATTGAGGAAAATACACTTTCTGAACACAATGAATTACACGCTTGAGTGACAGCCAGTATGTCTCAAGACATGCACAGCTATCTAAGTGTTGGAAACACTGCCCATCTGGTTGTTTACTGTTCCACCTGCTCTTGAGACACATTGCTTCCCCAGCACAAAGGTTTCTGTATTGACTTCCACTTCTTGTGCCATTTCAGACTCACTTTACAGTGTGTCATGTGACGATTCACTGGAGCTTGTCACTTCTCCCCAGCGGGGAGCCCTTCCCTGTGAGGCTAGGGTGGTGAGCCCGCTACGGAACAATCCCCCTAGGTGTGGCTGCCAGCGGGACCTCACAGAAAGAGACTATCCTCTTGAATGGGAGGGACTGCCGTTCTGTCCAGGAACCCCCTATTGCCTCTCCTGGGGTGTTAACTATAACAGCAAAGAATCAAAACCTCCCCTCCTAACCAGTCACTATTTGCTACTGTAATGTTATCAGTAATCAACCTTCACCAACCACTCATACTGTGAAGAAGCAGCAGAATGGAAGAACCAGGAAGAATAATCAGTGATTGGCAGCCAACCACTCTGAGATGAAGAAGATGAGGCAAAGCATGACAAATGCACCATGGAAAGCGACTAAGGACTGAATGCCTACAGTATTGAGGGCCCAGCACTTCCTCTCAAAAACCGAGGAAAGACCTATGAAAGGAGATCTCATTCCTGGAGCCTGGGAGATTCGAATCCAATCTGAGGACGCAGTCGGCAAACGCAAAGCTTCCTGCTGTGGAGTGGGTGGCCGAGATTGAGGGAAGAGAGAAGCATTCCGGAAGCACAAGCCCGAACTGAACATCCGAGGAAGGGCTGGAGATGGTGCACTGCCCAGACAGGGATGAGCAACGCTGAGATGTACCAGGAAAGCCTCCACAGAGCCGCGTAAGGAAGACGAGAAAGACCACACAGGTTTTGTAAGACGGGAAAACCTGACCCTGCGGGAAGAACCAGTGACACCTATCCTGTATGACAGAGGTCACAGGAAAGGCAGGAGACCCGAGTGGAGGAAGTGGCACAAATTGAATGAATATTACCAAGGGACAACTCCTACTTGTCCCAGTATCAGTTGATGTTGGAAGATTAATTAAATACCAGTGAATGGGGTGAAGTTAACAGAGGTAACCAATGGACCAATCATACACATGCTAGTACCAGTGAATGGTGTAAAGATAGCAAAGGCTACAAAGGAAGTACCAAACTCATCCCAGTGTCAGTCAATGTTGGGAAAGAAAAGGAAACTATCAAGAGGACAGTGTTGCAAGGTATACAATGCAGGAGAGAGAGAGAGAGGAAGAGAGAGAAAGTGAGATATAAGTCGACTGGATACTGGAAGAATTGTCAATGAAACTAAACCCGCAGTGCAGGGGAAGATCACCAATATTTCAGAAGTTAATAAGGAACAGCGAGACATTTACTGGAGAATAGCCAAGACCAGGATCACTGGCTGTGAAAGCTTGTACTTGAACAAGGAACTTGTGCCAGTAGTAGAAAAGTGGAAGCCCCGGAGGGACTAGCGGCACTTTAAAGAATTAACGGAACTTGTTCACAGAATTACCAAAAGCCATCCCAAGAAAAACCTGAGGCTATAAAAGCCTGTCAAGTAGAAGGGAGTCATTTTCCTGGACCGCAATGTTCTTTGAGCCTTTTTGAACAGTGGTAGGGACAGAATAGGGTAGTTTTGGACAAAGGTCAGTTTATTACTTTGGACACTCATTGACGACAAGCACCCTAGTTAGATTTGTGCTGGGTGGGGCAAACTCTATACTATTAGGGATAGACAGACCTTTTCCATCATTATTTAAATAAAACTAATTGGTAAAATCCCACCATTGACTCCGTCTCCTTCTGACCTACAACAGCTACCAGCCCATCAATACACCAGATTTTCCACCTACCCTCCTCTCAAACAAACCTTCCATATCCCCCTAGCTGAACACTGTTTATCTGACCCACTTCTTCTGCTGGTCCTTTATGGAACAGGACTTCCCACTAACCTCCCAAACGCAATATACTTTCTGACAGTCGCAAAGTTTAGGAAGCAACTGGGGACTGCTCCTTGGGACCTAAAACGCACCTTTGGCACAGCCTGGATGTGTGAGTCTGGACTACCAGAGTTCAGCTGAAGTACATGAAAGCAGCCCTCTCAACAACTACTTGGAATGCTTAGATGTCTGCTGAACTAGAATCTTGTGAGAAACCTAGGAGTATTTCCTATGTAAACCCAGAGAACCCTCCATTCAGTGGACCATCACTTTAGGATCCTAATGCTGGGGGTGGACAAGCGAGGGAGGATCACCTGGGTAGGGGAGTCCGGGGTTGAATCCATGGTGGCACCCAAGGCAAGACACAGGATCCCACAGGACAATAGGAGAGGAGGAAGAAGTCCTGGGAGCCTTTGTGGGGTATGTTGACTCCTTTATCCCTGATTCAGGTCTCATTGCTCCTAATTCAAAACCCATTATTCATGGTCCAAGTAAGAGGAGGAAAAGAGTTGGTACATGAGATCGGATGAGAGGAAAGATCAAGCACAACCGAGACAGGACCGCGATATTAATATCCAATCATATGTTACCCATCTAGACCACAGGGAATACTATCAAGACCCAGCTGTGGATCTCCTAATAGTATTTTTAGTAAATAGAAGTAACCAACAATCCCAATTTCAACTCCCCCTCCCCATTTCCGACTAATACTGGGAAGAAGAAGACACAGCCGAGAGTAGTGAGGATTACCTGCAAGAAACACCTTGAGAAACTAAAGGAAGACTGCCACCTACTACCATTAGGTTGTCCCATATATAGAGTCAAGCTAGGTCAGGCATTTTACACTGACTACTCACAACTTAATCCACTTGACTCCCTTTTTAAGTATAAAAGATGTGGTTTGCACAATCCGAGGCATGAGCTGTGAATCCTGATCGGAGCCAAGGAGCAGGGTGCTGCAGGGAGAGAAGTCTGGAGGATCCAGAGGAGAGCGGCTTGCAGAGACACTAGCCCAGTGTTTAAAAGGGGCTGCAGGAATCTGGAGCGAGGCAGCCTGTGTCCTGCTGGCGGTGTGTGGAAAAGTGCTTGTTACCTAGGGACGGTATCAGGTAATATTATCCCCATATATATGGTCGCCGTACATAATATCGCTGGTAAAAGGTTGTGGCGATATTATATGGGTGACCAGATATATGGGTTTGGGGGTTGCAGGGGTGTCCCCCGCATGTTCCATGCAATAATGTCCCCACCAAAAACGGCCATTTTTCGGTGATATTTTTGCATGGTGACATTTTTGTGGGGACATTATTACATGGAACCCTTGGGACGTGTGCCAGTCCCAAGGGGCTCTGAGGGGCAGGTGGTGAGACCCTGACCTAGATCCCACATGCCTGGAGAGACAGCTCACCAGGACAATGCTACCTGTGAATTTCAAGTCTGTGAGCAGGAGAAACGTGGGAATTTGCAGTAAGCTGGAGCAGGAAGGGAAAAAGATCTTTGCAAGCGGCACAAACTGGAAAGCAAGAGAGAAACCAGAAACTGAATAGAAAGCGAGAGAAAGGAGCTAGGAGAGCAGAAAGGAAGCAAAAGGCTTGACAAAGTAAAGGAACAGTGCAAGTGAGCACCGGAGAGCGAAATCAGTGTGCAAGAGGCACGATGAGGAAAAGGACAGGTGCAAGGGTGCCCGAAAGTAAAGAAGTAAATGTACAAGGGGCACAGTGAAGAGAAAGTGAATAAAATTAAGGTTCCAGGGGCGCAACAAGGTGAAAGAAGAGAAAGACAAAGAAGGTGCAAGGGTGCACAGCAAAGTGGAAGATAACAAAGGGTTGCAGGAAGCACTTGAAGATGAAAGGATAGAAGAAAAGCAAGTACAGGAAATACAGAGAGGGGTCCAAAGATCAGAGTGGTCGTGCTTAGGAGGAGCAAAGAACCTAGCGTTTTTTAAAGTCTCCGATTTTACCCCATGAGGAGGTTGTGTGTGAAAGGAACTGTAAATAAGTAAAAGGCACACCCTGACAGTTGTGTTTGAAACTGAAGGGGCCTAAGCTTGGGGAAGGGGAACCCCAAGAGGCCTAATACAGGTGAATTCGTATTTGGTGAAATAAGGCCTGACAAGTTGAATTTTGTGTTTGGAACTAAAGGGGCCTGAGCTTGGGGCAGGGAACCCTAAGAGGCCTATCAAAGGTGAATACTTATTTATTGATAGAGAGGGACATAAGCTTGGGGAAGGGAAGCCTGAGAAGCCCGAGAGAAACGGTGTTGTATTTTTGTTTTGTCTGAAACATGGAAGGATTGAAGCTTGGGGAAGGGAATCCCAGGAACTAAATGCATTATGAGTTGTTTGAACAGAGTGCAAGAATTTTGTGGAGAAGAGCTAGCAAATAACCGCTTTTTGATTTGCTGATCTTTAAATGATACTGACCGAGCCACACCTGGTGAGAAGACCACCTGAAACTAGCCTTGGTATGCATTTCCTTTTGAATCACTATTTTTCTTTAAAGAGACTTCCTACCACATTTTATCAGTGAGGGCAAGCATAGATTTAGACACAGACGGATTTTGGTTGTGGACTTTCAGACATCGATGGCCCTTAGAAACATTATTTGAGGGAACCATCCCTATAGAGTTAGGGCCAGTAATTATTACACCAACCCCAGCATTATAGTAAATAAAGGTTTTGAAACTATAACAATTGAGTTTGTGTCTCTCTTGATACCATGCCTGGCTCCCTTCCATCAAGTGCAAGTTAACAGTCTACAATGAAATAGGACAGTCATCAGCATGATATGTAACTGTATTTTTCTTTACAAAAATATATATTGTTAAGAACACAGAATATCCATGTAATGGTTAACCGTGTAAAACTATTGGTATTAAACAATTATAGCGGTTAGATGTAGTGATCTATCTCCAAGATGCATAGTTATGGAAACACCCATGTGCAGAAAGAGTCTTATATATTTTTTGATCTCAAAGCTCCCATAGTAAAGAAGATAGCCCTGTGCCCTCCTCATGCCTAGATGGTATCCAGCACTGTGCAACATGCACCTGTTAAATATAAAAGTAGTTGAGTCAAAATATAATGGCAAAGACTACCTCAAACTGCAATCTGTGATACTCCTTTCTTGGTGAATCACAAAATGCTATGGGCTCATACATTAAGGCTCATAAATTAAGTTAATTATGTTCCAATTCCTCACTTAAGCTCTGATACATCTATTTAGATGCATATTTCCTTTAAATTCTCATTTTATTCAAAATGTTGTTGTTCTTCTCTCCAGTGGTATACTTTGCAGCTTTAGCCTATAGCATTTTGTGATTTTCCATGAAAAAGAGTATCACAGATTGCAGTTTGAGGTAGTCTTTACCACTAACTACTTTCCAATTTAACAAGTGCACAATGCACAGTGCTGGATACCATATATACATGGGGAGGGCACAGGGTTATCGTCTTTACTATGGGAGCTTTGAGATAACATATATATAAGTCTCTTTCTGCACATGGGTTTTTCCATAACTGTGCATCTTGGAGATATATCATTACATCTCACCACTATAATTGTTTGATACCAGTTATTTTACACGGTTTACCATAACATGGATATCCTGTGTCCTTAACAGTATTTATTTGTTAATTTGTAAAGAGAAATACAGTTACATATAATGCGGAAAGACTGTCAAATGACAAAGTGGATGGCTGAATTGAACCTGATGAAGGGAGGCTGAATCCCGAAACGCGTTGTGCTGATGACACCACATAAAGAACATTTGCTTACTGAACTACTGTGGAATTTAATCATTCTGACCTTGTTTTTGAATAAATGGATACATAAATGGATGTTTTTTCGTAAATATATCTGTGTAATGGCATACTCTTAACCATTGTTGGCTGATTTCTTCAGCAGTAAGGTGCGCAGTGGACAGGAGTACCCTATACTTTTGGATACTTTTCTGTTAGAGATACGTTCTTCACTGGACTGCGATCAATACCATTTCAACGGAGCTCATGGTGCAATTCAAGTGCCAGGAGAAAGTTCAGTTTATGCAGCATGCACAATATAACAGTATACAAGGGAAACAAGCTTAAATGATGTGAAAAGGATATTGTAAGTCACCTCAGATATCTGTGACCTTATAATGGAGCTTGACCCTCTCCTTTGTCATGAAAGGCCTCAATGACTTGCAATAGACTTATACCGCGCCCAGGGATTTTGTGGTCATCACTACTGTGATTATATTTATATATTTATAATGAGGTGGTCTGAGCCTAAAAGCCACTTCTTTATTACTTGGTAGCTTTTCGGCAAACCTTACAGAGAGTACCCTGGGTAGTGGAGGTAAATGGCATTGTGCAGCAATGAGTCACTTTCCAATTGGACAAGCCCAGAATATCCTTGTTTAGTCACTTCAAAGCACCTTTACACCCTTTTGAGAGGATAGTGAGTCTTCTAGGACATGCAGGGCCCGCTCCTTCTAAGCACTGTGCTCACTAAATGTGCATGTACAGTTTTGTGCAGCCCTCCACCATCATTAGCTGCTCGATGGTAAACAGTTGTGCTGCTTGCCTCAGCCATTAGTGCAGCATTCCCATGTCTTTGCCACCATCCACATTCGATGACCTAGCATTTTGCAAAGCATTCCTCTCCAAACATTCAAAACTGCTAAACGTAACATTACAGTAAGTATCTTCTCTGCCATCATTGTCATTTGCATGCAATAATACATTCACAGTATCATGTTCTATCCTTTTCACGGACGGCAATGCGCCATTCATCATGTAGGGTCAGACCATGGCAATGCACCATTTAGATATGCAATGTTTACCAAACATGCATGCAATGTGCATGTAATGTTTACCATATGTGCATGCAGTGCTCTTGTAAAGAAAATGTAAAAGTATTGCAGATCCCTCTACTGTAATCAGTTGCTCTTGGGCTACATGGTCCTATGCATACACATTGCTTGCTTCCCTGTTTAAGGCAATGTAAACATTATCAGTTGGAGAGTCCCACACCAAATGTGTTACATGCCATTAATCACATATTCAATGAAATAGCAAATCACACAGCACACCTCACATAAAACCCATAAAACTGCTAAACATTAGTCTTCGCTGTCGTAAATTGTCCTTTGCATGCAGTAGAAAACATAAAATGTGTCCTTTTCATGTAGTGCAAAGTACAATTGATCATGCATGTTCACGCTACATATACAGGCTGCAAGACACCCCGACATGTTAAATTGCTTTAAGGCCATCACAATGGCAGTTAGGCAGTGGTCCAAGTGGGCGTGAGCGGTGCTCCTCTACTATTTTAAATTAAGTTTTACTGTTCCTATAGTTTTATTTTAAAAAGAAACCGCTCTGGAATGGTTTCATGTTAAAATAAAAGTGTAGAAAGAAGTTGAAAACGTGCACTTCAGTGCACTGCACGGAACGTTCCCTTAAACAGCAGGCACATTTGTTTAGGGGTTTGTATTGCGCCTCAGAGGGGATGTGGCGATGGGGTTTGTAGGGAGCAGGGACAGGCCAGCATGGAATATAGATCCACTAGTTCTTTTCGTACACTTCGACCACGGCAGTTAGGAGATACAAAAACAACAACTAAACAACATATATATAATGCACAGTTGATGGGACAGATATTATGTATATTAAACTGTGCCTCAGCCCGGTGCTCTGCTGGCAGTTTATGTAAAACAATCAATTAATCTTTATGAGCTTGCGTTCGGTGCATAATTTGTTTACAACCAACACAAGGATCCAGGGTCTGCGATAATTAACAGTCCCTGGTAGTAATATCCGATATATTTGGAATAATGGAAAAATAATGGCTCCTTCGATGAACACACATGAGTCCTAAGTGCGAGTTGTTTGGGGGTCATCGAAGCTCCAACACTTCTAGAAAGGTCACAAAATGATGACACTTGTCACGTGTCCCCATCATCAAACTTGAGTTTTGCTTTGTTTCGCCTGTACTTTTCAACATGGTTTGTAGTTAATCTCCGTAAACTGTGTTACTGGGTATGTGCGTGTCTCCTTAAGAGACCGACACCAGGTCACATGGTAGCACCACGTGATGGGACTCGTAAGGGGGAGGGAATGTTGGGAGCAGTTTCACTTTCGTATGACACACGAATAAAGAAAGACATGTGATGCATCTCGCCGTGTCTGTCCTCATCATTGTAGCTCTTCCGAGCGTAATAACTGGCGATGAGGCGTACTGCCAGACCGCCTCCTCCTCCTCCTTCCCCGCTCGAAGTGATCAGCGGTCCCGCTCAGCTACACGCCGCAGGTGCCTCCAGCCTGCCGGCGCCAACGCCTGATCCCAGGCCAGCGATCCCGCTCAACAACACGTCGCGGGCGCCTCCAGCCTGCCGACGCCAACGCCTGATCCCAGGCCTGCCTCCTCCAACGGGCCGCTCCCGGCCCACGTTTGCAACTCGGCACGTGTGATCCCACACCTGCCCCTCCTCCTCCAGGCCCAGATACAGGTCCACACGAAAACAGACACGTTCGACCCCAGCAGGCAGCCACAGTAACGCCGTCCTCTTCCTCCCCCATACAGGCACAGCAGCCACGTGCACTGCAACACGGCCCATGCTGGGTCTATCCACCCCAGCAAAAGTGCACAGTGGCCCTGGGCCCCAGGCCTTCTTCAATCCCTGGCATCCCTCGCCTCCAGGTGGATCATCCTCCAGGGCATATCTCTCGCACGAAGGATCACATCATCCGGGGTCCGCATAAAGTGCCCCATCCATCGACTGCACGGCAATCCGCTAGCGGTCGCAACTGAAGCCTCGCAGAGCACAGCAAACTCCGGAGAGAGGTGGGTGACACCCTACACTAACAAGCACTGCATTAAAGCAGCAGACCCAAGCCCATCCTGCCGACCATACACCACCTCGCCATGAGCTCGCCTCAAGGTCATCAAGCTCCACCCGCACCAACTCCGACAGGGAATACGGCGACCACGGCATGGTGCATGCCCCCTCCCTTTTCCATGATGCCGCAAGCAGACAAGGGCCCAAGGTGGGTTGAGTGGCTAGAGGACTTTAATACCTTCATAGATGCCGCAGGAGAAGAAAAGTCACCACGACTACACAGCATGTTTCTAAACATAGCGGGAAATGACATCAAAACCCTGTTGAAAACCATTCCGGCTGCTGAACAGGCTGACTTCCCAACACTAATTGCGGGGCTGAACAGAACATTAGTAATTGAGCCCAACAGAGACTATGAAAGATACATATTTAATCAGTGCACGCAAAGGATTGACGAGACTGTAGACGAGTTCATCACCCGCCTACGAATAAAAGGAGCACATTGTCAATTTGATGCCTTCTCCCTTGATGAAGCCATACGCTTGAGAATAATCGAATGGGTGTATATCCCATATGCTAAAGAAGCAGCTCCTCAAAAAAACGATCACCATAGAAGAAGTAAGTCTAATGGCTAGAATTTTAGAAAGGGTTGAAAAACAAGTGACGCAGATAACAGGCACCACGTCGACCAAACAGGAAAAGAACAAATCTGTAGCAGCCCTGCAAGCCCACAACAACAGACCAATGGAAAGAGGCAACAATCCTCACTACTCCATGACGCCGAGAACCCAACGTCAATGTTATCGCTGTGGGATGGCCTTCCCTCACGCAGGGACGTGCCCAGCGCTATCCCAGAAGTGCGGTCCAGTTAGTTTGCAGGGAAGGCAGACCATTTCCGACACAAAGGCCACCAGTTGTCCCTCAGTTCAAAATACCTAACAGATACACACAAACCCAAACCTACCAGACACATCCATATCACCAGAACCCGAGAAGATATGTCAGAGTAGTCGAGGATGTCTATGCAAAAGAAGTGGCCCAAGAAAGTGAAGAATACGAACAGGTATCCCACATCAGAGACGAGTATGACAGACCTCCAACACATCCTACCCACTATGAGACAGATCAACAAAGCGCTGAATATGAAGTCGGCCAATATGACCAGTATCCGCATGACGAATACGTCAATCTTTTCATGGACGAACGTGAAGCCCGCGAAGCACCCAAGATACCGGTTGACATTAAAGGGAGGCAATTCTGCTTCCTAGTTGACTCAGGGGCCACTGTCAACATAATGGGCGAGAAGGAGTTTCACCAAATCCCCAACCAACCTACCCTGGCGCCCTCCGACTCCAAGATATACCAATGGGGTGCTGCGACTCCCCTACAAACAGTTGGCTCATTCAGTCGTCGCCTCATCCATAGCAACCACTCCACCACGACAAGCATACATGTCATCCGCAGCCCGACCAAAGGCAGGTGCATTCTCAGCTACACAACTGCCTCCTGCCTAGGGCTCATAGACATACATGTGCAAGAAGGAAACAATATACACTCGACAGAACCAACGTCAGAGTCAAGAGAGAGCGTGTTTATCGTCCAACCACAATCCACGCATACCGACATAATATCGAAAGAAGTCATAACAAGAGAATTCCCCCTCATCTGCAAGGGCCTAGGAAAATGGAAGGGGCCCCGGGTAAAACTGCACATCAACCCCACCTTCTGAACGGTGCCACAACACCCGAAGAGAGTTGGCTTCCACCTCCAAGCAGCAGTATCAGCCAAACTCAGCCAACTTTTGGAAGATGGAATAAGCGAACCTGCCATGGGCCCGGCCCTGTGAGTCTCCCCGCTAGTAATAGTGCCAACGGACGGAGTACGACTCAGACTCTGCGTGGACATGCGGATAGCCAACACCGCTATTCAGCGTGAACGACACCCAGGTCCCAGGATAGAAGACATGATTGTCCAACTGAATAAGTCCACCCTCTTTTCCAAATTGGACTTGAATCAAGGATACCACCAGATGGTGCTCAATCCCGAGTCAAGAGGTATCACCACCTTTGCCACACACGATGGACTATTTCGCTACAAGCGTTTAAATTTTGGCATATCTTCAGCTGCTAACATTTTCCACTAAGCCAACAGGCAAATCATTCGGCCAATCAAAGGGGCAGTGAACTACAGTGACGACATTCTTGTGTATGGACAGTCTCAAGAAGAACATGACGCCGCCCTTTGGGCCACATGCAAAGCCATCCAAGATGCCGGCCGCACTTTAAACATCGACAAGTGCCGGTTCAGCAAAAGCAAGTTGAAATTTTTCGGTCACATATTCTCCGCAGACGGAATGACCCCGGACCCTGACAAAGTGGCAACCATTTTCAACCTATAAGCGCCAAGACAAATAGCAGACATACGCTCTTTTCTGGGCATGGCGGGATATTGTGCCAGGTATATTCCCCATTACGCCACGATCACCGAACCGCTGCGGAAACTTCTCCAGAAGGACATGCTTTTTGCCTGGACTGCAGAATGCCAAGGTGCATTCGACACCATCAAGCAATCTCTAGCAGAAGCCAGAAAACTGGCCTACTTCGACCCGGAATGGCACACCGAAATAGTGGTTGATGCAAGCCCAGTGGGGTTAGGAGCCATACTGGCCCAGACCAACGGAGTTGACACCCACCCGAGACACATAGTAGTTTACGCCAGCAGGGCACTGGCACCTCCCGAGTCTGCATACTACCAAGCGGAAAAAGAGAGTCTAGCAGCGGTCTGGCATGTTAACATATTCACAATTTCATTATAGGGAAAAGATTCACCCTCATTACGGATCATCAGGCCCTACTCTCACTATTTGGGAACCCACGAACAAAGATGCCCCCCAGAATTGAACGTTGGGGCATTCGCCTACAAGAATATGATTACCACATCATACATCGTCCGGGAGGTGAACACAATCCAGCCGACTATCTGTCGAGACACCCCACAGGGAAGCCAACGCCAAGACAGGGCGACTTGGAAATGATAAGCTACGTCACCACGAGTGCGCTACCTCCAGAGATATCTCTAGAAGCCATGGCACTCGCGTCAGCAGCAGATCCGTCCATGGCCTTGGCCATGGAACTCACTGAACACAACAAGTGGAAAGACTACAAGAAGTCGCTGACTATGCATCCAGGTGCAAACCGAGACGAACTAGAGAGACTCGCAAAAGTCCACACAGAACTGGCCGTAAAAGACAGAACCATACTCCTCAGAGGATGCAGAATAGTAATCCCAGCGGCCCTGCGGTCGGAAATAATCAAGACAGCCCACGAGGGACACCGAGGAGCAGACAACACCAAACCCCAGCTATGCTGCAATGTGTGGTTCCCCTTACTTGACGCCCTAGTTGACCGGTGGGTAAAGAACTGCAGACAGATGAAAGGCGAGGATCAGGCCCAAAAGTCTTTCAAGTAGGAGACGAGGTGCTGGTGCAACAGACAACAGTCAAAAAGACTGACTCGAGATTTGCCCCACATCCACTTCAAATCACGGCGATCAAAGGAACCATGGTGACTGCCGGAAATGAGGACCGAGAAATAACACCGAACAGTTCACAGTTCAAACTCACAACAACAAAGGAGAACCAGAGACTTGAGCCCCCAGAACCTGAACCCATTTCGATAGATCCACAAGACACACTATGGACGCCTCCAAGATTCTCCCCTCGTCCAGGAACAAAGAGAAGAGAGAGGCCTGATGAGGACCCAGGAGAAGGCATCAGCAGCTGACCCCAACGAGCGGTGAAGAAACCAGCACGCCTGGTTGAAGAATGTTAAGAATGTTGTAAGGACATTTCGTCCGGGGATGATGTTACTGGGTATGTACATGTCTCCTTAAGAGACCGTCACCAGGTCACATGGTAGCACCAAGTGACGGGACGTGTCTGTCCTCATCATTGTAGCTCTTCCGAGCGTAACAGACTGTACCTCCACATTTCATAATCTACATCCACAGGATGTTCATAGGCACTTTCTGCAGGATGCTTCAACGGGAGTCAGCGGGTACACAACCTGAAACGTTTAGAGTTGCTTGACCTAAAGCGCTGCACCAAACATACAATGCCTGCTTCTGCTCAGGACTGAGAGCCAGGTGCCTGTACACTCGCTGGCTTGATCTCAGTTTCACCTACATTTACTAGAATGAAATGTGGGAAGCGCAGTCAGTAGGCGCAGCAAGGAGGAGGGACGAGCCGAGACTTTCTTCTGTAGAGTAGCCGAGCCCCCGTACACCCACTGTGATAACTGAACCTTGGCAAGAAAGCGTCGTAAAATGCAAAAAGGTAGGGTGACCAGACGTCCCGGTTTTGCCGGGACTGTCTGGGTATTTGCACCTCTGACCCAAGACTTTAAAAACCCCATTCGGGATTTGGGGGTCGGGTGGATACCATCCCGTTTATCGATCGGTTTGGCCAAAAACCTGGATGGTATCCACCTGATCCCCAAATCACAGGCAGAAAATAGTCTTGGGACCCCGGGTGGCTCTCCTCACTCGATTTTCACCCCCTCCCACATACCTTCCACATTCCTACGGGTCCCAATAAGTGTTCTGTTCCTGCAACATGAGACAGCACAGGTCATCCACTTAGAAGTAGGACTACAGTTTCACAGCTGAAGCTGTAGTCCTACTTCTATGTCAGTGGCTTGTCCCGTTTTTTATTTTCAAATTCTGGTCACCCTAGCTAAAGGTCACATTTCCAATTTGATATAATGTGCCAACCACACCTCCCTCCGACCTTCGTTGGGAGTAATACACAGAACTTTGTTTTATTTTGAGACCAGGGCCCCACGTAAGCGTTACCTTAAACAATGGCTGACATCACTAGCTGTTCAGCAATGGCCCAAGGCCACTCCTGGCCTTTACAGTCTGTTAAATGGTTGCTTTTCTCTCTGTCTGTTGAGCTTTCTGTCGTTTGTCCAACCAACAGCGTTTTTTGCTGTAACCGGTTCTGCCTGCTTGGGATTCCCAAAGCAAACAAAACACGGTGTGTTCTGTATAAAGTACACGTGTTCTCCTGAAGGCATCTTGCCTTGTCAGATTACACAGCCACTCAAACCTAACCCTCTGCACATGCTAATGACATATTTGTGTGATGCAGAGCCCCCAAATATCATGTACTCCAAGGTAAGCCTATTTTCCCAATAGTCTCCCCAGCTTGATGGACTCTCACAAAACATGTTCTTATGTACTAGGCGCTATAGTATAAAAACAGATGGCTCGTACCGAGGCTTTTCCTGACATTATCCGAGGAATGGGACTGAAAAATCAGTGGAAGGGGCAGCTCTTGGTGGGAGCATGGTGGGGGAGTCATTTCCACTATAAATGATATCAGGTTATATGTGGCTGGCGATTTCTTTAACTGGTGGTGCGTTCATATTTCCACTAAATATTTAGTGCTGGCAATCAAGTGTAAGCGGGAGCCTGAAAAACTTCTCCTTGAAGATTTGGAAAAAGAATGGGTAGTGATGGTTCATCTTACAGAACAATTTTAAAGAAAAACTGGTTTAAAAGACATATAACTTTCAACACATGAAACAAATCCAATGGAGATGCCTGGTCACAGACAGGAGACATGGGCATTGCACTACATTTCTATGCTACCCATGCCCACAGTGCATTCCAGAAAACACATGTAGTCTCCGTAAATCTTTATTGGAATATCACATGTTTTACCACTAAAGAACAAACAAAATAATCCAATACATAATTAAGTTATGTGGTTACTAAAAATATGGGACATTAAAATCTCAGTTGATGATATATTGGTCATATAATCATTACAAAATAGATTAGAAATGTACTAAATTCTATAGAATACATTTCTAAATAACTAAGATGTCAGGGTGGCACAAACAAACTTTAAATTTAGACATTTTAGAATTAGATACCATCACAGATGGTTCAAAGAACACTCCATTTCTCAGAGACCGTTCAAGAGGGTTAATTAAACGTTTGTCACGCGCTGAGTCCGTCCCACTCTCTCTCTCATCTAAAAGCACCTCTCCCACTCTAACTCATGTATCCATACTCCCCAGGTGAATATAAACTGCAGGTTTCACCCTACTAGTTCGGTTCTGACTTTTGCTCAGAGGGCAGACTTAAAGGCCAATGCCTTACCTATCTAAATTCCCTTGGTGGCTTCTTAAACTGTTCATACGCCATCAATGTTGTTAGTTGACTACAAGGGATTGAAGGTTGGGCCTTTCAGACACACTGCCCGATTCGGTCTTCTCCACATCACGCCCATGTACTCAACTCCCTCTCTGTATCTGAGGTTCTCCTCACTACTCTCCTGCTCCCTGTATTTTCCTCCTCTGACCATCTGAAATCCTCCTACCTTGCCTCCAGCCTTCCATGTTACCTCTGCCTCATATCCACTACTACTCCCTCTGAAACCGATTGCATTCTGTGAAAAGGGCATAACAGGATAATGTGCTTTACCTATTGCATGCAAATGACAATTATGGTAGAGAGGATCCTTGTCGTAATGTTAAATTTAGCAGTTTTGATTTAGCAGTTTTGAATATTCAAAACTGCTAAATTTAACATCACGTTAAGAATCCCCTCTACCATAATTGTCATTTGCATGCAATAGCAAATGCACATTATCCTGTTTCACAAAGGAATGCTTTGTCACTGAATGTGAATGGTAGTATAGACCAATATTGGCACTAGACTCATTCAAATATTAGATGGTAGAATGACAAGAAACAGAATAAAATTGCTGAAAATGTGAGAAAAAAACAGTATTCCGATTGATTTTATTTGAGGGGGTCTTTCCTGTGATATAGTCCCAAGGATCCCAAAAACCACATAACTCCCAAAACTCTCAATACCTTTGTGGTCTACTTATGCTTGCAGTTCACTCCATTTAGTTAAAGTAAACTCTGCTTTCTCATTAGAGATAAACAGCTTGTCAATTGTCTTGGCTTCCTTAATGGGTAAAATGGATAAAGTCACTCCCATTATTTGCTATTTTACGTAGGGCTCTTTTAGTGTTTAAACAGTCTGTATCAAACAACATATCTCCTCCAGCTGTTCTTAGTTTTGGGTCAGAAAGATCAATAAAGAATTATGGGTTCTATTCTCAACAAATATTTTGTACTGATCAAACATGAACTCGGTGGGTATGTTTTCAACAAGGACTGCCTCCAATTGTATGAAACCTTTAAAGAACACCACATTTTCCTAATGACTGTTTCTACAATATATGCTAGCATTGCCCTGCAAAACACCTATTCATGCTGTCTTTGTCCAAACATAAGCCAGTATCGCCACTATAAAACACTTTTGCGATGGTGCCCACAATATATGTCAGCACTGCACATTAAAAAGCACAGTTCCATGATTCTTCAGTCCACAATATATCCCAGCACGTCCCTGTTCTTGTGCAACAGCACCTGGAGCGTTCCAAGTGCTGAATGGGACTACTAAATACATTATCTCAGGCCCAAATAACCAGACAGACTGAAGGAATATGGCAGAATGCTACTTTATCACTTCAATAAAGAAGAGAAACCTAGCGACCAAACATATTGTAGATCACATACACTCAACGCATTTCCATTACCCAAAAGGCTTTATACCTCGATGCACGTCAGCTATGACTTCGTCCTATGTGGCAAACAGTAAAAACATATTGAGCGGAGGGATTGGTTAAGGCAACATAGATACCCATAGTTCATATAAGTGTTAGTATCCTCGTTGGCTACCCCTTGTTTGGTAGGCACACCTTGACCAACCTCTAACTACGTAAAATACTGACAATAGCATAACAGCAGCAGCTGCTAGGCTTCTGCAACAATGTATGGTCAACCATTACTTAGACCCTCATGATTGGTTGGCACTCTCTTCCAACCTTGGACATTTGGCTTGTTAGCAGCACGTAAGCAATGAAACCCAGGTGCAAGTGAATAACATCAGACAACTGCCCTCCTTAGCTAATTAGTCTACCATCTCTTATCATTTAGGCCCTAAGCCGAGGCTTCTTCTCTGTAGTTGACCATGCTAACGTTTCCCTTCCTCAGAACTTTAAAAGGGAGTGAAGGGACATTGCTGTCTTCGTCTTGAGCTTTATGGATAGGCCTTGTCTTCAGGTCTCGTACAACGTGTGAGGAGAGCATGATTTTGTCCATTCTGCCCTTCTATTTACTGCGATTTGATTCAATTATATTGGGTGCTATTACTCTCCTCAGCCTCTGGATACTTGGTTGATCCGTCTTGCACGTGCTTTCTGTATCATTCATTGTTCAATACTTGGCACTCACAATTATTCACTCCTTTACTTAATCTAAGAGAAATATGTCTTGCAGTTGCGTCTTGCTGTGGCATCCTTGATCCTGAGCCAAACAAATATCCTTTGTTCTTGCACAAATCTGTATTCCAGCGCCTGTCAGCTCTGCAGCCTTGGTCTTTCTCCTCGAAGCTTCTTGCTTACGTCAATTTTCTCAACATGGCTGCTTTACATGCGTTACATTTCCTACTTTAGCAAGCTTGTACATCATCTTATCTCCCTTGCGGTTATGCGTGTATACATCTACTGCATCTCTTGTTACTTTTATATGGTTTTCTTTGTCTTCGCTTATATGTTTACTTTGTCACTTTAGTCACATCTTCATTCTCTGGATAGCCATAAATCATGTTTAGTGCGCACCACACATCTTCTCTTCTCCATGACGTCACTTCACACCTGTCAGACTTTACTTACAGCTCTTCTATGTCCAGTGGTGTCTACAGACTCAAGTCTACCTCCTCAGTTTGAGAGTACACTCAGTAAGGTTGTCTCAGTGCATAACATCTCTCATGTCTGTGGTATTGGGATAATACCAGGTGTCATGCACAGTGTTCTCTTGCTGTTCTTCCAATATGACAGAGGTGAGGGGGTAGGCTCTATAGATGATGGGTTCATCTGCCTCTCTACATTCTCATACCGGCTGTGCCAATATGTGTGTCAGTATTGTGACCGTAAAACATTCATGATGATGTCCGCAATATATGCCAGCAATGTCACTGTAAAGTGCTATGATGCAGGTGCCCTAAATACATGTAAGCATGGCACTGTAAAACACTTGTTCGTGCTTCCTGTGCACACATATCTGCCAGAAGTGCTGTACTGGAGGGCGGAGCGATCTGTGAACGGGCCCATGAGATTCAGAGCTCGCCCTCCGGCACCTTAAGTCGAGATAGCTGCACCTTGAGGAGGATGGGGTGCAGGATTCTCTTACTCCAACACAAATCAATAAGGACAAGTCAATGGTTTGGCAAAGGTAAGTCTGTTTAATTACAAGTACAAAAAACGGGGAAACAAATGGAAATCATCAGAGCTGCGATCGCCTGTCTCGCTTCAACTTTCAAATTCTTCATGCAAACAGTAATTTTTATAGCAAATTCTTGTCATCATTGACGTGTAAAACTCTTAAATTTGACATGCAATTCTATTGGTTGGAAAAGGTAACTTAAGTATAGGTACTATATCTGTATATGTATATGGTAACAGAGTGTGGGGATTGGATGACTCTTATCGGGTGGAAGTCTATGCCCATCCCTCTACATCACTTGTGACAGACGTCACTAAAAGTACGACGTCTCATTGGTTCTACTAGTTATAGGACCCTAGATTATTTGGTCAATTGTGATTGGGTGGGTTACACCCCTAGGCATAAATCTTCACTTTAATTAGCAACATGCAGAATGGTCGCCCAGGTGCGGGATGGCCTAAGATTCACCCTGCCTCCCTTCCATCAATCACTACCCTCAGGCCAATGTGTCAATTAGTTGGCTGAGGATGGCCTCGAAACTGTAGCTTCTTATCGGGGAAAGTTATGGCATGCTCCGGTTTTGGGTGACATCAGACGTTGGTACCTCTTAGCGCTTGGCTGGTCATGTGTCAGTACACTGTGAAGCCGCTTCATTTTCCATCTATTTGCGTATTTGATTCTTTGTTCGGTCTCGCTACCTGCCTGGGCCTCCTTATCTCGACCTTCATGGGGAAGGCTTCTATGCTCTTAGGTTTCAATTCTTCGGAGTTGGTGCTCTCCTCCCTTCCTTGGTTTGACCTCGAATTCCTAGCTATGAGCTGCTTCTTTCGATTCCGCTCTTTCATCAGACTTTGTGCTGGTACATGAATCCTGGCCTGTTAGGTCCCCTACCATCCTGGGCTTAGTTCTGCTTTCGTAAAATGGAGTCGCACTTGCATAATGTGCTTCTTGAGGTAGACATATATACGTATATAGTGGGCCTTTGGCGCCCTATTCTTCTACTAAGCATTGCAAGCAGTACCGTTTCCTTCGCTTCTTGCATTCCAAGCCTATTTACAAGCATTTGGCCAGTTACACATGTTCATCCTGCTTTCAATGGTTACGTTTCTTTAAAGTTCAGCATTGTTTCTTCTTCTATGTCCATTACATCATGATTCGCAACATTTCGTCTTTGCTTTATTTCCTTTTTGGTTGTCATTTCTTTCATCCGTGTGCCTGTCCGGACCATTGTGTCGTCAGCATCTGCCTCCAATAAGAGCCCTTTGGGTCTCTTCAGGGACAGTTTGTAAGTATTCTTCATTTCGTGTAAGCTGTTGGTATGGTTGTCTTAATGGGTACCTTGCAGCCCAGGGTTGTCTGGTTATTGGCACTTCAATAGGTATACAAGTCCTTCTGATGGGTACTGGACAGAGCCCCACCGTGGCTCTCTGTTGGTTCATTTGCTCCTTATACGTCACGTATCTTGGCGAGTATGCTTCTGGTATCTCGAAATGGGTGGCTGGAGTGCAGGCCATATTTGGCACCAACACCAGAAAAAGAGCCCCTCTCTCAGTTAGGCTTTTTATTAAGCCTGGCTGGGTGGAAACAGTGAGCCAAAAAATAATGAAACCCAGCAACAAGTGGAGGATCCCTCAAAGTTAGGTAAAATAATCTCAAAAATAGAATTGTGTCCAAACACGCAGTCCACAATATGCCAGCAGTGAGAGTCAGTCCTTTCGGGCCAGCCAGCATGAGCAAGTGTTTACAGGTACATGCTGGCATATTGTGGACTGCGCCATCACTGCTCACAAGGCCACTACATCATGGTGTCCATTCACAGTGACACATCACTGATCTTGCAATAGTATCACACTCACATTACACCACAACCAGGACATAACATCCTTCTAAACAAAGGGGTACTAGTGTAGAGGAGCAGGAGGAGGCCTCTTCTCTAGTCTCCACCCCTTCACCACCGTCCTATTGGAGTAGCAGATGAAAGGTTACCATTGGGAATTCATGCACGAGTTTATGTGACATGTCCATACTGCGTTGATTGTAAAAAAGACGATATGCACTCAGAGAGCCATTCAGAAGATATTCTCATTTTGAGACAATGGAGGGAAGTTACCAAGAAGGATGTCAATTGCCTAAATGCCAGGAAGCGGCTCTGAGAATCATGGATGAACACTAAACAAAAGTCTGATGACAGCAATATGATGTTATAAAGAAGACATATAAGCATAAGTCGAAATGATATAAAAATGCTTAAGGCTGACGATGTAACAGAAGCACTAAGAGAAACATGTACCAAAAGATTAAGTTATCGTGAAAATAGGAAGACAAAGTAACATGCTCATCAATAACTGTAAATACATTGTAACACGAGGTAGAATAAGCATATAGAAGCTTGCTAAAAAAGATATATATATATATATATATATATATATATATATATATATATATATATATATATATATATATATACTTTTCACAAAAAAAATCTTAACGGGACGTTATGGTTCGCAGTAAAATTGAAAAACCCCTGATATTCGCCAGTTATGGTAAGCTAAGCAACCATAGCTCGCAGTACCACCGTGCACTGCTAAGACTAACACCCAGGACATCAAAGATGACATCACAAATGTCATTGATGACATCACTCATGACACCATATGTGCATTTAGTTTTCATGTACAGCCTCCACAAGGGATTGTCATTATAATATTGGGAGAAAAGTATATGCCAAATAGTTTATTAAGCAATGCATTGATATACATTCCATTATATCATATATCATAAGTTACATTTTGAAATAATAAATTGCTTTGTAAAAGAAAACATTAAAATTTTAGATTTTGTAAAGTACTTTTATTTCACAATAAACTGTTCGACACCATCTGACTATTCCAATTTTCAATCAATTAACTTTGTTTCTTGGGTCGTCTTCGAAAATGTTAATCGTGATGCACACCTGTTCTTTTCGCATACGCAAAGTTTTTGCTTTCGATAAAGCAACCGCTTCGGTCGCACAGTGATTTTCAAGACATCGGCATGCACTTCGGCCTACACCACCATAAAACATGTTATGTTACTCCTACTGGCCACTTCTGCGTATGGACAAATGGGTCCGTGCCTGTCGTCCCACAAAACCGTAACGGTTAGGCAGCCGGTCATGAGTACGTGCATCTGGCGTGGAAAGAAACCATCACTTGACATTTGGAATCCATGGCAATCACAGTACGGCAGAATGTAGCTGGTCGGAAAACGTAACAGAAAATGCATATCAATACCCAACCTTCATCATACAATTGCAAAAAAGACAAAAATAACGTGGAAACTGCTACACAAATCGATGTGGTCATAGATGACATTTTAAAGAAATAATAGCTGTGAACATGGGTAAACCTAGTGATAGTCTACACAGGGCGAGAATCTGCACTCTCCATAAGTGACAAAACAAAAAATGCCAACTACACAGAAAGATAGTACATCTGTTACAATGCCAAATTATTGCTGTGGTAATAAAAAATTAAGACTCTCTCCGGTGTAGAGTCGTCAAAAATAAACTTACACGATATTTACCGTCTCCATTGTCTTTGTTAAACCCAGACAGCAGTGTACGTGCACCAAAGAATCTTTTTAGAACTGATATTACATGAGTCTTACAAACGTTTTCAATACGTAACCTTATCAAATGGTATTTTTCCCAAACATTCACTACCTGCATTCTTACTGAATTTTCCCTCTGGCTCAAGGTCAGAAAACAATTGACCCTTATCGGTTCAGTCGCATGCATGGGCCTACTGAGCTCGCAACCAAAAAAGCAAACAAAGTGACCTTCACTCAGAATGAAAATACATTCTGATTTTGCAACAACATATCTGAATGCATGCATGAGAACTGGTACTCCCATACACTTGCAGACCCGCTGTTTCCATCAAACAGTGCAGGTGGCTGCCTCAGATTTCAAACTCTAGGACGCCAGTCTGTCTGCAATATTATTTTAAATACATTGTAACACAGAAGCAGTAATCCTTCGCCTGTACTTAGTGGACACTATATGGAGCAGCAACTTCCAATTTACTGTATGACTTTGGTGACAATAAGCCCCACTTTTTGACTTCCTGCGCCACACCCCATCCCAGCCTCATTAATCCTGACCTTCTGAAACAGTATTTCCTATGGTTAACAAGTGCAATGGTGTGTTGTTTTATATGTGTTAGCGGCGATGTCCGCGTACACCAAGACACGAATGAAAGATGGCGGGCATAGCGAAAGAATCTGACGCACTTCACGCCGTTCAACATCCAATCAGTGAAGGCGTCACATGTCCGCGGACATAACGCTACGGATTAGCCAATCGGTATCTTGTCCGCGGAGCGAACAGGGAAGTGTGTCTGCGGAGCGGACATAGATATCACACATTTTTTGAGACACACTTTCTGGTCGCTTTAAAGAAAACTACTGGACGGATTGGCACCAAATTTACAAAAGCACGCTTTCGGGAGCAAGCCACTGCTCCTGCCGCAAATGTGGTGAAAATCCGTCCAGCGGTTTAGGCTGTAGGCGTGTGCAAAGTTTTTCCTCCATTCAGTCTATGGGAAAAAAAGACATTTTGGGACCCCACGTATAACCGCCCCCCCCGGTCCGAACATCACCAAACTTTGCAAAATAATCCACAGTGCGCCATATACTTATTATGCAAAGTTTGGTGTGTATTCGTACAGGGGGAGCGGAGTTATAAGCCGCCCAAAAAGTGCTCTTCCTATGGAAACAGCCACTTAACCATAACTACACAGCCACTACCATGGCTGTGATATATATATACATATATATATGATATATATATGGCCTGCGCTAGCAGCCATGTAGTTATGGTTAAGTAGCTAAACCCTTAGGAAGAGCACTTTTTGGGCGGCTAATAACTTCACCCCCCCCAGACGAATCCTCACCAAACTTTGCATAACATGTATATGGCCCACTCTGAATTTATTTGCAAAGTTTGCTGAGGTTTGGTCAAGGGGGGGCAAAGTTATGGGGGCATCCCAAAATTTCTTAGACATAATGGGAAAAAACTTTGCTCAGGCCTACAGCCCAAACCGCTGGACGGATTTTCACCAAATTTGCGGCAGGAGCGGCAGCTTGGTCCCGAAAGCGTGCTTTTGTTAATTTGGTGTACATCCGTCCAGTCGTTATTTTTAAACAACCAAAACGTAAGGCAAAAAAAATAGTGATATATATATGTCCGCTCCGCGGACTCACTTCCCTGTTTGGTCCACGGACTGGCCTCTGATTGGTCAGAAAATGTGCAGACTTTTGCATGGTCCGCGGACATCAGGACGCAGCCGCTGATTGGATGGTGAGAAAACGTGAAATGCGTCTGTTTCCCTGAAACGCCCGCCATCTTAGATTCGCTGACTTTTTGGGATGCGCGAACAGCGCAGTGACATTTTTTTTTTCAAAAGCACCATTTCACTTGTCAAACTCAACAAATAATCTCTGGGGTTGTGGGGAGGATGAAGATTGGATTGGATATGGCCCTAAGAAGCCAAAAAAACTGGTTGTTTCACCCCCCAAAGGTCCGCAAACACTCCAGATGTCCTGGGGCAGTCCTGTGGTGTTCGCGTTGCGGACACTTCAGATTTTATTCTAGAACTAATCCTCAATGGTTTTGTAAAGTTTTGTGGGATTCTGTCAAGAGGGCGCAAAATTAGAGGGGGAGTCCCAAATTATTGTAAAGGCATATAAATGTGGTGTCATTTGACGAATCTGCACAACATTTTGCAAAAAGATTTTGGATCTAGATATAAATGGTTTTCTAAAGTTTGGTGGGCTTTTCTCAAGAGGGGGTGAAATTAGAGGTGGGTCTCAACATTTTTAGATGGCTTATAACTTTGTTGCTATTTGACGATTGTGGACAAAAGGTTTGAGAACGATTATAGACCCAACCTTCAATGTTTGTGTAAAGACTGAATGGATTTTGTCAAGTGGGGGCTAAGTTATGTGACTATTGAATGTACATGCATTTTGACACTTTTTAAAAAATAAAACATGGGCGGATTTCGAGCAAACACGTGAGGAACAATGGCAAGGACATTAAAGCATGGTTTTGCAAATGTGCCCGTGTTTTATTTTTTGACAAGTGTAATAATGTAGGTACAAAAAATAGTCATATACATTTGGTGACTGAGGTATAGACTGTGGCGGTGGGCAGTAGCCAGATTGTCATTATTGGCATTAGGTCATGACGCAGACAATCTGGCTACTGGCCATTACCTCTAGGGACGAAAAATTGTGTTAAAGTGGCTATTTCTACCTGGGACCGGCTATGTGGTAAAATTATTCAAAGGTAGGATAGGTTTGAAAGGGAAAAAAGTGCTTTTGGTAATATGTTCATAGGGTTTTGCAGGCTGCCATAGCAAGGGAAGAGGGGCTGTGAACGGAGCCCCGCCTTCTCTTTCCATGTTGATTGTCTTGGAAAAGGATTTTCCTTCCTTCTTACAGTGGGACGCCACAGGTGTCCCGCTATAGGAAGAAAACATTATTTTTTAGCACCCTGGGTTCCCGCTTTGGGAACCAGGGGTGCTAATGGCCTTTATCCCCCATTTCAGGGGCTGCAATTGACGATAATAGTCCATAGCCCTCCATATTTATTTATTCATACCGCACCAATGCCCGCAGACATCAGGCTGTGTGGTTAGAGTATTTGTTGAGGAAGATGAGGTGGAGGAAGACAACTTACTACTTGCTGAGAAAGGAATAACCTTTCTGAGAGCGTTGCGGTCATTGGATTTGATGTGGCGGCGCATGGAGGTGGTCCCGTAGGAGTACTGTCCAGGTAGTCTGCGACTGAGTACAAAATTGCACTCAGTGCATTTCAGTTTGGTAGCTTTAGCCTTTGGTACACTCCCAACAGTCTCAAAGAACTGGCACACCCATGATTCGATCTTGGTGCTAGAAGTAGGCACTTCCTCTACCTCATCTTCTTGGTCCTCTTCATGGTCTTTGAAAATACTGTTCTTTTTTTGTTGTGAAGGTCCTCCAGCTGGTGGGGATGGCTCTTGGGGAGGAGGGATGGCAATATCTGATGCCATTTTTAAGATAAATTTCAGTTTTGATAAAATTCTTCCAAGTATGTACTGTGTGCTAGATTGATAATGGATAATGAGTATGAAAAGGTGTAGGAGGTGTGCAAGGAAAAGGTTGAAGTTGAAAGTTCCTAGATCAGTAGAAAATGCAGTTCCGAACTGTCCGCGTACGACAGATCTTATTGTAAAGTGCGGATAGGTACTCGGACACGTCATCATGCCGTGCGCCAGCGTATGGTCATGTGGCACTGTTCTGAAGGTCCGCAATGAAGTCAGATGTTCGTAGATGTCTACGGATGCAAAACTAGTTGAAATAGTTGCAAAATGTGTATAGAAGTGTTAAAAATGATTCTAGAAGGTGGGAAATGGCAGAGTGTTAAGTTGACATTTTGTAAATTGGACACAAATATTGTTATATTTTGTAAGTATGATATTAGTAAGTTGTAGGAAAATAGCATGCATTGTTAAAAACCCATGAAATTCACTGAAAAGACATTGTTAAAGGGACGTTATGGTTAAGTTGCACTAATAAAAACATATGAAATTCAGTAAAAACATTGTTAAAAGGGCGTTATGGTTACAAGTAAAATCGAAAACCCCCTGAAATTCGCCAGTTATGGTCAGCTAATTAACCATAACTCACGCCACTACCGTGCAATGCTAAGACTAACACCCAGGACATCAAGGATGACATCACAAATATCATTGATGACATCACTGATGACATCACACGTGCATTTACTTTTCACACAAGGGGTTGTGAATGTAATGTTGGCAAAAAAGTATCAGGGATTATTGGGAGATGTGTAATAAACTACATACTTCATCACGCAATGTAGTGTTCTAAAGAACATTCCATTGCATTGTTCTTTCTAGTACAGGAACCTACTCATACAGAAATGTAGGTATTGGCTGCAGCATACACCACAAAGGTGATATATTTGTAATTTTCCAAAGTTATGTAGTAAAACGGTGAATGCTTCTGTATCAGACTTTATGCATCACTTACTACATATTTCTACTAATACACACAAAACGTAAATAGACTACAATGCATACAAATATGGGGCTTATATATGGAGAGTAATATGATTGTTTTCACGCACAAAAATTATCACTGTGTTTCAGGCCTCCTTCTTCCCCTATATATGTACATCATAAAATGCGATTAAATTCTAAGGAAAGTAGTGTAAGAACATGTGAGAATAGCAATATCTATAAATGTAATACCTTTTGAAAGTTAAGTTTCTGACTGTCAGTAAATAAACCTACCTGGCCTAGATATGGCAGTGAACAAAAAAGAAGGGGCCAAATGTCAGAACGCTTTTTGGTAACACATCAAGAATTTGAACTTACCATCCGATTAGGCTTCCCATAAAGAGATATGGTACATTGCCACCCATAGAATTGCTCTCTTTGTGCGAGTAAATGGTACAGCTCCGTTTAGTCAATAGCAGTTTTTGAATCACATTGTTGGAAATTTAAATTACAGGTCGAACTAGATTTAACTCTTGCTCAGTCTTCGACTGAGAGGATAAGTCCTGCGTGATTCAGGCTTCCCCCTCCAAAAGTCTCTCTCCACGGATTGGACCAGGTAATTTATATTCCAGGTGCAGTTATATATAGTTTGATTATATGAAGTACCCAAGTAATGATAGCTTAACCTTCCTTTTTCTCTTGTTTTTACCAAGAGTCACATCTTCAAAAACAGATTGATGTTCTCACTGTCAACAAGATTTGTAAAGGTTACCAACTAATGCCTTTGTATCAAGTCTTGTTTTTTATTATAACACTAAACATGTAGTGGCTTATCTCCTGAAGAAAGTTCAAAGAAAAATGTATGAGAACTGAAACATGTCGAGTTCCCTTACCCTGGCATGAAGCAACCAGGGAAAAGTATATATCTCAATAAAAGGGCCCGGACTATATACAAAAACGGCAAATGCCCTTATGATAGTCAATAATTAAATGATGTTAACAGTACATACACTCCCTGACTTTAAGTAGGTATATGTGTCACAATCTAATTGTCTGTTTTTAGACAATGTTTTAGTATTTAACACTCTGTGTGATTACAGATAGCTTATGATGTGTTTTGCTTTTTAGATTTTGAAAACCTTTTCTTAATAAATGTTCTATTTTGTATAACTTAACAGTATTGATTTAATGCGTATTTACTGTGACTGTTGATAAAGCTAACTACCTCCTATGTATTTGGGTAACTTTTCCCGATAAAAGGTAGAGCTGCCACTAATGTGGCTCTATTCGGCTTCCCCCTAAAGTGTATCGGTGCATAGAAGTAGCTCAAGGTGTATCCTATGGACTACGGTAGCCAATGAGATATTAACACTTATATTATTCTTTCAGTAGATATGTTAGCCTAATTCAATCCCTCTCGGCATTAGGTTTTTATAAAATGCCAAGTCGGATGATGTCACGAATGACGTATGTAAAAGTATATAAACTCTGTGCAAGCAAATATTGGTGTAAATATCGAGCATGTATTTCTCCCTGCTTTCTTTCATTAAGAATTAAGATTAAAGCAGTATTTTACCATCTTCCTTTCGTCTGTCCGATTATTTGGTCTGTGATAATTATTAATAATCCCATCTTGCACAAAGAAGACGCTTCAAGGTGCTAGAGCACACTAGGCTACCATATGATGAATCCTTTGTGGAACAGCCTTCTATCAGCAGCTCTTCAATAGTGCGGTTATGTCTGTTTCTTAAACTCCACCCTACTGTTGTCCTCCTTTCCCAGCTCAAGTTCACTCAAACGTCTATCCCATACAAACATTTCTTAATGACTTTATCTCATTATAATTAATTGTAGTTCCTACAGAAATCCATCCTGTGACTTCTAAGAATTGAAATAATTGAATATCAAAAGGTTTGCCATACGCATCTTATAACGTTGATAGAAATGTTCCTTATTGCTCTTTAATTGGTCAAATGTTCTAATAAGCTACTTATAGGAGGTTTGTAAAGCATTTTTGTGTGTCATCCTATACATTTTCTGTTTGTAAACAACTCCACTCACTCACGATAGGCATCTCTGTTCAATTGTGTCAATGTTATAAGGAGACCAAAACCAGCTGCAGTGACAACACGTTACCTGGGGCAGCATTGTAAGCCACAGCAGGTGACTCGGTTCAGACTTTGTGATCTTTTCTAACCACCTAATCTTCTGGATCCGTAGATAAGTCAACACGGGCATTAAGAAAAGGCTTGTATTAAATCAACATGAGCAAGTTAAGCCTTTTTCTGCATTCGTAGAAAAAAACCAAATGTATTCCTGTCCGGGAAGCAGGAATAGGGAACAGAGTGCTGGATATGCCAACTGTTCCAAGTATTAGGTGAGAAAATGCCACATTTGTAATGCTGTGCAGTCTTTGGTTATGCTCCTCATTTGTCACAACAGTGTGAGGAGGCCAAGAGTTTCAAACGTTGTCAGGTTTTGAAAAAGCCCATCAGAAAGACATTTTTATCTAACCTGAACCATGTCACCACTAGGACATGATGATATATAAAATGCATTTGGTTAACTGCATAATGGACCTAGAGTGTCACTAGGGTGTTCTGGTGACCAGATAATAAATCACCTGATAGACGTGTTTTTTTAAATGCCACCATAACCTAACATGACATTATTGGGCCACTACGCACATTATACATATTGTACCTTTTACATGTACATAAAACTGCGGGTGATAGGTTTAAAGCCATAGTTGATGCTACTGTTTCAATGCAAATTGATTATAGAAAATAATAAAAGGTTATGCACATCATTCTCAAGAGGTATAGGATATGAAACACATTAGCCAGACATGCAGAGCAACAGCTAGACAACATGCTGTAGTGCATGTAGGAATCATCACAGAGCTGGGTTGATCCACATGGTTGTACCGATAAACGCAGAGGGTCTTGCAGTATTTTGGTAAAAAAACAAAGACTGGGTGTTTCCACTCTGTGATACAGATAGCCAAGTAATTTAGGACTCCTTCGAAACCAAGATGTGGTAATGAAATGCAAGTGGGGAGGTTTTTTGCATGGAATGCAGACACCCAATTGTAGGACAGTGATCCTTAATGTGTGTATACGTCTATGTACATGAATCGACACTCAAGTTGGTTAGAAGTAACTATGGCATATCTTGGTGATGTACTACTGAATAGGACTTCCTTAAACTCATTCTTACTCCAAGAACTCTCTCTTCAAATACAGGGGTTACCCTCCTCCCCTTCTCCTGCCAACCTCCCACCTTGTCCCTTTCCCTTTGCCACTCCCTGATCCTCTTTCTCCCTATTGCTTCATTTCGCTCTCTTCCTCCCACCACCAGCACACCACCACCCCTCCTCTGCACTGCATCCTCGTTAGATTCACATTTCTTTTATTTTGTTGTGAATTGTCAAATAACTTTTGGAGTAGTGGGAAATAATGAAAACGTGTTCATTTGTGTTGTATACCCAGGCTACAACCGTTGTTTTAGGCAAGTGCATTTACCTCTTACGCATGGATCCTGGAACAATAAGAACACCTAACGGAACCTCTGTGTTCAGCCCTACAAACAAACTGGAACTCGACTGCCTTACTTTAGCCCTAAACTCCAATACCATGACTCCTCAAGTGCCCTCAAACCACCCCCTTCCCTAACTAAATGACACATTTCTCAATCTACCAGCACCCTGACATTAGACATGGTGTGGGTGCACGCACACACACAAAAACGCTGCTTTGCATCTATTAGACATATCCCCATCGGATTAACCTCAGCGAAGCTGCTCTATGCTGACTGCTACATTTTAGCTCCTTCACATATGTCATCCCCACCACAACAGTCATCAGATACATTGTGGGGTTCTCTTTCTGATAAAACACATTCCCAAGTGTCAACGCCACAAACTACACAACCATACTAGCAACAAGGACGCGTCTTCTTCCGGCCTGCACTTAACACCATAGGTTGCACATCAGCCTCTTCCTCTACTCCACTTAAACCTTGCCCCTTTTTCTTGCTGGCCCACACAAAAATGATGCTGCCAAGATGGAAGAGGTGGGTTGTACAAGACCACTTTAGATTTCATTATAGAACATATATGTTTCATAAACCATGATGACCTGTGCAAGTTTGCCAAATTAATATTTTAAAGAAGAAAAAAAAACACTTGAAGGGCTCCTAGTGTAGGTCCCAAGAGCAATGTAAAAACAAAGAAACACAATCAACAGTAAAATATCCTGTAGAGAAAGCCATAAGTTAAAGAATAGGCTATGCAATAGGCCTCCTTCTCTTTCGGCACCGTCCCAAACAATCTAAAGGAGTCTTTGGTCTTACCCCTCATAAAATAAACTATCTCTTGACCCATCCATTCCCACCAACTACAGGCCTATTACTACAGTACCATTCCTTCTTAAGATCTTAGACAACAGCGTAGCCTACCTACAAATACAGAAGTATCTAGAGAACAATCACCTCCTGGCACTCTGCCAATCTGGTTTCAGGTCTTAACATGGCACCGAAACAGTGCTGATTGATCTCAAAACCCAGATCGATGAACTTAAAGACAAGGAGAAAACAGCTCTGCTACCCCTCCTTGATCTTTCAGCCGCCTTTGATCTGGTGGAACCTAAAAGGGCTACGTTATTACCTCGATTCCGCCGCTCACTTTTCACAGGAAGCCATAGCATGGATCCAATCCTTTTTGAACAAAAGGAGCATGAGAGTCTTCTCGTCCTCAGCGGCTGCCGATCCGATCCCAATTACTTGTGACGTGCCGCAGGGTTCCTGCGTCTCGCCAACAATGTGCAACATATTTACAAAGCCATTGTTCGATGATCTGGACCATATGGGTGTCACTTACACTTATTATGCAGATGACACCCATATCCTCATACCTCTCACTGGGTACTATGACGAGGACAGTGCCCTTGTGAATAAAATGTATCTAATCATACAAGCATGGGTGGCCGCCCAGGGCCTATTCTTGAATGACGATAAAACTGAAATCCTTATATTTGGAACCCCAGCCAACCTGAAAAAACTCAATTCCAAATACACCTCATTCAACATCGATGGTAACCCGATTAAAGTGGTAAAAGAGGTAAACATTCTAGGCTTCTACATCGACTCAACTGTCACATTTGGTAAACAGGTCAATGCTATGGCCTCGGCCACAGCATACACCTGCATGCTGATCAGAGCTTGCAAACCATTTCTATCCAAGGACAGCTGCACTGTCCTAGCCAGAGCCCGTATTCTCTCCTGGCTGAACTATTGTAATGCCCTGTACTTGGGTGCAAGCAAGCACATTAATAATAAGATCCAAATCCTCCAAAATAATGCCCTCAGAACTGTACAGGGCATACCAAGGAGAGAACACATATCAGAGATGAGGAGACAGAACAAATGGTTATCCATAAAAGACAAAATCCTGCTCAAAACTGTCTCACTAACACATAAATGCCTCAATAAAGCTGCCCCACTCTACCTCTCTGAGAGAATTATCAGAAAAGCCTCAGAACGCCCTACCAGGACAGCTAACTCCTTCTGCTTGGTAGTTCCCAGATTTAAACTAAAAAAAGCCGGGTGGAGCAGCTTCCCTGTTATGGCGGCACAGCATTGGCACGCCCTCCCTCCACCATTGAGAGCGGACCAAACCTTCCAAAAATGTAGCGACAATTCTCTAAACTGGCTCATAGCCAATGATCACTGACCCACCTCATTGCCTGACCCTCCTGTACCACATTGTATTATCCATCATGCTGTATATAACTGCTCATTAATATAATTACTGTGATTGCTTGTACATTATTGACTCCTTTGTATCTATATAAATATGTTTATTTTTGTAAATGCTTGTACACCCTGATGTAACATTTGTAACTCATGGCTAAAGTATACCTGTAACTTTCTGCTGCTGCACCCAGATACCTTCGGGTTCGTTGCACCTTACAAATAAATAAACAAACAACAAGCAACATGCCCAGAAGACATCGGCAGAGAGAGCGATCCAAACCTCTAAGCCTGCAAACTAAAAGCCTCATCTGCCCAGAGTGAAATGCGATTTCCAAGCCCCAAGCTGCAGTATCCACAGCAAAACCTAATGCTGCAACGTGCAACTCTCTGTAAAACCAACTAGGTCTGCAAATTGAAGTGTCCAATACCCTGGAAACGTGTGAAGGAACCTAACAATATTGACAGCAAGGCCAGTCTGGCTGTATTCTGTACCCTCTGGAGCCTCCCAGTCTGCCACAAAAGGAGCCTGACCATAGAGCATTTCCATTGAATTACCACCAAGACATGAACTAGATCCACGGTAACACGAGATGGGGCAACTTTGGAAGTCTCATCGGGCAATTGCAGTCACTTTGGCATGCATGGCAGACTGCGATCAAAGAGGACACCAAGGTGATTCTAGCACGGCGTGGTCAGCTTGCAAGCACCATTAGTTAAGTACAGTTCACATTATGCCTTACCCAAACTCAGGCACCTCTCGGAACCCTTAATCAGTGCGATCCCATTGAAATCGAGATATGAAATCATTGGTCGCTCTACTTCATGTGTTGCCAGTGTGCAAGTGCACCCACCCATCCTCTTTTGTAAGAGCAAAAGGCAGTATGTAGAAGTGTAATGACACAAGAATGTGATTTGCATTTTTTCATGACAAAGAAATCCAAGGGCTTCTCGAACAATAAAAATAGTACGTTTGAATGACCAAACTGCATATTAATTTGAAGAGCAGGTTGAGCCAGATTCTCAAAGAAGATATGAAGAGTAAGTCCGACTTAGCCTTGGCTTACACCTGGAGGGGGCTATTCAATTCACAAAATAATTTACTCTGAATAACTCACAATTACACCTGACTTACTAAAAATAAGTCCGAGTTGTTCAAGTAACTCTTTTTGGAGAATCGAATTGTGCTCTCGAGGGAGGAATTAACACTGCCGGTATGGTAAAACCATACCGGCACCGTTTCCATGTCCGCCCAATCATGACCCGCAGCCCCGGTAATAGCACCACCCTAAACCGCTACCGCGGAAATAGGGGTCCCGTTAAGTCCGTCTGCACGGAAACCCCTCTGTTATCGTCAACACGAAACACCGTGAGCATCACAACTAGCGCAGACACGGAAATACCGGCAAAAAAATGGCGTAAATACCGTGATCACGGTGGCGGAACCGTCGCCACCGTGAACATGGCGTTATACACTGCCTGCTGAACTGAATCAGGGCACAGGTGCACCAAATCAGCCCAGCTGGACGTAGCAGGCCACTGGGAGCCTACAAAAGGGCCACACACAGCCCAACACAACACAGAACCATGCAGGCAGCAGGTCTAGTAGCACGGGGACTGGGCCTACTCAACCAACAGGCAGCACTGCACATGGTGGCAGTAATGGCGCAGAGGAGGAGGCGTAGGCGGAGGAGGCGCAGGCGGCAACCAGCCAACCCTGCAGCTATGGCAAACCCCATTGCCCAGCCAGCCCGACCCCGCCGCCAGCCAGCAATACCACGCATCAGGGCTTCACCCTGGAACCTCACCCCAGGACAGATCCACACACTATACCGGCTGGACTGTGCAACAATCCTGCACATCACCGCCATGATTGAGGACAACATCAGCAGCCTAATTGACACTCCCATCGCCACCCCCCCCCTCTTGAAGGTTGTCTCAGTACTGCATTTCCTTGGCACTGGCACCTATCAACACACGGTTGGTGAGCTGCACGGCATATCACAACCCTGTTTCTCCAAAATCCTGGTACAGGTACTGGATGCCCTGTTGCGCCATGTGTCGGAACACATAGCCCTACGCCGCACCCTCCCCGAGGTCATTGCCACCAAGTTGGCCTTCCATGCCATAGCAGGCATGCCAAATTGCATAGGCGCAGTTGACTGCACCCAAGTTGAGCTGACAGTACCACGTGCAATTGAGGCGGTGTTCCGCAATAGGAAACAGTATCACTCTTTGAATGTCCAGATGGTTTGTGATGCCATGCAACTGATTACACACTGCTGCGCACGTTTCCCAGGCTCATCACATGACTCAATGGTACTGCGGAATTCCATGTTGCCACGGTACATGGAACGCTATGCCGGACAAAGCACATGGCTATTGGGTGAGTACAGCTGACGATGCTACAACCGTGTCGAAGTGGTGTGTGTGTGTCCAGACCAATGAGCATTGTGAGTGTGCCGCTGTGACCGCACATGCATCACCCCCCTTCCATCTACCAAATACACAGCGGATGCCAAACATCATGAAGGAAGACATGACAGGGCACCACAATGTGCCCGTGCACACGCTGGCACAGCCAATCCCGTCACTGTCCCATGAACCTTGTGCCACAGCACATTCACAGAAATGCACGAACATGGTGACGACAATGAATTAATAGTTGCACTGCAAAATAAATGATCAATGTCCACACATGTATGTCTTGATTCGAAATGGTGATGTATTGATGTAATAACAACAGGGAAGGAGGTGCATTGGTTAGGGAAGCTGTACACCCGGGGCCACCCACCACCCAAACGTGCCCACCCCCACTTGACCCCATTGTTCAAACCCCCAAAACTACCTACCCCACCACCCAGACGTGCCCACCCCCACCCAGACCCCATTGTTCAAACCCCTAAAACTACCTACCCCACCACCCAAACCTGCCCACCCCTCTCACACCCTTGTAGTCCACATGTGTCCTGCACTGCCCCATACACATGCCATCACTTCCGTGTGCGCTTCTGTGCCTGTGCAACCTTGCCCGAGGGACCCGTTAGCCTACTCGAGCGCCTCCTTGGACTGGCAGTAGTGGAGCTGGATGGGGTGGTTGTGTTTGATTGGGCAGAATTTGGGATTGAGGGCATCCGTGCCAGATTTGCCTGTTGGCCAACCAACATGGCCTCTACAAGCCTGGAGGTGTGGTCGTTGCCCTCCCGCACATGGCGTGCAAGGGTCACTATAGTGCTCGCAAAGCATCCGATGGACCTCGACAGGCGACGCACTGAGGTGCTGTAGCTCTCCCTCTGCAGCCTGGATTCCTCTAGCTGCCTCTCCACCAGCTGGGTGAGGGTAGCCTGCTGGTCCTCCATCCGCTGCATGCGGGCATTCAGCTCGGCCATGGATGGGGTGGGCGACCTCATGCGACTCACCAGTGATGTGGGGCTGAACTCCAGCTCATGGAAGGAGCCCAGGTCTTCCAATGTGGGCATCTCCCCCTGTGGCCCCGTTTCTGAGTGCTCTTGCGGGGCACTGTTATCACTGCAGGCCGCCCCCTCTGCAGTGCTCCTGCCTTCGGTGTTGTGTTGGGTGGCCATGATAGGTTCCCGTGGCACCTGTCTAGACTCAGGCAGTGTGGAGACGGTGGGGATGTCGGTGGTGGTGGTGGGCCGCACATCTGTAGTGGCTGGTAATGTGGCCAGAGGTGCAGAACTGCCGGCAGCATCCTCCTGTGTGGTGGCGGTGGCTTGTGTACTTGCCGGTGCAGATTGGCTGGCCTGTTGTGCAGTATCACTGTCACTTGAAACGGCTGTGGGGACACAAAGGGCATGCAATTAGTGTTGTTGTGGTGGCAGATGGGTGCATCACATGCGTCATTAAGATTGTACATTGAATAGTGTTAGTCACATGCATCTGATTGCTGGTGTATGCATTCTGTGATATTGGTTGCCATACGGATCATGATGGGTCCTTTGGCCCACACATGCACTGCCTGGGGGGGGGGGTTGTTAATGGGTCCTTTGGCCCACACATGCACTGCCTGGGGGGGGGAGGGGTTGTTAATGGGTCCTTTGGCCCACACATGCACTGTCTGGGGGGGTTGTTAATGGGTCCTTTGGCCCACACATGCACTGCCTGGGGGGGGGGTTGTTAATGGGTCGTTTGGCCCACACATGCACTGCCAGGGGGGGGTTGTTAATGGGTCCTTTGGCCCACACATGCACTGCCTGGGGGTGGGGGCTTGTTGATGGGTCCTTTGGCCCAGTACTCACAACTGCATATTTTCATGTGGCATTCATGTTTGGGCACTTACCGGCATCTGCAGGTGGGCTCACTCCTGCCTCAGCCTCCCCGATCCCATGGATTCCCTCTAGGTGGAGGACGCTGCTGCAATGCTCCTCCCATGCTTGCAGCCTCAGTGGGGAAGGGGGTCCTCCACCTGTCCCACTGCTGCGTTGGCGGTGCATGGAAATGAGGTTGCGTACCCTCAGCCTCAGGTCGTCCCACCGCTTGTGGCAGTCCTTCACGCTCCTCGCTGTCACGCCCACAGCGGTGCACTTGCGTGCAGCTTCGGCCCACACCGCCTTCCTCCGCTGCTGTGTGGCACGCCGTTGGTCGGCGCTGAACAGCATCTCCGCTTTGTCCACAATGTGCTCCACCAAGACGGTTAGCTCCGCCTCGCTGAAGCGCTGTGTGCGCTGCCTCTGAGCAGGAATCCTGGCAGACATGCTGGTGGTCCCTTTTGGCTTCTCAGAGTTAGGATTGTGCTTGTGCTGGCTCTGGATGGCAATGGATTGTGCTTTTATATGATGGCCGCCTCTCTGTTTCCTGTTTTGGCGATCATGGTATTTCCGGTTCCGTGTCTGTGGCGGCGGAGGCGGACACAGGTTTTGCGCCACTTGTGGCTGCGTTATTTCCATTTCCGTGGGGTTTTCCATGACGGCGGTAACAACGTTTCCGAGTCCGTGTGGTGCGCGCGACCGACAGCGTGTAATCGGACGGTTTTTCCGCAACCTTGCGGACACAGAAACGTTTTTACCGCCGTCACGGATTTTGCACGGTCCCGGACTGGCAGGTTGTAATGAGGCCCAATATGTTTTTACTATACATTTTCATTTAGCACCTCAGAAAAGGCTCTTTCAGTTTCTAAAGGCTGCACAACAGATCATATGTTCACCTAAGGCCCTCGGTTTACCTGAGTTGCCTGGGATTTTAACTTGTGACTGCAGACAGAACACGGCCCACAATAGCTGGAGTACAACCAGCTGAACTAGCTGCCGGCTCCAACTAAATGACGGCAACAGCGATCATGAATTTGGAACTTTGATTTATGGCGCAGAAGCAAGAAAAAGTCTCGAAACTATGAGGAAAGGGAAGGAGGAGGTCAAATAGAAACAATAACTCCAATGAGAGTTTTACAGGGCGGCGACATGGAAATGAGAAGCGGCCGAGGAGAGTTGCCTCAGAGTGCTCCTTACGCCTTCATAGCACAGGAAACTTGAATGCCAGCGGGAAAATAATCCTTTAGCATGCCTCCATTCAATGAGTTCTTATAAACCTGCAACGTTCCTTTGCAAATAATAAAATAAATGAGTAAAATGGTGGTAGCGGAATTAAATTATCTCCTGATTCCAGGGCAGAGGACAGGCCATTACCCCATATACCTATTCTTCTTTATAATGGTGATCTGTCTTCTAACCAGAAATCCTCTCCAATATACAACTATGGTAAAAATAACCCCATTAACCCAAACTCCTTCAGTCAATGCTGCCGTCCAACCATACAGGAATCACTTGAGTTTGCGTGGCAAACTTTGGAAATCCTCGTGACTAGGTTCTTGAGAGTTCCACATCTAAGGCCTAATCCATCTCTACAGGGCTCAGACTGGACTCCAGACCACTGCAGGAAGTGTAGGCACCCTTCTCTCTTCTGCCTGAGTTGAGAATGAAGGTATGACAAGGAGGCCCAGAAGAGGCGTTGCTAGGGGGCTGAGGGGGCTGTAGCACCGGGTCTTTTGGTTATAGCCCTGGATAGAAGCTCAGGTGCTACAACCTAAATGCTAGCTAGACCCTAGTCCTGCCAGTCCGGACATTAGCTTAGCCCCTGACCTAGCAACACCCCACGAGGCCCAGCAAGGAGGCGGCTGTTCAGTGACCTGATTCGAGGTCCAGGAATCAGATCTTGGAAGCTATGACGTGGTGAATGCAGTGCTGACATATGCCGAGGCCTGTGCGTGCACAATCCCAAGGTCACGTGGAGCGCAGGGCCTCTCTGCTCCCCTAGTAGGCCTTCTAAACAGGGATAGTGTAGTACATTCCTTGGCTAGACATCTTTCTAATCAATGGGGCTTTTATTCCGGCTGTAGAAAATGGCGTGTCAGCAGCCATTGTTTCTCCTGAACATCTCAAAATCACACCTGATGCCATCACAGGACTCGCCCTCATGGGAGCACACGTTCTAATGAAGGAGTGACACATAAAACGTCTAGAGATCAGGGCCACGCAGGTCAGACTGGAACCATCAATTCCTTGAACCTGTGGGAGGAAGCACTTAGCCTAGGGGTACAACTTCAGAGTGATGATCTATAGGTTTTGGTCGAATTCTAAAAGTTTAAACCCCTTTCTACTGCATTTTTAACCAATGTATACATGCAGAGGGGGCAAAGCCCACCTGACCTCACAGTCCCTCTCGTTTCTATAAAACCTGACCCCAACCAACCATCTATCTATCTCTATGCGGTGAAAGAATCAGTAAACAATGTGGTAAAAAATTCAAACTTCTGAAGTTCGAGCAAAACACATGAACGCCAGGGTGGCTTTCTGTGGACCCTTATCGCACAGCTCTGCAGACTATGGTCCCGGATGTTACAGAGCTACAAATCTCCCATACCAATCAGATCTATAGTGAACAACCTACTGCAATGGTGGTTCGACCCAGAGAGTGTATCCAGTGGTTCACCATCAACCTTGCAACCCCAAAGATGATCACGACTGATGCAAACAGGCTACGGTGGGGTGTGATGATGGGAGACATAGATTCAGGGTCTATGGTCAGATCACTGCCCCCGAGTATCCTTGAACTGGAGAGCGGTGGAGGCAGTATTCAGATTGAGAAGATCTTTTGCTTCTTGGGAAAGGCAACGGGAACAGAACAGACACCACCACGACAGAATAATGTGCAAACCAGCAGGGCAGGTACAAGATCCAGGTGGGTGGGGAGGATTTCATTCGTCTTGGGAATGTGAGCAGAAAACAACCTATACTCTTTGTCAACAACCCAACTCAGGAGGATAGTCTATGTCTTAGAAAACAATCTCCTCCTGCTCTTCTACACCAGAAATCTCCATCTGGTTTCTTGGGACACAAACCTTCTGACAATGACGGGCCACAGTCCCACCTATGTGCATTCCCATCAATTCCAAATATAACCTGAAGGTCAGAGAGCCAGCTAAACAAGAGGTATTTTAGTGGTGACCTGCTTTTGCAGACTGCTCCCCTACCTCCCATTAACCCTTAAAGCCTGCAACATTGTAGTGTTACTGTAACTCGCTAGCCTTTTCAAAGTTGTTCTCTGCCGTCTGCTCCTTCCCACTGCTCATTCCCATAGTGTTCATACTGTGATTGTACGGGGTTTAGTCATCGACGAACATTTGCATGAGTGTCAGAGAGAGAATCTACACAGCTACGGACACAGCACCGTGGACAATTCCTCTAATGGAAACACAACTAAACCGCCAAGGGAGGTAGAAAGCTTTAAAGTTCGTGACTCATAACCTCGGCACTGTGAGTTTCTAGGGTTTTAAGCTGCACTGAGCTTTATCCCTCTTCCACAAGAAGCAAGCAAACATCAGTCTGCTTCACTCACATAACTGAGTCTATAACTGATTTACCAAAGAAGACCTTCTCAAAGAGCATGGCCATGCAATGTTTTTAAACAAATCAGGGATCCCAAAGCATCCCTGACTGAATTGACATTGCTCCGGTGTCCCAGCCTCAGTCTGAAGCAAAGCCCTGTGGATGGGAAGGAACAAGAGGAATGGTAGGAACAGGAAAGCCACCATTACTGCTCCTAACAGTAAAAAAGTCCATACAAGGGGCTCAGGGAATGGAGGCACAGTCACCTGTTAGTTTTCAGACATGCTCTCAGATGTTTGTGAGAAAAAAGAACAAAGGCTATCGTCCTAAATGGAGACAAGCAAGAGGGAGGCACAATACCGAAGATCCTCAAGGGTTTGGAAGTCCATTCCAAGCTTTTCATACCAGCACCCCCACACTCCATTCATTGCGTCATCTAATCCAGTTAAGGGACACATTTATGAAGACCTTACACTGTCCACATGAAGCCCAGAACAATTTTACAGCCAGTCAGCTAACAAGCAATCCAAGGAGAATCCACAGACACCATCCTAGATGAGGAGATGATGCAAGGAGATTTGTTTGTTTTTGTTCGAAATGGGGGGTTCCCCCCCACCCCCCTTTTTTGTATTTTTTTTGTTTTACCCATTTTTTTTACTTGCGGAACCCAAAAAAAACATGTAAATAAAAAAAGAAAGCATGCGGAAAAAAATGTGACATTTTCTTTTCTCGACATTATGACTTTCGACATAATGTTTTCGACTTTTCAACTGCAATTCATTAAAATGAATTCTATTCTTTATTAAATAGAAAAACATGAATTTTGCAAATCATGTACGTAGGCAGACCTGTCAATTCATATTATTGTGCAAATGTACTTATTCACTTTTTTGCATCTTTTCTGTTTTGTTAAACTGTTAAACTTGAGTGATCTGATTGATTATTTGTGTTTTATTACTAGGATTGTTCATTTATTGTCTATTTTATGTTTAGGCATTCTCAAGGATCAATGAATGTTGAATCTTTTTGTGTCACTTTTTGGAAACCTTTTTTAAATCCTGAGCCACTGTGTTTCATGTGATCCTAATCTTCAAGTATTATGATTTGCAAAATGCATGTTTTTCTATTTAATAAAGAATGGAATTCATTTTCAACATAAGTTTTCATTCACTTCTTTAGATTAGATTTTTGGTATTTGAGGGCAACTAAATGCACTAATTAGCTCATGATATTTATTCAAATGATCCTTGACACTTTTTGGTCAACATTATAAGAATCCCTCCTACAGAGTTTTCATGAAAAGTAAATGCACATGTGATGTCATCAGTGATGTCATCAATGACATTTGTGATGTCATCTTTGATGTCCTGGGTGTTAGCATTAGCAGTGCACGGTGGCGCGAGTTATGGTTGCTTATCTTACCATAACTGCCAAATTTCAGGGGTTTTTCAGTTTTACTTTGAACCATAACGTCCCTTTAACAAAGTTTTTTCACTGATTTTCATAGGTTTTTAGTAGCGCAACTTAACCATAACGTCCCTTTAACAAAGGTTTTTTACTGAATTTCATATGTTTTTAGTAGCACAACTTAACCATAATATCCCTGACTTTATATAAATGTAACATAGAACATTCTGAACCCCTAGCTAGTGATTTCGATGTCCTCAGACTACCGCCATGTCCGCGGATATATCGAAAATCTAAGCGTGGTGAATGTAAATTTAAATAGTGTGCCCCATTTCCCCTTTGAGGTTGGCTCTGAACATAGCCATTTTTTTGGGGTTTTTTTGACAGACACCTGTTATTTTGTATTTTTTTATTTATTTTTCTTACTTTACTCCTAAAATCTTCACATAACCTTCTCCATAGCAACCCTTACATTCCAAAACAGAATGGCATTTCCCATAAAAGATAAGGAAATGCCATCTTCTTTAAAATAAACAGCATTACTGGAATCAATATTATCATTATTACAGAAGAACATACCAGCTCTAAGCATGAAGGCACACATGCCTCGGTTGATTACACACCTAGCATTGTTTTGCTGAGGAAAAAAAACGGAACTATTGTCCCATATTGCCCTAGGTACTAATCCAGAAAAAATTACTTTGGCATTTGGAATGATGTTCATTACTGCTTGAACCAAGTGTTCCAAATCTGCCACTGACATAGCCCAAATGGAAAGCACCATAGTGCAAAACTACCACATGGGGACTGTTGATCCTGCCTATATCTTCACAAACTCTACAATTCCCTGTACATTGCAATCAGGCACAGTGCTCCACACCACTCCTTTAACATCAAAATTCTTTGCAACATGCCTGAATTGAGCATACTGTTGTAAACCATGCACAAACATATCTCCAAGCACCAACACCCTGACTTTCTGCACTTCTGCCATCTTCACTACACACAGTCTCTTTGAACACAAATCCACAACCTCAACATCTGATTGGCTGATCCCTACAGTCTTCTTTCCATGCTGGATTTTCTGGAAAACCCCGGATGTAGAACACCCTGTCCGCGGACCGCATAACTCTTAGACAGCCCTTCTACCATTTCCACTTCATTCTCTGTGCCATTCCCTCATTGGATACAGCTAAGTTGGCACACCATACGGAGAACGTCCTCAGAACACCCCCATTTTGTTTATTTCGAACATTTCAGGACACCGCAAGTGTTCTTAGAACACTTTCAGCTTGACAACGAACAATACAGAAAACGTCTTCAGGACACCCCCTGCGAACATTCCAGGACCCCACAAGTCTTCTTAGAACACTTTCAACTTGACACCAAATCCATTCTGTTTATTTACGAACATTTCAGAACAGCCGTGTTGTCCGCAGAAAAATCGAATACAACAAAAGTGTCTAGCACATAAAAAAAAACAGAACATTGAACCTATCTCATACTCCCCCACCCTCCCCAAACACTCTAACACACCAACACACTCCACTAAATACAATTCTTAATCCAAGTTTCACTGCGCTGTCCGCAGTCGTCCGCGAATGCAAGATGGCGGGCGCCACAGAAAATCTGACGCGCTTCACGCACCACGCCGTCCAATCAGCGAACACGTCGCACTGTCCGCGGAGCGAACGGAGATATCACTAATTTTTTTGCCTTACATTTTGGTCATTTTAAAAAAAACTACTGGACGGATTTACACCAAATTTGCAAAAGCACGCTTTCGGGACTAAGCCCCTGCTCCTGCCGCAAATTTGGTGTAAATCCGTCCAGCGGTTTGGCTGTGGGCGTGCGCAAAGTTTTTTCCCATTATGTCTATGGGGAAAAAACAAACGTTTTGGGACCCCCCCCTAGAACTTTGCCCCCCCTGGACCAAACCTCTCCAAACTTTGCAAATAAATTCAGAGTGGGCCATATACCTTTTTGCAAAGTTTGGTAAGGATTCGTCCAGAGGGAGCAAAGTTATAAGCCACCCAAAAAATGCTCTTCCTGTGGAAACACCAACTGAACCATAACTACATGGACGCTACTGCGTCCATGTAATATATGGCTATGGAGGAAGAATAGGGTCTAGAGTAATGAAGACTACTAGTAAGTAATCAGAGCATTAGGCCAGGCAGCCTCTCTGTTTTTTTTTTTTTTTTAATTAAATTAATCCTATATGGTGAGCCTCATTTTACAGACCAAGATGTTCTTTTTAGTTGTTCACTGCTAAATCATTCAAAGTGAAACTGTGTTTAGAGGACCATTACACAAACCAGAGGCAACATTGTTTTGTACAAACAGCAACAAAATATTAAGCCATTTTGCCACTAAGGAAGACATCATGTGTCAAATACTTGTTTAGGTATCTCACTTTCAGTGCCAAATAATGTACCTCGTCTGAATCAAAAAAGGATTATTTGAAAAAGAATCTTTGTTCCAGTGCATTGCTCACTCGCAACAATTCTAACCGAGGGCATAATTTTGAGCTCCATGTAAAATAGGAATAACATTATTTCACCATGGAATTACTCTTATTTTCTCCATATTCTTTGCCTATATTTGTATGGATACAGACTATCAGGCGAATAAGAAAATCGTGGATCACAGAGGGCCCATGTCTTATATGGAGCTCACAGTCAAGCTCTCAGGGCCGGTGCTGAGCCTGGGAGAAAAGCAGTGTGGAAGGCAGCCATTCATCCAGCCTATCTCCGGCACCACCATTCTGAGGTGGGTGGAAGGATTGGAGGAGAGATGTCGAACTTTCCAGCTACAAAAGCTGTTAAAATAGATCATGTGTGCATTTCTAAAAATTATTGCCAAACCTGGACACTATGCAATTATGAGCGGTGCAAGGTATACATCAACATACATGTCTCATACAAGAAAATCTGTGCATATATTAACGACACCTCAGAGCTGCTGTATTTTAACTCCTTTTTGATCAAATGCAAATGGAGGGATCTGCAAGGAGAATGCCCTGGCAGTGTCTGCTGTGCATTATGACAGTCACTAGAGCTGTTCGGAGACCGTAAATCAGGTTCATGCAAGAGCCAACGCGTTGATGGCAGTACACCATATTCTTTCTTTTACAGAATATGGTGCTTTTAGGAAAAGTGTTGTTCCTTCAAGGAGCAACACTTTTCGAATTGCACATGGTCCCTCAGTGTAACCGCTGCTATGCCTGGTTGCCAAATGTATCTGACACGCATCCCGATTTATAGCAGCATCATACGTGCATCACAATTTCTGGGCTCAAACTCAAAGCTGTCCCAGACTCATATGCTCCGAGTGGGGTGTTTAGTTCAGGTGTGTGGGGACATCCTTTCAAAGTTTAGGGTGGAATAATCCAGTAGACACTATGTGGGCGGCAGATATAAATAAACTCTGTGGAGCGGAGAAGTGAAAACATTTTCCAGGAAGAATCACTAAGAGACACACTAATCTTGCATAACTCCTTAATCACAAGCAAGTCACGTCTGCCTGTGTCACTGTGGTAAGCCATTGTTGATGACAACAGCGATTGATTATAAGAATGACAAAGTCACACATTCTGTCAGCAGGACAGTTGAAGCACTTACTTGGAATGCAACTCCAGGTTATCGCTATACACATTGAGGACACCCCCCACCCCTTCAAAGGAAATCTCTTTGGTAGTCCAAGCAATGCATACCTGACATGGAACAGCACTGAGCTGCATACAGACATGAATGGTAATTATGTGTGTCTAGGGTTACCAGTTGCTGCCCCCAGCAATCCCCTTCTACCCCTGGCACTGCCTGTGATTCCTGGCATGCTGACCCTCAGACTTATTCGAGAGGGATTTGCTCAGTGGAAAAACAATGTTTGCCTTAAATAAATCCCTTTGGTCCCATTCACCTTTTCAAATTGATTACTTCTAGTGCAGTTGGTGGCACCACCAACAGAGGTTATTCCTGAAAGAATGCAGGCTTTGTCCATTGGCATAAGTAAACTACCTGCCAGAAGCCCGCCCGTTATGGAACAGCCGTGCCTAAACTGTCTCGCGTTGATAGTTCTGTTCCCCAGCATGCATGCCCAATGGACCATGAAAGGCGATTCACTGGGCATCTATGATAAAGCAAAGCCAGCATGATTAGCGTTATTAAGTAACATGGATAGATTGGCATTTTGGTGCAGCCAATCTAGCCATTACTATGGCAGGTCATGTGTACTGGAAATCATTTCTAAAAACAATTTGCTTTATCAAAGATTGCCAGTGAAAAATGTCAAAGCAAACACGATGATAGCGGAAATGCGTCCCCTCTCCCCAAGTGGGAGACAAACCCTTTGGTTTTGGCTATATGGGAGTTAAAATGCATGCCGACTTGAGAATTCCTGTAAGGATGGTTGGTGTGGTTTCTGACCTGTGTGCACAGGACCTACTGGGGTTAAGGGAGCCATGGGAAGTCCCACCCCCTAATGAAAGGATAAAAGCCAATCAACCTTAGAACAAAGGGAGCCACATCCGCAGAGCTGGAGATGCACGGATCCCTCTTCCCCGAGGTGTGGCAGGAAGAGGAAAGGGTGTGCCCGGTGTGATAGACTTGACAGAGGCCTAGCATGCAGCACGTGGACAACACTGCCAGGTGAGGAGCTGGGAATGGCAGCTGAAAGAAACCATGTGGAGCACAAGCCATCCAACAACCGTCGTGCCGAGGAAGCGGCTCCGCAGACCCCCAAGAAACCCAAGGCAGAAAGCTGCAATCTCCGCCCGAAGTGTAGAACCAAGAAGACGCAGAGGAACATGCAACACTGGAACCGAACTCCCTGATTCACCAGAGGAGCACTGCAATGAAACCAAAGCTGTGCATTAGCTCCAGAGAACTTTTAAAATGGCAGCAAGGCCCAACCAGACCCAAGGTAGGCTGAGGGAAGCAATTCCCCAAAGCGGAGTGAAAGAAAGGATACCGAAGGGCCAGATGAATGCAACCATTCACCAAGGCTTGGTGGAGAAGCAATACCCCAAGCTGGGGTGAATTAAACCATACCTCAGGCCTGGGTGAGAGAAGGAAGACACCAAAGGGGGAGAAAGAAACAAGACCCCAAGGCGGGGTGAGCGAGACCAGACCCCAAGGTGAAGGAATTAAGAACCCTAGATAGGGTGAGGGAAGCAAGACCCCTAGGCATGGTGAAATACAAGAGCTGCCATGAGGGCAGGAAAGTCCAGAACCTTCTTGGTAAAGAATACCAGGATTACCCTCACACAGCGAGAAGAACACAGACCAGACTGGCACTGAAAGGGAGAAAAGAGGACCAGAAACATTTGATTTGGACTTGATGGAATGGTGTAGAAGAAACACAGACTGAAAAAACATTCAGCCTTAGACTGTGCACCTAGGCAAGGAGCCCTGTTAAGAAAGACATATCAGAGTGTGGGTCAGAAACCAGCCACCATTAAATTGAGAGGGTCAAAGGCCCTGAGAGTATCTTTTGTTGGATTTTGTGTTTCTGTAGTAATGATAGGGACAGAGCTCAGGGTACCATAGGATGCTGGACAAAGGACTTTCTTCGTTTTGTAAAGACATCCGGACAAGCACTTTTTGGTGTTTCATTTATAGAGTAGGGCTAAGAATCTTAGACACGGGGACAGCTCAAGTTGCGTTGGACACGATGGCATTGTGACTGACTATTTCATTTTTATATCTCTTGATTCTGACCTACCACATTGGCTAGCTGGCCTTTTTCTGCAGGCAGTTTAGCTATTTCTTACTGTTACATAGCATTTTTACTGGGCTTCTATGATCCAGTAAGAATTATTTTTTATTACATGTTTTTCACGTGGCTAGACAGGCATATTGGTGCAACCAGTTTGAACAATTATCTACATATTGTGGCATGGCATTTATAATGGCAAAGCCAACAGGAGTATTTCCGTGCATGGGAACACTGGCATATATTGACAAAACCAGCATGAACATGTTTTCTTATAATATCATTACTGGCATTATTCTCAAAGCAAATATGATTATGCTCTTACATGGGAATGCTGGCATATATTGGTGCAGCCAGCATGGTAATGCATGGGCACAGCCAGTGTGAAAGTGTTTTATACTGGCATATATTGTGGGCAAAAGAATCATGAAAATGTGTTGGGAAATGCTCTCGTGCACTGTTGGCGACTAGCATGTGTTGTATTTTTTCATCAGTTACCCTACAAAACCAATTGCAAATTTTCTGGCTTTTTACCCAAATTATCGCTTAAAGTGTGCTGTAAAATGCGCCATTATAACCCATTATTCAACACATTTTCTTGGGTGGAGGAAGAAACCACCTTGGTAGGTTCAGGCTCTCCTGCTAAGCTCAGTCGCTGTGCCATATTTTGGGGAAATATTGGGGAAATAGTTACCCCTTCCACGTAAAGAATTCCCCAGCCGCCACCGGTTCTGCCTTTTAAAACAAGTGGTGTAAGCGGTGGAGTCAGTGAGGTCCCAATAGATCTGGTTATTTTGGTGTTTTTGGCATTCTCTGTTTTGGTGAACATTAGCACCCGGGGCAGGGAGCGCAGCCAATTAGGTTCTGTGGATCGCAGGCTGAAATCTTTGATCTCAGCCCGCGTTCCACGGAATCCGCAGGCTGCTTCCCATGCCGCGGACCGCCATCTTCCCCCCGCACCCACCCGTTTTCTTTTTTTCTTTTCCCAAACCTCCTCCACTGCCAAACGTACCTTACTGTTGCCGCAGAGGCTTCCCTCCTCCTTTTTCCAGCCGCAATGGTAATAGAAGAGGTGATCCGTACATAGCCCTGCCTTCTGCAACCATGGCACTGTGGTCGAAGTGTATGAAAAGAAGTTTTGGCGCTATGTTCCCTACTGGTCTGCACCGCTCTCTGCAAACCCCATTGCCTCACCCCCTCCGATGCACAATATAAACCCCAAAATGCATGCGCCTGCAATTTAAGGGAATGTTCAGTGCACTGCACTGAAAGTGCAAGTTTCAGCTGCTTCCTACACTTTTATTTTGAAACGAAACCGTTCCGGTAAAACCTCATTAAAAGAAGTAGAGGAGCACCGTTCCCGACCGCTCTCGCCCACTTCGACCACTGCCATGGCAGCCATTTTGGATCAGTATTTTTATTCATTGAACAGGACGCGGTGGCGTCCCATTCAATAAATGAAAAGACTTTTTTTTTATTTTTTAGCATTGGTATAGTAATGGCGTTACCCGTTCCAAGTGCTGGAACGGGGGGGGGGCAGCCCGGAGACCTAGTTAAACCCCCTCGTTTCGCTCGGGCCGTTAACTTGGGTTGCCGGGCCTTGGAACAGGGTATTAACGCCACCTTAGTGATCAGTAACTTTGGAAAAGATTCAAGATTACCTGACATGCAATGACCATACCCTGACATTTAGTCTGGTGTTTTCATGTTTCAGCAGCGCACGCATTGGCTCTTGAAAATCGACCACATCCTTTTATTCAATCTTGAAATGTTTTTATGTCATTACAACAAAGATATATTAATTGAAACATGGGGCTCAAAACGGAGGGCACTTGATCTTTGCACACATTTTGTCCCCTCGAAAAGGTCCCCTGACATTTTGCCATGACTTGTAATCATTATCTTAACGTTTGCTGTTACACGTGTTTGAAAAAGGCATATACTTATTCTTTGAGTAGGTGTTAGATTAATGACTTTCCTTTACACCTTACATTACACCTGTGCACTCAAATACTTCAGTAGGTTTTACTTTACGTTAGGCCCGGATTCTTTGCTCTGAACTGATCCACAGACTACGGATGGGAAAGTTGACCGTGCTAATGTATAACAATGTCTTCACTTGTTTGTATAGTTATTCATCAAAGCTATAAGGTTTCCCCGTCCCATAGGCGAGTAGATGCTCCAATGCTGTTTTCTATATGCATTCTGTCACTTGTACAAGTCCCAGAATGCAAAGAATAAAGCCAGGACTAGAGGACCTCCTCGTACAAGGCACGGGGAAACTCGGGAGCTCTGGCTTCTTGCAATACTAGGAGGGATGACAACTCAATTTAATACTATTCAAATTAATGCTACTCAAATTTAATGCTACTAAATATATCAACCTTGGACGGATGAAGGACTGTGTCAGCACTACCCGGATTTAACCTTCTAACCTTCAGCTGAACACAAATCTGAGAAGGCGCAAAACGTAGAGAAATTTGTCAGGTGAAGATCTCCAGCCTACTACTGCGTGCCAGGTGCTGGCAGAGTTACACAATGCCCCCAAGGTGGGAGCCTGGAAATCCATAGCCAAAAGGACATGCTCTTGTGCTGCACCCTGTGACTTGACTGCACGAGGCTTCTGCTATTGAAAGATCTACCTGCCTGGTCTCGCGCTTCACAGCCATTCCTTGCTGCTCGCCCGCAAGGCACCCTCATAGAACAGCGGGTGATGCTCCGTATACGCAGTGATAGGCTGTGTGCCACTGCCATGCTCATTGGCAGACGTGCTTTTTGATGATTGCAGCCTGTACACTGTGAAGTGGCATTATCAAAACCGGCTCACAACCCTGGCATAAAGGAGCCTTCAAGAGGTGTGTTTGCAGGTTCCCTGCCTCAACTTGTGAAACCTCTAATCGAATAGAATGCTGTGCTGGTGCCAGATGCTTCTTGGCAGGATTACTATTCAAGGGAGCTCTCACTGTTATGGAAAAAAGGAAACATGCCGGTACCCTCTATTGAGGAGTGGTTTACTATGAGCTATCGAGCCACTTGCTGTCTGAAGGATGATAGAATGGAGAAACACAGCATGAAAGAAGATGTAGAATTGAGCGCGCCAATTCCTTCTCCTGGCCTCCCTTATCAGGGGGACAAGGAAAGAACTCGCCGCAAGTGTCAAACGAGGGAAAAGGGTTTCCCAAAAAACCCTCGTAGTCTAGCTTCTGAAGTAGGAGGGTTAATCCGGTAGAATGCGTGTTGCAAGACATGAAGGTTGTAATGCAGGCAGAGAAAAGCAGCTTCAGGTGCATGGTGAAGTGATTCCAAGGTAGCAGCAGATCCGAGTTGTGCACGCGGCACAAGGAGTTCGCGGAGCCCGCAGAAGCTGAGCAGTGCATGAGACACTAGAACAGCTTAGCAGCAGATTGGGAGAGGTAACAACAGGGATGAAGGAAAAACAGCAGACAGTGGGTTCGAAGGCAAGGTGGGAACAGGAATATGAGGAAAACAAGAAGGAATGTCAACAGAGCGGGAATACCTGTTGAGACACGGGGTCCTGAAGACCGAACTCCTATTTCACTGTGTGATCTTATGAGAGGAGCGGCGGGTGCCATTTTGGAATCAACTAGACTGCACATTTAGAATCCATTAATGCCATCAAGGTTGTGAATTCGGCTCCTGCGTTTCCATAGGGACCATGGGGTGGCACGTCTGACATTTGCTCTCTGCCGTGAGTGGCCTGTGTGCATTAACTGCAATGGAAACACCAATCTCCTATGATTGTGGATTCCGTAGAGCCGAGTCTCAATACTGGCAAGGTTACATCTAAGAGAACTGGGCACTTCTCTCAATGGGTTTAACCAGCTTGGTATAGGACGCAATAATAGGACGCGCTTGACTTCAGGGACAAGATAGCCCATCACTTCAGAGGTAGCACCAGACCACTAGTACCCCCACATAGAAACACAATGCCCTGCACTACAGGCAATAGTGTATCCACGGATAAGGTGCCTCCAGCAAGTGGGTGTATCGTGTGTGCCACAGAAAGTGAACTAAATGTCGGTGTAACTAATCACAGGATCCCGTCACTTCTTCCCAGAGGGGAGCCCTTCCCTGCGAGGCTAGGGAGGTGAGCCTGCTACGCAACATTCCCCCTGGGGTAGCGGTAAGTGGGACCTCATAGAGAGAGACTTCCCTCTTGGGGACAAGGACTCTGGTTCTGTCAAGGAACTGCCTAAGCCCCTTTATGAGTAGCCACTAATACCATACCATCAGAGCTTAATAAGAACCGTCCCAAACGCCTAAGTCACAGGGAAAACTGTAATACACGTGTCTAGCTTCCAGGCACTATACATCATCAGGTCTTCACATGCTGGGGATCTTCTAGAATCCTGAGCTTTCTTCACCACAATGACTTTGTCTGTGGATCATGATTTATCCATTAGCCAGGGTGAGAGGAGAACGTAATTCCTTTGCTTCGGGTATAATATTTTGAGACATAAACCAAATTAAGTTGAGTGTGCAAGAACAAACTCAACCTAATTTGGTGTATGTCTCAAAATATTCTGTGAAAAATTTTTTAGTTGCAGGGGCACAGCAGGGTGTGTGAAATTAAGGTGCCTTTGCCTGAATTGTCTGCTGAATTTCAGGGGTTTTGTTGCGTTAAACGTTCACCTTAACCTCCCTGGAACTAAGGTTTTTTCCCTGCATTTCAAGGGTTTTGGTATACCATTGTTTTTTGTTGTTGTGCCAACTACTAGCCATGGCCTTCCGCCACATCCACTTTACATGTTTCCCCATATATGTTCTTATAGACCCACAAATTGGTCATGGCCTTTGGCCATGGCCACTATACATGTCTTTCTGGCTCACCTTTGGACGTACCCACTGTATATTTTAAAACACTACAATGCCACTAGCCATGACCTACGGCCATGGCTAGTGGCCACAGCCTTCATCCTTGGCCACTATACATGTCTTTCGTCCCAACTAGCCTTCAGCACTGGCCTGTGAGCATGGCCTTTGACTGTGCCCACTGTATATTTTAAAACACTACTGTGCCACTATCCATGGCCAGTGGCCACGGCCGTATATGTTCCCAAATATGGATTTTTTGTAATGAAATGAAATGCATTTTATTTCTATCATGCTCGTTCACAAGTGTTTCAGAGCGCGACCAGGCAAAGGAAGGGGAGCGGTGGAGAACAAAAACAACATTCTTACCAGGCCCAGTGACATTGAGAACGCTCAAGTGCAGGGAAAGGGAAAAGGGGGAAAGTGCATGGAAGGGGAGAGGTGGAACGTGTGGAAAAGAGGAGAGAACAGAATAATAAATAATATGTTAAATAAATAAACAGTGGTAGTGCAGCCAGCAAGTGGCAAGTGCTAGGTTAAGCAGATGGGGTATATCTGATAAGTGCAGAAGAAAAGTGAGTGGGGACTGTATGGGTACAGATACAGACCCCAGTGCAAGGGGTGACCTGGAGGCAGTGCAGGAGGGTGGCAAGGTGAGCGGGTACCTTGGCCCGAAAGGCAGAGGGTGGCCAGGTGCACGGTGCCCAGAGAGAAAACAGATCAGCAGGGGAGAAGAGGGTCAAAGGCAGAAGCGAAGAGGAAGGTTTTGAGGTGCTTCTGGAACAGGTTTCAGGATAGCAGGGAGGGTGTTCCAAAGGGAGGCCCCAGCCGAACACAGAGATCTACGCCCAGCACGTTTCTTTGAAAAACGACTTGCCCTGCGTGAGTTAGAATTAGAGGAGAGAAGGGCTCAAGAGGGGAGGTATTTACGGAGGGATAGTTGAAGGTATTTTGGACCCAGGCCCCAGGAAGCCTTGTGGAAATGCGAGGGTTTTAAATGTAATACTTGCATTCACTGGGAGCCAATGAAGGGATTTCAGAGCTGGAGAGATACGATCCCAGGGCTTGAGGCCAAGGATAAGTCTCACAGTCCTGTTCTGGATTAGTTGTAAAGGGCGGAGAGTGGAGGCAGGTAGATTTAGAACGAGGCTGTTACAGTAGTCCAACCTAGATAGAACCAGAGCTTGGGAGACAGTGAGCTTCTGAGGGAAGGAGAGGAAAGGCAGAGTACCTCTGAAGAGGTGCTGTAAGAAGTTAGACTTTTTAGAGAAGTCAGATATATGTGCGGAGAAAGAAAGTGTGGAGTCAAAGATGACCCCAAGGTTCTTGGACTCACAGGTAGGGGTAGGCGGAGGGCCCAGGGAGGCCAGCCAGAGAGTGAAGGAAAAGGATGGTGAATGTGTACCAATGAGGAGGGTCTCTGTCTTGTTTGCATTTAGACAAAGATCGTTTGGGGCACACCAATTTGGAATGGCGATTAGGCAATAAGAGATGAGGGAAGGAGAGGAGGTGGCTGAAGGAAGCCTGAAAAGGAGTTGGGTGTCATCAGCATAGCACTGGAAATTTGAGCAGAAAATGGAAATGCAGTAGGCGAGAGTTGCCAGGTATTGATGAAAAGCCAGGGCAAGAGGTTAGACCCCTGGGGAACACCACAGGTGGAGAGGGAAATGGAAGATAGGAAGGACCCAAGTTGTACCTGGGAGAGTCGATCAGAGAGGAAAGAAGTCAGCCAGGTCAGAGACTGATCGGTGATACCCAGGTTGTCACGGAGATGGTTGAGCAGGGTGGTATGTTTGACCGTACTCACTAGATGGCTATAGCTTTCAGCCGTGGCAACTATACATGCCTTAATACTCCACTAGACCAGACCTACGTTCCTGGCCAGTCAGCACGGCCTTCGGTCATGCCCACTGTTTATTTTAAAACATTACTGTGCCACTAGCCATATCCGTCAGCCTTGTCCACTGTAGATGTTCCCCAATAGGTTTCTTTTGTACTCACTAGGTGGCCACCGCTTTCAGCCGTGCCCACTATACATGTCTTTCGGGCCCACTAGTCAGGTCATTTGGCACTGCCCACTGTATATTTTAAAACCCTACTATGCCACTAGCCTTGGTATTTGGCCATGGCCAGTGGCCAGGCCTTCAGCTGTGTCCACTGTACATATTCCCCTAATGTGTTTCTTTTGGACCCACTAGGTGGCCACATCTTTCGGCCGTGGTCAATATACATGTCTCTCGAGCCCACTAGCCAGGGCCTTCAGCCCTGACCAGTGAACACGGCCTGCGGCCATGCCCACTGTATATTTTAAAATCCTACCCTGCCACTTGCCATGGCCTTTGGCCATGTCCACTGTACATATTCCCCCTGCCACTGTACATATTCCCCCAATATGTTTCTTCTGGACACAGAAGGTTATGTTTCTATTAGTAGTGCTGTTCACCAGATAAGCATGTCAAGTAGTGTTCAGAATAAAAAATGACCTACCTATCACATGAGCATGCCTTTACTTAGTTCACACTATAAAATGTAAATTTGAAAAACAACCGTAGTGCATATTCACATACACTGACTTTTCACCAGCAGATTTAACTCTTTCAACACTACCAAAATGGCTGACACATTTTTAAACTTCCCCAAGTACCAAAATGGCCAACATAGTTTCACTTAAACCTATCACATTCAAGAACACAATGGAAACAATCAACCCTACCAATAGCAAACACAGAAATAGTGACAGCAGCTATGCCCCACTGCTAATAACACTTCAATTACAAATAAGCATGCATTTTCAAACAAGCATGCATTTTCAAACAAGCATGCATTTTCAAGAGGACAGTTACAAGGACAGATTTCATGGCTGGAGCAAAGATTGTGCGTCATTTAAACACAGCTGGGTGTTTTAGTTAATGGTTTGTTGTCAGAATCTGCAATTTGGCATAGGTTTGACTGATTTTAGAGTTAGATGGTTTGAATTGCGAGGAATGCTATGGTCCCAGATTTTGCCTAAATTGTTGAGTCTGAGACGCACAGAGCAGCCAGATGTCACACTCATTCATTGTGCTGGCAATTATTTGGGGAATGTATGAGAAATGTCTCTGTCTTTGAAGATTAAAACACGATTTTGAAGAAATTTAAGGAACTTTTTCCTCACACCACCTTAATTCTTTCCAACCTAATTTAGAGTAAACAATGGAAGTGGATCACCAGATTTAATTCTAAAATTGGGAAATCAATGTGAATGGGAATTAAATAGTTTCTGCTTTCATCGGAGGTCCCAAACATCTGTGGATATCCAACAACAACATCAAGTTCTACATGTCTAACCTGTATAGACATGATGGAGTACATCTAACTGATCAAGGAAATGCTCTTTTCCTTGACAAAAATAAAGCAACAATCCAACTTTGCTGAAACACTATAGTTGGTGTACCCCACAACAGCCCTTTTAAGGACTAGCTATCGCACACATATATATATATATTTATATATATACATATTACATTTGCAAAGTCTTTTTTTTTTACTCTGACAGAATAACTGTAAAAATGAGTCATATGAAACCAAAGCAAAAAGGAGTGAAATTGGGTCTCAAAACATCAAGATACTTAAAGATGCCAACTACCAGGCAAAAGGGAAAGACATGTGGCAAGGTTTTAGAAATTCATGAAGAGCTGAAAAATCTGGTCAGGAAACAGCAGGCACATAACCCTCAATGGGATGTCAGCATTGTGTGCAGTAATTGCAGTGAGGCAGAGCACTTTACTCATGTTATTTAATGTTCATGACAGAATTTCGTTTTTCCCTTTAAATTAAAAATATGCTCAGCGAAATGTTGGCAAAACTTTCAAAATATGAACTTGGTTTCTGTCTATCATGAGGCAATCACATAAGCAACAATAGTGCGCAGAATCTATAATGGGATCCAGAACTAGGTTTAAGCGGCTGCAGTAAAATGGAGTCCTTTCATGTGTGAAATCAACAAATCGACATTTTGATTTGTCTCCAAAATGACAATCTAAAGCAAGATGATCACCAAAGCCCTAAAAATGTAATTATGATGTTTTCCTTGACAGCTGTATGCAAGCGACAACTTTTCAGCATCTATACCCTTTATATGCGTTATAAATGTGCACTTTCTAAAAAGCTTAGTTAAAAGGTAAAATGTGAGTTAAAAGGCAATTTCAGCTCAGCGGAAGAAGGCCATGGGGCTTGTAATTTATTCAGATATGAAACTGCATTCTGTCCCTTGGCTGTCCTGGAGATCTAGAGAGGCCTGTAACTTCAAACATGAGGCCTTCCCTTAAAAATACAAAGAATAAGAGGCTCTGAGATCGAATCCAAAGGCTGGACAAGATAAGACAATTCTAGTCCCCAGTATTTTTGACCCCAGGGACCCCAGGTCACACAAGCCACAATAAAACATGCATTAGCTGGTCATTAGCCCTTGAAATGAGCAGGCTAATCTGCTGATGTCATGTGCTCCAGGAAGCTGGGGCCAAGAGCCAAGGTGTGGTTTTGGCTGCCCATTCTGTAAAATGAGAGAAATGCATTTCATTGTGTAAAATCATTAATATTTATCCCACAATAGTATTCAGTTAACCCTTTCTGGTCATAGCAAAACGAGCAAAACGATGTTTGTGGGACCAACACAACTAAAGTTATTCATGAAAATGTAATGTGGCCCTCCTTGTGAATTTGAAAGATATCAAAAGTTGATTAAAGCGGGCCCAGTATGATTCATATGCCACCCACCAAGGGCCATATTTTTCACTGATAGAATTCTGGAGTAAATGAAGAAAAACGGTATCTTTTTCACAGGAATGACAGACAGACACCTGACGAGGCTCGCAATTAAATATAGGTTTCAAAAATGCATTCATATCTGTCAAAACATGGAGATTAACGGCACTTGTCATGCAGTGAGATTTCTACATCCCCAAACCAGACCAAGCCGCCTGTCAAAGTGTGATGATGAAGTGGTTTCCTCCCCTGGTGTCCGAAAGCACTTGCACATTTTCTGGACCGATCAGCACACAGGTGGGGGTGGGGTACTGGAGCAGTGACCAATCCATTCTGCGGGAACTATGACACATTATTGATGTGATTTGCCCTATAACTAAGTAAGCCCGCCTCAGAGCAGGGCTCTTTCTAGTAACCCCGGATGTGATCTGCTGTCGAAATCTGGAGGAACACCCCAGCAGTGAAAGGCCCAGCTTGCATAGTGCCAGGAAATTTAGAAGCTAACTTGGGACCCCTTGGAGGACTCAGCAGAGACCTTGACTGACCCCGGTTTGCTGTCCCAGCAGTGTCCTGATGCTCCGATGTCCAGTCCAGACCACTCCTGTAAGTAGAACTAACCCCCCCAAAATAAACTGAGTGTGTAGGTCTGGTATTCTTTTAGCATTGCTTTAGATAATTCCCCTTTGCAAAATCCCCATTTGCTTGTATATTTCAGTAATTTCATAATTGAAGAATCCCTTGTTTGCCTGTGTATTTCAGTCATTGCCCCATTGAAGAATCCCCATTGGCCTCTGTAGATCCTTAGCATATTTGTCAAAATAAATCAATTAATTCCCCCATCGAATGCACATGATCTGTATTGGTGGAATTCGAAACCAACTATCTTTTCCCATTGTGTGCTGATTGATAATCTATAAATCCCTGCCTGTCTTAAGTGAAAGCAGAATGGAATCCCTTCCTTTCAGTTCTTTCCCATAGCAATCGTGATAAATAATTAAAAAGCTCATTCTTCTATTGTGCTCTAAAAATTAATTTCCCATTCTTTGCCTGCTCCCATATTGTTTCTGTAAACCATATCCCAAATCCGATGTTTCCCTTGTGTTCCCACTCCTTGCCACTTCCTTCAATCCAAAAAACACAAGCCTGGTGGATGTTTGGGGGGTGGGGGAAGTGAGGGTTGCTGGGACCAAAGCATAGTTCTGTGAACCTTCACTTTCCTGTTTGTTTGCATTCATTTCCTTGGTGCGTTTTGAACTGTTCTCTGATTGTAGTGGTGGGAGAAGCCAAAGGAAATTCTTGTCACTGTATATTTTTGAGTTATCTTGGTATGCTGCTTGACCAAAAAGGTTATTTGTCTTGTGTTGCCACAAAATTGGTGGCTGATGTAAGCTGTTTATTCTACTTTTACATAAATAATAAATTACAAATACCTTCTGAATACACACCAGCCTGGTTCCTAGTGCATTGGGCATTGGGGGGTATTTGTTGGGATTGTGTGCGAGATGGGTTGGAGGCCTTCGAGACGGGTTGAAGGCCCTCTCAAAAGGACCTAAATTATAAAAATCAAAGTGTTTTTACTGTGCGCCACATTCATTGTAGGGGAAAGAGATCCCCGACTTCTGTGTGCCATGTAATGCACTGCAACACCATATACATTACCGGCCTGAGGTCTGTCTATAAACCTTTACAACAGTGTACATTGTCCATTAATGCGGCAAAGTGTGCATCATTAACAGTATAATACCTTTTCCATTGAACCAAATACTGCATCTAACAATGAGAAATCAGAGCACTGCATATCTCAGAGGCCTCAAACTCCTTATCATCATGGCGCATCCGTAACATCCCTTCTCGAAGCTTACGAGAAGGCATCAACACAGAATGTGTAAAGGAAAGTAGGTTGATTTCACCACAGATGGAAGAGATGAGAATATCTTGTAATCTGAAAGCAATACCTCCTTCGCAATGGCTAAAAAATAAGGCTTGAAGTGCACTATCAACTTAAATGCAATTTGAGCACAAGGAGAACAATCCCAAGGGTGTAATTCAGAACATCTTGGAGACCAGGCATTTGTCTTACCATCGCTTAAATTCACCAAATATATGATAGGGAAATCAGACTGAGCAAAAAAATCTGCACATCTAGCCTTAACTCTACTCCAACAAGTTACCATAAAAACTGCATAATGCTATGATCAGTCGTGTACCCCCAAGCTCTCGACAACCAACGTTTCACTCTGCATAGACTTCCTACATTGCCAATAACTTGCACTAATCGTTAGGTACTTATTGAGTCTTAAAACTAGAAATGGGAGGACTTGCCCTCGCCCTGCACCTTGACTGTGCGCCTCCCACCCTTACCCCCACTATCAAAATACACGGTTAAGACACCTCCAAATCAGCTGTGATGTGAAGCCCTGTTTCATGACCACGGAGGCTCTTACTGCACAATCACCCCAATCATACACCAGGGGAAAGTCTGCTACTTTAACAAAAGGTCTCCGAGGGTTACGGAGAAGCATTCTGTATACATGTCCTGTATAAAGATGGCCCCAGCCATTCCATCAGAGCTTCAACCTGGTCAGGGTTCATGACTACCACAGGCAGAAAGTATGATAGTCACAACTCGTAATTCAAAAGGTTTGCTCTCACATTCTTACTCATCTGATCCGGGGACATTGTTCGTAGCATACTGTGACTATTTAATGGATTTATATTTTTTAAATTACTTATAAAGCTCTAACCTTATAAATGATTATCAGACCGCTGTGCAGCATAAAGAATAGTAAGAAAACATAAAAAACGCACCAATGTCTTTCGACCAACCTAAACAAATATATTAAAAAAATATACAAAAATAAAACTAGAAACTTTCATAATTAGTTTGGAACTAAACTCAATTTATAAATAAAGAGCGTAAAGAAAGGGCGGTTAGAGAGTCATTTGGGGAAAATAAATGTTTTTTGCTAAAATCAATCAGAGAAGAGGCAGTATGTGACTGATGTAAAATCATAATTGTATTAAATGCACCGAGGCAAGTATTAACCTTCAGCCATTTGCGAACAGCAGCTCTTTAAAGAACATTTTAACCTGGAAGAAAACAACGACTCCTGCCAACAGCGTTCAACTGAATCGCCAATCAGGTGGCAGCCGAAGCCCCAAACTCGAATGCAGTTTATAATAATCACCTGCTACCAGCCCTCATCACCGCCTTTCTTTGCTGTAGCACTGGCGCCGTTTACACATTGCAGTAGAAGATCAACTTCACAAAGATCAGGAAAGATTTACTGTCCACTTCAAAAAGAGCCCTAGTCACCGCATGTTCCACTGCTTGGGAACTTTAAGCCACACCCAACCTAAACACACACTCCCCATGCTGGGAGAAGGACCACCCGACCTAGATTACAGGACACCGACATTTTATTTTATTATTTATTGTATTGTGTTCAGCGCAGGCCTAGCTCGGGGCAGTTGAGTGTAAGTAGAAAAGCCACAAACAAACGGGTTGGGGGGAATTCAGAAAACAACTTATCCCATGCGTATTGAGAAAGCAAGGCAAACCTTGCATCCCATATTACACCAGCAGGACTGCTGCCTCCTGCCACCAGTCTCTAATCTCGCCATCACGTCTACACCGAGTTCTGACACAGTTAGCGTTTACAGGAGGCGAACCGTTCGGTCAAAAAGGGTGGTTAGTGTTTGGGTAAAGTTTTAGATGAGAGAAAGTCAACACAGGACACCAGCAGGGGTGAAGGGGTGAGTAGGTTGCTATCTACTGGCACGTATCTGCGATAACTAGGTGCCTATATAACTAAGAAAGTTAGAAAGAGCACTTTAGCAATTGAGTGAGGGAAGCCCAAGCTACACAAGCTCTTACACTCAGAGTTAGTCATGGGCGACCCTCCTAACCCAATAAGTAACCCCGGAATGGTCACAGGTCATTCAAAAGGCAGACATTGAAAAGTCTATCCCTCCTATGAGCGTCCCTCATCAAACCCATCCACAACAGCCCAAACCCCTCCTCCCCCACCCCATGGCCTCCTCCACATCCCCAGATGGCACACAGCTTCCAGTTTCCAAAACAGTGTTGTGCACGCCTGCCCTAATAATGGTGAAGAATACAGGGGTGTCAGGTCGGCAGCGCTGTGAAGACTCGGTGGATAGCAAGTACAACTGGCTAAACACAGCCCCCGGCTACTGCAGCACTGAAGGCTTGGAGCTCGGAGAGGCCGGTGACCAGGCAGGCAGTATCAAGTTGGGGAAACTAGAAGAGTCATTGGACTCGGATACATAAACAGCAGAGCATAGGGTCAAGCAAAACTCAGATGCACGAGACGTTCATGGGAAATTGCAGCATCTTGGCCAGCATCTAAGGAGCCCAAACCAGTGTCAAGGTGGTTAGGAGATGCAGGGAGATCCAGGGGTTGCTACCATGTTTCTTGGTTGCTTAGGGGTACAGTCAATCCTTTTTTCTGCCCTTCCCAACCAGCAAGGTCTGTAGAGGGCACTTGCAGGGTTCGGTCCCTTCCAGTGAGCAGGGTCCTCCAGCGTCTCAGTTCTGGTAGGCCTTGTCCATTCAGCTGGGAATATAAAATAGGCCCTTTGGATGGTTAGGCAGGACTTTGCAGTAAACGGTACTCCCAATCAGGTTCCAGTGAATACTTCTCCAAACAATGCCCGAAGATGAATCAAGCTGAGGATTCCCCTCCTTTGATAGGCAAAATGGTGAAAACAGACTGGTCTAGAGCAAGACTATTGTTAAGGATCCTTGCCTTCTGATATTATACCCAGAGTGCTTTGTCTGTAGGGAGTGGGGAGGAAGACAGGATGTCTGGGAGCTTTAGCAAAATCGAATGTTCTTAAGCTCTTTGCTGTGCTACTCTTAACCCCCCCCCCCACCCCTTTGTTATGTCTGACTACATCAAAATGACTGTCACCCTGGAGAGCATGGCCATTGTAATGACAGTGCTGCCTTTGAAGTGCCAGTTCCCCACTGAACCCCCAGGGGTTGTTCCTGGTCCCTGGAGGATATGGAAAGCTTTCAAAGGGGATCAAACAGGAGGCTTCTTGGGTGGAACCCACATGGTTGTGGGTACAGCCAACCCAGGCAGCTTCATACACACAATGCCCTGTCATGAATGAGCCATTGTTCACCAAGCAGAAAAAAATAATGATCTCAAATCCATATGACTGTTTAATTGTGGACTCACAGTAGCCACCATGTCGAAACTGGACAGTCCTTTCAATACATTTGTAACCATTGCCAGCAGACTGCTCGGGTACCCATTTATGATATTTTGAACCAGGGGAATATACAGTTAAAAATCCACCTCTGACTTTTGGAACTTTGGGATCCAATAGCTGTGCTCCAAAATGCATATGTGACCTTTCAGCTTGTCCGTTTGTCACTGCAGGGCAGCTGCAGGTGATGTCAGTAGACTCTCAGAGCAAGGTTCCTGGTTGCATTATGCCTGTTGCTACGGAGCATTAGGAAAGTGGGATCCGATTTGCAAATCGCGCTTGCAGAAATAGAATGACTGCCTCATTGTATAATTAAAAAAAAATACTTCAACCTTCGAGGGGGCCTTCCGTCACAAATGGAGTTAAGCAACACTGCAATAAAGCCCCACTAGAAGGTACAGATCTACGTCCCATTGTGCCTGGTTGCAAAATGCGCTATTTTGCGGATTTACAAAACATTCCTTGCGCCCCATGAGCAAAGCGTACATTGAGGGAAATGCTCACAACAACGTTTGTGAATCGGGTGTAAAAGGGAACATTGTCAGCGCTTGAAACAAAGCTCAAGCCAGAAGCATGTGAATTCCCCCAACCAAGTGCACTGCTAGCAGGACAGCACGTCCATTCCCGGCAATGGAGGAAGAGCACAGGGTGGGAGGAAGCTTTCGCCGGCTGCGAAAGTAATACAAGGATGAAAAGTTACTCATAGTAAATTGAATCTCGCCAAATCCCGGTTGCGCTGATCCAGGGCATAACCTGGAAAAACACGGGCATGTTCTTCGCTCCTATTTTGGAAACCACCCAACCTTCTGACTAGGGGTGGACTTCTTCCCTCATTGGCATTGCCTTTACTTGTCTGCTTCTTGCTTCACATTGTGCCACCCCATTCCTGCCCACCGATATGCAACCAGTTGCATTTCTGTGCATGCACAAATTGCATACATGCAGAGCACTTTGCGCATGGTTTTTCTGTACGCAATTGTTTTCTACTATGAATCACATGCACTCTGCGTAGGCATATTTAGTGGGCATTTATCATTTGGTGCACACTTATTTTTAAGTACAAAATAATAATTCCCACCAACGAATGTCTGTTACGGCAGGATTTTAAGAGAGTAGGCCACGCATATTTGCACAAAGCAGAGCGATTTTCTACATGCAGGAAATATCTGAAGGGTTCAAGACTGGCTCAGCATGAAGCAGTGCTGGGCCCCGCAATGCCCCCATCAGTGCTTTGCTGTCAGTGCAACGTGGAAACGCACCCTTGCAAGAGCGCCACCGAAGTGAGGCCAGCTGCATATCCACCGCACTGAAAGTTGTGAAATACAACAAACAGTTGGACTTCAGCCTAAAACACTCCAGGCTTGAGCAATGGGCGCTCCCCGGTTCCAGAGAGCCATCCGGCACCACACTGCACAGCCCCGCGGAGCTGCACCCTGCAGTAGCTGCTTGTGCCGTCCTATTAATAGTTCTGTGCCCTGGAAAGGATCGGCACTCCCCATTACCTGTTCCAGCCCTGGTTTTTACATTATTAGAGCATGTGGGTGCGTTTCAAGGTATTTTTGACTAATAAACAGGCTTTGAAATGCAACTGAGCGTGATGTACCCTTTGAGAAATAGCACAGAGTGTAGGATTATAATGCCTTTGACATGAAGCTGCTTTACCCAGCGCTGGCCCACATAGCCTTTGCAATGCCAGCTGCTCACTGACACAGTAGAAGAGGGCTCTGTTCGTTTCTGGGTTCCTGATTTACAGTTTTCCACGCAGGCCTGCCCTTCAGAGGTTGAGCCCGTGGCTTGCAGTCGAAATGGCAGACCATGAACTTCATGGGGGCAGCGCAGAGAGAGAGAGAGGCGCTCCCTTTTAGGCTGCTCTCAGGAAGACATGAAGGGATGGGGTAGTGTCCTTCTGTACTGAGTCTGCTGCCCGCCGCGCCCCTCTAGGTTTCAGCTAGAGAGGAGGTACAGTCAGTCACATGGAAGACCATCGAGTCTCCAGCGCCAACAAGGCAGCTTGTCGCGTTTCCAAGAAGTGCACCTAAGAGGCTGGCCAGGTGGGGTCTGCCCTAGCCATTTCCCAAGCTTCTCCCTTTGCAAGACTGCTGTTGGCACAACCATCCACATATTGGGCTCCATATGTCCGTATATTCAACAGAGTTGCGCCCACCACGAATGGCACCACTCCATCCCTTCACATCCCTCCCACATCAGGGTCATCCTCTGAAGTGCATGACACACACTCTCACAGGGACATCATTTACGGAATTGCAGAAGGGGCTGGTTACTTGGTTTCGTTTTCACGAAAGCCTCATTTAATCTCTGCCTGAAGAAGGTGTCATAAGTTCACAAAAGGTTGCACATAAATTACGTTAGCCTAATAGTCAATTAGCTGTCTTTTTTAGGATCAACATCTTATATTGGCACGCCTATACACCAGGGACGTCATTTCACTAAAATGCCTGGGGTAGCGGAAGTTACATCACGTGACCCTTGACCTCTGATGACATCACAGGAAGTGATGTCATTTGACCCCACCCCAAAGTGGCATCACGGGAAGCGATGGAACACACATTTTCACCTCTTGACCAAACAGGAAGTGGCATCACATAGCATTGTGCCTAAGTACACTATGGCAAATATGGTTACGTTATCACTGTAATGTGATATACATTTCATACAAGAATGGATCACCATATGTATCGTTAATATCAGTGTGTATAGGCTCATTTTACCAATTTACGGTGAATACAAGCAGACGTCCAAGGCCAAATGATAATGATGTGTTATTATATAGCTTTCTATAGACCAATTCTAAATACAATATCACTTAACCTGTGTTGGTACTCAGTTACACTTTGCAGTAGATACCATTTAGCTGGTAACAGAGATTTAACAGCAGGCCGGTTCAGTTGTGGGTCTGCTGCAAAGTTGGCCGTATATCAAGCCTGCGTGGATCTACTTTTCAGCCTTCAGAGTTTGGCATAATACATACCATTGTGAGGGTTCATAGCTGCGTATTAAAGAATTTAGAGTGGCGCAGGGAAAGCAGCGCACTCACACGGCAACCCGTAATCTGACTTGCTTGGCATCCCGTACTCTGGGCACTCGTTACCTCATAAATGCAAACAAACATCTTGAACAGCATGCCATGGATATAGGAAAGATAGTCACAAAAAGCATTAACTGTGGCACAATGAAATCAAGTGCCACTTTATGTGCTATGGTCAAACATTTCTACACTGTACACAAACTTTTAGGCACAATCATTTTGATATGTGACCGAGGACACCGAGATGGAATTTCTTGTGATGATCATAACAGACAATGGCAGAAAAAAAACATGCTGTGACTGCAACTTGCGAAAAGCTAAATACAGATTGTCTCATCAGGAGTTGGACGGTAACCCTTAAATGTGGTGGTACACTATAACTGCCACGTTTAAGGTTCTGACAAATCACGGGTTTGGCAGTATTCACTCCCAGCTCTGAGATGGGGGGAAATCCGCCAGGAATGTGCTGATTTTCTGCACTATTACCGCACGGTAATACCACCAGCGGTAATAGCGCCGAAAATTCCTCATTGGGTTCAATGGGGAATTCCCGAATGGGCCCTAAATGGAACTACTGTACCGCCATCTGGCAGTAATAGCGCCGGACCGGTTGGCGGTAGCCCAACTGGTGATGAGGCCCATAGTCCAAAATGGATGCTTATTCTACTCTAAATGTATTTTGGAAGTTTTTGTCTGCATTGTGAATTTGAGGTGTTTAAGAACAGACTAAATCAGCAACTCACCCACTGAAGTGTGCCTGAAATAAACATCCAAATGAATCTAGCAATTATTGTATAGAATTTCAGAAAGACAAATTATTTGTTATTCTTATTCTTTCTTATTTAGAGTCACTGCTCAAAGTGTTGCACTTGTGAAAACCACGGTTTTTATTTTTTTAAGATGCCTAAACAAGAAAGCCTGCCACTCCAGAAAGAAAAAGCCACATGGTGCTGGCCACAACCCGTGAACTATGATTTAAAAAAAAAATGTTTTGTTTTATTATTATTCTTTATTTTTTTAGCGGTAGCAAGGGAGACCAGAGGGGTAGCAAGGGAGACCTCAGGGGTCACAGGTGCGACCCCTGGCACCTCCAGAATGACGTCCCTACATGGGAGGGTTAAGGAAGAGTACAATTATCAAACTGATTTTATTAGATCTGTATCCTTTGCTTGACGCCATTAGCACCTTTTTCTATGAATGCCTGGGCATGCATAGTTCTAAACTTAAAAGGGAGGACATCAGTTCTTCCTTCCTTCTTTGTGAAATCTAGAAGGGGAATATGAAGAATGAGGTATAAAAGCCAAAACAAAAAACATACAGAGGAACTAGTCCCTCTTTAAAAATAAATATATATGTTTGCAGAAGGCAAAATGAATACCGTGCTGAAGTGACAGTCTTGCGAGTGCTGTCGTAATCCCTCCCAAACCATGACCGCAACCACTGCTAATCTCCTACATCCCCGAGGGGGCAGGCCAGAGATAGGTCACTGGCCTACCTCTGCCCTTCTTTAATAATACCAATGTCAGATGACTCTAGAGGGGCTTTCATGGAGGGATCTGTATCAGAATGACTAAAAACTTCAAAAGCGTATTTCCCCTTCCCAAGGACCATAAAAGGGATAGGAACTGGGGAGGCCCAGAGAACTGGGTAAATTGGTCAAGAATACCTGCTCCAATGTTGCCCCTTTAATAACCCCATCACAGAACCTCAGAATTCTATTATTGGACCAAAGACCATTCAGGAGGCCCGTTACTGTTTTCTTAAGAGCTCCAAAGAGGAATTCATATCTTCTTGGGAGTTGCAGGTACTAGGCAATACAGAATAGATTTAAACGCAGCTGTGGGCTTTCAGTGAGCACTTTAGGATTGTCGCAGGTGTCCAAAGGTATACAGAAAGCAATTCTTCACAGGCAATTCCAGCCCAGCCCCTTATATGTATTCCTTTTATTTAAAGGTTTTCTAGAGCGCACGCTGGCCTGTTGACTTTGTAGTACTTAACAATAGAAATGCGTACTTATAACCCTTTCAATATCAAGATACAAGACTTTTTTTTAATTTGACCACTTCATTCCCTTAAACAGTATTCAACTTCTAACAACATTCAACTTTTAAAAGTCTATCCTTGACTACACCACCCTAGGTCGCAGAATCAACCTTATGGAGTTTGACCTGGGGTAAAAAGTATAGGGAAGCCGAGGCAAATAACCCACCAAACCTCCAGAATAGCCTGTGCATGCTCTCAAACCCCTCCTGCAGCCAACTTTACATTGTGTACTAACTTACAATTCTCCAAATCTGGCTTGGAAACACAGCCCAACACACATAACACTTTAGGACATATTTGCCTGCTACCTCTTGCAGAATCATGGTCCACCTAATAAGTCTGGCACAAACCCATGCTATCGCAGAACTTTCTACCCCCTCCCTTCGGGTGATCGCAGCATCTATTTCCCGCGTTTCCGTTCTCTTATCTTCCCCTGGCTTGTTTTCTGTCTTTCAGCAGACTAAGGTTTTGATACCCCGTGCCAGGGCAAAGTGCACCACTCCACGGATACGCCAAGGCGCTCTGATCCCACTACGGCAGTGATTTGGCGAAGTATAAAAGCATAATGACAGAAGAAAACATATACAAAATATTTGATACACAAAGATAAAAAACCAACAATTACAGAGTAACTGAATAATGATCTGCAACTGCTCACACCTCAATAAAATATGAAGCGTATCCAGACACCTCATTGTGACTTGTTACGAACAATAACGTAAACAATTCTCCAGCTGTAAACCAGTAGGCAATGAGCTCCAGGCCAAAGTAGCTGAGTTGGTATAGGAGTGGTGCAACCTTTTACTTTGTATCAGCTGTGGCATTTCCATGCAGAAGAAATCAGCACTCTGTGTTCCAAATTCCTCCTGCTATCCTCCACCTCTTCATCACATATGCTGGGATACCCGAGTCAACAGCCTTGAATGCCAGAAAGAGAATGTAAATGTTCAGACCAACGCAAGCTAATGGAGCATCCACTGATGCGTGGGGGAGTGGTCATATGATTATCTTTACCAGCTCCGGCCATCGGCTGAACCACTGCATACAGCTTTGGTGAGAGTGCCAAGGAAGACCTGTGAAAAATACAGAGTTGCCTGAATCCAGGCATGATGGCATTGGAGAGGATACACAAAAGTCCATATAATAAAGAGCATAAAAACAAAACAGCCATGCCTTAAAAGAAAAGTTAATTGATCAGCGACCCAGATTTAAGAAAACATCTTAAACTGAATGGCCAGTATGTTGGTCAGGCCGTCACAGTTGGGTTCCTGTAGCCACGGTTGTAACAGTAGCCCTCATAGTCACCTTCAAAATAAGCAGATTACAAATTGAACAACATGGGGATTTAAAATAGATAATTGTGGCCAAATGAAGGTCAATGGAACCTGATCAGTCTCTGACACACCCAACCTCAATTGATGGAACAGATTGGCAAGGGAGACAGGAAATGAACTCTAGACGCTTCACAGAAGTCTATGTGGTCTCCCAAGATGTTAATAAGAGCTCCAGGGTCAATGTTATTAAACCCTGCTGAGCGATGCAGTGGAACCACAAAAAAAGTCATAACCATCACCCGTGCACAGAGGGCAGAAGAAATGCCAATATTGCTCACATTGGATGTGGCCTTCATTATCTAAGGTGCCACATGAGAATGGCCAATGGGTAATTTCATTGCAATTTATTCCTTACTGCAGGCTCTAAATGGGTTTGGTTTTCTTCTGTAAAGTTACAACATATTTAAATTTCAGACAATTGTGGCGCGTCAGAAGAAGTCAGACACACTCTGGACATGTTGACTTTCTTTTAATGAAATTATAAAGAAAATGCCTCTCTCTCCCTATTGGTAGAGGGGTTTCCCTGCCTTGCTAAAGTAACTAAAGGTGCTCGCCTGTCTTCAGGAAGTCCAAAGTAAATGTCCTCAGTCCTAACCTAACTATCTGATCTTGCCATTAATACAAACTACTAAAGTCAGAAAAAACAATGCCTGTCATCTCCTGGTCATTTACCTTTATGCCTTCTTGGATGTGGATTTCTCTCAGGGTTTTCATCTTGGCTCCTTATATTGTCAAACAAAATGTCTGTAGTTTAGAAATATGTTGCTTATGCTGATCTTCTCAGACACTCTCTTGGAGTTTCCTTCATGAGCTCTTGTAGCTCATCCCAGCTGTTCATCAGTCTTACTCTCTTCTTAGTGTTATGCTTAGAATGATTCTCCTGAAGATAGGGTCTCAGTCTTAACTTCACGTTCATGTTTCTCAACGTTCATGAGATCTAACCTTTATTGTAAGATTTTATCTGTATTAGGAATCCCCCTCTCCTCGATTTTCTCTACTGGTTTGTTTCTCTTGTTATTAAATTCACTTGTCAGTTTCAAATCATCATTCTTATTACACTTGTACAGTGGGTGTTTCCCCCACTCTTCAACACTGAGCATCTGTGGTTGTTTCCTCTCTTCCTAGGACATTTGTTTCCACCTTTCCTATGTTTCCCACTCAGTCTTGTATGTCAAGCGCTTTATTTGTTTCTCTCATATCGACTTATTCGGGTTTACAGTTCGAATCTCGCCCTCAGGTTTTTCACACATATCTCTCTTTACAATAGCTTGCCCCGGTGACCTACAGTCTCTCCCGTTCACCCCTGTACCTTTGGTTATCCAGGGTGACATCACAGGGCTCGGCATTTGCTCGGGTAATCTGCTTCACCTTCTCACTTCTCATTCTCGGATTACTCCAACGTTCTGTTCCTCGCGTCATTCGGCTGCTGTGGTCGAGGGATGCTGGAAGCTTGGAGCGGTCAGCGCTGCTGGCTGCAATGGTCTCAGTGTTAGATGAGAGTCTGGCCCACCACGGGATAGTTGTGGTCACACCACCACATTGGAAAGGTTTTCTCTCCTCATCCTCGCAACGGCTTCCCCATTCTCTACTTCGCAGGCCCTCTGGTGTTTTGAGCTGGCGTTCTTCACTTTTCTAACTGTTGCGGGTGCAGCGGCTTCCTCCTTGGCCACCTCTCCTAGGAGTGATTACGTCAGGGGGCTTGCCCTGAACACCGTACTCTCTCTCCTCTTCTGATCCACTTGTTCCAGTTATATACAGATCTCTTCTTAAAGAGATATTCTTCATGTAACACAGTCTCGTATATGCAGACACAGTGGATGGTCTAGAGAGTTCATTGTGGGAATGTGAGTCCTTGTCCCCTAAAGGGGAATCACTCCCAGTGAGGACCCACTTGCCCAGACCTCTAGGGAGCGTCTGCGGAACAGGCTCACCTCCCTACCCTCAAAAGGGGGTGGCTAGCCCCCGGGCAGAAGGGGCAAATGCATTTGATTCATCACACAACACAGAAAAGAAACCTGATGCAGTAAGGTGCTAAAGTTATCCAGAAATCTTAAATAGCAGCAAACATAGTTAAGTAGCACCAGTAGGAAGACATCAGCCATCCGATAGGATGGGTATTCTGGGGAAGTTTTAAGAGGGTCTGGTTCCTTTCAATACATCAGAAAAGGAGAGGGGAGTGGGTGTGGAAAGGCTTCAAGATCCATTCTCCGATTTTTTCCTGTGCAATGTTTTAGTTCCGAACCGAGCCCTAAATGGATATGTGTTTTGCTTTATGATCTACAGGCCGAGGTCCCCAGCCCTTAGGAATCGCCCCGTGAAGTGTTGGAAGGAATTAAACCAGTGAGGATATTCCTTTTGTTGTTGTTTTCGTAAAAATTGCTTTGACATCAATCCCCTACTGCACATCCTCCTAGACAAAAGGTTTACATTTAAGTATTTTAACAAAGAATCTAAGCCAGACGTCAAATACTTTGTTACACTTATATTCTCCACTTTCTAGATCATTTTTCTAAAAGCTAGCCTTTCAGAAACACTCTAAATTAAATTTCTTGTAAAGAATATTTACATTCACTTAATACAAATATCGCTACACAATGCTATGGGTTTCGTTTTTGGTATGACCAAGTCTCTTCAACTAAGGTACTGTAATCATAATGTAAACACACTTAGAATAATTAATTGGATCCAGCCACGATGGTAGAGGGAATGTAAGGGTTATCATAAAAAAAACAAAAATGTGTCCCAAGTTAGACCAGAACATTTTTAGAACCAGCCTTAGCCTTAGCATTAGATTTTTAGTGCTCCAATTGTTTGCAGCTCTTGTTCTATGGAAGGCGTCGTTTGCCCCATTACCCACACAAAATAAAAGTCCATGAATGAACACTTTCCATCAGTCCAACTTTGGCACTGGCATTGCTTGCACAGGACTAGGATGAAGATATGCTGGTATCACAATTACAATAAATAGTCTTTCGATAGATCATTCCGAACCCTGGCCGAATTGGAAGTTGAGGCATGCTCTTGTGAGTGTGCGTGCCACGCACACGCACACACACACACACACACGCACACAATTGAGCAGATGTACACTTCTATACTTAGCCTAAGGCTTAAGCAGACAGCCCAACGACTGGCCATGGATAGAATCTTCAGTGCCATCTAGCTGAAAGGTGCACAGAGCTGGTGTAGCGGTGCACTCCCTTAGCAACTTATGTTTAAGCGATCTCAGAGACTTCACGACCACTAAAGGCTCAATATATATATATATATATATATATATATATATATATATATGAGCACAAATGACCGTGTGATTTCTAATTTGGAATTGCACCTTTTGCAATACAAAAAAAATTGGGCAGCCTCAAAGCCTTTTTTTGACGTGTGCAGACAATACACACATTTAAGTTAAAGAAAGTGAGCAGTTTCAACCTGTGCTGCCGGTGGCGTGCCGGAACAGTCAACCCATAGGAGAGCGCATTGCTGCTTCACATAAGGATGCCCTTCTATATATATATATACACACACTCCCAAGGGAAGGCAGATAGTAGGCATGAGTTGTTCCTAACCCATCCCTCTTGGTTGTGTCCGGTACATCGACCCTCATGAAGTTCTTGAGTATCAATATATTCGTGTTCCCCTTAATGGGGAGTGGAAATAAATAAGTATTGCGCTGGGTGGGCCGTTCCAGGACTATCGCGTGCAGTGAAGGCCTATTGTGGAATGGACATGGGGGGTCTCATCGACCCTCCACCCACGCACGTGCCGACTGGGAGCATATGGAGTATCTATAGGACTTAGACATCATGCGGGGACGTTTCCGCTTCTATAGAAGACTGTTGTGCGCTTCCGGGAATATCTTAACTGCCGATGTAAATCCAGACTATAATTTGCCAAACTAGTTTCTTTCTTTTAATGTTAGGATATTGTTCTCTGGATGTACGAGCCTGAGCACTTGTCACCCCAACTCCTCCATGATTTTCTCTGGTACGCCTCTTGGTGCGGCTCCATCTGCAATATCTTGTATCCACGTGGTGCCTTAGGAAACACAGAATAGCTAAATTAAATAAATCAAAAAATGAATGAAGCATAATCCCAAATCTAAACCTCACGCAGGAACCAGAGCATTGCATCTCTGTACAATTACCACCTTTGTTCAAGCTGTAAAACCGACCCAACTCTACCCTCCCTAGATGCCATCTTGCAACCCGCCTTGATCCCATAAAAAAGCATTTATCCTGGTACCCTACCAACATCCCTCCACACCATACCTCTGTGCCATGCTTTCCAAACCACAAAGAGTGGGGCAGCACACAACGTCTGCTCTGTGGTGGGCTTTCTTACCACACACGTCTGGTTTGTGGGCGCTGGGCATGCGCACTGCGCGGACACAGCACACATCTATGGTGTGCATGCAGATGTGCGATATGCCCTCGGTGTTTCAATGACTGAGATCAGTCTGCAGGAAGCAGCACATGAGTGAACCCACTCACCTTGTTTACAGACAACACAAACCTGCCCGACAGGCCTCCTCCTGGCAGGCTGAAGTGGAGGGCAGCGCTGGCGCAATGGGTTCTTCAGACAGGCCCACACACTCCATCTGGCCAATTCTGCTAAGCGTGTGCAATAAAACTCAGTAAATAGATAAACAACATTCCTTTTCTAATTTTTTCTTTCAGTTCGAAAAAAAGACTTTGCAAAGAAGATTGCAGAAAAGAAGAAGTGAGTAGCTACTAGTTCACGGACGTCGGCCACTGTAAAAACTAAAATGAAATGGAACAAACGATTTTCCATGGCAGTTTTTCATCAGTAGCAAATAATATCTCATCATTGGTGCAACTTTAGATGGGTAACAATGTAGGCAATGTTTTTGTAAGAGAAAAAAATAACACCTCCAGGTTTGGCAGAGATTACACCTTTATTAAGAGAACTGAAATTTGTAACCGAGAGCTTGCAAGATCGCTGGGTTCTCTTTTTCGGGCAGACAAATCACCCAAGCAAGATACTGTGCTGTTTTCTGCACCTCCACGCTTTTACTAACAGGGTAGATACGTCATTTACAATAAAGTCAATTTGACCAAATGTTTTAACCGGCAAGAAAATACCACCCTCCATAGAGCCAACATGTTGGCTAACCTAAGACATGCGCGCACAAGAAGATTGCATTTTGGTTCAGACGATTAAGGCTCCGATCGCAGCTACTGGCGCACAGTTGAGGCTTCTTTATAAAGCAGCGATGCAGCGTGTCAATCCTATAATACCAAACAATGGAACGTGTGCAAAATCATTGAACAACACAGCCGATGCGAGTGCATTCTGAACTTAATGTGTCACGATATGCCTGGTGTATACTCCATACACACGTAGGAACGCAGACCGATCATGTAGGAACATAGACCGAATTTCCGAAAAGTCAACGAACACCGCGTGTCTGGCCAGAATGGCAATATGCTGTAGCCATGTAACCTGGGTGCACACCACAGAGCCCAGAAGAGAAAGGGTGGGTTCCGAGAACAGTGTGATCATGACCAGAAAAGGTGTAAAACTATCCTGACCAGGACACCGATTTTGAGATGTTGGTAGGTAAACGTTGGCTGCCAGTCATGAGCAGAGCATCCAAGGCACAGCTGCAGGATGCAATACCTAAAATAAAACCCGCTTTCATCACGAAGAGGAGGCATGCCGGGGGTTTGGGGGTGGGGCTGGAGTGCCCAAGAAAGATGGCCATCTTCCAGTGGAGCTCCTGATATGAAGAGAAGGCCGGCTGACTTTCAGGCTGCTTCCGCTCGCCGATGGAAGGATCTGACATGACCCTGTGATGCCTTGAGCTGAGCGACTCGGATGTGCCAACCAAAGTGCAATCCGTCCCTGCAGAGCCCGCGATATTGGCCAAGATGTGGAGAAGCGGGCTACCGTGTGACTGAGAGACCAGTGCCATGGCAGGGACTCTGGAGTTGTTGTGAGCCCTGAGGAATGACTGTCGCCGTGTTGGCTACAGCACTGGCGGGCTCGGGTGGCCGTCAGGAGATTTTTGCTTTCCTCACAGGTAAGAAGAGATTGTTAAGTAGTGTGCCAGCGGATGCAAGGCCGACAACACATGGTGATACGCCGCTCAGGGTTCAATGAAACGCCACAGAGAGCAACTGGCCTGTACGCACACATCCGGCAACCCGCTTGATGGTGGGTAGGCGAAAGTACGCAGCTGGATCCTGTGCAGCCGCTGCTCCCAACTATGTTGGATGGCCTATGTCATATTTGAAATGGAGCATTTGGCCTGCACATAGGGATCGTGGGACCATGGGCGGATGTGCTGAGAGTGGACGTTTGGGATGGTGGCATGGGCGTATGGCACCATGAAGGCGTCTCTGTCGCTGGGTCACAACACTGAGGCATATGGTGGGGCCCAACTGAACACAGCAATGTTTTATTTTGCTATTGACCTCTCCCGGTGATGGGTGGCTACACAAAGCAGACCAGCTCATCAAAGAGCAGTCTGAAGGAGCATTATTTGATGTTCGGATAAGCTTGGGTGCACCCATGGAAGGGACTGTCCATACCAGTGATGGCACTATACTTGCAGGTACATTAGACATGGGTATATCACCTGCCGAGATGGATCACTGAGGAGCGGTTGTTGTTGGAGGCTATCTGTGCACACAAGATTTATTATCCAGCCAGGAGAGCCTATCCATATGTGAGCCCTGCTATAATCGGTTGTGGCGAGGATAAACCTCAGTGCCTCGCAAGAATAGGCCCTGGTACTGTTGACATGCCTGGGCCATCATCAGACTCAGATGCCAGACATACTGAAGGGAACTGCTCCAGATCCACGAGTGCACGCAGATCCTCCAGATGCCCCTGCAAGATAAATGTGCAGGCACAGCTTCAGGCCATCCTAGTGGAAATGAAAGCCATTAGTCAACGTACACAGGAGACCAATAGCAGAGTACAAGACATAATGAAGGAGTTGAAGAATGTCAACAGTCGTATCAATGTGCAGGTGGAGCGCACTACTGAGAATGAACACAAGACCAGTACACTGGAAACCACCCAGGAGTACCTCTCCATTGACGTAAAAAGCTACGATATGGGAGGTCCAAAATCAGGGCATGAAGATGTAAGACCAGGAGAACAGGTCTAGGCACAACAACCCGAGTCTGGTCGGCATCCCTGAGAATATGAAAGGGATGGATATAGAGGGATTTTTTATATATGCTGTTTCAAGATAGTCTGTGGATAAATAACCCTTGAGAATATGTCATTCAGAGGGCACACAGAGTCCCAATCCCGAAACGTAGTAAGGATCATAACATTCAGGCTCCTGAATTTTCAGCACAACTGAGCTATACTGAAAGGCCTCTAGATGGAGGAAGGGATTTACTCCACTGTTTGAGGCCTTGAAGGGATCAGACCTTCCATTTCCTGCAATATGGTGTTTTAAACATGGTCTACAGAGGCACACGTACGAATCCCTGGAGGATGTTTGGCAATTCCTGAAACAGCACAATATATTCGAAGCAGAACATATGCCGGAGGTAACGAGCGGCTACAACATGGGACGCATGGATCAGCAACCTCAGCAGGACCCTACTACTTCTCAAAGTCATTGGAAGAAATTTGGTAGAACACCCAAAGGCCCTGACCGAAAGGCGCACAAAAGACCCAAGAGATGACGGTATCAGCGGATTATGCAACTCGCAGTGTCTGGGCAGTTCTGGAGAATATCCACATGTGCCCGTGGCATGGAGCTACTTACCCAACTGCATAACTGTGCTGGTCGTGCTCTGAGGGCCTAAGTCCATATGGTATTCTTGTCTGTTATAGTAGATCATCCAATGTCCATGATGTCGGAACATTCCGCACAAATCATCCCATAGCACATTAAGATAGCAGAAGAAATTCGATAACCGAGGGCCGTTCTCTTCTTTTACTATGAGGAACCACCCTGAGACTGTTCTAAGTAGGCGGCTCATCTACTGCCCTCCTGTGAAGTATGATTTGTACATGTGTTTACTTCAGATTCTGTTCCTGTATTTGGAGCTTCTCACTAATAATGATATTTTATTTATATCGTGCTCATACAAAGGTGTTTCAGAGTGCGACCAAGCAAAGGGAGGTGAGCATGCGAGGACAAAATACGATCTTACTCGGCCCTGTGACATTAAGAATGCTTAAGTGCATGGAAATGGGGAAAAGGGGAAAGTGCATGGGAGTGGAGGGAGAAGTGGAAAGTGCAGAACAGAGGAGAGCACAGAATAAATAATGAGTGGAAATAAATAAATTATGCAGTGAGAAAGGTCTTGCAGCCAGACAAGAGGTGAGTGCAAGGTTAGTCAGATAGGGTATATCTGATAAGTGCAGAGGAAGTGGGGGACTGTATGGGTACAGATACAGATCCCAGTGCTGAGGGTGGGCCGGAGGCAGTGCAGGAGGGAGGCAGGCAGGTGAGCAGGTACCTGGGCCCGAAGGACTGAGGGTGGCCAGGTGCACGGTGCCTAGAGAGAGAAACACTATGCATGTGACTAGTGTTTGGGGTTGGTCTGGTCTCTCCTATGGTCTCTGCATGGGTCGCTGGAATTCCTTATTGTGCTGATACTATTAGACCCAATATTTTTCATGTTTTTTTCTCCAGTGAACACATATAATGCGCTTGCATATGGGCTGTGCTATTTGGGCTCACAGGGCTGGTGGTATATATCACATCTTTCTGGTCTTAATTCTGTACGGCTCATTCTATGCATTAGAGGCCACTTTGCGATGATTAGGGTATTACTAACGCTGCACATATCTCATGCTGCACAACTACATATTGTTAGGAACCGGAGGTAGGAATGCAGATGGTAGTGGTGACGTACTATACAGTGCAAGTGACACATTTGCCTAGGTTTTAATGGCTGCGCTTGCATGCATTACGGTTAATATAGAGGGACTGGGAAATCCAGTTAAGAGGTGCCGACTCTTGAATCTTATGAGAGATAAGCAGGGAGATGTAATCTTTTTACAGGAAATGCATTTGGACATGATAGAATCTGAGAAACCTCTCAGAAGATGAGTGGGACGGCGGTTCAAACACCTTACCAACCAGGGGAGTTCCCATTTTGGTCCATAAAAGGGTCTCACTCAAGATCCTTAACACTGTGGTGGACAGAGAGGGACACTTTGTTTTACTGCATAGGATATTGTAACAATGTTCCATTACACTTATTATGGCGTTAGGAACCCGTGCCATGGGCTATACCAAAGGGTAACGGCCCAGCAGCCCAAGATGAAGGCCCGAGTGAAGTAAGGGCATTTAATGAGGGCACTGGAATGTTACCCCCGGTATAGCCGATGGAATGGGTTACTAACACCATTAGCACACCGAGTTACTTGGGGAGTTGATAGCAGGGTCTTTTCAATGAGTGAACGGGATGCCTCACAGCATCCCATTCATTCATATAAAAAATGATTCCAAGATGGCTGCCACGGAAATGGAAGGCAGGGCCTCTTCTATTTTGGTTGTGGCCGGCAAAGAGAGACAGCGAGAAGTACCACAATCAGGCAAGTCGGGCTGGGGGTGGGTGGTTTGGGATATAAAAAAGAAAAGAAAAAAAGGGGAACAGGTAGGCAGCCTGCGGGTGATTTGGAATGCTGGCTGAGATCAGCGGTTTCAGCCAGCAAAGCAAGGAATCTGATTGGCTGGCCCCTCCACACCGGGTGCTAGTCATATTTATGGCCCAACAGACTATTCTACTGGATTTTCTATACACTTTTGAGACATGTGCATCATTCATGGGCCACTTGACGCTGATGGGGAGAGATTTCACAGCGTTGGACAGACAAACTACGGCAGCTGCCCCACAACATACTCCCCAAAAAAACAAGACTATTCTTGCCCTAATGGATAATCTCTGCCTCATAGATGCATGGAGAACATTACACCCATGTGTGAGAGATAATACGTTTTATTTGCACCGTCATCGTAGCTATTCCAGACTAGGTTATTGGCTGATCTCTTCTAACATTACTTATATGATTGATTGATGACTTAAGTCTAGATCCTTTACATTATATGACCATGCTCCTGTTCTGCTAAAGGTCATTTTTCCGGATGGGCCTGGGTGGGAGCCGACCTGGAGGGTGAATTAGGCTATGTTACGACAACAAGATTTTATAGAAGACTTGGTTGAGGCTACAGATGATTTTTGGTTGACAAATCTGAATGACGAGTGTGATTCTCTGAGATGTTGCAATGCGTATAAATCCTTCCTTAGGGGAAAATGCATCTCACGTTGGGCATATAAACTTAAGACATGGGCAGCTCAAGAAACGTACCCGACTTTTGAATTGCACACAGCCGAACTTGCACACAAGAGGACCAAAAATCCTGTTGCATATGCACGGGTCGCTAAACTCAGATCAGACATTAAACACATATCCACAACACGCATGCAGAATATTTTTTCTAAATGGCCACGGACTTTTTTCCGAAGGGGATAGGCCTTTACATATGATGGCATTAGCACTCAAGGGGCGACAGCAGAACCAAATCATCGAAACAATTCAAAATACTTTAGGGGGAAACTCTGACAAGACAAGAATATCAATTCACACTTTGCCAAATATTATAGAGAATGATATGCTGCTCCAATATACAGGCACTCTGACGGTAGTCACTCTTTCCTACAACACACATGGCTTCCCACAGTTACCCAGACAGACCTGGTGGTGTTAAATTCCCCAATTACAGAAGCGTAAGTAAATCAGGCCATTACAGGTCTTGCCCAAGGTTAAGGCGGCCTGACCAGACAGCCCACTCACAGACCTATATTAATCGATGATCGAATCACTATCACCAAGGTTGACGGTGGTCTTTATGGAAGCAGGCAAATCGGACCATCTTCCAAGGTCCATGTTGGTAGCAAACATCAAAGTCTTTCAAAAACCTCAGAGGGACCCAAATGAGTGTTGTTCAAACAGACCGATTTCACGTATCAATTCGGATGCCAGGATTTTATCCAAATGTCTAGCTATATGACTGGAGTGACTATTGCTTGCACTTATACATCAGGACCAAACTGGGTTCATTTTTGACCGGCACTCCTCTGGTAATATGAGATGATGTAGTATGCATAAACCGGCACTCCTCTGATAATATGAGATGATGTAGTATGCATAAACCGGCTCTCCTCTGATAATATGAGATGATGTAGTATACATATTTCCAGCAGCTCGCACTCCTCTGATAATATGAGATGATGTAGTATGCATAAACCGGCACTTCTCTGATAATATGAGATGATGTAGTATGCATATTTCCAGCAGCTCGCACTCCTCTGATAATATGAGAGGATGTAGTATGCATATTTCCAGCAGCTCGGACAGTGGGGATGTGGTTCCTGCTGATGATGCTGAGAAAGCATTCGCCAAGGTGTAGTGGGACTACATGTTCAAAGTTTAAATTGAGCATTGAGGGACATTTTGTCAAAATGGTAAAATTGCTTTACACCAACACATTTGCTACTGTGGTCACTAACAGCTGCACCTCTGAGGTGTTTACTCTACAAACAGGAACACGCCAGGGATGCCCTCTGTCGCCTCTCATGTGTACTAGCAAAAGAACCATTGGCCTCAAAACTGAGGATGGACGGTGGATTGAAAAGTATTGCTAGGGAGAACCAAGAACATTGGGTCCCCTTATAAGCCGATTACCTCTTATGGTATATTGGAGAATGCTCTCCATCACCCTCGTATATGTGCGATATTAAAGCAATATGGCCTAGTCGCAGGATACAGTGCTAATTGGGATAAATCTGAGGTGACGCCATTGAGACCAATATACTGTGGGTTCCAGGTGGGGTGGCTCCTTTTAAATTCCAACTCTGATCCATTCAATATTTGGGGATACAAATCAGTACAGATCCCACATAAATAGCTGAATTAAATTACCCCCCCAGCTTGGCTAAAACGCGCAATGATTGGTTACAACATAGAGCCCTGCTACCAGTAGTGAATGTGCACACTACACATGAGACACAATAGACAACCCTCAATTTGTGAATCAGTATTCGCCAGAGACATTGCTGACTTCCTGAAAATGTAAATGTTTTATAGAGTGGGCTTACCAAATAATCGGAGTATCGAATAGATCTTACAGTCAGGGCTATAGTACAACATTCTCACCCATGTAGATGATATTTGGTCTCGGTATAGAAGATTGGCACGATGATGCCCTAGTGAGGAAGCTTATTCATGTTATGTTGTTGTGGCCCATAAGACTATACTGATTAGCTGCAAGGCCAAAGGCCTCCTCCCCCCGGCTCAAGGGGTGTGGGCGACGTTATAGTTGATGAGATGTGCTCTGGCAAGGAGTGGTTATAGAGAGCGAATGAGACCCCCACAATCAGAAAAACTCTGGGACATATTCAATCCATGCATATAAGGCTTCAGGACTGAAGCTATAGCCAAGTGATACATTTTTAAGGATTTACCATTTGTAGGTATGGTTGAATATCTAGAAGATGTCTATGAGGCGCGGCAAGTATACTTTTCCATGTTTTCTAGAGAGACATTGGATCAGGTCAAGTGGGCGGCGTTGTATATGTAGGCATACCTTGGCCCACCTGCACGCGTGTGATAGTATAACAAAGTGAACATGTGTTTCTGTATAATAGCCAGTGCCTTACATAGACCATGTTAGCTAATATTATATAACTTGAACTATGTTATTTGTCTAACTATAGGTGGGGATTTTGTAGGGGTTGGGGTTGGTAGACAAAGTCGCAGCAGAAGAATGGAAAATGCTTAGATACCTGTCATACCATCTCGTTGTTGTTGTATTATTTATCTACAAATAAAAATAAAAAGATAACATTTAAAAATTTCAAAAAAGAGGTGACATGCCCCGGGTGAAGGATCTCAGGAGCCTCCTGGAACAGGCAGCATGCTCAGAGCATCAGAGCGCGAGACCACCACCACCACCACCACTCTGCTGCAAGAGAAGGTACAGCATTTCTGCTCCTGGGAAGAAAACATACAGGGGCTCAGTTTAAGAAACCTGCTCTCCACCAGTAAATTACAAACCATGCCATTTATTTTGCCTATTCTGCGCAGAGCTGGGGGCCGATGTATAAAGTTGACATTCCCCTCCCGCCACCATCCATGCTTAAAATGCATAGGCATCTACACCGCATTAAATGCAGGCAGGAAACCACATTGAATATGGTCTGCTTTTTTTACGGAATCCATTGCAATGCAAATACATGTTGTCTGCAATGAAAAATGTGCGGTAATTCTGCATGGAAACCAGACGCGCAGCCAGTTTTCTACTCAAAATTAACACCACTTCAAGAAAACAATCAAAATTGCACGGAGAGGACTGCTCACACGTATGTGCACACATAAGCAACCCTTTCAGTGCAATTTGTGGGCACAATCAAAATGCTCCCCACAGAAAGTGACTTAGTTGCAGAACCAAGAAGAACAATCCATGTAATAGTCCAAAAGTGTGTACTGTAGCTGATGCATGTTGGTAGTATGTGCTTGTGCATGAGACCACAGTAAATACCGGTGCCCGTGTTGTAGTGTGTATATACAGCTTGAAGTCAATATGCAAATCAACCATTATCACATCATGGTGTAGTACTGTAGGCATGAGCATGCAATGTGCCTCCTCTACTAGAACAATAAACTCTCATCCCCATGTTATCAACATATGACTTGAAACATGCTTCATGGTGCAGAAATTATGTACCACATAGTGTGCACGGATCTATGTGATTTTACTGAATTAAAATAACAGAGAATGAATTAACAATGAAACCTTTACAACGAAAAAATATTCAATTTATTATTTATTTTATTTGGGGGTTCTCCTGAAACCCCCCCCCGTTTCCCTATGCTTTTAAACCAACCAAAACCGCAAAATCACACACCAGAGGGATAGCTCCTATCCTGGACATCCTCACCATCATACTTCCAGCAGAGGCGTGGACGCCAGGTGTCCAGATTGGCATAAGATGTTGACCCAGACAGCATCAGCCTCCAGTGAGTTAACAAGGGAAGGAGATCAGATCTCCTCGAGATACCAACAAAAATCCTAGAAAAGCACCCCTCCATCAGCGACCTCACAAGTCAGTGCCGGGAAAGATGCCAAATGTGGGGCCTCCATGTTTAGCATCCACCAATGGGCGAACCTTTCCCAGTGTTCATTCAGATCTAAGTTCAGGCTAAACCCTGGAGAGAAGACAGAGGCAGAGCGCCACTCGTCACTTACGCCAAACCCAGCATCAATAAAACCAATGGCCCAGAGCTTCATATAAATTGAGAAAGCAGCAACAAGGTGCCTGCAGGGGATACATGTGAAAACCAAGAAGGCAATTATGAAAAACTATCAGAAAGACGAGCTGATAATGACTAACCCATAATCATGTTTTTTTTTACATTACATAAGTAAAAAAAAAAATACATGAAGACGAATTCCAAATTGAAAAAAAGGCTTTTATCTCATCAAACAGACTTTCCATGCATTTTCCTTTTAATGCAATGCCCTTAAAACAAATCCCATTAAGTAGACGGGTAGAGGGCAATTAACACACCCTCTAGCCAGCAGAAAACGTAAGGAGGGCATGCATTAACACCCAAAGGATACAGGCTGACTAAATGAACTGCTAGTTTTGGCCATCATGGTTGTCCTGGGGCTTGCCGAAAACACATACAATAAGGTCCATGTGGCAACATTAGACCTAGTGGAATTACACGAGCAAACGTAAGTCCAAGTTAGATAAGATCAACAAAGAACTCTATCCAGGGTCATTGATACCGTACAGGACTGAGGCTGAGGGTGCATTCTTGCCCCCTGACCCCTGCCTCTTTAACCTGTACGAATCTGATGTGGGAGACTTCCTGAAAGGTAAATTACTGGCTTCCCAAAGATAGACACCAGACACATAGCTTACCTCTTGTATGCAGATGATGTTTTGCTCTTTGATTTGACCCCATAGGTCTGCAGAGACTAATCACAGCATTCGCCGAATATGCAGCTGCAAACTCCCTAAAAATTAACATCTCCAAAACCAAGATACTGGAGTGAGCAAGTCTCTAGAGGCCGAGAGGAGTAATAACACCCAGTACAATTGAATTAAATAGCAGTAAATAGAAGGTCAAGATGGACAAATCCTGGTCTCCTCACACGTGATTCAAAAGTCGAAAACAGGGCTATTCGTTAAGCTTCAGACGAAGATAATGGTGTGCCTTCACTCCCTTAAAAGTCCCAGAATAAAGAACAGGCTGCAAGATCAACTATAATGAAGAGGCCTTAGCTTAGGGCCAGACCGATGAGAGATGATGGACTAATTGGGAAAGTGGGGAGTAGTGTGACATTACTCTTGTCACCTGGGTTTCGTTTTGCTTACGTGCTGCTAACAAGCCGAATGTCCAAGGTTGGGAAAGCATACCAACCTATCAGAGGGTCTGTGTATCAGCACGCTATGCAATGTTGCAAAGACCAACCCGCTGTCATTTTTCCGCTATAATCAGTATTATACGTATTTAGTTTGGGCGTGCCTAACAGATAAGGGGCAGACAATTATGTCATTAACACTTATACATACTATAGGTTCCCTTAACCAATTCCTCCCTTCAATAGGTTTTACAGTTTGCCACATAGGAGGACGTCATATCTAACGTTGAGGTATAAAACCTTTGTATAATCAAGTTTGAGTGCGTAGACTATAGTTTGTCAGATTGCCCTACTTTATTTTATGCTGATAATAAAGTAGTACTTTGCCATATTCTTGGAGTCTGTCTGGTAATTAGGGTCCGAGACCTTTATTGGTAATTCTATCTAGCACATGAGACGCTTCAAGGTGCTAGAGCACAACAATATACTGTCTACTTTTCACGCGTATACCTCGCAGTCCCCGAGACATGAAAAACGACTCTTCGGCATTTCGAATAATGCAAGTCACACCGTGCAATTGGCGGGTGGACACACCGTCTGATTGCCCGATTGGGTTTGTCTTTATTAAGCTGCCCCTGCTGGTTTAACACTTTTTCATTAGCATGTTTTAGCTATTACAATGTCGCATAAAATATCCACAATATATGGAATAACATTAAAAGGAAACATATCGAGGTGTGTACTATCCCTGCCTCTAATAATGTTGTTAATAATACAAACTATTTATATAGCACCCACCTTAACAGCAGCGATTCTTGGCATTCGATTACAGGTGTTATTACCCAACTGAACGGTACTCAATGTGTCAACCTCAGAATGATAAAGGGCTGAGTCAGCTCTGCTGGGATTCAAACACGTGACTGCAGGTTTCATACAGATGCCAGAGATATGTTGTGCTATCTTGCGGCCTAGATTACTGCTTATCAGTGCTGCTCTTGCGAAACATCATTCCGTGGCTCATATATCGGACCTAATTGCCTTTTAATGGCACACGTAGTTGTTTAGGAGTTGGTTTAATAAATGATGTAATAACGCTTTTATACTGTGCCAATCACCACTGTAGTAGTCTTATGGTGCCAGAACCTTGTCCAATAAATCAGTGTATTGTGTCCTCGCTCAAGGTAATCGGACCATAGTCTATGGAGGAGGGGGAGAGGAAAAGGGTCAAGAGAGGTGTATGGGGAAGCAAGAAGAGAAAAGCACACAGAACAAACAAATTGGGACCATTAAATAGGGTTGAGGTAAAGGGATTGTGATTATTGTGACAATGGTAGAATGATGAAAAGTTGGTGCCTTTAGACTGTGCACTGCATGCATTGTCCTTTTAATGGTTATTCTTCCCATGCATAGGTGGGATCGACTACCCCCAAGATTGAGCAGTAAGTTGGCTTGCTTCCAAGTTGAAAAGCGATGGATGGCACACTGTTTCTTCCTGCTCTGAATACCAGTGTACATGCCTTAGTACATGGCCACCACCTATGCCCCCCCCTGACAGAGGTGCCACCAAGGGTTGTCCAAGAAGGGGCCACGGCCACCCTTATAAAAACGCTGCCCCCCCCCCCCCCACTGGCCTGCCTGCCGGTTAGGTGTACGTTTTAGTGTGCCCCCCCAGTGACCTCATCAGGCCACCGTTATGAAAAATGTCTGGGGGCGGCACTGCCCCCTGTGACATTTGGAAACCTTTTCCATTGTAGTAATGATGGCAGGCTACATCAGGCTCGGTTTGCTGCTTCAGCATTTAACATCTGTGGTGACTGTAACCTAAAGATAACCATATAGTTTACAAACCATCTAACTTGCTGCATCAACACCATTCTCGAGTGGTTGGATATGAAGCACTCCATTCCTTCCGCAGGTGGCTGCGGCACTAAGAGGCAATTATTTCTGCAGTGCCCACAATACATGATCTCCTTATGTTATGTTGATTTATACCACACCCCACTGCCATTTGCATGGCTCCAGGCACTCATGGGTGCTATGTCTTTTGATTGCAAGCTGCATCCCATCTGTGCCCCTGACCAAGCCCATGGCGTCTTTCACCACTGTACAGAAATGAATAACCTGATCTACAGGCAAATGCATCATCCTAGCTAATTTCCTTGTGGGATTCTTACTGTGGCATAGAAGGTGCCAGTGTTACAGAAAATGGAAAACTAGCAGCCAGGGAGAAAGGTTGCGAACCTGTGCAGACCATGTCCTGCCACCAAAGAGAGGATGAGAGTGAGTGGGGAGAGCACAAAGCAAGAGGGAGGGGTAGTGGATGGAAAAGAGGGAGAGAAGGAAATAGGAAGAGGGGAGTGTTGTGGGGAGAGAGAAAGAGAAGGAAGGATGACCAACGGTGGCAATGGCAGACCAAGGCATCGAGTGGGCTAAGGACAGAAGAAAGACTGGAGTGATGAGCAGATGAACATCACTGTTGGTACAGACGACTGCCCATTTGCAAGCAATTCACAGCCACTGGAATTCCACCAATGTTCTCACACTTTTGTTTGATTATTTAGATTGCGATCTGGGCAGAACAATCTGCGCAGGTGGACAATATCTCGAAAGAACAAGGCAAGAAGAGAGCAGGAGGGTCAAAAAAGGAAGTTCATTAAAAAGGAATGTTTTCAACGGTTTCCAAAAAAAGGACCAATTCATGTAGGGAGCTAAAATGAGACAAGAGTGAGATCCAAGGCCGGGGGCCAAAAATAGAAAATCTAGAGTTGCCACTTGATTTACAGCTGGTGGGGATGGGGGTGACCAATACAAATGTATTTTGGCAACACAGTGATCTATTGGATCCATAGCAATGTATTATATCAATAATATACAGAGGGATCAAACAACACATGTATTTAAAGGACTATGCACAACATTTTGAAAGCTGTAATTTGCCAGACAGGCAACCAATGAAGAGAGCGGATAGAGCCTGAATTACAGGAGACTTTTGGGAGTTTGGGGATTAGTGGGATGGCTGAAAATGGCAGGCAGGTAAACAGTCCATTGACCCGATTAATAAAAGGTGCCTGGTACCCCAACATGATCATTGGCAGGAATAAAGGGCACCACACACTTTGGCAAACGCATCCCGAAATACAAAGCTTTTACTGCTTTGCTAATTTGGGGCACTGGGTCTACTGTCTCTCAGAAATCTCTAATCAAACTCCCACAGCATTAAGGTGCCCTGCACCCCTGCTTGCACACTGCCCCTCTGGACCAAATTCTCTCCTCTCTCTTCCCCAGACTTCCTAAAATTGATTGCCTACCTCAATCCTAATTCCTACTCTGACAATATCATCCCGGCTTCCATCATTAAATGATAGATTGCCCGGCAGTCAACGCACGCCTAAGCATCATTAATGTTTCCCTCGCAGAAGGATAATTCCTGGACACACTCAAGACTAGTCTCATGCGACCTCTTCTTTGGAAAAAAACAACCCTAGACCCAGACGGCCCCGCCAACGTCTGGCCCATTACAAACCTCCTGTCCATTGGCAAAATCTTGGAAAAAGAAGTCTCTACACCTCCTGAATGACCATCAGTCAGGGTTCCGCCCCAAGTGCAGAATCGAGGCAGCCGGTAGTGGATGATGCCATCCAAATTATGGATAAGGGCAACTCATGCCACTCGTGCAACTCATGCCACCTCATCCTTCTTGACCTCTCACTGCATTCTATGCTGCATTCTACACTGTTGACCGTTGACCATCACATCCTCCTCTCCTTGCCAAGAGAATGGGATTCTCTGGCACTGTCCTGAATTGGTTTACCTCCTACCTCTTTAGCCGGCCCCCTATTTGCATTCTAACTGAGTCTCAGTCTCCTTCTGACTCCTCCATGGAGCTTCTGGGCACGTTCCTCTACCAATACGTGGATGATACTCAGTTTCACATGGGAGTAAATAACCCAAAGGATACAAGTCATCTCTGTGATTACCTAGCCATCATCCAGTCCTGGCAGTCAACTGTCTACCTCAAGGTTAACCAATCCAAGACTGAATTTGTCCTCATAGGTCCCCCCGCTAAACAACTTGCCCAAAAATGGCTCAATGGTATGCACCTGAAAGGATTTGATCCACAACTCTCAGACTCAAAAAAATCCTTAGGCTTCACCATTGACAGCAGCTTGTCCTCCCAAATGCCTTGGCTACAAACTTCCATCCTTCACAAAATTAAACCCTTCATCCTTCCACAGGACTTAATGGACCATAGAGTAGGCCCTTGTGATTTCACACATTCATGGGGAAATGTCCTCCTGACAGGGCTCTGAGCTGCTCACTTGGGTCCCCTAAAAGCAGTCCATCACGCTGTAGCACGTATTAGGGTTGCATAGAAATCTGGCCAAATCACCCCCGTCCTACGCCAACTACATTGGCTTTCTCTCCAAGCCAGGATATTGTTCAAGACTGCATGTATCATGTACAAAGCAGTCATGAGTAGCACACCAGCGTGCCTGGTGGCTAAGCTCCACATATCTGGTGGCACACGCTCTTTGCGCAGCAAATCAACCAACAGGCTTTAATCACAACTCATCTGCAAAGAGAGGGCACACAAACAATCCTTCTCTTGTGAGCTCCATCCTGGTATGATCCAAGTATCAGCTTGGAATGCCCCCACAATTCTCCAATCTTGCAAATCTCTTAAAACGGCTTTTTCAACATCTGATCAAGGGCTAATCCCAATAGATGCACATACCGATGGACAGACCTCATTACTGCGCTACCGTTAAAAGATACCAGCCCAAATGCTGGCTACACACAATCTTGTAGAGTGCACCACTGCTCTCGACCCAAGTCCGCATTTTAATCAAAATATATAAAAAATGGCAGTTGGCATCAGACATCCCAGCATGCAACAAAGTTTTCAAAAGATAAGAGCAGTTATTGGTTTTGGAAACATGTTGGCATAAGATGCATTTTCCCAACTCATCAACCAGAACAGCTTGAGATCAAATAAACCATTGGAGGTTGCAGGTTCAAGCCACCACAGTGACTTCTCACCATTTCCCACTCATTCTATAAAATTTGCTATGATTTTTTGGCAGCACAGAACATGTCAATTATTTATGGACTTTTATTGAGGATTTTGATTCATAAGGTGCCTGTCGTCCAACACCCCATCTCCCTTCACAATGCTGAGCCAACTTTGCACATGCAGCTCTTTCACTTGAACGCCCACTGTCTAAAGCAGAGGTATTGAAACTGGAGGTGTGGGTAGAGAGAAGCCCTTGGCAGATGCAGCTTGTCCATAATGGGCGAGGGGGCATCAACCCATTGGCCCCCTCCCCCTTTATTTTTATTTATTTCCCTCAGCTGCTTTTTCCAGCTGAGGGAGTGCTCCTGGGCTGGCTGAACTGTCAAAGAGAAAAACAGTTTCCCTTTGACAGATCAGTTCCCCAGGTGCATATGCTCAATGAGCCATGCAAGGCTGGGGCACATTGCTTCGCCAGCCTTGCATAGCTCATTGGAAATATTGGCTGGGGAACTGCATGTCTGTATGTGCAAGGGGAAGATCCGCGCCTCCTCCCACATACAAACAAAGCAGGCTGGAACAGGGAATTTCAGCACCCACACACAGGCCCCTGCATGCATGTGCAGGAACCAGGAAGCTTTTGCTTTCCAATTCCTTTTATGATGCAGGAGCTGGAGCGCTGGGGAGGAAACTTCAGGACCAGGGCAGACGGTAAGTGTATGGATGCGTGTATGCTTGTGCTACGAGTGAGTGTATGATGATGGGTGCTCGCATGAACATGTGTGTGTGTGTGTGTGTGTTTGTGTTAGTGTGTGTGTGTGTGTGAGAATGTGTGTGTGAATGTGTGTGAGTATGTCGGTCTGTGTAGCCGATCTTGGCGAGTGGGTGTCGGGGTGTTGTACAGCAAAGGCATTTTGCAAAATCCCCTACCCACCTGCCAAAATCAGCTCTCCTTCTGAGGCGCTGTGAAGCCCAGGGGACAGGGATGGTATTCTTTTACTGCCCATCTATCATAGATGGCCAGTAAGAAAATACCATTCTTTCCCCCTGGGTCGCCAGCACGTTGCATATACACATAATCACTTTAATTGTGTGAATGTGTTAGGCGCTGAGAGGACCAGGGGACAGGGATGATATCTTTTTAATGGACATCTATTATAGATGTCCAGTAAAAAAATATCATGCCTGCCCCCTGAGTCCCCCCCAGTTCCAATTGCAAACCGTTTGGATTTGTACCCAATGTTTTTTTTAAAGTATGCTCTAAAATGCAACATTTTAACCCATTATTTTACTAAAGAATCCCATAGGGAGAACCTCTCCCCCCCGAACCCCACTTGATTGACTCTGGGTCCCTCACAACACTAGGTTTCTATGGAATATCTGGAAAAAATACTTAGGCTCTTCCACTTAAAAAATTCACCATCCGTCACTGGCCCTGGCACTGTGCTGGGAGCGAGGGGGGGGCGAGCCCAAGGACGGTGGTGCGAGAAGAATGGGGGGGGCATGGTACAGTGGTGGGAGCACAGGGGGAGAGTCCACGGACATTTGTGGAAATAGGGTGCAGAGTTTCCAGGGTCTGTGGGGAGAGCCCAGGGACTGGGCTAGTAGTGGGATGAGGGAACCCAGAGACTGATGGGAGGTGGGGGAGCCCAGGGACTATACTAGGAGTGATGGCGCGCCACATTTCATAGCCATTTGGCATTTTTGGGAGGGGGGCCGGCCTGCCCACATTTTGCTCAGGGGGGGCCCAGGGCAAGTTTGAAGACCAATGGTCTAAAGCGAGGCAGAGAACACCACCTCTTAAAACCCAAAGGATGTGTTGTCAGCACACCCTCTGTACACGCTGCTCACCTGACCAGGAAACAAAGGGTTTGAGAAAAACAAGCCTTTGCCCAGTTGGCACTGACAGGAACCAACAAAGAGCAGGCAGCTGAAATGCCACGTACCATTTATGTGTGTGCGCAGCCAGAGGTGCCCGGCTAAGTAAACACATTTACTGATGTGTGTGCAGTCAGAACCAGTTCCCCTTTCGTGTGATGAAGCCGTGAAACTTTTGTGGCTGTGTGTCACGGAAAATCTTCCCCCGAGTTCCATCGTGCTAACCTTCAATTTAGGAGAAAGGGCATGAATTCGCCAGCTTCCCAGTCCCCCTCCTGCTTAGAGAGGATTTTATAAGCATCGCTGAAAGATGAGATGCAGCTTCCCTGCTCCGAGAATCAAGGGCTTGACGTCCTCTTACAAAATGGCCTTTTTCCTAATCAGTGAATATAGTCCCCAACCTTTACTTTCTGCACATTCTTGAGTGTATTAGCGCACAGCAGAGTGGTGTGACACGGATAAAGGGATTAGGGCTGATTTCACTTAACTCTTTCCTAAGCAGTAGAGTGCAACTGCCTTTTTTTTTGCAATCAATAACCATGCAAGTAATTCATCCTATGCCATGGCAGGGCTTTGCCCATACAGCGCCCTGGCGAAAATATTTGGTGTTCCTTCCCTTTACCACCCCTGTAGACCCTGAGCAGGAAAATACATCTCCACACCCATAGACACCTATATGAAACATTTAATAGCAACATGACAAGCCAGGTTTGGTCTGCCTTTGCCTCGATATGCTGCATTTTATGCACACAAAAAAGCCTGCAAGGCTCAACTTAAACACAACAAGCAAGAAACATGAATTAAAACTGGATCAAAAAGTCAAGTTGTTCACAAAGTGCACTTAGGTAAATGGTTGTCTTTCATAAAATGCCTTCTGCAGGAGTATGGCCAGGGAAAGAATACGTATGTATATTCTGTATGGAATAGCAAAGATTTGTTGTGGAAGCAGGTTTAAGGATTTCTCCATGTGTGTTCCATGTTTAATTGAAGTGTGAATGTGGCACATTGCAATTGTGATGGAGCATGACAAGGGTGGCTGTGTATAATCTACAATTTGTATAGTTTACGCGATTGTCAAGTATGTATATGGTAGCAGCTGGACACTGTGGCAGCCAATTGACCCATTGCAGCCTTCTGGTAATTAGACTCTGGTCTCACTCTTTTCATCTGAAGGCAGGGTGCCCTGGTATACATTCCAGCTATTTCCAAATGGCTTCTTCTGAATCCAGTTGCTTGTGGATGGGCGTCTATACATCTCCATCGCCATCAAGATCGATCTGGGGGGGAGGGGTGTTATTATATTGGGTGAAATCCATTGATAAAACACATATGCTACAACTAGATCCAGTAGAAACGAGTTCTTACCTGTCAATTAGAAGGTTCATTAGCTTGAGTTACTCTCAGCTGACAACAAACAACTTGGGAACATCTACCTGTGCCATAGGCAGCCTCAGGTGGCTTGGGGTTTATACTGGAAGACAGTTGTCTTGTTGGAAATCCCACTTTACAGTCGCTAAATAGTTTCTTACTGGATCCAGTTCTTGACAGCGGTTACTATACATTTCCTAAACCAGTTTGAAGAAAGTTTTAATGGTGATTTTTGTCCATCCTCCAGCACTTCGCGGCACGCCCTCTCCCTGACTGAAGATGTGCCGAAAACACCATGCAAGTTCCACTCCTTCCACCTCTAAACACCATCACACTTTCCCTCAATTTTGCTGGCCCATTCTCCTTCTGGCATTCTCCTTCCCCAACTCCACCCTTCAATCACTACCCTTTCCCCTCCCTTCTTATCGCCCCTTGTTGCCTCACACCTCATAGACCCTCTTTTAAATGCTTATAACAGAGCCAAAAGTATTGGATTTGCCAATGCTGGTTTAGCTTTTATACAGTACTTCTTAAGGTCGACTCTGTTGAATGCACTGACATTAACGTGGACTGAGATGCAGAGAGACTATGTGATATGACCTGGATGACACGAGTTTGGCAAAGTGGTGTATCCCGTTCTCTTGGTTTCAAATACCTGTGCTTACAACAGTGTGATAACCATCTGACTCTATATAGCAAGAAAACTTACCTAGCTTGTCCCCCAAGTGTTTGTGACCTGGGTAAGAATTATTGGCAGAATTGGTGTTCATTATCGGGACAGGAGTTGCAGCAGATCTTTCAGAGACCGATCCCCCTTGTGGCCTTTCCACTCATAAAACGGTGTAGTCTTTGTTTGACATCTCTGTAAAAGTACTGTGGCTCATGAGTGAAACAGACCAAAAATATGAAGTGATTGTTTCTAGGATACCTTCATATATTTTGTCCAAAGTCTCATAATGAACAAGATGGATTGGTTAGGGCGTACTTATGTCTCCACAAGAGTATTTGAGATGTTTTGGGTGGAAACAGACATCAGTGAATACTGCAGCCTCTCCTCTTGTCAAGGAGAAATATATAAATAATAGAGTCCCACCACTACATATGCCAATTGAATAAGATTTGATTGGTTATGGGGCCTGGCCTGTGCACATGGTGCTTGTTTAATCGGGCTTAGGAAGGGTGTGTCTGCGCGTGTGCGTGTATGTGTTTCTACCCCCTCACATCAATCTGCTGTAACAGATTCATTCAATTTCTTCTTCTTGTCTCTCTGAAAGGTGCTCTCCTCTTCTCTATGCATCATTGTTCTGCTCCTTCTGTCATCTATCTCAGGTTGCACCATTTCTTCACCGTCTTCACTTGCCTAGTTCTTCTGCCCTCCATCATGCACCTTGTACTCTTCTTCTTCCCTTCTATCGTAACCCTCAGCCTCACCTCATTCGAACATCTGCCTCATGCTCTCCACATCCCATTTCCCTCCTCCTCCCATTCATCCGCACCCCTAAAACAGAACGCTCTATTCTCCCAGCATCTCCAACCTCATCTACCCCCCTCGCCTGCTGCACCTCCCATCACTCTTTCACTTTTCCTCTGGAATGCACAATCACTTTGAAACAAGTCTTCCTACAACACTGACCCTTCCACTCTTATCACCCTCAACAGTCAGTTCAGGCAATCACAGACACCTCGATTTCCCCTCATGACTCTGCTACACTAGAACCTCTACACACTGACTCTGCTACCTGCTCCCTTTCTTCCCAACCTGTTGGGAAAGGTGGAGGTGTGGGGTTCCTCGCCAATAATACCCTCAACACTGACCCCCTACATCCCATCAGACTTCATCTGTCCCTCTTTTGGATAGGTCAATACTACTCAACTTCTTTCTTTTTTGCTTCTCAGTATTGTGACAAATCGAGATGATTTGCCCCTTTTCCCCAAGGGGGAGCCATCCCCTTTGAGGCTAGAGATGTGAGACCCGCTCCAATAGAAACTCCATAGTTGGTGGCATGAAAGCTATGAGAATTGCATAAACCGGTCAAAGTGATGGAAAGAGCAAAATAGCCTAGATTACAAGATACTAAAGAAAATTAGCATTAAAAATTAAAGGTACACTTGCAGGGAGATGGATAACTTTATGTGAGAGGAAGCAAAAGGGGACAGCTCTTAAATAACTGAGAATAAGAAGTATAATCTGACACAAGGATAGCTAGAAACGAGAAACCAAAGAGTAAGCACAGTAGAGAGAATACAGGGTGGAGGTGTTACGTTCTTTGCCAAAACATGAATAGAAGACAGAGGGCTCAGAAAGAGTAAAATGCTCAGAGGAAGAACCACAAGCTAATATCGGCAGACGACTATTAAAGAGATCCCTCAGAACACAGACATCTTTATCAAGTATGAAACATTAACCCCTTGATACTCTTACAGGAGTTAGAGGAATTTATCATTAAGGCGAGGAAGATTAAAAAGGAGATCACCTTTGTGAGCTGGTATCTGGAAGGTTACCTTGATATAGTTGATTAAAAGGTAAACCAAGCACACCCTAAAGAGAAGCCGAAGAGATACTGACAGCCAAAGGGAGGCAAGGAAGAAGACATTCCTTTGGCCCATTTTGTTCAGTTGTTATACTTAGTAGTAGGGCCAGGTAGATTTAGGTTTTCGACTGTGGACATTTTTGTTTTGACATTTTGATGAGCAACGAGCACCTACCTTAGTTAGATTTGATAGGCAGGGACTACCTCTATAACAATAGGGCAAAATAAGCTTTCTCTTTATTATTTAAATAAAAGTCGGAGAAATGTCTGTGTCTGACTCCTCCTTTCTGACCCACCACAGTAGGTAGAGCTATGTATTTGCACAATTCCAATGTGCAGATCACTTTGATAACTTTAATGGGAATTTCCTGTGTAAAAATAGTTCAGATTTGAAAATGTTTTAGTGGGTTTATGCAACTCCTCCCTCCAAATCCTTTCACTGTTCTGACTCTCTATCAGCTCCCTTCTCATCTCAACTCCTTCCCCGATTTGAACTTTCTCCTTGAGTCACTTCCAACCAACCTCCCAATTGTCAAGCTCAGCGACTTTAACCTTACCAAGCACTCTGTAAAAACCTGCCTTGAACTTAACTCCCTCCACCTCTTCTACAACCAACCTACCCAATCTGGTGGGAACTGTCTTGACCATGTCTTTCTCTCTAATTCACTCTCCTCCTCGAACCTCCCCATTGACCCCTCTCCCTTTGATCTCTCCATTTTAAACCTCAACAGCTCGGTTCCTCTACTCCTCCTCTGCCCCTCTACTATGACGAAGAGGAATTTAGGGCAGGATCACTCTTGTCCGTTACCTTGATTATGTGAGGACCCCATCATGCCTCTCTCTCCTATTCATGTCTCTCATTGACCTTGCTTTTTGCTGACTTATCCATGCACTTAGGATTCTAGTTCCATCATTGCTTCATTATCTGAAAGCACTAATGTGCTTCGGTCCTTTTACCCAATTTTTATATTTTGATTTCAGTGTTTTTTATTTGCAACAACACATTCTTGCTAGGTAGATCTACTATTACCTAGATTTCATATTGATTTTAGAAGTTTGGGCATTATTTTTCTTCATTTCGTAATCAAAAACATGTGTATGAGGTTTCACCATTTATTTGACTAATCCAAACTCAAGGAATATGTGATCAAGAAAAAATGTAAAATATCAGTTGTACTTAAAACTGAAGATATTTGATTAAATGCTTCACAACCTAAAAATGTTTCCGCCTGAGATTCTGTTCCTTGAAGCATTTATCATAAGTTGATCCCGCAATGGGCAATTGATGATTCCATTATTGGTAATTCAAAAGTTAGTAATAAGCAGCAATGATCACTTACTTCTTTTTTCTTAATTTGCAAAAAAATGCACCAGTCAAAGATCTCAGAAGTGCAACACATAATTATTACAGATGATTACCCCCTTTTCAGGTAAAGTGACTTTGAAGATCTCCCAGAATATTTGCCTTTAGCTTCCTCATATTCCAGAATTCCATAATAATTATACCAAAAATAACATCTTTGATCGCATTTCCCACTCAGATAACCTCTTACAATAGCCTCCTTGCCTGAATTTACTGGCTAACCTTGATCTAAATTGCTAAAAGCTGAACAGCAACAATTTAAGCCCCTGCTTTTAGCAGCCAATCAGTGTCAGCAATATTATACCAATCATAAAACAGGTGTGCTAGTGTCTCAATTAGCTTATTTCTTGCTAAGATTTTAGGATTCCAATATAAATTAAACATCAGAAGATTATTTAGTCCATTATGAACATCCCAAATGAGACTCACAGCTATAACATAATTTGATGTCACCTCCCACTGTTGGATCTTCGCTCCCAATAAGTTGTTAACCACAATAATAAAACCACTCATAGGGTGCCCTTTCATTACTTTACTAGCTAGCCTTAGATATATGGAACATCCATCCCAATGTAGATTCTCCAGAAGACAAACCTCCTGTAACATCAATATAGTATAATTATTTATTCGATGGAAGAAAACATTTCTATTTAAAAAACAGGAGCAGCCTCTGGAGTGCCAAGAAAAAAATAATAATGCAGCCTTTACTAAAGTCAACATTGGTCTCCTGTAATATTAGCTTTTTCTCTCTCTCCATGCATTAGTATTGTACACTTCAAGGCATGCCTCTGATTGTCTAACGTTTTACAGAGCTATCATGTTGTGGAAATCGATATAATATTGTGACCCCAATCGCATTGTTTAAATGTATGTTGGCCTACGCCAAGCTGTCTAAAGAATATTGTGAAGATAGGTTCCGCGGCAAGGTCTTGACCTTAATGTATCGTGTAAGCTGCCATCTTGGATCTAGCCGCCATTTTAGGTATTCTTGCAGTGTGAAAGTCACCCCGAATCACAAAATGGAGGCCGAATGACATTGCGAGTAAGACTTCGGCCATGGTGACCTCCGCACACGTGAATGAATAATATGTCCGCAGGCTACTTGTTAGGGTCATGAACTAAGACCCTGTCCTCTGTTTAACCTAGGTGTAAATATGTAACTGTATCAGCGGAACCGATCTAATATATGGAGATTGTATGTTCGACCTGGCTACGAACCCTAGCCATGGTTCCAGAAATGGTTAACTTGTAGGAGGGCTGGCCAATGCAGTACTAAATGTATAAAAACCCAAGCATCCCGATGATCGGTCTCTCCCACTTTCAGTGCGAACCTAACGTTGAAGGTTCGTGTGTTAGTCAGAGGGCCGAATAGCTATTCGTATGTCAATTGACCTTGATAACTTGGTAACTTTGTAACTTTGAAATAAAGCGCTTTATATGGTCCTTTGTAACCTGTGTTGGTGTGTTTCCATTTGGGCTTCCCGGCCTCATGTCAATTTCTCTGTTTCCACAGTTGGCGCCCGAATAGGGACCCTCAAGATTGATGCCGGATCATTGAAGGTTGACGCAGACTATCGAATCGGGATCGGACGGTATGATTCTGCGGGCCCGACCGATCGAGACGCGATACCTCGGCAGCGCTGCACGATCCGATCCTTGGGCGATAGTCGTGCGGTCTGACACGGCATCTTGACGAGGGTCCAAATCCGAGGCGGGCAGATTTGCCGAAACCACTGAACACAGGTAAAATTTGTTAGTTGAAGTCCTTTGAAAACCGTACGGTCCTCCTTAGGTTTGGTCAGGTGTAGTCGTGACCCGGCTCTTAATTTAACCCTGACAATTTGAATTTGGCGTATTGTATCTGCAGACACAATTATTGGACCAGGTAACACCAATTCTTTGAGAAATGCCTGGGAAATTGTCTAGCTGTTTTAGGGCTCTATTCCGCAGCGATCGACAATCTTTGGAATTTAGCCGTCCGGCACCACAGGAGGGGTCGCCGGCGTGTACTATGTACTGTAAGTATGGCATTGGTAGTATTGTATTTAATGACATTTGGCACAGACAGACCAGAAATGCCTCCGAATTTCAGTGGCCAATCAATGGTAGTTTTGAGATCCCCCGTATTGAATACTTAGAGTCGATTTTGCTTAAGAAGAAGGCTAGGCCAGCAGCCTTTGATGTGTTACAAAATTGGAAAAAGGAAGCATTACAGCAGCTTAAAAGTAGGGATAAACATGCACAACGTCATAAAACGAATGCCGAAAAGGCATTGTTATATGACAAGGAAAAACGATTAGATGAAACCCAGAAAATGGACAGAGCTTTTTCGCTCGGAGTCCAGAAAATTTACCCTTCTAAAGATTTCCATGTTTCCGAGGAGTTTATTGAGAAAATATTAAACGAACGGAGGCCTGATTCTTCAGCGCCACCTCTGTATGCTCCTGTTGTGGGCGCTCTTCCCATTCCTGCTATTGCTCCTATCGTTATTCCTACTCCTCTTACACAGCCTACTACCCCTAGTTCCTTAGTTGTCGCTCCTCCGTCTATTTCGTCTGCTACTTTACCTCTTTCCCCTGCACCCATGTTAGGTTCACCTACACTTTCGATTTCGGGGAGTCCTGTGTTTATTAAATCAGATCCTGGTGCAGGGTCGGGGATAGTGACTCGTAGTACTGTTCCTGCGGGCAGGAAACAGGAACTATTTGCTTGGGCTAAACATTGCATGGAAAAAGGTGATCAAACTGAGGTATTTTCAACATTATCTAATTTGCACGATTTTCCCGAGAAAAACGTTTTTATTGAAGGACTGGGGATTCATTTAGGTGTAATGTGGGGTAGATTGCAGACTTCGGATCTCCCACAAGGGGTGAGAGATCTGAACGCTTTGGCACTCTCAAGGGATACCGAACAGAAAGTATATGGACATGTTGATAGATTGTTTGAGTTTAGACAGGATTTTGAAAGATTACAAAATGAGGATGATGAGGACGATAGGATATATATGCAGAAACGGTTCCTTTCGTGCCGAAGATCAGCACCCGAGGAAGTACGGATCTGTACTAGAGATGCGGTTCGATGGATCTCGGATTCATCAATACCGCCGGATGAGGTATACGATACATATAGTCAATATACGGTAGAAATGCAAAGGAAGGTAATTCAAGTGATGGTACAGCACTTGCAGGAAGAATGTATAAGAAAGAAGGTTGGTTGCCCCACAGAGTTATTAGGTATTTGTAAAAGAGCTTTTTCGCCTGACACTTCCACAGCTGCTTTAGCGCTTGATTTGGCCTTATTACTCAGAAAGCGGTCGGAGGTCCCTATATCTCAGTTGCCTATGAGAGAGGTCCCTCCGACCCTTGTCCCAAAAGTAGAAATCCCCGCCAACGCGGCGACTGGTGCTCCCGCGGTGGATATCCCAGCACATTACGTATCACAGTTTGTTCACGTCCCGTTCTCTCGACAGGAAGTGAACACGATCAGACAATCAGTCCCTGATATTAGGAAGAACCCGACAGGGTTTTATAAAGAAATAGAATCCGTTTTGCAGTCTTCCGTGTTCACCTTAAGTGACATGGATTTATTGTTTCCAGTGCTTTTACCTGTTGATGTATGGAAGCAGGTACGGACGGTAGATGATGTGCCGGGGTTAGGGGATACATGGGTAAATCTAACTAGAATAGATGGGGAACGACCAGCTGGTGAGAAACCACCCCAGGTAATACTCACTTTACCTGATAGAATAGTTGCCAAATTGAAAACTATAATTCCAGAAAAAAGGATTATTTGGGACAAGCTTACGGCCTGTGTCCAAGGAAAAACTGAAGGTACCACTGAATTCTTTAATAGGTTTGAACAGGTGTTCTCCGACTTCAGTGGACAGGATTTGGGTACAGAGTCGGGGAAGAGGTTGTTTGTGGACAAATTTGTGCGTGGATTGTTGCCCGACATCCAGTCACAAATTATGTCCTCAGAGAGCGCTTGGCAGGCAAAATCTCAGTCAGAGGTTTTGCATATGGCTCAGTATTATGAAAATCGGGTTAATAACGAGAAAGAGAAAATCGAAAAAAGAAGGGGTGACCTAAAGACTAAGGTATTGTTGCAGCAAATTGTCAGGCACCCCAGAGGAGGTACGACACAAACTAGAGGTCAGTACATTCCAAGAGGAAATACTCCTCTAAATTCTATTAATATTAATCAGTGTGCTTATTGCCGCCAGGAAGGTCACTGGCGAGCACAGTGCCCTGCCCTCCGTCAGAGGTCAGGAGGCACATTCGGAGGTATGGGTAGGCGACCACGGGGCCGCCCTGGAGCAGGGGGTCCTGATAGAGGTCAGCTTCTACGAGATCCCCAGCAACCTTTTTCACAGGAAAATCAGACTTCGAGTATGGACTCAAGAAATATATTTGATCACCCTTCCGCCGTCTATCTTTCTGAGGAACTTCCCTTTGATGAAGTTCTGCCTTACTAGGATTGCCCGAAGCAGCGTTTGGAACCTTTACCTATTCCCGTTATTCAGAAGGGTCCCTATGTTGAATTATTGGTGGGGAATAGGAAACATCAGTTCTTGATCGACACTGGAGCGCAGAAGTGCTCCATTGACCATTCTCGGGTTCCAAACATTCCCCTGTCAGGGCAAACAAACGTTTCTATAGGGTTCTCTGGTATACCAACTGTTTGTCCGGTCTCTGCGCCGGTATCCGTTTCTTTGGGCCCTTTTACAGACCAGTGCCCTTTTCTTCTTACTTCAAACTGTGGAGAAAACTTGCTGGGGTTGAATTTGTTGAAGAAACTGAATGCAGTGATCCATTGTACCCCTGACGGAATAAGATTGACAGTTTCACCACAGCAACCTTTTAACTCCCAGTACTTGACCCGACCTCTCCCTCCCGAGTTCGGTATTGTCCCAGAATGTTTGTGGGCAATAGACGACAATGATGTCGGAATATTGCACGTTGAGCCCGTTAAGATAGTATTGAAACATGGGGTTAAACTGCCGCGCATTCCGCAATATAAAATTTCAGTTGAGGGCGAGCGCGCTTTGAAATGCATTGTCTCCGATTTTGTACATCGTGGAGTGATCGAAGAGATTACAGGTAGCTTATGTAATAGTCCGATCCTACCGGTATATAAGAAAGGCGACAATGCAATTCCGTACCGGTTTATAATAGATCTTCGTGCTATTAACCGGGTAGTGGCCCCACAATTTCCAATAGTGCCAGATGTAACAACAATCTTAACAATGATCCCTGCTACGGCTACGCACTTCAGTGTCGTAGATTTGAAAAATGCCTTCTTTAGTATTCCGATACACAAGGAGAGCAGGTATTTGTTTGCGTTCACCTTGGGGGGACGCTCATTTACATTCACAAGAGCACCTCAAGGGTACACTGAAAGTCCTAGTATATATAGTAGAGCCTTAAAAGAGCAGCTCGACACCCTTGAACTGCCACCTACTTGCACGCTGCTTCAATATGTAGACGATTTGCTCTTAGCTGCAGACTCTGAGAAAGCTTGTAAAGAAGGCACTATATTGTTGCTTGTTCATTTAGCTGAACATGGTCACAAAGCTTCACTTAAGAAATTTCAATATTGTTGCCAGGAGGTTGCCTATTTAGGCTACCTCCTGTCAAAGGAGGGGAGAAGATTGACACCTGAACGAATAAAACACATTTCTGGCATGTCTGTCCCAAAAACACAGAAGGAAGTCAGAGCCCTGATAGGGATGGCGTCCTACTGTAGACTGTGGATCCCGAATTTTGCCCTAGTGGTAAAACCGATGTTGGCTTTGACGAGGAAGGGCATTTCTTTGCCACTGCCATGGGAATCGGAACATCAACGATCATTTGAGCTTCTCAAAGCCGCGCTGTGTTCAGCACCGGTTCTGGGTACACCAAATTACGATAAGGCCTTTGTGTTGTTTGTGCATGAATGTAATGGATGTGCTTTGTCTGTGTTAACGCAGGAACATGGAGGGAAGAATAGGCCGTGCGGCTATTATTCCTCCGCCCTTGATCCTGTCGCATGCGCTTTGCCGCGATGTCTGCGCGCTGTTGCTGCTGCTGCTGCGTCTGTAAAACAGAGTGAGGGGATGGTCCTAGGCCACGATTTGATTCTGATGGTACCTCACTCTGTTGATATTCTATTGAATAAACCTCAAACACAACACCTTACTTCTGCCCGGTTGACCAGGTATGAATTAGTTCTATTTGCTCCTCATATCCAAATTAAAAGGTGTTGTGTTCTCAATCCGGCTGAACTTTTGCCTCTCCCGCAAACTTCTGCTTGCGGCGATGATGGATCACATGACTGCCTGTACGCCACCGAACAAGAAACAAAGGGCAGAATAGACCTCTCAGATACTCCTTTGGAGAATGCGGAAGGGGAGCTGTTTTGTGATGGCTCCTGCTTTAAACTTCCGAATGGCACATCTACAGCTGCTTATGCAGTTACTACTTTGAACAAGATCGTAGAAACTAAAAGGATTCCGTATAACTCTGCGCAGGCCGCAGAGATTATAGCGTTGACTCGTGCTTGTGAGCTCTCCCAAGGGCATAGAGTTAATATTTATACGGATAGTCAGTACGCCTTTGGGGTGGCTCACAACTTCGGAAAATTGTGGTCGGAAAGAGGGTTTCTGACCTCACATGGGACCAAGATTCAGCATGGTCCCTTAATAGTACAGTTACTTTCAGCACTCTCACTCCCTAAACAACTAGCGATTATGAAATGTGCAGCTCATCGTAAGGTCATAGATGATGTGGGCAAAGGAAATGCTTTTGCAGACTCGATAGCTAGACAAACAGCTACAGACCTTAGCACAGACATGTATACCTCAAGGGAAGTGAGAGATGGTTGTATAATAGATGAAGGCATTGGGTCTGTGCGAGATATTCAGACTGATGCCTCTGTTGATGAATCTAGGAAATGGGCTGAAGGCATGGGGAAATTGGATGACGAAGGGTGTTGGGTGGACGCATCTGACGGGAAATGGTTGCTTCCTGATTCTTATGTATTAGCAATGGTCACAATGGCACACGGTCCAACACATGTGTGTGCCCAGCAAATTGCGAAGATATTACAGCAGGTTTGGGTGAATGATAAAATTTTGGAAACTGCAAAAAGATACGTTAGTAATTGTATGATTTGCCTACAACACAATGTGGGTAAAGGGACAGTGACTCCAAGGGGAAGTTTCGGGCCCCCCTCTGTCCCCTTTGAAACCATTCACCTTGATTTCATTGAAATGGAACGTTGTAATAACTTGAAATATGTTCTTGTCATCATTTGTGCTTTTAGCAAGTGGGTCGAGGCTTTCCCTGCCAAAGATGCTACCGCCATGACCACCGCAAAGATCTTGGTGAAAGAATATTTTCCTCGATTTGGGCTCCCGAGGATAATCTGGTCGGATAACGGCCCACATTTCATCGCAGCTGTAATATTGCAAATATGTGTTGCCTTAGGGATTGAGAAACGTTTTCATTCAGCTAGGCACCCTCAAAGTGCGGGGTTGGTAGAAAGACACAACGGTATTTTGAAAAACAAACTTGCAAAAACATGTGCTGAGACTAAATTAAAATGGCCAGATGCTTTACCTATTGTATTGTTAGCTATGCGCACCACGCCCCAGACTAGAACTGGGCTTGCTCCATTTGAGGTAGTGATGGGAAGGCCTGCTAATATTTGGGGCCTCCCTAAACCTAAAGCCCTGAGGGATGTGGAGAATGTATTGCTTGTAGATTATTGTAATCAATTGACTAAAAACCTGTATTTCATCTACCACCAGGTGAAGGCCGCTTTACCTGTACGGTTTACGGGCCCAGGACACGATATATTGCCCGGCAGCTGGATCCTGGTAAAGGCCTACGAAAGGTCTTCCTGTCTCGCGCCTCGCTGGCGGGGACCCTACCAGGTTTTATTGGTCACCAGGACGGCAGTGCGGGTGGCAGGAAAGAAGAACTGGATACATGCAACACACATCAAGAAGATCCCTCACCCGACGCCACAAGTTACAGAAGAAACAGAACCCCTTGCTGATGCTGCACTTTCTGATCTCGGAGTAGCAAGCAGCGTTGTGAGTGCGTCGGAGAAGTTCTCTGAGCCTGAGGAGCTCGGGGAGCCGTCCATTTTGTCTCCGCACTCCCTTGATCAATCACTTCCGGAAACTCTGGTTTCAAGTTCTGCGACTTCCGTCGCCACCGACGTGACGCTCCCCTCAGGGAGCGACGATACTTTGCTTTTGGATTCGGAAAACTTGGGTACCATCAGGTACAACCTTCGAGCACGAAAATAAAATCGTTGCACGAGTATCGTGCATCTGGAAGAAAAAGGAGTGATTGGAATACTATTGTCTTTCCCTTTTTTGGAACACAGAAAAGGAGGGTTCTGTTGGCTAGGGTTGGGAAGGACTAAGAAGTCGCGCGGCCGAAGTGCCGCCAGCAACGAACATTGGGGCCGTCGATCGGGACAACCATGATGCCTGCCGCCTTCACCGCTGCTCCTCGTATTGAACTATTAGATAAGGAGGTGACCAGTTCGAACAATGGACAATGTGCCTGGGCCCTGAAAACGTACTGTTGTGTTCTTGTTTTGATTATTGTTAGTTTTGCAACTGCTGCCGTGGGACTTTGGTACTTTGAAGAGATTTATCCTTTGAAGCCTCTGTTACCGACCGAAATTGTACCAACTGTTTTGACTCCCTCTGTACACCTTCACACTTTGTCCCCTAGGGACTCTCGGCATAGACAGAAATATTATAATAACACTCTGATGATAGTGATGAATGCTACGCATGCTATTTTTAATAAGAGTAATTGTTGGATTTGCACGCATTTGCCACAACATGGGAACAAGGGACTGGGATGGTATATACATCCCTTACCTCTAACGACTTCCTGCTATGCCTCTCTTAGAGCACTCTTCTTTGGCCGATGGAATGATAGCATCTCAGGGAACTTCGATGGCACTAATTTGAATGAATTTGAGAGACGTGAATTGACTCCCCTGGGATGCTCGCTTTTCGCAAATAGGAGTAGACCTAATATCGCTTCTATTAGGCCGTCTGATAAACTTTCCTTTCCTTTCCAAAATCTAGTTTCTTTCAAGATGGCTCCGATAGGCAATAAGGATGCCATGCCTCCTTCTTATTCTGTAAATCACAATCCTGATTCTGTCCCTTTCTGTGTACAAAGAAATGGCACTAGGCCAATGGGAGATTTCGAGCCTTGTATACATATTGTAAATTTGACTGGGGAAAATAGGCCTTTGTATGTAGGGGGACCCGTTTATTTTGTTTGTGGTAGTTTAGCTTTTCCCTGGTTGCCCAAGGATTGGCAGGGGACTTGTTATTTAGGGATATTGTTACCAGGTGTATTTATAGCCAGTACCTTAGAGGTATCCAAGGCTCGCCCGCGACGAGATAGTGATGGAGATACCCCCGGACAAGTGTTCGGGGATATAGCCAAATCAGTAGTCCCCTTTTGGGGACAAATAGCAAATTCAGAAAACATTAGGGGATTAGCGAGGGTATTGGAGAAAACGATCAACCGGACCACGGACATACTTTACAATATGACCTTAGAGCAAAAGGCGATAAGATTGGTAGCACTGCAAAATCGAATGGCATTAGATGTCATTTTAGCCGAACGAGGTGGAGTATGTAAATTAGTGGGGTCCGCTTGTTGCGTTTTCGTACCAGATTCTTCACCAACAATATTTAAAGCAATTCAGAACTTACATATTCTTAGTTCTGAAGTCCATATCCCTGTAGGAGACTGGAGCCTTAGTACCTGGTTTTGGGATTCTCTGCGATCTTGGGGGTGGAAGGTGCTTTCTGTCATTTTAGGTATTTTAGGGACTCTGTTATTTCTTTGCTGTTGTTTTCAATGCCTCCCAAGTATATGCGGAATGATGGGGGAATGTTGTGCCCAGGTAATGAGCGCAATAGGGCGAAAGATATACACTCCGAAGACAGCATCTAAAGAGTTCATGTTGCAAGAAGTTCTTACGAACGACCTTATGGCTATTGATATTTCAGACAATGATGCGGAACCTATGAATGATAATGCCTTCAAGTATTTTCGAAAGTATTAGAAAACTATGCTTTAGCACTTGGCATAGGCCAAAAGGAGGGTCTGTGGAAATCGATATAATATTGTGACCCCAATCGCATTGTTTAAATGTATGTTGGCCTACGCCAAGCTGTCTAAAGAATATTGTGAACATTGGTTCCGCGGCAAGGTCTTGACCTTAATGTATCGTGTAAGCTGCCATCTTGGATCTAGCCGCCATTTTAGGTATTCTTGCAGTGTGGAAGTCACCCCGAATCACAAAATGGAGGCCGAATGACATTGCGAGTAAGACTTCGGCCATGGTGACCTCCGCACACGTGAATGAATAATATGTCCGCAGGCTACTTGTTAGGGTCATGAACTAAGACCCTGTCCTCTGTTTAACCTAGGTGTAAATATGTAACTGTATCAGCGGAACCGATCTAATATATGGAGATTGTATGTTCGACCTGGCTACGAACCCTAGCCATGGTTCCAGAAATGGTTAACTTGTAGGAGGGCTGGCCAATGCAGTACTAAATGTATAAAAACCCAAGCATCCCGATGATCGGTCTCTCCCACTTTCAGTGCGAACCTAACGTTGAAGGTTCGTGTGTTAGTCAGAGGGCCGAATAGCTATTCGCATGTCAATTGACCTTGATAACTTGGTAACTTTGTAACTTTGAAATAAAGCGCTTTATATGGTCCTTTGTAACCTGTGTTGGTGTGTTTCCATTTGGGCTTCCCGGCCTCATGTCAATTTCTCTGTTTCCACAATGTGTATCTCTCTTCAAGAGTGAAAAGAACCCCATTCAGGCAGACCTTACACTCGAATGAACAAGTTACTTATCTTACCTGGTAACGTTCTTTCGATTCGATGTTCCTCAAACATATTCCACATCTTTGACAGTAATTACCACAGCTCTGCTGCTTCGGAAAACTTTTTCGGCATAGGCGTCCTGCGTCAATGACATCGATACGGTTTCCCTCGAGGGCCTCCATCGACGGTCGACATCACTGGATGTTATATATAGGACGCACAGCGCCCATAGCCTCAGTTGTAGTTTTTTCCCAGAACGTGTGGCACCAATCACCTGCCAGTATGACTACAGAAAGCCTTGCGGAAACATAAGCTGCAATCGCATAAGATATTCTTCGAAGGGATTGTGTCCTCCGATGTATTCAACATCTTTGACAGACTCCCAAAGCAGTACCAACGTATGAAGGTGGGAGAAGAATTTACAATTGCATCAATTTAGAATGCCAAATCAAATTGCAGAATAGATGACTGCCTTACCAAAGGCCAAATCCTGCTCATGGATAGACTCCAAGGAATAATGTTTCACAAAAGTATGGACAGAGGCCCATGTGGCTGCTTCGCAAATATTGCGAATCAGATCACCCCTCTGTTGGGCAGTGAAGGCAGCCATACCTCTAGTAGAATGAGCCCGTAAGCCTACTGGAGAGTCCTTTCCCGCCAAACGGTAACACTCAGATCGTCAAAATGATCCATCTAGATAAGGTCAGCTTGGAAACAGCCTGACCTAAACGCCTTCCAGCATAACCAATAAAGTGCTGATCGTCCACTCTGACCCGGGACATCCGTGAGAGATAGAAACTCAAAGCTCTCCTAGAGTCCAAGCTGTGGAGCCTCTCCTCTTCCTTACCAGGATGCGGAGGAGGATAGAATGCCAGAAGAATTACCTTCTGGCTCAGATGGAATTCCGACACAACCTTTGGAAGAAAGGAAGGCCGCACCCTAAGGCCAACCCTGTCCTTATGGAACACATTGAAGGGTGGTTTGGCGGAAAGTGCCTGCAACTCACTCACTCTGCGTGCGGAAGTAACCGCAACTAAAAATACAGTTTTAAAGGACAATAGTCGCAACGGACAAGAATGTAAGGGCTCAAACAGAGCTCCCATTAGGAACTTTAAAACCAGATTCAAATCCCATCCCGGCACCTGGAAAGGCGATGGTGGAAACACATTAGTTAGCCCTTTTAGAAACTGAGATATCAAAGGGATTTTGAAATAAGAACATTCCTCAGACGAGCGCTTAAATATGGACAGCGCCGCCAGGTAACCTTTAATGGTACCCACTTGCAGGCCCTTGTGGGCTAAAGAAAGCAGAAAAGACAAAACCAAAAGAATGGAACATTGGAAAGTATCCACATTCTGTCCTCTGCACCAGTCGCAGAACTTTCTCCAACGGCAACGGTACAGAGATTTCGTGGCTGGCCTTCTGGCCGAAAGCAACACCTCCATCACGCCTGTGGGGAGGTCCCAATCATTATACCTCAACCTTTCAGATACCAAGCGTGAAGGCTGAGGGACTTGACCTCTGGATGGAGAACCCGACCCCCCTCCCGTGAGAGCAGATCGTCTCGGTAGGGAAGACGGCGTGGAGGGCAGATGGACATGTCGAGAAGGTCCGGGTACCATGCTCTCCTGGCCCATGCCAGAGCAATGAGGATCATCCAGGAACCAAGCCTCCGTAACCTCTGCAACACCTGCGGAATGACAGGGACTGGAGGAAACGCGTACAGCAGTGGGAAGGACCACTCCACTACGAACGCGTCCCCTAAGGCTGCTCTTGGAGGAAATTCCTGCCAGCAGAATCTTTCGCACTTCCGGTTGACACTGGTGGCGAAGAGATCCACCTGTAGGGTTCCCCGAAGGGCGAATATCTCCAAGAGAACTTCCTGAGCCAGCTCCCACTATTGAGAGACCGTGCTCTGCCTGCTCAGGGTGTCCGCCGGTGCATTTTCTTCTCCGGCCAGATGAACTGACGAGATCGAAATTTCCTGCTGGATGGCTCAGAACCAGAGCTGCATCGCTTCCCTGCACAATGGGAGTGACCCTGCCCCCCCTTTTTGTTGAGGTAGTGCATGACCACTGTATTGTCCGTCATAATCAGGACATTCTTCCCCCGCACAGACGGCCGAAAAGCCTTCAGGGCTAGCCTGACAGCCCGCAGCTCTAACAGATTGATGTGGAGTCTGGATTCCGACGGAGACTAACGGCCGCTGACCGTCAACTCGTTGGCATGAGCTCCCCATCCCGTGAGGGATGCGTCCATCACGATTGTCACCTCCAGCCACGGTTGCCAAAACGGAGCCCCCTTCAACAGATTTCCTTCGACGGCGCACCACTGAAGATCCCAGGCGACCGAGGGCGGAATCTGAACAGGATCCGACATCCTGCCAGAGAACTGCGACCACTGCATCTTGAGAGCCTACTGCAGAGAACTGTCAGGTACTGTCAGGTTGGAGTGACATATTCTTTACATACAGTATCATATACTCATTTACATTGGGTCAGCGGAGACACATATTTAGTATCGAAAGGTTTTAGGAAGTTATTATGGGTTATATTTTTAAACAGCCAATTTTGCCCTTAACCTTCATTGCAGTCTATGGAGAATTCCCCAAGCCAAGATGGAGGTTCTCAGTCTAAATTCTGATTGGCTGGAGATTGTTTATAGGGAGGACAATGAACATTCTAAACTGCCTTTCATCGTCCTTGCCCAGCTGAGAGGTCATGTGCCTTGTAGCTCCTGCTTAACTTTGTCAAGGGTGACAAGTTTCTAGCAGTTGAGCGGAAGATCTGAAAGTACAACAGGAGTCGTGTTTGGATTTTGGTGGAGACACAGGACAGGAGTCAGAAACTTCCATTTTTCTGAGAAAAGAAGTTTTCAAGTCTCATTCACAAGATAAGTGACTTTCCAGTTTTGTTGAACTTTGTAAAAAGGTTACATTTATCTAAGGGATTGAAATCGCAAATCTGTATCTAAAAAGATTTAAGCGCGTACGTTTGTTTTTATCGCTACGTGTCAATTCAAACTAGCGCGTGAGTTTTTTCCCGTTACTTTGAGCCCGCGCGTGTGTCTCTGCGCGTGAGAGAGAAGCGCGAGCGTGAACTTTGGACTCGCGTTTACTGTTTGTTAACGCGAGGGTTTTTCTGCGTGATAAAATAGCGCGTGTGTTTTTTCTCGCGATTTGCTTTTCTTGCGCATGCGCGTATTTATTCGTGAGTTGGACTTTAGCGCGTGTAATTTTTTATCGCGTCTTGGACTTTAGCGCGAGTGCGTTTTACCCGCGAATTGGATTGTTAGCGCATGTGCGTATTTCCCGCGACTTGGAGAAAAGCGTGTGTAATTTTTTTAGCGCGTCTTGGACTTTAGCGCAAGTGCGTTTTACCCACGTATTGGATTGTTAGCGCGTGTGCGTTTTTCCCACGACTTGGAGAAAAGCGCTTGTGTTTTTTCCCGCGATTTGGATTGTCAGCGCGTGTGCGAATTTCCCGCGACTTGGAGAAAAGCGCGTGTGATTTTTTCCGCGGTTTTGGATTTAGCGCGTGTGCTGGCTTTCCACGTGAAGATTCCATCGCAAGTTAAACTTGGTCCTGAGAAAAAGACACTCTACAAAGAAAATATTGAAAACAAATACAAGAACTTAAAAGAACTTCCTAAAGCTTATTTGAAGACCTTGTTCAAGAATCTTAGGGTTGAGCAGACTAACTACAAAGTTAAAATACATTCATGGACCTATTGAGAAGGCTGAATGATCTATAAGATTCTGGTCCACAAATAAGGAAGTCTTGTCTGCTTATCACTTCTCTGGGCATTCTGAAGAGAAGTACCAGGTATGGTTTTTTAAAACTATTTTGGTAAAGGATTTAGAGTTTAAGGTTAGTATAGTAATCCATGATTAATAAGGTATATTGCATGTTTATGTTTTAACTACAGGTGAAGAACCAGCGAGTTGATAGCTTCCAGCCTGGTGTTTGTTTCTTTGTCCCTTTCCCCTTTCCCCTGAAAGTGAGGTAAACTGAGCAGTTATATATATGTCAGCTCAGAGTGCCACATTTTGGGTGGATTGTCGGGGGTTTAGCAGCTTCTGCAGACACCAGGTTCTCAGCATGACAGTATGAAAGGCCAATAAAAAAAAGTGTCTGCCCAAGCTGTTATGAACCCCGACGAGACAACCATGGAGGCATTGGGAGTAATGGTTAGGGAAATGAGAGAAGAGTTACGGGTGGCTCATCAGGAGTATTCTAGTCTTTGTCAAAGAATGGATGAGTTAAATTTAAAGGTAACCCAAATACAAGAAAGAGAAGTTGAAGTTTCGGAAGGTGCAGGAAACCCACCTGAGTTGGTGAGAATAGGAGAAGAACAAGAACCTAGGCTTCCCAGGGAGGCAGAGGGAGGTTTAGGAACTTTAGTTATGCCTGTTCCTTTGGCAGCTCCAGAACGTTTCTTAGGAGATTCTAGAAAGTTTCAAATTTTTCAGACTCAGTGTGAATTGCATTTTTTAAGTCGTCCAGAGTTGTTTTCCACAGATGCTTCAAAGGTAACATTCATCTTATCATATTTATCTGGAGAAGCTTCTGCGTGGGGAAGTCTTTTGGTGAGTCAAAAGAATTTGGCTTTGAATAATTATTCCCTTTTCCAGACCGAATTTAAGAAAATGTTTGACAAGAGACAGTTATCTTTAGAGGTTGATGGAGAATTACTGAAACTGCGCCAGGGAGGAAAGGAGTTGATTTCTTATATCACTCAATTTAGAACTTTAATTTTAGTAAGTAAATGGCCAGAGGAGAAGAGGGCTTCCTTATTTTATAGGGGCTTAAAGGATGAGTTAAAAGATGCTCTGGCTGGAGTTTTGGAGCGATCAAATACTTTAGATGCCTTAATTGATTTGGTGGTTCATTTGGATTTTCGTTTAACAGAAATACGTTTAGAGCGTAGACGTACTCAGGGAGAGGTTAGGTTTCCGGGAAGAATGGAGAGGCCTAAAGTTGAGGTGGTGAAAAGAGAAGTGAAGACAAAGATAATTGACCAGCAGAGCCGGGTGAGAGGTCCGTTGTCCAAGGAAGAGAAGGCAAGAAGAAGGGAGAATAATTTGTGCTTATACTGTGGTAGGAGTGGTCATTTTCTTGAAACCTGTCCTTTTACCCCCAAGAAGATCTCCAAATCTTCAGGCAGAGTACAACAAGTGGCTAACACAAAACAGACAGCGGTTGCTCACATAACTGTGAACGTATCCTTGATGTTCGAAAAGGTATTTTTAGGTTCTGGGCCAATTATTATTGATTCAGGAGCTACGGGTAATTTTATGGATAGAGGATTGGCAAAAACTCTAGGTGTTCCTATAGTTGCTAAGAAAGAAATGGAGCAGGTCAGAGCAGTTGATGGGACATCTCTTTCTTCAGGTCCAATCAATCATAATACAGAGTTACTTGAGATGGAGATGACTGGAGGTCATAAAGAAAATATCTCTTTTGAGTTAATTGACGCACCAATCTTGAAAATTATTTTGGGTATGCCCTGGCTTACACTTCATAATCCCAGAATTGATTGGACTGCAAGAATTGTATCCTTAGAATCAACCTTTTGTCAGGAACATTGTCTTTCAGGAAAATCTTTTGAAGAGAAAGAAAAAGTTGTGAATTCCGTTTCATTCTCGCTTGCAGAAAGAGGGGCAATAGGTTTTGACATTGGAGCAGTTGTGGGTGAACTTCTAACTTGTTATCAGGATTTTTGGGATGTTTTTGATGAAAAGGAAGCTGGAGAGTTGCCTCCTCATAGACCTTTTGACTGCAAGATAGAGTTGGAGCCTGGAGCTATTTTACCAAGCAGTAGGGTTTATGCCTTGACTGAAAAAGAGAATGATTATTTGAAAGAATATTTAAAGGAAAATTTGGCTAAGGGATTTATTCGGCACTCTCAATCACCGGCAGCCTCACCATTGTTCTTTGTGCCTAAAGCTGATGGTTCTCTCAGAACTTGTATAGATTACAGGGCAGTAAATAGAATGACAGTGAAAAATCGGTATCCTCTCCCTCTCATTTCAGAAATGTTAAACCAAATCCAAGGTGCAACCATATTTTCTAAATTGGATTTACGTGGAGCTTATCATCTTGTAAGGGTCCAAGAGGGGGATGAGTGGAAGACGGCATTTAAAACCAGATTTGGCCTGTACGAGTACCAAGTGATGCCTTTCGGGTCTTTGCAATGCCCCAGCGGCATTTCAATTTTTTATCGATGAGGTTCTTCGGGAATTTCTTGATGTTTTTGTTATCGTCTATATTGACGACATTTTGATTTTTTCCCAGAATTTGGAGAAACACAAAATTCACGTTCGACAGGTCGTAAGGAAATTGAGAGAGAATAAGCTTTACGCTAAATTGGAGAAGAGTCAGTTCCATACGGATTCGGTAGAATTTTTAGGATTTGTGATCACTCCTTGTGGCCTGGAAATGAATCCAAAAAAGGTGGAAGCGGTTCGTGATTGGCCTACTCCAACTAAGGTAAAGGAGATCCAGAGCTTTTTGGGATTTGCCAATTTTTACCGAAGATTCATTGAAGGCTTCTCCAGTTTAGTAGCTCCAATTACTCGACTTTTAAGAAAAGGAGTTCCATTTGTTTGGGAAGCTAAGGCTGATGAGGCTTTTCAAATTTTGAAGGAGAAATTCATTACCTCTCCTATCTTGATTCACCCTGATACTTCCAAACCATTTTTTGTAGAGGCTGATGCTTCCAATGTGGCAATGGGAGCAGTGGTGTCTCAGAGGCATAATGTTACAGGACAATTGCATCCAGTGGCCTACTTTTCTAAGAGATTTTCACCTGCGGAGGAAAATTACACCATTTCAGACCGAGAGCTTCTTGCTATCAAAGCAGCATTTGAAGAATGGCGACATTTTTTAAAGGGAGCACGTCACACTGTGACTGTATTAACTGACCACCGAAATTTACTTTTTTTGAAGACAGCAAAAACTCTGACACCTCGACAACTTAGGTGGTCATTATTTTTTGCGGATTATGACTTTATAGGTACTTTTAAGCCAGGTAATCAGGCAGATGCTCTGTCACGGCAGTTTCCATAAAGTGAGGTTAAGTCGGTCTGTGAGCCTCTTCCATTGATCGCTCCAGAACGTTTTGTTCTTGCTGGGGTTGAAAAGGAGAACGAGATCTTCAAGAAAGTACGGGAATCCATTTCTGAGACACAACTTGAAGATTGGGTTCGTTTGGATCCAGCTCGCAAAATTAAAGATGGTTTACCTTATTTAGATGACAGACTCTATTTACCATCAATTGAACCTAGAGAAAAAAGGTTGAAGGAGTGTCACAAATCAGTCTTGGCAGGACATCCAGGGTATCGGAAGACTCTTGAGTTGATCAGAAGAAATTTTTGGTGGGAACAAATTCGACAAGATACCCTTAATTTTGTTAAGACATGTGAAATTTGTGCTAGATCTAAGAATCTCATCGGAAGGCCTTCTGGGTTATTAGAGCCGTTACCAGTTCCACCGCGGCCTTGGTACTCAGTGTCTTTAGATTTCATCATGGATCTTCCACAAGATAACGGGTGTACTTCGGTATTGGTTGTAGTTGATTTACTCACGAAAGAAGCACATTTCATTCCAATGAAGGGAGAGGTTACCGCTGATAGTTTAGCTCACAGATTCTTGCAAGAAGTGGTAAGATTACATGGAATTCCCAGTCAGGTCATCTCAGATAGAGGTTCTCAATTTATTTCTAAGTTTTGGAGAGCTTTTTGTAAGAGATTGGGAGTGGAGGTATGTTTATCATGAGGTTACCATCCAGAAACCAATGGGCAGGTAGAAAGGATAAATCAGGAGTTGGAAAAATATTTGAGGTGTTATCTGCAGACAGGTGAAGAGTGGGTAGATTTGTTGTGGGTTGCAGAATTCGCATATAACAACTGTAGTAAGGATGCCACCTCTATGTCTCCGTTTTATTTGGGACGAGGTTTTCATCCTCGTTTTCTTAGTATAGAGATTAATAATTATTCAGGAAACCCAGAAGTCGAAAGGAGACTAGAAGTTATGAAAAGAAATTTGGAAAAAGCAAAGGGGGTGTTGGTGGAGAGTAAACAAAAATACAAAGGGTTTGCTGACCGTAAAAGAAAGATTAGTCCTCAATATAGTGAGGGAGATTTGGTGTGGTTATCAACCAAATTTTTGAGAATTAAAGGAAGAAATAAGTTTTGTCCTCGTTTCGTAGGACCATTTGTTGTTGAAAAGGTTATTAATCCAGTGGCTGTTCGTCTTAAATTACCCAGTCATATGAAAACTCATCCAACTTTCCATGTTAGTTTATTAAAACCTGTGGTTAAAGGAACTAGATTAACACCTACTCCTTCGGCAGTTGTGATTGAGGAAGATGCTCCCGAAGAATTTCTGGTTAAGAGAATTCTGGACTCTAGAAGAGTAAGAGGAAAGCTACAGTATCTCATTGATTGGGAGGGCTTTGGTCCTGAAGAGCGCACTTGGGAGAAAGCAAGTGATGTGCATGCTCCTCGTTTGGTAGAAAGATTCCATAAAAAATTTCCATTGAAGAGTGGCCCAGGGACTGGGCGTTAGGAGGGGGGGTACTGTCAGGTACTGTCAGGTTGGAATGACATATTCTTTACATACAGTATCATATACTCATTTACATTGGGTCAGGGGAGACACATATTTAGTATAGAAAGGTTTTAGGAAGTTATTATGGGTTATATTTTTAAACAGCCAATTTTGCCCTTAACCTTCATTGCAGTCTATGGAGAATTCCCCAAGCCAAGATGGAGGTTCTCAGTCTAAATTCTGATTGGCTGGAGATTGTTTATAGGGAGGACAATGAACATTCTAAACTGCCTTTCATCGTCCTTGCCCAGCTGAGAGGTCGTGTGCCTTGTAGCTCCTGCTTAACTTTGTCAAGGGTGACAAGTTTGTAGCAGTTGAGCGGAAGATCTGAAAGTACAACAGGAGTCGTGTTTGGATTTTGGTGGAGACACAGGACAGGAGTCAGAAACTTCAATTTTTCTGAGAAAAGAAGTTTTCAAGTCTCATTCACAAGATAAGTGACTTTCCAGTTTTGTTGAACTTTGTAAAAAGGTTATATTTATCTAAGGGATTGAAATCGTAAATCTGTATCTAAAAAGATTTAAGCGCGTACGTTTGTTTTTATCACTACGTGTCAATTCAAACTAGCGCGTGAGTTTTTTCCCGTTACTTTGAGCCCGCGCGTGTGTCTCTGCGCGTGAGAGAGAAGCGCGAGCGTGAACTTTGGACTCGCGTTTACTGTTTGTTAACGCAAGGGTTTTTCTGCGTGATAAAATAGCGCGTGTGTTTTTTCTCGCGATTTGCTTTTCTTGCGCATGCGCGTATTTATTCGTGAGTTGGACTTTAGCACGTGTAATTTTTTATCGCGTCTTGGACTTTAGCGCGAGTGCCTTTTACCCACGAATTGGATTGTTAGCACGTGTGCGTATTTCCCGCGACTTGGAGAAAAGCGCGTGTAATTTTTTATCGCATCTTGAACTTTAGCACGAGTGCGTTTTACCCGCGTATTGGATTGTTAGCGCGTGTGCGTTTTTCCTGCAACTTGGAGAAAAGCGCGTGTGTTTTTTCCCGCGATTAGGATTGTCAGCGCGTGTGTGAATTTCCCGCGACTTGGAGAAAAGCGCATTTGATTTTTTCCGCGGTTTTGGATTTAGCGCGTGTGCTGGCTTTCCACGTGAAGATTCCATCGCAAGTTAAAATTGGTCCTGAGAAAAAGACACTCTACAAAGCAAATATTAAAAACAAATACAAGAACTTAAAAGAACTTCCTAAAACTTATTTGAAGACCTTGTTCAAGAATCTTAGGGTTGAGCAGACTAACTACAAAGTTAAAATACATTCATGGACCTACTGAGAAGGCTGAATGATCTATAAGATTCTGGTCCACAAGTAAGGAAGTCTTGTCTGCTTATCACTTCTCTGGGTATTCTGAAGAGAAGTACCAGGTATGGTTTTTAAAACTATTTTGGTAAAGGATTTAGAGTTTAAGGTTAGTATAGTAACCCATGAGTAATAAGGTATAATGCATGTTTATGTTTTAACTACAGGTGAAGAACCAGCGAGTTGATAGCTTCCAGCCTGGTGTTTGTTTCTTTGTCCCTTTCCCCTTTCCCCTGAAAGTGAGGTAAACTGAGCAGTTGTATATATGTCAGCTCAGAGTGCCACATTTTGGGTGGATTGTCGGGGGTTCAGCAGCTTCTGCAGACACCAGGTTCTCAGCATGACAAGATCTCATCCGCAGCCTGGCCTCTGGCACCAGGAAAATCCAGGATGCATTGAGGCCGAGCAACCTCAAGAACTCGAACGCCGGGAGACTCTGGGCACGTTGAAACTTGTTTACCATCTGCAGAATGTGATGAGCCCTTACCTGGGGAGGCGAACGCTGCCCCAGGGACATGTCGAGCACTGCTCCGATGTACTGGAGCCGCTAGGTAGGTGTCACATGAGACTACTTTAAGTTGAGGGAGAAGCCCAGCTTGTGAAGGGAGTGGCAGGTGACATACAGATGATCCAGGACTTTCTCTGGAGAGCGAACCCTGATCAACCAATCGTCCAGGTAGGGGTAGACGTGAATCCCCCCTTTCCTGAGATGCGCTGCTACCACCACCATCAGCTTGGTGAAGACCCTCGAGGCGGAGGTCAATCCGAACAGCAGGACCCGAAACTGAAAATGCGTGTCGCCAACCGTGAACCTCAGGTACTTCCTGTGCTTGGGATGAATTGGCACATGAAAGTAAGCATCCTTGAGGTTGAGAGACATCAAGCAATCCTGAAGTTGAAGGACCTGGCGGACTTGAGAAAGAGTAACCATCTTGAACTTGTCCTTGCTGAGGAGCTTGTTCAAACCACGCAAGTCCATGATGGGTCTCAATCCTCTGTCTTTTTTCAGGATCAAAAAATATGGGGAATACCATCCCTTGTTCCTCTTCGCTACAGGCACCAGTTCTATGGCGCCTTACTCCAGCAGGGATAGGATTTCCTGCGCAAGGAGCGGATCTGGACGCTTCAAAGAGAGCTTGCCTGGTGGATTGTCGTGAGGCCTCTGCCGGAATGGAAGACAGTAGCCGTGGGCTATAATCTCCAGAACCCAGACATCTGAAGTAATGGCACGCCATTCTACAAGATGCCACACCAGTCTTCCCTCTACCGGCGAACCATGGGACATGGCCTCATGACTGAGCTGACGCGGCTGCGGCAGTGCCTGAGGGCAAAGAGGCAACTGCACGAGCGGCCTTGGCACGTCGAGTACCTTGTTTTCCACCTCTGGTACTCCTACGTTGGCCCCTTCGACTGGCAGCTCCCCTTGATCTACCAAAGGAAGAGTAGTATCCAAAGAAACCTCCCCTCCATTGCTGTCCCCTAGGACGAAAAGGCAGTGGTTGACGTACTGCTGCGCTCAAGGACTTTGCTGCAGCTTTGGAGGTCTGCACCCTCTCAAGGCTCTCGTCAGCCTTGCGGCCAAAAAGATGGACACCATCAAAAGGCATGTTGAGAAGCCGGGACTGTACATCAGGAGCAAACCCCGACTTCCGCAACCACGCAAACCTGCGCATCACGATGCTCGCTCCATGGACCGGCTGACACAGTCTGCCATGTCCAGACCCGACTGAACGGATTCACACGTGGCATCCATGCCATCTTGAATGAGGGCTAGGAAACCATCCCCTTCCTCCCCTTCGGGAATATGTTCAGCCGCCAAAGATGCACAATTCCACAGAGTGAGAGTGATTCTTGCCAAGGAGTTGGCTGCCTTTAAAGTGATACCCCCAGATGAAAATACTTTCTTCGCCCAACCATCAAAGCGCTTGTTGTCCCTATCAGGAGGGATGGTAGGGTACGCAGCCTGCTTCGTTGCGGCCGTTATCGCCTGCACCACCAAACTCTCTGGAGTGGGGTGCGTAGACAAGTAGCAGGGGTAACCACTTGTTGGACGGTATTTCTTCAGAAGCGACTTATTCAATGCCGGGAGACTTTCCGGAGCAGTCCAAGCCGCCGCCACCCTTCTTTGTAAGGCCACACCCAGTCAGTGGGTGGACCTTGGTCCAGGATGTCCGTCAGATCATCCTGCAGAAAATCCACAGGTGGACAGACCACCCCAAGTACTCAGTCACCCTCGACATGAGACGCCTGTACGAGGACTCAGCATGTGTACCAGGCTCAGGCCAGCCAAACTCAACCTCCGGAGAGGTGTCCAGACCACTGGCGTCATGCAAGGACTGACGCAGGTCTTCCATTTGGCTGTGACCAGACAACAGGTCATCAGGAACCTCAGGACGCACCACCCTTCCTCATCCGAGCCCTCTTCCACCTCTGAAATGTAGTCCAAGGGCTGGAATAAATCAAGCCCGGGGGGATGACCAGAGAAGGGCTCAAAGACAGGCCTCACTGACTTACTGAGGGCCTTCCTCAGAGTTTCCACACCCCTCCGGGGCACCTCTGGTAAATTTTCCTCAAAAAGCATCGAGGGCGCTGATGGAATTGGCGTCGACGTCAACTGAGGCGCTGACGACTTCGACAATGGCTTCGAGGCCAGAGCCCTGAGCGTGTCCTTCGACTGCCTCGGCGCCGAAGGCGTCGTCTTCTTCCTCTGAGCCGGAGCCTCGAAAGAGTCCCTCGACGGAAAAGGCGCCAACGGCTTTGATGCCTTCTTAGAAGGCCTCACAGGCTCCGATGGTCTCGACGGCGTCGAGGACCGGGACCTGGACCTGGCACAGCTATGGCGATCCACCTTGGGAATGGGACCTCGACGGCTCCTGAAGATCGCGCCAACCTCCCGAGCCCGAAGGCGGGTGAGTGGTGGCTCTAGCTCGTTCCTTGCCGGCTTCTCTCGAAGGCGCAGACGGAGCGGTGCCCTGCGATTCGAAAATCGCCATCATCTCCTTGCGATATGCGTCCCATTCCGCCGGCGATGAATACTTGGTGAGACAAGCTACCCGCCTTCTGGCAGAGTCCTCTGACGAGGATGGGCAAGGCGACCGGTGACAGGCAGAGAAATGGCGGGAACCACTCCGAGCCTGAGACCCCCTGGACTTACGCCGACGCGGAGAGTCGCCCCTCGGTTTACGGATTTTAGAAACCCTACCTACCGTTAACTTCTTCTTCTGCTCCCGCAAGGCCTTCGAAGTCAGGGACTGGCAGTCATCGCAGTAGTCGGTGGCGTGGCTTTCGCCGAGGCACCAGAGGCAGACGTCGTGCGGGTCTGTGATGGACATTTTGGAACCACAGTCCTGACACTTTTTGAATCCCGACTTCGGGGTAGAAGACGAAGACATGATCTCAAACTTTCACAACGAAGTAGAAGAATCGAGCGCGCTGAGATTATGAAGCGAACACGTTTGTGGAAAAAACGGAACTGAGGCTACGGGCGCCGTGCGTCCTATATATATAACATCCGGTGACGTCGACCGTCGAAGGAGGCCCTCGAGGGACAGCGTATCGACGTCATCGACGCAGGACGCCTACGCCGAAAAAGTTTTCCGAAGCAGCACAGTTTTAATATCAACAAAGAACAAAAGAAGCAAACATTCAACACACCCCATGCCTCCCTCATCCCCGTTGCCTCTAGAGCTACATTACATGCTGTATCTGACGGATGCCTGCAGGTGTTTACTATTCAATGTTCAAGAACTTGAGTCTTTGTGGCAGAGCGGCTGTTGAAAGTCATCTCTCAGGAATTACAGAACATCAGCCCAGTCTGCCCAGAACCTCACATGGCCCAGGTTACTGAAAATAAGTTCCTGAGTAAAATTATGGGTGTCCATCAGGGATTTTCTGGGTATTTGTTGCATGAGGAATGTGGGATGCAAGAAGTGAACAAGGCATTCTGTATGAAAGTGACTGTAAGCGAAACATGCCATGAGAAAAGAAACTGGTGTCCATCTTGTGATTCACAGTAGGAAGGAGTAGGTGGCTAGTGTGGGATGAAAATGAGAAACACACTTTGAGGGAGGAAGCAGTAGAGCGTCAGGGACGAGAATGATACTTCAATCAGTGTCATAGGACATAACATGTGCCACCGTGTAACACCTGGTAGGAGGAGCAGGTAATCCATGATGGCCACTAGTGTGACACTCAAGGAGGCAGATGATACACCACTCAGCGTCTATCTTTTGGAGTGAGTGGACTAGAAATAGGTCATTGGGTGACACCAGTAAGGAGGAGCAGAGAACTCCTAAAGGCAGCGGGTGCTAAACTGTTACTTGAGTGATTTTTGAGGGAGGAAGCAGTGGAGATTCAGGGAGTTGGTCGATACACCAGTCAGTGTCAATTTTTTTTAAAGTGCGCAGATGACAAATATATCATCAGGTGACAACTCTCAGGAAAGAAGCAAGAAGAGGAGAGAATCCCTGAGGGCAAGGGGGGCGAGACACATGCGCTCATTACTTTTGTTGGAGGAAGCACTAGAGATTCAGAGGCTGGCGATACACAAGTCAGTGTCTGTCTCTTGAATTGAGAGGATTGGAGATTTGCCATCGGGTGCCACACACGGAGAAGGAGCAGTAGGAGCAGAGTATCCCAGAGGGTTGAGTGAGGCTCCTGGTTATGTGATTTTTAGGGAGGTAGCAGCAGAGAGTCAGGGATGCAGGTGATGTACATAATTGTGCATTTTTACCAATGCACATATACATAATGCTATCTCATCCCTCATTAACTAATACAAGAACAATTTCTAATCACCTTCACCCTTAGGATTATTTCACTGTGGTCCTCAGACCCATTCAAGTGAGCAGGCCTCCGACTGAGGAATCTTTGGTTTCGCCAGAAATGTTCTTTATACATTTTGGAACAGATTTCCACTAGGTAGGCACAGAAATGTTCTTTATACAATTTGGAGTAGAATTGCAGGAGGCCTAGAAAGGATCAGTGTTCCCTTGTTTGGCAGCTCTGACATGGCCACTATGGCCCTAGGTATGTCATGCTTTGGTCTTATTCCTTCTAGTGGTTAACTCATATCCTAGACAGCCTATCCTATCCTTGCTAAATGTACACTCCTCCAAGTTTATCTGGAGGCCTAATGGGCAGATTATTTCTAACCACTTTCTTACATTTTTCCACTACACTGTTTCCTCACATCAATGTGTCATCCTGATGGACCTCACGCCATTGATCAAAGGTCTACACATCAGCTTCTGGAATACACCAGCAGCTGATATTAAAACCAGAGGATGTTCCTACTGCATGGTGAAGAAACACATTTCTCTACACTGCCTTGCTTGCCACAGGTTATCCGCTACACCCTGCCTCTCCTGCTTCTGTGGGAGTCTCCACTGAAGGCCCGGCCTCCCTTCTTCTGTGCCTCAAATTATTTCCCTGCCTTCTTTCCACCTCCTACTCAGCCTCTCCTACTCCTCTTCCTCAGCCCCCTCTCCCAATTATCAGCAGCTGATAATGACCCATTGTGGAGTGTTATGCTGTCTTTTTAAAAAACATCAATTTAAAAAGACCGCTCTGAATGGTCTTTCTAAATCAAACTGTCATGCCCCTGGACACACGAGGAGGGAGGCGGCAGAGGATCGGGTAAATGTGTGTGTGTTCACTTGTTTGTGCATCTGTTGTGTGATTCCATGGAACATTTCTGGCGAGGGAGGGAGGCGGCAGGGAAGGAAAAGGAGGTTCGGGGTATCTAAAATACCACAAGCGCAGGAGGGGGGGCAGGAGATCAGCTTCAGTGGTGCATTGGGGTGGAATACCCCATTAAATGTCATATTTCTGCACAAATTCAGGCACACATTTTTATGTGCATCTTTTTTGTGTTCGGCCTTCATTATGCAGAAAACTCACACAGAACCGCTTGACTGATGTCTGTGATCCATCACTAACAAACAGCATATGATCCCCCTACTCATCAATCAATGAGGAATCCCCCTCCTCCTGCTGCAAGGATAAACACAGCTCCTCCTCTTCTACTACCACCTTCTAAGTGTCCCAGCATCAAATCTGCCCTATTGAGAAAGAGAACTAAAAACACACTGTGAATTAAAACATGAAAACTACAACCAAGACACAAGAAAGAAACTCAAAGAACAAGAGACAAGTCAAAACAAACCTCTACGACACAAATGAGAAGCCAACACAGCAAGTGGGGAGACAAGAGGACAACCAAAATCAATCAGGGTGAACCTCGGAAAGGAACAACTTTGTTTTGGGAGTTAAGGGTGGGACAAGAATTATTTTTAGCTTTTTAAGGGGACACAAAAAGAAAAGAGACAAGAGCAAAGGGCAAAGGGTTTCTTTCTTTATTCGGGGGAAACTAACAAAACACTGAACAAAGATTATGCAGGAAAGAGGGCAGACGAAAAGATAACAAACACTCCTAAAAACAACAATCTATTAATAAACAAACACCTAACTACACAATGGGCCTCATTACAATGTAGGCGGCCCCGGAATGAATGGTGCCGGTAAGCAACCGGCACCATTCATTCCGGGCCGCCACATTACGATGTCTGCAGCGGGTCCCGCTCTGGATGCCTGGCCAGACCAGACGTGCAGAGCGGGACCCGCTAGCAGACCAGGATGCTAACAACGGGCCCGTCATTAACGGGCCCGTTGTTAGCATCCTCCCCATTACCATTGAGCCCTGTAAGGGCTCAATGGGAATGGGGATGTACCGGGTCCGGGTCCTGCGAAAGGGAATTACTGGGCCCTCCAAGGTCAGAATGGCCCGGTAAGTCCCCTTTTGCAGGACCTGGACTCGGTACCTGGTTTGGGGGCAGCCATGCCGCTAATAACGGCATGGCTACCTCCAAAATCGTAATGAGGCCCAATATCTCCGGTTTAAACTTCTCAAAATACTCCAAACACCCTCCACATGTAAACCTTCTATGTGTACATCTTCCGTCACATCCTAACAAACCCCCCCAAAGGTACAGGCAGTGAGCTGGCTGTTTATAGAATTATAATGACTGTCCCAGGAGCCAGAAGGATAGTCCCCAAATATTGTGGGACCAGTCCTCTAAGTGTGTGAAAAGGTGTCATGGTGAGTTGCAGAAGCTGCTTAGCGGTACCAGTGTCTGTACAGCTAAGAAGAGTCAAAAAATGAACAAACGTTGCAGAGTTGTTGGAGTGAATGAGCTAGTTCAGACTGTAATAAAATATTGGGCTAAACACTTAGTCACATGGTTACAATCTGTGAGATCAAGTTGTTGGGACACAGTCATAATATTTTCAGATGGCATAAATGCAATGAACGAGGTTAAATCTGTTCTACTGTACATATTTGCATTTTTATATCAATGGCATGCAAAATGCTGCCATCTACGAATGGGTCCCTTGCATTATTCAATCTTCTGTCATGAATGGAGGAAAGAACAATGTGTGTGACATATAAGAGACATATGCAGAATATATGAAGCCAGCACTGAAATAAACATCACTAATATCTGGCCAGAATAAAGTGGAAGCCCAATAAGACTCTGAAGAGAAAGTGGGGTGAAGTTACACAACAGACTAATCAGACAGGCTAGTTTTTTAACATCCCAGGTATTTAACTTTTCAAATTTGCCTTCTTAATGCCATTGATTCCCAGTGACTGTTGGTGAATTTCATAAAGTAACTGTTTAGATGTTTGAAATTTTAGAAAACCAAAAGAAAGCAGTTATTTTCTTTGTAGAACATTGAAATGCAACACAGCCAATTATTGCTTCATGAAACTCACGTCACATGTTCCTGGTAGTTGTACGTCATGAATGTCAGGGAATAAAGACATGTTCTCCTTGTGTGGCAAGAGCTGCCAAAATGGACTGCTTTTGTTTTACAGGGCTACTACTGTAGCCTTTTGGAAGGCGGCTCTCTCTACATTGCTCCATTTGTAACTAGTCTTTCATGCCCAATGCAGTCTGGCAATATAACTAGGGCACAGTAGCAGCAACATTTTCTGGCGCGACCGTATGGACGGGTGAATGGCTACTGCTGGCGGCATGGCTGCAGTAGAATTATTCACCCCAGTCCTGTACATGGTGTGTAATCATATGACACAGCAAAGATGTGCTAACCCATTTGGTCCCAGAGTTTTCCACAGTTTTATGGTACTGGGGTCAATATGTGGTTATGAATTATCCTTTAGAATGAAGGAATTAACTTTGGACATTCTTGCAAGAAGACATGTCCTCAGATGCTTTTTTGAGCATAAATACGCTGCTGGAGTTTGTGGGTCATGGATGCCACATGTCGAAGTTAGCCTGTGTTTGAAAGAGCCTGTGCACATTTAGACGTGTACCTTTGTGCTTCCCCCCAATTTCTGTAACTCTAGCACTATCCTCCTACTTCTCCTCATTTGTGTCACTGGTTTCAATAAGTATGTGCTACGGAGGCCTTGAGTTAGGTGGGTTACCTCCTTTACCATGGATATCGTCATTATCATCACTATACTCATCAGTGGGTGTGGGTGGTGGAAGGGACTAGGAACATCCCACAACCTGCACCTCTGCATTTTTTTCACCCATATCAAGATTAGATACAGTCTGTAACTTATCTCCCATGTCTGTCTCAGAGACAATGAACAGACGCTCATCTGTATGCCTCCATCTCCTCTGGCACTTTTAGGTGCTCAGGACATCAGAAAATGTTGGCACTCGAAATGGTTACTTCTCCAATGCCACAAAAGGGCACATTGCCAACTCAGTAACATACACTGGGCCTCATCACAAGCTGGGCGGTATCCCAGCGGTATTCTCGCCGGGATACCACCTGCGCTAATAGCACTAGTGCCAATCGGTCTGGCGCTATTAGCGCCGGATCATGGGTTTGGCAGAACGGTCCTTCCCCATTCCCCATTGAGCCCATTCGGGAATTCCACATTCGCCATTGGGGAATTACCGCATGGTAATCGTGCCAAAAATCGGCAAATTCAGAGCGGATTTCCTCCCAAGTCAGAGCTGGGGGTAAATACTGCCAAGCCCGTGATTTGGCAGACCCTTAAATGCAGCGGTAATAGCACGATGACCCCGACTGAATATAATCTCCCCTGCCAACCAAGAATTATAAAATGACTTCTCTGCAATAGGTGCAAAGAAAAAAAGTTTTACACTGTGTTAGCCTAGTTTTAAATTAACACGAATTCCAAGTTTTGTTACTTTTATTGGACTAACTGAAAATATTATGCTGAATGGTAAACTGGATAAGCTTTCAAAATCCCACAGACATCTTCATCAAATTATTTCTTATTCCATATTCTTTAATTAGGCAATGAATCGCCATAAAAGAGCATATCTTATAAAACAAATAATCACGACACACTCACAAAGTCTGTGTAAGACAGATAAAAAAATAGCTTCAAATAAAATAGAAGGTACAGGTTGTGCCAATTGTTACATACAATGTGACATCAAACAGTATGTAAAATACCATAACAGCTTACTTTAAAAGAATCAATCTCTTCTTAAAAGAAAATTTAAAAAATGTTACAACTGACATAAAAACTTGTTTCATAATATCAAGAGCAGTACAAATAGTTCTTACGTTAGACTGAATCCACATTGGTTTAAGCCATTGGGCCCTCTCAACGAGTTAAGTGTGACAATGAAAGATAAAATGCAATTCATCTTCAATCTTGATGGGACAGAAAGAACATACGGGTGAAACGTTCTTGTTCCATTTGGCAGTAAAATGAGCAAGTGGTAAAATTCCTATACAAAACTTAATGAGAGTATTTTTCGACTTTGAAATTGAGTGATAATCAAGATACGGTTCCAGGCCCCAGTTTGCCTTTACTTGCAAATAATGAGGTGCCATCTTTCCTTTGTGACAATTAACAATCATCTTTCCCCATACCCAACCAGAAAATGTATTCTAAATACTACTTTTATACATGGTACTCAACTTGGTGGGGTCTTGCCATAAATCTTCAAGCTCAATGTTTACCAACATAGTTTTCCCAAACCTAAACCAGGGCAATTGCTTTCCTCCCGATTTATGCAACACCTCCTCTATTCCTTCCCTATACAATGTAAGCGTCTCAGAGTTCCAAATTTTAAGCCAGTACAAGACTGGATGGAACATGATGGCATATTTTATTTCAGTAAGTCCAACCTCACAAACCACCGGAACAGAGGGTGCACTCGATGGTCAACCGAGGAGGAGCTTTATAAATTTGCTCTCTGCTATTTGGATAGAGGGGCAAGGAGTGTAGCCCAACAATTTGGCACCATATACAACAGCTGGAATTGCCTTGCCTCCATCGATCCTAAGAGGGACAGAAGCAACATTACCTTCAGGGAGAGATGTAAGGCTCGCAATTAACCACAATGCAGGCATCAGATCATAGTGCTCTTTTCGATATGTTTAACCCACTGTAAATTATTGAAATGGGTCAACCCCAGATAGTTAAATGAGTGATTTATTCCAGGAAATGGTTGTTTAAAGAACATTTAACAACAGGCCAGGCTGCACGCTCCGCCGGGGGACATATCATGGTCTTCGTTTTAGACTGGTTGATATTCAAACCTTGGGTGTTAGATAGAGTCTCAAACGCATTTAGTTGATGTTGCAACCCGGCAGGTGTTTTGGCCAGCAAAACGGCATCATCTCCATTTATGGCTGCCCAGGCTAGGAGAATCTTTGCCACATCATGCAATGCTGATGGCAAGCCGTTGATATACAATATAAATTGCAAAGGGGCCAGGACACAATCCTGCATCACTCTGAGTTAATAGGCACTGGGTCCGTTTTTCTCCATGTGTCTGTAGAGGAGGAGCCAAATGCCTCTACCAGAAGTCCCGCCCCTACTCTTCCTATATGTTTGAAGCCGGAAATCGCGACATGCACAACGCCAATAATGATACCTATACCGCAAAAGATCTTTGAAACAAGGTATCCACTGATAAAGCCCTATAATATGTAACCGCAGAGCCGCAGGGCGATGGTCTCCTGAGAGAGAGCCCCGAAGAAGTGTGAAGATGTGAAGAAGAGAGGCTGGGGACGTCACAAGAGATGAGAGTGACACACTGAGAAGGATGACCAGAGTAAAGAATGTATAGACCTTATGGAATCAGATGACAAAATAAAGAATGGAGTAACTTTTCACATGCGGAATAAAGATTGCACGTGCTTTATAACTGTACAGATGCTGCAATGCAAGTAGCTAAGTTATCATGAAGGATGGCTTTACGTAGTGAATCGACTGCAGGTTGTGCCGCCAATATATATATATATATATATATACATGTGTATAGAATCTGGTTATTCGATGTGGCATCTTTAGTAAGCCAGGACCCGTGAAAGAGAAGGGCTGAAATGATGGCGCAGCAGAGAAAATGGCTGAAAATCGAGGAAGGATTCAGAAGGCTGTCTGGTACCAGTGTCAAAGGTTGGAGCAACCAAGAACTGGTTATCTATTCAAGAAGATAAAAAGAACGTGAGAAGCGAGGCAAGCTCTTGTTAACGTGCAACAGAAAGACACTATGAGTGCCAAGTTTTATTCATTTAATATCATTAAATACGAAGATGGAGTTCAAACACGGTCTCCTGTCACATGGGGTAGATGGAAATAGAACATGGGCAAGCAGCACCGAGACTTGAAGATAAGAACGTACTTGCACTCCCTTCTATTCTCAGAAGCAGTGATACTTTGCAAGGCCAAGTTCAAAGACAATTCAAACGGCAGATGGAATGAGTGATGGTGGGCTAATTGGACGGGAAGGCATGGTCAAGTCCACCCACCAGCAGCTGGGATACCAGCTTGCGTGCTGCTAGCGAGTCAAATATTCCAGAAGGGTACAAGCATGCCAATCAATTATAGAGAGCATGTATTGAAGAGCCCTATAGTTTGAGAGCCAACGGTGTGTCATGTATCTAACAAATATCGAGGATGACTTGCACAAGTGGTGGGCATAAATTGTACCCCTGACTATAGAGACCCAATCACAATCAATCCCCTTCAAAAAGTATACTTTGATGTTCCCCCGTAGACCAGGCACAATCCTAAATAAGTTTTCTTAATTTGCCACGTAGTATGAAGTCGGGTATGACGAGGTTTTGCTATGAAAGTGATATTTTTAATGTGATGCATTGAGATTAGGCTGTGAGACGTCTGTTGATGTCCGTTGTACTCCCCGTTTTAGACAATTATGAATAAAACAGATTACCTTTCCCAACTTCCTGAGTAGGTCTTGTTATTGGTGTAAGAGTTATTCTGCATCCCCATCCATCTAATGAGGTGCTACCTCATTTAAAAAGGGCCTAACGGTTCATGTCCCTCAGCGCATGCAAGCTCTATTCTCATGACATGAAGACTTGACTGCATTGCCAAGACTTGCAGGAATACCCAAGTCATCCATAGTTGCCCAAAGGAGATTTCTCGGGACAGTATCAAAAGCGATGTGAAGGTCTACAAACACCAAATGCATATTTTGGGAGTTCAACCGTGCATTTCATCTATTGTGGAGACCCCTGGCCTAACATCTGCCTGGACATGAGAAAGGATGGCTAGCTTGACTACCCAGTCCTCCCTCAAATAGGTAATCCTCAAATAGGTTTTCGTCAATCAGTGAGATAGGTCTATAATTAGCTGGTTGGTCCTTTACACCTTTTTATCGATTGGGATAATAACCGGCTCCCTCCAGCTTTGTGGCGGTCTATTCATATTCATCATTTAGAAACTTGGTGAGAAAGGGAAACCAGATATCAGGTTTGTTTTTGAACAGGTCAGACGAGACAGAATCTGGGCCTGGAGCTCTACCCCTTTGCTGTTCAAGTATTGCCCGCTTCACTTCCAATGGCGGGATAGGAGTAAACGTGGCATCTTCAGACTGCAAAGTTTTCTCTGATACCATAGCAGCAGTTGCTATGTCCTCTCCACTCTGTACTGATGCACAAGCCTGGGAGTAGAGAGATTGGAAGTGCCTATGCCAACCATCAGAGGAAATATTATTTGGTGTAGACTCTTAATCAGGCTTGACATTCACTTTACCCAAGTGCCAAAACTCATCACCGTTATGTGACCCTGCAGCGGTCTCCAAGGCCTTCCAAAAGTGTTGGTGATACCCTTTACATCGAAATAAAGGAAGAGAGAATCTTTCACTTTAAACTCAATTGGCAGCAGGAAAAGGTATGCAAGTATATCAGTCCTCACATGGAACCTTCATCTACACAGCAATACATTTGGGATAGGAACAGACGCATACTTGCAACTTTTGGAATACAGTTCTCAACACCAGCTGTGAATTAAAATTACATTCACAAAAGGACCATGTTTTTCACACTATGTTTTGCAGGAACCTGTAATGTGACAAACACTTCAGCACAACAGGTCTAGTAAATGGCACCCAGTAAATATAAAAACAGTATCGCAATTTTACAGAAAATCCGGAAAAAAAGAGTAAATGTCACATAATTTGAGGAAAAATATGATGGGTTGTTTCACGCCTTTACCTCAGAGTCTAAGGTTTTCATAGGTACAATAGCTACAAATTCCATTGCTTCAAACAGCCACTAGTTTTTCTAAATACAAACTTTGTCTGTATACCCTGGGCATCCACAGTCCTATGAATACCTGTAGCAATTGCAATGCTTATGCCGGCCTTAAATGACACACTGCATCCCTTTGAAAGTTTGGAGGAGCTGTGGCTTTGCCTTTTTTTCCTCACAAGGATTTCAGAAACGCTCACAAGCATCACTCAATTAGTGCATGAAATCATAAGGCGGAGAGTACGAGTATTTTTTAACCGAGGGAGGATAAATGGAGCGTAGATGAAGTGGATGTGTGTAGGTTTGGTGGCTTGTGCTCTTTTCCCCAAGATGACAAGAAATGCACAGTTTATCGAGTAACGGGGGGGACAAGGGGAAGTATAAATCTAAAAACAAGGAGGGGATTAAAGGGACCCATTCACATTAAGTTAGTTGTGTCTTTATTTTATAGCACTTTCCCCAAAGTGCTGAACAAGTTTGACAACAAAATGGTACAGTCACAGTTTGTAATACATTTGAAAGTAATCAAAATACATTAGAGAAAATTAAATTAATTGTGGAGGGGCGGATATTCGAAAAGAAAAAAAAAAAGTGTGGTCAATGATGACACCTAATTTGATAGCAGATGAAGATAATGGTACAGGCGAGGGGAAGGAGGGAGGGTGAGGGAATAGAAGTAGCAGGGAAGAAGAAGACCTCCATTTTGGAGGAGTTGAGGTGAACGAAGTGAGAGGACATCCACAGTTGGAAAGCAGAGAGACAGTTAGAGACCTTAGAATGAAGTAAATCAGGGGGGCCTGGCTGGCGCTGACAAAGATGGCAGCCTGACCGCCATTTTCCACGCCCACCAATTATCATATATGTATGCCGCTTTGCACACCGTGGACAGTTTTGACTCAAATTGATTCAGAACTCTTCCTCAAGTACCTGTGGCTATGTAGTCATGGTGGAGGGTCTTCACAGAACAGTGAGCCGATATGGATATTCAACTGTGAGTGGGCGAGGTGTTGCGGCGATCTCTTATGCAAACGTTTGCGGGCACTTCCCTGCTGGTGCTACCACGCAAGGGTGTGTGCATAATGCTAGCTCATGTTTCAAGGCCACCACCCCTTTCTTTTTAGTTTTTACACCTCTTGAGCTCCCGCTAATGGTCTATGCTGCAACACTTGTTCTTTATTTGTAACAATGGAATAATTACAGATATCTGAGATATTTTCCTGTGGGTCTGTGGAAGTACCTGTGAGGCCCCCTGGACCCTTTCCCTGTGTGAATGAATTGGCACTGTTCGGTCTTAAATAAGTCCTTCCAACAGCAATAAATGACATCACAAAAAGGGCCTGGCCATAAAGAATATGCTAATCCTACCTCAGCTAATTTAAAAAGACCCAAAAGCGACTTCTCTCCCCCGTCTATACAAACAAACCTCAGGCCACGTATGGAAGCTATATTATCTGAACGGAGGGCCCTAATCCATTCATGGAAATTACTAATATTAAACTCCTGCAAACGGATGACAGGTGGACATAAGAATGGGTGAGCTCAAAAAAAGGATCAGTGGGGCTGAGGATGTAATGCACCCGGTGTCTTTTCTCGAAAAATCAGTTGTGCACCCCCAAAAACAAAATGAGGAATTGGAAAACAAAAGGCAGAGGAAAAAACATATGTATATATGGCCTACCAAAGGGAGTAGAAGGTGACAATCAAATTATTGTCCTAAATAATACGTTGCTCTTGCTACTTAAACTTCAATCTAATGTTCTCAACATCCAAAGAGCACACAGAATCAGCATGCAAGATCATAACGTTTCTCGTGGGGAATCGCCATCTTCGTCTCTTTTTTATATGATGTTTGTATGTTGGATTTTGTAATTGGACGGATTGGTGTTTTAACAATTGTGAAGTATTAAAAGTTGACAATGTTAACTATAGAATACTATAAAATAAAAATAAGAACTCATCTATAAGAAAAGCAAAGGAAATGAATCAGTTGATATGGAAAGATCAAAGAATATCCCTTTCTCAAGACGTGTCCAAGGCAACGGCTCAACCTCATAAGGAATATTTGTCATACAGACCTGTTCTGAGGCAATTAAATGCTAGATTGTACCTTATTCATCCATGTTCTTTCAAAATCACCTTTAAAAGGCAAAACCAGTGTTTGATGATCCTTCATCTTTAAAAGCATTTGTCAGATCACCTAAAATTGAAGACATTGATACATCTATTGCTACAGGCAACCAACTTCCCTTGGCCTCGGCATCCAAGCTAGCACCTTCAGCTAGTCTCTCCTACCTTAATGTTTTGGCAGACTTTTCAGTCTGATACTATTCATTGGCAGTTTGGAAGATGTATGGCACCTATGCCATTTCTTATTCCCTATCTTTGGTTTGGCGCTCCCGCTCTCTATTTCAAATATCTGCAAGAGTTGTTTGAGTCTCAACGGGGGCTCTACATAAGGGATTTACTAACAACTAGCTGTACCCGGCATAAAATATGCTGCTCTAGCATATCTTAAAGGTTATTAATTAGATATTCATTCAATGATATATTTCATTGTAAACACAATGAACAATCCCGTTATTCTCACATACAACACTTAATGAGCCGAATGTTCGAACTCTTGAGAGAGCAACATATAGTTGCCTGTGACTGATTACAGGTTTCGGGAGGTATAGGCTAAACATATAGGAAACTGTCTTCCGATGAATTTGAAAGGCATACTTGTATTCAATGGAATGAGAGGTATGCCCAGTATAAGAACAGTATCTAAGTGTAATCCATGCATTACACAGGTCTCTGCAATGTACCTATGTTCAACCTTGTTCCATTGCAGAGTGTCCATTGCAGAGTCTGTGTGATGGCATAAGATTGCGTAGTAGCATAATTACAGCGCACACTGAGAGCACCTACATTGTTTTAGCTCATGAGGAAGCATTCGTGCTACAGAGTTTCAATCTTTAGAGACTGAAACGTTGAGCCGGCAAATAACTGTTCATTGACACTGGCACCTCTGTGCCCTGTGTGAAGTGAAGTGGGGTTTGAAAGAAGTAACTTGAAATTATTCTGAATGTTTACGATAGTGAAACATGAAGATGATCGCGTAGAAACATGCTCATTCTGTTTGTTAAAATTATAGCTGCTGTTGAAGTGGAAGGGCACCCAGAGGTGCAGTTTGCCATTTGGACAGCACGGGGCAACCTAACACTGATAAATTGCATCAGTACAGAAACATACCGAAGTATTTCAAATATATAGATGACATATCTCGGCCTGCAAAGTGTCTGTTCGCTGTTAGCTGTGAGCAGTGTGCAGTGTTCGTGAGGAGGAGGAGCAAAACTCTTCAAACCCCACACCCGGATGCGGAGAGTCGCAGAGTGTGTGGGGGTGTTCTGTGTGTTCCGTGTGGCTCCATGCGGGACCGTGCAGGCTGTTCGCTGCAGTGGATCATCTTGCAGCGATTAGGACGGATATCACTTCTTTGGCCTGGGCATGGATTCCAGACTGACGCGCTCGCAGCTGAAATGCTGTGAGTCGGCCCCAGTGAGGTCGTGGCAAGTGTTGGCTGCACCGGCTGCTCAGGTGTCTCAGGAGCCCTCCCCCCACGCCAGAAACTGGCAGAAACAAGTAAGAGAAAAAGATAATGAACAATGTAATTAATATGCTGCGAGCGAGAGTGAGGGGGAGTGTGCATGTGAGCGCGAGTATTGTTCACATGACAAAGCCGTCGACAATGACCTACGGGTGAGAGAAGTGAAAAGCTGCGAACATATTAGTGAGGGAGGAGAGATGCCGACTGACCTGATAAGTGTTCCACTGGGTGAAGTGAAAGATCTAATATACTCCAAATCAACAAAAAAAATCATGGGCGGAGAGTAACCGACAAATAAACCTTCTGTTAACAGAGACTTATAGTGTCTCTGAGGTCGATGAAGTGTTTGAGGAAGAGGTAGAGGATACTAAGATTGAAAACAAAAGTGAGAGTACCAAATTGACGCCAGCTGGAGGGGTGGATAATAAACGAGTGGGAAGTTATGATACTCCCAGAAAGCTGATGCAGCCTACGAACCTAATGGAACGTGAGAGCAATAGAGATGAACACAGCGTGCAACCAGCTTTTGGGACGATCTCCATTCCGACAGCGCCGGCAGATGGAAACATGGACTCTGAATTAACTGCAAACAAGCAAAGGCGACAATCAATTGCTGTTGCTGATCACTAAATTAAAGATTTGAAATAGATGAATGCAAGAGTGAGTTCTACTAACATGGAGTCTGCAGATCAAAGAGTGCACACAGAGTCGATAAACAGATCAAGCAGACAGTGGTAAGTATTGAAAGTATGGAACCAAGATATGAGCTAGACTATGGCAGCGATGGTGACCGGAAAACTGCAAAAGAACTAAGTGAAAGAGACAGCGGTACTGCAATAAGAAATCATACGATGAAAAGAAGACGCATTGATTCAAGTCCAATCAATGAAGTGGCCTGTTCACAAAAAAGGAACACTGATGCAAAAAAAAGAATGAACCAAACGAGGAACGAGGCTATAAACTTAGTAGGTGGAATAGAAAAAATAGACCTTGAGTCCTCTCAAGGAAGTACTTCATCAGACCATACCCCTAGCTCATCATGCCAGTCAACTAAATATAGAAGAAGGAGAGTACAGCTGGCTAAGAAACCGAGACCAAGCTACAAAGACATTAATCAGTCCAAATGGTTACAACAAATGACAGAAGTTATAGGGAACGAGCTAAGGCTGAATTTAATGTCGGCAATGACAATTGCAAATGCACCACTCGCAAACATTTATGAACAATTCAATGAGAGCTATCGAGTCCAGAACACACTTATAGCATTGGTTAATGCGAAAATGCAGAAGGTACAGATGGATATTCATGAAATGAAGACGCATAAGCAAAATGATAAACATTGAGATGAGATGACAACAAATAAACTGAAAGATGGTCTGAAATGCAATGCTGAAGACAAGAGATTGTTGGCAGAGGTTGCTAAAGAGGCGTTGGCTATTTTAAAAAGAAAACACAACAGTGATGGGATTACGCTAGTAATGTATAAAAGTGTGGCCTCGCAATGCGACAATGCACAAAGAGAACTATGAGAGAGAGGGTAGTTTGCTAACCAGTAAAGAAACTAGGTCTTCCATACCAAAAACTGGAATAAGCGAAAAAATGCCTGACAAAGGTAAGTCTCAACAAGGCAAACCAGAGGATGCCCTAGGTCACAGGCAAAGCTAATGGTTGTATGTATAAAGGACAACCAACCCTCTACATCCAAAGCAGCTGGGGGTTTGGCATTTGACCCCCTGAACATGGTCATGCCAAGTAGCGAGATGGTCTCCCAACATGAGGTGAGCAGCAGCAACAAGCTTGCTTTCCCCTCTAATCCAGAGGTAAGTTTTTAGCCTGACTCTGTAAAATTGGTGGGACCCGCAGGGATTAAATTAACTGACAAGATGGTCGAAGAAACCTATGCAATCTTTGAAAAAAATAAAAAGACAACTGAGAAAATATTACCAAAGCAGGCAGCTGGTAAGAAAAAAACTGAAGAACTCTCTTAAAGTGCTGAAAACCCCCTCAAAAAATGGTTAAAACAAAAAACACAAATGCCAAAAACACTTGTAAGTTTTTGCGCAATATAAAATCTCTGAACGTGAGTATTCAAACAGAACCCACGAGTCTAAAAGCTAAGAAAAAAAGGAGAAGAGAAAATGGTTAAAACAAAAACACTTGTAAGTTTTTGCGAAATATAAAATCTCTGAACGTGACTATTCAAACAGAACCCACGAGTCTAAAAGCTCAGAAAAAAAGGAGAAGAGAAAATGGTTAAAACAAAAACACTTGTAAGTTTTTGCGAAATATAAAATCTCTGAATGTGACTATTCAAACAGAACCCACGAGTCTAAAAGCTCAGGAAAAAAGGAGAAGAGAAAATGGTTAAAACAAAAACACTTGTAAGTTTTTGCTAAATATAAAATCTCTGAATGTGACTATTCAAACAGAACCCACGAGTCTAAAAGCTCAGAAAAAAAGGAGAAGAGAAAATGGTTAAAACAAAAACACTTGTAAGTTTTTGCGAAATATAAAATCTCTGAACGTGACTATTCAAACAGAACCCACGAGTCTAAAAGCTCAGAAAAAAAGGAGAAGAGAAAATGGTTAAAACAAAAACACTTGTAAGTTTTTGCGAAATATAAAATCTCTGAACGTGACTATTCAAACAGAACCCCCGAGTCTAAAAGCTCAGAAAAAAAGGAGAAGAGAAAATGGTTAAAACAAAAACACTTGTAAGTTTTTGCGAAATATAAAATCTCTGAACGTGACTATTCAAACAGAACCCACGAGTCTAAAAGCTCAGGAAAAAAGGAGAAGAGAAAATGGTTAAAACAAAAACACTTGTAAGTTTTTGCTAAATATAAAATCTCTGAACGTGACTATTCAAACAGAACCCACGAGTCTAAAAGCTCAGAAAAAAAGGAGAAGAGAAAATGGTTAAAACAAAAACACTTGTAAGTTTTTGCGAAATATAAAATCTCTGAACGTGACTATTCAAACAGAACCCACGAGTCTAAAAGCTCAGAAAAAAAGGAGAAGAGAAAATGGTTAAAACAAAAAACACAAATGCCAAAAACACTTGTACGTTTTTGCTAAATATAAAATCTCTGAACGTGAGTATTCAAACAGAACCCACGAGTCTAAAAGCTCAGAAAAAAAGGAGAAGAGAAAATGGTTAAAACAAAAACACTTGTAAGTTTTTGCGAAATATAAAATCTCTGAACGTGACTATTCAAACAGAACCCACGAGTCTAAAAGCTCAGAAAAAAAGGAGAAGAGAAAATGGTTAAAACAAAAAACACAAATGCCAAAAACACTTGTACGTTTTTGCTAAATATAAAATCTCTGAACGTGAGTATTCAAACAGAACCCACGAGTCTAAAAGCTCAGAAAAAAAGGAGAAGATGACGGATAACACTGATGATAAGCCACCCAATGGCGATGAGATTAGAGACAAGGAGTCAGAAAACACTGAAAAAAATCTGGAGTTAATGTGACTATGGAAGATCTTCTCAACATGTCCACTTATGACTCAATTGAAAGTGAAGTGTACGAAGGGACATATGCTGGAGATCTGGATGAAAGTGTGATATCATTACCTGAGGAAGAAAACGAGCCTCAACTACCAATTCGGAGTAGAGGTGCAACTGGAATGGAAAAAATCTGGAAAAGAGTAGTTCACAACTTTTCCCCGGAAACAGAAAAAACACCAGCCAATATTTTAGAAAAAGAGGATGCCCAGGCTAGCAAAAAATTTGTCACAATTGAAGATTGAAGAAAAACTGCTCTAATTAGAATGAGAACGTTTGAAGTAAGGAGCGAGCCAGAAAGTTCGAGAAATAAGCCTAAACAGCAATTTGTGAGTTGGAAGGCTCAGAACCTAATGGCTAAGGGTGAAAAATCTATGCCATGTGGGGAAGGTGAACCTTGGCGCATCGACAGCCGTATGAGAGATACAAAAGCGGACAAAGCAGGTAACAAAGGGATACAAAAAGATTTCGCTATGCGGGTACTACTCGAAAGGAACATCCTGGAAGAGGATAACTTGAGTCTAAATCGATATAATGTGTGAGTTATTGAACCATGTACCGGAAATTTGTATTTGTATTTGTTTATTTGTATTGAGCAACCTGCCCAAGGGCATTAGGGCGCATGTTTGGAAAGGTAGTTACAGAAAAGTGTTACATAGATAGGTACAAAATTACATTATATAGACATATCTACAACAAGAATAAGAACAATGATCAAATATATTGCAGAACTGGCTGAAATGTAAAATATACAGTATATACAGTGGGTGGCCTGTTTGCAGGTGACCGCTGCGTGAATTACAAGGTGGAGGTCAGTGCATCCTGTTTGTGAAGCCACCGTTTAGTTCTATTTTTGAAGGATTGGATGGCTGGCACGTTCCTAAGATCATTGGGTAGGGAATTCCACAATTTAGCAGCCAGGACTGGGAAACTCGAGCCCCTAGTTGTATGAAGCTTGAAACTAGGGATAGTTAGTGTGTGCACCTGTGCAGATCTCAGTGGTCTGGATGCTTTATGTTGTGTGAAGCGCGAGGACAGGTAAGCAGGTGCAGCATTGTTTTGTGCCTTGTGTGTTAGAACAAGTGTTTTGAGTGAGATGCAGAGTGTAATGGGTAGCCAGTGTAGGTTACGCCTAGTGGAGGAGATGTATGCGCGCCTGGGGATATTGAGAGCAGCCCTAATGGCATTGTTTTGGGTGACCTGAAGTTTATCAAGGTTTCTTTGACAAAAAAGAAAGGGCTTTACAATAGTCAATTTTCGACATGGTGAGTGTTTTGGCTAGGATCAGGCAGTTGTCAGTAGTCAGGAAGGGGTGGCAAGCTGTGATGAGTTTACATGTGTACGATGAAGCTGAGGCTACTGAATTGGTTTGTCTATTGAGAGAGAGAGTGGAGTCTAGGTAGATTCCAAGTGTTTTCGTGACGTTGGTGACTTTAATAACATTTCCATCAATAATGAAGGAGTTATATTTAAGGTCAAGTTTCGTGAGTTTGGACTGAGAGCCTAGGATGAGTAACTCAGTTTTCTCATCGTTAAGGCAGAGCCCGTGGTGTGCCATCCAGGCCTGGATGACTGAGTAGATTGAGTTGAGTGCGTTGACATCGGTTACATAGTCGCCAGTGATGGGGATGAGTATCTGGGTGTCGTCCGCATAATTAGTGTAAGAGACACCCAGATAGTCAAGAATATCAAAGAGCGGTTTAGTAAACACGTTGTACAATGTGGGTGATACGCAAGAGCCTTGCGGGACTCCGCAAGGGACATGTGCTGGGTCGGCTGCGGCTGAGGTGGAAAAGACCCTCATAGATCTATTTGCCAGAAAGGAGCTGATCCAGGAAGTAGCTGCGTCAGAAAAGTGAGAGGCTATCTTAAGGTGATGGCAGAGGATTTGGTGATCGACCAAATCGAATGCGGCAGAGAGGTCAAGAAGGAACAAGAGAGCTAGTTTGCCCTTGTCTTTTAAGTCCTCGATTTGGGTTTTTAAGTCGATCAGGGCTGTCTCTGTGCCATGTCTTGGACGGAAGCCGGATTGTCTAAGCCCTAATAGGTTGTTAGTATCAAGGTAATCCTGGATTTGGAGATAGGCTGCACGATCCAGTATTTTGAGTAGGTAAGGCACTGTGGTGATGGGCCTGTAGTTGGAAGGATTACTAGGGTTCAGGGTGGGTTTTTTAATTAGGGGGATGCCCCATGCATCCTTAAGGTTGTCGGCTACTGTGCCCAATTTGAATGATAAATTGATAAAGGAGGTAATGAATGGTGCGAGGTCATGAGCCGCTTCCTTTACGACCGGTGCGGGGCAGGCGTCTCCTTGACAGTTGGAAGGCTTAAGCTTTATGATGATGTTTTCAACGTCCTTGATGGTAAGGGGTGAGAAGCTGAAGGGTTTGAATGCATTCTTTGGAGCGGGGGTATTGTAAAACTGGGGGTTGCCTGTTGAATCTGAGAGGTGGCTTTTTTTGCTATTAATTTTGGCTTGGAGCAAGGCAATTTTGTTTAGTAGTGCTTTTTGTATATTGGTGCACCATTCAGTGTCAGGGGTGCATGTATCCAATGGAGCTACTGGGGACTCTAGTTCCTTAAGGATCTTGAAAAGTTCCCTGGTGTTAGATTGAGCTTGTGTGATCCTGATGTTCTACACTTCTTTTTTGGCTGTTAGGATAGCTTCTTTGTAGGTGATAGAGGCGGTTGTAAGGTTATTTCTATTGGCTGGAGTAGGTGAACTTTTCCAATGTGACTCAGCTTTTCTTTTTGCTTTGCGTATTTCACGTAGGCGAGGGGTGAACCATGTATTAAGATGGTTGAAAGGTTTTTGTTTGCATAGTTTGAGAGGGGCAATAGTGTTGAGAGCTTTTAACATGGCGCGGTTGTATGTGTCAACTAAGGCAGTGGGGTCCGAGCAAGTGGAGGAGGCCGGGTTCAGTAATGGGAGGATAAGGGGGAGTAGTTTCTCAACCATAATATCCTTCTTGTTTCGCATATAGGTTGGTGGTGCAATGTTGGGATTGTCAGAGGGTGGGTAATGGAAAATATTATTTTGTGGTGATCCGACCACGCACATGGTGTCACAGAGGTTACCTTTAGTGCACAGTTCATGTCTGAAACCCAATCGAGGTTGCGACCCTTGATATGTGTGGGTTCATTCATGTGTTGGGTGAGGCCAAAGTCTGACAGAACACTGGCTATGTCATTGGCTTTGGCGTCATTCGTATCCTTGTATCCCAGATTGAAGTCGCCAAGTATGATGATTTGCGATTTAGGCTTAATGCTGGAGGCTAAGATGGATGAGATGTCCTCAGCAAATGTGGAGGTGGGGCCAGGTGGCCTGTATATGAGATGCACTGAAGCTGTGTGATTGGGAGAAATCGGTATTTTAATAGAATGAAATCAATTAAATCAATCTCCACCACTGACATCAAGACTGTTGAATTTATATCAGATATGACTCTAGATAGAGTCGTACTTCACATCCACTCTAGAATTGTCCGGGATTTGATAACCAGCAACGCAGGCGCTTTATGGAAATTGGGCTTCAATGTGATGGAGCTGACTCTGCTGTCTCAGAAAGGTTAACGCATAAAATAAACGATAAGCGGAATAGACCTACGTCGCCTGTTAAGGAAGTGATTGGTCAGAAAGAAGTATGTAGAAAAAGTCAACTTGAAAAGGAAGGTTGGGAAGAGGAGCCAATGGATGTGATAGACCTAACAAAAATAGATAAAACGTTCAAAATCACATTGGAGTGCGAGAATCAGACAAAGAAAGGAGATACTCAAATAAAGAAAACAGAGAAGTCAAGAAATTTGGAGTGGAGTTGGTTGCCCAGAGTAATAAATGGCAGGAACGAGAGCTAACATGAGACCCAGAGGTTTTATGAAGTCCTTGATATGGGCTCATGGAATACACGAGGCTTCCAACATTTAATACAGAAATCCTATAAGTTGTGAAAATCTTTACATATAATATGCCTTCAGGAGATCTGGCTTGCGACGACACCGGTCGCGGATGGCTACGAGTTAGCGTTTAATCCATCCATAATACAACCAAAAGGACACCCAATATCAGGCATGATTACCATGATAAAACGAAATAGCGGTCTTAGAATAATGAGCTCAAACAATCTATGTGCATACATTCAAGTTACTACAGTTGCAAAGATAGAATTTGAAGCAAGGATTGCTCTGAAAAAACACATCATAAGTATATATTGGCAACATCGAGTGTAGGCACTAAGGAGTTTGTGGACCAAGTCATGGACCTGATCGATAAGATAAGAGCAAGTGAAGGTAATGCATTAATTATACTATGTGGAGATTTTAACATAGATATCACCATGACAAATCAAAAAAAACAAGGAAGAAAGTCAGAAGGATAAAAAGCGCAAACTTGGGCTTGAAGAATTGGATGTTAGAAGTATGGACATCCTGAATGGAAATATGTGGGGTGATATAACTCCTGCTATGACATGGAAAAGGAAAAGCCAAAGATCCATCCTGGACTACTTTGACACTTCGAAAAACATGACAGATAAGATCTTGAAAATGAAGGTCATCAGAACTCAGAAAAGTGACCATAACCTGTTCAGAATATGTTTTGAAACAAAGCCCACAAAAACAAAAGATATGTGGGAACAAGAAATTACTGTGGAGCCTGGGATGAATAGACTGCGACTGAATGGTTCCAAAACACAACAGATGAAAATGTAGCATTTGACAAAAAAGCACACTCCCATGGTGCATGTCACATAGAATTTCAAAATTTGATACAAATCTACAAGACCCAGACGCTTAGATATACAAGGTCCACGGTAGTAAGACACGTCTACGTTAGTAACGAAGGAATACAAATGCTAAAAACACACTATAAGAACTGGTTAAAGTGGTATAAATATACCATGGAACAAAACGACGCCGAGATATGCTCTCATGTCTTGCCGAAAGAAGCACTCGAGACTTTTGGCCCACAAAAAAAAAAAAATTGGAAAGCCTCCAGAATGGTGTAATGTAATTATGAAGGAAAATGGATACAGCATTTCAGTGGGCTATTTCAAAAACAAAAGAGCTTTAGGAATAAAGAAAATCTGGAAAGAATGGCTTGGGATATCGTCATAACGAGAGACAACATATATGATATCATCAAGAAGCTGAGTGCCTCACGAGCACCTAGACCCGATGGTTTGACTAACTGCATGTTAAAAAAAGAACCCGGACGAATAGGCTGATTTCTGCCATAAACTGTTCAAGATGATTATATCGGAAGGAAAAATACCAAACACATGTAAAAAGGCTATAATCATACCAATCTTTAAAAAAGGTTCAAGATTAATACCGACAAACTACAGACCAATAGCCCTACTTGACGTTGTGGGAAAAACATTTGCCACTTAGCGCCTGATGCAATTCATGAGATGGATCAAAGAAGCTTGTGTGGCGGATTTGAGACAAACATACTTTGTCAAAGGTGTTGGATGTAGCTTAAACTTATTCATCTTGAACATTTTGAAAATGGAAGCCATCGGGAAAAAGATCCCTATCTATATAGCTTTCATCAATTTAGCTCACGCGTTCGATGGGGTTGATCGCGAGCTGCTATGGGCCAAAATGGAGAAAAAGGGCTGCCCGATGAGTCTTATTTCAGCCATTAAAGAACGGTACTCAGAAACAATAATTCAAATACGTCTGGACAGAATTGGTAATCTAACAACTCCAATAAAATGACTTGTGGGGTGAAGCAGGGCTGCCCCTTAGGTGTTACGTTGTTCAACTTTTTCCATCTCAGAGGTAGGCGAGGCCCTGGCAGCCATCAAGTCTTTCCCTCCTAAGATTAATCAAAATCATATCAACATGATTTTATATGCAGATGACATTGCAATTCTAGATACAACTCCCATAGGCCTGCAGAGGAAAATCACAGCTTTGAAAAAATGTATTAGAAAGAACGGCCGAGAGATCAATGTAGAGAAAACGGAGATTCTGATATTTAAAAATCCAAAAGGAAGAAAGAAGCAAATGAGATCCAAAAAATTCCAATGGAGGTTAGGAAAAAATATACTGAAAGTGGTTACAAAAGCAAAATTCTTTGGAATTATTATGAATTCTAGCATTAATGATCAGCCAATGGTAAAAAACATTGCGGCCAAATTCAAACAACTGGCTGCCCAAGCAGACTTTATAGAGGAAGGTGATTGGTGTGGACAATATACCACAATTTAAGATCTTGAACCATTGCTGGCAATATGGAGCGCATCTTGTGAAAATACTTTAAAAGAATTGAGCATGGACAATGAAGTGTTGAAGTCGAATCTGAATGCAGTAAAAAAAAAAAATATATATTTGAGCAAGTTTGGATCGAAACTCAAGAGAAAAAGCAGCATCAGTAATAAAAGAGTGAAAAATTCACCAATTGAGGCTAAAGAATTGAACAAACTATCAAAATATATGCTGAAATTCCCATGCAAAACGAGAACATACTTCCTTAAATTCAGATTAAACGTCTGGGAAATGAAAGAAAACAGCTATAATGTTAACGCTACAAAACAAGATCAAGCGTGCAGACTATGTAATGACTCTGAAGAAAACTTGAAGCACCTTGTGCTAATATGCCCTATGATGAGAGATGAAAGAATTTAATGTCTTGGACAGGAGATAGCTAAATGTTCAATATGATCAGTGGATGAATGGTGGGCCAAAATGCACGAGGGAGAATGCAACAAACTGATAATTGCACTCTCATTCTTTTTGGCTAGTCTGAAACAGAAATTAGCAGATAAAAAGGAAACATTCCTAGTACAATAAGAGCAATGATCTTAACAAACCAGTAGTTAATGGAGATGATCGGACTAAAGATCGAGCTGAAGATAATTTCCTAGAACTATGAAAGGAGAAAAAGAGCTCCATCACGTTATCTGCTATGTTTAGCGAAATGTGAAATCAATGTAACAATATGTAATATGTTGACAAGAAATGTATCACTTCTTTCTATTTTTTAAAAGTTTGTAATAAACTAAAAATCTCTTTATTATTTCTTGAATATATTGTTGTCCCCTATCAATCTAAGCAGATATATGTCTCTCACACCTGTGTGCATGCGTGTTTATTGAATTTTCTTTTTCTTCATTTGTGGCAAATTATTGTTTTGTAGCGATTTGTGGCCATTTAGTTAGGTTTCATAATCAGAAATGGATGATGTTTAAAATCCATATCATTTTCAACTTGTATACTAATGTGTTTTAAGTGAGTTACTTGGAATGTGAAGGGTATTAATAATCCAGTCAAAATACAAATATCACATTTGAACAAATTCAAACCCTGTATAGCATCTTTAGAAGAAACTCACCTGTCCACGGTGGAGTCTGATAAACTGAAGAAGTGGTGGATGGGTGAGGTGATATCTAGTCAAGCTGATGGGAAAATAAATATTGTTGCTATATTAACAAATAATAGAATTTTAGAATATTACATAAGGAATCTGATGAGTAAGGTACATGGGTCATTATAAGGATTGAGATATCCTCTAAGATTCTTTTCCATTATGAATGTTTATGGGCCAACTTGCCCTAATCCAAATTTCTGGATGAACATCAAAATACCATTATACTATCAAGCCTTTCCAATTTAATTATGTATGGAGACTTTAATAATATTATTGATCCCTTTTTAGTTGAACTTGGTTTAAGGAAAATAAAATTCAGAGTTTCTTCAATGCTTGTTCAAACTAGTCCCAAAGGCTGCTTGGAGGCTTGCTCAACCTACAGATATAAATTTAACTTTTCACTCCATTCTATTTCACTCTATTTCATATAACACTCAATCACATATCTGTTTATCAAAATATTTCACCCCTGCTATTGTGCATTATAGTATCGAAAGTATAGTTATTTCAGATCATGCCCTGGTAAGTGTTACATTGGAGATTAATTATTTGGGCAGGCAGACTGGCAGATGGGGATTGAACGATTTGTTGTTAATGGATGGAGAGTTTGAACACTTTTATCTCAATTTGCAACATCAATACTTTGAGGACTACAAAGATGTGACACTTCCCTGCTCATTAATTGGGATTCCTATAAAGCTGTCTTGAGAGGACAGATCATCTATTGTGTTAGTAAATAGAAAAAGCAGATGAAGAAGGAAGTTGATTTGGTGTTCAGTAAACTTAATAAAATTATAATGTTAAATCTGAAGAGGTCACTCTTAGAAACATCCTAACCCTATGATATGAAATTAATGAGAACATTTCTGAGCAGGCTTGGGCTTGTGGAGTTATCCTTAAAGTCAAATGAAAAATGGATCAAACCTCAAATAAAGCAGGCAAAGCCCTTGCCTCATAACTTCAACTTTAAAAAGGAAAAAACTGAATTGTATATTTGTGACATTTTATCAAAACGTACACATCTCAGATCATTCGAAACCTCACATAGATTTTAGTAAATTTCTTTAGCAGAGTGCGTAGGAAATCATAGTCTCAGACAGATTTAACAGCACTAGAGGCACGTATTCATCTTGATAAGATTTATAAAGCCACCAAATATCTATCCAAAGATAAGGTGCCACGGTCAGATGGTTTTTCCATTGATTATTTTTTTAACCACTTTGCACCCAAATTACACACACTATTTTCACATTTTGTTGTGGACGGGAAGGCATCCAGTATCTTCTAGGAGGCATTGCTTATTCTTCTCCCTAAAGCTGGAGATGGATAGCAGTTGTCCCAAACATTACAGTGCACTTTCTTTGATAACACAGATTTCAAAATGTATGTGAAATGCTTAGCTAATAGAACTGATCCTTTTCTTTCAAAACTAAACCAGATCAAAATGTCTGCTAATGTAATATTACTCTTAACATGCTATATGTTACTAAGAAAATGGACAACTTGAAGCACAGGTTATGCAGCTTTTACTCTCAATGTGGAAAAGGCATTTGATAGAGTGGAGTGGATTTCATCTTTGAGTCACCCAAATGGCATGGATTGGAACCTCAATATATATAATTTATTAAATTATTGTATTTAAACCCATAACATCAATCTTTATTAATGGACAATTCTCTTTCTTTTCATTATATAGGGGTACTAGGCAGGATTGCCCTTTATCCCCAATTATATTCATCCTCTCATTGGAACATGTTGTATAAATTAAAGTTTAAAGCTGCAGAATATGTAGATGATGTTGTCATCTTTTATAAAAATCCCATTAAGAACCATAGGAATTTATTAGATATTATGAATATATTCTCTGATGTTTCTGGTTACAAATAAATAAAGATAAATCTGAAATGTTACCCCTAAATTCATGTGGTTTTAAGAGTGATGTTGCTGCTTCAGGTGTGGTGCCAAAACTCTTATCAAAAACTTGAGGGTTGAAGGATCCTCCTCTTGAAAAATCCTTTAAGTTGAATACTGAATAATTACTTAATAAACTTAGGGATGCAAACGCAACCTGGTCTCCTATTTTTGACATAGTGGGTGCACCTGGAAGAAATTAAAATTGGTTTTCTTATTTTTATTTGCAAATGCTTTCTCTCCCATTGTCACCTCAGTTCTTTTGAGTCAGTTAAATCAATTATTCTAAACATGTCATGGGGAAATAGAAAGCAAAAGAGGATCTCCTACAGCAAACTAGTTAACCCTCATGAACTCTGAGACATAAGATTCCCTAATTTCAAGTATGATCACATGCGTTAATTTTTTACACAAGTTCAATACTGGTTCCAGCATGGAGATGATGCAGATGGAATAGTATAGAGAGAAAAGAGAAGGGGACCAAGAACACAGACTTGAGGAACTCCATAGAAAAGAGGACTGGGGGAAGAAGTGTTACTAAGCAGGTGACAGAGTAGAAACTATTAGAGAGATAGGAATGGAACCATTTGAAGGCTGAGCCAGAGAAACAAAGTAGTGAGGGTGGAAAGAAGAACCAGCTGGTCAACAGTATCAAACGCAGCTGAGAGGTCAATTAGAACAAGGACAGAGGAGAGCTTAGTTTGATGTGCTGTAAGAAGAGCGTTTGAGAAATGCAGGAGTGAGGTCTCAGTGGAGTGAGAGGGATGAAATCCAGACTGGAAAGTTGGAAGTGAAAGAAGATTAAGGCAGGAAGAGGCCTGAGAATAGACAACATGCTCCAAGATCTCAAAAAGAAAAGGAAGAGGAGAAATGGGGTGGATATTGGAAGTGAGAGAGGGGTCGAGGTAGGGTTTTTTCAGGATGGGATGGATGATAGCCTGTTTAAACAAAAAAGAAAACAGAAGAAAGAGAGAGAGAGAAAGAGATAGAAAGAGAGAGAGAGAGAGAGAGAGAGAGAGAGAGAGAGAGAGAGAGAGAGAAAACTGAATGTGAGAGGGGTGCATGATCAGGCGTGAATAGCGAAGGATAGCACCCTTGGAAGGTTGCCTTTTGACTGGGACGCCCCGGGGTACGGACTCACACAGGAAATTTAAAAGTAAAAGTGATTCCTTACAGGGGCTGCAGATGGTGGGGCTAGTGGGAGGGTACAGTGGAGGTCCCAGTGGTGGCTGCCTCAATCCCAGTGGGGGCCTCGGGTGGCAGTACTCTCCCTGGAAGGCAGAGAATCTGCTTGTTGCAGAGCAGGCAGCAGAACTTTGATGTTGTTGTTCACGTGATACCTCACATGACCTCAGATGGTGTGGCTGGTGTGGGGGTGTAGGAGAGGTCCCAGCCGTGCCCCGCGGCAGCTGCAACAATTTCAGTGTGGGCCTAGGGAGGATTGTGTCCTTCAACCTATTAATCTCCAGACCTGTTCCTATGGCCCGCTGTTAGCACCACCATGCTTAACCAGGAACAAAAAGAGCATTACAGTGGATAAAGTAATCCCTGCCATCCTACCCATTTGCCAGAAAATCTAGACCCTAGCACTCTAGTCCATGAATACAATAACATCATGCTCACCACATTGGACAAGATCGCCCCTCTTAAACTTAGGACAATTAAACGCAAAGCCCACCTAAATAAATGGTTTATGCCACAATTAAAAGACCTACGCCTCCAAAAAAGAAAAAGTGAAACTACTTGGAGATCATGCCCATCCATTGAAAATAAAATAAAACTAACCTCCATTTCCTCGCATTACAAAAAGGAAGTGTGCTTGGCAAAACAGAATTCTTATGATGAACGCATTGCCAATTCCAACTCTAGCATGAAGAAACATTTTTTCATATTGAAAGAACTAGAGTCACCAATAGCTACACATGATACAGTTACTAAGGACAAGTCCTGGTGTGCAGATATTCAACATGCACTAGCAAATAAAATTAACACTCTCCAAAATAAAATATAGCAAAAAAAAGACACGCTGAACTTACAGCACATGACCAATATCCCACCGCCTAGTGACTCACCTACGGCACAATAACAAATTTCACTTCTCCAAAACTTCTCCTATAGAGGTAGAAAAAATGATTCTCTCGCTCAAACCCTCCAACTGTAAAGGCGATATTTGCCCAGCACAGCTAATAAAAGACGCTGCCAGAGACCTATCACCATTCATCTTCAAATTGATCAATGCTTCCTTTGCACCATCCCTGCCAACTTAAAACATTCCTGGGTGCTCCCACTCCTTAAGAAGCAGACACTAGACCCTCTTATCCTGATCAACTACTGCCCTATTACCACGGTACCATTCCTACTTAAAATTCTGGACAAAGCTGCTTACATCCAGATGCAAAAAATACCTTGAACTGCACAAACTTCTAGGAGCTAGACAATCTGGCTTCCGTCCACTACACGGAACGAAACTGCTTTAATTGATTTAAAAACCCAAATTATGAGTTGAGAGATAAAGGGAGGACAGCACTTCTGCTCCTACATGATCCCTCAGCTGCATTTGATATTGTGGATCACAAGGTCCTCTGCAGACTCTTGGACTCTGCAGCTCACTTCTCTCCTGAGGCCATCAGATGTTTACAATCATTCCTGAGTGAAGAACCATGAGAGTATTCTCCCCATCAGCAGCTGCGGACCCCACCCCCATCTCGTGTGGCGTTCCTCAGGGCTCTTGTGTCTCGCCAACTCTATTCAACATTTTCACCAAACCCCTGTTTGACGATCTGGACATTCTGGGTATCACCTGCACTAACTATGCAGATGATACACAGATTCTCCTCCCACTTTTTGGGGATCATAGTAAGGACATGGAGTTGGTGAACAGGGTATATTTTATGATCCAGGCATGGATGGCCACCCATGGCCTATATTTGAATGATGATAAGACAGAGTTGATAATCCTGGGCATGCATGCTAACATTAATAAACTAGGCCAGGAATTCTCCTCATTCAACATCGATGGAAATATCATCAAGGTCTCCAAGGAAGTAAAATCCCTTGGCTTCTACCTTGACTCCACCTTATCCTTTGACAAACAACTAACATCTCTGGCCTCTACCACTGCCTACACTTGCCAGTTGATTAGAGCTGGCAAGCCATTCCTTTCTAATGACAGTTGTATGATCTTGGCTAGAGCCTTAATACTCTCTAGAATGGACTACTGCAATGCCCTTTCCAGTGGTGCTAACAAAAATACTATCCAGAGACTACAAACACTACAAAATAACGCTTTGAGAGCAGCACTTGGCATAAACAAAAGAGTACATATCTCCTCCATCAGACGCCAACATAAATGGCTCTCCACTGATAACAAAATACAGCTAAAAATGATTTCACTTACTCACAAAGCCTTGAACAATGCTGCCTCTAGCTACCTCATGGATAAACTGCATAAAAGAACTTTGACTAGACCAACTAGAGTTGGTAACGCCAATTGCCTGGTAGTACCAAGATATAAGCTCACTACGTTTGGTGGCAACACTTTTCCAGTGAAGGCTGCTAAACTTTGGAATTCACTACCTCAAAACTTGAGAGCAGCCCAACCCTACCTACACTTTAGAAGGAACGCCATCAAACACATCCTTTCCAATGACCGCTAGACACCCGTTCATCTACGCCGCATCTGCCCTCTTGGCCCATTCCACCTCCCGGCCACGGCACACTCCCACCACCCTTATCTACCAGCTGAATAATGTCACACTACCGGTACTGTTACGTTTTATTTATTCTATTATTTTGTGATTATGTGCACCTTGTTGTAACCTGTACAAATTCGTATCTTTGTAAGCTTTGCATTATCTTATTGCTGCGCCCTGTTACCTATGGGTTTGGTGCGCATTAGAAGTTAATAAACAAGCAAACAAACAAATAATTTGGGAAGCAATGAAGGGGGATGCAAATAGAAATAAGGGTGGGTGGTATGTTTCTCTATTATCTGGCATGGGCTAGTGGGCACAGTAAAGTTTAGGTATAAACAAGTCAGGACAGAGGTTCTGAAAGTGTGGCAAAATAAAATGGGTGGGGGCTGCACGGTTTAGACTTAATTTTAACCTCTGGCATTGCTCTGGGCATCCCTCCATCCATTATTCCTTCCCTGTCAAGCCATTACAAAAAGGGGAAAGACCATTGCCAATCAGGCTTGGTCCCACCCCAAAAAGGATAGTCCAGCCTGAATTGCCTCGGGCTGGACTGCTCCTTTTGGGGTGGGACCAAGCTTGATTTGCATATGGTCTTTCCCATTCTGTAATGGTGTAGCAGGCTGAAAAACGATGGTCTGGAGGGTTGCCCATAGCTGTGCCTGTGGTTATGATTTATTCAAAACCTTCCAGCCATCAACTTTTGGTTTTGCTTTGGTTACTGAAAGCATGGCACGCTGCCAGCAAAACCGACTTCATGGGCTCATGCAAACGTATGAATTGCATTGGCTGCGCACTTTGTGGAGTAAAACTATAAATGCTTGCGAGGACTATGGATGTTTGCAATGAAGGACGTCGGCACACACACCCAGCCCGAATTTGGTGATGCATTTTGAGATGGCAGTAATGCTGGAAAGGATGCATACGATCCTTTGGGGAAAGCTCTAGTGAAGAGCAACTGTGCTGCTAGATTCCAGATGTCCATCAATTTTGGATGTTCCTAAAGGATCTTTGTGTATTTGTAGGTGGACCAGGCCTCTTTGGCATTGTTCAGGTTGCTTGTTATTTTACCTTTAAAAAGGGGGTGATTCTTCAGTTGCTTGAAGACCCTCTGGATGATGGCAGAAATAACGAATGGCCAAGGAATTCCACTGCCATATGTGCCAGAGATGCAGGTAGGGGAGGGGGTTTGAGTTGCAACCAGAAGGTAGAGGAGGTGGAAGTTAAGAAGGAGGAGGAGGTGGGGTGTGGACAGGACCAACCCCGGCACATGTCCCAACTCAGCCAGATGATCATCAGATGTAACTGCTGTTTTTTTTCTCCAGTTCCTGTTGCACCAGACCACCACTGATTTGGAAATGGTGATTTTGCTGTCTGTAAAGGAGGGAGATACACTGTGACGAGAGCAGGAAGCTGGCTCAAAGTCTTAGAGACTACCTTCATCTCCAGTACCTCCTCCCAAAACATTGGGAGCAGATGGGAAACGATGTTCAGTGTAAACACTTGGTGTAGAAGGCAAGGTGGTGTGGTAGGCCCTCCAGCAATGTTGAGGGGATCAGCAGCAGCGATCCAAGGAGTACAAAGCAGGCCAATGTCGAACAAACCTGCTCCAGCTGAGCCTGCCGGAGACCCAAAGGCAAACTCCACCTCCAAAGAACAGGCGCAAACACCCTATGACCCCAGGATATTAAATCACACCACAGTCGATGGGGGTGGGAGAAAGCTTCCACGAGTTGAGGATGCTTCTGCGCCAGCACCTAAAGGTTGCCACTGAGCTATTTGTGGTTTTTGGTGTGGAGAGTGCTACTCGTGAAGACTTTCCCTCTTAAAAAACTTTTTTGGTTCTTTTATGAGTTTTTTTTGCTTTATGTGAGCTTTACTCTGTTACTCTAATCCCTCCCTCTCCACCTCTCTACCTGTTAGGCAGAATCCTGTGCAGTGCCCTTAGGGACCACTGCACACAATTAAGACTACAGGTGGCAATACAAGTTTTACATTTGGTACAAGCATGTACTACTATGTCAGAGTGGTAGCAGTGGTGGAGCAGCCAGGCTTATCTCAAGAGTATATGAGCAGTAGCAGAGATTACACAAAGGGACCACAATTACTGTTACTCAAGCAAACACTGACTCAAGGTTTCAGGTAGAAAAATATAAGTACATTTATTTTTAAACCATTTGTTGTAAACACAACACTTCTATTAGATTTAAAACCACACGAAAAATATACTACAACTAACCAATTCACTTTGCACAGTAAGTCTCAAGGTAAGTACCCTGTGTTTGAATGGACCGGTGCTACGAACAAAACATGTTACCACCAATATGATTGTGATCACCTTTTGACAGTTCCTCTAATAACAAAACGCTTATCCGTGACATGAAATGCTACCGGGGCAAAAACACACTTAGCACCTGAGATACCCAGAGGGAGCTGGAGGCAAAAATCACAGGCAATATTTTGGTTAGGCAGGTAGGATCGAGAAACACTCAGAGACAGGAGTTCAAGAGACTGGGGACCTGTTGCCGAAGATCACACAGTCAGACAGTTCATGATTCAACATAGCCAAGAGTACTTCGATATTGTCAATGTTCGGAAGCAAAAGTTATAAGAAGGAGGGAAGACAAGGGCAAGCCTTGAAGATGAGGAAAAGGGGTTTACCCTGTTTCCTCAAGCAGAACACAGTACCTTATTTCAATGGTGCAGCTGGTGCCCTGGCAGTTGTTCCTGTTGGTTTCCCGAAGACTCACGGTTCCTGGAGCTTCGAGGTGAAGGAGGACATCTGAAGGGGGTCTGCATCACACAGGGATGAAGCTGGCAGCAACAACAATGAATAAAAAGTGTGCTCCTTAAAAACAGGAGAGGCTTTTCAGGTGGCTATCCGGACCACTACAGCAGTGTGCAGCGATTTCAACCACAAAGGCGACCTCTGGCTGAAGAAGATGAGCTAGGTTATCCCCACCAGGCTCAAGGGAAGAAGACTCCGGACTGGATCTTCTCTAGTCGTCGATGGATAGATAGCTCAGGACTGCAGCAGGGCTTCACCGGGACGGGATAGTTGCAGCAGTCGTCGTTCTCTCCGCTTCTCTTTGGTTCCTTGTAGTTCCAGTGGTGACTGACTTCTAGCCCAAGAGACCTGCCTTTTATGCGCAAAAACCCCCATTCACACAGCCTGGCTGTCCATCACCCAGCAGGGGGGTTGTCCAGCCTGGACAACCACCTCAGCCAATCATGGCAAAGAGCGACTTGGGTTTCCTAGGATACCCTGTGCAGCGGGTGACTACACCCCTCCCTCACATTCAGCCCACCTAGACACTCATGCGCCTGGTGGAGGGCTTCTGGGCAGAAGCCCGCCAAAAGACGGTGAACAAAGAAGGCGAACCTAGTTTGCCGCACAAAGTAAAACACAAGAAGACCTTTAACAAAAAGAAATGGCGAATAAACCCAACCGGGGCCAAAAGAAAGACAATTTGGTCAAGCGTGTTTATGTTCGAGGCTAATATAATAGCCTAAAACAATACCACGTTTATCTAATATAATCGCGGTAGAAAAGTTAGGGTAGATACCACTGCCACCAGCCAAGTCTAAATGTTAAAAGAGCAAAACGATGCTCTAGGAGGTACAGATAAAAAGGGATACAAAGTAACCCTTTCCAGTACTCCATGGAAGATGGGGTGTACTGGATCTGTGGTAGATTGGCTAGGTAAAGTTAATGGTAACGTTACCCTTTCATGGGGGACTGTAGTCAGCCTCAGAAATGGAGTCAGGGGGGAAGTCTCAACGACAACCCTGTGCCACGGCACCGAAGGTGCTGTGTGACACACAAAAGAAGGGGGCTACTGAAGTGGTGTACTTCACAATTACAAAAACAGAGAAATATACCTGGCAAAACACAGGTAAGAGTGGGGGGGAAAAGCTCACACTCTTACCAAGTGGAGAAAAATAAACTCCATAAGTCCAGCAAAGCTGCTGGGGGACTCACTAGGTGAGGGAAATTAGCCATCAATGAGAATTCTCCCTAACACTACCCCATTACCGGTTTCTTTAAAGGACCACCAAAGTGGTTTAACTGTTCTAAACAAAGATTTTGGATATGTGTTTTGTATTGTCCTTTCAATTAGAGTTGATGCGTGGCTGCATTCTGAAGAGGAATGTTATCTGAAATACGGGATTAGGGGGCACAGGGGAGCAAGAGCATGGGGGCACAGGGGAGCACGAGTATGCAGGTTGGCAATTTGATGTTGGAGACGATGAACAGCAGGCCACAACTTGCAGCTGCCATTTTTAGAGTGCTCGCATAATAGGTGGCAGAAAGGTGTAGTAGCATCCCAGTCTGCCATGTTTGGGTGTCTAGAAACTAGGAGGGGAGAGCAGTAATTTGCAGACATGGTGAGCCTTCGTATCACTAAAAGGAATGTAATCAGGTGACTGGTTGAGCAAATGGTCAGTCTTTTAATAGACTATAAAGGTGGTTGGCCTTAATATCTGGCCTGATATATTTAATATGAATATTTGTTCATATTACGCACAAATGAAATGTCAACCTAAGCACCATGAAGGGTTTGTACCCGCATATGCATTAAATGACTTAAAAACTGTGTAAACCACTATTGGCTATGTCAAAAGTGCATCTTTTGTTCACAAAACTGTAACCATGTAAAAGGGATTTTGCGACAGTACCTGCTTGCCATTTAATCCGTGCTTGCCATTTAATCTGTGTCAAACATGCAAAAAGTAATCTGTGGAACTCACTGGTATAAAAGCAACCAAGGATCGCACTCCTTGAGTAAATTCGTTTTGTTCACATATGTAACTAACACCATGAACAAGTGGCAATAGTTTCTAGAAGTCTATCAAAAAATACTATGCTTTCATTGATTACTATACAATGAGTTTAGCACGAGTTTGGTGGTGCATTTAAACAAGTGGTGGGAAGGGAGTTACTACCATTTTAACTGCAATGATAACATTCTCAATTGGAGGTCAGGTGAAGGAAAAATCTAGAGCACTTCTGCTTAGGGGCACAACGAAACCTACATTTCAGGGGGCGGGGCTACGTTATGATGGTATGGCCCTCTTCTGAAACTGGGTGTGGCAAACTTTGAGGCTTGAAGGCTCTGCTCCTCTATTCAATCCCAAGGGTTGACTGGCGTGGGGCCCAAGAAAGCGCAATATGCCAGCAAGAATAACCAAGTATTTGGATTTAAAGATAACCTACACATTTAGTTGCTTTAATAATTTGATTTGTATATCTAAAGCCCAGGTATCCAATCAATCAGTTCTCTGAACCAGCTCTGAGGGCTGTGCCATTTCATGCACAGAAACACTCCTTATTTTGGGTCCTTGCACTTTTTATTTTAACAAATTAAATACAGAACTGCAAATCCACAGCTAGCTTGGACTGGTGGGTTCTCCTTTCATTCTCTGGGAGGCTGGTTAACACCTGCCCCTCAAGTCATGGAGCTCTCACCAGGTTATCTCCTGGGTGCCATACTTCAAAATGGCACGTGTCCCGGGAGGATAGCTCAGCGGCAACGTGCGCGCCTTGGAATCAAGACGCCACGAAGCAACACAGGTTTGATCCCCGGGTCCGCGCTTAGAAAACTCTGGGTGTTTAAGCGTGTTATAAATATGCAACTAAGACATTTCTGTAACAGCGCATCGATGCCTGCGGGCTGTGTGAGCGCTTTAAAAATTTTAAATGAATGAAATTAAATGAAAAGACCAGCCTCACGCTACTAAAGTTGCTTTCAATCAGAAGGTCAAAATAGAGCCACAGACTATTTGTTTGGTCTTCTCTGCAACATATTACCATGCTGCATCAATAACAATTGCTGTCAGAAAGTCATTACGCAGCAGCGGGAGAGGCACTTGCCAATTAGGAGGCCAGGAGCACAGGTAATATTTTTCAGCGAAAGCCTGTTTTCATGCTGGTGTTTGTCACAGTTTGAATTTATTCACACCCTTACTCAAACACACTAACTGCCTAAAACAGCTGCACCCATCAATGACTCCAGACCCCTAGTGCCACGACTTGCCACTTGCACCAGCAACCACTCAAGTAAATCATGGTGCATGGTCTGCATGAACCAGTTTTCCTTTATTAAAATGCCAATAACCTGGTGAGCATGCCTTACAGGCACCAGCAATGTTGAAGGGCTGTCCCAGGTGGTAACAATCAATGGCCCCTGTTAACCTGGGCTAAGGGCCGTTACCATCCGGTATGGCCTTTAGAATGGTGTTTTATTGTGACAAATCAACTTCTGGGGCACCAGTGGTCCAGGTATGAATATCAGTTTCTAAACCATCAATCAACCCCACACCTCTAGTACACCAGAAGGGATCCGAGCAGATTGGAATACAAGTGAATTATAAGACCTCCTTGTCCAATTTTTGGTAACATGGACAGAATGGCAGGCTCATCTCCGCAAGGTCGTGGACCGTTGGTTAGTTGCAACACAACGAAAATACAATTATTACCCAATGATAAAAGGGAGTGTCCAGTCAAGGTTCTATAAAACTATCTACTTTATTATTACTACAACAGACAGTTCTATAACACTACAAAATACTGGCCACCCTGTAAAGGAACACAGAGGACAGACAGTTGAAGAAAATGGATGCACTCTGGAGGGTAGTTGGTAAAGTAATCAGTCTTACTATTCAAGGCTATTCGGTTCTAGCACCAACGGGGCAAAGCGTCGTAACTGTCTCTAGGGGCCTTCGGAGAAGGACCAGGGGGGCAGAATCACAATGTACCTGGTGCTTGTGATGCTGGAAATGAATTTGTTCTGTAGTCCTTTTTCATGTGTGTTCTGTATTATCTTCTGCCCAGGAGTACATGTGGGACTCCTGGCAGTGTAGCCCTTCCTCTTTTTGGTTTGGTGTACAGTCCCTTGGGATACCCTTATGGAACCCATGAGTGGGGGTACAACCCTGTAACGCTAGTGTATGTTTGTGGGCACCTGTGTGTGGCCCACAGAGCAGGGTATGGGCTGGTGGCAGCTCCATGCTGAATTTGACAGGTGCTCTGAGTAGCCTACATTTTGGGATACCAAGGCCCTGCCATTGGAATCAGTTTATTTCTGATAGGAGACAATATGGCCCCTGTACCCTCTTGCTTTCTATAGCCTGTTACCTTGTTTTTCCCAAAGTCCTGGGAAGCCCTGACTCTGTTCCTTCCCCCTGACTGGCTGTTGGGTGGAAGTTCCATATATGGTATTGTGGGTAAGGCCAGGCCAGACTGGCTGGAGCCTTCCCAGTGACTGTATGTTGAGGGTACGCACTGTGGGTGGGACCTGGGTGAATGGAGTGTGTGACCAATATGCACTTCTTGTTATGGGTGTCCAGTTTCTGGTATGTGACACAAAGACTGAGACAGCCCTTCCTGAAACTGGTATGAATGCAGTGTGGAGTGCTGAATGGCTGGGTACTTGTCCCAATACACATTCCTTGTTGTGAGTGTCTGAGAGGGAGGAAAATGGCCTGCATACCCTATAAGCCTGATTGGCTGCCTGCCTGCTGAATGCCCTTCTGAGTGATTGGTTGACTGAGTGTGACCCAGCAGAGTGAATGAGAGACAGAACAGTATATCTGGGGGCCTCTCACTGCTAGAAATCATTCAGAAGCTGAAGTTGACACTTGATGCTTATCCTTGAAGCCCAGCTGGAAGAAGAGGACTTGCTGCTGCATTTGCTCCGACCCAATCCGAAAGCTGTCAAGTTTGTCGAGGACTGATCCGAGATAGGACCTGTCTAGGAAACCTCTTCACAAGCTACGAGGGAACATTGTGCACCGCTAACCTTTGCCGAAGTTCCCTGAAAGTCAGACCCTCGATAGGCTGCTGACTGGAGACGGGGACCGCCGGGGAGAACGAAGAGAAGCACCGGACATTCTCTCCACAGTCGTCAACCAGGGTTTGCAGGTTTGCTATAGATGCTGGAGGCCCATCGAAGTCGTGTTTCCCAGAAGCGGGGTACGCTTGACGCCGTGCAGCGGATGACCGGAGCCGCAATGTTCCATTGATTAAGACACTGTGAATCCAAGGACGCTCTTGTCTGCACCATCAACCATTTTGACCTGCTGCAGAAAGTCGAGGCCGCTGAGGAGCAGCGCCGGTGGGTTTCCCGCCACCCGAAGACCGCAGAGATGCCGGACGACTCGACGCCTTTACTGGGCCAAAGTTCTTCATAGACTCTTTGCGGCAACAAACTATCGACACTGAGGTGCACTGCACGCCTCATCTTTGCAAGATGTCCATGACCGATCGCCGATGAGCACCGCCAGGACCGAAGCTGCTGCCTCGACACCGTTGTTCACCATTTCTTTGAGCGATCTCGATCATCCGTGGCTCCTGCCTTAAAGGGAGCCGCTAAACAAGGATCCGTCGATGACCCGATGTCAAACTCTGCTATTCCAGGTACATTTGGCGGGTAGAACTTTGATAGAAGGAAATAAGACTCATATTGAACAATATATGGAATGGGCTTGTTTTATAACTTTATTTACAGGTTGCCCAGGTGGGGGTTCCTCATACAGAATTGTGCCTGGTGATAGGGGTCCAGAATTATGCCGATTGTTTTAACCAACCTGCTTTCCTCCTGTCTATTGTTGGTTCACTTTATTAACTGATTTGTATAACATTTGAACTGAGTACTGTTAATGCATTTTAAAGGAATCAAAGCATAATTGTGGTACCACATAGAAACTGTATATATTTGCCAATGTAGATTAACCTGAGCACAAAGTGTGTTATTGTGATTGTGTGTATAACCTTGAACCTTATTTATATAAAGACTGTGTTATCACTAACATAGTGTGTCGACATTCCTTTGTGGGTGTTTGGGGACTACACTGTACCTAAGAACCAGTCTGCATCCCTTCCTGAGAGATTAAGCCTTGATTGCTCATACATAGCTAACCTATAGAGATTCTTGGCTGGGTACTCTGTGCTCCCACTCTGCCATATAGAGAGCAGGAGTGCAGACACCACCATCCAGTCTTTACAGTGCTGAAGAAGTTCTTGGTGCTCAACATCATTGAGGTGGTTCCAGGAAGCTTGGCAGCCCTTGAGACAGAGTTAGTGGTGGGCGACAACTGCGGGTATCAGGTGGCAGGCAGTTTGGCAAGCAAGCCTGCACAGACATCTGCAGGCTAGCATGCGTGGTGGCTCTGGGCCAAGAATCATTGTCTCTGTGCTGGTTGGAGGATCTGGAATGCTGGTAGAGGCGTCTCTGATGGCTCTGGTGACTGTGCGTGACAACAGTCAGCGGTGCAGCGGATGCGGTTCGAGGACTCAACTGTCTGGAAAATGCCCTTAAAAGATGGACTCTGGTTGATGCTTGTAGGGGCACTCCTCCTAGCTTCTTCACAGGGCTCATGTCTTCTTTTCAAGGCAGATGGCCCAAAGCTCAGGAGAGCGTTTGCAGGCAACGGTATTGTCCTTAATCATGTCCTTACTCTCCGGCACTTCCCACCTAGGAAGCTTTCTGGCAGAACCTAGCAGGGTACGCTGTGTGCTGGCTGGGTACTGGTTCTGGAGCTGCTGGACGGGCCCTCTGAGTCTGGTTTCTCCCTCTGTTCCCTAGGAGATGTTTAGGGGAGGGATCTTGCTTCCCTCTTGGAGCACCTGGCCTTTCTTCAATGGCAGAAGATATAAGGTAGACTGTACCTTCATCCCGGGTCCAAATGAGTCGTCCTTCTAACTCCTTTTGAAGTCGTTGGATATCTGCGAAGTCAGCCCTATCTTAAAGCCAAATGGGCCCCAGTGATTGGTGCAGGGAAGCCCACTTTAATGAAACAATCCTGGCTCCCCACCAACAATCTTCTGTTACTCATGAGGATCAGGACCAGAGTGCCCTGCAACAGGACAGATAAGGGGTGACAACATATACCCAAGCCCCACCCATCTCCCTGTCTGTTGCAGATCAAAGTGCCTCTCTGGTTCACTGAGCCCTCCGTGACTCTTGATTAAAGCGCAGGTCTCCCTTGAGGTTTGTGCTGGGAGCAAACTTCCTGTCTCCCCCACATTCATCCTTCGTCCCTCTGAAAGGTGTTTGCTCTGCAGGGACACCTGTGATAACTGCTGGACCCAGCCAGGCCATTCACTGCCTTTCATTCAAAAAGGTGGAAGCTAGCTACAAGCTGACACATTGCATACCAAAGGACAGTTAGCCCTGCTTTCCTGTTGTCTTGTTTGGCAACCAAGCCCCTTCAGGCTTGCCTCAATTATCTCTTGTTAGTATACACTGCCACCAGCCGAATTGACACAACAGGAAAGCAGTTGCATGGAGCCTTTGATATTTAAATTGGTTGGGCTGCCCATGGCTGGGAGAAGGTGTGCATTCCCCCCTTCTTGAGATGCTTTGATGTACCAGTGGCTGCCACATTCCAGCTAAATATGACAGGGGAAGACGGCGCCTATAGGCTGTGTCTTCCCGGAGTACACGTGACTATGCGTTTCACGCGGAAAGCAGATGAAATGTGTGGAGAATTACCTCACACATTCCTCAGACATTGGTCTCCCATCATTCATTTTCATTCATCGAAAAAAGCAAAAAAAAGCCCAGGCGAACACACTCTCCCCGTGTGGATGATCGAATTCCTCACAACCATTGTTTAATTAGCACCCGTGGAAAAAAATCCAGCCACATGGTTGAATTTATTTGCTCAGCCACAACTGCGTCCTTCACATACGTTAAAAAGCACCAGGCGCTCGCAGAATCTCCCGTGTTCCATGTAGGCCAGTCCACATCTGTGTACATCACAATAGCTTCACACTGCGACAGTGAGCACTAACACTACCTGCAGGGCATCAGAACACAAGCTTTGCATTGTTTAACTTTTTAATGAACTAGTCTGCGTTTCACAAACTCCAATTCTGCAGAGACTACGTGCATCATTCAGTACAAGAAAACAGTAAGGGCCCAATTTACTAAAGCGGTTTAAAATGGTGCAATCCCATTGAAAAATGCCTCCTAATCAGTCCCTGGGTGAATGAAGGAATTGCACACCTGTATTTGTGAACCTTTATTTCATTTTGCTTTAAGAATATTTTAATTAGTGCTGCAAAACCCAGTCAGCCTTGCACCATTTATTTAATTACATTGCTGGCAAAGGTACTGTTCTGGGTGGTTTGTTTACCGTTGTTGTTAGTAGAAGTATATTAAACCGGTTGCCTCAGACCTCGCAGGAAATTTTCTATGTGATTTCATCAAGGAGATTTGGGCGAATCCAAATCCATTGAATTTTATTTGTCTTCAAAGCCATTTTTCTGCAAATATATGTGGGGGAGAACCCACCCTCACAGCCAGTCCTTACTCCCCCACCACCTTTATATTTACCTTTACCCATCCCCAGATTTATTTATGGGCACATTCGGCCCAAACATTTCTATGGATTTGGCTTTGACCAAATCTCCTGTGATGAAACCTCCCTATCGCAAGGAGAGTACTGCTAACAGACAACACATTCGAGTCATTAAATTCACTCACATTTGCTTGTCCAATACAAAAGTTTTTCCCCCCATTTTAAACTGTAACATTGGACCTTTGGGCCCGTCTGCAGCACAGTAAAACTGAAAAGAGGATTGTTACAAGAGAAAGACTGGCTGAGGAAAACTACACCCTTTGAGTTCATGGCAGCAAAGAGCATTGCACCTAGCTGGCAAGCAGTGATAGAGGATGGTTTACAAAGCTCAAACCTTTTAGATGGGTGCAGCACCTATGCATTGATGCTTAATTCCAAGTGCCCCCAAAGATGTTCTTATGTGCACCTTGAACCAAATACTGCTGGCCCACCAGCCCACCCCAGCACATCCTTCGCCCATCACTAGGTGCGCCAGCTCCATATTTTGAACATCACACTACTACAGAAAAATAGGTTTGTGTAGTGTGGACTTCGGGGCATTCATTCAGATTTGATCATTTGTTAAATTCTCTTTACCAATGTACAGTACCACGTTGCTCCAGAGCCAAGTTTGCGCTATAGAAATATATATTGATAATGAAAAGTAGCACAGTAGGCTGTGTCGATGCCCTTTAATATCCCACATGAAAAAGGACGCTTCTCAAGCAGCTGAGAAAAGAAATTCTAGCAATTGGTCAAAGTTACTGAAAAGAAGTAATTGTTTGACGATTCTTCAAAGCACTAAATGCGTGCATGAAGTTCAAATTGAAACACAGAGAGAACCTGCACAGCAGGTTCATTAAGCCAAAATGCAGATAAAGGACAAATACAAAATCTAAGTATGATGAAATGCCATAAAGAAAATATTGCCACCCAGAAATCCACCTGCTCGCTAATCTTGACTCTAATCTCCCTTCTGTCCTCATTCTCCTCGATCTATCCTCTGCTTTTGAGCAATCCTGCTCAATCGCCACTGTGACAACCTGGGTATCACTGATCAGGCCCTGGCCTGGTGGATCTTCATTCTGACCGACTGACCAATTACTTCAGGTTCATCTGGGGTCTTTCCTCTCGTCTATCTCTCTCTCTACTTGTGGTGTCCCCCAGGGGACTAACCTCTCTCCCTGGCATTTCAACCACTACCTGGCACCTCTTGCCCACTGCATCGCTACCTTCTGTTCCAATTTTTAGTGTTATGCGGATGACACCCAGCTCTCATTCAGGCTCCCCTCAGCCACATCTGCTCCTTCTCTCATACCAGACTGTCTGGCCGCAATTCAGGAATAGTGTGCCACCAACTATCACTGCCTTAATGCCAGTAAGACTGAGATCCTCCTCATTGGGGAACCTGCTCCCTCCTTTCCTCTCTCTCTCTCTCTCTCTCTCTGGCCACCCACGCTGGGCCTTCTTCCTGCTCCTTCCTGTGAGGCTAAGGACCTTGGTGTCATCGTCGACTCCACCCTCTCCTTCTCTCCTCACATCTCTGATGTCTCTAAGAAGTCACTATCAGCTGCACCTCAGAGGTATTCTTCCTTTTCTCACTTTCCCCCAGAAGCTCACTGTCTCCGGAGCTCTGGTCCTCTCTAGGCTTGACTACTGCAACAGCCTCTTTCTAAATCTGCCTGCCTCTACTCTTCGACCTGTACAACTCATCCAGAACAGGACTGCAAGACTTGTCCTTGGCCTCAAGCCCAGGGACCGCATCTCTTCACCCCTAAATACTCTCCACTGGCTCCCGGTGACTGCAAGGATCAAATTCAAGGCGCTTTGAATCATCCACAAGGCTGTCTGGGGCCTGAGACCTCTTTTCATCCATTAAATATCTCCCGGTCAGAGTGATTAGGTATTCTGGCTCCAACTCTCTGCAGATCAAAGGATTCTCCAAGTAGGGAGTGAGAGGTAGATCCCTTTCTTTGGCTGGCTCCTCCCTCTGGAACATCCCCCCACCCAGACTTGAGCCGGATCTTCTTAAGTTCCGGAAACCTCTCAAGACTTTCCTTTTCTCCTCTTCCTTCCCTCAACCCCCCATGCTAACTCTGCATCTGCCACTGGGGCCTGGTCCCTTCACTGTCATACGGGGGCCAGACCACCCCCTACCAGTCCCTCCAGCATCCCTTCTCAGCACTTGCCCCGGGCCCCCTTTCCCAGACCAGCCCACATGGTTCTCCCAGTTCACTGCACTCTTCCTCCCCTCCCACCTCTATCCTGGCAATTGCCACCTTGGCCTGCCCAGCATTTGCCCGGCATCTACTCGGGAGAATACCCTCAGGTTTCTCACAAAACCCACAAGCATTCCAACAAATAAAGGTGAGGCTTTGGCTACCCCTAAAGATGCTGGCTCATATTCTCTAACTGTGAGATCGAACCCCTTAACGATAAAGCAAGCCTTCACCAATTAGGTTAGTCAGTAACAGAAGTGCCACAGTCCCAATTCGTCTCACTTGCCTGCTTATCGATGGATTCTTTTAGTGTCTGGGTTTTAGCACCACCACTCATTGGATGGCCCCAGCTTTCTTCAAAGGTGGTTATGTTGTATCCATATCTCTTCAAATTAGAAGTGTCTTTAGTAAGCATAGCAAAAACTAATGGTGATGGGATGAGAAGCCTCCCTTAATCAAAACATGAGGGATGAATGAAGTCAACGAGTTTGATATCGTTTGACACAATACGACAGAGGGCTGGAATCTCTTCGAAGAGAGCTAAGATGCTCGATCTAGTCAGGGATCTCTTAGTTTCTGTCACAGTTCATGTCCCCATTAGAACTGAGCCTTCCTTTCAAACCTTCAAGAATAAAACTAAAACTTGGCTCCTCACGCAGAACACATGATGCACTACTTACACGATCTGGCGTTAAACTCCAGGGTCGCTCTGCCTTCTTGTATACTTTGTTATGTACCTGCTTATTCTATTGATTATGTCTGTATATTCTGTATATTTACCTGCTTACGCTTTGACTGTGTTTGTATATTATTGTATTCATGATTCATGATGCGTCAACGAGACTCCGGTGGGGGTTTGAATCTCTTGACATGAACCCTTACTGTAATGTACTTCAACTGTGTATGTAAGACTATGCGCCCCGATGCCCATGGGCCTGGCTGCGCTTTACAAATAAATAAACTAAACTAAATAGAGGGCTCCCATACTTCTACGGAATCCTGCTGCTCCTTTCTAAGTACCCATACAGAGCATTCATTAAATGTTTTTCTGGCTGAGGGGGCTCTACCAGTGTCACTTCATCTCGCAAGTCTGCTTACGAGGATTGGTTATCCCATAAGTTGGTGTTTGGCAAATTATGCTCTTTGGCCCCCTCAGTCGTCTTCTTTTCCAGGCCAAGATTGGAACAACCATTAGAAATAATGTTTTTACCCGATTTCTGACTTCGAATTTCAATCAGAGATTGAGCCTTTGCCATTACATTAGGCGCCCCATAGTTCAGGCTCTGTATCTGTGGGCCAATATTAGTCATAATCGCCTCTTCTCTATGGATGTACTCCACTGCTGGGGCCCTTGGGTGCTCCCCCACTCTTCTTTGCACCTGGGCTCCAAAGGTTTATCTTGAGACCGTCTACTCACTTTCTCTGACTCCCCTTGCTCATTTGGTCTCACTTCCAGTCTTGCATTAATGAATTGTCTTTGCGCAGCAAGGGGTATTTAAAATGTCATATATTAGTTTCCCTAGGCCACCAGCTTTTTTCTCTTTTTTGTTTTTGTTTTAGGGAATCAACTAATCTCTTATTAGCATCTTCGTAGTCATATTGTGTCTGTCGTTTTACTTATGTGGGTACTGCTTCCCCTGATATCACAACCATTGCTATGGAGCTAACTCACCTCCGCTGAAGGCCCCCCAATCTGGTCCCACCCATTTTGCTGCTCTACAGGTTCAAGATAATCCTGAAAATCTTGCGTAGCTGCATTGCGCAGATATTTGCGAGAGGTTGTTTATGAGGATTTTAACATGAAAGACAATTTCCTTTCATTTTATTTTCCTTTTTTTTGTTGTTATTTTTTAGTTGCAGCAAACTGCGGGGCTCCTCGACTCTCACTGGCTGAGATCCTATTACCTTTACTCTTATAGGTGATGTTATTACTTCTTCAGTAGGGACCGCAAAATCTGTTGGGACGCAACCCTTCCATGGTGAGTCCGTCAACCCCACTGAACTCTGAAGCCACCTTAATACATTCTCCAAACCCTCCTTTATAATAACTCCCTGAGTATGACTTGCTGAGCTAAGAGTGGAGGAAATATCAGCCAGGTGTTTGGTCTGTATTTGTAGTTCACTCCTAAGAGTAACTTGAATATTTTTCATTGCTTCTAAGAGGGACTGGATTCTATCCTCACTCTCGTCGGGAGGGGCGGTATGATCTTGTATACTTATTACCTCCTCCTCGACATCAGTCTCATCAGCAAGATGTTGAGTTAATGCAAGCAGTGTAATCTCGCTGCTTAAAAAGATAGGTGGGGTGGGGTGTCAATGGGGGAATTTTTCAGGGTGCAACCATTAAACAGTGCACTCTTCTCCTGGACTCGATTGTAAACAACATGGGGACGTGAATTTGGCTCCTCCACATATAGGCATTGTGAGTGATTCTGCATTTCTTGTGCTAGTGATAGTTCATCTTCCGCCTTGCTGGCTTCAACTGAGATGCTGCCCCTCTCCACACGCTCTTTTTGTGGGGAGGGCGGCAGCAGCAAAGCCATAGCTCTAGACAGTCTCTCCGATCACCAAAGGTGCTCTTAAAATGTCTCTTCTAGATGCGGCAACTCTTTCTTTTTTCTTCACTATAATATTGATTACCAAAGTTAGCGGGGACTTTTTGCACAAGCTTTTATGAATTGCGGCAGTGATCCTTGCAGGGCCATCTTTAACAGTTTTTGAGGCCCGGGGTACAGATGGCCTTTGGCGCCCCCTCCTGAAACCCATGCCCCCCGCCAGCGTGCCCAGCAAAACCCATACCTCCCTCCCAATCTGCAAAACGAAGGGATTACATACCTCAAGTCATATTCAATTGATACTCATCTAGGCTTCGAATGGATTATCAAGTTGTTGATAAAATATTAACTTTACATATCTCTGTGACTTGCTTTTTAAAGGGCCATGATGAGAAATGTGTGGGGTCTTGTGTCTAAGTGTCTGGCCTCACAGTCACATGACCTGTGTATGAATCCTGGCCTTCGAACTGTTTACTTCAACTAAGTGGGTGCAGCAAAAAAAGTTTAATTCCTCAAAAACACACCAAGGGAACTGCGTCCTCCCTCTGAAAAAAGTGGGGATTCCAACCACCAGCCAGTCCCATCAACCTCTACCCTGTGCACAAGTTAGAAAATCATGTATCACATTGAGAAAAATATAAGGCCAGTCTAGAATTTAGAGGTGGACGTGTTTTTTTGTTGTAGCTATGAACTGGTGCTTTGGAGCACCCATAGGCCCCGACTTCTGGCCTAGGAGTACGGATAGGAAAGGTGATGGGATGTGAGGAGAGACAAACACACTTGGGTGTTTGGCTTTTTACCCACCCTAGGACCGCCCATAGTGAAGCCATTCCTGCACACTAGCTACCTACCTGCCCAACACGCCCCCTTTCCTGGGATCTCTTGGGGCTAGCTCAATGGTGCACTAACATTAAGCTGTTGACTTTTATGGGGATGCAATTATTGCCAGGCTGTCTTCAGAAAGGTAATGGATTAAATGCAGCAGTAAACCTGTTGTAAGAAAATTGGCTTATATGGGTGTGCCTTCAGGCACTTGATCTATACAATCCTAGTGTCCTTCCATCTACTCCTTGCACTAATATTAAAAGCTAGCAGTGGCAAAGTAAGCAGTGTTGGCTCTGGTATGGGCATTAGATAGGCACTGCAAGGCATTGCCATTATATACCCAGGTACTCAAAACATTTACCAGCTGTTGCCATCTTATAACCAGGTAGCACCATTATGCTGGAGGCCGGCACTTGCCTATACCATGCCCACAAAAAAGTCAATGGCCGGCTTTGCCAATATTTATTTGATTGTGAATTTGTGTCTAGCATGAGTGGCTTGTAGCCACTATGAGTGGTACACATTTGTCCCGCGAGATTGTTATGCCAGCTCCCACACCTAAAATGTAAAAAGGCTAGCGCCCGCCACTCACTTTCAGCTCACTTACAGGCTCATTTTGGTTTACGCAGAATGTGCCTATCAAATTTTGTGACTGGCAGTCTGTCTCTTCCCAAGTCAGCCCTTAGGGGAGCACTGGTAGAGTCGCTAAATGCATTTCTAAACTCTTTATCTGGGCTTTCAATCCACATTGTGTGGACAGTCAGGTCACGCAGAAAAACAATATCTTTCTCTGCATTAGGCACTGGACAATGAGGTGGCCAGGAACGTGGGTGGAATCCACTTGAAACAGCTCCTGTTCTCTCCTAGCCACTAGAGCCTCCCTGGTGGGCATGTCATTTATTTTTTACCTACCATTGTCCAAGGCCATATTTCCCTCTTTGCCCGCACGCCGCTCGACACACTCAGTGTTCCGTGCAACTCTCCCCACCAGAATCCTACAACCCTCCCCTCCAGAACCATACTTCGCTTCCCTTGTCTGCCTCCTCATGTCACTCACCCATCATCCCAGACACAGGTATTGTATATATTAGGTATTTTCCTGACACTGCTTTAATTTTGATACTTGGTCATAGATACAACAGGTGGAAAATGGTGTTAGTACTTCAGCGTATTAAGGCAGTGCCTGGAAAATGTCTTATCTAATGCCAATGCTTGTTTTAATGGGAATTCAGTGACGGGAACACATACTTATTGCACGAGGAGCTGATTACATCTGTGATTAAGTTATTACCTGTTAGAAGACTGCTTAGAAATAAAAATAGCATCCTCTAAAAAGCACATAGCTAATTCAAAGCGATCCCAAGGGTGGGAGTATTTTGGGTGGGGTTGGTCAGGTGTGGTTGCCCATGGCCAAAGGGACTAGCATGGCCATGGGCATTCCAATGGGTATGGAAAATGACCAATAAGACCCAGAGGCTGTGCCCCTCATCACATCCCATATGTCTCCTATTTCCACTTGTCATGCCAGTAGTTTTGGCTTATAAAGCAGTGCATACCACACTGCCAAATAGTAAAGACTAAGATGCGTCCTAACATGAGATCATATATATTTGCTATTTTAAAAATGTATTTCAGACCGAAGACCATTAAGGAGAGCCAGAAATGTTTCCAAACGTCAACCTCACATTCCACAAATGAGGATAGCCCCAGTAAGGAAGACTAAAGGATGGAAGTAGCGCTGTTCGCCTTCAGCTATATCACGCAATCAGCAAGTTCACTGGAGCAGCTGTACATGCATTCTAACCAGCATTATGAAAGCACCTGGGCTAGAGGCTCTATGGACAGTGCAGTGAGTCTGCCCTGCTCTAGGAGCACCAAACGAAAAAAAGGAGTGGTCAGCCAAGGAAAACGCATATGTTGCAAAATGTTTGAACTCCGGGCAAAATAAGTATGCAGTGATGTTATCAAATAGAAAGCAAAGAATCCATTTTTAAATGTACCCAAAACTTCTAAAAAAAATGTTTTTAAAAAATCACTAATTTTGGAAAACTATACCTATGTGTGGTTGGGAATGGGGAATAGTAGTTTTAGGGGTGGGGAAAAGTATCAAAAAGAGGGGTTTTGGTGATACCCCCCAAAAATGAAAAAAAAAGATTCCTTTTTTTAAAGATGTTTTTTCTTTGTTCAAAATTCATTCTTTGTTTTATCATTCGATGAAATCACTTGTAACTGGACAAATCAGCCACAGTTCGGCAGCGTGGGAAGAAATTGCAGCAAAATGGCAGTAATGTTATCACCACTTTACTGCCATTTTCCGGCACTGCCAAATTCCAAGATTGGACGTGAGGTGGTGAGTTTACCTCCAGCATAGAAATAGAACTCAAGCCTCCACATACCTCTAAAACACCCCGGATTAACTATGTCTGAATTTTTGGGTGTCCCGCCCCACGTTTGAGCTATCATGCTGCAACATTTGGTGCTGTGGGCTTAAAAAATCCAAGATGGCCAAAAAGCCCACATGTGCGCCAGAATCCAGGAGAACCACGCAGTTTGTGCGTACACCAAAATGGCTGCCTAACTTGCCACCCACCAGTGCGAGCATGATGGGCCAGGGTGCCATGAGTGGAATGGGTGCCAAAGGTAAAACAGCAGCGCCTGTTAGCTCAAAAACACTTTAAAATTACCTTTGGTTTCTCTGAATGCCAGCTCTAAATGCCTATTTTCAAACATTGCAACACATCCAAAAATCTCACTGAACACCAGCGGACATCTGGCAGAATGAAGTATGTGTGCATACAAAATCTGGGAAGGTGAAGAGCCCAAAACAATGTTCATAACAAAACTGGCTGAGCTATGCATGTCAGCAGCCTAACTGAAACTGGATTAAAACCACCAAAATTGAAATGTTTAGAGTGTCACATAGTTTGTAACTGTTAAAATGTCATAGTTTTGAACTTAGAATCAGCATTCTAGCTGCATATGTAAAAATTGTCTTGACTTAAACTGGGGAACAAAAAGTGACATTTTAGCTGAAACCTGGCTTAATGAAACTGAATTCTGCCTGACATCTACCCCCACAGGAGTTAAAACCTGCTCAGCCACTCTTCCCCTTGCCAAAAGGAGTTGTCACCTCTCTGATTAGATTAGGGGTGGAGCAGCTGGGGACTACAGGGAGGTGAACAAAGGCCTGTCCTGGACTCAGGCAAATGTTAGATTGGGGGAGTCGTAAAAGTGGCTTCCTCTTGGGAGAAGTGGGAGGAGAAGTGCCTCTGGGAGCCACCCGAGCTGGAGGCGGGGACAGGCAGAAGCTTCCCCCATGTGCTTTGGAACCTAAACCAAACCCATCTGGGCCAGAGCATAATTTTAAAAAGATAGATAACTCATAGTGCGGACTTGTCAGAATTATATAAGTAATATCATAATTTTTGTGATTTTTCTGTGAACATTTTGAGATGCGTTAGGACCCTGTGGTGTATTCTGGGGGGTTGCTAGCGGAAAATAGGGTCTCACTCCAAATGTCTGCATGTTAGAAATCTGACACTTCATCAATTCATGCCCAAACTCCTTGCGCACATGTGTGTAAATTTGTGTAAATGTCCGATATTGCAAAACCAGTTAAAAAGCGCAAAATGTTGTCATTTTTGAATGCAAGCCCCCAGGAAGATCAGAGGCGGACAAGCATGGACCATAAGGAATATATAATGTGCACATGTAATTTGTATATCTGGGAAGGATGTATTTGAATCAAATATAGATTTGTGGGCAAACTGACCAGGGGAGGATCCTCTGACCCATAAAACCTACAGAATCACTCTGACTCACATTTCCTTCCCCCAAACATGGGAGAGGGGAGAATTGGGCCAATGACAAGTAGAGAGGGACAGACTTAGCTAGGCCCAGTGTAACGCTCACCTGATTCCCGTAGAGGCGCCGGTCTTGACTGGGCGTATACCGTATCTTCAAAGGTGATGTGCAATACACGGCTGGCTCTTTGGGCTGGACCTCTGTGCACTGTATGTCTGACTTGAAGGGTGAGATGTCTGCAGATAGAAAATATGGGATTAAGGAACTGGGTTATTGAATGTCTCTCTCTTCTTCCCTTTCTCTTCTCCTGTAGAACCCCAAAGGTTAACGCTCTCACCTTAGGTAAGTGAACGCCGTGCTCTCCATCTGCCTCGGGGCAGGGTGCTGTAACCAGTTTCTTCACTGGATAAGGGGAGCAGGCCTCTTGACTTCAGAGGACTGCTGTCCGTCGTTTACTGCACGAACGGTAAGTTTCGAGTAACTCTAATGTCTTTAAAGTCTTTAGTAATGATGTCTCTTGTTTTGCAGGGTTCCGGCGATGGCGGATGACGGGCTGAAGTGAGTTGAAGATGGAGCCCGTGTGATGAATAGAAGCGCCTGGAAGCACGTAAGTAAGCGCTTGTTGCCTGCTTCACGATGCGCTCTAACTGTCTTTTTATTTTGCAGGTACAAGTTCGGAGCGGCTGCCGGGTGCCAGAATACCCACTGGGTTAGATGTGGAAAGGAGTAATGGCACGTGAGTATTAAAGTTCCCCAATGTCTTTAAACGCACCTTGTTTTGTCTTTCAGATGCGGGATGCAGCGCCGAAGGCCTCCGGAGCGTGCGAAGAGTTGGTAAGCTTTTGTCTTTCAGATGCCGGAATGCAGTGTGAAGACCTCCGGAGCGCACGAAGAGTAGGTAAGCCTTTGTCCTTCAGATGCCGGAATGCACCACGAGGCGTTGGTGACAGCCGATGGACCAGGTAAGTGAAGAGCTGTCACTGAAGACCGTAATGCTAACCTGTTCTTTCTTGTCTTTATAGGTGTTGCTGAAGACTGGATTCAGGATGGTAAGCCTTTTTCCTTAGGCCCAGGATCAGATGCAGAAGACACGATGAGCGTTCTGCTGCAGAGGATGCAGAATAACGCAAAGCAAGATTCATCCATAGGGTGTGGTTTAAATAGCCTCCTGTAGTGCTTAGGTCCCTCCTTCCACAGCCACGCCTAGTAAGAAAAGAGTTCCTGCTTTCCAGAAGAGTTCCAGTGTTCTGAATCTAGGGAGTGGCTCCTGCCCCACCCAACAGGAAAAGTAGTTCCAAACAGAAGAGGATCAGAGGCTCAACTGGCAGGCAAGTAAGCAGCATGGTCTGCTGCAGGTAAGTCCACCCAAGCATTATGAGCCCGGCGCTTCCAGCGCTGGGACTGGGCATATTTATGAGCCTGGTGCCACTGGCGCCAGGACTGGGTCCAAAAGGTCCCAATTGGGACTGGTTGTCACTCAGAACCTGGGTTATGGATCTGCTTCCAAGGGAGTTGGGAAAACCCTGACCTTTTGGAAGCAGAGATCATGACACCCAGGCACACACCCATTTTCAAAACACATAAAAAGAGACTGCTGGGACAGGTAGAGACATTCAAATCCAGTTGCTGCGGAGCGTTTTGCCGGACCACACAACATCCAGAAGATACCAGTTCCAGACTGACTCCAGCTACATACTCCAGAACCTAGAACTTGTACTTTAGAACCTAAATGAGAGGCCTAAAACCACAAGCTGAGTTCTCTGCAGCAGGCCTCAAATCACTGCAAGCTACTCACAGCCGGGCGAGCTGCTTGAATCCCTTGCCAAGAACTTTTGCTAGGACCAGGGCAGAGATCCAGGAGCCATGCAGAGACCGCTGTATCCGGAAAGACCAGACCAGTGCCAGACCAGACCAGACCGTGCAGAACCGCAGACCCAGAGACCAGATCGCTGTGAAGTGCCGCTAGCCTGATTGATCAGATCCGTGACGAGGTCCAATCCTTCCAAAATATATTGTGAGTACTTAGGTCAGATTGTGACAGAAATAAGCTCTTAGTTTAAAATAATCTAATCCAAACTATTTTAATCTAACCAGAACTGCCTCCTAGAAGTTGTCACTTGTCATTTTGTAAAGCTGCACCACTGTCACTTGTCAATTCTGCAGCTGCATAGCTGTCACTTGTCAATTTGAGTTTACTTTAAATCCGAAAAACGACCTTTACAAAATCGTTCATATCTCTGGAACCGTTTGGGCTACGAACTTGGTTTAACTTTCCTCTGAAAGCTTAGAATCTAAGCCTAGAACCGACTTCCTACTCCTTATACTTTTTCCGCAATCACAATTCACGCACTCGCGAATTTTACCGCGATTTGCGATTTGGTTAAAAATCCAGCCAGGTGTAACCATCAGCAGTCATTTCTTTCCTTGCTAAAAATTTGTTGGCCTCTTAATCACCATCTCTGAAACATTGCTAAAGTGAGCCTGAACTCATCCCAAGTATCTCTCACTCACCCTGAACTTCCTAAAGGGAATTAAAACCATTTTCGGCATATTTTTCACTTCCTTGCCACCACATTCAAAGCACTTGGGCCGGTATTTTAAAACTCATACCTGATTTCTCTAAGTTGCTGGGGGGGGGGGATTGAACTGAATTATATTTGATTGCATTTCTAAGAACTGTGTGCTCACCTCTTCATCTCCTTAGATTGCATAAAGGGGGGGTGAATTGTCAAAGAAAAGTGATTGCTTGTTTTGTTGAAGTCATATCAAGTTATTTCTGTACTGCATTTATTCCACCTTGCATTTCCTTGAACCGTATCAAGCATTCTCTACCCCTTTATTCTTCTGTTCCTATTCACACGTGTGCTACCTCATCCTCTATACTACTCCTGAGTAACCAAATCAGTTTACTAGTAGAATATTATTCATTGTTGATTACTGCTCATATTCTTAAGTGTGATATCAGATATTAATTTATTATAAAGTGTGATATATATATATATTGTTTAAATTCTCAAATAAACCTTTTAAACTTGCAAAAACAGAACTACTTCTTGGCTCAGTGGGGTCAGGGGGATTCTAAGAGAGGGGTGTTATATAGGGGTAGTCATCCAGAACTCATGAACTGGACATAAAGATATATCAATAAGGGTTTCCATTCAGTATCCCAGACTAGGCATTGACTTAGCTGTAGTGTTGAATTGAATCTTCTTACAAAGTGGGGGCTCGAGCCGGGATATTCTGGGTTAGATTTACTATTTGTGCAGATTAATACAGTGTGCCAGCTGACCAGATACACATATCCGGTCGGATCACCACGCTGTGTTACGCTGTAAAGCACTCCTCAAAGGACGCTCTAAGGGAAAGGTCTTTTTTGCAAAAATAAAATACAAACTTCTGTAAGTCAGGAAGAAACTCAAATTCCAGAATGACGACCTTGGTAGATATGAAAATAGCCAGAGAGCACTTCTTACATAAGCTATTTGTGAGAGGTGAGTGGACTCATCAGGACCAGACGGTCTGGTTGCAGGCAATCGCACCCCAGATCACTGAAACAGGGTCTGATATTTGCAGAGACCAGGGTCCCTTACATGTGGCCCTGAGTGAACTATATATGGCCCCTAAGGCCAAGGATGAGCACAACAAGATTGCCAGGGTAGCAGCATATTTATATTTACATATAGGAGCCATGCAGGACAAATGTGCTGAAGGCCAAGATCTGGCGAGTAGGCAACTGCTGGCATTACAGAATGCCCAATCTGATCTGGACTCTTCTGAGCAGAGGCTGCACAGAAGCCAGGAGTCCGAAAATGAGAGTAGACAGTACATCATTAAAATAAAGAAGGATATGGATATCCTGCAACAGGAAAAGGCTGACCAGGATACCAGAATTCTGGCTTTGCAGAAGGAGCACCAAGACAGTTTGGACTCCTTACTGCAGTGCCAGAAAAAGCTGGAGCAACAGATCAATTTCAACAGGGCATGCACAGAGCAGGTAGCCACCCTGCAAATCCAACTAGACAGAGAAAAAGAGGAGAGCAATAAGTTGATTCTGAAAGACCTGGATACCCAGGCAGAGTTTGATGAAGAACGCCAGAAAGCTGGTGCCTTTCAAAGGCAGAGGGACGACCTGGCGTCACAAATGCAGGCTCTTGGTCAGGAAAGGGATACCTTAGGCCAGGAAGTCTGCCACTTAAAAAGGAAAATGGAAGAAAATCGCCTGGCCCTCCAGGGACTGGGTGACCTCCAAAAAGAACACCAGAACTTGTTAGAGCACACCAGGAGGGTGGAGGATGCTCTGGCAAGAAAGGAGCAGGTCAATAGGGACACAGCTCAGGAGGTAACCATCCTGCAGCAGAGACTGGCCCAGTACTCCAGGACCAATCAGGAGGCACAGAGAGAAAATGAGGCTCTCTGTCAGCACAATGATAGGCTCCAGCAACAGGTAGCGATGCAGGAGAGACTGATAGAGTCGAGTAAGGCCTTAACTGAGGAACTGAAAGCGCAGGCTCTTGCATTGCAACAGGAAGCAGGGGCGGATAGAGACCAGGTTCGCTGGGAGAGGGAGACTCCTGAGCATAACCTCAGGAGCCCTAGTACCAGAGGCCTTCATATCTCTCAGTCCCTGGACTCTGCCAACCCCATGCTGCCTGGCACACATGAGCATGGGGCCACAGGGATGGCAGATTACTATCCAGCTAAAAGTATGGGGCTCATAGGCCAGTACCACCCAGGAATGGAGGGGCGGGCATCCGGGTATGGGCACCCAAGCACAGTGCAATTTAGTGGGGAACCCCAGGAGAGTAGGCCCATTAAGGGCATCCTGAAAACTTCTGCCCAGTTAGGTCAGTGGGGGGGTACCCATCAAATCCTGGCAGCAAGGAGGAATCTGAAGACTCCTCTGAACGGCGCAGGACACAGGAGACCAGGTCCCCACATTCTGCCAGCCATTCCCAGGCTCGCAGAATCCGGGAAAACCTGGAAGATCAGACAGGAACCTCTGGGAGCAGTGCCTCTGAGTCAGAGGATGAATGGACCAGGGTTACCCGAACCAAAAAGGCCTATAAGGCAAAAGGGGCCTTGCTTAAGGACCCATTGAAGCAAATAAAGGCAATAAGGAGTGTTATCACGCCTTATCATAAGAACGCCAAGTATTCTGTTTGGGAGCACGTAGAGCTGTTTGAGCAAATGATGGAGACTTTGCATTTGAAGGATAGCCAAAGCTGTATTCTATATGTAAAGTGGACCTTCTCACCAGAGTACTCCAGTTTCTTTGCGGGGCTGGAGGACCAAAATCATTCAAGGTGGTCCACATACAGGGCGGCCATCTTGAAACATTTTTCTGTGCACAGAAATCCCCAAGAGGCTCGCAAGGCAGCCTACAATTTGCAATGTGGGGAGGATCAGGCCCCACAAGAGTTTGTGCAAGAATGAAAAGCGTGCTTTTGCGCAGGCCACCAGAAGGGTGCGCACAGACAGCAAAGAGTTTGTCAATACATTTTTCCATGCTCTTCCTAAATATATAATGACCCAGCTCGTGAGAGATTTTCATGAGAAAAGATCTTTAGACTGGGTCATTGAACAGGCTACCCGGATCTATGAGGTCAGAAGCCTATCGAAAATAAAAATAACACGCCGAAAAACCCCAAAACCAACAGCACCCCTGCTGCTGCCAAGGTGGCAGAGGTAAAGGTTGCCCCCATTTTAGATTTGGAGATGGGGGGGCCTAAAAACCTGCCTGCACCAAATAATTCACAGCCCAGAAGGCCCTCGGGCCAGTCACAGACAGGGAGTTGAGGAGGTAGTCCCACAAATGTGGTCCCCCGCTCCCCTGAATATGTAAGTCCCCGCTACAAGGGAAACCGACCAATCCTGGGTTATGTGTGGACTCCTCCAGCCCAGGGGGGGGATCTAGCTAAGCACCTAACCCAGGGAACTTCCCTCCCAACTTCCCACAGGAGGGCAGAAATTCTCCAAATCCTGGCCAGAACTTTTTCCCCAGGTATCCACCCAATTTCCAGCCCCAAAATCATCCATCCTTCTTTCCCCAATTCCCTGAGCCCAGACAACCTAATCCGGGGGAGGAGAGGCCAAGGGTGGAGGGGTACCAAAATCTTCCCAACCAGGGGTACTACCAGAGAAGGGATAGCTACCCTTCCCGGGATCAGCCCAGGGGAGAAAATAGAGCCCCGTATCAGCCTGAGCGGGTTTCACAACTTGAGCGCCAGGTTCAAAATATGGCACGAGATCTGGGTCACATACTGAGGGCTCAACAGAACCCTCAGATGAGCATGCCACCGCAGAATGCCCCAAACTCGGAACCTGGTGCTCCAGGACAATGACGGGGGCAGCACCCCGATAACCCACCGGTTCCCAGGGAGGAGGCACAACGGGAAGGGGGGTGTAAAGCCTTGGAGGAAGCTTCCTTCCCAACTTGTAAACAGCCCCTGGAAAACCAGGAACCGGAAACAAAGGACCCAAACAGGCCCAGTTTGTGAAGGAGGTACAGATCTTCCAATTTGAGGGAGAGGGATCCTCAGAGGATCCTGGGAAAAGGATCCTCTCCTTCAGAGATGGGGCAACTCCTCCCAAGGAAAAATGGGTCCCAAGGGATTTCAATCCAGACTGGGGAGGTGTGGAGACTGAGCTACCGCCGCCCATCATCTCATCCCAGAACCGACAATACCGAAATCCCCTGGTTCAAACCCATCCTGATGACTGCCTCCAAAAAGGGCGGGGTGGCCCAGAACCGGAACCAGGGGAACCCACAATGGCTCTGATCTCCATTTGCCAACTTTTTCTTTCAGATTCCCAAGGCTCTCCACAGAATTCTGCCCAAATCTCTTGGCTAGCAATGTCCAAAACCAGAAAATTAGCCCACCAGTTGTCCAAAAATGTGCATTATCTGTGCCCCCTTGAGGAGAAGGAGGGAAGATACTATGCCCCGGTACAAGTACAGGGGCAGGGTACAATTTTGGCACTGGTGGACACTGGATCCCAAGCTACCCTTCTGTCCAAAAGGGCCTTTGAGGAACTAAATGCAGGAAGGGGGAGAATTACCGTATTCCTCTCACCTCTCTTCCTGGACAACTGCAGAACTTTGACGGGAAGGAGATTCCCGTTGAGGGGACTGCAGACTTGGACATTAAAATTGGGCGACACAAGGTGAAACACCCAGTCATAGTAGTGACTCCAGAGGGCACCCCTTGTTTACTAGGGAATGACCTCCTGAGAATGTTGTCACCCCTAATAGATTGTGTAAACAAGTCCTCTGGACCCAGACTAGCCGACCAATAAAATTAAAACAGAGTGTCAACCATGTTAGTTTAAACGGCACCTGCCACATGGTTGAACAAAAATCTGACCAAGTAGAATTTCACTTCCAGAATAACCAAACTCCAGACGTGACAGTAATAGCAGTAGGACAGCAGACTGGTGATGGGGGGTCCTCTCTATTTATGAAAATCACCTTCATTCCAGTTTAAGGTGGTATTCCACACTGGAAGGAAACACCCGGAAATTCTTTACTAATCCACAATCAGAAACTCCCACTCCTATAGTCCAGAAAGATGTGAAATCAGCTCAGAGCCTGGCTGATATTCAGCAAATTGGAGAGCAGTTGTTCATCCCTGTCCAGTTAAACGATGGGAAGGACTCTGTTCTCGCTCGAGTGTGTGTGAACAACGGTAAGAGCTTAATCAGCGAAGCCATGTTCCGCCAACTCCCAAAAGATCCAGCCATTCCCACATTCAAACTGATAGACAAATGGGAAATGGACCTGGAAGCCCATAATTCCAAACAGCTCCTGCCAAGCAGGTGTATGCTCAAAATCTCCATTGGCAACAAGAGCATAGTCCATAATTGTTGGGTCGTGCGAGACGTCACTGCCGCCTTTTACTTAGGCAGTGACATTCTCAATCGCTTTGCCATTAGTTTGGACCTAATAAACTTCAAAGATTGGTCCCGATTAGCAGATAATCCCATGGGCTTTGATGATCCAGAAAAAGCATTTAGGTCAGCTCAATTGCTACCTTATACAGTTGAAATTCAGATGAAAGAGGAAGTCACCATCCCAGAAAGGACCCGACAATTCTCCCTGGAAGTGAAAGTTAAAAGAGGACAACATTTGAAAAACCCTGATGCTTACATACATCTAAACGCTTCTCTCCAACAGCAAGGGTTGGGGGTAAACCCAACTCCATTAGTCAACATAGAACATGACACCATTCTAATAGAGGTGGATAACAGCGACTTAAAGAGTATTACTCTAGCCGCAGGCACCATTATTGGAATGGCAGTTGATGACCGACATTTTTCCATTGATTTAGGAAATGAACTGTTAGGACCAATCCCCAAGGACTGTTTTGACAGTGACAGTGATGACAATACAACACCAGACAGGATTTTTACCCGGCATGGGGGGAACTTCCTGGTGTACACTTCCTGCCCTTATGGTAAGGAAGATGTGACTTGTGACTTCAGGAGGGATGAGGTGATTTTCCAGGTCCATGAGGGTTGCCTTTCCCACCTGAGGCCTCCAGTCCAAATCAGCACTCTGACCAGGGACCTCTCCACCCAGCTGGAGGAGGCCGCTGAAATAGCCAAACCAGAAGTCTTTCCAGGCTTCAGGCAGATGGTGGAAGAGAGAGTCAACCTAGCTGATGCCTGTGTGACTCTGGAACAGAAGCAAAAGTTGAAACAAGTTTTCTTGGATTTCCAAGATCTCTTTGCGGTAGACTCATATGACTGTGGTCGCACCGACATCCACACAACAACAATTCCCACGGACCCTGGCATCACTCCAGTGTTTGTGAAGCAATATCGCTTGCCTCTCGCATCAATGGAGTCCCTTACTGAAATAATTAAGAACCTGGAGTCCCGGGGAATAATCCGTCCAGTTCACAGCACCTTCAATAACCCGGTGCTGGGAATATTGAAGCCAAACGGCCAGTGGAGACTCTGCGCCGACCTCAGGGAGCTCAACAAACGGGTCCATACTTCACGATGGCCTCTGCCCTACATTGACCAAGGGCTGGCCCAGATCCAGGGGTCACAGGTATTCACTGCAATAGACCTGACCAATGGATACTGGACTGTGCCTGTCAGTAGGGAGGACCAATACAAGCTGGCTTTTACCTTTGGGGGCCAGCAGTACACATGGACCCGGACTCCCTTCGGATATCTCAACTCCGGCAATGAATTCAACAATTTCCTACACAAGGCCATGCCCGACCTGGGTGCAAGGGGTAACCTGGCTTATGTAGATGATGTCCTCATCAAAAGTTCATCTGTGGAGGAACACATAGCGGAGATCCGTTATGTTCTGACCCAGTTGAGGGCCGCCGGAGCAAAACTTTCCTTTCAGAAAGCACAGTGGTGTAGAACCAGTGTTAATTTCTTGGGGCATGAGATTACTCCTCAGGGTCTCTGTCCCCAGGAAAAGAAAGTGGAAGCACTCCAGAAACTGAAAGACCCCACAACTCTGCGGGAACTAAGGAGCCTCCTTGGACTGACTAATTACAGCAGAAAGTTCATTGAGGGCTACGCATAGATCACCAGACCTCTGATTCATCTCCTGAAGGGGGGGGTCAAGTGGGAATGGGGTCCAGAACAAGCCAAGGCAGTAAGACAACTCAAAAGAAGCCTCTCACAAGCGCCCTGCCTAGCTTACCCTGTCAGAAACAAGGAGTTCTTCCTGGAGACAGGGTTCTCTAATACGTGCTTGACGGCAGTATTATACCAAAAGCATGACAAGGTCAATAAAGTAATCTCCTATGCGAGCAAAACTTTATCCTCTGTGGAGGAAAAATTCAACGATTGTGAGAAGGCACTCCTGGCAACGGTGTGGGCATTGAAGAATTACTGCCCGTTTATCCATGGGGAACACATCATAGTGGAGACTCCACACCAGCCTCTGCAATATCTCCAAAGTGACAGAATCCGGGCCGAAAATGTGAGTAATTCCCGAATTACTTCCTGGATTCTGTCAATGCAAGGCTTTCCTGTGGAGGTCAGATATGGCCAAAACAAGAAGAGTCCCCTCGCGCAAGGTCTGGCTGACTTGCATGATTGTGCCAGAGAAAACTGTCTCGAGGACGAAAGTCTAAAAATCAAGGACAACATGGAGGCATACCTTAATTCCCCACACAAAGTCTTTGAAGAAGACAAGTGTGAGGGAATGCCCACTGTTTATGTGGATGGATGTTCGTACCATGTTGACAATAACGGGGAGAAAGAACTGGTGGCCGGCGTAGGAAATGCCTGGGTGAAGGAGTTTCCAGAACCATCCGCTGGATACAAAATTGGTCCCCGAAGTAGTCAGGTGGCAGAATTGATGGCTGTGCATCAGGCCATCCTCACTGCTGTCCAGCATCAACCCCACGAACTGGTCATAATCACAGATTCGGATTATGTACGGAACGGGTTCGTGGAGCACCTGGTCAACTGGAAAACCAGAGGCATGTTATGCGCTAATAACAAACCCCTGAAACATGGGAAGTTAATCCAAAACATTGATGATCTGGTCACCTTGAATGGGATGACCATCTACTGGAAGAAGATCAAGGGTCATTACAAAGTAGAGGGACCAGACAAAACTGGAAATGACTTAGCTGATCAGCTGGCCAAAACCGGGGCCATCCAAGGGGATCTAATCGAAATAGAGTCCCTGTTGGGGGAAATCCAGGTCACCGCTATCACTAGGTCCCAGACAAGTGCTCACAATGATCTTTCAACTGCACAATGGAGTAAGGAGACCCCTGATGCTGATTTAATTACAGCTCAGAAGGGGGATCCAATTATTGGTAAGTTTTACCAACACCTTGAGGACCCTGAGAACTTTCCCCCAACGGATACCGATTACATTGGGAAAGAGGACCTAAGAGTGTTGATGAAATGTCCAAAAATGTTCTGAATCCAAGACGGTTTGTTGGTAAGGAAATCCCAAGCTGGCCATGATCAGTGGGTGGTTCCTACCTCATTCCGAAGCCTGATGTTAAATCACGCCCATGATGCGGCCACCGCCGGTCATAGGGGGTTTCACACAACACTGGAAATCTTAAGAGAGGTTGCATACTGGCCACACATGGGCCAGGACCTCAACCAATATTTGAAGGGTTGTCTTGTGTGTGCACAATTTCAGCCAACATCCCTCACACACCGGTCACCTCTACAAAAGAGGGGAATGACACTCCCATGGTCAGATTTGCAAATTGACTTTGTAGGCCCCGTGATTCGCTCTGCTAGGGGGAATAAGTACATGTTGACGGTGACATGCTTGTTTACCAAGTGGGTGGAATGTCTCACAGCCCCAAATTGCAAGGCAGAAACTGCAGCTGCCCTGATGATTAACCACATCTTTTCCCGTTTTGGTCTACCTCAAAGGATTGATTCAGACAGGGGTAGCCACTTCACCAGTGAAGTAATGACAAAGATGTGGGAGATACTGGGGGTTAAAAGGAAGCTACACATTGCTTACAGGCCAGCTTCTTCTGGAGCAGTAGAGAGATATAACCAAACCATTGTGAGCATCTTAAAAAAGTTTGTGGCAGATTCTGGGCCAAGTTGGGATATCCGATTACCTCTGGTCTTAATGGCCATCAGATCTATGTCATGATGCCTACCCCTGGAGCACCAGGCCAGGCCCAGCACCCCCGGAAGCAGGCATCATGCCCTCGGGTAAATGCCCAGCGGCCCCTTATAGGGGCTCTTTGGACTCAGTCCTGGCGCCTTTGGCGCCAGGCTCATGTTGGACATCAGTCCTGGCGCCATAGGCGCCAGGCTCATAAAGGGAGGTGTTTTGTGCACTTACCTGATGCAGACCATGCTGCACGCTTCAGGCCTCCCTGAGACCTGAAAGGGACTATTTTTTCATAGGGACTATTTTTTCACTCGGGCGTGGCCAGGGAAGGATACATAACTAGTTGGGGAAGGATACATACCTGGGACTTCTTTGGAGGCTATTTAAGCCATGCCCAGACAGCAGCTCATGCTTCGCCTTGTTCTGCTTCCTGCAGCTTAACGCTCACCGTGTCTGCGTCTGCTCCTGGACTCCAGCCACGCCCGCCTCGAACCTGGAAGACCTGCAAGGAAGGAAGAGAAGAGAAAGGTGAAAACCAAGGACTATTTCAAACTTCTTACCTGCATCCGGAATCTTCTCGCCAGCATCCCTGAAGAAAGACCACGCTTCACTCACCTGTCCTCGAGACATCTCCCGGCTCCATCGCGGCTGTCAGCATCGGACGCCACATCTCTGCACCTAGGGGAGAGAGGAAGAAACAAAAGGTGAGCAGAAGGAACACAGAAGGAAAGCCTGATTAACAGCCATAATACTTACCGGCTTTTCTTCCACATTTCGGGTCGGCGCCGCCCCGTTGGCAGGTACCGTACCCCGGCCCCTATGGGGAAAGGACAAGAGACATTTCTGGGGAATGATAAGGACATTTAGAGGGATCGCCCTCATCACTACTCACCTCGGCAGTTTAACCCCTCGACGCACCACCTTCATTCTGCACCTGAAATAAAGGACAGATCACAGGTTAGAAAGACAACATAAAGGGGGCCTCACTTGAACTTTGAACTTTCATACTTACGGCGCATCGCTCAGGAAAGTCTATTGGATTTTGCCAGCGCCATTCTGAAAACCAGTGAAGTAACTGGACGAACGCGCGCCCCTGCACCAGAAGCAGGATGGAGAGTTCATCCTTCCAAACCATAAGGTGAGCTTAAACCGGGGTTTGGAGGAAGTTAGAGAGGAACGAAGGGGGAAAACGGGGGAGCTAGCACACTATTCTGCAGAATGTTAATCCCCTTTCTCATCTGCAGAAGGATATTCCTACGGGCCAGGCAAGCACGATTTGGAGATCCTGTCCAATCGGTGTTCTGGGTCCTGCCCATCACGCTAGAAGAGGCCACAGCAATCCAGACTAGACCAGCGCCCCCGTGGGAACCAGGTGAGCGTTACAATCTACCCCTTCATCTGCAGCTAAAATGTCACCATTTGAGTTGATGACGGGACGCAAGATGGTGCTTCCCCAGCATTTACTCTACAGAACCCAAGAGCAAACGTTGATAAATGCCTCCACAACTCATGAGTATGTGGAGATTTTAAGGAAACACCTTCAACATGCTTTTGCCTATGCTCAGCGGAATCTAGAAAGATCAGCCGAGAGCATGAAGACCCACTATGATTTAAAAACTACCCGAAAGGAATATAAGGTGGGTGACCGGGTCTATTTATACAACTTCCAAAGAAACCAGGCAAGACAGCGCAAATTTTTGCCTACATGGAAGGGACCCTTTGAGATTATAGACAAGATCTCCCCTGTGGCCTACAAGATCCGCATCCCCAAAGGCGGTTTGGCAGAGGGGGAAGACAAGTGGGTCCACATAAACCAGTTGAAGTGTTGCCATCCCAGGCACACTTTGCAGCAACTGGAGGAGTCCTCTGTAATCCCAGAGGGTACCGCTCCAGAATAATTCAATTCCAACCCTAAAATATCCTACATATAGCCTACCAAATTCTGTGTTTCTCAAGTTTATGTGTTCCCGTCGCTTAATTTAAAAAAATGTGCATGTTCATATCTGTTGAGTTCTAAAATATATATGCCACCCCACTATATCAATGGTGGGGGAGAAATGTCCATGAATAGGTATAGCCGCTTTTCCTTTGTCGTCCTAGGAGAAAGAAAACCTGGAGACTGGCCAAGGAGGACGATCCGGAGACCGGGAGCAGAGACCCAAGGGGCCCGGGGTATCGCCCAATATTCCCATCAGGACCGGCGAGGAGAACCGATCGATCAGTACCGGATGGAGGAAAAAATGCTGAACTGTGCCATTTGCAGAATTGGAAGAAGATTATGCGGACATACCAGTGCGTGGGTCAAAACCTTCTGTGCACCCGACTCCCCATCGACTCAAATTCAAAGTGCAGGCACGTGGGGGGGCCTTGTTGGGTGTCCTGACCCACGTTTGAGCTATCATGCTGCAACATTTGGTGCTGTGGGCTTAAAAAATCCAAGATGGCCAAAAAGCCCACATGTGCGCCAGAATCCAGGAGAACCACGCAGTTTGTGCGTACACCAAAATGGCTGCCTAACTTGCCACCCACCAGTGCGAGCATGATGGGCCAGGGTGCCATGAGTGGAATGGGTGCCAAAGGTAAAACAGCAGCGCCTGTTAGCTCAAAAACACTTTAAAATTACCTTTGGTTTCTCTGAATGCCAGCTCAAAATGCCTATTTTCAAACATTGCAACACATCCAAAAATCTCACTGAACACCAGCGGACATCTGGCAGAATGAAGTATGTGTGCATACAAAATCTGGGAAGATGAAGAGCCCAAAACAATGTTCATAACAAAACTGGCTGAGCTATGCATGTCAGCAGCCTAACTGAAACTGGATTAAAACCACCAAAATCGAAATGTTTAAATTAACTGAGTGACCTACTTTTGAGTGTCACATAGTTTGTAACTGTTAAAATGTCATAGTGTTGAACTTAGAATCAGCATTCTAGCTGCATACGTAAAAATTGTCTTGACTTAAACTGGGGAACAAAAAGTGACATTTTAGCTGAAACCTGGCTTAATGAAACTGAATTCTGCCTGACATCTACCCCCACAGGAGTTAAAACCTGCTCAGCCACTCTTCCCCTTGCCAAAAGGAGTTGTCACCTCTCTGATTAGATTAGGGGTGGAGCAGCTGGGGACTACAGGGAGGTGAACAAAGGCCTGTCCTGGACTCAGGCAAATGTTATATTGGGGGCGTCGTAAAAGTGGCTTCCTCTTGGGAGAAGTGGGAGGAGAAGTGCCTCTGGGAGCCACCCGAGCTGGAGGCGGGGACAGGCAGACGCTTCCCCCATGTGCTTTGGAACCTAAGCCACACCCATCTGGGACAGAGCATAATTTTAAAAAGATAGATAACTCATAGTGCGGACTTGTCAGAATTATATAAGTAATATCATTCTTTTTGTGATTTTTCTGTGAACATTTTGAGATGCGTTAGGACCCTGTGGTGTATTCTGGGGGGTTGCTAGTGGAAAATAGGGTCTCACTCCAAATGTCTGCATGTTAAATATCTGACACTTCATCAATTCATGTCCATACTCCTTGCGCACATGTGTGTAAATTTGTGTAAATGTCCGATATTGCAAAACCAGTTAAAAAGCGCAAAATGTTGTCATTTTTGAATGCAAGCCCCCAGGAAGATCAGAGGCGGACAAGCATGGACCATAAGGAATATATAATGTGCACATGTAATTTCAACAAATTGTATATCTGGGAAGGATGTATTTGAATCAAATATAGATTTGTGGGCAAACTGACCAGGGGAGGATCCTCTGACCCATAAAACCTACAGCATCACTCTGACTCACATTTCCTTCCCCCAATCATGGGGGAGGGGAGAAATGGGCCAATGACAAGTAGAGAGGGGCAGGCTTAGCTAGGCCCAGGCACACACCCATTTTCAAAACACATAAAAAGAGACTGCTGGGACAGGTAGAGACATTCAAATCCAGTTGCTGCAGAGCGTTTTGCCGGACCACACAACATCCAGAAGATACCAGTTCCAGACTGACTCCAGCTACATACTCCAGAACCTAGAACTTGTACTTTAGAACCTAATTCAGAGGCCTAAAACCACAAGAGTCCGCAAGCCTCAAATCACTGCAAGCTACTCACAGCCGGGCGAGCTGCTTGAATCCCTTGCCAAGAACTTTTGCTAGGACCAGTGCAGAGATCCAGGAGCCGTGCAGAGACCGCTGTATCCGGACAGACCAGACCAGTGCCAGACCAGACCAGACCATGCAGAATCGCAGACCCAGAGACCAGATCGCTGTGAAGTGCCGCTAGCCTGATTGATCAGATCCGTGACGAGGTCCAGTCCTTCCAAAATATATTGCGAGTACTTAGGTCATATTGTGACAGAAATAAGATCTTAGTTTAAAATAATCTAATCCAAACTATTTTAATCTAACCAGAACTGCCTCCTAGAAGTTGTCACTTGTCATTTTGTAAAGCTGCACCACTGTCACTTGTCAATTCTGCAGCTGCATAGCTGTCACTTGTCAATTTGAGTTTACTTTAAATCCGAAAAACGACCTTTACAAAATCGTTCATATCTCTGGAACCGTTTGGGCTACGAACTTGGTTTAACTTTCCTCCGAAAGCTTAGAATCTAAGCCTAGAACCGACTTCCTACTCCTTATACTTTTTCCGCAATCACGATTCACGCACTCGCGAATTTTACCGCGATTTGCTATTTGGTTAATAATCCAGCCACGTGTAACCATTAGCAGTCATTTCTTTCCTTGCTAAAAATTTGTTGGCCTCTTAATCACCATCTCTGAATCATTGCTAAAGTGAGTTTCAACTCATCCCAAGTATCTCTCACTCACCCTGAACTTCCTAAAGGGAATTAAAACCATTTTCGGCATATTTTTCACTTCCTTGCCACCACATTCAAAGCACTTGGGCCGGTGTTTTAAAACTCATACCTGATTTCTCTAAGTTGCTAGGGGGGGGGGGGAATTGAACTGAATTGTATTTGATTGCATTTCTAAGAACTGTGTGCTCGCCTCTTCATCTCCTTACATTGCATAAAGGGGGGGTGAATTGTCAAAGAAAAGTGATTGCTTGTTTTGTTGAAGTCATATCAAGTTATTTCTGTACTGCATTTATTCCACCTTGCATTTCCTTAAACCGTATCAAGCATTCTCTACCCCTTTATTCTTCTGTTCCTATTCACAAGTGTGCTACCTCATCCTCTATACTACTCCTGAGTAACCTAATCAGTTTACTAGTAGAATATTATTCATTGTTGATTACTGTTCATATTCTTAAGTGTGATATCAGATATTAATTTATTATAAAGTGTGATAGACATATATATATTGTTTAAATTCTCAAATAAACCTTTTAAACTTGCAAAACAGAACTACTTCTTGGCTCAGTGGGGTCAGGGGAATTCTAAGAGAGGGGTGTTATATAGGGGTAGTCATCCAGAACTCATGAACTGGACATAAAGATATATCAATAAGGGTTTCCATTCAGTATCCCAGACTAGGCATTGACTTAGCTGTAGTGTTGAATTGAATCCTCTTACAGAATTGCCGCTTAAGATTAATCTGGTGCAATAAACATGGACTCAAACATGTGGATTAACGCCGCCTTAACCCCACTTGTAATCACGCAGTAAATCTGCAGTACTGAGCCGCGGTAACACCAGTTTGGAGGTAATAAGAGAATTATTGCCAAACTCATGAGGAGGCTCTAAGTCGGCAGCCCGGCCCTCAAAAGATATCGTGGCCGGTCACACACAAAGCTATATATAGATCATGAACTACACTGACTTGCTACTTCATTGCAGGATGTGTAATATCATGAAAGCAGCATCGGATGGGTTACACCACATTTAATTGAGGAGCACAATTGGCTCCTAGAAGCAGCACTTGTGAAATCTTCACTCTGGGAAATGTATTCCAAAGATCTCGAAACTATCTCACAGAAGCAAAACCAGCGAAGAAGCATTGATTTGTAGATTACGGAGTGTGGTTTTAAAATCCAGGGACAATCCAACAAGAACTGAGTAAGTGAAGGGTCCCCTGGGCATCAAGCTTAGATTGGTGGGTCACGAAGCAAGTGCCGTTATGAAAAGGACTGGGAGAAGGAACAACTAATTACCTGAGTGACACACACGGTCAAGGGCGATCAAGTGGGAACCAGGAACACAATGGCTATCTTGGAAAATACTAAGAGATATCACCAGTATGGCTGACAGATACCTCCAGGCCTCAGATTCCTGGAGTGGACGAAGAAAGAGATACACTAGGTGAGAAGCCAGAGAGAGAGAGAGACCAGACCCACAGATGTGTGGTTCAGCTATTGGATCCTGATGACACTGTAAGGAAAGGAAAAAGTCCTGTTATTCTTGTGATACCATAATAAAGATAGTTGCATTTTTTATTTTATAAAATCGCTTACCCCCTTTTACATATAGGAAAACATGACAATGGGGGTCATTACAAGTTTGCCGGTCTGGAAACAATGGTACCGGTAAGCTTGCCGGAACCGTTGTTTCTGGACCGGCAAACTATGAGTTCCGCAAGTGGAACAGCACCTGGTCGCAGACCTCGACGGCTGCACCGGCACCATTCATGAATGGTGCCGGTGCATCCATCCTCCCCATTCCCATTGAGTCCAATGGGACTCAAATGGGTATGGAGAGTAGTATTTTCCAGCACCCCTGCAATGGGAAATTACCGGGACCGCCGGGGCTGTAATGCCCCGGTAAGTCCCCATTGGCGGGTGCCGGAAAATTCATGACTCCGGCAGCAGCCATGTTGGTATTTACTGGCACGTCTACCGCCAACCTCATAATGACATCCAATGCTTTTTTAAAAAGGACTTGATTGCACCCTTTTTTCTTGAGCATGAGTCAATATGCCAAACAAGTTCCAGAATTTCCTACAAAAATGCTATATCCTACCAATCTTTCGAAAGTTATTGTTCCATTTAGGAGACATATAAGTACAAGGCAGAGACCCAGTTGGCTACCCTTGGATGTAACAATAGTCGGGAACTTGTAATCAAACCAGTAATGTGGAGGAAACCGTCTTTCTAAACATCTATCAAAGACGGTAGAAACCGGAAATATAGAAAAATACAATTTATTAGGAAGCAAAGTAAGAAGCCACCAGAAGGTGGTCTTCAAACAAGGATCAATCGGAGAAAATCAAACAAATATTTCATGTGTAATCAAATCAAATATACAAGGGACACATCCATTATTTTCATTTATGTACGGTTGATATTATCATACAGTACTGTTCATAGTTAGTGGACGACAGAATCCAATTCTTGTCAAATCCCACTTCTACAAAAGTGTCAAAAGATTTGTAGCTATCTACCATTTAGGAGACAGACAGAGAACTTACTTACAATTTCCATTTTCTAACAAGTACTTTAATATTTCGTTATAGATCTGCTGCTTTTGGGTGGATATTCGCTCGAAGCAGAGGGTTTTGTGGATCCACCAAATGTGGGAAAGGACAGCAGGTACCGCAACCCTTACATTATAAACCAGCTTAGGTGTATGTGGGTTCATCTGTAGCCTTTTCAAAGATACTTTTTTTTTAATAATAAATAATAACAATTAAACTATGTACATCCCAAGGAAAGATTCTCAGCATTATTTCTAGTTTGTATAGTTGTATATATCAGGCAACAGACATGTTAGAATCAGAGTAAAGAAATCGGTCAATTTTGGAGATGAAACAATGTCTAGAGGTCGCTACTGTGGTAGATGGTGCAGTATGAACTACTACTAACTTACATGCACCACTAAATCTATACCTACTAGCCCATCTTCCCTGAGTATTTTATCTACTAGCAATTGGTGTTTCAAGATTGGTTTCTATGATTGTACTTGCACAGCTTTATATCACTGAGCAAATCTAGGAGCAATCGGTGATAAAACGAAAGGAATGTTAAAATAAATAAAAAGTTAAATGTCTAGTAAATGGAGTACCGGCTATTACTATGTCACACGCACAGAACTCCTCCTCTACTCAACAAGAGCAAATGCGCAATCTCAGAAGCGCTCTCCCATTGCACACAAGAAACAGCGTGCCTGCTCTGGCACAATAGAGATATCTATGCTGCCAGACCCTTATACAAGTTCACAACCACCAGCTCCCACTCTACTCGTGGCATGCACCTGGTGTCCCTTCATGTCAGAGCCCCCAGAGACAATGAAACGCATCCAGGGTTAAAAAGGGACTCAAAGAATAGAGTGCCCACTGTTTCCTGGGGAGGGGAAACTTCAATTTGATTTCATCATCTTTGATTGGGTGTTTCTCAATCCTTTCAACCATGGCTCCTTTACAGTTGCACATGGCTTGGGTACATGTGGCAGTAACAGTGGAGTAACAGACTGTGCGAGTTAAATTCGATTACTCTAGGTATCACAGTTTAGTGCTTTACTACCACCTATCCTCAGAATAACCCCTCAGTCGATAGTCAAAAGAAGCCAGTGTCATTCAGAGCCAGTGTGTGGGACAGACTTCTAGACTCCAATACAAAGAAACAATCGAAAGCAGATGCTTGCACGGCGGCTAGTCTCAGATCGCGAGATCAACCTCAAACGTCCACAAAATTGGATTTCTAATAAAGAAGCTTAACAAATCCTTAGGAGTCGGTCTTCAGTGACATGGTTTGCATAAAATCAGTCAGCAATTTCCATCATTTCTGCAAATCTTCACCAAGTAGAAACCCCCATTGCATCCCCACACACCCCCTGGTTATAGTTTAGTGCCTGTGGCATGCCTTTTAATTTTGATTGCACATTAGGGGTAAAACATCGCAATGGATGACAATTGTTTGTACATTTTCAACAAGCAAAATTGAGTAAGAAGCCACGTTACTGTCATGTTGTTAGACATCCTCGTTATTTGTAGGCGGGGTTCGGGTGGGGGCAGCCCGTGGGGAAGTGACATACGAAGGCAGGAAGCCTTCGGGTGCGGAGTTAGTTAAAATGAAGTCGCAGTTGAACCCAGACCTCACTGTGTGGGTCCCTGTCCGTTTGCCAGTAAGAGGCTGACATTGGCAATGAAGGGGGCAGAGCCCAACACCCTAGAGGGCCTGTGAGCTTCAGTTGCCATCCACGATGCTCGCCACAGGAGCAGCCTGCATCTTCGACCCGGCACGGTAGCGGCGGTGAACGCTGCAGCCACAGCATTTGTCCACCAGGCTCCGGCTGTGACAACAGCACTTTGTTCCCTTTCCTCAGCAGCGGCTGTGAGCTGTTTTCAATCATTGCGAGTCCACAAGACACCCGGGAATAATGGGTGCACACTGGAGTGCCACCGACCGCTGGGCTATACAGCAGGGACCCCAGCACACGTGTTTTTTCACATGCAGCCAACAAGGCTGAAGAACTCTGGGACTGCCATTTAGGGACCAGGCAGAATTTCAACCTGCCAGAATTTATATAGATGAGGAGGCGGACCGCCACACCGACCTAGAGAACCCAGGATGTTCACACTTTACCAAGGGTTGTAGAGACAGTTATTATAGACCAGCCTGTGCTTTAGGCAGACCCACCTGAAGAGGAACAGCAGACAACATGCACTGTTGCCACGATGTCAGATGAGGAAATACCAGCCATGCATGTTGCCTGCATGCCTGCCCATCAGAGGTATTCCAGGCTAGGTATTCCAGATGACTCCCTATGGCAATTTAACTGCATTTGAACTCACAGATACCGGCTGCCTCTGCCCACATTTGGTCTGCTGGGCTAAAGACTTCAAAGTATACATAGGGCAATGGACCTCATGGACGATGAGCACAAGAAGAACATATTGGCCTTGGCAGTAGGGGCAGCAGTGTGAGACATCCTACATGAGTTGGTTAATAGGAAAAAGCCACGTTCCAGGAGATCCAGGATGCGCTCACCACATAAATGTACAAATGTAGACTAGGAGAGACATATTTTTCAAACTACCATGCAGGAGAGAGGTGAAACCCTTTAGTATGCGACTCTGCATCAAACATTGTGCATTTCAATGATAAAAATCCAGCTGATTAGCTCTCACGCCATCCTGCCGGGACACACCCCGAACACTCCATTGCAGACACCTATCTACATTACATCATCCACCAGATGAAGCCGTTCCCCGTAGTTTGACCTCCAACATGAATCGGCAGCAGACGAGGCCCTTGCCATCATCGCACAGTGCATTGGCCAAGGAAGAATGAAACATGCCAAAGGAATGGCCAAACAGCTTGATGCTGCGTCTCAAGATGATGCCAAACATGATGATGGCGCAGGATGAGCTCACTGTCTCCGAAGACCACATTGTAGTGAAGGGGTGCAAGATTGATCTTCCCAAGTGACTGCATCAATAAGTTGTGGATCTGGCATATGAGGAGCATCAAGGGTTGGTGTCTACAAAGAAGCTGCTCCGCCAAAAGGTATGGTTCCCAAAGCTAGCCAAACAGGTTGAAGAAACCCTGAAGAACTGTGCCACTTGCGCGACCTAATCTGCTACAGATGCCTCCACTACCAAAGGGAATATGGGAAGAGTTGGCAATTGAATTGGTTGGCCCACTCCAAGATGGCACGTACGCTCTGGTGGTGATGGATGAATATTCAAGATTCCCAGAGGTACAGATCATCTAATCCACGGCAGTGGAGGCCGTTATACCAACCCTGGATTGCATACAGACGGCATACAGCATTCCAAAAGTCATCAAGTTAGACAACGGCCCGCTGTTTACCAGCCTGGACTTTGCCAACTTTGTACAATATATGGGGTTCAAACACTGCAAGATCACACCCCTCTGGCCCCAGGATATAAATAATATTAGCTTGATGTTGCTCCATCAGTATCTGTGTTGCTAACCTATTGCTATATATTTTCAAAGACAATTTTTTGATGCTGGGATACGGCTGGGAGGAATAGACCATATTATCTCTCTTTACGCAGACGACGTACTACTGTATGTCAGGGACCCACACAACAACGTGCCCACGATGCTAGACGTCTTAGACAACTTTGCAAAGTCTTCTGGCATACAATTCAGAAGGGCGAAGTCCTGTCTATTCCCTCTGGCAGGCCTCAAGGGGAAAGACATAACAGAACTTCCTGCGGTAGGAATACAGTGGGAGCCGACCTCATTCAAGTATTTAGGGATACACATAATGCATACCCCTACACTAATGCATGAGCACAACACGAAGACTGCGATTCCTGTCCTGAGAAAATCCATGAACTTCTGGGCGAAACCTCCCCTATCCATGATGGGTAGAGCTGCAATAATTAAAATGATTGTCCTTCCCAGATTCTTGTACGGGTTCCAGAATATACATTTTTACATCAACGCGCCATTTTTCCACCTACTAGAAAGGATAATCCGAGATTTCTTGTGGGGGAAAGGTAGACGCAAAATAGCAATCACCACCCTGATGCTACCGTACACCCAGGGGGGAATCCAACTCCCAAACTTTGAAAAATGCTATCTGGCAGCACATCTTAGTTTTGTCACCAAATGGCTAGCAGATGAAGCCACGTCTGAGACGCCCCTGCTGCAGTCCCTAGTATCCCCGTTGCATATGAGAGAACTCATCTGTGCCCCCTCCCACCTGATGCGAAATACCCCTTTCATGGCCATCCTGGGACGAAAAATTTGGCGCAGGACAGAAACCCTTACCTGTGCTAAGCGCCAGTACTCCCCGGACATACCACTGATCTCGGACCTATGCAGATCCATCGTAGATCTACATCACCTCAGACACTGGGAAAGGAATGGGATATACTCATGGGGGGCCCTATTTGCAGATGGGGCTTTTAAAGATTTTGAAACACTTCAGGAAATGGATGGAGTCCGTATAGGCCAGTTCCTGTGGTATCAGAGGATGAGAACCACAGCACGAACCAAGTGGACGTCATGGCCAGAGGAACCGGAATCAAACTCCCTGATTACACTACTGTATGCCCTGGGTGAAGGATGGAAGCCGGTGTCCCAGATCTACGGCCACCTAAGTGACATCCCCAACCCACGGAGTGCCGATCTGAAAAGCAAATGGGAAACAGACATGGGCCGGGAAATGTCAGATGGAGAATGGGAGAGGACTTTGACATTTCCCAAGACTGTCTCCAGAAACCACAGATTCAGACAAATACAACTCAACCTGCTACACCGAACATACTTAACCCCATCCAGGCTGGCAAAATTCAATAAAATGTCGCACTCCAATTGTACATGGTGTGGAATGAATAATGCGGACTTGATCCACATGTTCTGGTTGTGCACTAAGACGCAGTCCCTGTGGACCGCCATACAGCAGACAAGCGATAATCTGGGGGTGACCCGATACAAATGGACCCCGGAGGAATGTCTATTGGGCACATACACTAGACCGGCCAAACTCAAGCACCTCGCCAGACTAATGGACATTATGTGTATACTGGCAAAGAGGACAATTGCAATGTCCTGGAAGAAAACAGCTGGGCCCCAACAGAAAAGCTGGCACACTGAGCTGAAACGCTGGGTACGAGCAGAAACAACGGCTTGGGAGTAGCCAGATCTACAGACGACTCGAGTATGACCCTGGAGGCCTGGAAAGAACTTACAGACTCCCTGTTTTACCCCTCAATGACAAGCCCCCATGAACTGGAACAAATCCACCGAAAGCGGACCTATGAACTGAATTGGAAGGACCTGAGACTATTTCGCCGCTACCTCACTGGGCCCTCACAGGCATGAGCCCTCTTTTCCCCCCTCCTCCAGACCAGCCGGACCCCCCCCCCCCCCCGGTCCGCCAAGCGGCACTAGCTCAACCGAAAACACTGGGAGATAGTTAATGTTGTAATGTTAATTTGTTAATGTTTTATGTTGAAATGCTCATTATCCTCAAATCACGGACCTATTTAGTGTCCTGTAACTGTAATAAATAATAAATGCCAATAAACAAATTTGAAAATCAATATCCGTGTTGCTGATAAGAACCTGAAAATACCACCTGATAAGAGGTTCAGCCTGTATACAACTAGCAACAGGCCCGAACAGAAGATCAGTGACCTCCAATTCAAAGACTTCGCTTCATTCATGGATAATTCTACAACCGCTTGGAGCAGCCATCTGGCAAAACTTGTCTGGCCAGTTCATCCTTGCAAGGAGAAAATAGGCATGTGTTTCAATCCTGTCCCCTCTGCAAGACTTTGAAACAACGCAGCGGGTGTTGGGATTAAAGACATATAGAAACATCTATTGGAATGCCCCTCTGCTGCCTTATTTGTGTTTCTATCCCCTTCCACTAAAAAGAGGCGGCAGACAGAAACCCAGAAGCAATAGCAAGGTGCTGTTGGGTTTCCTTCTGGAACGACAGACTTGCTGTCCCACCACCCCACTAACTGCAAGGAAAAGGAAGACAAAAACCCTGGAGGGCGGGGAGAGGGGCAACCGCACCAGTGCAGACACAAAGCCAGACAGACAGAGGCAGACACGTTGGGCTTCACCTCTCCTTGTCCCGCCTCCATTGATCGCAGGTGGGTATCCAGCAGCACATTGCCTTAAGACATCCCGCACGGCCAATGGTCCAAAGAGCTGGCTCACTTACGATTCTGCTTATGGCTTCATTGTGCGCCAAGAGTCATTTTTTCCCTTTCTTTTATCTCATTCAAGTGGAATGCAAATGACAAACGATGTGCAGTCAAGAGTATGCAGTGTATGTTTATGCCACATTTCCTGAGTTCTGGTGTGACTTGGAGGCCACGCCTTCAAAGGACCACTGACGAATCCGCCAGAGGTCTGTCCTTTCTGGCTGTGTTGCTTCGCATCTTTCTTCTTCAAGAAACAATTGCTGGTCGTGGTCTTTGGATCCTCCTTGATTTCATTTCACGGGAAGGAAACAAACCGAACAAATGAATAATCCTCACGGTGTAATTCTCAAACCTCAAATTCTTTTATATATGCAAGGGGAGAAGAAAATGTATTTACATTAGTCCTCTCCATTTGCTGGTGTATAGTTTGGAGTGGGTTCTGGCCCGATGTTAGATATCCCTCCGATATGCAATGGTTACATTGTGCTGGCAAAAGTGTGTCCCTGGGGCGAGCTTGCAATCATATCACCTGCAGATACTTTAAGAGGGGATCAAGATGCCTGGGAATTGGTCTTCTGCAAGGAGGTGTAAGGTTCAAGGTCTCCATCACTCCTTCCTGCTTTCCATGCAGAATAGTGCACTGAACTTAATGGACGCTATCCTGTGTGCACCAACCCGACTATCGTGTGGCCCTCGTTGCCTGGTAATTGTGCACTGCATGCATGTTTCTAGTGACTATTATAGATTGTGGTACTTCACATCTACCAAACCGCACTGAATGGGGGAAGGGAATTATCCAGAGGCAGCTACTGCATCCTCCGGACTACAGCTGGACATTCATGAGCCAAGTTTTACCAGCATCTGATCAAAACCCAGGGCAACTGCCCTGCAAGGCAGAGCTTCATGCTATCCGGTTGCAGAATCGCTCAAGATCCTTATTGAGAACGTTCTGCTTTGGTAGAAGCAGAGTCTCATGTCAGTTGATTGCATCAGAGTATATGAGTGTCAGATAATACGTTTTTAATTATTCTGAAATGTTCTGAAGTCACATTTGAGGGGACATTTGACTTAGATCTGCTTTGACAAGATTCCTGAGCTTCCAAACTCTGGATGCAAGCTTGTGCTAAACCTGAAAATACACAGGCAAATGTGCTAATACGGGAGGAAAGCAATATGGTGGGATGGCCCACAGAAAACCGGTTGTGTCCATGCGACAATTAAACTTACAACATGCCACCTCTTAATTCACAGGCAATCTCACGATCAAAGGTTATTCTGATATAATGACTTTAAAATGGAAACAAAAAAGCAAGTGTGTGTTTTCTCACTTGCTGTTGAAGGCCAATATGAAAGCTGAGGAGCGAGACACTTGCTGTGCTCCTCTTCCCCACCACACCTGGCACCAAAATTTAATTTGATTCTCAATAAATGTCCGAACTTCCAAAATCTCCTTTTTATATCCAGTGGATGTTTATTGATGCAGATACATTTTGACCTTTTTCCCAGAACCAAGATGCGTGTCTCTCTGTTATGACTCACGTTTTAATATGATGGATGCCAAAGGATACAGACCTTTTCAGACTCAGATTAAATGAGACACTTATCAAAGGATACAAACTGGTAGCCAAAAAGGATACACTCGTAGCTGTTCCAGGGGTAACTGGTAACCTGAAGTAGCACGATGTCCTGTCAGGATTAAACCTTCCAACCAATGTCACTCTCTGACTGTTACAATTTACAGCCAAAGACAGCTATTGGTGGAAAGGGCGTGTATGGAAACAAGATTCACCAGGCTGTTGGTAGAAGGGAGAAGGGAATTACATTAGAACAAGGCTATAGCCAACAGAACAGCAAGGGCCTATCTAGGTTACACTAACCTGTTATTCAGCACAGCCACAGGTAAGTCCAAGAGACAGGAGGTAATCCAAAGGAAACAACGACCAGGAAGGGAGTTAGTAGAGGAAGCTAACCCGGGCGGAACAAGGCCCACACTATAGTCAGGTTGGTGCACACAGGCTAGCGTCCATTAAGTTCAGTGCACTATTCTGCATGGAAAGCAGGGAGGAAGGATGGAGACCTTGTTCCATGTATGTAAGCCCTTTTGTAGTCGTTTGAATTGAGATTTAAGCATCAACAAAAGAAAACCAGGAGTTGTATTTAAACAGCAGTGGTATACTGCTATAGTAAAAGCTGATGACAAAGAGTAGGGTAATGTTTCCAGATAAGGAGTTTTGCTTCAAACAGGATTGGGGTTGAGGTGATAGAAGAATGATATGCAAGGAGTATGATAGAGATCTGCAGCGTAGCAATTCAGGAAGGAAGGGCTGCAGGGCAGCAATTCAGGAAGGATGCTGAGCAAGGAAATCGGCAGGCGGCTCCGAGGGAGTATCCTGGCGGAAAGTTGCTGGAAACGCCACGAAAGAACATAGAGACAGCAACCTCTCTGAGCGGAACTGGAGCGAAGGAGAGGAAGCAAGGAAGGTTGCCAAAAATGCTGCGTAAAGAAGCAAACTCCAAGCTCTGGAACGCCATTGGATCGGAAAACGATCAGAAGCGCCGCGGGCTTGAAGGCGCCGTGGTAAATATGTGTCACCTGACAATCACGTACTCACGTTACCAATCAATTTCCTCCTAGAATGATCACGTGATTAGAATCCGCGGATGTACCATTGTAGACAAAGTGAATGCGCCCGTAGAATCCAAGTAACACTGTCAGCAAGCGCATAAAAGCATGAAAATTGTATTTAATAATGGCGCTTCCCAAACAACCTCCAATGTGTATAGAATAGCCTGGCAGATCTGAAGGCTGAGTGCACAGGCAAGATGGAGAGTTTAGGAGTTAGAGACGTGCTGGGTGAGCACGAGGCGACAGGCATGACACTCACTTACGTTATGCATTAGAGTCTGCATGTGTGCATTTTGTGTACGTGTGTATATGTCTTTCATAAGAGTTTCCACTTCAAATACTGTATGTCTGTTTGTGAGAAATTCGACCATCCACACTGGGAGTATGCACCCACCTGGCCCATTTTGATATATTTTTTGGGGAATGTTGGTAGATAAACCTCCGGGAAATGTGTGGGGCTAATCCGCACTCATTTCCCAATGCTCATCACACAACAAATACATAGTCAATTGTACTCTGGGGGAGACAGTCTACCGGCGCAATCCTCCTGTCATGTTCAGCTGGAATGTGACAGCCATGGGTACATCAAAGCATCTCAAGGGGGAAGGCAACACCTTCCTCTGGCCATGGCCAAACTAATTAAAATATCAAAAGGCCTACTGTTAAGTTCTGTGTGGTGGCTGTGGATACTGATGAGAGTTAATTGAAGCAGGCCTGCGAAGAGGCCTGTTCACAGAACTAAAAAAGAGCAGGAAACCCCAACACCTTTTTGATAAGCAATGTGTCAGCTTGAAGCTAGATCCCACCCCTCTGTATGAAGGGCAGTAAATGTCATGTCTGGACAACTGTTTACAGTAGGCAACCCCTGCAGAGCAGCCCCCTTTCAGAGGGAAGTATATGATTTGAGGGAGACAAAGTCTGTTCTCGACACAAACTTCAAGGGAGACCTGTGCTTTGATCAGGAGTCACAGAGAGATCAATTAACCAGAGAGACACTTTGATCCACAACAGACAGAAGTGTGCTAGAACTGTATGTTGTAATAATAATAAAGTATATATTTGTATACAATCTTGACTGGACAATCCCTTTTATCATTGGGTAATAATTGCATATTTGCTGTGTTGTAAGGAACCAATGATCCATGACCTTGCAAAGATAAGCCTGCCGTTCCGTCCACATTACCAAAATTGGACAAGGGGGTTTATAATTTAATTGTGTTTTCAATCTGTTCGATCCCTTCTGGTGTACTAGAGGTGTGGGACGGATTGATGGCTTAGGAACCGATATTCATCCCTGGCCCACTGGTGCCCCGGATGCTGATTTGTCACACGGTTACCTGTAGGAGGGAAGAAAGTTGAACTGGAAGAACAACACTCTCACACAATCAACTAGAATTTTTAGGATTGATGGGTATTTGTGCGGGCACGCGTCTACTAACCCTTCTCTGGACTCCATACCAAGTGAGGATCCGAGAGAGTTATTTAAAATGCAATTGCCGTTGGTGTCTTTTTGAGGGTGTCATTAACAAAACATATCATGAACAATATTATTAAATGAATGTATGAATGTGCCAATCAATTCCAATAAGGCCTGTGGTCTTCATACACTTACAATGAATGTCATTCATATGTGATTTTGTAAGACGTGTCAAATTTCATTGGAATGTTATCTGTAAAATGCGCACTCATAGCATTGTGACTTTGGTAGCTGAACAGCATGTAGAAAAACTGTGTAATGTGGAAGTCTATGCATTATGAGAATGAGCAGGCCAACTCCTGCCCAGAGGATGTGTGTTCTTCTCACAAATATAAATGTGTTATGTATGGATAATATATAGGACAGTGCTTGATTAGATAAGGTGAATTCACACTTGCACAAGCAGCATTTATGAATACTAACTGTGAGGAAGACTCAGGTAAGGATGCCATTTTGTTTGTCACATATTCACCAATATATATCAGCAAATGGTTTCAACTCCAAATGTCCTCTCATGCATCACAAAATGTTGAGATGAAATGTGGGTATAGACTACAGAATTGAGCAGCTGCCTTCCTGTGAAATTGATGGTTGTACAGATAAAATCTTCAAACATAACACTGTATCAAACTTTACAAAACAAATAGATGTAATTATCAGAACAAAGGGTTTTGTTGTGATAGGCCTGAAAGTGAAGCAGAATTTACAGACTAGGATGTCCACTCTGCGGTTCAATGTACGGGTCTTGGGTCAGTTTTCTTGCCAAGGTGGCATCAAAGATGTGATTTTCTATTCTATATAACTATATATACTTCTCTTCGGATGTCACGGCTTTGGCAACTGAGCATATGTGCAGCCATCCTTATGCTGAGACTTAGCTAAAACACTGTGCAAGTAAAGGAAGCATTCCCTTTTAAGCCAAATGGCGCCACTGATGCTGCTTCCATTCTACACTCCCATCCAAACCCTGAATATGTCCCAATCAGTATATGTGTTTCAATGTAATGTTGGGGTGAATGTTGCAAAAAATGATGTGAGCACCAAGCTCAGTGTGCATTAAGTACTTATGATAAAATGGTTGTATATTTGAATCACTAAGCATATTTTTAAATATAAAGATGTGTGGTCATTCTTATGTTCTGTGGCGGGTCAAAAGGAGGAGTCAGACTAGAAGTTGACATTATCGAGAAACGTTTATTGAAAATGATAAGAACATACCTCACTTTTCCTAAGCTATGAGTTTCCCCCACCTAAGAAAACTAACCAAGGTGCTTGTCGTCAGAAGTGAAGTCCAAAGTAAAAGTCTGTCCTCCGTCCTAACCTAAGCTGCTCTAACCCTAACACTAATACTAAACAACTAACGTCCAGGAGAATGACTCCCCTGTCCTGGGGCTGCTTTCTCAGCAAGTCTCTATCAATATAGAATCTTCAGATAGTTCTTGACTATTTCTCCTAACAGTTTGTTGAGCTCACTTGTTGGGCTTTTCCACACCCATTTGTTCTATTTCTCTTGGCTTTTCAATTCCCTCTGTACATATGTTCTGATACCTTGAGGTTCCTTCACACTGTCCTTCTCATATGAACTTGAAAAAGTCTCTCTCGCTCTGACACCCAACATATGTCTTGAGGATCATAAACGGTCATCTCCTTAGCACATCTCGTAATTGTCCAACCTCTTGGTTTTTAACTAGGACGAGTATGATGTACCCAGTGATGATTTTCACACTTCTTGTCATTTGGTCTCTCACAGGGACGAGTATGCCGAGCCTGGTAATGATTCTCACTCTTCTTGCTACTTGGTTTCACATTGGGACGAGTATGCAGAGCGCAGTAACGATTCGCAATCTTCTTATTTGATTGTCTTTCACTGGACAAGGATGATGGATCTGGTAAAGAGTCTCAACATTCTTCTCATTTCTTTGCATTTCACTGCAACGAGTATGTTAGAAATGGGCAGTCACACTTTACATCAGATTTCTTGCAATTGAACCCATAAAAACATGTAATACACACAGTGATTGCTTTGTTACCATGCTCTTTTCTCCCAGCAACCCCCACCCTCAGGCAGCAAGCAGATATGACCCCTTTGGTGTGAATGCAAGGTACAGGGAGTGGGAGTGCATTGGGAAAGTCATTTTGGCGTTTTATTTGAAAGGCATGATTTTTTAATAAACTCTCTGGGAAAAATCATTTATCAACACACAATAAAGTGAAATGCAAGGTTTTGGAGATTCTGGTTCGAGAATAAATGGGAAATTTTGTTTTTGCACCACTCGTACAAGGGAAATGCAATGCTTTGCGATTCTTGATTGAAATGAATGGTAACATTTGTTTTACACACTCTACATTCACTTGAAAGGGAGAGTTTTAGGGTTACTTCTTTTTGGGACTAAGGACGCCCCCTTCTGTACAGAAGTCATGGGTTTCAGAAAAATAGTCACCCAAGTACTTATTGTTTATACCGACTAACACACTGGGTATGAACTTTGTTAGTTTCGAACTTAAAAACACTCATCCTGTGATTTTTCTACATGGGAATTGATTTAACTTTAATTAAATGTGCTAAGGGTCTATACAATCTCACGCCCTGCCCCATAATTTAATGGAAAGGATTAATGCACACAGTTCCCAACACATTTCAATTTAAATGGATAGGTTTTTTTTCTCGGGGGAATTAATTTGAGTTATATTTAACTAAATGTGCCAAGGATCTCCCCAGTTCCACCCACTACCCGCTATGCAAGATGGAGATAAAGGCTTGGCAGATTCCTCCCACACTTTTGTTAGCATTTGGATTAATATAATTACATTGGAGGCCTCGGTTATGGGGTATGCACAGATCTGGTCAAGGGCTTCGGTCAAGGATAGTCCCCAGCAGCCAGTCCTCCTCTGGCTCATCAAATGTCAAGCCCAGCTAGCTTTTAGATTTCCCGGTCTCTGTTTCCTATGCAAGGTTTATGGCCTTTCCAGGTAAACAGCTTTTCTGCTGGCAAGGTTTACCCTGATGGCCTTGGTAGCTCTCCTTGTCTCTCTGTTAGTTGTTCCTTGCAATGGTCCAGATGTAAACTACCTCCCGGAATAGAGTGAAAAAGTAAAGTCCCTCTCAGATTGAACACTGATCTCTTATAAGGCAGATGACACTCACATATTATAATAATTCTCACAATATGGATTGGTTAGCTCTCTCCCCCTCCCACCATATATGCCCATTGACAGCTGATAGGACAAGGAGTTGTGAGTTGTGGACGTTGGAGGCTGAGGGAGGTGAAAGATTCATCATCCCAAAATGACAGGTGGGTTTACCTTTTCAGTGTTCTTACAATCTCACAACAAGGCATTAATTTTTCAGATGAATGTAGGCACATATATATTTTTGAGTTCTATATTTTATGGTGAGTCGGAAAATACTGATCTTATTTCGGCACACTTTTCCTGGGAGGAGCTATACTTTTTTCAGATCCCCTCCTGTGCTGAAGAATCAGACACTTCAAAATTCAAACATTAATTTCACAATCTATCACCACACCAACTTTCCATTTCCCCGGAATTATGAGAAGGCTGGTATCATAATTTTCTTCATAACTCAAACTGTATACATCACACAAAATGTGTATGTACATGGCACTAACAGGCTTCTTATCCCCTTTAATATGAGTCCTGGATGAGCTCACTGGGGTGCAAGATTCTCTTTTTATCAAAGAAAAGGTGGCCCAAATTTACTCTATGGCAATGCATTACATGGGAGTTCATAGTTTCATATATAGTCCCCACCATTTTTAAAGTTTAATTTATCTTCTGTGACCTGGCACGAACATCTTTTTATCAGCAGGGTCTGTTCCTACACAGTGTTTCAAGATCCATTAGTGGCTCTGAAGGCCATTTCTTGAGGTCATGTCAGCCCTAAAAAGGTCATTTCCATTTGTATTGTTCTCCCCCAAAAGTGCACGGAACAACCATAAATCATCAATGCAATTATATAGCAAATACTTTGAACGTAGACAGACACAATAACTCCAGCCACGCACTCTTAGAAGATAATCAGCTCTTATACGGCTATTTATTCAAATCTTAGACATAGATCACAGAAGAAGTAAAGAAGTCAAAAGGAAATACATCACCGTGAGCGTAACAGGATTCCTCATCTCGTCCAGAAGCAGCTGGAAGACCCCGGGAACAGCCAGGCCGAGAGCACCACAGCTCACAGGAGAGCCGGACGTAAGCGTCCTTCTCCGGCTGAAGTCTCAACTGCCCACCTCCGGGCTTCCGCATATATACACACTCAACAAAGGGGAGTCAATTCTCGAACCTTCTGGAAATTGCACTTGCGCAGTTGAGGAACAGCCGTCGGTTGCCAGCTGGGTCAATCGAGAGCTCCCCCCAAGAATCGCAGGGCCTCCCTTCTCTAAAAACACGCTCCACGGAGAACAGTAGCAAACCATAACAAAGTTTGCTTTCCCAGCAGAAATATCCTTGATCGCATACCAGGTTTGGAAAGCATGTTTTTTCTCGACACCGTGAATCTAACACTCAGCAAAATGTGTGCAGCTTTTCACTGCGGCATGAAGTAAATATCCATCATGGCTCCAAGCGCTCCCAGAATGCATTGCGCACCAGCGGCATTTTAGATCAAGCATAACACTGTTGCCCACTAATGCGCAGTTAATGGGGATGCCTGACCTTAAAGGCCATTTCTGCTGGTCAGCTTATCTGAACCCTCCACAATTCCAATCTAATTCTTTTTATTTCTTTTGCATTTAACTGAAACCCAGGCCTGCTTTCTCTTAGAGGCCCTCAGCCAAAGGCCTTAAGGTAGCAGTTTCAATTCAGTTGAAAAGCACAAGCTGCATCCATACTTCTGAAAGTACAGCTTTTAAAATCGACAAGATGTGTTTACATGTAACATTTAGTATTGCATCTGGGCATGTTGTTTACAATCCAATCTTTCTTTACATACTGTTTGAACAGATATAATTTCACTTTTGCTATTATTCACACATAGGCCACAGTTACATAGAAACCAGAGTTCATTTGTACACAAACATAAATAGGCCTTTCCCTTTAAAAGTTGTCATTTTATATGATGAAAATAAGTCTTTTTATTATTAACAAATGCAAAATGCTTGGCTTCACTTTGGATTTCTAGATCATCGTCTTGTGCTGTATAGAAGTCAATGCACCTGGCCCGTGTTTTCTAGCTCATCTGATGTGGCTGCTACCAAGATCAACCAGGAGCAGACATACAGTATCCAGGGAGCCTCCTCTCGCTCTAACCAAACAGCCCTGCGGGAAATGTATCATTCTCGCAAAGGCATGCCTCTATGAATGCACTAGAGCATGCCCCTTTATTTAACTCTGAGTGTTGTTTGCTGTACTGACTCCTGTCTGGATCCTCTACCTGCAGAACTATATTAGCCTAATTTTGGATGCCCTTTGCACTAACCCAAGCCCCTTTGGAAACGCCATTTAACCCACGGGTGCATGCATCAGGAAGCGTGCATCTAGCAAGTGCTCTTTGAGTGCTGTTTGTTGTGCGGTAGTGCGGCTGCGACGCTGCACTACGTGAGCTCTCCCCCTCCTTTTTTTTGGTTTTTAAGTTTTGTTTTGTCCCCATTGTGCCAGAGTCTGTTGTGGGTACCCCTCGGCACACAAACCATATTGATGCAGACTTCATGCTTACCCGAATAAGGGTGAGTACCTCTATAGCTTGTCCAGCCACAGCTAACTCGTCCATTATACGACCACCTACCATGATGCCACACACTGCCAAGGGGCCTTCTGAGTGAAGTACTGTTACCTGTATTCCTTTTGTTTCAGATGCTCCTGCCTGCATGGCACTACCTGTCACACAGACTACACCTAGATTGTAGCCATCCAGTATGAAATAGGTAAACATGTATTTCTAAAACAATAGTTAAACCGGATATTGCTGGCAAATCAAAAAATCTGACTACTTTTCTCAAACTGGAACAAATTGAGCATTTTAGACGAAGACGAGGCAATCCAGGAAATGTTCTCTGATCTAAATGAAGCCCTAGGATGTGTATACTCTAAACCCTTAACACACATAATCCATCCTGCTTCAGGTCTTGTTTTCACTTCTAAATCGGGATGTATCCACTGAACCTGAACTAACATGTATTATGCCATCTCTCGAAGCTGGTACCCACACGGATGCAGAGCTGCACCTCGGCCACGCTACCCTACCTACTTACTCTGAGCAGGTTACTGTTACTGTACAAATAGAGATCAATTCCAATAACGCTGTGACCACGCAATGCGATGATGCAGTGATGCCCGCTTTCCTTGCCGGTGATAGCCCTACATTGAATCATGAAATTGCGATTACAATAGTGGTGAATGAGTTAGATGCTAAAAATACCACAGGTGCAAATACTCCTATTCGCCCCTTAGCATTACACAAAAATATTCAGACTACACTATCAAACTCTACTTCAACACCAGTTGCCTCCAAGGTGTTTGGGCCTGGTTTTGACACTATATTTGAATTCGGGTCAGCAGAACTAGCCGCTAATATCAGTAATAAGGACATATCCCCAAGCGATGTGAACGCTTACCTATCTGAACAATCGGTCACCATAATGCCTAATGCCAAACCTCAAGCAGCAGACATCACATCCATAATGAATATAAGTTCCAATAGTAATATTAGTATGACATTCTCCAAGATGTGTAATGCTTTCGAAAATCTATTCAGCACTTTGGTCGAAAGATGTGATTGATTAGAAAATAAACTAGACATTCAGTCCATACTCCTACACAAAAGCATAAATAGAGGTCGGAAGAATCTCAAAGATCGAGGTACTAACACACCAATTATGCAAATTGATCCCCAAACAGACCCTGTTGAATGCAGTGCTCAGGAATTACACACTCTCATTAATGCTAAAACAAAAGCAACAAATCATTTAAGTGGCCCTAAAAGTAAGAAAAAGAAACACATTTCATAAGCGCATTTATATGGTAAAAGATTGTCTCAGCATAAGAATGTATCTAAGCCTGGAGTGAAGTATCTTAACCCTGGAATTGTTAATTTAGAAGCCATAAGTAGCGAGGAAAATCACCTGCCGAGCATTGAGGTACGATGTATTACACCTAGTAATAGTATTTCTGGTACAATGTATTACACCTATTAATAGTACTTCTGATATGCAACCGACACTATGCACTACCATTGCTACGAGGCTCACTTCATCTACCTTGAATACACAATCACAGAATACTGATAATAGAAGCTACCTGATTGATGCCACTCCTAAACCTAGCTGCGCATCTATTATCATCTGTGCCCAAGAAAGTCTGCATTTTGTGTCGAATAATCCATGCAACAAAAAACACAGGTTGTTAACACTCACTGTCATAGGCAAGACAGTGACTGTTGTATAGTGGCGGATAGTGTATCTGCTATGCTATCAGTAATGTAAACTTACCTACCAATGCATTAGGTGACGGTTTGAGAGTTAGTACTTCATCTCCGACTGAAATGTTCAAACAGATAAAACAAAATTCTCTGCAGGATGTAAAATCAAAAAATAAAACCTTCATACATCCCCTGGCGAGTGAAGCTAAAGAAGATTTTGTTAAAGTATTACAGATATGTCCGATTTCGACAACTGACTATGAGCCACCTTTAAAATCGCCATAACATTTTGTGCATTTTAGCTCTTAGAGCAGTTCGATCGAATGATATCAGAGCTTGAAAATACAGTAACCTTTATATCTAACATATGGTTCTGTCCTGAAGCTACACTCGATTAGGTCATGAAATATGAAAACAAACTGAATAGAATTGGCTACAGTGGTACGATTACTACTATGCCTGCATGCAAGGATAGACCCAAAAAACACAAAGTACCTTTATAAAAACCTCACAGAATAATTATGTGAAATCATCTGTGACTGAACTAGGAGCTAAAAAGTCAATGTTGACCCAGATAAGTGATCATGGTGGGTTAACCAAGTTAGCCAACAACAGAGAGGAGGAAGAAAATGGCGATGGTTACTGGCAGTGGCTACCTAAGATCTTTAAGACCCACTTTTAGAAAATATGTCAATGACACTAATATCATGCTATCCTGGAATACGAGAGGCTTTGGCCATTTATCTGCCGATGATGGTCTGCTGAACTACAGGTGGTGAGCCTTCTACCCAACTCCACCTCAATGGTTTTAGCGGGTACAATTAGCTATAAAATGTGTGATATGACCCTAATTAACATCTGTGATCCCCCTAATATGGCTGCAACTAAACAGAATATCAGAACCATCAGAACAATAATAGATGGACTGGATATGCAGGCTCCACTTTGGATTGTGGGTGATTTCAATGCAAAGATCCCTACAACCAACGCAGATCTGCTTAGGAGGAGTGAATCCTCCCCGGTCAAGCATACAACGCAAGACAGACAGGGCAACGCATGGGCAACAGTGCTTTATTCATACTCCATGAGCAGGCTCAACAACCTATGTAAAGGTGACGCACATAGAGCCTAAACACATAGAAGTGGAAAAAGCGCCTCTAAAATCGACAATGCTTTGCCAACCCGGCAGCCTTGACGTTGGTGAAGGACATGGCTGTCCACACCCAGGAGGAAAGTGACCATATGCCACCTTGCGTTACGATGATTCCTATGCCTGACCATGTGAGACCTGAAGCCTATGACCAAAATGGCGATATCTGTGTTAACAGCAAAAATCATATGCAATGGAACGCTGTGAATCTAGATAAAGCTAAAATTGTGGTTGCTACTACATTTCTGACATTTATTGAACACAATAGAGACGGTGCCCTAATCAGCCCCTCTGAGCTCAGTAAAGACTTTATGCTGCTAACAAATCTTATAAAAGAAGCTACCCAACAACGTAGACCCTACAAAAGTGCACATGAACATTGGAATCGTCCCTCTGAAAAGCGTAAACAATATGACAACAAGATTAATGCTGCTAAAAAATCCATTAAGACATAATCTTCGACATATACTTAACCCTAATATCGCTAAGGCTACATTGCACGAAATTACTAACCAAATTAAGCAAGCGAAAAGTGTTCATCAAAAACGGCCGAGGAATTATCGCTTAAGATGTGAGACTTAAGTGTGGTGCCAGCTCGCAGATCTCGCAAGAAACTGTAATACTATTGGGAGCTGGAATGTGATAAGATGAACAGCCAAAGAGCGCTACTTATTAATAGTGTATCCGCACAGGCATGGTCTACTAAATTGTAAAATGCCAATTGACACAGTAATATCTATTCCATTTGTAATTTGGATGTGTAAGTCAACACTAGGCGACATAACAAGTATAATGTTGGCCCATATGGCACATGCAATAGTCTAATGAAACGGTCCCCTCATCTACGGGCAGAATCACTCCATATACTTCACACCCACATCGGTATATGCAGCATTTTACCTGAGTCATGGAATAAGAGCCACATTTTACCGATACACAAAAAGGAATGCTGGACTAACCCCGCACATTATAGGATACTGGCGATGCTGGATAACCCAGCGAACATATTTGCTAAGGTACTATTAATTGAACTAAATTAATGGATTAATGACCACAACATTCTCCCTCTCCATCAGATTGGATTTCGACCGAAGACAAATAATTCCCACAATCTATTGATATTAGGATCAGCTGTAGAATATGCCTGGACCCGACGTCAGCATAACATCTATGGTGCATATATATCATATCATATATATTTCAGTGCAGCCTTCGACACTGTCATGCACAACAGACTATGAGCTAAATCATTAGCCTGGAACATTCCCCGAGGTCTGCTCAACATGATTATGCTACTGCACCAAAATACTAGTGTTAGAGTCTGCCTTGATGATCAGGGCAAGCTATCTGACTCCTTTCCAACAAGTCGAGGGATTAAGCAAGGGTGTATTTTGGCAGCTACTTTGTTCAATCTTTACATAGCCGATTTCGCAATTATCCTTGATAATATAAAATCTAATCCGGTCAAAGTTGGAACCCAGCAAATAAATTGGTTAGGTTATGCCGATGATCTGCTGTTATTAGATCATACCCCACAAGGTCTACAAAAGCTGTTGGATGGTCTCCATACGTATGCGAAAATGAATGGACTGCAGGTTAACATTAGTAAAACCAAAATTCTGACCTTTTTTACGGGGAAAAAGAAGCAAGGAAATCCAAATTTTGGATGGAAATCGGACGATGCACCAGTTGAACGTGTGACTCAATATAAATATCTGGGTGTGATTGTCGATGAAACCTTGAAATGGCAAGTACATTGGTGCAAGATGAAAAATAAGCGTATGAAGTTGACATATGCGTTAAGCTCCTTCATTAGAAGGAATGGGGGTTGGTCAATACAGACTATCCTGCTACTAAACTCCACTAGCATTGTCCCTGTTCTGATGTAATGAGTGGAGGTTTAGGGCCATAAACTGACATGTGGGTTAAACCTCTTTGAAGCTAAGAGGTTACGGATTCTATTGAGAATGCCAAAGAATCTGCCGGTTGAATTTGTACACTTAGAGGGCAACATTAAAGGCACAATGGCTGAGTGTATATCTAGAGCTACAATATGCTACGAAAAACTGTTATCTCTTAACAATGGTACTATCATGGCCAATTTCTACAAGGCGTTTACCAGCTTGGATGGTTTTGATAGCATGGGTACTTTGGCAAAACTAACTAAAATCCACACAACTTGGTTTTCCACATATAATACAAACAACAATGTGCTCAGACAGCAATCGCGTAAAGGATGGCTGAAAAAGAAAATGTGTAACTATAGCTAAGAGTCTAATCTTATTCAGCTAGTGACCAATGTAAATAGTGGCCCCTTTATACAGCATAGGATGCACTGTGAATCTCTACCCAGATACATGTTTGCATACCCAGAAGGCTATATCATCCGTCAATATCTCCTGCTTAAATTTAATATGTGCCCAGTCCTAGAGATAGTAGGCGCAATAATACAGATCCGATATCTGAACGCATGTGCCGTCTCTGCGGGGTGAACGTCGTTGAAACGCTTGAACACATATTAACTAATAGTGAAAGCCTAAAGATGCTGATGATCCAATATGTTAAATCATATAGTGATGATATAGAGTGGATGAATTATGCATGTGGAACAGGTTAATGGAAGGAAATAATCAAAATTGTATATATTTTATGATTAAATTCTATATGAAATGTCAAGAAATTTTAGAAAACCTATTGAAAGGTATTTTGTATTAGGAGTTGCACTTTACTTTTATTGCTTATGCTTTTTATTGCCTTTTCTCTTAGCCTTTTAAGTGATTAACTTCTTGATTATTTTTGTATTGATGAAATGTTTGTTGGCTAGGAGTATATCAAATAAATAAATAAACACATACATAAATAAGAAGTCAATGTCCCATGCTGCTATCTGTTTTTAAGTTGAAATTGTAACTTTTCATATGTTAGGAAAATAGCATTTCCAGCCACACATGTCTTTTCCCATTCATTAGGCATATCCAGCAGTTTTAAGCTCAGGTAGATTCCCTTTCACTCGAGCCCCTGTCTATTCTAGTACAGTTGAAATAGGCCCATTTCTTTTCATTTCACTTTGCCTTATGTCGGAAATTACTATTTTGTACTGACTTTTATATTTCAATGGGACTCGACATTAGCCAGCTTCACTCTCACAATAGGGGCCTAGAATAGCCTCTCAGGCTATGTCACTCTTGGGCAGTATTGGCAACCCACACTGTTTTCTCCCAACATGGTTTACATTGTTGGGTTGCTAAGTGAGTTAAGAAGGGAGCAGTGGCTGAAGTATACGAAGAAAAGTAGTGGAATTATGTTCCCCATCACCACGCACAATACAAACCCCCAAACAAACAGTTCAAGGGAATGTTCCATGTAGTACACATAAGTGCAAGTTTTAACTTCTTCCTACACTTTTATTTTAAAACTAAACAATTCCAGAACAGTTTCTTTTTAAAATAAAAGTATAGGAACAGGGAAACTTTAAAAAGAAAAAAAGAAACAAAAAGAGGACCACTGCTCCCAACTGCTACGACCACTGGAAGGGAGTTCTTCATCAGAACATGAGTCCTTGTCCCCAGTGGGGGGTAAGTGGGGTAGAGGGGGCTGGAGGGTGGAGTCTCTCTCTGTGAGGTCCTGCTTGCCTCTACCCCTAGGGTGGCATATCACACAGAAGGCTCACTTCCTAGCCTCACAACAAAAGACTCAACCCGGCTGGAGTTGGGAGGCAAGTAATCCCACGATTCATCACAGTTCCCAAAATGATCTTTGATTGCATGCAATATCAAAGGTCTGTCTGTATTGATACAGACAGACCATTGATACAGGAGACAAGACTGAAGACTAAGATATTCTTTGATACACCATTGGAAAAGGAAGGATAGCTCAGGGGCCACGCATTTGTCTTGGAAGCAAGACAGCACAGCGCAACAAAGGTTTGAATCCCGATCCTGCACTTAGAAAAGACTCGCTGATATTAAGCACATTATAAAAGAACAATTATAATTATACATATAATTATAATTGAAACACAACATACAGATGGTATCTTCTGTTAAAGGAACCATTTCATTTTAACATGCTTACTAGCACCGAACTTAGATTGGTGAAAGTTCACATAGAAGAAAAGATATATAAACAAAGATTTTGTCTATTTTTTAGCCTTTTGATTTGTGGGTTTATAATTTTGAAGAAGTGGGGTAATTTAATTACTCCTAAAGAAATCATATGTAACATTATATGAATCTTGAAGGAAAGTAATTCATGTGACATATGATAATGCAATATTATGATAATTCAATATTGAAAGTAATTATAAAAGATTGTTGTCTTTAAAAACCAATAATACTAATTAAAAGCGTATTTGATTAAGTTTGGAGATTTTTTGTTTTAAGGGATAATAGGAATAAATGTATTAAACAATTGAATTTGTCAGAAAGGTTTTTACCCGCTGTACAGTGGGGGAGAATAAACTCCGGACGGGGTAGAATGTGAATAGTTTGTATGCTGTGGGTAGCTGGTTCCCGGTTTCTCCCAGAACCAGAAATTGTATTGATATATAGTAACTAATACACCTTTATATATTGTAAAAGCTGATAAAAATATCAGAAGTTCTAATGGATAAAAATCATATAATTTTCCAGTTCACTGCAAAGTTCACCACAAAATACACAAGACTACTCTCCAATGCAATTTAAGAATAGTAAGACAGGGTTAACATTTTCCATTTCCTGCAATACAAGCTGGATGGTAACTACTGTCAGTACAGGAAACATCTGTTGGTTTTCTTTCGAAGGCTAGTTCAACTAAAGTAGTAATCCATTGATTATAATGTAAAACATATCACCATTTTGCTAGTTAATAAGAAAAAAAAGACATTAAGTGTCATGAAAGTTGTCGAATCAGTCTTATTCAGTTATGTAGCAGAGCCCCCCGCGGTGCGGGGATCTCGCTGCCATATGTCCTGGCGGAGGGTCAGAGGGGTGCTCAGATTTAAAAAAGAAACAGTTTGTTCTTGAAGTCACTCTGACTTCATAAAGAAATTATTTCCATTAATGTAAGGAAATAATTTGTTTATGAAAGCAGAAGGACTTAAAAAATAAATCATTTGTTCTTGATGTCATAGGCGCCCCAACACCATCCAATGACACGGGGGCTTCCAAGTTGTCGGCCTCCCCGTCATGGGGTGGTGGGATCCATACGACTTCAAAAAGAAGTCCTTCTGCCTTCCTAAACAAATTATTTCCATTATGGAAAATTAATTTCTTTATGAAGGCAGAGCGACATAAAAAACAAACTATTTCTTTTTGAATTCATAGGACTCCCCCTTGTTCCATGTTCCCCCTAATTCCATGTTGTCAATCTGGAAAAATGAATACCCTTCATTTGAATGATAGACGTAACTTGTTGGCCGTGAGCCAACCGTCTTATGCACCAAATTATAGAAATATAAACTGCTATGCTTGACCAACGAGCGGCCATTTTAAATGTAGCAAAAATCGCCATTTTGCTTGTTAACCATTGCTCATTGCTTTCTGTCTAAAAACTGCTTTGCAGCTTGCAATTCTTGTGGATTCTGCTTACTCTGCTCAACTGTTAACATTGTTGTCTGAATATGAAAGGACAAGGTCGCGGGACTGAAGAGTTTGTTGAAACTCCTCATGAGTAGCCCAGAGAGGAATGCCCACGCTCCCTCTCTGTAGCCTTGGGAGAGAGCTGCAGGGCATTTAATCACTTCACAGCTGCCAGCCAGTCTTGTACAATGGTAGAATATGTTAGAATAAAACAGCTAAAGGCTTGAATTATGCTCTTCCTACGGCCCCCCTTCGCAAAACACTTTAGAACGTGTCGGCTCCCAGGACACGAATAGTACCTCATAGATAGCAAAGCTTGGAATGTGGCTCTTCCCCCGTGTGCAGCTTGCTTCCAAGAACAGAACCACCGTGTTCTGTTCAACAACTAAAAGATGCCTCCGCACTTTCTAATTGCACATGGTTACTAGAATAGACATCGAAAGTGTCATAATCGTCATACTCATCGGATATGTCCATCGTCATCCCGAGTTCAAAGGAACTTAATAAAGAGGGGTGTTAAACATGACATTGCTGATTGTATGATATGCATTTTGTATATAAGTAACTGATGTACGTAATTCACTCTCTTGCGTCCCTCGAGGTCTAGGAAACTCACGTCGCGGGGCGTGAGATCAGAATTGGCCAATTGATACTATTTTTGCTTGCAATAAACCCTAGCATTGGGAATTTGAACCTCGTGTCTGGCGCATCTTTTCATGTATGGTTATTGCCTTGTTTCCATAGCACGAGGGACCCCAGGGGCCCCTTCCAAGATGGCGCCCGAATAGGGACCCTCCCCCACTTGCCCCATCGTATACGTTGTAACAGAGTAAAGGCGGAAGAACGGCGAGGATGGGACGGTCGAGCCGGGATCAAGAAGTGTACGGGGCGCCCTGTAGAAGTGAGGAGAGATTCCTTCCACAGATCTGCACACATCTGATCCCTGATCGACGTACCGGGCCAGAGGGCAAAGGAGGCGAGGGTCCCGAGACGAGGCAGAAGCCAGAGAAGCGCAGACACGACGTTGGGAGAGGTTGCGTTAGAACAGGCGACTTGTTTTATCAGGTGAGTCATTCCCCGATTCAAAGAGAAACCTGATTTTTGGTAGAGTGTTGATTTTGCAAACTCAAACGTCCAGGTAAAAGTTGGCTAACCAAAGGGGAAGGTTAAAGAAACATGCCTGGAGTACTGTCCACTTTAGCGGGGCTTTTCAGCTGCGGTAGACAGTCCTTGGAATATGGCCAAAGTGCACCGCCTGGGGGAACGCCGGCTTATGATATGTATGCAAAATATGGTGTGGGTGCGATAATATTTTGTGAAATTTGGCAAAGGCAAACTATAAAGCAACCCGACCATCAGTGGCCGATTAATGGTAGTTTTGAGATTGGGAGGATAGATAACCTAGAAAGGGTGCTAATTAGAAAGAAAGCGCGACCTGCAGCTTTTGAGACTGTCAAAGATTGGAGGAGGGAAGCAATGCTCCGACTTAGGAGTAGAGAGAAGCATGCGCGTAGGCACAAAATGAAGCTTGAGGTAGCAGAAGAGAAGGAAGAGGAGGAGTGGACGGCAAGTCTAAGACGGGAAGGGAGACGTGACCAGATGAACATAGAAAGAATATACCCGCAGCGGGAACTACACATAGCAGACAAATTAATGGAACATTTGTTAACTAACACGGGTCGAGGCCCGGAACCAGAATCGAAACCAAACACGCCAGCAGTGACTGCGCAGGCCCAACCAGTAGCTCTCATACCCCCTCCCGTAGCCCAAGCACTTCCCCTCACGCAAGCGTTAACCCAAGCCCCGCCCACAGCGTGAGCACTCCCACAAGTGCAGACCGGGGACACACAATTTCCCAGCATCCAGGAAGGCCTTTCACAGATGCCACCTGTGTCACTTGTCCCATCCGCCCCTCCCGAAGTCGAAATTGAGACCGGGGAGGCGAGAGACGGGGCTGAAGGAACAGGATTTGGACGGGTAACTCGAAGCGCGATCAGCAAGAAAGATTGAATTACGGCAAGAGGCAGAAATGTACATAGAAGGAAATGATGAGACAGCAGCATTGGCCTCATTGTGTGGGTACCGAAGAAGCGACGAGAGACAGGTAGTGTTGGAATTCATGGGGGAAATTTTGGTGGGAGAATGGAAAAAGATACTGGGGAATTTACAGCCACAGCGATTGTTAGATTTGAATAAGTTAGCACGCAGTGAGCAAAGAGATGAGGATGTAAGAAAACATGTGCACAAACTCATTTAAGTAAAAAATGAAATGGAAGACAGATATGCTGAGATGTTCGCTACACCTGAGTATAGTAAAGAGTATAGAAAGGTAGGAAGGAGGCGTCAAGGTTGAAAACGAAAAAATCATGGCCGAGAGTTTTTCCAGGTGGTACAAAGCATTTGCCAGTACCGGGACAAATAGGTGATAAACAAAGATTGCAGGTATGGGTAGGGGAAACAATGCGATGGATGTCGAACAAAAGAACGTCAGTAAAGGAAGTAAGTGAGATATGTAATGGGAACCCATTGGAGATGAGAAAAGAAGTGATGTAAACGATAGTAGGGGTGTTACTGCAGCAGGTCATTGGATACAATAGAGGTAGAGGAAACGCACAAGGTAGAGGAAATTTGAATAATATGCATGGGGTGTCATTGGGATTAAATCAATGTGCGTATTGTAAGGAGGAAGGACACTTGCAAGCGCAATGCCTGCACCTACAGAATAGAGGTGGGTTTGGTCAGAGAAGGCATCATAGAGGACATCAGGGGTCAAACGGCCCAAGCAGAAATAACATGCAGCAGCAGCAGGGATATACCAATGGAGGTACTCAAACCCAATCCTATGGTCAAAACCAAGCGCAACAGAACCAGGCATTGAACCAAAGTGTTTCGAACCAAAATCAGGGCGGGCAGGGCCAACAGAGAAATGATCAGAGTGGAGGACATCGAGGGGGAAATGGGAATATTTTTGATACACAACCAAACACGTATTATAGCAGTAGCGGTGACTACACATCGGACGATGTGTTATTTTCGCGATAGGACAGCCCACGGCAGGGGTCGGAACCAGTGTCTTTTCCCGTGAATCAGAGAGGACCCTACGTAGAAATGAGAGTCGGGAATAAGGAGCACCGTTTCCTTGTAGATACAGGGGCACAGAAGTGCTCGATAGACCACCACTTGGTTCCGGAGATACCACTGTCGGGGCAGAAGAATGTTTCTGTAGGGTTTGCAGGTACACCAGTAATTAACCCCACGTCCGAAGCTCTCCCAATTACAATAGGACCATTTACGGAACAGTGTCCATTTCTTTTGACAGAAAATTGTGGAGAGAACTTGCTAGGATTAAATTTGTTGAGAAAATTGGGGGCAGTCATACATTGTACGGCAGACGGGGTGTTCCTCACGATGTGGCCTCATGATGCACCGGTGACGGAATTTATGTCAAAAGAGTTGCCAGAAGAGCTAAGTAGAGTACCAACCGGTCTGTGGGCAATGCATGATAACGATGTAGGATGCTTGAAAATAGAGCCAGCAAAAATAACTTTGAAAGAAGGTGTCACACTACCACGAATTCCCCAGTATAAAATTTCTGTTGACGGTGAGAAGGGATTGAAAAGCATTGTTACTGACCTGGTGAGATTGGGGGTGGTTGAGGAAATTGCAGGTAGCCCGATTCTTCCAGTTTACAAGAAAGGAGGCAATGAGGTATCCTATCGTTTCATAATTGATCTGCGCGCATTAAACAAAGTGTTAGACCCACAATTCCCTTTGGTCCCAGATGTCACAACAATACTGACAATGATACCGGCCACTGCAGAATACTTTAGTGTAGTTGATTTGAAGAACGCATTCTTTAGCATTCCAGTGGATAAAAGCAGTAGATATATGTTCGAGTTCACTCTAGGAGGTCGATCGTTCACATTCACATGCATTCCACAAGGATACACAGAAAGCCCGAGCATTTACAGCAGAGCGCTAAAAGAGCAGCTAGACATGCTAGAATTACCCGAAGGTTGCGTACTCTTGCAGTACATAGATGACTTGTTACTAGCTGTTGACACAAAAGAGATCTGTAAAGAAAGTACTATATTACTATTGGCACACTTAGCGACCCATGGTCACAAGGCAAGTTTGAAGAAATTCCAGTATAATCAGAAGGAAGTGTCTTATTTGGGTTACCTACTTTCGAAAGAAGGGAGAAGATTAACACCAGAACGCATAGAAAGTATTACTAGTATGCCTATTCCAAAAACTCAAAAAGGAGTGAGAGCTGTAATAGGCATGGCCTCTTATTGTCGGCAGTGGATCAGTAATTTTGCGTTGATTGTGAAGCCGATGATAAAGTTGACTAAAAAGGATGCAGAGATGCTTTTACAGTGAGATGAGGAATGTCAGAAAGTGTTTGAACAATTGAAAGCTGCATTGTGTGCTGCGCCAGTTTTAGGCACTCCTAACTATAAAAAGATCTTTAGACTATTTGTGTGTGAGAGTGAAGGATGTGCATTGGCGGTTTTGACACAGGAACAAGGTGGAAGAAATAGGCCGTGCGGCTATTTTTCTTGCGCGTTGGACCCTGTAGGGCGCACACTACCATGATGTTTGCGATCTGTCGCAACGGCTGCTGTGTCACTGAAACAAACGGAAGGAATGGTATTGGGGCACACTTTAATTCTGATGGTGCCACATGCTATAGACGTTCTATTAAAAAGGAAACAGACGCAACACCTCACCTCAGCTAGACTGACAAGATATGAGCTCATCTTGTTTGCACCCCACATCCAAATTATGAGGTGTAGCGCATTGAATCCTGCAGAATTAATGCCACTGCCCATAGCAGAAATTGGTGACAACGAATCACCACCCCATGATTGTTTAATGATCACTGAAGAAGAAACAAAGGGAAGTATTGATTTGAGAGATATCCCACAGAAAGAGCCAGATGGGGAGTTATTTTATGATGGCTCTTGTTTTAAATTACCTGATGGCACATCAACGGCCGCATATGCAATTACTACCCTAAAGAGTGTTGTAGAAAGCAGAAGAACCCCCTACAATTCGGCGCAAGCCGCAGAAATAATAGCACTGACCTGAGCCTGTGAACTTTCTGAGAATTTGAACGTGAATATTTATACTGACAGCCAGTACGCCTTTGGTGTGGTTCACAACTTTGGCCGACTTTGGGCTGAGAGGGGTTTCTTGACATCACATGGGGCCAGGATTCAGCATGGCCCTTTGATTGTGCGATTGTTGTCTGCACTCACGTTTCCAAAGCGCCTAGCTATAGTGAAGTGCGAGGCGCATAAGAAAGTAACATGTAGAGTGGGAGAGGGAAACGCATTTGCAGACAGGATTGCGAAGCAAACAGCCACAGATTTGGGGAATAAAATGACAGTACAGACTGAGGAAGTACCTTGTATGATAGAGAATGGAGTTGCCACAGTCAAAGAAATACAGGCTGAGGCCACAACCGAAGAGATTCAGGGGTGGGCTGAGGGCTCTGCTGAGTTAGATTTGGAAGGATGTTGGGTGGACAAGGAAACAAAGAACTGGATGTTGCCAAATTGTTACGTGACTGCAATGGCCCTACCCACATTTGCGCGAAGAAGATGGTACAGCATTTATCCACAGTATGGAAGAATGAGCACATAAAAAAGAATGCAGAAAGACTAGTGCAGAATTGTATTTCGTGCCTGCAACACAATGTAGGGAAGGGAACCGTGACTCCAGCAGGTAGTTTCGGCCCACCCCCAATGCCATTTGAGGTGGTCCATTTTGATTTCATAGAAATGGAAAGGTGCCAGAACTACAAATATGTGTTAGTGGTAATTTGTGCATTCAGCAAGTGGGTGGAGGCATATCCTTTAAAAGACTGTACTGCCATGTCCACAGCAAAAGTAATGTTAAAAGAGTATTTCTCCCGGTTTGGGTTGCCCCGTGTCCTGTGGTCAGAAAACGGCCCGCACTTTGTGGGCGCAGTAGTGCTACAGATCTGTGCAGGTCTGCAGATAGAGAAGAGATTCCACAGTTCCAGGCATCCCAGTTCTGCCGGGTTTATGGAGAGACATAAAGGAATCTTGAAGTCAAAGATAGCAAAAATCTGCGCTGGGAGCAAGTTGAGTTGGGTGGATGCATTACCCCTAGCGCTGTTGTGTATGCGCACATCTGTGCAGGCTAAGACTGGGCTCTCCCCCTATGAGATTATAATGGGGAGACCAGCAAATGTATGGTATGCACCGCAGCCCAAAAGATTATGTGAGGTCGAGCATCCTATGTTAAGCACGTACTGTGGGCTTTTAATACAAAAGTTGCGTTTGATTCATCAGCAGGTGCAGGAGGCGTTAACAGTGCGATATTTTTTTTTTTTTTTTTATTTATTTGTGTTTAATCTAAATAAGATTTTTTAACAAAGAAAGAGGTTGAAATCGCATTTGATGCAGTTGTGACGTTTAACGTTCCTACTGATTAAGTCGAGAACTGCCTCACGTGTTTGTTAATGGAAGGAGGAAGAGGAACTCATTGAGTCGGTGGAACATTGTTTTGGGAGAACGGTGAAAGGAGAACGTTGAAAATGTACTTCATGATGTTTGTTGTTGCCAGCTGCCATGTTTGTTTATCACTGTCTATCAATTTGTTCCAACACGATTCTTCGTCCTGCAAGATGAAGTTTGAGAAGGTGTCTTTCAAGTAAATTCGACGGATATCTGTCGTCGCAGGACAAGTCAAGAGTAGATGTCTTATGGATTCTTTAGTCTCTGGCGATTTGCAGAGCCGACAATTACTGGTCGTAGATATGCGTCTAATCGCCAAGATCTCGTTTGTTTCTAATAGGTTGAGTCGGATTTTTAAGAAGAAGTTTCTAGTTGATCTGTTAGGGAATAATTTTAAGTATGGTTGCACTGAGTCTAATTTTTTACAGAACGGAGGGAGATGGTTGGTAAGTTTGTATCGAGTGGCTATTTCAAGGGTGTTAATCCAGTCCATTTCTTTGATTTTTTTAATTACTCTGACTGGGTTGCTGATGAGATCCTCCTTTTTGCAGGCGACTGAGTCTAACATGGACAGGATTTTAGTTTCCCATCGGGTAAGCATTTGACATGTCCCGAGACGAATTTCTTCTCTTATCAGCTTGTAAGCGTATGGGGCGTCTTGCAAAATACATTTCCGGTATAGTAACACACTGTTACTGTCCATGATAGATTTTAAGGAGGAGAGAGTAAGTTCCCGTCTAATTAATGTTATCGGGGTAGACTTTGGGAGGCCAAGGACTGATCTCCAAAAGATTGCTTCCAGGCTTTGCCACAATTCTTGTGGGAGATTCGGCATTGCGTCGCAGCCGTAGGTCAGAGATGGTATGACTTTCTTCTTATAGAAGTCTCGTACCGGAATGATTGAGAATCTGCCGAATTTTATGTCGATGGCTTTCCCTTGTGCGGCCAGTTTTATGGTTTTTGCGTGCAGTTCTTCCTTCATCGCATTCTCTCTGTGTGAACTATCTAGGATAACACCCAAATATTTAAAGCTGGAAACTTTCTCGATAATGGTCGAACCTAATTTTAAAGGTTGGATGGCTTTCCTTTTTGCATATTTCTCGATGGTCATCATTTTAGTTTTTGTTTGGTTAATTTCCAAGTTGTTTATCAGCATATATTGCTGTAAGTTTGAGAGTTGGCGTTGTAAGCCTATTGGAGTGTTATCCAAAAGGATAAGATCATCCGCGTAGAGGAGGCGACTAATTTGGTTACCTCCTAGGTTAGGAGGGAAGGCTCTGACCAATTTTTCTGTTTCCTGAAGATCTCCTAGGTATGTCCAAAACAGGGCCGGGGCTAGGGGGCAGCCTTGCTTAACCCCTCTGGCCGTTGTTATTTCTTCTGTAAGGAGGCCTTGTTGGTTGAGGCGTACTCGCATCGAAGTGTTGGAATAAAGGGCTCTGATTGGGGTAAGGATGCCAGGAGGGCATTTCCATCGTGCAAGTTTCTCCCACAATCTGTCGCGATCCACCTTGTCAAACGCCTGTGTCAGGTCGACGAATACAATAAACAGACTTGGACGTCCCTCCAAAATTTTGCTTTTCAGGGCACTTAATATTAGTATATTCGCGTTGGTCCCTAGGTTCTTTTTAAAGCCGGTTTGAAGATTATCTTGGCAGGGAGCGTCGTTGGCCCAGGTGGTGAAATGGTTCAGTAAAAGGGATCCAAACAGTTTTCCTATTGGATCTAAAAGGGCGATAGGTCGATAGCTGCTAGGGTCTGCCCTGTTGCCCTTTTTATAGATGGGTACCACATTAGCACTCTTCCACGATGGAGGGATGGATTTTGTGGTGGCACATCGTCTGAAGATTTGGCTTAAAAGAGGCGCCCAGGCTTCAGGGTGGGCCTTTAGGTCAAAGTTAGTGATGCCGTCCGGACCTGGTGCGCGTGAAGGTTTTAATTTTTTAATTAAGGTTTTGATTTCTTCGATGTTGTCTACGCGGGTCCAGGCGGCGTCGTTGTTTTCCGTCACAGTCCGTAGGGTCATGGTGTTCTTAAAGAGGTTTCTGAAGTGGGTTTCCCATTCTAACTGGCCTATTCCGTTCAATTGACAAGGTCTAGCACCAGGAGTTGTTGAATGGAGTAGGGTCCAGAAATCTCTTGCATGATTTCCTGTGATAGCTTTCAGGATATCTTCTGCGTCTTGTTGGTAAAGCTTATATCGATAGCTTTTAAGCCAAGTTTTATAATTTTTAACTGCGTCTTTGACTATAGTGATTGACTGTGGGGGGACGAATTTACGAGCTTGTCTTTTTATTTTTCTCAGCTCCCTTTTTCTTTCAGCGACTTGTGTATCGTACTTGTGTTTTTGGTCTGAGGCGGTTGGTTTCTTGTTTCGTTTTGAAGTTCTAAATGCTGTCAACAGCGGGGTATAGTCTACTTCGTTTGTGCTTATGATGGTTTTGTGCTCGCTGTAAAGCAGTGAAATGGATATTATAGCCTTTTCTGTGATCCTTAGTCTGGTCCCCTGGGAGTTGGGTTCAATGTCTGCACTCATCATATGGTTAATCGGAGCCTTTGTTGTCCAGGTGGTTTCGAGAAGGTTATGGTCGCTTTCTTTAGTTTTGACGACTTTAAAGGAGTTGATATGTAGTAACAAAGGACGTGAAACTAAAATATAGTCAATTGTTGAGTTCGATTTAGCTCCTTCCCATGTTGGTAATCTGTTTGAGTCAGGGAAGACTTCGTCTAGATTGTCGTAAGATCTGGACTTCATTAGATTTTGCCACTTAATCGATCTTTGGTCAATTTGGCGTTTTTTCAGTTTAGGTCCTTTTGTGGACTCGTAGGGTTGTCTAATGATGTTAAGATCACCGCATAGGACTACATAGTCGGGGTGGTGAGTTACTTGAGCCCAGTCTAGGTCTTGTTCGATTGTATTGATGAATTTTGTACATTCGATGGTTGCTGGGTTCCAGTATATGTTGATAATTATTAATTTCTTTATCATTTTTTTGTTTGTTTTTTCCTCTGTTAGGGTCCAGTTTAGTTTTACCATCATCATGAAATGGTTATCCTTTAATTTTTGTATATCGGTTAGGCCACGCCCACTGCGAATTGCTATAAGGAGACCTGCAGTTGGACGGCCTAAATGGCCCTTCTTGGCCAACACTGTATGGGTCTCGTAACCGTCAAAGATTGGAGGTTGAAGCAACCATGTCTCTTGCAGACAGATGATATCATATGCTGTGAGGGTCACGGACCCCGGGGCTGTTAAATGAAGAAAGCCTCGAGTGTTCCACGAGCACATTTTTAGTTGGTCTTGAAGGTTGGAGTTCTGGTAGGCGGTAGCGTTGCTGTAGATCCTTCTCTCGGGTTGCTATTTTTGTGAAGTTAGCTTCAAGGCTTTTGGCAGCCAGGACCAGAGGGAGTGCAACGACGAAGTTTGAGATTGTGGTGGGTCTGCTAAAAAAGACTTGTTTCGGACAGTCCTTTGAAGCTTTAGGTTTGCAGTCAGGTGGTTGGTTTTGACCGGAATCTTGGTAGGTTTTGCACGTGAATATTTATACTGACAGCCAGTACGCCTTTGGTGTGGTTCACAACTTTGGCCGACTTTGGGCTGAGAGGGGTTTCTTGACATCACATGGGGCCAGGATTCAGCATGGCCCTTTGATTGTGCGATTGTTGTCTGCACTCACGTTTCCAAAGCGCCTAGCTATAGTGAAGTGCGAGGCGCATAAGAAAGTAACATGTAGAGTGGGAGAGGGAAACGCATTTGCAGACAGGATTGCGAAGCAAACAGCCACAGATTTGGGGAATAAAATGACAGTACAGACTGAGGAAGTACCTTGTATGATAGAGAATGGAGTTGCCACAGTCAAAGAAATACAGGCTGAGGCCACAACCGAAGAGATTCAGGGGTGGGCTGAGGGCTCTGCTGAGTTAGATTTGGAAGGATGTTGGGTGGACAAGGAAACAAAGAACTGGATGTTGCCAAATTGTTACGTGACTGCAATGGCCCTACCCACATTTGCGCGAAGAAGATGGTACAGCATTTATCCACAGTATGGAAGAATGAGCACATAAAAAAGAATGCAGAAAGACTAGTGCAGAATTGTATTTCGTGCCTGCAACACAATGTAGGGAAGGGAACCGTGACTCCAGCAGGTAGTTTCGGCCCATCCCCAATGCCATTTGAGGTGGTCCATTTTGATTTCATAGAAATGGAAAGGTGCCAGAACTACAAATATGTGTTAGTGGTAATTTGTGCATTCAGCAAGTGGGTGGAGGCATATCCTTTAAAAGACTGTACTGCCATGTCCACAGCAAAAGTAATGTTAAAAGAGTATTTCTCCCGGTTTGGGTTGCCCCGTGTCCTGTGGTCAGAAAACGGCCCGCACTTTGTGGGCGCAGTAGTGCTACAGATCTGTGCAGGTCTGCAGATAGAGAAGAGATTCCACAGTTCCAGGCATCCCAGTTCTGCCGGGTTTATGGAGAGACATAAAGGAATCTTGAAGTCAAAGATAGCAAAAATCTGCGCTGGGAGCAAGTTGAGTTGGGTGGATGCATTACCCCTAGCGCTGTTGTGTATGCGCACATCTGTGCAGGCTAAGACTGGGCTCTCCCCCTATGAGATTATAATGGGGAGACCAGCAAATGTATGGTATGCACCGCAGCCCAAAAGATTATGTGAGGTCGAGCATCCTATGTTAAGCACGTACTGTGGGCTTTTAATACAAAAGTTGCGTTTGATTCATCAGCAGGTGCAGGAGGCGTTAACAGTGCGATATACCGGACCGGGGCACTCGCTGGAGCCTGGAAGCTGGGTCTTGATTAAAAACTTTGAAGGGAAGACAGCATTAGCACGCAGGTGGAGCGGCCCCTATCAAGTACTTTTGGCGACGCAAACGGCCATCCGAGTAGACGGACGGAAGGCATGGATCCAGGCAACACATGCAAAAAGATTCCCAGGACTGCTGACAATTTCCGACGACCAGAGAAAGGAAACGGTCTCGGAAACAAAAGAAACTGTTGCCAGTCAAATGCCACAGCATCAGCCTGAGCGAGAAGTGAAAGTTGAAACAAAGCGCAAGCGAGAAGTGAAACTCGAAACAGGGCCTGAGGAGGCTGCCAGTAAGGGGAAAGGGCGAAAAGTGCCCAAACGGTGCTCAACAGAAACAACATCACTGCCGAGCAACACAAACCCTGCATGGCAAACACGAGCAGAAACAACGCGTGTACCCCTTTGGCGCCCACCAGTTTCTGCAAATGCACCAAAGCCAAAAAAAGAAACTACATCATTGCCATGGCGCTCATCGCTACCAATCATTGTGCCACAGGCTGACTCTGAGCCTAATACTGGAAATGCAACGACACTATTCACGGATCATACAATACCAGGAGTGAATCGGTATAATTTGCGGCCTCGACAGGCAAAGTGATCCACAGATCTTTGGTGCTTTTCTTTTTGCCTTTGGTTCCACTCACGGACGGAGTAGGAGCCAGGGGCGTAGAGGAGAGAAGTGTGAGAATTGTGCAAGTCGGACAATTCAAGACTCACGGCTCCTCGGTGCGCTTATAAAAGTACATGTGTCAGGAGCCAGAGCAGGACAAGCTGGACGCACATAAGTACTAAGGCTGATAGAGTACATGTGTCCTAAACCAGAGCGGGACAAGCTGGATGCACATAGTACTCTATCAATAAAGAACTGTTCAGAAATCATCTGAGCAGTGGGAGAAAGAACAACTAATCTTGCTCGAAGTGGATAAATGATCTAGGCTGTGAAAAGGCTGGCAGAATTGAACTGTGACATTTTTCGTTGAACTTTTCTGGCATCAAGAACGAGAGACATTTGCGACGAACTTTGCCAGCAAGAAGAAGGACGATGAAGAACAAGTCAAGACCGGTTTCAGCTTCCTCCTGCACCCCTGCTGAAAAGATAATAGATTTAGAGACTGTACATTTAGGGAAAAAGCATGGTAAAAGGAATAAGGTACTGATTTGGACATTGGTCCTGTGTTTCTTAAGTATGATAGTACCAACAATAACAGCTATTACACTATGGTTCCTGGAGTATGTACACCCATTAGAAACACTTTTGCCAAAAGCAGCTACTGAAAGCCCAGTTCATGTAATCACTGGTACTTTGCCCCCAATGGAAGAGAGACATAGAGAAGGATACGGCAACAATACATTGTTGCTCATCATGAACATGACCCACGCGCTTTTAAAGAAAAAAGATTGCTGGGTTTGCGCCCATTTACCACAGCACGGTGGGAAAGGGATAGGCTGGTATGTACAACCGTTACCATTGATTTATTCATGCGAGGTAACATTAAGTGCAATGTTCTTTGGAAAATGGAACAAGAGTAATACGGGTCAGCTAGATGAGACCAATATGAATGAATTTGAGGAAGTGATCATGAGACCTGTGGGTTGTTCCATATTCCAAAAAGCTCGCGTATTTGCACTAGAACCCATGAGAAAGAATACACGAAAGATAACAAGACTAGATAGATTACATAGGCAAAATAGACCAACCCCACCAGCAGAAAAAACATCAGTAATGACATTTCGAATGAGGGATGAATGGAACAAAGATGCTGTGCCCCCTGCCTATACAGTGGATCACAGCCCCAAAACTGCTCCCCTATGTCTACAGAAAAAGGGTTCCTATAAAGTAGGAACGTTTAGCAACTGCCTGAACACAGTGGTTTTTAAACACAAAATAGAACCCGTGTACGTAGGAGACCCTGTTTACTTTATATGTGGAGAAAAAGCATATCCATGGTTACCTAGGAACTGGGGAGGTACATGCTACCTAGGTCTACTGTTTCCAGGAGTGTTCCTCTTGGAGACAGTAGAAGTAGCCAAACGAATAAAAGGTAGAACTCAAAGGAGTAGCGAGGATGGAATGAGAGCAATGGATATAGCCAAATCATTTATACCGTTCTTGTCCCAAATAGAAAATTCTTACAATATAAGAAAACTGTCTGGAATATTACAAAAAACAATAGATTCCACAACGGATATTTTATTGAATATGACGTTAGAAGAAAAAGGAATAAGACTAATGGCACTTCAAAACAGGATGGCTCTCGATATAATATTATTTGATCGTGGGGGTGTTTGCAAACTCATAAAAACTGCATGCTGTGTGCATATATATGACTACTCCCCTACGATATTTAAAGCGATCCGGAAATTACATGTGATAAGTTCCACACTCTCTACTGAAGAAGGGGGTTCGGGGATAGGATCCTGGTTTTGGGGATTATTGCGATCTTGGGGATGGAAGTTAATTTTCGATACTAATGATGGTACTTGGGATATTCATGACATGCTGCTGTTGCATACAATGCTCACCAATAGTCTGCACTGAAATAACTGATGGATGTACTAAGGGATGTATGCACGTGGTGTCGAGAGGAAAACAAACGCGAAATAACAGAGACACTGAGGAAACAAAAACAGTAAAACAATTCATGGCGATAGACATTAATGATGAAGATGGTTCAGACATAGATACCCCAGACGTATCCTCATTGGAGGAGGATACAATGAATAAATAAGACGTTTGGCATATGGCCAAAAGGAGGGTTTGTCAATCTGGAAAAATGAATACCCTTCATTTGAATGATAGACGTAACTTGATGGCTGTGGGCCAACCGTCTTATGCACCGAATTATAGAAATATAAACTGCTATGCTTGACCAACGAGCGGCCATTTTAAATGTAGCAAAAATCGCCATTTTGCTTGTTAACCATTGCTCATTGCTTTCTGTCTAAAAACTGCTTTGCAGCTTGCAATTCTTGCGGATTCTGCTTATTCTGCTCAACTGTTAACATTGTTGTCTGAATATGAAAGGCCAAGGTCGCGGGACTGAAGAGTTTGTTGAAAGTCCTCATGAGTAGCCCAGAGAGGAATGCCCACGCTCCCTCTCTGTAGCCTTGGGAGAAAGCTGCAGGGCATTTAATCACTTCACAGCTGCCAGCCAGTCTTGTACGATGGTAGAATATGTTAGAATAAAACAGCTAAAGGCTTGAATTATGCTCTTCCTACGGCCCCCCTTCACAAAACCCTTTAGAACGTGTCAGCTCCCAGGACACAAATAGTACCTCATAGATAGCAAAGCTTGGAATGTGGCTCTTCCCCCGTGTGCAGCTTGCTTCCAAGAACAGAACCACTGTGTTCTGTTCAACAACTAAAAGATGCCTCCGCACTTTCTAATTGCACACTGTTACTAGAATAGACATCGAAAGGGTCATAATCGTCATACTCGTCGGATATGTCCATCGTCATCCCAAGTTCAAAGGAACTTAATAAAGAGGGGTGTTAAACATGACATTGCTGATTGTATGATATGCATTTTGTATATATGTAACTGATGTACGTAATTCGCTCTCTTGCGTCCCTCGAGGTCTAGGAAACTCACGTCGCGGGGCGTGAGATCAGAATTGGCCAATTGATACTATTTTTACTTGCAATAAACCCTAGCATTGGGAATTTGAACCTTGTGTTTGGCGCATCTTTTCGTGTATGGTTATTGCCTTGTTTCCATAGCACGAGGGACCCCTAGGGGCCCCTTTCAATGTCTTAAATATGGTCATTGTAATGTGTAGTTTCCATCATTGAATTTCAGCGCCTGTCTGTGGTCTTGAAATTCCCATTTGTGATCAGAGATGGGTGATGGGTGTTTTAGCAAGAGCATTCCAATAATTATACTTTCTAATCAAACGTCATTTTAAGGTTGCACCTTATTATAATTACACAGAATATCCAGAAAAGCGCCACACTTTATCCAACTATGTAAAGGAAGGGCACTTTGATTCTGGTGCACACATTAATTGCATACTATTTAGGGTAGTATGTCCTACTGTTTTAAACTGAGGCATATGGAGTAGGCAGACACAATAGAAGCAATAAAGAAATAGGAAATAAACATTCTATTGGACAGCAGCAGTAGTGCAGTATTCAAACGTATTTCGTGTTAATATGCTGCAAACATGGCATGGATTTTGCTCTGGAGTACTGCACTTAGAAGTATTACACAAAGTGTAAGGCACGGGCCTCTATTGCTTAAAGCATTGTGTGTATTTCGATATAACTCAAATATGTACATGAGGGCGATTCCATTAGCTCTATAGTTAAGCTGAAAACCTATGATTCACTGACTCGCAACATTCTTTGGTGAATACATTTTCCCCAGCTTGAGGCATTAGCCTGATATGTCCCTAAACAGTGGGCAAAACACTGGAGATTCGATGAAAATTCATCTATTGATTTAATCGTTATAAAGTGTCAAAAAATGGTATTACTTTTTCTCAGAAGAAATGTATAGATTTTGAACAGGTAGACATTCTAAACATAACACAGATTTTCACAAAATATTTTTTCTCGAAAGTGGTTCTAAGTGCATTCCGTTGTTTCACGAAACCCATCCAATAGTTTTTCTAAAATTAGGTGAAGGGTGGGGTGTAGTTGCATTGCTTGATAAATATTCTAGGACCTTCATAAAAGACAGGGTATATTGCTTCTTTGCTATATCTTCAAATACAGTCTAAAATGTTTCCAAATGGCTGGTACTTACCAGTAAGGTCATTGAGGAAGTCATAGGTGGTGTCCAACCTGATTTCCCATATGATGTCATCGCTGATGGCATATATCATGTCCTACGTGATGTCATATGTGATGCCTTCAGTGATGTCATTTGTGATGTCATCAGTGTTCTTGGGGGTTTTGCAATGGGGGCCTCATGCAAGATGACGTAGCTTCCAGCACCTGACGAATTTCAAGGATTTTGTGCAATTAAATCAGCACCTTAAAGTCACTGCAACAAAGGTTTCTTCACAGAACTTTAAGTGTTTTGTTGCACTGAACCTATTCACCTTAATTGTCCCTTAACTAAAGTGTTTTCACTGAATTTCAGTGGTTTTGTTTTGCTATACCTCCAACTACCTGTAATTCTGCCTTTTTTTCTGATAACGTTCTTCAACTACATAACATCAGGTTTATCAAGTATTTCATCTTTTTTGTGCCCACTAGGTAAGAAGGGTTCACCAGCAGTGTACTCAGATGAGGAAGAGTCAGGTAGGGTTAGTGGGTACTATGACGAGGAAGAGTATGGTGGTGGTAGTGGGGGGAAGAGTGATGTGGTCGTAGTGGGATACTGTGATGAGGAAGAGTGACGTGGTCGTAGTGGGGCACTGTGATGAGGAAGAGTGACGTGGTGGTAGTAGGGGAATGAGAAGAGGAAAAGTGAGTTGGTGGTAGTGGGGTACTGCGACGAGGAAGAGTTGGTGTAGTGGTGTACTGTGATGAGAAAAAGTAACGTAGTGGTAGTGGTGGGCTGTGATGAGGAAGAGTTAAGTAGGGTTAGGGGGGCAGTGACAAGGAAAATGGAGATGGGGTAGTGGAGGACCATGACGAGGAAGAGGGATATGGGAGTAAAAGATAAGATTGCCATTGTGTACTGGGATGAGAAAGATGGATGAAGGGGGATATAGATAAGATTAATGTTCAGTACTGGGATGAAGAAGAGGGATAATTGATTCAGGTAGGGTCGCTAATTAGGTACTGTGGTACTGTGGCAAAGAGGGAGGCGTGATAATATAGATATCTTCCCTGCGAATGTCAGGAGTGAATTGAGATCTTCACAAATAAGTCATGTGAAAAGCTTGTCCAATCAAAACAAAGAATATAGTAAACAAGCATCGGCTTCCCTCAATCTTATGTTGGACACTTTTTTCTTTAAAGTAAATTAAACAAATACATGATTTTTATGGAAATTGAACACACCCAAACACTAATAGCCCCCTAAAATCCCTGCCATTCATTTTAAGGTAAATTAGGAAGCAATCCCTATAATATTTGTTTATATTAAACACATGATTCCTTCCTAATTTAACTTAAAATATACTTATCTTCCCCTAACTTACAATCACAGCGACTGCCACATCTCGATATATAATAGTTTTAAAGTATTTCTTTTTTTTGCCATTAGATACTCGGCAAAACACTATTCGCAATCCCCAAACCTTTACAAATTGATAATTTCTTACCCTACCCACGTGCTCTCTAGCCTCACAACTACCCTACTTGCACCTCCTATATAATTTTAGGGAAGTTTCCAAAAACAAATCTAGATTCAAACTGAGATTTCCATATTGGCTGATTTTCAGAAATGACAATCATTGCCTCCAGCAATGCATAATGGAAGATATAACTAAGTTTTTGGGTACAAAGGCACCCTGCTCTACAAATATTTTTTACATTATATGCGCCAAACGAAGAAATTATTTTCACCAGCTTCCAGCCCAATTTGTTTCTTATTTGGTGCAAATCTATCCAACAGTATGGTCTGTGCGTGTGAGTAAAGATGGGAAAATGAATGAAAACATTAAAAACACACCCTTTTTTAACCCTTTATATCTTTTGAATAGTAACACCGATTTGCATACAAATTTCCAGTTAAGGGGATGGGGGCGCAGGCCCTGAATTTTGTGCTGATCCGTGGATCACAAATTATTAGACACAGAATGTTTTGCATTTCCTCTGCCTGAAAGCTAGTCGCTCCTATACACCCCTACACACACACACACGAATATCAGTGTGATCAGTAGCACTTTACTGATACACATTGGGTACAGGAAGTGCAGATCGATTTAATGTACAGAGTGGAATTTTGACTCAGATCGTCCGGTAGCATCAGATATATATATATATATATATATATATATATATATATATATATATATATATATATATATATATATATATATATATATATGATTTGGTGAGATCATAAGATTTAAGAACACTCCTATCCTATGCTGATGTCTTGGTGTGTCAGACATAGGGTCTTGAAATTGGGTTGTCCTGCTATTGGCAGCCAATGTTTGTAACGGGGAAAGCTTCTGTGCATGTTGCATGATTAAGTGCTGTCATTATGCCCACCTAGTACTATATATGTCATCTGTAAAATTACAGTTCATATATAATTTTACAGTTTTACACACAACCCCTATGTATGACTAAACATCATTAATAGTTACATTGTAGGATAAACATCACTGTGTAAGAACTCTGGCCTCTGAACAAGACTGGTCCCTGAACAACAAAAACCATAGGCACATATAGTAGTACTTGAGTCCACAGGTACTCAAACATAGAATGTAAGAGTGTTTCTTTACAGGCCTTGTACAACCCCTCCATACTTCAACACCACGACACTGTAAAAATGGCAGACATTGCAATATACACATATTAAATGACCTAACATAACACACTGCTTGTATGGAGGCAGCAATATTTGGAGGTGCACACAATTCTTATATCCTGTAATCACACAGCATAAGGCATGTTTGTTTGTTTATTTAGGGATGTGTACAGCGCCATACGCCACCGTGTGGCAGCAATGGGGGGTTGGTGTGGAGGGGGGCGAAGTACGCAGAGAACGAAGGAATATGATGTGCAGCCGATCAGGTGTAGTGGAATCCAGTCCATAGGGCATCCTCCACATGAACAACAACGTGCTGGTGCAGCTTTAAGGTGGGAGATTCCACAAGGAATCAATACTTGCTGGATGTTGATAGCAGTTTTAGGGATCTGATCCGCTGAAAAAGGTGAAGCGGCGGGAACGCTCTCATAGTTGTCAAAGAGACATACTGTCTCCATTCATTGGCAGAATAACCCTACTGCAAATTGAGGAAGTCTGTCTCAACTCTACATAGAACTGTACCGAGCACCAAGTGGTGGTACCTGGAACATGTAAAGTTGTATTGCCAAATCTTTTGTAGCTGGAAGGTAGATGTGTAGAAGATTCTGGTTAGTAGGTTTCATACATCCAGGGGTCTGGTGCAGTGAAGAGAGATAGGCAGGAACCTATGGGCCAGACATAGGGTCTTGAAATTGGGTTATCCTGCTATTGGCAGCCAATGTGGGCCATTTCATGATTTTGTGATGGGGTCTCAATGAGACAAGCTAATTATAAGGTGAACAGCATGAATTGAAGCCATGTTGTTTGTGTTCTCACTTCTCAGGAAGAAATGTGCGTCCCTGCACAAGGATAGGATTCTGGTTTATGGGGTCTGTATTTCCAGAGTGTAGCCCTGTAGTTCGACAGAGGCTGCAGAAAGTAGTTAAGTAGTGTGCGCTAAAGGTGGCAGTAACAGGTTGTGGACTACTCAAGGACAAGAAGATGGGGCAGTTAACCATATAAAATATGCTGAATTCACAGCAGCATTTGGCAGTCACAGTTCCAAACACACCTCTCTTCATACTGCAATGCAGGTTGTGTAAACCCTTGACGTAAAGTGGGTATTTGTAGCACTCTATAATCCAGAATGGGGGTCTAGTGGTGGATGCAAGCAGGCAGGTGGGAAGGATGATACATTCTGCTCCAATGCTCCGGATTGCCGCGTTTACATTGCAATCTCAACAGATGTGTTTTTCCCCTTATAAACACTATGCCTCTTTCTACAAGGTTTTCAACCTTCGCCTTAAGGAAGACGATAAAGTATTTGGAATCAACCTTGTTCTAAGCCAAGCCCATCCTTGGGCCATGGGGCACAGAGTCATATTCTTGCCAACATCTCATTTTCTCAAAATTCAAGTAATCGACTGTGACTCAATGCAGGCAGGAGTTCCAGGATCTTAAACAACATCCTGGATCCTGTGTAGTCTGGCTGTCGGCCACAACTTGAAAGCGAGCCGGCGATGGCAGGGAGTGGTTTATATGTCACCACAGAAAGCGTGGTCCGTGCACTCTCAACAATGTCCTTTGAGCTGCTTTGTACATCCTAGATCACAAATTCCACCAGCCAAGAATTGGCTCCTGCTTGTCAGAACTGAGCGGGTTAGTTTATGGCCACATCGTTTAAAGATTTTAGGTCACTGCACAGAGGCTCCTATTACGCAATCCATTTTCTAATTTAATGTTTAAAGCAGCAAGAAAAAGTAAATAAAAAACAAATACAATGACCATAATCCATTTGATACTCTCCTCAATCAGAGTGCATCTAACAGTATAGGTCTAAGCCCTACCCCCAACATTTCTTTTCTTGCTGATGTGAAAGAATTAGATAAGTATTAGCTTTGGTACATTTAATAATTGCCTTGATATTATCGAGTTTGAGTTTTCGCTGGCGATTATGCGCTTAAAGCCAGGTCACTGCAGCACTTTGCGGTCGGCATTTCATATGTTCTTTTGTGCAAAGGTGATGCACCTGCCCTTCATGAACCGTAGCGGTCTGACCGAAGATTGGATAAGGAGACCCCTGCCAGGAGCAATTGTATCCTTTCGTGGGCAGGCTCGGACTGGCCAATAGGGCACTGCCTAAAGCCAGCCCATGTGGGACAGATGTTTGGCAAGTATGGGCCACTATTTTGGCCAGAGTGGGTCAGTTTAACAAAGTTACTCACCGTAGCGACTACCTTACTCCTATCCCATAGCCCCCTTTCCTCCATACTTTTGGGACATTCCGGCCATCGGGACGGGACCAAAGCACTTTCGAAGCATCAGAAATAACATTATCCTTCTTTTATGTATACGCGGGGCCACCGCACGTGACCGTAGCCTCGCTTTCCCGAGTGCCGCCCTGCGTATCACCCTTCAATCCTTTTCTATCGCCAAAGGACCATTAGCAAAATAGAGGATACTTTTTAGAGGGGATGGCGGGCATATGGAGGAAAGGGGACAATGGACTAAGAGTAAGGTATTCATTACAGTGAGTAACTTGTTATAATTTTAGAGCTCTTCTGACATCCAGGTAATGTAGAACCCTTTCTGCATCCGAAACCAGTTCGGAAAGAAAACCGGTAGGGGTATGAACAGATTTATGTGGAAGTCTGAGGCAATTTCTGGAAGGAAAGAAGGGTGAGTGCGAAGCACAACCTTATCCTTATGAAAGGTCAAGAACAGGTGTTCGGCAGAGCTTGAAACTCGCTTATTCTTCTCGCAGATGTTACTGCAATCAAGAAGGGCACTTTCCAGGAGAGAAACCTGAGCTCCGTAGTGGCCATTGGTTGAAATGGCTTGTGACACAATGTGGTAAGGACCACGTTTTGATCCCATTTTGGGTGAGGAGGCCAGACCATCAGAAGCCAGTGGAACTACTGGATTTGTCCAAGAAAAGAGCAATTATCTGTAGAAAGATAAGCTGCAATGGCTGACAGCTATGTTTTGCACGATAAGACATGGATGCCGGAGGCTGCAAGGTCAAATATCAAAGGCAAGACACAGTCAACAGAAAGCCATTTACTTTTTGTACTGTGCTCTTGTAGAAGGCCAACGTGCCTCTGCAGTATGACTGCATGGGTTGAACTGCCATTTTGTCACTGCCTGAAGTGATCTGCGTCACAGGTTTTAGTGAGGCCATTGTCAGCAGGGGGATTGTAGGGGCTTTGTAATCAATTTTAGCCCTCTGAAAGGCAACCTCGGCAGAGCCGGTACTAGCAGACCTGGGGCGCTTTTCAGCCAGTTTAGTTTCTGCAAAAGTAGCCATAAGTGAGGGAACCTCGGCAGGGACAGTGCTTGAAGACTTCGGGCCCTTGCCCTCCTTTGTCCACTCAGCAGGACCCGGTACAACCACAAGATTGTTTGTGGGAAATCTTAGGGTCACATCCGGAAGCCAGTGCCCCTAAATGGGGCCCTACAATCCTGCTGGTTTTGATTATAGCCCCTGTTTGTGGATCGTCAGGATAGCCCCAGTCCTTTAGTCACCAGGAAAATTCGAGTCTAGGCTCGATACATTTAGACCCAGGCTGGGAATCTCGGGAATAACCCTAATTGAAGCAGCTCCAGACATAGTGTTGGACTGCCCAATTCCAAATCTGGATAGCTAGAACCACCAGAGGAGGCGCCCAGGTGCCCCCCGGTTTGTCAACGTAGAATAGAGCTACAGAATTATATGTGCGGATTTACACCACTCTGTTGATGATAGAAGGATGGAAAGCTTTCAATGCCAGATAAACAGCCAGGGGTTCTTGGTAACTGATATGAGACATTCTGTCTTGGGGGGCCACAGATTGCGTCGTTCCCTACCCTAGGAGGGAGAAGTCTATTGTAACCCAATCTGTGGGAAGGGCTCCTGGAAGGAGGTTACCACTGAAAGGTTTCTGGAAGTTGCGCCGTTATGAAGGATGGTACCGGAATACTTTTGGAGTCTGGGTCCAAAGCTTGGGACCAGCAGCTCTGCAGCATGAGCTAAGAGCACCTCGTCTTCAGTCCCACAAGAGATAAGGCCAGGACACATGAAGCCATCAGACCCAGGAGTCTCTGGAACCACCCTGCTGACCTCAGGAAGGAGTTCTGGAAAGAAAGCACATGGTGGATAAATCTGCAATTGTGTCCTCTGCTAGGAAGCTCTGGCATTGACCCCAAAGGTAGACCCCTCTGTACCAGCCGTTAAGAATGTTAGTGTAGAAGAGCTGGTCAAAACAACCGCTTCAGACCGCGTGGGTTGAAATGCCATTTTGTCACTGCCTGAAGTGATCTGCATTACAGGTTTTAGTGAGGCCATTGTCTCTACAGGGATTGTAGGATTTTTTTGGATCGGTTTAAGCCCTTTGACAGGGAACCTCTGCAGAGCTGGTACTAGCAGACCAGGAGCACCTTTCTGCCCTTTTGGTTTCTGCAGATGAATTAGCCCTCAGTGAGGGATCCTTGGCAGGGCTGGTGCTTGAAGAAATAGGGCCTTTGCCCCCTTTCTTTACCCCCTCAGCCAGTCCGGTACGACCACAAGCGTTTTTGTGGTAAACCTGAGAGACATGCCAGGTAACCAGAGCTCCAAAATGGAGCTCCTCAATCCTGCTGGTCTTTGAAAGAGCCCCTGATTGGGGATCCTCTTGGTTTTACCCCGGTACTTTTAGTCACTTGACAGGAAACCTCGAGACTAGGCTTGGTATGTTTAGTCCCAGATTGAGAAACCTCACCAATCACCCCGGTTGAAGCAGTCCCAGAAGCGGTGGGTTTAGTCTTACCCCCTTTGCCTCCCAGATGGGGAAATTCTGCCATGCCTCTAGATGAGACGAAATACGTCCTCCCACCGGAGTCTTGTGTGACTGATGACTTATCGGGGGCGGGACCACCTGTTGCTGAAGAGGAGGCTGATGACCGAGAGAAAAACCGGCCACTTTGCCTTTGCTGCTTGCGCAGAGGTGCATCAGAGGAGTCTCCTGCCCTGCATGCTGGATGCTCCTTAGACGCTCTGAAACCCCAGGAGGGCCTTGTCTGGGTCCCCAACCTCTGCTTTTGGCCCATTTTAGCTGGTGGTTTGGCAAGTGCCGACAAAGATTTAGCTGTTTACGTGCTTGCCTTTATTGAGTTCCTCCTTGATGGAGGTGTGGAACAGCTCTTTAACTTTGAAGGGAAGATCAACTACTTTATCCCGGACCCCCTTCAAGAACTTTGTAGCATGCAACCACGCTTGGCGGGAGAGGTCTACTCCAACCATAAGGCCCAGAGCAGAAGTGTCTACATGATGGGCCGCGGCCTCCAACAGGTCCTGAGACAAAACTCTGGCATCATATAGGCCCTCTTTAAAATCTTTCAGCCTATCCTCGGGGATATATTCCTGAAATTCAGGAGCTCCTTCCACAGCTTGAGATTTGCCGCTGCAAGGGTAACACGCAGGCGGGAGCGAGACTGTGTGTGGCAGCGGAAACTGAGCAAACCAATCCATTGGAGGGTGGAAAGGATTCCTATTGTCCACATTCTCTGGAAAATGCTGCTCGGCCCCAAAAATAGGCCCTTCTGCACTAGCCATTGAGAACGTGGGTGCAAAACAGCTTATCAAAATGGCCGCCTCAGACCGCGTGGGATGAACCACCAATTTGTCACTGGCCGAGGTGAACTGCGTCACAAGTATCCGTGAAGCCATTGTCACCACAGGGGTTTCAGGGGCTTTCTTATCCATTTTAGCCCTGTGACAGGGAACCTCGGCAGAGCTGGTTCTAGCAGATCTAGAGCGCTTTTGGGCTCCTTTGGATTCTGCAGTAGAATTAGCTCTCCGTGAGGGAACCTCAGCAGAGCCGGTACAGGCAGATCTAGAGCACTTTCGAGCTCCTTTGGATTCTGCAGGAGAATTAGCCCTTAGTGATGGAACCTCAGCAGGGCCGGTAATCGAAGACTTAGGGCCTCATTACGACCCAGGCGGTAAGTTACCGCCTGGGCCGTGACTTTACCACCATGGCGTAAACTATGTTTACGCCATGGTGGTTGGCGGACTTACCGCCCCATTCCGACCTAGGCGGGGCGGTAAGTCCCCAATCCCCATTTACCCTTCCCCATTCCCATTTTTGCCCCATAGGGCATAATGGGAGTGGGGAAGGCGTTAATTACGCCACCGTAAATTACGGTGGCGTAATTAACTCCATGGTCCCTTAGCGCCATGGATTTTAACACCTGCTAAAAGCAGGTGTTAAAAGCACCATGGCGCTAGGGGACCTCGTAATTGGCGGTAAGGGGTCGGCGCAGCTAACGCTGGCGTTAACCCCTTACCGCCAGGGTCGTAATGAGGCCCTTAGTGCCTTTGGCCTCCTTCTGTGCCTCTTCAGCAGGATCGGTTCGACCACACGACTGTTTGTGGGAAGGCTTAGGGTCACCCCCCACAGCCAGAGCCCTTGGAGGAGGCTCCTTGATCTTTCTGGTCTTAATAGCCCCCAGTTGGAGATCCTCAGGTATAACCCTGGTGCCTTTAGCCACTGTACAGGAAACCTCAAGACTATGCTCGGTATGTTTAGTTCCAGTCTTGGAAACCTCAAAAATAACCCTGGTCAAAACAGCCCCAGAAAAGTTGGGCTTAACCTTAGTCCCCAGATGGGGAACCTCAGATGAATATCCGGTCTTGACAGCCCCTCGTCAGGCGGCCATGGAACGAACTCCGGAATGCAGGTTAGATCCCTTTCAGTACTCCTCAGGGAGAACACTGGTACCAGAGCCACTTGGGCCCCTCCCAGAACCAGAAGACCCTGGAAAGGAGTCCCCTGGGTGGGATACCCTAAAAAGGAAGGAACTTACTGGATGCTTCCTTTTTTTCATCAAGGAACTGCTGTAAATGTGGAGGATAAATCCATTGAAACACCTCCCACCTGACGAGCCGACGCTGGAGTGCCTGGACGGAGAGGGAGACGCATTAGAAGCAAGAGTCCGGGCCCAAGCACTCCACACAGAGAAAATGGGGATCCGCCCTCACGAAACTACGTTTGCGCGAATCCCAGACGCTCCGGCATAGATGGAGTAAAAAAAGATCATGGAACCAGAACAAGAAGATGAAGGACAAGAGAACAAAACGAAAAATTCCCTACAATGCAAGTGTGTCCGACCCAAATCGTGCTGAGAAAAGGACTGAAGGGTGATGCGTGGGGCGGAACTCGGGAAGGCGGGTGCTACGGTCGCATGCAGTGACCCCACGTAAAAAATAAAAGAAAGACAAAAAGTTATTTTTGATGCTTCAAAAGTGCTCCAGTCCTGTCCCGAGGAACAGAATGTCCCAAAAGTATGGCGGAAAGTATGGAGGAAAGGGGACCGGGCCATAGGAGTATCAGAAGTTACTACGCTAGTTTTAACCAATGTTACTAAGCAAACAAGTTTTCAAATGCATTATTTGACCAAAAACATCCCCTTGTGTACTGCTCATAGTCTTTTCTGGGAAGTATCAAACTGGAATGTGCGATTGTGGCCACTTTTTCATTGGTGTCTGGAATGATTTTAGGTCCCAGTCTCACCGTGGTCGTGGGTGGGTACGTTGGTGCAAATACTGAGTAAGAGAACTCCTGCTAAAATGAAGCATGCAGCAGAAATGTTACTTACCCGCACTATTAACTAGTGCAGTGGCCTCATTTATGGTGCTCAGTGAATCAGGGGGCAGGGGGAACGTTACCAGGGCAGGGTTGAGCTGTGGGGTAAATTGGCTGCATGTGAGAGCAAGTGTGGGTTGTCGATGCAGCTTAGTGGTCTCACTGACAACAGGGTGCAGACACGTGGGTGAAATCCTTCCACGCAGCGCAGATGCTCCATGGAGCTTCACCTCTTCACTGTATTCTGTATGCTGACAAAGTAAGGGAGCTCCCAGGTGCACAGTGCTCTGAGGGAGCTAGAGCCTCCTGCTGCATGCAGCTTGGGGGAGAGAAAGCGGTCTCCGTGCTTACATTCCGCTACATAGCATTTCTACCATTTTGATTAGAGGAGCTGGAAAGGACAAAGGTTTTCTTTGAACATATAATGAACATTTAAAACCTGAGAAACGTGTAGGCAGCCATTACTGGGGTTTTCCATTGGGTTCATGGCAGTTTATCACATGACATGGTAAAGGAGGAACTAAACATCCCTTTCTTGAACTGTGCAAATGCGGCTTAAAGCTGGCCTTTCAAGCAGAAAAAGACGTAGTAAGAGTTGGATGGTGGGAAAACAGATGGGAGAAGAAATAGAATCCCTGGAAGGAGGAATTTGCCTTTTTTGCAGGTGTCAGTAAACAAGTCTATTTCACCACAAAATGGCAGCCAAGTGTGCGGAGCAATCATTGTCAAAGGTTTCCTCTCATTAACCTGTAGTCAGCAAGGTACACACGCAGATAGGCCTTGCAGGTGGCGAGAGGTGTTAATGCCAAATCAGGCCTGAGAGAAAAATGAAGCATTTGAATGACACAAGATGGGCAGAGAGGCATGCTTCTCCTTTACAGCACTCTCACCATGTGGTTTTGGAGGGATTACAACAAAACTGTCTCCGCGTGCATCAGCGATACCCATAGGCCGTGAGGAGGAACAGAAGGTGGGAAAAACATCACGACATTCATAATCTCCTTTTACAGAACCTGATCATTCCGATTTTGAAATAGCTTTGGATGACCAGCAAAATGAAATATATTTGATGAGGAAGGAAGGTCCCCTCACAGGAGATGCACAGGAGAGCCAGCTATTAATTCCCATGGATCTCGCTACAGTTCAGGTCAGCAGAGGGGCTCTTATGTTTAATTCTGGGGACCTGACACATCCTAATTCATTGGGATTGGATCCCTTGCCACACATGGGCAATTACACCAAGATCAGGCTTCACGCTTGGTTGGAAAACAACTCACCCAGGTCCAGGATGAAACTGGAATTTCCTAGTCCCACATTTCCAGGAACAGCGTCAAGAGCCCCACTGATGAAGTCTGATACCAAGAAAGTTCCTCTATTGTTATGTCAATGATCCTGGCAGAAGTGTGGACAAAGCGCTCTTCGGTGATAGCGACAAGATTCTAAATGTGGCTGCACTCCCTAATAAAAATGTTGGATATTACGTAGGTTGCCAGATCTCAGGGTGGACACAGAGAGCCATTTGCTTTCTGAAAGATGTTAATGTGTCTGTGGTGCGCACACCCAGAAAGAATATTCTGCTTAAGGTCAACCCCAAGCTGGGTGGAGTTGTTGAGACTCGCCCAGTCTCCACAGATGGAGTTGTGCTATTTGGAGAGGTTTGTGAAGGACAGGGGGAATTAGGCCCCCGCCATCATCAGAATAACCCTCCCTCTTTTCATACTGTTGTTGCCCCTATTGATTAGATGAGGCAACACAATCTCACTTTACAGGACACCCCAATCACTATATACATAATATCCTAAGAAAAACGTTTTTACCCCTCATTTTCAGTGGCATAGTTTATCTTCTTCACAATCTTAAGGGCCAAGCTAATCTTTAAGGGGCACTGTGCAGTTTCCATTCTGGATCCACAATAGAATAGCAAAATAAATCAATGTAATTAATTCATAGGAAAGATCTACAGCAGCCTAAATATTACAATTTAAAAAGGAAATAAAACAAAGAAGACCAGGATATATATATGTAGAAGAAATTGACAATGTGGCAAATTGTGTCAATTCCATTTCAGGCAAGTGCTCTGGAAGGAAACCAGTTTGATGTGGCGCACATATTCACCAATTTCTAGATTACGAGTGCAACCAAGCAATAAGACACGGCTCTCGGTTCAGAATTTTTGGCACATCTTAGTATTAGGCGAGAGTTATGCCTTTGGGTCCTATAGACCTAAAAATTGTTCTCGATGTTTGCTATGTTCAAAGACGTGAATAGCTGGCATGCTATCCCAGTTGAGGAGGTCTGAGTGACCCTAATACTTTTTCAGCAGTTCATGGATTTGAACCACCGAACTAAATCATCTAGTCCTTTTCGATGTAAAATTCAAGATTCAGCACCTTGGACTCTCCCTCGCTCACATTTTAAATGCGTCCACTGTTATCCTGATCTCTCTCATGTCACCAATTTCCTTCTCCTCAGATTCTCCTCCCTTCCCTATCACAATTCCACTCATTTGGCCCCTTTCCAGCAAAGGTCAAATCCCAAATTTTAACAATGTCATTTACCCTGTCCACAAAGAAAATCAGAAGCATTTTAAAGACCTGTCACCTATCAAAAGAAATCCAATCACCTACTTCACATTTGCATTCAATATAAAAACAAAGTGTGTACACAAATTCAAGGTGCAATTCAAGTCTAAGAATCTGAAGGAATTCCTGGTAGGGATCAATACACATACATTGAGCCGTATCTAGTATTTTCTCACCATGCACTCAGTTCTGCATTGATTGCACTCCATTTTGAGGTTTGGCATTTCACCTTTGCTGTTGGTGCCCATAACCATTGTTACTCAAGAGCTAAACTGGCCTTAGTTTAGGCTCCCTACAGGGCTCAAGCATGGGGATAATTGATTCACATTTGTGGAGACAGATCTCTGCTGTTTGCGTCCAATAAACAGATGTCTAATAACTCAAGCATAAACACAAAAACACCACTAAATCCCATTTTATAGTTTTGCCATTTGGATGCCACATAACCCAAAATGATTGGCTTGGAGTACAAATAGGAAGGAAAGGAATGTGAGGAGGAACACAGGCATTGTTTGGCTTTTTACCCATGCACGGACTGCCCTGGCCACGCCAATCCCTATGGCCATTCCCAACTACTATTCTCCCTGCTCCACCCAAAACACATCCTCCTGGGATCTCCGATATTGCTGTATCAAGCAGTAACAGACTTCTTGCTTTGTGGGGCCGGTGGTATATTTCAAAACAGTCTTCTTAGAGTTCATGGATTTACTGCCACTGTACTGCACTACAGGTGTAATACAAATATCTTAACCCAGTGTGCCTTCAGTATATGTGTTCTTGGATCTGTTTCTTGTACTGAAGCCCTGTTCAAAACCAGCATTGGGAAAGCCAACAGTTTTGGTTTGCGAGTAGGTATTAGCTAGGCATTTGGCAGGCACTGATATCATATGCCCATGTAATCATACCACTTTCCACTTGTTGCCATCCTATGGCCAGGTTATACGGTTATGGCAGTACCTAGATATTGCATATCCCCTGCCTACTGCAAAAGCCACAACTTTTGGCTTTGCTAGGGCTTATTTTCCAAAATCCAAATGTATACAGTTGCAAAAAAGTAACTTCTCGCAATAGAATCTTTTGCCTGGCTGTGAACTTTGGTAAAGAACGGGCAGTGGGTTTCTCACTACAATTAAAGAAAGTGTACCTATTGACGGTTCAGAATGAACTATTTTTAAACTACTCTATAGCACTCCCCACACACATCAAACGTTCTGTCACAAGGCCTAGTAGGAGCTCTGTTTGCCTTACTATTTATCCAGTGGGCCTCATTAGGACTCCGGAGCTAAACCATGGTGCTATTAGCACCATGGTCCATGCCGGAGTCCGCCATGACGGAATGGGGAATTACCACGCCATTCCTAGGTTGGAGGGCGGTAATTCCCCATGCCGCCATGGCCCTTCCCCATTCCCATTTTTGCCCCATAGGGCTCAATGGGAATGGGGAAGGCGGCAATTACGGTACCGCAAATTGCGGTACCGTAATTGCCATCAAGGTCCCTTTGCGGGTCCCTACTTTAGTGGCTAGTCTAGACCAGCCGTTAAGGTCGGGTCCCGCAAAGGGACCTCGTAATTAGGCGCAAAGTGTTTAACGGTGTTGCAGCCTTTTACGGCGCCGTTAAACACTTAGCGCCTGGGTCGTAATGAGGCCCAGTGTCTTTTCCACTGTTTCTTTACTCCCTTGTTCCCTTCCGCTTTGAAACACTGTCTTGTTGTACAATCGCCTTATAAATAACCAATAAATAAAATAAATAAATCTCTCTGATTTTCATTCTGGATGCCCTCACCAAACCCGAAGAAACCCGACATGCATATAAACTTCACAAAACACTTGGCACACCACTCAAGTTGGGTCGTTCTTCCCATAGCTGCATGCAACTCAAAATGTTAATGTAACATAAAAGTTGCATTATAACCTTACATATCGGATCATTGTAAATTCATTACAAAACACATTTAAAGTGATGATAGTGTTAGAATGAAAATACGTAAAACATACAGAAATGTTTTTGTTTCAAGAAGGAAAGCAAAGGTAGAGAGAGGTCTGAAGTTGTATGTATGAGGTGGTATGTTAGAGGTAAAATGGCCATAGATGGAGGCATGGGGTGGGGTTGCAGCCTGGTAGTTTTATGGTGTCATGATATCATGAGGGGCTGACACCTAGAGAGGAAGCACTCCTAGAGACGACCCCCCCCCACCCAACAACATCTGCTTCGCCACCAGCACAACAAATTGCTTTGGGAAACTAAGATGGCTTCTGCTGTGTACGACACAAAGAGAAGCAGCCCAGAGGCTCAGTTCAGCCCGAATCCTGATTGGATGCCGGTTTCAGCAAAAGAAATGACTGCCCCCAGCCAGGAGGCGCAGCTGGCCTGGATCGAAGGCCGCCCCCAGCCAGGAGGCGCAGCCGGCCTGGATCGAAGGCCGGGATATAAGGCCTTGTGTGGTCTCTGCCAGTCTCTGCAGAGCCTGTGAGATACGAAGAAACTCCTGCTGTGGCACACACAGCAGCACTGAGGGACCTGACTATACTTCGCCCAAGGGAAGCCTGCTTTCAGGCCCCTATATGCCAGTTATGGTATCCCATGCAATAACCTCCCTCCTAGGCCTTCCGTGTGCACCCCCGTATCTCCAGCATTCAACTCAAGCATCCCACAAACACGGTTACCTGTGCGTTCCTCTGTGTCACCCCATGCGGCCTGCCACAGCATTGCCAGTCTGCCGTATGCATCACCTGCAGCAAACTATACAGGATAAAGACCATGCTGCCAACATGCCCTCGGGCACCACCAACTCCCATGTGCATGTGGCAAGCCCTTGACCACCCCTCACCCATGTCGCATACCCACAGCTTGTGTTCCACCCGGTATTGTGACTGCTCGGTTTGAAAGCAAATTACACCCCTTGCCCACACAAGGCTCAACATCATTCACCACCAAAGACCACCAAAAGAGGTAGGGCTCCTACATCCAGCCTCCCTCAAGGCCAGAAACAATAGTCTAGGCTTAAAATTAGTCAGGGAACACCCCACCCTACTCTATTCCTTAGTGTGGTACCCTATCAGTACCACACTAAGGAATGGCAAGCTAAGAGAATGCACAGACTCCACTCTCAAAAGGAATCCTAAAAAGCACTTCTCCTTAGCGGCCAATAGACCCACCAGTGCCAACCTTCCAACCTACATCTAATCTCCCTAAATCAACCCTACCACAGATTCCTACTCTAAATCTTCCTCCTAACCAGGTCACCCAAGTCAAAAAACCACCAGTCAGGTAGGTCACCGAGCATGCTTTACAGACCTCCTCAACGCCTAAAATGACCACCTCAGCAGCCCAGACACAAGCGCAACCTCTGCTAAAAGAAGCCCTCATAAACGTGAGGTCCAACCTGGACATAAATTACCTCATCTCATCACAACACTTTGACTTGCTAGCATTTTCGGAATCTTGGCTATACTAAGCATCTAGGCCAGCCTTGTCCTTAGCTATGTCTGAAGGGTTCTCCATCCTGAGAAGTGACAGGCCTGACTCCAGAGAAGGAGGTGTTGCTCTCATCTTCAAAGACTCCCTCCAAATAAGACCAGCTAATGCATGGATCAAGGGTAACTGTGATGTGCTTTCGGTCAAATTATCCACCTCTCCCACCAATTCCCTAACTACCCATGTTAAATCACCCTCCAGGCCCTCCTGTATCCTTCAAGGAGAATATCCTCCACACTGAAGGAGATAATATCAAGCTTACCTCCAGAACCATTTGGCTAGGTGACCTAAACCTAGGCCTCAATGACCTTACAGACCACAATGCCACCTCTGTGGTGAACGCACTTGGTGACGTGAGCTTCAGACATTGCGTGACAACCCCTACCCATTACAAAGGCCCAGTGGTCGAAGTGTATGAAAAGAAGTAGTGGAACTACGTGCCCTGCTGGCGTGCACCCAATCCCCTCACACCCCATCACCACACCCCCTCCCAAACACAGTCCAAACCCCCAAACACATGCACCTGCTTTTTAAGGGAACGTTTAGTGCAGTGCACTGAAAGTGTAAGTTTCAACTTCTTCCTACACTTTTATTTTAAGATGAAACCATTCCAGAACGGTTTCTTTATAAAATAAAAGTATAGGAACAGTAAAACCTAATTTAAAACAGTAGAGGAGCACCGCTCCCAACTGCTCCCGCCCACTTCAACCACTGCAAAGGCTGCACCCTGGATTGGATTGCGGACCTCAACAGCCAGGTCACCATCTCCTCCAACTCACCCTGCCCCTGGTCAGACCACCAAGTTGTGACCTTTTCCTTCCCACCCACCAAGCAGGCCCCTCTTGCCCCATCTTCTCTTCATATCTCGCCCTTACTCTCACTGCTGCAACATAAACACCTTCACTTCAAAGGCCCTAGTGTGCTTGTGGCATTTACTTAAAACACATTGACTACAGCAGTCGAAACTGTAGCACCCCATGCTACCTGCAAGGCCAAACCTGTGAGACATATCAACTCTTGCTTTACCCCTGACCTCCAGAAACTGCGTCCTGAGAAACGCCTGGCTGAAGCCACCTGGAAAAAAAACTCACCATTGGACGTCCTTAAAGCTTGGTTTAATAATATTTCCAAACGATACAAACAAGCTATAGAGTCAGCAAAATCTGCAGCCTGTGACGCCAGGATTTCCAACGCCAATTCCAACAGCCCAGAAATCTTCTAAATACTCAGGGAAATGGAAACCCCTTCCTCTCCTCCCATCACCATCACAAAAGACGAGACGTGTACCAACATCCAAAACGCCAGGCTAAGTAAACAACTCCCTGCATCTGAAAATTGCCCAGAAACATCTATTGAAATGTCCCTCAATCATCGCCTCTTGCCACCTTCCACCCCTAGCCTCAACACCCCAGCATTCTACTTCAAGGAGACGTCACTGAACTAGAAACTGCTAAATAACACCAGGTTCATAAACACCTCTTTTGTCTCGTGCCTTGTCCCACCTCACCGGAAGGAAGCATGGGTCCTCCCCTTGCTAAAAGAAACCACTCTGGATCCAACTCATCCCAACAACTATTGTCCAATAACAACAGTCCCTTTCCTACTAAAGATCTTTGACAAGGCTGCCTACAACCAACTACAGCCTTTCCTGGAAACCAATCATATTTTAGGAGTGCGCTAATCTGGCTTTTGGCTAGGACACTGCACTGAATGAGCCATGCTTGATTTTTAAAACCAGCTGGATTCGTTTTGAGATCAGGGAAAGCCAGCCTTGCTCCTCCTCCTTGACATCAGCTACCTTTGACCTGGTTAATCATCAAATGCTTTGTCACCACCTCAAGGCCTCTGCCAACTTTTCCCTGGAAGCTACCTGGGTCACCTCATTCCTTGAATGCAGAGCCATGCGAGTGTTTGCAGATTCGGCTAGTGCCCCTGCAGCCCCCATCTCCTGTGGTGCCCTACAAGGATCTTGTGTATCCCCTACCCTATATAATGCATTCACCAAACCCCTCTTTGACCTTCGAGATTCCAATGCGTATCATACACCAACTATGCCAATGACACACAAATTATCCTCCCTCCATCAGGCATTTACGACGAGGATTCCAACACCCTCAATAAAACCTACCTGATAATCCAGGCTTGGATGGCCACTAACCGGCTCTGCCTGCATGTCAACAAAACAGAGCTCCTGGTCATAGGCTCCCCAGCAGGGCTTAAGAACCTAAAAGTCCAATATACTTCCTTCAACATAGAGATTCTATAAATACCCGTCTCCACCTCAGTGAAAACATTGGGCGTCCATCTGGATGCCTCAATCTCACTAACATGACAAGTGAACTCCATCGCCTCTTGGGCCACCTGCATGATTAATGCTGCCAGACATTTCCTCACGCCAACCAGTTGCCTCACTATTACTCGAGCAATCATTGGATCAAGGCTCGACCACTGCAACGCCCTCTATGCAGATACATCAAAACAGAAAATCAGCAAGAGGCAGGTGATCCAAAGCAATGCCCTGCGCTCTGCCCTCGACATTCCTAAAAGGGAACATATCTCATCTGCAAGAAGGGAGGCCATCAGGCCCACTGCCCCACCCCCATCCGAGAAAGGATCATTTTCAAAACTCACTCCATCACACACAGATGTCTGTCCCTCTCAGCACCCATCTACCTGTCACAAGGAATCGTCAGAGCCAACTCTACCAGACCTTTAAGGGCAGCCCATGCTCACCACCTCACCAAACCTAAATACAAATGAGCTAGAGACGGAGGCGCTCGCTTTCCCACAGTAGCATCAAATCACAAACTCCCTCCCACCTGCCTTAGTAGCAGAGGCCTCCTACTGGGCTTTCCGCAAAAAGCCCTGTAAACCTGGCTGTTTGTCGAACACTGGCGACTTGTCACAAGAAAAATATGATTTCTATGTATGTATAAATGTTTTGTTTGTTTCCCAATGTCCGCACAATACGTATAACTGCTCATGCAACAGTCTCTTGATGCCCTTGTGCTTAGGAGCTTTACAAATGTAAACATAAATAAAATAAAAATGTAATAAACATTAAGGGGTTAAAGAAAAGGATATAGTTGATGTAGCTTCTATGGTAGTTGTGGGGCGTTGGTGCGTATTGGTTAGAATTACTCTCACCTCCTTTCTATTTGTTAAAGAGGATGATTTTTGGAAAGATGGAAAGCCATACTCGCGGCGTGGAAATCGAAAGATTCACCAAGTATACATTTATGGGAAAGGCTGCTTATTCCAAAGAACTAGTTTCAAAAACAGACGTCTGCCCACAACAGCAGAGCATGATCCTCATTTGAGCACTATAGTTGACTATGCCTTTAGCATAATATGATATTGGATATCTCTTTGTAATTCCCCCATTAATAAGATCATTTTGTAAGCTTCTGAATTATATTTAGGTTTTGTTAGAATGGTCGATTAATGTTGTTCTGGCCTGACCTCAATATATGTGTGTGTATTAATATGTTAAACAACATAATACAAGAGTTATGTTTCTAGGTTTCTGGAGAGAGAAAAAAGAAAAAAAAAACAGGATCGCACAGAGGAGAGAGAGAGAGAGAGAGAGAGAGAGAGAGAGAGAGAGAGAGAGAGAGTGTGTGTGTGTGTCCCCACAACCTGCACTATTTATGACAGTGAAGATGGAAGACAGACTGTGTTAGGCTGGAAGGGTTCCGTGAGGCCCTGGGATCATACATGTTAAAGGAAAATGGACAAGAATAAAAATGTTTATAGTCATAAATAACCCCATTACTGCTAATATCCACGCTTAATTTGTGTAGTTGGATTTCTGCCCATTCACATTATCGCAGTGGACTCAAAGCATCATGCATAACTTTTAAATCGCAGGAAAACATACAGATATTCTACTGTATGAGGTGCTTACTCAGTACATTAATATTGGTAGCATCAGCGAAGTGTTGCAGTTTTTCCTTCTTTTGACCAAGTGGAGGACCGATGAAATTTCTGCATTCGCCCCAAATGAACAAGTCATCTTCTCTAGAGAGAGCTGACCCAGCAGCCAGGATGTGAAGAGAACAGAAGAGCTGCAATATTTGCAGTTCAGAAGAAATAGTTGTTCTCTGCTGAGCTTATTGTTTCACCATTCCACTCTGCACAAGGCCAACATTGTCTTGGGGCTGCCACCGAGAAGATGTGGCAGGTCTTGGCGAGGTCTAGGTGTACTCAAAACCGTAGAGCTCATAGAAACCACACAGCAAGAAAAGTAAGCAAGGCGTGCTTTGGAGGAAAAGCTTTGGAAAAATAATAGCACTTGCTTATTATTTTAAGTAAAATGTTTTCTTTACAGTGTTTTATGGGCTTTACTGTTGCATTACATTTTTTTCGTTTTGGCTATTAGGGGGCACTAGCACCACATAGGCCAAAGCTACTGCCTTGCATTGAAGTGCAGATGGCATTGGATGGGAGGGATGCACAGCTTGTGGGTGTGGATTGGAATTTTGACCCACCCATTGACTGCCAATCGCCATGCTAATACCTTTGGCCATTCCCACCCACTACCTGCATCTCCCCAGCCAAAGCAGCCCCTCCTGGGATCGCTTTGAGCGAGCAAAACGCTGTGATGGATGGGGCCTCTGAGTGTTATTTCAATGCATTCTTCAGAGAATTCCTGGTTTAATTGCAGCTGTAAATGATATCCTGGTGAAATAAAAAAGGTCTTAACTAAGTGTACCTTCCTCTACCGTGTTGTAAGCAATAGGTGTATCCCCACATTTGTTCCTTGTAAGAGGCCCTGTTGCGTTGTGAGGGGTATTAAGTAGTGTGGTGAATCGAGGTAACATATCTCTAAACCCATGTGGTGGCAAAAGGAGAGGAGCGGCTGGTCAGTTTGGCAACATGCAACCGGATGCGCTGCCAGTATGGAGAGAGGAAAATGTCTTATCAGCTCAGCCTCTCTCACCACGGCATGGGAGTACATCTGTAATAGCACAGTGGGAGAATGGTTACCTCCCATGTAGAAGACCTGAGTTCAATTCCCCATTCTGGTTAAAGACCGTGGGTACACAATCTAAATTAAGGAAATAACATCTACAATCCCACAAAGGCATGGGCAAATACAATAAATCCTTCTTCCAGAAAGCAAGAGGAGCACAGAGAGCCATACCTACCATCTACCCAGGAGGAGAAAACCAGATAAACCGAGCAGAGCTCCTATGTAGCAGAGTTAATCGGAACTCCTAATGGACTCAACTGGTATTTAAACTGACCAATAGGGGATGATGATTTCCACCAGTAAGACAGTTCAGCCAATCACTACAGGGAGAAAGGAGAGTCATTTCAGATGTAAGTGCTCTCAGCTGGGAGGAAAGGAAGTCAGGAAGGAAGTAAGGTGTGTGCCTAGTAGCTACCCTGCTATGCTGAAGTGTGAAACCTGAGTGAGCCTAGTTGGGGAGAAGAGGCCCACACCCCTCTAATCCAGGATCCCAGAGCAGCTGGAAGAAAGGCAGCAAGAGAGGGGAACAAGAGACCCCAGAAGAGGGGGGGAGAGTGAAGACACCCTGAAACAGGGATGACAGAGATGAATACCCCAGGTGGAGTGAAAGAATGTCTTAAACTATTCTGGAGTAAGGTAAACAAGTGAAAACGGAACCCTGAGGTGTCAGGAGAAAGAAAGACTGCATTACCTCAAGTAAGATTTGATTTGGAGCTACATTTGGAACACTGCACCTGAAGAACGTTATATCCAGGGGAAAAAACATGAAACAGAAGTAGCAGTCAAGCATCTTTTAGTTGTCAAACACTTTAGATGTATGTGTGTTCAAGGCATAAAATAAGCAATGTCACATAGCAATTTGCTATGCAATCCTGTAGGTTTGCTAAATAAATTGACACGTGTGTAGCAAAGCTAGCTATTTAAATTACCCTGTTAAATGGATTCCAAGTCCTACTTCCCAGTAGATACCACACACACCCAGCCCTCCAACTGCACTGCCCTAGCGGGCCCCTGCTTGGCAGCTCTGCATCCCAATCGCCTGCACCAGCACTTTGCCTGAGGTTCTCCTCCTTGGCTCCCCTTAGCACTTCCCTCCCGAGCCCTGCACCAGCACTTGTCCCCTCCTCTGCCCCCCCCCCGAGCCCCGGCCTACCATCCCTATCTCCTGCACTACACCTCACTGCACTTGCAGGTCCGAATGCCACAATGCCTAGTAGTACCATGACTATTTACTGTTTTTGCGATTGTTACAATATCCCCTGTTCCCTTCCCCTTTAGCCTTGTGGCGCTTTGAAACACATTCTATTGTATAGGTGCCTAACAAATGCTCAATAGAATAAAAATAAAATAAATGCACAGCTCACCCTGCATTCTTCTCTTGCCCTTGGGGCACTTTCCACCCTCTTTTTTCTGTTCACTGCAAGGGGCTAATGAGAAAGGGTGCAGCAGTAATCATCTTCTCTACTCTTAAAAGCACCAAAGACCTGTGTGGGAGTTCTAGGCAAGAAAAGGCCTTTCTTTTTGAAATAATTGCAAACGGTTAAGGATTTCAATCAGGCACACACCCAGGTCTTGCCTAGAATGTAGGGCGCAATGAAATACTTATTTTATTTGTGTCTATAAGTTCAATATTCTGAATGATATACCACTCATATCACACCCTTCTCAAAATACCCCCCAGGTCACACGGAAATAGGGATCGGGCTAGTTTGTAAAGGTAATTTATTTAATATTCAAATCATATATATATAATAAATAAAGCAATTGAATTAACTTATGATAATGCAGAAGGTAAAACACAGGGAAAAGAACAGTTTTGGTTTGTGAAAAGATAGCGTTTAGGTTAATAATTCCCCCTGCAAAGTACTTTAAGGCACAAATGAGCAATCCTACCCAGATGTCAGTAATCATCAGGTATTCAGGAATGAAAGACAATGGGCCTCATTACGACCCAGGCGCTAATGGGTTAACAGTGCCGTAAAGGGCTGTGGCGCTGTTAACCTATTAGCGCCTAATTACGAGGTCCCTTTGAGGGACCCGACCTTAACGGCTGGTTTTACCAGCCGTTAAAGTAGGGACCTGCAAAGGGACCTTGGTGCTAAGTACGGTGCCGCAATTTGCGGCACCGTACTTAGCGCCTTCCCCATTCCCATTGAGCCCTATGGGGCAAAAATGGAAATGGGGAAGGGCCATGGAGGAAGGGGGAATTACCGCCCCGCCAACCTGTAATGGGGTGGTAATTCCCCCTTTCTCCATGGCGGAGTCGGTAACTTACCGGCATGGACCATGGTGCTAATAGCACCATGGTCTTCCGCCAGGGTCGTAATGAGGCCCATTGTGTCTTGGAGTACAGCGCCACTGAATGTGATAACATTATTGACGGCAATAATGTGGCCATATAGCCAGCCCTATGTTGCTAGCATAACATATGGATATGCAAATGGAGACAGGCTGCAGGTTTAAAAGTACACCAGAATATATATTTTTTTCTCTTTTTCTCTTACTTGAAATGCCTCATTCAGAGGAGACTACATTAGCTGTCTAATTGACTGACTTAATTAACAAATACTAATACTAGTACTAACTCAATAACATTATAATGTAATCTCTATGTGGAAAAAAGGCAGAAGGACATGCTCCGAGATTCATTTTAAATGTGCATTTGGATTTATTTTTTCTCTCTCTCTGTTCACTGTGTTTGCAGGAAGCAAAATCTGCATGCCAGCAAATGAGTTTAGCTACAGTTTCTTACTGTAAAAATGGAGCTATTGTGGAAGGAAGGATGATACGGTCTTTTGAATTTGATTGGTGCAGAGTATCTGCAGTGGTTCCACGTAGGCAGAGGGGGATGAGACAGAGGTTTGCTGGAAGAGTCTGACAGAAAAAAGTTTAGTTTGCTTTTTGCTGAGCTGCTGACACGGACCATCAGAGATTGGGCTGTGAAGAGGCATTCCTAGTCTCACTTATCACCGGCTTGAGAACTGCAGATGAACTGCATGTTCTCGCTGTGCACTTCAAACTTCAAGATTACGAGGACAACCCTGGGCCCATTCCTCGGAGGCGAGCTAAGGGAGGTTGCGTGTGGGAGAGTGACAGATAGCTAGTAATTATCCAAGTGAATTGAGGTTGTGTGCTGTACGAATGACCTTCTATAAATATCAGGCAGGGAGAGTAGCAATAGGGAATCCCCTGTGTTTAATTGCCACGCCATAATAAATATAGTTCTATCGCTGTAATTCTTTTCCTTCTTATTGTTACAAATAATGTGAAGTTTTTATTGCTGCATTTGTTTTCTCTTCTGTTTGTTAGATAAGGTGGCAGCAAGAAGGGTAAGGCGTTATTTTGAAATGCAACTGTTTATAATGCAAATGTTACGGACACGAACCGTGTAGAGTGTTTTTGCTTTTGTCTTTTCTTGGTCCATTTAGATGAATATTTCGGGAGAGGGGGAAGATTTATTTTTTAGTTAATACATGTCATGTTTCCCATGCAGATGGAATAATAGCACTAGCAATTAGAAATAGCTGTGTGCGTGTTTCCACTCAGTGTGTGGTGTCTGAGTGGAATTTAATACAATAGACATTGCTGGGCCTACATGAACCAGCAAAGAGGCCTATGGAAACATAGTTCACTAATGTATATAAATTAATGATAATACCACAGGTTATTGAGAATGCTATATGTGAAACTGTGGTGTTTCTGAATGTAAGTCCGAGGCCTCTATAGATCACAAGAACAGTCTAAGAAAAAGTGTATAATGGGGCCACAAATAAAACAGAAAAATGATGCTCACCAAAATACCACCAACAATAATGTATACCACTAAATGATCCTATATAATGTAATAAGGAATGGCCACTGAAAGGAAGTAAGGCCAAACCTAATATAAATGCAAGGAGTAGTCATCACCAAATTACCATTATTTTTGGCGGTAAAAAAATACCGCCAGACCCCAAATCTACACAACAACATATCCTACATATTTATGGTGTGTTGCAGGCCGGGAAAGTGATCATAGAGCACCTACTGGGCGTTGCAAGTGTGTATCACTCTACCATTTGTACATTAGAGGGAACCCATTTCATAATAGCAGTGTGTCACTAAAAACGTATTTCAGAATGTCTCAAATGGAAGCCACATTCTCAGAACTAGTACAATATTTGGAGGCAAAGTTATATGCACATGGGACGTGGTCATCGAATAATGCCACAGAATGGCACGACCACATTTATGGTGAAGTGCAGAAAGAACCACTAGACAACATTTTTGCAGAAGGCAGCATAATTCAGGTCTGCCTTCTGAGATTATTAACTGCAACTGATAAACATGCAGAGAAATATTGTCTGATACGGCTATGCGCCAAGACCTGGTTTATTTTTAATAGGTCCCTGCGAATGCAAGAAAATGATACTAAGCTGATTAACAGGTTAAAAACCGACCTAGATGGGGCAAGTAAAAAGGAGGAAATGTTAAGAGCAGAATTAGAAGGATGTCAAAAAGACATTCAGTTAAAATGTAGAGATTTTGATATTCAATTAGCAAGAAACAGCAAGAAACAGTTTGAGGACAGTGAACAAGAATTGGTACACTTAAAAGCGTTGGTGGACCACATTAGACAAGATAAAGATGAGATTGTTTCAGAAATGCAGATTTTACAAAAAGAACATTATGATAAGGAAAGTGATCTCCAAAATGCAGAACAGGAAATGGTTAAAATGTTTCAAGAAAGAGACAAGAGAAACAAAGAATTCAATGAATGCCATATGCAAATATGCGACATGCAGGAGGTAATTAATAAAATGAGTGATGAAAATAACTATTTGCAAAATGAGGCAGACAGGCTCCTTAAGAAGTGTAAGGATTTGGAACAGCAGATATGCATTTCCAGGTCCCAGGTAGACGGCAGGGCACCACATTCAATGGAGTAGAGGTGAATTCTATTTCTAGCCAAAGAGCTAGTGCCCCAGTGATGGGGCCGGTGACTGACCTTGGTTGCAGTGCCCTTGGGGGATTTGATACACCCATTGGGGGCCGCCACCAATCCCATACACCTGGAACCAGGGTTGAATCACCAAGTAGTGCAATTCCATGCATTGCAACATGTAGCCCCATAAAGATAATGAAATCCATCAAAGCCCTGATCAAACCATTTAAAAAGAAAGGGGAATGCTGATTAGAGGATCACTTGGAAGCAGTCCGTGACATATTTAAAGCCCTCCAGATACCTAAGGAACAATACAGGCAGTATTTTCATTTAACTCTAGATGCTCCCACAGCCAGTATCATACAGGGATTGAATGAACAGCAGAATATGACATGGGCAGAGTTTGAAAAAGAGATTAGGCGTCATTTTTCTCCTTTCCAGTCATTGCAGGAGGCAAAGAAAGTTGCTTATACAATCACTGCTGGGACTAATACATCCCCTTGCCAGTTTTTTCAAGTCTTAAAAAGAGCATTTTCTCACTTTAATGTATATTTTGACCCCAATTCTAATGAATTTAAAACTGCCTACTTGTATGGGTTGCAGAAAGATATCATATCACAGTTGGACCGTGAATTTGATCGTGACAAGTCCCTTGAGTGGATTGTACACCAAAGCACAAAACTATATGAAGTACTCTATTGTCAGGGTAGAGAAAGTGATCAAATGAAAGACACCAGATCAAAAGCTAAAGAACCCTCAGCAACAGTGATGGAAATCAGGTCAGCCAAAATGTCCCTTGAGTCTGCTCAAAGTCCAGGTAAAAATAATTTGACACCTGAACAAAGGGGTAATCAACAAAGGTCATCACTTCCTGTGCCAATGTTTCAATCACATGATCCTAGTAATAGGGAGAGCTACATCAGCCCTAGATACTTAAGAGATAGGCCCCAAGCAGGCTATCGGCCTGATATGTCAGGTATGAACAATAACCAGAGACAAAATCAGGATCAAAGAAATAATGGTCCCTACCAGACATTGGGGACACAAAGCAGATTTGATCCCAACACCATGATATATGGTAATCAGGATAGACCCCGATATGTGGATCAATTTACTGATAATCGGAATCAACATAGGGGTCATTACCCACAACATGAGACACAGGACATGAGGCAGAATATGAATTACGTTCCACGTCAGTACAATGATTCCCCACCAGGGGACTACAACCAAAGGATGGGTGCACCCCGCTCCCCTCCACATATCAATCAAGAGTTCAGGAACAATCCCAATAGAAATCATTCCCCTGAGAGGTTTCAGAATAGATCCAATCAGGGGGAAAACAACCAATATCGATTTAGGCCACAGAGAGAGGATTCTAGAGAGATGGAAAGATTCCAGTGTCTCGAGGCCCAAGTGAAAATGTTAGCTGAGCAAATAGGAAAGCTCTGTACAGCACAAAAACAGTCATCAAAGGAGGGGGTAGAAGGCCATAGCAATGACCGGGTGGCTTCTGAAAAGTGACTAAGTACTTATAATACCTGCAGTGCTAAGAAAACAGATTGTTCTGATGTGATTTTCCATAATGACTCTGAGATGTATATGGATTCAAAAATAAAGATACTGGTAAATGAACATGTGACAGAAAGTGCAAATACCCTTATGAAAGAAGTTCGGTTTAACCTAGAGCTAAATCAAACATTGGAGATTTGTACAAATAAAACAGGAAAACCTGAAATTCCAAAATAACAAAGAGACAGATTTAAGAAAAATGACTCATGCGTGGGGAATACCAGTAAACAGGGAGTAAGTGGGAATGCTATAACTCCTTCCTTGGGCAATCAGAACAATAACCAAACACAGGCAGAAAAAAGAAATACTCAAAAGGAGGCTACAGGTCAATCACATGAAGAATTCTTTGAGCCACATATTTTTGAAGAAGTTAAAAGGACTGGTACCATACTAAATAATCACAAATGCACAGAGTTAGACAATGACAAATTGCCAAGTGATGTTGTTACAAATGTTCAGTTGGAGGATTGTAATGTGACTTCTGATGATACCTGGATGGATGGGCGAATGGTGGCCACACTCCCAAAAACCTCTGAACATGGAGAAATGAATAAAGTCTCTCACACAGAAATGGGCAAAAAGGAAGGAAAAATGTCTTTCCATTTACCAATGTGCTTAGCTAAAAGTGAAAAAGGCCTGAGAAAGGTGAGCCCTGAAATCAGTAAGAATTTGCACTTCTTATGTGGGTTAGAGGAAGTTGAAGACCGGTATTATGCTCCCATCACTGTAGAAGAAAAATGCAATACATTTGCAATGATTGACACTGGCGCACAGGCCACAATTATGTCTAAAGAATTGGTAAAGAGTATCAAGGGAGATCCCCACAGAATCAGATCACAGTGAAGGAAAATCAAGGTCCAGTGCATAATTTTAACGGGGGGGAGGTGCCTATTATAGGTGTCACCAAGGTTGACATAAAGATAGGAAAACACAGAATGAAACAAGAGGTATTTATCACATCTATTTGTGAAATTCCATTTCTGATGGGAACAGATTGCTTGAAAAGATTGTCTCCGCTCATAGATGGGGTGAATGGAGTACGGTGGTCCTTAACCAAGAAACCATTGAGACCTAAGAAACTAAAATCACAAAACAGCAATATAAATGAATGTCACACCGTTGCCAAAACTAATGATGCAGTGGAGGTATATCTCCAGAATAGCTGTATACCTAGCGTCACTGTTATCTTGATGTGTCAAGATAAAATGCAGAGTGAAGATGGGAAACAATCTGTACAAATATATTTAGACCCAAGAATAAAATGGCAAACTGCCATAGATGAGCACACATTACGTTTTTATTTAAAAGAGAAGACATGCAAACAGAATACTGCTCCTAAAACAGATACAGAAAAACACATCACCACTCTTGCTGAAATACACATGAAAGATGAGCAACCATGGGTTCACATTGGTATAAATGACTATTCTAAAACAATAAAAGCCACTTTAGCGCTTGAAGAGGAAAGGAGCTTCATTAATGAGAAATTGTTGTAAAAAATAATGGAGAGGGAGGAGATCCCGAAATTTAGAATTAAAAACCAATATGTCTCTGGTTTGGACAGTCCAGACTTTGAAAACCGAATTGCAGGCAGATGCATGCTGAAGATTAGGGTGTCCAGTCAACTCGTCGAAAAAAAACTGGTCGACTGCAATTTGGTCGACGCAATTTGGTCGAAAACCATTTCGTCGAAATTTTTTTTTTATTTATATATTTATTTTTTGGGTTTTCGTTTTGTTAAAAAATGGGTTTTTAGAGAAAAAAGGGGGTTGGGGGGGACCCCCCCAAAAAAAAAAAAAAAAAGGGTTAAAATAGAAAAAAAAAAAAAATTCGACGAAATGGTTTTCGACCAATTTGATTCGACCATTTGTCTGGTCGACCAATTTTTTTCGACGAATTGACTGGCAACCGAAGATTAGTATTGGACAAAAAACAATTCACCATAATATTTGGATAGTGAGTGGGACACAAAATGACTTTTACATGGGCAATGATATCATGCACAGAATGTGCATGGTGTTCGATCTCCTTAATCAAAAAAATATGGTCACGCCTAGGTGGGCACATGAATTTGAAGATAAAAGAAGGGCTTATCATTGCACACAGCTGGTCCCATATGCAATTGAATTACATCTGAGGAAGGATACTAGAGCAGATTTTATCAGCGGATGCATGCGACAGCGATGAGGATAGAAATGAATTGAGGACAATATTTATGGAGTTTAAAGATGTCTTTGCTAAAGATGCTTATGATTGCGGTCTAACTAATTTACATGTGGCCATGCTACTGGAAGAGTGTATTAGAAGCCCAGTATTTGTGCGCCAGTATAGATTACCACTGGCATATTTAGAATCATTGGCAGAGATAATTAAAAATTTGGAGTCTCTGGGAATTATCAGGCCTGTTCATAGCACATCCAACACACCTATTTTAGGTGTGTTAAAGCCAAATGGTCAATGGCGGCTATGTGCAGATTTGAGGGAATTAAATAAAAGAGTACCAGTATCCAGATGGCCACTGCCATTCATTGATCAAGGCCTGGCTCAGGTACATGGCTCAAAAGTGTTTACCACGTTAGATCTCACTTCTGGATATTGGTGCGTGCCATTGGCAGAGGAGATTCAGAATTTATTTTCATTTGATAAGACCCAATACGCATGGGTTAGAGTTCCATTCGGGTATGTCAAAAGTGGGAGTGAATTTGGAATATTTTTGAGAAAGACCATGCCTGATGCAGCGGAAAGAGGTACCATAGTTTATGTGGATGATGTATTGATAAAAAATGAAAACTTGAAAAACTATTTTGATGAAATAAGACATGTTCTTGGCCAATTGCAAAAAGCAGGCGCCAAAGTATCTTTTCAAAAAGCACAATGGTGCAAGAAAAAAGTGAATTTTCTAGGCCATGAAGTGACTGACCATGGACTAAACCCACAAAAGAAGAAAGTAGAGTCCATACAAAAACTAAAAGACCCTAAAAGTGTGAAAGAGGTAAAAAGTTTATTAGGAATGACGGGCTATAACAGGAACTTCCTTGAAAATTATGCTGAAATTACACAACCATTGACTAAACTGTTAAAGCTGAATACACCCTAGAAATGGGAAAAAGAGCAGTCTGGGGCAGTGGCTAAATTAAAGAAATGTCTTGTAAAGGCACCATGTTTAGCATACTCCATAAAGGATAGGGATTTCTTTATAGAAATAGGTTTCTCTGAATATTGTATGTCAGCAGTGTTATCACAAAAACATGATTTGAATCACAAAACCATTGCCTATGCAAGTAAGGCGTTTTCCGAAGTTGAAATTAAATTCAATGAATGTGAAAAGGCCCTTTTGACCACTGTGTGGGCGCTACAGCATTTCCGCCCCATTGTTCAGGGAGAAAAGGTGATTATTGAGACAAATCATCAACCTTTGCAGTTTTTAGAGAGTAAAAGAATTAGGTCAGGTAACCTAGCACAGTCCAGAATCACTTCATGGACGCTGGCATTGCAGGGTTTTCCTGTAGAAGTGAGATATGGCCAGAATAAAAAGAGCCCAGTTGCTCAAGGTTTGGCAGATCTACATGACTGTGCAGCTGAACATGTATCAAACGAAGTAGAAGTGGAATCTAGTTTACAGGAATTTGGGCAATCACCACACAAAGCTTTTGATGAAAAGATATGCAAGGATTTGACGACTGTATATGTTGACGGTTGTGCTTTTCACATTGAAAATGACAGTAATAAGCAATTGGTGTCAGGAATAGGAAATGTCTGGTTGAAATGTGAAGACATCCCCAGTATAGGCATGAGAATTGGAGCTAGGAGCAGTCAAGTAGCAGAATTGGCAGCCATTTATAAAGCAATTACTACTGCAGTTGATAATACATTTAGTGAAATTGTCCTGCTGACGGATTCTGATTATGCACGGAATAGCTTTGTGGAATATTTACCTAGCTGGAAAGTGAGAGGCATGATTACATACAACAAGAAGCTCCTTAAACATGGAAAAATGATACAAGCCATAGACAAATTGGTGTCAGAGAATGATTTGACAATATACTGGAGAAAAATTTGTGGACATTTAAAAACTCCAGGAGAGGATAAGGAAGGAAATTATCAGGCAGATCATTTAGCCAAAATTGGGGCTGTGATGGGAGAATTGCTACCTATTGAACATTTACTTGGTGAAATACAAATTGATGCAGTAACACGCTCTAAAGCACCAAAAGAGGTGGATCAACCAGTAGTACAATGGAGTTACCATACACCAGATCAAGATGTGATTAAGGCACAGAAGGGTGATCCAATTTTTGGAATCTATTATAATTATTTGATAAACCCTGAACAAAACCCTTTAACAGAAAATGATTGTGTGGGAAAAGAAGAGTTGAGGGTGCTATTAAAGAATAAGAAACAAATTAGACTACAGGATGGGCTCATGTTTAGAGAGTCCATAACAGGACAGATACAGTGGGTGGTGCCCCTTTCATTCAGAGGGCTAATGCTACACCATGCACATGATGCAATAACTGCAGGTCACAGAGATTCACAAAAAACATTGGAGATACTGAAAGATTATGCTTACTGGCCACATATGTCCCAAGATGTGGAATTATAATACTAGAGGATGTCTAGTATGTGCCCAATTTAAACCTGATTCACCAATGCATAGAGCCCCATTATTGAAAAGAGGTTTAACTCTTCCATGGTCAGATTTGCAAATAGACTATGTAGGGCCTGTAAAGAGGTCAAGCAGGGAGAACCGGTATATTTTGAGTGTGGTCTGTTTGATGTCAAAATGGATAGAGTGTATTCCTGCACCAGATTGTAGTGCGCAAACAGCAGCTACATTACTGGTGAATCATATATTTTCAAGATTTGGGTTACCACAAAGAATAGAATCAGACAGAGGAAGTCATTTCACAAGCGCTCTAATGAGTAAGGTATGGCAAATACTGGGAGTGAAAAGAAAATGACACATTGCATATAGGCCCGCTTCTTCTGGGGAAGTTGAACACTGCAATAACCAACGTTGTGGATATATTAAAGAAGTTTGTAGCAGAGGCAGGTGCCAGCTGGGATTTACGTTTACCTTTGGTTTTGATGGCAATTAGATCAACTCCTGCCAAAGCAACAGGTATTAGCCCCCATGAAGTATTGACAGGTAGGAAAATAGTATTGCCGCAACACAATACAGAACACATGAGTAGCAATAGGGAATCCCCTGTGTTTAATTGCCACGCCATAATATTGCAAGCGAATATTATTCTATTGCTGTAATTGTTTTCCTTCTTATTGTTACAAATAATGTGGAGTGAATTTCGTTTTATTGCTGCATTTGTTTTCTCTTCTGTTTGTTAGATAAGGTGGCAGCAAGAAGGGTAAGGTGTTATTTTGAAATGCAACTGTTTATAATACAAATGTTAAGGACACGAACCGTGTAGAGTGTTTTTGCTTTTGTCTTTTCTTGGTGCATTTAGAATAATATTTCGGGAGAGGGGGAAGATTTTTTTTTAGGTAATATATGTGTCATGTTTCCCATGCAGATGGAATAATAGCACTAGCAATTAGAAATAGCTGTGTGCGTGTTTCCACTCAGTGTGTGGTCTCTGAGTGGAATTTAACACAATAGACATTGCTGGGCGTACATGAACCAGCAAAGAGGCCTATGGAAACATAGTTCACTAATGTATATAAATTAGTATAATACCACAGGTTATTGAGAATGCTATATCTGAAACTGTGGTGTTTCTGAATGTAAGTCTGAGGCCTCTATAGATCACAAGAACAGTCTAAGAAAAAGAAGCGTTTTGTGTATATTGGGGCCACAAATAAAACAGAAAAATTATTCTCACCAAAATACCACCAACAATAATGTTTACCACTAAATGATCCTATATAATGTAATAATGTAATAAGGAATTGTCACTGAAAGGAAGTAAGGCCAAACCCAATATAAATGCAAGGAGTAGTCATCACCAAATTACCATTTCTTTGGTGGTAAGAAAATACCGCCAGACCCCAAATCTACACAAAATATCCAACAGGATGCAATCTTCCCTCCCCAAACAAGCGAGAAAACCATTTCTGGAATTTTACACTTTTAAAATGACAGGTGAAAATGGCTTTGTAAAATAATGCAAAAGTTGCAAAATGCTTAAATGGAGAATAATTCTTAGGAAAGAAACACTAAACAGGTCCTAACAAACTGGAGCTACAATATAAACAACAGTACACACTTTAGATCAGTATGGGATTTGAGAAACACACTTGAATGGGAAAAAGATACATGTAAACTTTGGAAAACTGCAAATTCGCGGCAAAATTTCACTATGCAATATTTGAAAACAATGTATCAAATGCACTGTTCCACATTGCGGTTTTGGTTGTGGATGGAGCTAAGGGTCTTTGGTATCAGTGAGAGTTGAAATTTCCTTTCTATCTATAAAACTGAAGACGTTATGGAGGTTTTAGTGAGGCATTTTTGGAAAATAGGCGCGAAAAGAAAACAGAAATTTGGTTTTAAAAATGACAGATTGGTTTCATTACACTATATTAATGACTATGAAAAAGAGAATGCCACACATGTATCTTCACAGTTACGTGACCAGCGTAACCCTTCACGTGGTGGATACCCGATTACTTTCTGGGATCTACTTTATTTACTCAAATTCACTAATGACTTATGGCATGGTGAAACAAATGAGAAAAGTCAGCGCAAGAATGGTTTTGACAATACTAGGGTTCTGGATTTCAAGATGGGATGGATTGAGATGGGGTAAGACAATGCAAATATGCTATGGGTCACTGTTCTTGCTATTAATACTTACAGTCCCTTGTAATTAAAATGGACCATCAAAGTTCTGGTCATCGGATCGGGTCAGGTCTACCAGCAGCAAGGCACTTCCGGAGGGATCGGATCACCGGCGCGGTTCTGGTCAATTTCTGACTGCACCTCAGACTGGATTTGGATGGGCCCTTCTGGTCACTGGACATGGCAGATTGCAGGATGCAAGTTTCAGTGGGCAAGCCTTAATGGTAGCATACCAGACTGAATCAGATTTATTCTTTTAATTTTTTGGAGGGTTGAATTTGGGCCTAGCTAAAAAGAGTTCAGCAATGCTAAAATCTGGATTCTGCAAATAAATCTGGAGTCAGCTGCAAGGTGAAGAATTCTGGACAAGATGAAGAAGTCAGGAACAAGACGCTGCATGGAAATCTGAATGTGTTCTGGAAGCAGTGTGTCCTATGTGGAGTGAAGTTCCTATATTTATACTATCAAATGACCTCGCCAAGTTTATGGTGTGGGCAGAATTTCAAAACACACCCCCATGGCTGTGAGTGGCCACAGGCACTTGCCTTGTTTTGGTAGGCAGTCCGAACAGAGCTGTCATCTTTACGATGGGAATTAGGAACTCCCACATTGATTTTGACCAAAACTTTACTTTTGCACAAATGTACATTTCTAAAATTATGTTCCCTTATAAAATCGGACATATACATTTCATATTTGATTGGATATATGCACATGCAATCCCATCTCTGTGCGAGTTGTCTTTCTCAGGCTATAGAATTTTCTCAATTTTAATCATAACAGTTTGGATTAATAATTTCTAATTCGGTACATCTCTGGGCGCTTATCAGTGGATCATATATATACAATCTTAGACTTGTAACATTAATAGTTCTGTTACAATGAGAGTTGTTTCGGAACTTTGATTCCTTAAGTGATACAGGTTTCATCAATGTCTTCAAAGCAAAAACCTAAAATTAGGTTAACATCTACCCATTTTCAGACTTATCCTTCTTCCGGTTGCACAGTTAAAGAGTTTTACATTGAATCACAAATAAAGGTTTAAACATCAAAAAGTTCCAGAAGTTTTTTTCTCTCCTTTCAACAAACAACAGCTGTCAGATCCCTTTGATCAGGGTGGGGTGTACAGGGAAGCATCCTGCCCATCCACAGCAGAGGTCAATGCTCAGCCTGTCCTTTGTTCTTGGGTCAGCCAAAAGACGAACGTCTAATGAAGTCTCATTGTGCTCCTTGTTGTCAATATGCGGGAACCATTAAGGTTTCCTGTATCAAGGGAGTGTCAAACTAAGATGTCAAACTTTCCCAGGCTGGTCACTGCCCATTCAAAATTAAGCAGTTACTTAACTCCAATACTCGGTTGCTTTTAAAATTCACAATATAGTCTTTTCTTTAAACACATGTAAAAAATAAGCACGGTTTATAAGGGATTTGGACATTTAAAAGAATTAAGCCCTTCACAAACATTCTTTAAATAAGTGCATTTTGCAATTTCTTCAGGAAAAAGAAACACTTTTAAACTGGGTTTGGCAGCTTATTTTCTTATGCAGCTGTCAGTCAGTGATGCCTGGATTCCTCTGACTGCACTGGAAAATCTATGATTTCAGCACACTTTTCCTTTCAATAATTCACTGGGGAAAGGACTGAATTTAGTGCCAAAACAGCACTTTGAATGTTGCCATTGATTGGGAAGCTGTATTTAAAGGCATTCGGATTTTAGCCCACTTTTGTGGCCACATTCATGTGACGGGTAACAGCACCCTCTGGCATTCTCTTTTGTTTTGGCATCAACTTTGCCCGTGTGTGGCAGGGTGTGCCGCTCTTTTGTGGTTTATGAACCATGCATAGTTTTGCATATGTGGCGCACACAGGAAGTGCATCCATTTTTGGCAGTTTTCTTTCCCCATTTGCCAAGGTGTGTAATAGGGCACATTGGCATGGGTTGAAATATCCCACACATCCCCCCCACCTCGACTTCAGCATGATGTCCAGTCGTGGGGGATTCGGGCACGTGTTTTTTTTCCTCCAGTTCATGTGAAGAAATCCGGTTGCTTCTCCCGTCAACAATGAATGCGACACGCTCGCCTCACTGGTTCTGGTTGGAAGTGTGGAACAACACTCCAGGTTTCTTGTTTTTATTTTCCTCCCGGTCCCCAGGGAGGTCCTCCTTGGTGATTAGGTGGATTTAGTTCCACTACTAGAAAACAGAACATAGCACGGTTATGGAAATTTCCCCACTACTGTTCCCCGAGGGGTGCAGTGGGGCAGATGCATGCAATTAATAACAATTGATAATATTCCACTCCTACATTCAGTGATAGTCTTAAGACTTTCCTCGCACGTAATTAATGAACCTTTAATACATTTTTTAGATCTACGGATTTTCCCCCACTTTGTTTCCGGTAGGCTCTTTTATTTGCCGCAAAGTATGCCTGGGATGGCAACTCTTTACCTGGTTTATGTGGACCCACTTGTCTTTCCCTTCTGTCAAATTTCCCTTGGGGATGCAGATTCTGTAGGAGACTGGTGAGATTCTGTCCACAATTTCTAAAGGAATCCAGAAGCTTGGGAGAAATGTGCGCTCCTTGGCTTGGTTCCTTTGGAAGTGTACAAGTAGACCCTGTCTCCTACTTGATATTCCTTTTGAGTTGTCATAAGGTCATAGTGGGTCTTCATACTGTCTGCAGATCTTTCTAGATTCCGCTAAGCATACGCAAAAGCATGTTGAAGGTGTTCTCAGATGCTCAACATACTCATGAGTTGTGGAGGCATTTATCAAGGTCTGCTCTTGGGTTCTGTAGAGCAAATGCTGGGGTAGCACCATCCTTTGTCTAGTCATCAGCTCAAATGGAGACATTTTTGTTGCAGAAGAAAGGGTAGATCTGATGGCCATCAGGAGAAGGGGTAATCGAATATCCCAACTTGGCCCAGAATCTGCCACAAACTTTTTTTAATATGTTCACAAAAGTCTTATTGTACCTCCCAACTCAACCACTCGAGGACTGGCAGTATGCAATGTGTAATTTCCTTTTTACCCCAAGTATCTCCCGCATCTTTGTCATCACTTCGCTGGTGAAGTGACGACCTTGGTCTGACTCAATCCTTTGGGGTAGTCAAAAACGCGAGAAGTTGTGATTGATCATCAGGGCAGCTACTATTTCTGCCTTGCAATTTGGGGCCGAGAGACATTCCACCCACTTAGTAAACAAGCATGTAAGGTTAACATGTACTTGTTTCTCCCTAGAGGAGTGTCAGGCTGAGATCGTGGTGTCTGCGGAAGCTGCTGAACCCCCGACAATCCACCCAAAATGTGGCACTCTGAGCTGATAATATATTTAACCGCTCAGTATGCCTCACTTCCAGGGGAAAGGGACAAATAAACAAACACCAGGCTGGAAGCTATCAACTCGCTGGTTCTTCACTTGTAGTTAAAAACATAAACATGTAATAGACCTCATTACTCAATGGGTTACTATACTAACCTTAAAACTCTATATCCTTTACCAAAATAGTCAAAAAACCATACCTGGTACTTCTCTTCAGTATGCCCAGAGAAGTGATAAGCAGACAAGACTTCCTTACTTGTTGACCAGAATCTTAAAGATCATTCAGCCTTTTCAGCAGGTCCATGAATGTAATATTTAACTTTGTAGTTCGTCTTCTCAACCTCAAGATTCTTGAACAAAGTCTAAAGTTCTTTAAATAAGTTTAAGGAAGTTCTTTTAAGTTCTTGTATTTATTTTTATATTTTCTTTTTAGAGTGTCTTTTACTATGGAACGAATTTAAAGCTTGCGATGAAATCTTCACGTGGAAAAATCCAGCATACGCGCTGAAAATTCAAACCGCGGGATAAAACACACGCGCTTTAATCCAAGTCGCGGAAATACGCACAAGCGCTTAAAAAATCCAAACCGCGGGTAAAACGCATACGCGCTAAAAATCCAAACCGCGGAATAAAACACACGCGCTTTAATCCAAGTCGCGGAAATACGCACACGCGCTGAAAATCCAAACCGCGGGAAAAAACACACGCGCTTTACTCCAAGTCGCGGGAAATACGCACACGCGCTGAAAATCCAAATTGCGGGTAAAACGCATACGCGCTGAAGTCCAAGACGCAAGTTAAACACACTCGCGCTAAAGTCTAACCCATGAAAAAATACGCACACGCGCAAAAACCAAATTGCGGGAAAAAAGCACACGCGCTTTTATTTTATCACATGACACTTCAGAGAGCTCGCGCGGAAGCTCCACATAGATTTGTTCTTGCGCACGCGCAGATTCGAAACGCGTAATAAAATAAACACGCGAACTCACGTAGCAAAACCCTCGCGTATATGAACAGTACACGCGAGTCCAAAGTTCACGCTCACGCTTCACTCTCACGTGCAGAGTCACACGCGCAGGCTCAAGGTAACGGAAAAAAAATCACGCGCTAGTTTGAAATGATACGTAGGAAAGAAAACAAACGTAGGCGCTTCAGTTTTTAGATACAGGTTTGCGATTTCAATCCTTTTAAATTAATATAACCTTTTTACAAAGTTCATCAAAACATGGAAAGTCACTTATCTTGTGATTGAGTCTTGAAAACTTCTTTTCTCAGAAAATTGGAAATTTCTCACTCCTGTCCTGTGTCTCCATCAAACTCCATACACGACTCCTGTTATATTTTCAAAGATGCCGCTCGACTGCTTGAAACTTGACACCCTTGAACAAGTTAAGCAGAAGCAGCATTGCCCACGACCTCTCAGCTGGGCAAAGACGATGAAAGGCAGTTTAGAATGTTCACTGTCCTCCCTATAAACAATCTCCAGCCAATTAGAATTTAGACTGAGAACCTCCATCTTGGCTTGGGGCATTTTCCATAGACTGCAATGAAGGTTAAGGGCAAAATTGGCTGTTTAAAAATATAACCCATAATAACTTCCCAAAACCTTTCTATACTAAATATGTGTCTCCCCTGACCCAATGTAAATGAGTATATAATACTGTATGTAAAAGAATATGTCGCTCCAACCTGACAGTACCTGACAGTACCCCCCTCCTAACGCCCAGTCCCTGGGCCACTCTTCAATGGAAATTTTTTATGGAATCTTTCAACCAAACGAGGAGCATGCACATCACTTGCTTTCTCCCAAGTGCGCTCTTCAGGACCAAAACCCTCCCAATCAATGAGATACTGTAGCTTTCCTCTTACTCTTCTAGAGTCCAGAATTCTCTTAACCAGAAATTCTTCGGACGCATCTTCCTCAATCACCACTGCTGAAGGAGTAGGTGTCAATCTAGTTCCTTTAACCACAGGTTTTAATAAACTAACATGAAAAGTTGGATGAGTTTTCATATGTCTGGGTAATCGAAGACGAACAGCCACAGGAGTAATCACCTTTTCGACAACAAAAGGTCCTACGAAACAAGGACAAAACGTATTTCTCCCTTTAATTCTCAAAAACTTGGTTGATAACCACACCAAATCTCCCTCACTATATTGAGGACTAATATTTCTTTTAAGGTCAGCAAACCCTTTGTATTTTTGTTTACTCTCCACCAACACCCCTTTTGCCTTTTCCAAGTTTCTTTTCATGACTTCTAGTCTCCTTTCTACTTCTGGGTTTCCTGAATCATTATTGATCTCAATACTAAGAAAACGAGGATGAAAACCTCGTCCCAAATAAAACGGAGACATAGAGGTGGCATCCTTACTACAGTTGTTATATGCGAATTCTGCAACCCACAACAAATCTACCCACTCTTCACCTGTCTGCAGATAATACCTCAAATATTTTTCCAACTCCTGATTTATCCTTTCTACCTGCCCATTGGTTTCGGATGGTAACCTGATGATAGACATACCTCAACTCCCAATCTCTTACAAAAAGCTCTCCAAAACTTAGAAATAAATTGAGACCCTCTATCTGAGATGACCTGACTGGGAATTCCATGTAATCTTACCACTTCTTGCAAGAAACTGTGAGCTAAACTATCAGCGGTAACCTCTCCCTTCATTGGAATGAAATGTGCTTCTTTCGTGAGTAAATCAACTACAACCAATACCGAAGTACACCCGTTATCTTGTGGAAGATCCATGATGAAATCTAAAGACACTGAGTACCAAGGCCGCGGTGGAACTGGTAACGGCTCTAATAACCCAGAAGGCTTTCCGATGAGATTCTTAGATCTAGCACAAACTTCACAGGTCTTAACAAAATTAAGGGTATCTTGTCGAATTTTTTCCCACCAAAAATTTCTTCTGACCAACTCAAGAGTCTTCCGATACCCTGGATGTCCTGCCAAAACTGATTCACTCCTTCAACATTTTTTCTCTAAGTTCAATTGATGGTAAATAGAGTCTGTCATCTAGATAAGGTAAACCATCTTTAATTTTGCGAGCTGGATCCAAACAAACCCAATCTTCAAGTTGTGTCTCAGAAATGGATTCCCGTACTTTCTTGAAGATCTCGTTCTCCTTTTCAATCCCAGCAAGAACAAAACGTTCTGGAGCGATCAATGGAAGTGGCTCACAGACCGACTTAACCTCACTTTCTGGAAACTGCCGTGACAGAGCATCTGCTTTTTTATTTTGATTACCTGGCTTAAAAGTAACTATAAAGTCATAATCCGCAAAAAATAAGGACCACCTAAGTTGTCGAGGTGTCAGAGTTTTTGCTGTCTTCAAAAAAAGTAAATTTCGGTGGTCAGTTAATACTGTCACAGTGTGACGTGCTCCTTTTAAAAAATGTCGCCATTCTTCAAATGCTGCTTTTATAGCAAGAAGCTCTCGGTCTGAAATGGTGTAATTTTCTACCGCAGGTGAAAATCTCTTAGAAAAGTAGGCCACTGGATGCAATTGTCCTGTAACATTATGCCTCTGAGACAACACTGCTCCCATTGCCACATTGGAAGCATCAGCCTCTACAAAAAATGGTTTGGAAGTATCAGGATGAATCAAGATAGGAGAGGTAATGAATTTCTCCTTCAAAATTTGAAAAGCCTCATCAGCCTTAGCTTCCCAAACAAATGGAACTCCTTTTTTTAAAAGTCGGGTAATTGGAGCTACTAAACTGGAGAAGCCTTCAATGAATCTTCGGTAAAAATTGGCAAATCCTAAAAATCTCTGGATCTCCTTCACCTTAGTTGGAGTAGGCCAATCATGAACCGCTTCCACCTTTTTTGGATTCATTTCCAGGCCACAAGGAGTGATCACAAATCCTAAAAATTCTACCGAATCCGTATGGAACTGACTCTTCTCCAATTTAGCGTAAAGATTATTCTCTCTCAATTTTCTTAAGACCTGTCGAACATGAATTTTGTGTTTCTCCAAATTCTGGGAAAAAATCAAAATGTCGTCAATATAAACGATAACAAAAACATCAAGAAATTCCGAAGAACCTCATTGATAAAAAATTGAAAAGCCGCTGGGGCATTGCAAAGACCGAAAGGCATCACTTGGTACTCGTACAGGCCAAATCTGGTCTTAAATGCCGTCTTCCACTCATCCCCCTCTTGGACCCTTACAAGATGATAAGCTCCACGTAAATCCAACTTAGAAAATATGGTAGCACCTTGGATTTGATTTAACATTTCTGAAATGAGAGGGAGAGGATACCGATTTTTCACTGTCATTCTATTTACCGCCCTGTAATCTATACAAGTTCTGAGAGAACCATCAGCCTTAGGCACAAAGTACAATGGTGAGGCTGCCGGCGATTGAGAGTGCCGAATAAATCCCTTAGCCAAATTTTCCTTTAAATATTCTTTCAAATAATCATTCTCTTTTTCTGTCAAGGCATAAACCCTACTGCTAGGTAAAATAGCTCCAGGCTCCAACTCTATCTTGCAGTCAAAAGGTCTATGAGGAGGCAACTCTCCAGCTTCCTTTTCATCAAATACATCCCAAAAATCCTGATAACAAGTAGGAAGTTCACCCACAACTGCTCCAATGTCAAAACCTATTGCCCCTCTTTCTGCAAGCGAAAATGAAACGGAATTCACAACTTTTCCTTTCTCTTCAAAAGATTTTCCTGAAAAACAATGTTCCAGACAATAGGTTGATTCTAAGGATACAATTCTTGCACTCCAAACAATTCTTCGATTATGAAGAGTAAGCCAGGGCATACCCAAAATAATTTTCAAGATTGGCCCATCAATTAACTCAAAAGAGATATTTTTTTTATGACCTCCAGTCATCTCCATCTCAAGTAACTCTGTATTATGAGTGATTGGACCTGAAGAAAGAGATGTCCCATCAACTCCCCTGACCTGCTCCACTTCTTTCTTTGCAACTAAAGGAACACCTAGAGTTTTTGCCAATCCCCTATCCATGAAATTACCCGTAGCTACCGAATCAATAATTATTTGCCCAGAACCTAAAATTACTTTTTCAAACATCAAGGATACGTTCACAGTTATGTGAGGAACCGCTGTCTGTATTGTGTTAGCCACTTGTTGTACTCTGCCTGAAGATTTGGAGATCTTCTTGGGGGTAAAAAGACAGTTTTCAAGAAAATGGCCACTCCTACCACAGTATAAACACAAATTATTCTCCCTTCTTCTTGCCTTCTCTTCCTTGGACAACGGACCTCTCACCCGACTCTGCTGGTCAATTATCTTTGACTTCACTTCTCTGTTCACGACCTCAACTTTAGGCCTCTCCATTCTACCTGGAAACCTAACCTCTCCCTGAGAACGTCTACGCTCTAAACGTCTTTCTGTTAAACGAAAATCCAACTGAACTACCAAATCAATTAAGGCATCTAAAGTATTTGGTCGCTCCAAAACTCCAGCCAGAGCATCTTTTAACTCATCCTTTAAGCCCCTATAAAATAAGGAAGCCCTCTTCTCCTCTGGCCATCTACTTTCTAAAATTAAAGTTCTAAATTGAGTGATATAAGAAATCAACTACATTTCCTCCATGGCGCAGTTCCAGTAATTCTCCATCAACCTCTAAAGATAACTGTCTCTTATCAAACATTTTCTTAAATTCGGTCTGGAAAAGGGAATAATTATTCAAAGCCAAACTCTTTTGACTCACCAAAAGACTTCCCCACGCAGAAGCTTCTCCAGATAAATATGATAAGGTGAAAGTTACCTTTGAAGCATCTGTGGAAAACAACTCTGGACGACTTAAAAAATGCAATTCACACTGAGTCTGAAAAATTTGAAACTTTCTTGAATCTCCTAAAAAACGTTCGGGAGCGGCCAAAGGAACAGGCATAACTAAAGTTCCTAAACCTCCCACTGCCCCTCTGGGAAGTCTAGGTTCTTGTTCTTCTCCTACTCTCACCAACTCAGGTGGGTTTCCTGCACCTTCCGAAACTTCAACTTCTCTTTCTTGTATTTGAGTTACCTTTAAATTTAACTCATCCATTCTTTGACAAAGATTTGAATATTCCTGATGTGCCACCCGTAACTCTTCTCTCATTTCCCTAACCATTACTCCCAATGCCTCCATGGCTGTCTCATCGGGGTTCATAACAGCTTGGGCAGACACTTTTTTTTATTGGCCTTTCATTCTGTCAGGCTGAGATCCTGGTGTCTGCGGAAGCTGCTGAACCCCCGACAATCCACCCAAAATGTGGCACTTTGAGCTGATAATATATATAACCGCTCAGTATGCCTCACTTCCAGGGGAAAGGGGGAAGGGACAAATAAACAAACACCAGGCTGGAAGCTATCAACTCATTGGTTCTTCACCTGTAGTTAAAAACATAAACATGTAATACACCTCATTACTCAATGGGTTACTATACTAACCTTAAAACTCTATATCCTTTACCAGAATAGTCAAAAAACCATACCTGGTACTTCTCTTCAGTATGCCCAGAGAAATGATAAGGAGACAAGACTTCCTTACTTGTTGACCAGAATCTTAAAGATCATTCAGCCTTCTCAGCAGGTCCATGAATGTAATATTTAACTTTGTAGTTTGTCTTCTCAACCTCACGATTCTTGAACAAAGTCTAAAGTTCTTTAAATAAGTTTAAGGAAGTTCTTTTAAGTTCTTGTATTTCTTTTTATATTTTCTTTTTAGAGTGTCTTTTACTCTGGAACGAATTTAAAACTTGCGATGAAATCTTCACGTGGAAAAATCCAGCATACGCGCTGAAAACCCAAACCGCGGGATAAAACACACACGCTTTAATCCAAGTCACGGAAATACGCACACGCGCTGAAAATCCAAACCGCGGGTAAAACGCATATGCGCTAAAAATCCAAACCGCGGGATAAAACACACGCGCTTTAATCCAAGTCGCGGAAATACGCTTATGCGCTGAAAATCCAAACCGCGGGAAAAAACACATGCGCTTTACTCCAAGTCGCGGGAAATACACACACGCGCTGCAAATCCAAATCGCGGGTAAAACGCATACGCGCTGAAGTCCAAGACGCGAGTTAAACACACTCGCGCTAAAGTCCAACCCACGAAAAAATACGCACACTTGCAAAAACCAAATCGCGGGAAAAAAGCACACGCGCTTTTATTTTATCACGTGACACTTCAGAGAGCTCGCGCGGAAGCTCCACATAGATTTGTTCTTGCGCACGCACAGATTCGAAACGCGTAATAAAATACAAACACGAACTCACGTCGCAAAACCCTCGCCTATCTGAACAGTACACGCGAGTCCAAAGTTCATGCTCGCGCTTCTCTCTCACGCACAGAGTCACACGCGCAGGCTCAAGGTAACGGAAAAAAAATCACGCGCTAGTTTGAAATGATACGTAGGAAAGAAAACAAATGTACGCGCTTCAGTTTTTAGATACAGGTTTGCGATTTCAATCCTTTTAAATTAATATAACCTTTGTACAAAGTTCATCAAAACATGGAAAGTCACTTATCTTGTGATTGAGTCTTGAAAACTTCTTTTCTCAGAAAATTGGAAATTTCTCACTCCAGTCCTGTGTCTCCATCAAACTCCATACACAACTCCTGTTATATTTTCAAAGATGCCGCTCGACTGCTTGAAACTTGACACCCTTGAACAAGTTAAGCAGGAGCAGCATAGCCCACGACCTCTCAGCTGGGCAAAGACGATGAAAGGCAGTTTAGAATGTTCACTGTCCTCTGTATAAACAATCTCCAGCCAATTAGAATTTAGACTGAGAACCTCCATCTTGGCTTGGGGCATTTTCCATAGACTGCAATGAAGGTTAAGGGCAAAATTGGCTGTTTAAAAATATAACCCATAATAACTTCCCAAAACCTTTCTATACTAAATATGTGTCTCCCCTGACCCAATGTAAATGAGTATATGATACTTTATGTAAAGGAATATGTCGCTCCAACCTGACAGTACCTGACAAGGAGTGAATCACGGGCACGATGAAATCGACTTGCAAATCTGACCAAGGCAGTGTCATCCCCTCTTTTGGAGGGGAGCACAGTGTGTGAGTGATGTTGGCTGAAATTGTGCACACACAAAACACCCCTTCAAGTATTGGTCAAGGTCCTGCCCCATGGGTGGCCAGTATTCAACCTCTCGCAAGATTTCTAATGTCGTATGAAACCCCCGATGATCGGCTGTGGCCGCATCATGGGTGTGACTTCCCAATCAGTTTTCGGAATGAGGTAGGGACCACCCACTGGTCACAGCCAGATATGAATCTCCTCACCAACAAGCCGTCTTAGATTGGGAACATTTTTGGACATTTCATCAACACTCTGAGGTCCTCTTTCCCAATGCAATCGGTATCCGTCAGGGGAAAGTTCTCAGGGTCCTCAATGTGTTGATAAAACTTACAACTTATTGGTTCCCCTTTGTGAGCCGTAATCAAATCAGCATCTGGAGCCTCCTTACTCCACTGGGCAGTTGAGAGTTCATTGTGAGCATTTGTCTGGGACCTAGTGATAGCAGTGACCTGGATTTCCCCCAGCAGGGACTTGATCTCAAGTAGATCCCCTTGGATGGCTCTGGTTTGGCCAGCTGATCAACTAGGTAATTTCCAGTTTTGTCTGGTCCCTCTACTTTAGAATGACAATTGATCTTTTTCCAGTAGATGGTCATCCCATTTGAGGTGACGAGATCATCAATATTCTGTATTAATTTTCCATGTTTTAGTGGTTTATTGTTAGCACATAGCATGCCTCTGGTTTTCCAATTACCCAGTTGTTCCACAAATCCGTTCCGGACATGATCTGAATCAGTGATTATGAACAGTTTGTGGAGTTGGTGTTGGACAGCAGTGAGGATGGCTTGAAGCACAGCTATCAGCTCTGCCACTTGACTACTACGGAGACCGATTTTGTACCCAGCGGAGGGGTCTGGGGCATCATTCACCCAGGCATTCCCCACGCCGGCCACAAGCTCCTTTTCCCCGTTGTTGTCAACATGGTAGGAGAACCCATCCACATAGAGAGTGGGCATTCCCTCACACTTGTCTTCTTCATAGACTTTGTGTGGGGAATTTAGGTATGGTTCCATGTTGTCCTTGATTTTAAGAATTTCGTCCTCAAGACAGTTTTGTCTGGCACAATCATGCAAGTCAGCCAGACCTTGCGCAAAGGGACTCTTCTTGTTTTGGCCATATCTGACCTCCACAGGAAAGCCTTGCATTGACAGAATCCAGGAAGTAATTCGGGAATTACTCACATTTCCGGCCTGGATTCTGTCACTTTGAAGATATTGCAGAGGCTTGTGTGGAGTCTCCACTATGAAGTGTTCCCCCTGGATGAACGGCCAGTAAATCTTCAATGCCCACACCATTGCCAGGAGTGCCTTCTCACAATTGTTGAATTTTTCCTCCACAGAGGATAAAGTCTTCCTCGCATAGGAGATGACTTTATTGACCTTGTCATGCTTTTGGTATAATACTGCAGTCAAGCATGTATTTGAGAACCCTGTCTCAAACAAGAATGCCTTGTTTTTGACAGGGTAAGCTAGGCAAGGCGCTTGTGAGAGGCTTCTTTTGAGTTGTCTTACTGCCTCAGCTTGTTCTGGACCCCACTCCCACTTGACCCCCCCATCAACAGATGGATCAGGGGTCTTGTGATCTCTGCGTAATCCTCAATGAACTTTCTGCTGTAATTAGTCAGTCCAAGGAGGCTCCTTAGCTCACACAGAGTTGTGGGGTCTTTTAGTTTCAGGAGTGTTTCTACTTACTTTTCCTGGGGACAGAGACCCTCAGGAGTTATCTCATGCCCCAAGAAATTGACACGGTTCCTGCACCACTATGCCTTTTGGAAAGATAGTTTTGCTCCTGCCGCCCTCAACTGTGTCAGAAAATAACAGATCTCTGCTATGTGTTCCTCCACAGTTGAGCTTTTGATTAGAACATCATCTACATAGGCTAGGTTACCCCTTTCACCCAAGTCGGCATGGCCTTATGCAAGAAGATATTAAATTCATTGCCAGAGTTGATGTATCCGAAGGGAGTCCAGGTCCAAGTGTACTGCTGCCCCCCGAAGGTAAAGGCCAGCTTGTATTGGTCCTCCCTACTGACAGGTATGGTCCAGTACCCATTGGTCAGGTCAATGGCAGTGTATACCTTTGACCCCTGGATCTGGGCCAACCCTTGGTCAATGTAGGGTAGAGGCCATCGGGAAGTGTGGACCCATTTGTTTATCTCCCTTAGGTCAGATTCTCCAGTGGCCGTTTGGTTTCAAAATCCCCAGCACCGGATTATTGAAGGTGCTGTGGACTGGAATAATTATCCCACAGGACTCAAGGTTTTTAATTATTTCTGTGAGGGACTCCATGGATGTGAGAGGCAAGGAGATATTGCTTCACAAACACTGGAGTCATGCCAGTGTCTGTGGGAATTGTTGTTGTATGGATTTTGGTGCGACCACAGTCATACGAGTCCACCACAAAGAGATCTTGAAAATCTAAGAAAACTTGTTTCAATTTTTGCTTTTGCTCCAGAGTCTCACAGGCATCAGCTAGGTTGACTCTCTCTTCAACCATCTGCTTGAAGCCCGGAAAGACTTCTGGTTTGGCTATCTCAGCGGCCTCCTATGGCTGGGTGGAGAAGTCGCTGGTTAAAATACTGACTTGGACTGATGGCTTCAGGTGGGTAAGGCAGTCCTAGTGGACTTCAAAGATCACCTCATCCCTCCTCAAGTCACAGGTCACCTGTTCCTTACTATAAGGGCAGGAGGAGTACACCAGGAAATTCCCCCCATGCCGGGTGAAGATCCTGTCTGGTTTTGTGTCATTGTCACTATCACTATCATGGCAGTCATTGGGGATTGGCCCTATCAGTTCATTACCTAAATCTATGGAAAAATGTCAGTCATCAACCGCCATTCCAATAATGGTGCCTGCGCCCAGAATGATACTCCTAAGGTCACCGTTATCCACCACTATTAGAATGGTGTTGTGTCCTGTATTGATTAGTGGTGTTGGGTTTAACCCCAAACCTTGCTGTTGGAGATGGGCATTGAGGTGGACATATGCGTCAGGATTTTGCAGTTTCTGTCCTCTTTTAATTTTTACTTCAAGTGGGAATTGTTGGGTCCATTCTGGGATAGTGACTTCCTCTCCAATCTGAACTTTAACGGCATATGCCAGCAGTTGAGCTGACCTAAATGCTTTCTCTGGATTATCAAAGTCCATGGGATTTCTCGCTAATAGGGACCAGGTTTTGAGGTTTATCAGGTCCACACAAATGGCAAAGCGATTGAGAATGTCACTGCCTAAATAAAATGCAGCAGGGACATCTCGCACGACCCAACAATTATGGACTATGCTCTTGTTGCCTATGCAAATTTTGAGCATACACCTGCTAGACAGGAGATATTTGGAATTGGGTATTTCCAGGTCCATTTCCCATTTGTCTATCAATTTAAATGTGGGAATGGCTGGATCCTTTGGTAGTTTTCGGAACATAGCTTCTCTGATGAAGCTCTTACCGTTGTTCACGCATACTCAGGCAAGAACAGAGTCCTTCCCCTCATTTAACTGAATAGGGATAAACAACTGTTCGCCAATCTTCTGAATGTCATCCAAGCTTTGGGGTGGTTTCTCATAATTTTGGACTATAGAAGTGGGTTTTCTGATTGTGAATTGGTATAGAATTTCAAAGTATTTCCTTCCAGTGTGGAATGCCACTTGAGACTGGAAGGAAGGTTGATTTTCCGAAATAGAGAGGACTTCCCATCACCAGTTTGTTGTCCTACTACAATTACTGTCACATCAGGGATTTTGTTGTTTTGAAAGTGGAATTCAATGTGATCCTGTTTTTGTTCAACCATGTGGCATGTGCCATTTAAAATAACATGGTTGACGCTATGTTTGAATTTTAATGGTCGGTTAGTCTGGGTCCAGAGGACCTTGTTTACACAATCTATTAGGGGAGACAATCTGCGCAGGATGTAATTCCCCAGAAAATATGGTTTGCCTTCTGGAGTCACAACTATGACCGGGTGTTTCACCTTGCATTGCCCAATTTTAATTTCTTAATCCGCAGTCCCCTCGACAAGAATTTCATTCCCATCGAAGTTCTGAAGTTGTCCAGGAAGAGGGGTGAGAGGGATTTCATATCTCTCCCCCTTCCTAAATTCAGATGATTCAAGGCTCTTTTTTTGACAGTAGGGTGGCTTGCTATCCAGTGTCCACCAGTGCCAAAAATGTACATTGCCCTTGTATTTGGACCGGGGCATAACAGCTTCCCTCATTCTCCTCAAGGGGGCAGAGATAATGTGCATTTTGGGCCAATTGGTGAGTTAATTTCTTGACTTTGATTCTGACACAGAGGTAGTTTGGACAGGATTCGGTGTGGGATCTTGGGGATCTGTAAGAAAAATGTGGCAGTTGGATATTGGGGGAGGTTTGGGCTCCCGTGGTTCTGATTCTGGGCCGCCCACCCCCCACTTTTGGAGGCAGTCACCAGAATTGGTTTGGGCAAGGTGATTTTCTGGCTTGTCATTCTGGGGTTTAATGATGGCCGGTCCTAACTCAGTCCCCACATTTACCCAGTCTTGGTTAGGATCTCTCGGGACCTATTTGTCTTTGGGAGGAGTTCCCCCATCCTTGAAGGAGAAGATCCTTTTCCCAGAGTCCTCTGAGGACCCTTCTCCTTCAAATTGGAAGACTCTAACCTCCTCCACAAAATAGTTCTTTTTAGGCCCTTAATTTCTCCTACCCGCCCTCTGTTCCTTAGGTTGCAGACCTTCGGGGGCAGGAGATTTTGGTTCCGGTTCCTGGGTTTCCAAGGGATTTTCACAAGTGGGGAAGGAATCTACCTCTAAGGCTTTACACCCCCTTTCCCCCTGTGCCTCCTCCCTAGGAACCGGTGGGTTATCAGGGTTCTCTCCCCGTCATTGCTCTGGAGTACCAGACCCTTGATTGGTGGAGTTGTGAGCCGGCATGCTCATCTGAGGGTTCTGCTGAGCCCTCAACATGTGACCCAGATCCTGTGACAAGTTCTGGACCTGGCGCTCCAGTTGGGACACCCGCTCTGGCTGGTACGGGGTTCTCTGGTCCATCCTAGGTGGATCACAGGAAGGGTAAATGTCCCTTCTCCCATAATATCCTTGGTTGGGATAGTTTTGGTAACCCTCCACCCTTGGCCTCCCCTCTCCCAGATTGGGCTGTCTGGGCTCAGGAAAGTGGGAAAAGAAAGGAGGGTTGTTTTGTGGGTTGAAGTTTGGCAGGTACCGGGGAAAGAAGCTCAACTTGGCATTTGGGGGTTTACTGCCCTCCTGGGGAAAATTAGGAGGGAAGTTTCCTGGGTTGGTTGCTACCTGGTTAGATCCCCCCCTTTGGCTGGGGAAGTCCACACATACCCCAGGATGGGTCTGTTGCCCTTGTAACGGGGACTGATATAATCAGGGGAATTAGGGGTTCCATTTGTGGGATTACCTCCCTGGCTACCTGTTTGGGATTGGCCCGAGATCCTTTTTGGTTCTTTGGTTAGAAGGTGGATTATGTAGAGGAATATTTTTAGGACCCCCCGATCTCCAGATCTAAAATGGGGGCAACCTTCACCTCCACCACCTTAGCAGCAGCAGGGGTGTTGGCTGGTTTTGAGTTTTTAGTTGTATTTTTATTCTCTACCGGTTTCTGCACTTCATAAATACGAGTCGCCTGTTCAATGACCCAGTCTAGTGATCTCTTCTCATGAAAGTCCCTCACCAGCTGGGTCATAATGTAATTAGGGAGTGCATGAAAAAAGGTATTAATGAACTCCCTACTGCCTGTGCGCACCCCATGTTTTAGTTCTTGCACAAATTCTTGTGGGACCTGGTCTTCCCCACACTGCAGATTGTAGGACGCCTTGCGGGCCTCTTGGGGGTTCCTATGTAAGGAAAACTGTTTTCAGAAGGCCGCCCTGTAGGTGGACCATCTTGAGTGATTTTGATCCTCCAGTCCCGCAAAGAAGCTGGAGTATCAGGGCAAAATGTCCACTTGACATATTGGATACAATTCTGGCTATCTTTCAGGTGGAAAGTATCCATCATTTGCTCGTATAACTCAAGGTGCTCCCAAACTGAATACTTGGCATTTTTGTGATGGGGAGTTATGACGCTCCTAATGGCCTTGATCTGTTTCAGGGGATCTTTTAGTAGAGCCCTCTTAATTTTGTTGACCTTTTTAGCCTTAGTCACCCATGTCCACTCATCCTCTGACTCAGAAGCACTGCTACCGGAGGTGGCTATCTGATCCTCTAGGCTCTCCCTGATTCTGTGAGCTTGAGAATGGCTGGCAGAATGTGGAGGCCTAGTTTCATGATGCATGTGGTGCTCAGAAGAGTCTTCTGACTCTCCCTTGCTCCCAGGATTGACTGAGTAACCCCCCCCCCTGACTGGCCTAGCTGGGAAGAGGTCTTTAAGATGCTCTTTATGGGCCTAGTTTCATGGAGTTCCCCATCGAATCTGACCAACTGATCCTTTGGTAGGTGGTATTTTTGGGGATCCAATTCCCTGTTTCTCCCCTCACTGCAGTCTTCCTGATCAGAGAGGCTAGCCCTAACATTTGGGAATCTGTAGAGAGACACCCGCCCATCTATTTCTGGGAGGAGCTGATCTGTCAGTCCCATGTTGCCAATTCTACTGAAGTCTACCATCCCTGTGGTCCTGGGTTCATATGAGCCAGTGAACATGAAGGTGGCAGAGTCCATGGTACTGGGGGGGTTAGAGTCCCTGATAACAGGGGTCCTGATGTTATGCTCAGGGGTTTCTCCGTCCCTTCCGACCTCTTCTCTTTCAGCCCCTATTCCCTGGTGACATGCCAACATCTGATTATTTTGCTCCTCTATTAAGGCCTTACTGGTCTCAATGATTTGCTCTTGCATGGCTATCTGTTTATGGAGCCTATCATTCTTTTCACAAAGAGCCTCATTGCCTCTCTGTGCTTCCTTCCTGGATTGGAAATACTGGGCCAATTTCTGCTGCAAGAGGCTCACCTCCTGAGTTTTGTCATAATTGGTTTGGGTGTTCTTTTCCAGAGCATCCTCCAGCCACCTGGTGTGCTCTAGTAGCTGCTCATATTCGGTTTTAACTTCACTAAGCTCCTGGAGGATCAGCTTTCTTTCCTCTAACTTAGTTTTTAATTGCCTGACTTCCTGGCCTAAGGTGTCCCTCTCCTGACCTAGAGTGCCCCTTTGTGCAGCCAGGTCATCCCTCTGTTTTTAAAATGCACTAGATTTCTGGCGCTCCTCTTGGGAGTGGGTGTCTTTAATAATTAACCTATTGTTTTCCCCTTTTAAATGGTCTATCTGGTCTTGTAGGACGACCAGTTGTTCTGCGCAGACTCTATTAAAAGTTAATTGTTGTGCAAGCTTTTGTTGACTATGTTGTAAAGAGCCAACCCTTTCCTGGCACTCCTTTTGCAATATCTGTACTTGGGTATCTTGCTCTGCCTTCTCTTGCTGTAAGGGAGCCAGATCTTCCTTTAGTTTTGTCAAGTACTGCCTAGCTTCTGTCTCTGATTCTTGGCTCTTCTGGAGCCTTTGCTCTGCAGAGTCTAGATTAGTTTGGATTGTCTGTAGTGTTTCCCCTTTCTTCTTTGCCAGAACTATGTTTTCTGCATGCTTTTTCTGTATTATTCCTATGTGGAGGTACAGGTGGGCTGCTATTTGACAATTTTACACTGCTCCTCTTTTATTTTTGGGGCCATGTACAGTTCACTAAGCGCTTGGTGTAATGGGCCCTTGTACTGCCATGTATCAAGGTCTATGGCAGTGACCTGTTCTTTTATTTCCTGCAGCCATACCTGTTCTTCTGTTCGGGCCACTCACCCCTGACAAACAGTTTGTGGTTTCTGGCTATATCCGCTTTTCAGTAGTAAACTAATATCAGTAAAACTAACCTAACAGGCCAATATAGAGGAGTCGCCGCCCAAACCAGCTTCCAAAGCCAAATTCACTCAAAATCAGGCTAGTTTGTAAAGGTACATATTTATTTATTTAATATTCAAATAACACATACATTTTAATATATATATTACTGCACTTTATATCATACCAATGATAATTGCAATCAAAACGTATGCACTACACACTTTATCTCACATGAGCAACCTAAGATGAGAATATCTCTGTGTATTATGTTTTGAAATTTGGCTGCTAGCACTATGCACTTTGAAGTGTGAACATAGGAATATCCGGATGTAGATTAGCACTACGCATCTTACATCATGGATATCGGAATTGCAAGTTGGTTGCTAACAAATTGCACTTTAAGCATTAAAAGCATTTTAAAGTACAAACATAGGAACATCATATTGAGATAAGCACTGTCCACTTTATATAATGACCATAAAAATATGAAGTTGCACTATGCACTTCATTAATGAAGTTGAAGGTACACTAATGGAAGACGGAGATGTGTAATGACACACAATTCCACGGCTTCATATATAAGAGTGGACGCAATATCAAAAGAGACACATCACTGCCAATGTATGTCTGAATAATACACACAATACATCATTTTTCCATCTAATTGTGTATGCACCAGTCACCTTCGTTATTGGTTTAAGATAACAATCAGTGGCAATCGGTATATCCTTAATTTCATAACAAGGGTTTTTCTACTCAAAGATGGCCGACATCAAGTGAAATAGATGGAACACAGAGAAACTAGTCCTTCTTTTATGCTTAGGCTTGCTCACTTGGAGATGGCCGACAGCAAACCACACATAGGAATTAGTCTCCTTTCTATGCCAAACACCACGCCACATGAGGTATTTTAAATGTATGGTAATATGGATCACCTGTTGTGATCAAGCGGTGAGGGAACCGCGAAACGCGTAAACTCTACTATGCAAGGGCCGCACTTTTTGGGAGAGCCACGATGTTAGTGGATTTTATGAGCCATGTGTTGCGTGCATATATTTAATAAAGGACTTTTTTTACATTGGTTTCCAGAAGCAACGTTCATTGAATGGGGGAGTGCTTTTCAAGAGACTGCGGAAGAAACAGTCATACGGACAATATATATATATATAGCAGCAATCACCAGGTGGTGACAATACAATTCAAAATAAATTAAAGCAATTGAATTCACTTATGATAATGCAGAAGGTAAAACACAGGAAAAAGAACAGTTTTGGTTTGTGAACAGATAGCATTTAGGTTAATATTTCCCCCTGCAAAATGTCAGTAATCAGCAGGTATTCAAGAATGAAAGACAATGTCTAGAATTTGGATGCAATCTTCCCATCCCAGACAAGAGAGAACACCGTTTCTGGAATTTGACACTTTTAAAATGGCAGGTGAAAATGGCTTTGTAAAATAATGCAAAAGTTGCAAAATGCTTAAATGGAGAATTTTTTTTAGGAAAGCAACACTAAACAGGTCCTAACAAACAGGAGCTACAATATAAACAACAGTACACACTTTAGATCAGTATGGGATTTGAGAAACACTTTGAATGGGAAAAAGACACGTGTAAACTTTGGAAAACTGCAAATTCGCGGTGAAATTTCACTATGCAATATTTGAAAGAAACAGGTCAAATACACTGTTCCGCAATGCGGTTTTTGGCTGTGGATGTAGCTAAGGGTCTTAGGTATCACTGAGAGTTGAAATTTCATTTCTATCTATAAAATTGAAGTTATGGAAGTTTTAGTGAGAGGCGTTTTTGCAAAATAAGCGCAAAATGAAAACAGAAATTCGGTTTTAAAAATGACAGATTGGTTTCATTACACTATATTAATGACTATGAAAAAGAGAATGCCACACATGAATCTTCCCAGTTACGTGGCCAGCGTAACCCTTCACGTGGTGGATACTCGATTCCTTTCTGGGATCTACTTTAGTTACTCAAAATCACTGTTGACTTATAGTATGGTAAAACAAATGAGGAAACGCAAGAATGGTTTTGACAATACTAGGATTCTGAATTTAAAGATGGGATGGGTTGAGATGGGGGTTAGTCAATGCAAATATACCATGGGTCACTGTTCTTCCTATTAATACTTACAGGGCCTCATTACGACTCAGGCGGTAAGGGGTTAACGGCAGCGTTAACAGCGCCGCCCCTTACCGCCTGATTACAAGGTCCCCTAGCGCCATGGTGCTTTTAACACCTGCTTTTAGCAGGTGTTAAAATCCATGGCGCTAAGGGACCATGGAGTTAATTACGCCACCGTAATTTACGGTGGCGTAATTAACGCCTTCCCCACTCCCATTATGCCCTATGGGGCAAAAATGGGAATGGGGAAGGGTAAATGGGGATTGGGGACTTACCGCCCCGCCTAGGTCGGAATGGGGCGGTAAGTCCGCCAACCACCATGGCGTAAACGTAGTTTACGCCATGGTGGTAAAGTCACGGCCCAGGCGGTAACTTACCGCCTGGGTCGTAATGAGGCCCACAGTCCCTTGTAATTAAAATGGACCATCAAAGTTCTGGTCATCGGATCGGGTCAGGTCTAGCGGCAGCAAGGCACTTCTTGAGGGATTGGATCAACAGCGCGGTTCTGGTCACTTTTGGACTGCACCTCAGACTGTATTTGGATGGGCCCTTCTGGTCATTGGACACAGCAGATTGCAGGATGCAAGTTTCAGTCGGCAAGCCTTAATGGTAGCAAGCCAGACTGAATCAGAATTATTCTTTTAAGTTTTGGGATGGTTGAATTTGGGCCTAGCTAAAATGAATTCAGCAATGCTAAGGCCTCGATTCTGCAAATAAATCTGGAGTCGGCTGCAAGGTGAAAAGTTCTGGACAAGATGAAGAAGTCAGGAACTAGACACTGCGCGGAAATCTGGATGTGTTCTGGAAGCAGTGTGTCCTATGTGGAGTGAAGTTCCTATATTTATACTATCAAATGACATCACCAAGTTTATGGTGTGGGCAGAATTTCAAAACACACCCCATGGCTGTGAGTGGCCACAGGCACTTGCCTTGTTTTGGTTGGCAGTCAGAACAAAGCTGTCATCTTTATGATGGGATTTAGGAACTCCCACATTGATTTTGACCAAAAGTTAACTTTTGCACAAATGTACATTTCTAAAATTATGTTCCCTAATAAAATCGGACATATACATTTCATATTTGATGGGCTATATTCACATTCATCCCCATCTCTGTGCGAGCTGTCTTTCTCATTCTATAGAATGTTCTCAATTTTAATCATAACAGTTTGTATTAATAATTTCTAATTCGGTACATCTCTGGGCGCTTATCAGTGGATCATGTACAGACAATCTTAGACTTGCAACATTAATAGTTCTGTTACAATGAGAGTTTTTTCATAACTTTGGTTTCTTAAATGATACAGGTTTCATCAATGTCTTCAAAGCAAAAGCCTAAATTTAGGTTAGCATCTACCAATTTTCAGACTTATCCTTCTTCCGGTTGCACAGTTAAAGAGTTTCACATTTAATCACAAATAAAGATTTTAACATCAAAAAGTTCCAGCTGTTTTTTTTCTCTCCTTTCAACAAACAACAGCTGTCAGATCCCTTTGATCAGGGTGGGGTGTAGAGGGAAGCAACCTGCCAATCCCCAGCAGAGGTCAATGCTCAGCCTGTCCTTTGTTCTTGGCTCAGCCAAAAGACGAATGTCTAACGAGGTCTCATAGTGCTCCTTGTTGTCAATATGCGGGAACCATTAAGGCTTCCTGTATCAAGGGAGTGTCAAACTAAGATGTCAAACTTTCCCAGGCTGGTCACTGCCCAATCAGAATTAAGCAGTTACTTAACTCAAATACTGGGTTGCTTTTAAAATTCACAATAGAGTATTTTCTTTAAAACATATATAAATAAGCATGGTTTATAAGGGATTTGGACATTTAAAAGAATTTAGCCCTTCACAAACATGCTTTAAATAAGCGCATTTTGCAATTTCTTCAGGAAAAAGAAACACTTTTAAACTAGGTTTGACAGCTAATTTTCTTATGCAGCTGTCAGTCAGTGAGGCCTGGATTCCTCTGACTGCACTGGAGAATCTATGATTTCAGCACACTTTTCTGTCAATAATTCACTGGGAAAAAGGACTGAATTTAGCACCAAAACAGCACTTTGAAGGTTGCCATTGATTGGGAAGCTGTATTTAAAAGCATTTACGGATTTTAGCCCACTTTTGTGGCCAGCTTCATGTGACAGGTAACAGCACCCCCTGACATTCTCCTACAGGGAGTTCTGTTTTGACATCAACTATGCCTGTGTGTGGCAAGGTGTGCAGCTCTTATGCGGTTTATGAACCATGCATAGTTTTGCAGATTTGGTGCACAGAGGTGTTAGTGCATCAATTTTTGGCAGTTTTCTTTCCCCATTGGCAAAGGGGTGCAATAGGGTGCATTGGCATGTGTTGAAATATCCCACAAAACCATTGTCCATTCAAGCAGCAAACCTTTATATTTTACAGACTCCTCTCACGAATGTCTTTCTTCAGTGGTACATATAAATGTTGCTCATGTTATGTCTTGGGTACAAATAACTCTGGTGATGTTAATAATATTGGTACAACACTGCTAATTAAATAGGTTTGTTTGCTAATCAAAAATATTTTTTTAATTAGCAAACTCTAAACACCCCTTGCTCCGGCCTAGTTTCCCAAACACCACCGATGACAGTCACTGAGCCACCCTCCCCATATCTCCTGTCAATAAACTGATATCCCCAAAAGGCACACACATCAGATTAATAGTTTGCGCTCGTTTATCACAACCTTTGGCCTGTGTCATCCAGGCCCTTGGCATCCAAAGCACAGCTCTGCTGCAGCTCACACTGCAGAGCTTGAAACACAGATACTTGCCGGCTCCCTCTGCGTACCATTTACCCACTTCTCAGCATTGTATAAAACAATATAATCCAAATAAAACAGAAACAAGGAGGACTATACGGTACCTGTGATTATTTTCACAGAAGAAAAATCCCCCCCAAAAAAACCATGAAATCATAGATCCAATACGCATGTCCGTGAGTCGTCCTCTCCTTCCCCAATCCCCCACCCCTAAGTGCATGTTACCAAAAACAAAAGGAAAGAGGAAAAGAAGCAGATGTGTTCCTACACATGTTGCATTGGTGATATTATCTATAGTCCTGAGCAGGTTCGTGTTACTGAGGTGACTGCCCAGAGCTTGTGCCCATGGGATGTTAGCACCGACAACATGGCACCAACTACGGTGCAGGTATGGACACATTCAAAACCATGTAACATGTCGAACATGATGCCAAATCCACTTTTCTCCCTTCAACACGAATGGTACAAGTTGATACACATATAAATACAGATATGCAATTTGTGACATGGTTGTGATGAGTACACATATCCTTTATGCAAGCATATTAAACCTGATCGACTGTGTGTTGCCTGCCTTACATTTTGCAAGACAATCCAACTCGAACATTTGATTCCAACAGTTCCCAAAATGTGTCTGCTTGATTCAAGCGAGACATTCAATTGCAACTATTCCGCTCCAAAACAGTGGGCCTAATTCACAGTACATTTTCCAATGGGGTTTTGCCATTGTAAAATGCGTCTGTGAATTAGGCCTATAGTTTCGACAGCATAGCTGACCAAACGTCCTCTGTCGGTACTACTACTGTTTTCCATTTAAGAACTATGCCAACAACATAATAGGCTATGTTTACGTTTCAGCAGGTCATCATGCCATTTGTCATTACCATCTCTAAACAACTTGGGGCGTAGGGACCGTTCAATCCCTGAGTCACTTACTTGTGAGATATGCCGGTGCACCGTCTCCCAAAATGGTCCAATTCAGGGGCAAGACCATAGTATATGCCCCAAAGTCTCCAGACCTCTGCGCCTTCTCCAGTACGTTGGAGAATGAACCAGTCCCATACTATATAATTTGGTGGGTGTATAATAAGCCAGTTGAATGATCTTAAACTGAATTTCCCTAGGTTTTAGGTTGAAAGATACCGCTGGGATTCCAGCGAAATATTCGTAGATGTCCCTTGTGTCAAATGTAAGCCCAAGGTCATTATACCACCTACTGCCGAATGTATTGTTTCAACCAGCATTGTTCGGAATGCACATACAATAAAATGCGCGTAGGCGCGGGAACATCATCACATCATGTTCTAATTCCTTCCTACAGGCGAATGGTTCAGCATTCCGGTATTCTGTGGAGGTTTGTGCAGTGATCACAGAGTGTAGAGTCCTAAACCAGAGCCAATCTGTTCCAAGGTCTTCCAAGTCTTCGTATAGGTCCATTACCCTGATGTGTTGCCATGCGGAGTCTTGATTGGGGTGAAGTTTGGGTTCCAGCCCATATGACAGTATTGTTCTTATATTAATCGACACTGGGGCTATACTTGTGTCAATTCGCAACATGGATCTCATTTTGTGCCATTGCCCAATCATCAAGCACAATATAGGGTGTACTTTAATGTGTTCGGGAAGTTTTTTCATTGGTATGGCCAGGATCTCTAGCAGTGAGTGTGGGTGTTATAAGATAAATTCCACCTTCCACCAGCTCGATTCGTCCTCCGAATTCATCCATCTTTTGACCCAACAGATATGCGCCGCTAGATAGTGGGCTCTCCAGGACAAGAGCACTAGTCCGCCATCGGCTTTGGAGGCATGCTTTGTTCCCCCTGCCATTTTAAATTAGAGCTGTGAACGTCTAAAATGTCTGAACATCTTAGGCGTAGGGATATCCGTTTTCAGAGGAAGGACCTACGACTTGTCCCAATTAAACGTGTACCTTGCTATGGGACCGTACTCCTGCAGTAGATGTTGTATATGTGGTAGAGACACTGTGTATTGACTCATGTATAATAAAAGGTCTGCGTAAAGGGTGATCCGGTGCTCCTCCATTCCCCTTGCTACATCCGACCACCTGGATAGTTTCAAAGTTGAATGGCTAATGGCTCTATTGCAAGGGCATACAAAAGAGGTGATAGTGGGCACCACCGATGGGTACCAGTATGTAGGGAGAAAGGGTGGAGGTGCAGTCCTTCATCTTTCATCACAACAAATTATTTAAGATTTGTTATACAGCAACTTAACCAACCCTGAGAACGGACCAGTGAACATGAATCCATCTAGGACTACGAATAAATAATCCCATTTGACTTAATCAAAAGCCTTTTTGGCATCTAAGGATAGGATCTTGTCTCCCGCGTTCGCCTCACTTACCATGATATGTAATAATTGTATTCAATTATCTATCGAGTGCCTTTTTTGAATAAATTCCATCTGATCCCTATGGATCAGCGACCGAAGCACACCTTCGACTCGACGTGCAAACAAGCAAGGATTTTCGCATCAGAATTTATCAATGAAATGGGACAGTAAGAACTGCATTTCTCACAATCACTGCCTTTTTTGTGGAAGACCACAATGTTAGCTGTGAGCGTAGTCTCTGAGAGATGACCACACTCAATTGCTTCCAAGAACACTAATTCTAGCACAGAGGCTAGCGACTCAGCCAGGGATTTCTATAAATCAATGGGCAGGCCATTCAGACAGGATGCCTTACCTGGAGTAAGGGCACAGATTGCATCCCCTTGAGCAGGATACCCAGTTTGTTAGTTGAGCTTCTTGTCTGCCCCTTAGTGCCAACACCATCATACGTAACAGTCTATCATTATCTGCGCAGAATGCCTGGGACCAGGAATTTTGGGCACGAATTGATGACAATTCTTTAAATTCTGCACAAAGTTTGTGCAATTGTGTATATGTATTACGATTGTGTGCACCTCTATACAGCTTTTTAGTGTTGAGAATGTCAGCTCTCAATTGTTTCTCACACGCCAACCACTTCAACTTATACGACCATCTCGAGATGCATTGACTATGCAAGTATGACAAATGCATCCCAGTATCTATGAGCCGTGTATTACGCTAAAAAATTTAGCTACCAAAAACTTTGTGTCCTTCCTGATATGTGTCACGAAATCTGGGTATTTCAAGGCCACCAGGTTTAATCTCCACACAGAGACTAGTTTTGATGTGTTGTTGATGGTCACGAGTAGTACCACTGGTGCGTGGTCTGAGAGAATTGTGGGGAGTATGGTACATTTGCCTACCATATATATAGCATTTCAGGGGAGAAGCCAATAATCTAGTCTGGAGTAGCTATGATGTCCATTAGAATAGAAGGTATAATCCTCCCCCTCCCCCAAGTTTTTCTGGTGCCGAACATCAACCATGCAAAGATTGTGCAGAAGAGAACTGATAGTGACATGTTTCCTGGGGATAGTGTGGGGAGCTGTCACTATTCCCTGCCTATCTAGCTGTGGTTCCAAAGTCATTTTGATCTCCACCCACAATTGTCATAGTATCCATATATTATGCACATGTTGCGTAGGTATTTGTAAAAAGAAAACACTGGGTATCCCGGAGGGCCCCATTATTCATCACAAACCGACCCTCTTTGTCTGTTTTTGTAGTGATCGCTGTTAGGGGAACTCGCTTGTGAATTAGGATGGCAACCCCCTTTTCCTCTGGCATGCGGAGTGACCCAACACATATGCGCCGCCCTCGAACCCACCCTCAACAGAGATTCATAGATTCGGCAGCATTCAAATGTGTCTCTTGCACAAAAATAATATCCCCCCCCCGAGATCCCTCATGTAATTAAGTATCTGTCATTGTTTGCTATGATGGCCCAGTCCCAGGACGTGAAGTGTGATGTATGTGAGCAAGGCCATGATCCACTGCATAGAAAGTCCATCAGTTGTGCGCCGTTATGCCGCCTAGTACAGGAGCAGCCATATCAGCACCAAAATAGAAAACATGCAATGGAAACTTTCCCCAAATGAAAAGCAATGGCATTGAGAAACTGAATTACAATAAAAAGCTGAAGCAGCCCATGCGTAGGGTGGTGCCCGAAGGCTTATCCCATGGCCTTGCATTCTACCCTGCTGCCCCCGAGCAGGGGACACTAGACAAAATATCTATATAACAGGTACGGAGCCCTGTGGGCTCTTTTGATGATATAGCTGCGTGGGTTTTCCATTTTGAGCTTATATTGAAGGAATCCATGTATGAAACCCTCCAAGTCTGTATCCCAGCATTCTCGTTTGTCCAATATCAGGCGCAGCGGCTCACACCATGTCCATAACTAAGTTAATTATCTTTTTGCCACTGCATTCATTCCCCAGTGCACTCTCACTTCTTCTGGAGAATGCCCCGTGGAGACTCCAAGCTCTCGAGTGGTCAGGATGTTGACGGCTATCTGCACGGTCTTAGGTCTCCAATACGCAAAATGGCGGATCACAGCCGTACCAGCCAAGTGAGTCACGTCTCCTCAGCGGCCCATCCACCGCATCCACTCGACAAAGGCATGTGTTCGCGCTGACAGTAATCACCTGTTCAGCCACTGACCCAGTTCCTGGAGCCTACCCTTTGGGTACAGGTCGTACTGCTGCAGAGTCTGCGGATGCGGGAGAATTTGTAGTGTCGAAGGCCGTCATCTTCGAGACCTGAAACATATCTGGCAATTAAGGTCCGAGCACTTTGCGGTTTGGACAATCTCTGCTACATTTCTTCCTCTGTTATTTTGCTTGGTCATCATCTCGCTTAGGCCATTCGGGGTGTTGTAATCACGTGTGATCTAGCTCGTTCGAACAGCAGCTCAGTCACCCTGCGGCCACCTTGTACGGGCTCTCGAGCACGCCCCCAGCCCCAGAAGGGTCATACTTTGAACAGGGAGTAGCATTAATTCTCAGCAAGGGAGATGATCCTGAGAGTATTGGTGCGTCCCACCTGGGGTGCGGTACGTTGAATGTGACTGTAATAGCAAATGTTCAGTAAGGATGCAATGCTTCAGTAGAACTCTACTTGAACTACCCAGCAAGAGTGCAATACTTTCAATGTGAAAGTACCAGCATTTTCCAGCAAGTGGACAATACTTTCAATGGGAGAGTATCAGCACTTCTCTGCAGGAGTGCCATAGTTTGAATGCGAGAGTAGCAGCACTTGTCAGCAAGGATGCAATACTTTCAATGTAGCAGAAGCACTTCTCAGCATGGGCGACATGCTTTGACTGGCAGAGTAGCAGTACTTTAAACCAACGGTACCAATCTTTCAATGGTGGAGTGGAGCACGTTTCACCGTGGGTCCCACATGTTTAGCACAAGAGCAGAAGCACTTTTCAGCAATGGCTCCGCACTTTCAATGGAAGAGTACTGCCACTTCTCAGCAGGTGTCACATACGGCCAATGGAAAATGACAGGCTTATCGCATTAGGGAGAATGTACTCTAGAATCGCCAGTACCGGCAAATACATGTGGCCAGGCTGTCTTTAAGGCTGAGTATAAAGGCTCAGTCGTATTATTCTAACGCCAATGTCGGCGCTGCTGGCCGCTACTAAAGATGAATGTTAAACATAGAAACTCCCACCAGCCACACATTCCACTTGTCTTATTTTCCGGTAAGTCATGGGCGGTTTTCAGCCTTCGCCAGGCACTGCTTAACACCAGCGCTGACCTCAAGCCTTCGAGACTTGGCACCTGCGCACACACGCATCAATGTAGCGGCTTATGCTCTTTCAGTCCCTAAGACGAGAGATAGCCTGCATTCTCCACATGCGCAGGGCAGATAACATTTGTAGGAGAACCTGGGTATCAGTGGCACAACACCATGGAGCTGATCGGGCTCCAGATGCCCCCCCTCACCTCCGACCCCACCCCCAAATCAAATTTTGGGCTATGTTGACTCGACCTAGCTGACCTACAGAGTCATGGCCTGACAGAACAAGGCACTGGGCCTCATTACGACCCTGGCGGAAATCGTGGCGCCAAATGCACCATGGAGCACGGCGGAAAGCTGCCGATAGCGCCATGGGGGTTGGCGGATTTACCGCCCCATTCCGAGGTTGGCGGGGCGGTAAATCCCCATTCCCCATTTTACCCTTCCCCATTCCCATTTTTGCCCCATAGGGTATAATGGGAGTGGGGAAGGCGTTAATTACGCCACCGTAAAATACGGTGGCGTAATTAACAACAAGGTCCCGTAGCGCCATGGATTTCTCCGCCCGGAAAAACCAGGCGGAAAACGCTCCATGGCGCTACGGGAACTCGTAGTGGGGCGGACGGGTCCGCCGCGAATACCGCTGGCGTAAACCCACTCCGCCAGGGTCGTAATGAGGCCCACAGACATTAAACGGTGTCTGGGCTTTGCTGTTAACAAAGACCCTGGCCTCATTACGACCCAGGCGTTAACCATGGCGCTATTAGCGCCATGGCTGACGCAGGTATTTTTCCGATTGCGCCATGGTGGATGGCGGAATTACCGCCCCATTCCAAGGTTGGCGGGGCAGTAATTCCCCATTCACCATTGGCCCTTCCCCATTCCCATTTTTGCCCCCATAGGGCTAAACGGGAATGGGGAAGGTGGTAATTACGGTACCGCAAATTGTGGTACCGTAATTACCTCGAAAGTCCCTTTGCGGGTTCCTTCCTTAACGGCTGGTAGAACCAGCCGTTAAGGTGGGGACCCACAAAGGGACCTCGTAATTAGGCGGTAAGGGGTTAACAGCGCCCCGCCTGGGTCGTAATGAGGCCCCCTGGACTAACATAAAGCATTTCACTGTTAGCATCTGCATTCATATACATATATTTTAAGGCAATTGAAATTGTGATGTGAGGTTAGCACCTGCACGTCAGGGGAGTGATTGGAGGGCTCATCCTCACAGCAGTCCTTAAGTGGCTGCTTTCAGAGGCGTAGGGCACAGGTGGCTGCTTTCACCTTGATGCTTCTCCAGAATAGTCTCACTGGAATGTGTAAAGTTAGATTCCCCCACACAAGTACGTTTACCCCTCGCCCACAATCTCTGAAGTTAGCGCCTACCCCAACATTTGAAGGGGTAGCCCCTCCCCCCAGCCTGAAATATTACCTGAGAGGCACACCTGGAAGAGGCCGATGAGGTGAGCACTTGCTATTGGCAGAAGTGTGAGGAGGGAAGCCTTTCCTGAAACTGGCAGCATTACAGTTTCGCTTTGCTTGTGCAGAATCAGAAAGATGTACTAGCACACACGCAGTGAAACGTTAAAGCTGCTACTTTCAAGACTTCCATAGCCCATCTGCCTCAGCAAAACGGAATGCTCACATCAGCGCCATTATGTGCACTTAGACATCTGAGAATAGGTCGGCCTATGTTTGCACTCTTTTTCTTTGGCATGTGTGTTATGTGGCTAGAATAGACTTTTGGTAAAGACTAGTCACTTATAACTGGCATAACCTTCATTCAATATTTGTTTACATTTTTTTTTAATGGGCATCTACAATAAAGTAGGTGTGGCATCTGTTACATGGCTACACTGGCATTCTGATGCAACCAGTCCAGTCAATTATCACTGTGACATGACCTTATATGTACAATTTACTTCCTTTTTGCAATAATAATATTTTTCTAAAGTTGCTGTCCATGGCATATAAAAATGATCAAAGCAAATACATATGTATATTGTCTTTAAATCCAATAACATTTTCATTGTTACTGGCATATTACACTATAAAATGGACCGTTAGTCCCCACAAAAGACTACTGTTGGTTGTAGAACAGAGGGGGTGGAGCCTTCAAGTTAGCCCAGCCCAGTTTATTTTAAGTGGCCCTTCCCATCTACCAGTTAGCACCCACACCCCCAAAATGTAGGTTTAATTGCTCCCCTGCTGGGCATGCATTAGACCAACATGCCTGTGCTTCCTGGCTAGGTTTGCGCTAAATATAACCCAAAGGCAAAGGATCACCAGCGTGAAAGAGGATTTGACCTGTGCACTGCAGGAGCTTGGTGCCCCATGAACTCTTTGGCACAAGCTTTCATCCACGTCTCTGAGAATGCTTCCATAATCCTAGATGCTTTCACGTCCTTATTGTCAAAGGAGGCAAAGTTCTCAAGTCTGCAGTGGCCATGCCTGGGAAATCCACCAAGCCCTGTGTTGCTTGGAATTCTGAAACTTGTACTTTTCCTAAATTTCAAATGGGAAAGAAAATCTACAAGTTTCAGAATCCAAAGGGGGAGAAACAGAATTGTAGCTGGTGTCTTCTTTTAGCTTAGTATTATACCATGACTTCTACATTTCTAGCAATTGCCCCACAACCAACATATGTCAGGGGCGGGGGGGGGGGGGGGGCATCTGCACAAAGCTGTGCTCATTTTTTCCCGTTAAATGCATTTGTTGAACAGTGTGGTGTTGGATGCAGGTGTCCCCAATAACCATAATTGTTGAAAAGTGTTAGAATCCTAGATCCATCACTTAATCTAGACTGATTACGTGATTTCATGACAAGGTGAAACAATTATTTGAGGCCCCCGGCTTTCATTTATTTTGTTTTGTAATATGCTGCCAAGCAGCGGGGACTACATGGCAAGGTAGGTCTAATTCCAGCAGAGACGAGAGCCTTCCAGGGCGGAAGTCCTGATGCCCCAGAATGCGTGTCTCCTCTGTGACTATAGAGCACTGTGGCCACAACCAACATGAGTGGGTCTGAGGAACGAAGGGGGCATACGTGGTGATAACATTTAATCTTTTCAGATTCTTATAACAGATCCGGTACCTTGAACGAAATCATGCATTCTGGGAGTTGTGGTTTTGGTTAACTTTAATTGATCACATGTGACTTAAGCACCTGATACCAGGTGTTTGGTTTTTTAACAGGGGAGCCCAGATCTGGAAAGTGGTGACATGCAGCATGTCAACGGGCCCGTCATCAGGAAAGTTTCAGTTCAGGAAGCTAAAGGTTCTCCAGACCATGAAGAAAAACAACAGAAATGGGAAATGAACGCTAGCATCAGGTCCCAAACCTGGATTTAAATGAATAAATAAATCCACAGACAACTACAGCATGAGGCGGATAAAGAAAAGTGACCTACCTGTTTTGGGTCAAAGGTCAAACGTTTTTCTCCCCAATCATCGAATTCAATTCACCTGCAGAGACAGGGGTCACACAATTACTGCATCTTCTTAAGGGCTCCCCCTGACAACAACATAAGGCCTGTGTTTTAAGGAGCAATTTTGTCACTTTTGGCAAAGCAGTCTTTCCGCTTCTCGACTTCAGAGGGAACTGAACAGCACAGGGAAACGAATTTTGCATTAAGCCCCGCAGCCCGGGTTAAGCTGAAATCCTTGATTCTCGCCGACCTAAGCTGCACATTCCGAAGTGCTAAATACCGGGGGCTCAGAAAGGCTCTGTTTCTGCTAGAAACTTCCAGACGAGAGCCAACACAGAGACGGGCCTCTCTCCCAGATGTGGCTGCGTGAGCTGGGTGCAGGACTCGGTTCCCTGCACAGGTGAAGCGGTGCCTGGCAGTGCAACCTGCTCCTCTGCCCAGTCCTCTCTCTCCCTCTTCACCCTCACAGAAGCGACGCAGCCTCGAGTGGCTCGCGCGCGTCGGTGCACCACCCTCCCCTCCCTGCCCGCCCGCCTGCCCGAAAACTCACCAAACCAGAATTGCACTCCCCGCACCAGCGGCTGCCCGAGTTCCGCGTTGAAATTTCATCCTGCTGCTCGCTGAGCCCTGGCTGGCGGGGCGCCAGGGCGGCATTCCTGTTGTTTTAGGGCCGAAAACACACTTATGAGGAAACTGTTTTGAGGACCGGTTTCAGAGAAAGAATATTTCCCTAAAACAGGTTATTGCAGTGTTCTGAATTGCCGAGAGGGCTTTCGAACAGTCCCCTCAAAAAGAAGGGTGTTTCATATTTATGTGCGCCTTCCTCAGCCCCCGCTTCCACTCTTGTTTTAGCCAGTACCTATGCTTAAAGGCACCTGTTAAAACACCACAATCAGTGCGGCCAGCCCAGAGACCCGAGGCGCGAGGAGGGGAACACGGGGCGTCTGCGGTGATCACAGGCTGCCCGCGTTCATGTTGCACGTCACATGTACGCACATTTCAGGTTTATTCTATAGCGCCCCACGCTGGATGACCCGGGCATGGGCTTTAAGTGCGCCAGGGCCAGCTCCAGAAACGTTGATCGAGCTGGGGCTCCCACTATGAAGGAAAGTGACTTAAAAAAAATAAACCCATGCTGGGAATTTGAACCCCCAGCCCTGTTGGCTCTGAGTATGATGTGGCATTTGTAACGCGCCTATACCCAAGTGTTTCAAGGCGCAACAAGGCAAGAGGGAGGACAGAGACAACAATCTTACTAGGCTAAGTGACATTGAAATAGCGCAAGTGCAGGGGAGGGTGAGGGGAAAAGTGCCAGGGGAAAAAGGGAGGGAGCAGTGCTGTACATGGGATCGAAAGAATAACAAGAAGTGCGGGTGGCAGGTGCAAGGGTAAGTGCAGACAGCAGGTGTCCAAAAGTGCAGGTAGGGGGACTGTAGGGTTACAGATACAGACCCAAGTGCAAGTGGTGTCGGAAGGCAGTATGGATGTGCAGCTGAGTGGGTAGGGACCTAGGCCTGAAATCGGAAGGTAGCCAGGTGACCAGTGCAATAACAGACAGGAAATCAGCAGGGCAGAGGAATAGAGACGGCAGAAGCAAAGAGAAAGGTCTTGAGGTGCTTCCGGAACCGGAGATGGTTCTCCTCGGGTTTCAGAGAGGCAGGGAGGCTGCTCCAGAGGAAGGCCCCAGCCGAAGAAAGAGATCTAACACCAACTTGTTGCTTGGAGAAGCCACTGACCCTGAGGGAGTTGGAGGGGAAGGAGCGAAGAGCTTGAGTAGGAAGGTATTTCTGAAGAGAGAGTTGGAGGTATTGAGGACTCAGGCCGCAGAAGGCCTTGTGGAAAATGCAGAGGGTCTTGAACTTAATCTTTGCAGCCACTGGGAGCCTTTGCAGATATTTCATGAAAGCTATCGGTTCTATACAACACATAGATAAGCCTACTCATTCCAAAGGTCATATATTGGACTGGGTATTTTCACTGAATCTTAAGATTAGCACTCCTGATATTTCTCGGTGCTCCTGGGACCTGCTACTAGGGCACGGGATACCAAAAAATGAAGAAGATAAAACTAAATTCAAGCACTTGTTAGGCACAAACACTCACCTGGCTCCAGGAATTGCAAAAAAAATCAAGATAAAGATTGTGATAAAATGTTGGGGGGGTGGGATCCAAGAGGATCTTGGATTCCCTCATTTCTTTGGTTTAGGAGAAGAACAATGACACAATGTAGGTTGTGAGGAGTCACAAGTGTATTTCTTTCAGTGAGCAAAATATTTTCAAAACCCCATTAAGTTGTTTCAAACAAGTTCCCATCCGACTAATAGTACAAAGCAGAGACTTTGTTTGAAACAACTTAATGGGGTTTTGAAAATATTTTGCTCACCGAAAGAAATACACTTGTCCTGAAGACAACTAAACCAAAAAAGAAAAAAGACACTAGGCATAGTGTCTCATTAGTTCTTTTGCCGAAACATATGTAGACATATCCAAGGGATACAAAAAGAGATCCCATTATATAAAAGAGAAGAACAGCTGATTCTCTTTTTCAACAACTGGTCCAAAGGAATAGCCTTGTTTGACAAATACAGAAAACTGTGTGAAAATACAAAATGTGTCATCAAATTGTGCACATATACGTTTGTGTCACTTACTAACCCCACTTTAAAAAAAAAATATTGTATCAAGAAAGTTGTTAAAATTTGTTTTATGTAGATGTGCTCTGTAGAAAGCACACATTTTGTCTAACTATTTTTATCTATGAAGTATAAAAGAAAATGTATTTTTGTTTGAATAAAATTTGTTTTAAAGTTACACTTAGTGTTTCTGACATGATAAATATGTTGGGACTTATTTAGCAACAAACATTTGGTGGAATTTCGGCCGTTGTACAGCGGACTGAGACAGGGGTAGTCGTTCTTAGTTTTGCTTTGTTTTGCTCACTTTCCCTATTTAAGTTTGACCCCCCTTAATAAAAAATTGGAACACACCAATTTGATACCACAGAGTTCAGAGTGATCAAGGTTATTAAAGGCAGCAGATAAATCAAAGGGGATTGGGACAAAGGATAGGTTGGAATGTTTAGCAGTGGCAATAAAATTGGAAATATTCAGGAGAGCAGTTTCAGTGGAGAGTCAGGAGCAGAAAACAGCTTGGAGGGGGGTCACAAAGGTTGTGCGTGTCAATAAAGTTAGTAAGGTGGTTGAACACAACTCTATCCAACACCTTAGAGTAGTGAGGAAGAAGTAACACAGGTTGAAAAGTTTTGAACAAAAAAGGATGAATGTTCTGAAACCGTGAGAATCTACCCTACAAAACATAAATACACATGAAATATTAATATTTATCGATAATTAATACAGTATATACATATTAATAACCTTATCAATTTTCATCACACACATTAGTGCTGCATATGTATAAATTCGACACGATTGTAGGAATCAAAAAATCTGTATCTCATTGATGGGGCGAATAATCTTGTCAGTATATATGTGAGAAATATGAATATGAGTCCAAATGTGTCCAGAATAAACCCCAATCAAATGGTCAGATTTGTCTGGCCTATTAAAAGAAGGTATGTATTCTGTGGGAGTGTCAACTTTCTAAGCCAGCTAATGGAAAGATTTGACCAATCAGAAATTGTGTTGTCATATGACATACTGTGGGGAAAAAGTAAAGAGTATTTAAGTAGAAACCCACAGAAAGTAGAGAGCGCTCTGGGATTCTGAAGGCTGCAGAAAGAGGATCCTCTGTCTAACGAAATGAGCGCTGAGGTGAGATGACATCTTGAGGGATGAGCCAATCCATGGGCCTGGGGCTTGTCCAAGAGGGAACCCGAAACAGATTTTGCCTGGAGTGAGACCCATTTCCCTGAGGTAGACCTGGTTTCCCATAGGCGGATAACATCAGGAGCAGAAGGGCTTATCGGCTGGTGGAGATTACCAAGAGGCTGTGAGGGTCCATTCGGGCTCTGTGCTTTAAAAGAATTATCCAAAAGTGGGAATATAAATCCCCATTGCAATTAGATATATGTCCTCCATAAGTATTGCTCTTCCAAGACCCTGGATTCTTACTGTATTCAAAGGCAAGTCAGATCTGAGTCAGATCTTTTAAAGAATAATCAAGTATATATAATCCTGTTTGTTTAGCCAACACTTAATAGCCTAACCGAGAATGTATCAATCAAGCCCTGGGAATGCCAGGTAATTTAAAAAGAGATATTGGGATGAAAGAGATCTCAGCTGGGCCGTTTCCATTCCATAGAAAATGATTTAGTTTAAAATAGACATTCAAATTTCACCCATAACACTCAGCAGAAAGGAAGAACCCTGCTTTAATAGTACCCAATCTGCAAAGTGTAGTGGAGGGATACTTATTAAACCATCAGCAAATCATGCAGCTATATTCCTATGAAAAAAGGACAAATCAATATTCTGTATGTTCTAAATTGAAAGCAAGGCTTCCCTAAACACAGGACTGTAGATTTGAATGCAACCCGCCATACCTGGTATTTCACTTATGTGCACATGCTAGGCACCCAAAACACCACGTCTACATGGGAGGAAATCACACCAGTTGTAATTTATATTAATGTTGATGTTTATGTAAGCGTTCTCTAATGCCAATGCTTGTCACTGATATTGGAGAAAACAAAGTGTTTTAAGAATCTGTCATTCATTAAAAGACAATTTGTTTTATGTATATGCTGTGCCAAGTATTTAAACATAATGACTGACAAGCAGCAATGTAAAGATTTAATTGCATGGTGCTAATTAGAAGTTGTATCATTTTATTTAGAATTAACATTCTGAAAGACACAGATTTGATCTATGGGAATGAGTGCATGTGATCTGAACTAGTGAGTTTTTTACATGCAGTTGGATTTTCTTCTGTAGACTAGCTCCCTATGTCTGTAAGTTACTGTGGTGACTTCCCCAGCCTAAGGTTTCGGGACCACCTTTGTTTTGATTGATTATAATAAATTGGAGTTTCAACTCTGAATACAGCATGTTTCATGTCCCAGAAATTTTTGGTGGGATTGTATACTAGGAGGTGTTGAATCAGATGATGTACCATAGCGGAATAAATGAATTGTATTCACAGTAATTCAGACATATAAAACACAGGTGAAATGCAGTGGTGGAGCAAGGAGGGGTTTAGGGGGGCGGCAGCACCCCTTCGCTCCCCCTGATTCCCAGTGAACCCCCAACCTCCCGCTGGCTCCCTATTATCTGCCCCCCTGGCACCAAATGCTACCTCCGCTACTGGCAAAATGTGTACCCTGAGAACCTAGTCACCGTTAAGGTTGGATGATTTTGGAATATTTAGGAAATGGCAATTTTCACATGTCAGGCACTGTGCAATGAAATGAGTTGCCAAGATTCATAAATGTTGGTTAAATTGTGACTCTAGGATTTGAGGCTATTATTCAACACTTTGTTTCCTACTTCTTGTCATACAGCAAGATGCAAATGTTTGAGAATGTTTGACTGTTTTATAGGCCTTACTTTAAAAGTACACCAATCTGATAACTCAATATGAAAATGTGTTTTTACAATTTATTTAGAAAAACTTCATGCAAAGGGAGAATGATTCTACTGTAGCATTAATTTCTCCTCTTTCAAGGTAAGAATACAAGCCGTAGAGCACTACATGTGATCCTAAATATATCTCATTTGGGTGTACTACAAACTAAGAAACGGTATAAGGTCGCCTGCATATGTCATCGTTTGACACAGCATTGCAGGTTTCAATTTATGATGAGAAGAACGTTTTAAAATGTACAAAAAGCAAACTGTGTTTTTGTGTCAAATATGCATATCTGAGAGTAATTTCACCAGAGGTCTGTGACATTTGGTAGTCTCTTTCCTGTCTGGGAGATTTTCCACTCAAATAGCCTACATGAAGAGCAAGAACAGGAAGTGTTTTTATTTACCCCCCTTTAGACCACATACATACGCGGCAGGAAACCCCCCCCCGCAGCCCTCCCCTATTACTATAATGTCACATACCCCCCCACATATATATGTGGTGAAGGGGGGTGTTAAAAACAAAGTCAGAAATTTCGGCCGTCGCAATTATGAGGGTGACATTTTGGGCCATTTCCAACAAATGAGTGAAACCTGCTGAAACAAAGCAAACGTGCCATAAACACCTGAAGGAATAACTTAACAGGACCCTATCCCTATTTCATCCAACATTTTACACCATATCTATCCCTCATCAGCCAACCACCAAGGTCTAGCACACTAGCCACAGATTTCCCATCAAAGCCACACTCCACTCTAATGCAGCCATGACTATCCACTAAACCATGGCGCTGCCTCTACGGTTAACAAACCCCAGAGCATGTTTCCCCACATGTGCACTGCAAAACCAATATTCAGCACACTGGCAACGGGTGCTCTGACCTGCACTCATCAACACCACAGCCTTTCCATACCTCGTCTACCCTACTATCCCACTAACAAAACTCCTGTTCCCTTCATTACAGAGTCTTGTGCAGCAAGGTCAACATTCTAGGCAGATTGGTGCTATATTGGACCACTTTAACTTACCTTGTTCTTCTACCTTAACCCATTCCTTCTCTCTGATCTCAATCCATCTGCTGCCTTTTCCCAACCTTTCTCCTTTATGCCAGTTTTTCCCAGCATCTTTATACCAGTCCTCCCCAATCCTCCTTCTTCTTGGTCCCAGTCGCCCTTTTTCTTGGTCCCAGTCCACCTTTTCCTTGGTCCCAGTTCCCTTCTTCTTCCCCTTGGTGCCAGTCCCCCTTCTCCTTCGTCCCATTCTCCCTTCTCATTTGTCTCAGTTTCCCTGCTCCGTCATCCCAGTCCCTCTTCTCCTTTGTCACAGTCATCTTTCTCCTTCGTCCCAGTCATCTTTCTCCTTCATCCCAGACATCTTTCTCCTTCATCCCAGTCCTCCTTCGTCCCAGCCCCCCTTCTCCCAGTTCTCCTCCTCCTCCTTCTTTGTCACAATCCTTCTTCTCCTTAGTCCCATTCTTTCTCCTCCTTCATCACAGTCCTCCTCCTCATTTGCCCCAGTCCTCCAGCCCCTTTGACCGAGTCATCCTCCTCCTCCATGTTCCTAGTCCTCTTCCTCCTTTGTGCCAGCACTCCTTCTCCTCATTCCCAGCCCCCTTTCACTCCAATCCTCTTTCTTCTCCCTTTTGCCTTTTAGGTCCCAGATGTTGTCCCACTCATTTGCCCCAATCCTTTTTCTGCTCGTTTGTCCAAATTCGGATCATATTTCTAGCCCTTGTCCTTGGCCTTGTGCTAGTTCTAGTCCTTTCCCTAGTTCATGTTCCTAGTTCTAGTTCTAGTCCTACCCTGTGGTCCTAGTCAATCCCAGTCGCCTCTACATTTATTTTCTTTTGTCTATTTCCCCTTTCTCTCTTTTGCTCTCTGTCTCTCCCTCCTTCTCTCTCTCTCTTTCTCTCTTTCTTTCACTTTCCTAGTATTCCTGTTTCGCTCTTACTTTCTCAATCTTTTTCCCCTTCTTTCTCTCCCTCTCTTGGAACGTTTACATGGTGGTTGTAAGCTGATAGCTTATGTAATCTACAAGAATTCTACTCGGCTTTGCTGAAATAACCCCCTCCAAGCCTAAAAATGGATTTGATTTAGGTGTCTCTACATTTCGCAAATGGTAGCCTTGCTTGGTTGCAGGATTGGAGGTATGAAGGGAACGCAAACTCTTGTCTTAAGCATGACACGTGCATGCAAGCACTGGGTATTGCAGCTACTTCAGTTGTCCTGAAGGTAAATATCAAGGCATGAATGCTGCTCAAAGATGTCTTTTCCATAAATGGGAATATGGCTTTAATACTATCTGCTCTTCGGTACATCAGTTATTACTAACACATTGGCCCTCATTAGGACCCTGGCGGTAAGGGGTTTACGCTAGCGTTAGCTGCGCCGACCCCTTACCGCCAATTCCGAGTTCCCAGAGCGCCATGGTCATTTTTCCGCCCGCTTTTTGCGGGCGTAAAAATCCATGGCGCTATGGGACCTCGGTGTTAATTACGCCACCGTAGTGTACGGTGGCGTAATTAACACCTTCCCCACTCCCATTGAGCCCTATGGGGCCGAAATGGGAATGGGGAAGGGTAAATGGGTCAATGGGGACTTACCGCCCCGCCGACCTCGGAATGGGGCGGTAAGTCCGCCATCCGCCATGGCGTAAAGGGACTTTGCGCCATGGCGGAAAAGTCCGGAATAAATCCGCCAGGGTCGTAATGAGGGCCATTGACATGAATGTTGATGCCCCCTTTGCATGGGCATGGCTGGTAAACTGGTGCTGTGTATTGGTACTTCAAACAACATGAAAAGGGGGCCACCAGAACAATTATATAGATTGGAACATGTATTATGTATAGTCCTAGCCACCAGTCCAATATATTTGATGCTAACTAACGTGAACCAATTTTTCTTGATTTCTTTATTTTATACTCATTATTGTTGAAGTGTGCAACATAAAATGTAATTAATACAAAATTTAGACATGACCATATATTTAAACATGTGCAACGAACAAGTGCAAAAATACTCCTCACTCATAGAACGTACTGGGGATATTCATATAAAAATCAAGGGTACTCCCCTTATACCTATCAAACCATCCACCAGTCATTCAAACTCAAACATTCTATCATATATTCACCTCAATCACACCACACATTACAAACAACATCCAAGATAAAGTGCATGTGCTTTAGAACCGGAAACATATAGGATGCCGGTAATCAGTTCCCAGCTAGCATCACCCTTTTATCCACTGTGCACCGCTACTCTGTAACACATGGTGTTGCAGTACATTGACACCTACATTCAACATAGTACAACACGACCAATGCTTCGAACAATCACAGACAAATACGTCGATTTTAAACTGCCAACTCCAGTTTCGGCCAATGGTGTGGGTAGTTTTCTTTCAAAACCCCAGCCTTCTTCAGGGCAAGCAAAAACATAGTGCTGGTGGATGGCACACTAATATCACAGAGACAGGGAATTCAGCTGCACAATGTAAAAAGACAAAAGACAAAGGAACAGTCACTTAAAAATGTCAAGAATGTATGTGAGAAACATCTCTCTGTTGCAAAATTCTTAACAGGATTCTAACCTGTTTATATTATTCTAAGCATCTAACAGGTGCTCAGGCGAACCAAGCTCCCCCACACTCCCTTCGCAGAGGCACCGCAGGAAATGTCGGGAAAACCGAATAACACCAAGTTAGGTGATATGAGCGTCACATGGCCGCAATCATAGTTATTAACGGTGCCACAAGTATACAAGCGAAAAACACGCTTTACGAATAAATATTTAGCTTAATTCTTAATAACATGGACTGATATTTACCAGAAGAGTTGCACTGAGTCCAACATCCTTTTAACATCCCATAAACTATCTCAGTTTTGCAAACCTAATGTTAGAGCTGCAAGGGAAGGGAAAGAGAACACTGACCCTCCATGAATTCAATCATGTGTTTCCCTTAAGTAAAAAGAAAACAGAAAGAAAACCAATGTATTCGTAGGCATCTCAGGCAGTCATGACCATCTACTTAATTCCTGTCCCATGTAAGCAAGTGTTCTGCATGCTTGCCGGCTTGTGCGATGACCGAGGACCAGCGTTCTCTCGTTTCTTCTGTTACTGACCCAGTGTCTGCGGTAATGAAGAAAGAGAGCAGACCAATATGATAAAACATGATCCAACAATGGCACCTTGTTTCCTTGTGTACCGACAATCTGCCGCAGAGGAACACTGTGGCAGATTGTCGGTCTCGATTGCCAAGCCATGTCTGTGAGGAAGATAGTATGGAAGGTGAAGAGTGTGTGCAGGTTGCATGTGTCATACCAGGGATAGATGAGGAGGAATGGAAAAGGGAGAGTGTGTCAGATCCGGAGTTGGTTGAGATTAGGAGGTGTCTGAGAGAAGGGTGAAAAATATATGCTCTAGTTGCCAATTAATTGGCAGAAAGTGCATGGGGTGTGACAAGAGGGGACAGGTTGGGGACAGGTTGGTGCCCCCAGCTCGTATACATGGCCGGTGCATCCAGTAGTGATACCGCACCAGGTGTGGAGCAAGGTTTCTTTAGATATCATAGGACATTTTGAGTTGATGGGTAAGGTTGACAGGTTCATTTTTGTCTTGATTGACTATACATCCAGGTGGATGGAGTTTGCCCCTGTGCATTCTGTTACTACTGGTTCAGCACTTAAGTTTTGTAAGGACATTTTTGGCAGGGAAGGTTCGCCAGAGAGTATTGTCACCGACAACATGTTCAGTTCGTCTCACAGGAGATGCCAGATTTTATGAGGGAGAGGGGGACACAACACCACAGAATGGTGTTGTACAACCCAAGGAACAAGGGGTTGGTGAGCGTGCCAACAGATTTGGGAAGGGAGCGATTCAGTTGGCATTGGCGAATGGGATGGATTGGTGGGTTGTGTTGACAGGTGTTGTTGCGCATAGGGAGGCTCCAACAGATTGACTGGGTGTGTGCCTTTTGAACTCATGAGGCGTAGGAAGGCCAGTGAGAGATTGAGAACGGGATGGTTGGGGGTTGGTATGCAGTGTGTGGTGAATTTGGAAGAAGTTGTGGCTCGGGCGAAGGAGAAGTAGAGGGTTGGTGAAGGAGAAAGTGCGACACTAGGAATGTGTGGTCCAGGTGGGAGATTTTGTGAGGGTTGAGCCCACGTTTCGTGCTGAAATGTTTGCCTACTTTTCTTCCCCCCACAGAGATGGTCAGAGTGGGTAGTGGCTACGTGAAGTTGAGTGATGACTCCGTATGGAGTAAAGTGGGAATTTCTGTACAGGACGTGTCTGGGGCATGGTGGATGGACGATGGGTCAGAAAAAGAGAGTGTGTTCTTGTCTTTTCTTTTCTTCGTTTTCTTTCTCATGACTCTCCTTGTTTGCTAGATGTTTTCCTGTTCTTTCTTTTGTTATGTTAGATAAGGGGGGCGAGAGTATTGTAGCTTAGTGCGCTCGTTCCATGAGCACAGTTCTATATTCTTGTGGGGAATGCTGTGGTTCAAAGTGTTGGGCCGGTTGCTGTTTTGAAGGATAAACGGTGGAGTGCCACGGATTGAACTTACCTCCGTGTTTGGTTCTTTGTTACCCAGCGTGGTAGCCACTTCAGTGTGGCTTGGATCTCTAGGCATGGCAAGCTCGGGCCAATGTCTGGGAATGTCCTAACCCCCCATGGGTGACAAATCCAACACAGAAGAGGGATGTCTGTAAGGTTTTCAATGAATCAAAAACCACTGGAAAATCTCTGCGCAACCCTCCAAACCATAGATTTTCAGGCTGCCAAAATATTACAGAAGGGGAAAGACCATGCCCTAGCAGTTCGTGCTGGTCCGCCCCTTCAGTGGTGGGACCAAGACTAAGGACCTCATTATGAGGTAGGTGGTAAGGGATTACCGGCACCAGTAAGGACAACGGTGCCGGTAATCCCTTACCACCGTATTCAGAGGTCCCCTAGCGGGTCCCTTCCTAACACCTGGTCTGACCGGGGGTGTCATTACGAGTTTGGAGGTAATCATAGCACTATTAGCGCCATGGCTGCCTCCAAACCCATACCGACTCCGCCCTGGTGAATGGAGGTATTACCGCCCCATTCCAAGGTTGGCGGGCGGTAATTCCCCATTCACCAGGGCCCTTCCCCATTCCCATTTGAGCCCCCATAGGGCTCAATGGGAATTGGGAAGGCGGTAATAACGGTACCGCAAATTGCGGTACCGTTATTACCTCCAAAGTCCCTTTGCGGGTCCCTTCCTTAATGCCTGGTAAAACCAGGCGTTAAGGGAGGACCCGCAAAGGGAACTCGTAATAGGGCGGTAAGGGATTACCGGTACCGGTGCCCTTACCAGTACCGGTAATCCCTTACCACCTGGGTCATAATGACCCCCCAGGTGTTAAGGATGGGACCTGTTAAGGGACTTCAGAGCTAATAACGGTACCGCAAATTGTGGTACCATTATTACCGCCTTCCCAATTCCCATTGAGCCCTATGGGGGCTCGAATGGGAATGAGGAATGGTTCCCGGGATTGGAAATTTACCGGGTCCTCCAAGGTTGGAATGACCTGGTAAGTCCTTATTTTGGGAACCCGGACCCGGAATGCGGTAAGGGGGTAGCCATGGTGCTAATAGCACCATGGCTACCTCCTACCTCGTAATGAGGCCCTAAGACTAATTTTCACATGGCCATTCACCTTCTGTAATGTCATGGTCTGCTGAGAGCTAATGGTCTGAATGGCTGCCCATACCAATGCCAGTCTCCTCAACCGGACGCACAACCAAAATGCCCCCTTTTGCCCACAAACGTGGGTCCAATGTGAGGGACAACATTTTCCATTTACAATTCCACTCTAGTGAAGGATTACTACAGACTACCCTTTCAGCAGTTGGATCGATCTCCAGAACCACTATTATGGGTCATCATCCATGTGGTAACTGTGGTGTGTGCAGATACACCAGAAAAACTACACAGTTTGTACATTGTACTTTTAGATGGCAGTTATGCAGGTTTTCCACTTGCAACTCCACAAATGTCATATATAACGTCTCATGCCCATGTCAACTAATGTATGTTGGGATGACCACCCGCAAAATCTCAGTGATAATCAGTGAGCACCACAGCAGGATCAGGGATTAGGTTATTTCTGCCCCACTGGTACAGCATTTTACAGAACAAAACCATAGCCCAGATGTAATCAATTGGTATGTCATTGATCAATTGAAAGGGGATCGCTTCAGTTTCCCTAAAATGTCACGATTATATAAACGTGAGCAAATCTGGATCCATCGACTTGACACCCATTGGACTGGTTTAAATGACAAGTTACATTGGGCAACACTGCTCAGTTAGATACATATTCCACTGACTGCAAGGGACGAGCTGCTAGATTTGCTGTCCCTGTATTTTGAGTATTTTGACAAATTTGACTTTTTAGATTAATTGTTTTACAATCTTTTTAACAGTGTACTTTCACATATAAACCGTGAGGCTAATATGTTTAGAGCCGCTGCAGTAAGATAATCAGACCTTTTGGTTGGTGCCAGGTTGTCCTCTACATGTTACACCTATAAACATGTTTTACACCAATTCAGGCTCTATGGGATGCATTCAACTCCAGTGTAAGGTGGCCACCGGAATTTCCCGTTCTTTCGAGTTATATACGTGGGTGCCATTGTTGGATCATGTTTTATCATATTGGTCTGCTCTCTTTCTTCATTACCGCAGACACTGGGTCAGTAACAGAAGAAACGAGAGAACGCTGGTCCTCGGTCATCGCACAAGGAACACTGGAACGTATTCCACGACAAAGTTATAATCTTGCAATCCGACCATCCAATGTTCAGTTCTAGGGGAAACAGAACCCCAACCCCTTTGTAGTAAGCACTTTCACCAGCGGCTTATTTTCAGTCCGCATCACATAGGGAAACCCTCATAAGAGCATTCTGAAATGCTTAGATGCCCAAAACACAGCCAACGCCTTCTTTTCAATGACGGCGTAGCAGGTCTCTGGGTCACACAAAACTATAGACGCAAATGCCGCAGGCTTGTATTCTCCTTCCCTCCACTGTGACAAAACCGCTCCTAGTGCAACATCACTAGTGTCAGCCGTCAACATGGTCTTGAACTTGACATCAAATGTTGACAATGATGGAGCCTCATCCATGCACTTCCTCACACTCTCGAATTCCCTTTGCCATTCCTCTGTCCACTCAAACTTCACATGTTTTTTGAGCCATTGTCTCATACTCACAGTCTTTTCTGCATACCCAGGAATTAAGTTTACATCAAACTTAGCCATTTCAAAAAATGATCTCAGTTTTTCCTTTGACACTGGAACAGATGCACCCTTCAGCACTTCAACCAGACTCCTTATCGGCCTGTTTCCGTCCCCATCAATGGTATCACCCAAATAAGTGATGCATCGTGCTTTTAACTGACACTTTGACATCTTCACCATCAACCCCTTCTCCTGCAGCACTCTCAAAACTTGATTGACCCTCCAGACATGCTCTTCCTCCATCCTTCCGCACACCAGGATATCATCCTGAAAATAATGTACTCCCACCAGACCACCAAACAACTCCTGCAGCAAACGTTGAAACACAGCTGCCGCGGACGTCAACCCAAATGGCATCCTGCGGAACATGAAAGCCCCAAAAGTTGTAACCAAGGAGGTCAAATGGCATGACGACTCATGCAGCTCAATCTGATGGTAGGCTGAGGAAAAATCCAATGTGCAAAACCATGACGCTTGGCCCATTCTTGTCAGCAGCTCGTTGATGTTAAGATGGGGGGGCCTGGCCAGCCAGATATGACAGGTCAAATCCTGCAAATCCACACACATTCTTAGTCCTCCATCTTGTTTCCTTGCCAAAACAACTGGTGATAGCCACACTGATGACTCAATCACTTCAATAACCCCCCCCTTGCATCAACCTGTCCAATTCTTGCTTGAGCCCTTCCCAAGTTAAAACAAGCACATTTGTCACTCTGTATGCAACAGGCGTTGCTCCCCTCTCCAGTACGATCTTGTGTGCAAACCCCCTCAACTTCCCCAGCTTGTCGCTGAAAACGGTGGGATACATAACCTTGAGGCCCTCCTTAGACGTTTGTCCTTCCCTCTCCACACATAATACCGGCACTGTCCTTCCTGGGTGTATTTGTATGTCCAATTCCACTTCTTCATCCCAGGCAAGGACGCTGGCTTCCTTGTGTGCCACATACAACTTTCCTTTGGTTTATTTCCCTTTGAAATGGATGTCGGCACACTCGTACAGCAAAATAGTGATGGGAACTTGTCCATAGGCACTAAGATTTATGTCCAGAACCGTAAGCGTGTCCACCGATTGATTGATTGATTGATTGATATTTTATTTCTATCGCGCTCGTACACAAGTGTTTCAGAGCGCGACAGGGCAAGGGAGGGGAACAGGGGAGAACAAAACAGCGATCTTACTAGGCCCAGTGACATTGAGAACGCGCAAGTGCATGGGAGAGGAGGGAGGGGAAAAGTGCATGGAAGGGGGGAGAGGTGGAAAGTGCGAAGCAGAGGAGAAACAGATAAATAACAATAAATAAATAATAAAGGCAACAAACAGTGGTAATGCAACCACAAGTGTTTCAGAGCGTGACAAGGCAAGGGAGGGGAACAGGGGAGAACAAAACAGCGATCTTACTAGGCCCAGTGACATTGAGAACGCGCAGGTGCATGGGAGAGGAGGGAGGGGAAAAGTGCATGGAAGGGGGGAGAGGTGGAAAGTGCGAAGCAGAGGAGAAACAGATAAATAACAATAAATAAATAATAAAGGCAACAAACAGTGGTAATGCAACCAGAAATTTGCAAGTGCTAGGTTTAAGGCAGCAGATAGGGTAGGTCCGATAAGTGCAGGAAGAAAAAGGGGGGGCTGTATGGGTACAGATACAGACCCCAGTGCAAGGGGTGGCCCGGAGGCAGTGCGGGAGGGTGACAGGATGAACAGGTACCTGAGCCCAAAAGACAGCGGGTGGCCAGGTGCACGGTGCCAAGAGAGAACAGATCAGCAAGGGAGAGGGGGAGCAAAGGCAGAAGAAAAGAGGAAGGTCTTGAGGTGCTTCCGGAACCGGAGATGGTTTTCCTCAAGTTTTAGAGTAGCAGGGAGGCTGTTCCAGAGGGAGGCCCCAGCCGAAGAAAGAGATCTACCCCCAGCTTGTTTCTTAGAAAAACGAATGACCCTGAGTGAGTTGGAGGTAGAGGAGTGAAGAGCTCGAGAGGGGAGGTATTTGCGGAGGGATAGCTGAAGGTATTTTGGACCCAGGCCCCAGAAAGCCTTGTGGACAATGCAGATGGTTTTGAATTTAATCCTTGCATCCACTGGGAGCCAGTGAAGAGATTTCAGAGCTGGAGAGATACGATCCCAAGGCTTGAGGCCAAGGACAAGTCTCACAGTCCTGTTCTGGATTAGTTGCAGAGGGCGGAGAGTAGAGGCAGGTAGATTTAGAAAGAGGCTGTTACAATAGTCCAAGCTAGAGAGAACCAGCGCTTGAGATAACATGAGCTTCTGGGGGAAGGAGAGGAAAGGCAAAGTACCTCTGAGGAGGTGCAGTTGGAAATGTGACTTTTTAGAGACCTCAGAGATGTGGGCGGAGAAGGAAAGGGTGGAGTCAAAGATGACCCCGAGGTTCTTAGCCTCACAGGTGGGGGTAGGAGGAGGGCCAAGGGAGGCCAGCTAGAGAGTGAGGTGAAAGGATGGTGAAGGTGTGCCGATGAGGAGGATCTCCGTCTTGCTGGCATTCAGACAAAGATCATTGGCGGCACACCAATCTTGAATGGCAGTTAGGCAATCAGAGATGAGTGAGGGAGAGGAGGTGGCAGAGGGCAGCCTGAAAATGAGTTCAGTTTCATCAGTGTAGCACTGGAAATTTGAGCAGAAAATGGCATTGCAGTGGGCGAGAGTTGCCAGGTATTGTTTGAAAAGCCAGGGCGAGAGGTTAGACCCCTGGGGAACACCACAGGTAGAGAGGAAGATAGATGAAAGGAAGGACCCAAGTTGGACCTGGGAGGGTCGATCTGAGAGGAAAGAGGTCAGCCAGGCCAGAGCCTGATCAGTGATACCAAAGTTTTCACAGAGACAGTTGAGCAGGATGGTATGGTTGACCGTGTTGAAGGCAGAAGAGAGATTGAGGAGGATGAGGACAGAGGGAATGTTAGAGTCAAAGTTGGTGAGCAGATCTTCACGGATGTTTAGGAGAGCAGTTTCCGTGCTTCTGGCAGCTCTGAAGCCAGACTGGTGGTCATGGAGACAGCCAACAGAATTGGAATGAAGGTTAAGCTGAGAGATGGTCAACTTTTCCAGGAGTTTGCCAAGAAAGGGAGTAATGGAAATTGGGCGATAGTCAGCTGGACAAGAAGGATCAGCTGTGGGTATCTTGAGAAGAGGATGCACAAAGGAGTGCTTCAGAGGGGAGGGGAAGGATCCAGAGGCAAAGGAGTGGTTGCAAAAATCAGCAAGGGCCGGAGCGAGGATGTCAATGTGGTCCTTGATGGTTTTAGAGGAACAGGGATGAACCTGTTTTGAAGAGGCTTTCATAGATCGGACTTGTCTAGCAACCTCGTCAGGGGTGAAAAGAGGAAAGTACGAGAAGGATGGTGGGAGGGTGGCTAAAGGAGGGTCAGCAAGCACAGATGGAGAGGGAAGAGGAGGAGTGTGGGTGGACAGGATGTCCTGGGTTTTTGAAATGAAGTGAGAGGCAAGGGCATTGCAAAGAGCCTGGGAGGCAACAGGAGGCACCGACTTCTTGAAGGTCTCTTCAAACAATTCGGGACAAATCATGGTATAGGGGGACTATGCGTCTACCATCATTTTGATGTCAGAACCATTCACTGTCACCACGTCTCATGGTCCATACTCATTCTTCTCTTGGACATGGAGTAACATAACAGGTGTATTTGTAAAGCGCACATTCACCCCTGAAGGGGCATCTTAGTGCTAATAACAGATGTTTATTGTTACCCAACTTAATGGTACTCATTTCATCAACATTAAAATGATGAAGGGCTGAGTTGACCTGCAGGGATTTGAGCCTGTGATCACGAGGTCAAACACAGGACCCTGTAGTGGATGCATTAGTCCACTGAGCTAAAGACCCAGCATTAAGTAGCACCCTTTCTTCTGCCACCGTGACTGGAATCCTCAGTTTGCCAGGTTCCTCGACCTAGCTGACACTTCCTTTCGGTGACTGTGATCCTTCCTTGACCACTCTGCATTGTCTTGCAAAATGTCCCCTTGTGCCACACCTCCTTCACTCAGCTGACATTGCTGGGCATTCTCTGGCCCCTGTGGGGTGACTGCTCCATACGCATCTATTGCAGCAGGGCTTCACTCCAGCTCATTTTTAGGCTACCCTTGGCCTCCTCCTCTCCTTCCCTCATCTCTGACTGCCTGCTATCCAGGAGTGGTGTGCCACCAACGACCTCTGCCTTAATGCCAGTAAGACTGAGATTCTCCTCATTGGCACACCCGCTCCCTCATTTCCTATAGCTCTCTGGCCAGCCTCTCTTGACCCTCTTCCTGCCACCACCTGCAAGGCTAAAAACCTCGGGGTCATCTTCAACTCCACACTCTCCTTCTCCTCTCACATCTCAGACGTCTCTAAGAAGTCACACTACCAGCTGCACCTCCTCAGAGGTATTCTTTCTTTCCTCTCCTTCCCCCAGAAGCTCACTGTCTCCAGAGCTCTGGTTCTCTCTAGGCTGGACTATTGCAACAGCCTCTTTCTAAATCTGCCTGCTCCCACTCTCCACCCTCTGCAACTTATCCAGAACAGGACTGCGAGACCTGTCCTTGGCCTCAAACCCAGGGATCATATCTCTCCAGGACAGAAATCTCTGCACTGGCTCCCATGACTGCGAGGATTCAGTTCAAAACCCTCTGCATTGTACACAAGGCCTTCTGGGGCCTGGGTCCAAAATACCTTCAGCTATCCCTCCACAAATACCTCCCCACCCGAGCTCTTCGCTCCTCTACCTCTAACTCCCTCAGGGTCAGTCAATTCTCCAAGCAACGAGTTGGTGGTAGATCTCTTTCTTCGGCTGGTGCCTCCCTCTGGAACAGCCTCCCCGCCTCCCTTAAACTTGAGGAGAACCATCTCCGGTTCCGGAAGCACCTCAAAACCTTTCTCTTTGCTTCTGCTTTTTCTCCTCCTCTGCTCTGCTGACCTCCTGGCTGTAACCGGAACTGCACTGGCTATCTGCACACCCTTTGATCTCAGACCCAGGTCCACCAGCGTCACACACCTGCACTGCCCACCTGGCAAGCCCCGCACTTGGGGACTGTTTCTGTATCCCTACAGTCCTCCTACCAGCCCTTGACACATGATGTCTGCACTTACCCATGCACGTGCCACTTGCTGGACGTTACTTGTTTTATCTATTCTTAATTGTTATCTCTTCCCATGTACTGCACTGCCCCCGCCCTCTTTCCATGCACTTGCGCGATCTGAATGACACCTGGCCTAGTAGGATTGCTGTCTGTCCTCCCTTTGTTCCCCTCCCTTGCCTCGTCGCACCTTGAAACACTTGTGTATAGGCGCGTTATAAATGCCTTATCATATCATATCATATCATATGTGATTGTCCTTCTGTCTTGTTGTGGTAGGGCTTCCCCCCTTCCACCTCCCTTGTAGGATACATAGCCTGCACCACCAGGCATCCACTGCCGACCTGTGCACCCTCTGTATGTGCTATCACCCTAATGCTTTTAGCCAACTCCTCTATTGCTCGGACAATCTCCATCACCTTCTCCAGAGATGGATCCCTCTCGATCCCAGTGTCTCCCTTATTTTCGTGTTACATGTGCCCATCATAATGCGGTCCCTTATATATTCATCCAACATCCCTGTGAACCTGCATGTCACCATCAGGGTTCTAAGGCCGTAACATAACTGTCCATGGATTCATGTGAACCTTGAACTCTCAAGAAGAAATTGTACCTCTCCAAAACAACATTCACTGTCTTGCTGTAATGCTTTGTTAGTTTTTGCAGGGCAGTCTCATAGGCACTCACCACCTTGACTCCTCCATCAGCTTCTACGGTGACTTGTTCACCTGGTAAATGTTTGAAAATGCACAGACCCTGTGTCCCTTTTGGTCATCAGTGTAACTTGTTCCGTCTGCTGCCCTGAGGCAGACCTTGAAAGAATCGAACCACAGTTCCCTGGGTATTGCTGGCTCCCCAGGGCTGGGCAGGTAGGAAGGGTGGTGGGGAGGGCGGGGGGTCTTTGCTTGCATTCTCTGCATGCTAATTCCTTACTGTCACCACACCACTACAGAACTTCCAAAAGAATATGTGTGTTTGTGTCCCTCAAATCCAAAGGAAACTAATGCACCTTCAGTTCACCAATCCACCAATCCAGTGTGAAAGAAATGGAAGAGGAAGAATACATTTGATTGTACTATGACGAGAAAGATCGAGAAGTGACCCTCTGTGTTACTTGGAAAGCTTGCCGGTAACCACGGCTACCAAAATGGCCACCACATTGTCCAATGGCGATGGGTCCTTTCCTCTGTTTCCTCTTGACTGCACGTGCCCGGCTGGGCTTTCGCACCTATCTGCAAATGCATGCAGGGTGAACGCAAGCCCTGCGCATTACCCTTTGCCGCAGCAGGCGAGATGGTGTGTCAGTCATCAAATGGTGTGCACCGCTAGCAGCAGGCGCCTGCTCCCCAGGCCTGCCGCTTCTGGATGGTACAATCGAAATTCTGCGCAGCTAAATCCTCCTTCCACGGTGGGGGGCCATCCGCCAGTTGGGACCTATCCCCCAAGGTCGTCGCCAAAATGAAGTGGCTACCATGCCAGGTAACAAAGAACCAAACACGGAGGTAAGTTCAATCTGTGGCAGCCCACTGTTTATTCATCAAAACAGCAACCGTCCCAACACTTTGAAAAACAACATTCCCTACAAGAATATAGAACTGTGCCTGTGGAAAGAGTGCACTAGGCTACAACAGACACCTCACTGACAAATCCCAATGAGGCCTAAACATGTCTGTTGTTGGTGCTTTCAGAAGGGATATGACCTAGCAGTTTGGGGTGGACTGTCACTTTTAGGGTGCGAGCATGCTTGATTTGCATAAGGTCTTTCCTCTTCTATAATAGCATGATAGGCTGAAACACGATCATGTGGGAACTGCATAGAGCTTCACCAGTGGTTTGCAATGAATTCAAAACACTAAAGCCACCCATCGCCCTTCTGTGTTGCTTGATCTTGGTAAAGTACAATGGCCACATCTTAACTACAAACAATAGTTATCAATCAGTACATGCCCTCTTAAACATGATCTTATATATTATGTATGTCTGTATTCTGTTTGGGAGTGGTACAACGCTACTCTCCGTCCCTGTAGTAACAGATTGTTAAAGATTGCACTGTTCCTTTGGACATAATGTATGGTCCTGGGTAATTGGGGTTTCAAGGTGTGACTTTACATTGGTGTAGGCACCAGGGCAGTTAGTATGGAGATCAAAAGCATTTTATGAACGCTCAGTCTCACTCTTTCTAGATAAAATTGCTCAAAAGCCACAACTATTGGCTTTGCAAATATTAAAAAACTCCTTCTAGCTATGAAGCTAGCCCCCATTTTCCGTGGTTCTTATGCGATTCTATTTGACATTGTGTTTCATCAATTGATAGGAAACCATAGGAGAGGGAATATGGCCCACCTATGATATGAAGTCATCTCATTACGCTAGGTGTGAGAAGGTCACCCACTCCTCAATTTCTTTGCATTGTTTATAGTAGAGAAGCTCCAAGCTGGAAGACTTCGAGGCTCCCAAGTTGCCCTCCTGCCAAGCGTGAGTAACTCATCCATTCTTGGTGCTTGCAGGCTCACCTTTCTACTTATAAGTACGTGAGTGCAAGGGCCAGAAAAGAACTGTGCTCACCCACACGAGGGACACCCCGTCTTTAATTTTAATCCCAGGGTCCCGTCCAGCCATGACCTTTGTCTTGCCTTCAAAATGGAAGTGGTTGTGGGTCTGCTTTGTATTAGTGCGTTTGTTCTCAAGAAAGTCCAGGCACAAAAACACATTTAGAGTCTGGGTTTTGCCCTCTTTGTGACTCAGCATCAGTCAGTCTGCGTGCGTGTTGGTGCTGAACACAATCTCACCCACAGAAAGCCGAGCGCCGGTGCATCTTTAGGGAGCCTTGTATGTTTGAAGCCAACACAAGACCTGTTTATTGTAAACAGTGATAGTGATAGCCATGGCTCCAGGACGACCCAGTACGTGTGTGATCTGTCGGATTGAAACAAGGGAGCAGGTGTATTTGGAATGTAAACAAAATAAAACTGGCAGAAACGGCTCCTTTGCCACTGAAAGGCAAACTGTTCGTTTCGATGGTAGCTTGTATCTTAGTATCGAGTCCTGCTATCAAATCAAAAAGAAAGTTTGCTGCGTCACATAACAGAAATACGTGTTTCCGTGTTTGGTTTTAGGTATAGATAATGAACCTTTAAGTCCAAAAAGGCCTGAGGATATCCTGGTGGAAATTCCAGCCGAACAGTTGTAAAGGGTTATTAATGGCTCGTGTTGCTGCAGATGGGTTCATAGAGATCACTGAGTCATTACAGCCAAAACTGCAGTTAATCCAAACTATTTAGATCCACTTCATGGTGTCTATGCTCCTTACTAGTTTGGGGTTTCTTGAGCCAGACATAGAGCCTTGCTTCTTTCCTGCCAAGTGTGTGTTACAATGTGCAAAAACCCATATCCTGAAAAGGGGCGCTATACGAGAACTTGCAAATACCCAGAGGAGCCATCCAACAACTACACAGAAGAACGTGGGAGGCTCATGGGCACAGGGGGTCAAAGAAGCCCTGTTTCACCCTGCTAACTAAGGACATGTTTACCTGGTTGCTATTCTGCTTCGCAGGTCAATGGCGATGAAGTGCGAAGGGAAATGACTGCACGAAGCCGTGGCAAACCCAGCATGTTAAATTTCATCTCAAATCGGTGGCGTAACACAAGATTTGGAGGCCCCTCAAAACGTCACGCTGAGGGCCTTCCCCAAACTCCTCTACAAAGCATAGGACACGCCAAACTCCAGGCCGGCCTGGACCACCATGCATGTGCAAGGTCCATGATGACCATGCCACTGCAGGGGCATGTGCGCACTGCGCTAGGTGAAAGATTTAAGTATGTTTTTTATTGAAAGCTAACATCTTTTAACTAGCATAAAAGCAAGAGGGTGGTGCCTGGCTCCTGGAACCAAAATTAACCAGCCAGCAGTGGTGGCTGGTGATTTTGTTTATTGGAGGAACATAAATATTTGCCAAAAGTAGGCAAGATCGACCAAGCATAGTGAGTGATCCCGAACCAACACAAGGCTGTTCAGGGGGATTCTACTCTGAGAACATTTTTGAAACAATGGGTGCAAATGGTGCATTATACAGCACACTTACATTGCCAACAAATTGTGTAAAAAGCCAGACAGTTTGCAAACGATTATTTAGGGTAGCTAATGAAAAACATCCAATAAATACAAGCCACCAACAGTAACAGACAAGCATTTCCCAACACATTTTCCTGCCATTCCCCTTGCTGTGCCCATGCATTTCCATGCTGGCTGCACCAACATAGGCCAGTATTCCCATATAAGAACTTATTAATGTTTGCTTTGTGCATCATGCCAGTGATTATATTATAAGAAGAAATGTCCAAGCTGACTCTACCAATAGATGGCAGTACCACCATGTAAGAACATACTCCTTTTGGCTTTGCCATTAAAATTATTTTTTTAAATAAATGTATCTGGAATGGTGGCTGAAGGAGATGCTGCGACTGCAGCTTGCAGTGGTAGCAACACACAAGCTGAGAAGCAGACATACCAGGGCACCACACATTCCACTTCATACTTTGCTTATTTGTCTGTGCACGTCAAGATGCTGGAGGAGTCTAGTACTAGTAGACTCTGCACAGTCAGCAGAAGGAGGACCTGGACAAGGAAAAGTACCAACCACCAGCATGAAAGCGCAGTGGGGAAGCAGCACAAGCCCCGCCACCACCTCTGGCCAGCAGCCACCAAGTCATTGTCGTAGTCAGTGACCCACTTCACCCTTCAAGTGGGAGTTGTCTTCCAGTGAGACTTGCCAGGAAGACTTCTGGTGGCAAAACAAAAAGGTGATGGCTGGAATTTATCATAACCACATGCACAACTCTGGGCAACCCTCCAGACCATTGTTTTTCATCCTGCCAAGCCATTAAAGAAGGGGAAAGACCATATGCAAAGCAAATCAGGCTTGGTCCCACCCCAAAGGGGCAGTCCTGCCCAAACTGCCAGGTCACATTCCATCTGCAAGAGACCACAAGCATCCCCAGAAATGTTTCGGCCTTGTTGGGCATTATCAGTGAGGAGTAACTTGGGTCTGTAGGCCCAGCAGACTTGGGACCCACGTCTGGGCACAACCGTCCCACTCGGATGACTTATGTAAAACAAAAAGGTGATGGGTAGAACGTTTTTAATTAATCATAACCACATGCACAGCTCTGGGCAAACCTCCAGACTATCGTTTTTCAGCCTGCCAAACCATTACAGAGTGTAAAGAACTATGGTCTGCAGGATTGCCCAGAGAAATGCCAGAGGTCAAGATGAATTCAAAACCTTCCATCCATCACCCCTTTTGTTTTGCTATAGTCACCCCGAGTGGGACGGGTATGCCCAGACGTGCGTCCCATGCCTGCTTGGCCTAGAGACCCAAGCTACTGCTCACCGATGAGGCCCAACAAGGACAAGATATGTTTGGGGATGCTTGTGGTCTCGTGCAGAAGGGATGTGACCAAGCAGTTTGGACTGGACTGCCCCTTTTCAGGTGGCGGCAAGCCTGATTTGCATATTGTCTTTCCCCTTTTGTAATGTATTGGCAGGTGAAGGACGATGGACTGGAGGGTTGCCCAGAGCAATGCCAGAGGTTAAGATTAACTCTAAATCCTCCAGCCATCACCCCTTTTGTTTTGCTATAGTCACCCCGAGTGGGACGGGTACGCCCAGACGTGCGTCCCATGCCTGCTTGGCCTAGAGACCCAACCTACTGCTCACCGATGAGGCCCAACAAGGACAAGATATGTTTGGGGATGCTTGTGGTCTCGTGCAGAAGGGATGTGACCAAGCAGTTTGGACTGGACTGCCCCTTTTCGGCCTGATTTGCATATCGTCTTTCCCCTTTTGTAATATATTGGCAGGTGAAGAACGTTGGACTGGAGGGTTGCCCAGAGCAATGCCAGAGGTTAAGATTGACTCTAAACCCTCCAGCCATCACCCCTTTTGTTTTGCATAAGACCGTTGGTAGCGTTATCTGCAACCACTGTGTCCTGGTTCCATAGAGGAGTCCTCACTGGATTAGACTGATCTCGCTATCTCCCTCGATCTTTTGCTCCCTCTCTCGTGCTTCCTGGCTCTCTTTTTCCCAATCTTGCTCCCCTGTGCTCTCTCACACTCTCTATCTCGCCCTCTCTAGCTTACTCGCTCTCTTTCTCACCCTCTCTTTCATATCGAGTAACACCTACTTTTTCTTTTTTGTCCACTTTGCAGCTTGTCTGTGTGGTGTGGATTAGCAGGACACACAGTGTGCATTTACAGTTGTGTCATGAGTGCACTTTGATGTTCTTTTGATACATCCTTGGAACTGACATCTTGGAATCTTCCATCTTGGTACCGCACAAGTCTCTCAAGGTTCTCAACAAAGGAGAAGGTCTGCCGATCTTCAGCACACCTCCTTACTGTCAGAGCTGTGATGAATCACAGTAATTCATCCCTTTTCCACAAGGGCGCGCCCCCCTGTGAGGCTAGGGCTGTGTGCCCACTCTGCAATACCCTCCGTAGGGGTAGAGGCAAGTGGGACCTCACCAGGAGAAATTCCCCTTTGGGGACAAGGATTCTCATTCCCAGGAGGAACTCCCTAGAGAACCTTGTAAAATAACACCTTTAAACATTTATGAGAATAGGAATTGTGAGACAAAGATCAATATGTTTTAATGCCATCATGAAACGTAAAACCTCCTTTTAAACTCCCATTCCACTAGGATGAAGAAGAAGGCATATGGAGGAGAAGAGAATCCACCAGAGTGTGAGAAAAAGGAACAAAGTTTTGTACAGGGGAAGCCCCATAGCTACGTCAATCCAAAAAGGGGAGGAGCCTAGGAAAATGACAGAAGAGCCTGCAAATTTCAAAAGGAGAGGAACGCTGACTTCAAAGCGAAGCATAGGCAAGATGTAGAGCATCCTGCCAACGTGAGAGGCCGAGAAGAGACAAATGTGTTACTGTTGATAACTAGGAAGCCATAGAAACCGAAGATGGATGTGTGTCATCGCGAAGAGAGAGAGAGAGAAGCAGATACCGGTGGCGTGACCATGGAAAGATCATGGTGAACCAGTGGTCCAAGTAACAATGCCAAAACTGTGCCAATACGACCAGCTCTCGGCAAGCTGACACCTGAGATACCAAACTGCCATCCAAGACGAACAGAGGGAAGAGAGGCTGGTGAAAGAACACCAGACACCAGATTAGGAGGAGAAGAAGCCGATTCTCAACAAAAGAAAACCCTGGTGCCGTTAGCCCTAAGAATGGAAGGTAATAGGGATAACAGGAGACCCAAGGGAGTGAATGAAAACCAGTGTTATTCGAACACTCATACTCATTACAGATGCAAGAGAAATAAGGTCATAAGACCAGAGAGAGGAGTGAATGGGAATCATTATTTGAATCCTCATACTCGTCACAGTCAAGAGAGAGAAAACCTAACAGGAGTGAATGACAATCATTATTAGAATCTCATTCTCTATTCATCACAGTCAATAGAGAGAAAACCTAACAAGAGTGAATGAGAATCATTATGGGAATGCTCATAGTCGTCAGAGTCGAGAGAGAGAATACAGAGCCCGGTCACAGGTTCCGCCCCAGGTTTCTTGTCACATTATCAGCAAACACACCCTCTCAGCGTCGAAACCTTGCAGCGTTCAGTCAAGAAACTTGCGCCTATCAGCCCGTTCTACTCCTGACTCCCATCATTCTATCAGGCCCTTGGCAACCAAGTCCCGCAACAAGCGCATCAGCTCCAGAACCAATAACCTCCACGGAACGCAACACTCGAAGAGACATGGAAGACCTTTCAACCCTTCTCGCAACTGTGTGAGTCCCCGCCTCACTCGGGGTAAACCTGTTCATCCACCATCTGCTATAATCGACAATGCTCAAATCTCCATAGTTAGGGTTAATAACACTGAGAATTTAGCACCTAATGTTACCTTCATAATTAAGGCACACAACTTCACATCAGCATTGGGAAATACAACCACTGCTTGTCATAAAATATACCAACCTGCTCCCTAAACCAGCTGACTCACTGTAAGCACCACTGCACATGGAAAGAAATATCATCATGCCCATTTCACTGCTTGTCTGCCTAAAATGCCACTCCCTGTATCGTATGTCAACAGGGTTACTATTGATACTTGCCTGCCCAAAATTGATGCCTGCTTGCATTAAGTTGATGCCTGTCTGCCCAAAATTGATGCTGGTCTGCCCAAAATTGAGGACTGCTTACATACATTTGAGGTCTGTCTGCCAAAAATGGAGGCTGGTCTGCCTAAAACAGATGCCTGCGTGCCTATAACTGATACCTGCTTGCATAAAGTTGATGCCTGCCTGCCCAAAATTGATGCTAGTCACAATGATAATTGTGACATCCTCTCGCTAAAATTGACAACCTCTCCCACCAACACGATCACTGCCCATCTTGTCTACCGGCCACCGGGCCCTATCCTTACATTTGTAGAAGACCTAAGGCATATCCTACATGATAACATCAAGCCTTCCTCGCAAGTGATGATCATGGGGGATTGGAACCTAGGCCTTAATGGCCACGCTGATTTACCAGCCGCCTCACTAGCCAACTCACTATTCACTTTAGGATTCACCCAGGGTATTTCCCTTCAGCTTCCCTCATGACAGAGTCCCAAGCTTTCATGTGTTATACAGCAGCTGAACAGAGTTACCCGGTAGAGGGACGTTTTAAGGTGGAACTGAGGACCAGTGGATTCTTACCCTTCACTCCAAAAAGGAATCGAAAAACACCTGCCAGACCAGAGAAGGGGAGAGACCGAGTTGGCGATTAGGAAATGCTAGCTTGAGCCAGAGTGCAGAGTAGGAAGGACACCTTCGAGAAAGCCACGCAGTTGGCGTGGTGCAGTGCAATTTCTGCGCAGCCATTGGACTACTGCTTCAACAAAGGTGGGAGCGCGGGCGAATCCAGGACTACTGAGAAAGGAAGCAGCCATAAGCAACCTGAGAAGTACTGGCAGACAAACCCTGTGTCACCAAAGGGAAGAACCGGATCAAAGAACCCTGACCTCACAGTCCACCGCCAGGACGAGTATTCAAGTCTGTGAAAGCCCAAGAGACCACCTTCCCAGTCAAGCAACACCATTGGATAAAAGGTACCCAGCATTGTATGAGTGACAGGTGGAGAGCAACACAGTAGACCCCAAAAGGGGGTGAATGAAAAGACAAACAAACCAAGGCTGAGTGAGCCTATAGCCCATCTGGGGCTAACAACAAGAAGAGTCCTGAAGGGGGTTAACTAAACCGCAACCATAGTAAGGCTGAGCGAGCCTGTAGCTCACGCAGGTTGATCACCAGAGGACCCCAGAAGGGGGTGAACGAAGCTGCAACCGCAGCGGGGCTGAGCTAGCCCATGGCTCACACGGGACTGATCACTAGAAGAACCCTGACGAGGTTAAGATAAACCTCATCCAAACCAGGGCTGGACGAGCCCATAGCCCAATCCAGGCTGAAAATCAGAGAGCCCCAGAAGGGAATGCAAGATACCATGACAGAAACAGGGTTGAACAGCCCCGTGGTCCACGACAGGATGAGCATCAGAAGACCCCTGGAGGGGGTGCGAGAAACATAACTAAAGTTAGAAGTCGGTCCAAACAAGCCCTTTGTTTCAACCAGCAAGTCCTTAGTTAAGTTTCTAAACGCAACTGTGGGTAGTTGGCCTCAAACAAATAACCTACAGATCTGGACTCCCCGATATCTAATACACTTGTCTATTTTTTTTAAATCTGGGATCAGATTAGTAATTCTCTGATTTCCCGGGTGCATGTATGTTTTGGAAGTGCTGTCTATTTATTTAAGTTTAGATGAAAGCCCAAAAGCTTGGCAAATTTACATAGCCAATTCAATAGACTGAGAATAGATGTTGGATGGGATCTGTTATGTACACAAAAATATAATCTGCAAAGCGGGCTAGTTTGTAGAAGTGATCGCCCACCTGAAATCCCTACATGGCGTTTCACTCTCTGATGGCAATAGCCAGGGGTTCCATAGTGAGGACGAACAAAAGTGGGTAGAGGAGATACCCTTGTCTGATTCCTCTTTCCAATGGGAACTCCTCATAAGCAACCCCATGTATTGTAATCATTGCCTTTGTGCTTCAGTACAGCGCTGCTTTTCCTTTAATCCACTTCTGTCCAAACCTATATTTCTCTGGGTCGTAAACAGGAATTGCCAATAGACCTGATCAAAAGCCTTTTTGGCATCAAGGGAAAGTAAAAGTGGAATATTGTCTGCTGCCTGTCGGTCACGTTTTAATTTCACCTGATGAGTGAAATGGATGAGTCTTGGAAGGAATCGACTGAGTTTCTCTTCAGGAATGCTCATAAATAATTTAACATTGTTGTTAAGCAGCGATATAGGCCCATACCTACACTCGTTTTTTTGCATACTTTCTTTGGGAATTACCACTATCCTAGCTTTAAGGAATGACTCAGGTTCTACTCCTTCTAGAAATTGATTAAAACAGTTTTTGTAGGAGAGGCGCCAGGACGTCTGCGAACCTCTTGAAAAATGCAGAGGTGAACCCATCAATTTCTGGTTCGGTCCCTGTTTTTAGTTCTGATATGGCCCTATGGATTTCATCTTGTGTGATTAGTCTAACTAGAATGCCTTATTCTAGATGTGTCAGCTTTAGGACAGCAAGGGCATCAAGAAACAAGGACCTTTCTTCTGTTGTGACGCCTTTCTCTTCTTCATATAGTGTTCTAAAGAAGCGACAGAACGTTTGTATATTTTTCGGATAATTATCAGAATCGGTGATGGTCTTAGTCTTACTACCCATAGCATATGGACCTTAACAGCCATCTCGTAGTACCTTTGTTTAATGAACCTCAGCTGACCGTATACTATAGAGAACCATACACGTTTCAACACTCGTCGCTTGTCCTTAATTTCCTGTGTTATGGAATCTGTGTAATCTGTGTTTTCTTGCACTTGAGTCTCTAATATTCGAACGTCTCTTTTCAGAGTAGATTCCAATAGTAATCGTTTGAGCTTGTTAGCTGCCTTCGCAATTATCAGTAGGTCACGAAATGTGGCTTTGGCTGCTTCCCATGGTATGGTTTCATTTATAGTGAAAAAGAACACAATATTCTCCAAAATAATGTTTCGAAAGATCAGGTATCCAAACAATTTATCATTACCAACCCATCACTATCCTCTCGCCACCCCACAGCCCAAGTCAACGGTAATCCTGACAATGTTGTGATCATACCATCAAACAGTATGGATTGAAGCCTCTGTGGCCTTATTTACCTGCTCTGCCTCAATTAAGACAGTCATTTTGTTGGTATGTTTCATGGGGTTTTGAATCAAAGGTGAATTGTCGTTTCCCTGTATTGACCTACCTCCATACATCAGGAAAATTGTACTTCTGTATAGAGAAGGCCAGTATGTCCTCTTGTCAGTCCCTTTCCACCACCTCCCAGAGTAAATAACACTCCAGATTTGGGCCTGCTACCGTATTGAAATCCCCCCCCAGGTATAAGGATACCCTTCTTCGATTCCAGTGTTAAATCAATGGTTATCTTGCAAAGTTCGCCTGTCCTTAGTTGGAGCCGTATAATGAATTAAACATTAGCAGTAGGCTGACCAACTTAATCGCTAAGAACCACCCTTGTAGGGCTTTCTTGGTCAGTCTAATTTCCAACCCCATGAACCTATGATATAATATTCCTACTCCTACCCTTTTGTGTGGGGCAGATTCCATATAGCTCCCCCCAAATTGGCATCCTTTGGCTGGGGATCTGGCCTATACCTTGTTTCATGTACAAAAAGTATGCCCGGGTGTCCTTGGTTGAATTCCTTTGCCAGCGTTGCCCGTTTTCACTGTGTGTTCAGACCGTGTCACATTCAGCATGGCAATCCTCAATCCCTTATCCCCCATCATCAGTCAAAGAGATTTCTATTTGCAAAAGCAACATAAAAGCTCTGGGTGTTAAGCACAATATAAATAACCAATTACAATTACAATTACATCACACGTGACTCAACCAGCACTAACAATATTTAAAGACTTGTCTTGCATACATACTCAACATGTACAACATTCAGCATCCTTTGGTTTAAGAGAAACATAAACATCTTGACACCTCCCCTTACCTTGTCCCTCTCTTCCCCATCCAATAGCATAACCCAGGTGTCTACAATCTGCAGCTCTCCAGATGTTTTTGGCTATGATACCCATGATCCCTCACCATTGACGATGCTGGCTAGGGTTGATGGGAGTTGTAGTCCAAAACATCTGGAAAGCCAAAGGTTGTGGACCCCTGGCATAACCTGTGTTCCAGAAGACACTCTAATAAAGAACTTTGGCCACTAGGGCAAGTCCCAATATACAAGCCCGTTCCTCTCCCCATCTTTCCATAACACAACACGGGTATGGGTATATATCAATAACTTCTATTTGTGGAATTTCTGAATTGGTTGTAAGACTCTTCCCCAACGCTATCACTTTGTAAACCTTTTACCCTGGTTGATATCTATCCCTTCCTGTACTGTACTCTAGCGTTCGACTTATTGGAACATAGATTTAAACAATCTCCTGCCGCAACACGATTATTGAATTCTCTCTGATTATGGCAGTAGCGGGGGTATTACATTTTCTAAAGTTCTTAGCTCCAGCGATCCTTCCTTTCCAGTTGAATCCTCGTAGCTCTTTGGCTCTTCTGTGATTTATTGCTTGACTTGGCGATGCAAGCGTATTCAGCGACTGCTTTTTTAGGTGACTTAAATAAAGCACATATGCTTCTTCCTGTTTTGTTATATGTTAGTCTTCTGCCAGGTATTCAAATAATAGTAAAAAGGGAAACAGTCTGTATTTCAAATTGCATTCCCTAAGCCAGGATGTCAGTTGTTTGCATGCTTTATGTTTTGTCAATGTCAGCGAGGAGAGGTTCTGAATTTATTTAATCAATGTCACTTTCATCCTTGCTTTCTCCACTCTCTTTTCTCAGTTTTCATAACATTTCGCCTTATTGAGCATGGAAGATTGTGGGGACCACCTCCCTGATAGGACCACCTCTTATCTAAGGTGAAAACGTGTTCCCCTTCACCCTGAAATACTGTGTTCATCCAGGCCTTCACAGTGTCGTCACAAGGCAGGAGTGTCTCTACCACTTGCTCTTTAGCACCTAGGATTCGGATGTTACATCGCCTCTCACGATTATCAATATAGTCCACTTTTAGTGGCAGGCCATAGTCCTAGTGCTTAATGTCCTTCATGTCCAGGAAGTCTACTGAGAGGTGTCTGTTATCTAAGGCTTTGACCTTGACCTTATCTTCATGATGTCATCGTGATGTCAGCTCTCTTAGCCACCGGGTCCATCGATGCTGAGATTATTTTAGTGCTGTCATCAGAAGTGGGTGCCGTAGGTCTTCGATATTGTTGGAAAGAGGCCAGCACTCCTTTTGAAGTCATGGGATCAACGGGGCCCCACAGCAAGCTCACAAGCCTCCATGATCCACCCACCCAAACGCTGCACGCCTTCTAGAAGTTTCCTGGTTCACCCTTGTTATTTCTTTTAACCAACGAATATCTCCCCAGATGGGCGGGATAGCCACACTTTGACATTTTCTGTGCTGTCTCTCACAGCAGCTTCGTCGCTCTTCTCCTTCTCCGGGTCATAGACCGTAGCCTCTTAGCATCTGCGCCTCGCTATACAAGCAACGCTAAATCACAGTCTGGTTTATACCTTTACTACAGGAAGGCCCAGTGAATAGGGAACACTTTCGAGGATAGCGCAGGGCCAACGCACTCGTCTTGGAAGCAAGACCACGCAGTGCAACAGAGGTTCCGATCCCGGATTAGCTCAAGTACGGTAGTAGACGCGCTATATATATATAAAAAAAAACAATTAAATCAATACCTTTCAATATGATATTCAGGGCTTGTTAGGGGAGCTCTGTGAGCAGGCTGACATTTTGCTAGCGCCACCTGGCGGTCTCTCCAATATTATTTTTACTCAACGGAGAATGCTCTTTAAAATGGTTTGCAAACCGCTGATCTAAGAAGAGATCCACGCCCCATTGATCCCTCAATTTTCCGAAGGTCTTGAGAAGTGCTGCTCTGTTTTTTAGTGCCTATAACTGAAAATGCTTTTCTGTGTAGTGTCGCATTCAACAGGAACAGTTGCCTTTTCTTGTCGGAGAGTCTCACTAAGATTATCTGTTTCGATGTTCATATTTCTGAGTTTAATTGTTCCTAAAGAGCCTGAAAGAGATCAGTTGATCAGTCATACAGCACAAAGAGACAAAAGAAATGCATGCTGATTTGATATTTTTCTTGTCATAAAATCTGTGGGCGATTGTTCAGGGAAATGCACTCCATTTCCCAGCATTCAGTGCCATGCCTCTTTCTATCACAATTTCTTTTTGATGCATGTGTAATTTACCTGCATGTTCAGAATGCAGCATTATTTCTCTCTTTCTCCAGCAATGGAGGCAATTTGTTAGGTCCAAAACATGCAAAAGCAGGTGTAAAAACTGGGCGTGAATGCACACTGCAGGATTCTCCCAGCTTTCAGGTGATGTGATGGGCACAGAGCAGGATGGCGGTTTTGCCTTGTCTTTACACTCCACTTGAAAACCACTTGGTTTTACATAACCGTGACATTTTCATGGTGGTGTAAAATCAATGGGTTGCTATGCTATCCATTGTAAATGCTGTCTGGCAGGCATAAATGGCAGGCGACATTTGCACTTTTTGCAAAACAGAGTGTTAAAAAAGGTGTTAGGGAGACTTCAGTTGTTCGAAAACAATTTTTACACTAGGGCCCTCTTTGCAAGTTTGCTGGTTCTGGAAAAATGCAGGTAAAAGTGGTGGTAATACCTTGACCTGCACTTTTCCGGGACCGGCAAACTACAGATTTGTCGGTGGGGGTTCCCTGATTTACCTGCAGCCAAGAGCTGGAGTTAATCAGGCCCCCACTGGCAAAAAACAGCTGGTATTTCTGGCACCGGTTCTACCAGTGGCGGAGATACTGGCAATCCCCTCCCTGGAGTCCTATGACACTGGGGATTTACTGCCCTTTCTGCCACCTGCAATATCCTGGTAATTCCAGGATATCAGGTGGCGGAAACGGTACGTCAGTTTGCCGGTATCCCGCCAGAATTATCCGTAAACTTGTAATGAGGGCACATGCCTTGTAAATGTGGGAAATTGCAGGGGACCCACGTGCACGTAACTGAAAATATTGGTATCCCTCCATGTAATTTACCCCTTTTTGCAGAATCACGTCACAACGTTGTTGCAATGCTTTGGTGCTCTCACTGCAGTTCCCAGAATGCAGTGCCAGGGCTATCATTATCTCCTAAGGCCTTTTGGACGCTTTGCTATTTTCATTACGTTACTTCTCTTCACTGTTACAGACTAAAGTAATGACGTTAATGCTGGGGTCCCAGGTAAGTTTATCTAAAGGCCCTTTATTAAGTTCTTATGTATATTATGTCAAAGTGCATACAAGTGGAGACATGGAGACCCACTGGTGCCCACCATCCAGGTTACTCGTCCAACTGTCACTGGTGGAGCACCAGGGGCAGGAAGCTTCCACTACAGACACACATTCCTCAGTTGACCTAACTCACTCTGACATCACACAGCCAGGCATACACATACTCCACATACTCAAGGAAGGGACAGAGAAGACAGATACCACACAGACTCTCTGTTACTGCAGTTCCAGAAGTCAGTGTCTATCTCTTCTCCTTATTGCATTGCATTTTGGCAGTTTCACTTGGAAGACCTGTCGGTTCACGACTTAACTTGGAAGTGCCTTCAGCTCAGAACTTTGCTGGGTAGGCCCTTGTTTGTTTGTTTGTTTAGTATTTATTGTGCACACCGGACCCTGGAGTATAAGGGCGCAAGGTAAGAAAATGTCCAGCTTGAGGCACAGTTGCAGGTTACAGATTACAGGTCAATGGTTACAACTCATTAGTTACAGCCATGTAGGAGCAAGTCATTGGTTACAGGCATGTAGGAGCAAGTTCATACATTAATTTAACATTTGTTGTCGTCAACCAGTTGATCACATTTTGCCTGAATTTGGTAAAAGATTGTTCTAGCCTCACAGTGATAGGTAGTTCATTCCACAATTGAGTGGCTTTGACTGGGAAACTGGTTCCGCCTATGGTGGCAAGTTTAAATCGGGGTACTTGGAGACGATTGTTGTTGGCTAGTCTTGTTTGTCTAGTGGAGTGAGTTCTGGTGAATCTGTCCTTTAAGTATTGTTGAGCTTTATTGTGGAGTGATTTGTATGTAAGGGATGCAGTTTTGAGTCTGATTTTCTCGTAGATGGAGAGCCATTTATGTTTCCTTCTTGTTTCTGAGATGTGTTCCCTCTTGGGGATGTTCAATGCAGCTCGGAGGGCATTGTTTTGCTGTATCTGAATTTTGTTAATGGTAGATTTAGTGGCTCCTATGTACAATGCGTTACAGTAATCTAGTTTGGAGATGATTAGGGCTCTGGCTAATGTTAGACAGCTATGCTGGGATAAGAATTGTTTTCCTGCTCTGATTCATTTACATGTGTAAGCAGTTGATGATGCTAGGGAGTTTACCTGTTTGGAGAATGATAGGGTGGAGTCAAGGTATATACCTAAGGTTTTTACTTCTTTGGCTACTTGTATACAGTTCTCATCGATTATAAAGGAGGAATAGTTTGTACTTAGTTTATTAATGACGGCAGCCGTGCCTAGGATGAGGAGCTCAGTTTTATCATCGTTCAGGTATAAGCCATGGGTTGCCATCCATGCCTGAACGATGCTGTAGATTTTGTTCACCATTGCTAGGTCCCTTTCGTAATCCCCCGTGAGAGGGAGGAGGATCTGGGTATCGTCAGCGTAGTTGGTATATGTGATACCCAGATGGTCCAAGTCATCAAACAGGGGCTTAGTAAAAATGTTATATAGCGTTGGTGAAACGCAAGATCCCTGTGGCACACCGCAGGTGATAGGGATGGGGTCAGCAGCTGCTATAGGGGAGAAGACCCTCATAGTACGGTCGCTAAGGAATGATTGGATCCATACTATAGCCTCAGTGGAGAAGTGTGCTGCTGTATCGAGGTGATTGCACAAGACTTTATGATCCACTAAGTCGAATGCGGCCGATAGGTCTAATAGCAGGAGAAGTGCTGGCTTTCCAGAATCTCGTATTTTATCTATTTGGGCTTTTAGGTCGATTAGTTTCTGTGCCGTGCAGTGGGCGAAAACCGGATTGACGGGAGCCTAGTAGTTGATTTTGTTCCAAGAAGTTCTGGATTTGGATGTATGCCATCCTATCCAGAATCTTCAGGAGGAACGGTACAGTGGTAATCGGTCTATAATTAGTGGGTATGGCTGGTTCTAATGTTGCCTTTTTAAGGAGTGGGAGCACCCAGGACTCTTTTAGGTTACCCTGGATAGTGCCCATAGTAAAGGAGGCATTAATAAGTTTTGTGATGAACAGTGCTAGGTCTCGTGCATCATCTTTGATGAGTTGTGCTGGGCAAAGGTCTCCTTTGCAGTTGGAGGGTTTTAGGCCGAGTATTACTTTCTCCACCTCTAATATAGAGACTTTGGAGAAGTGGATTTGGGTGGTGGGTTTGGGGTTGGAAGGACTCCTGTTGGAGGGTAATGTGGCAGAGGCTAAGGTCTCTCGTTTTAGTTCTATTTTCTTTTGAAGGTTTAAGACTTTGTTGGATAATGCATGCTGGATTTCAGAGCACCATTTTTTATCTTTGAGGCAATTGTCTTGTGGCGTTATTGGACTTTCCAGTTCTCTAAGTATGGCGAACAATTCTTTTTGTACTTGAATTGGCTTGTGTGATTCTGTTGTTGTAGGTCTCTTGTTTAGCTAAAATGATTTCTTTTTTATATTGGGATGAGATGTTGATACATTTTAGTTTATTTTCCAGAGTGGGGCAAGCTTTCCACGTGTTTTCCCATTTTCTTTTTTCTAATCTTAGGTTTTTTAGAAGAGGGGTGAACCAGTTATTCAGCTGGCTCTGTGGTTTGCTGTTTCTGAGCTTAAGCGGAGCGATATTATCACGTGTTTTATTCATAATATTATTGAATTCTTCCACTAAATCGTTCGGGTTAAGGTTATTAGGTAGAGCGTTCAAAGTGGGCATGATGCCGGGGAGTAGTTTGTCTAGTGTCATGTTTTTTTTGTTTCTGGTGAGTGCCGGTGGTGCACAGGGTTGTTGCAGTTTAGGGGTGGTAGTGTCCAAGGAGAATGAAATTAGGTGGTGATCTGTCCATATTTGAGGTGAGATAATAGGGGTGGAGATTTTACAGTTATGGTCAGCAATCCAATCTAAGGTTCTCCCTTTGATGTGCGTAGGCTCAAACACTCTTTGGGTGTAGCCCAATTCAGTTAGAATGTTAGATGCTGCTATGGCTTGTGGGTCATTGATATCATTGAAGCCAATATTAAGGTCACCAAGTAATATTGATTGGGTGGTGTCTTTGAGGTTTTCTGAAAGAATGGTCGATAGGACTTCTATGAAGGTCTTGATAGGACCTGGGGGTCTATATATCAAGTGGAGGTTAATAGTTTGAGAGTTAGCTGTGGGGGTCTTAGTAGACATTATCTCACAAGATTCAATGGTTGGCGAAGGAGTAAGTCTCATCCCAAGCTTAGTTTTGGCAATGATGGCTAGTCCACCCCCCGAGCTCCACATCTATCCCTTCTGAGGATAGTGTAGTTGTCGGGAACAGCTAGGGATAGTGCTGGGCCTGATGCCTCATGCAGCCATGTTTCTGTTATGGCTAGGAAGTTGTAGTTTCCAGTAGCGATGACTTCAGATATTTCTATGGCATGGGTGGCTAGAGATCTAGCGTTTATTAAGGCTCCTTTAAGTTTAGGTATAGGGTTTGTTGGTGGGAGTGAGACAAGGTTTATTGATGCAGTAGTGCAACAATCTTTTCTATTTGTTTGACGGTTGTTATGCCTCTTGTAGTTATGCGAGTTAAGTTTGAGGATGGGTTCAGAGACCATTTTAGTTCGATTGTTGTTGGTTTCATATTTGATGAGGATCAAAGATTCTAGGTAGTCGTGCTCGTAATCATAGGTTTCTCTCGGCTATATTACATTGTGTCATAGGTTGTTGTGTTGTTGTAACTGTAAAGGGCAACATAATGTGTAGTCCCAGTACTATGAGTAAGATGCCTAGATGTACTAAGTTGGACAATATAAGATGCATTGTATTATGTGTAAGGTGTCCTGTATCTAAGTGGAAGGCTAATTAGTCTAATTTCTGAGTGAGCAGGCGAAGTAGCGAGTTATAGAAACTGAGTCTGTTGGCATGTCTAGATCATAGGCACAACAGGATGGTAATGCAGTCTCTGTGCGACCATAAGGCACAACAAATTGGTAGTGTGGTCTCAATGCGACCATAAGGCACAACAAGTAGTAATGTGGTCTCTAGGCGACTATAGGGCACAGCAAGTGGTAATGTGGTCTCTATGCGACCATAAGGCACAACGAGTAATAATGTGGTCTCTGGGCAACCATAAGGCACAGCAAGTAGTGATGTGGTCTCTATGCGATCCTAAGGCACAACAAGTAGCAATGTAGTCTCTATACGACCATAAGGCACAGCAAATAGTAGTGTGGTTTCTAAACAACCATAGGCACAACAAGTAGTAATGGGGTCTCTGGGCGACCATAAGGCACAGCAAGTAGTAATGTAGTCTCTATACGACCATAAGGCACAGCAAATAGTAATGTAGTCTCTATACGACCATAAGGCACAGCAAATAGTAATGTGGTCTCTAAGCAACCATAGGCACAACACGTAGTAATGTAGTCTCTAGGCGACTCTGGGGCACAGCAAGTAATAATGTGGTCTCTGGGCGACCATAAGGCACAGCAAGTAGTAATGTGGTCTCTATGCGACCATAAGGTGCAATCACGGGTGGTCTATATGCGACCATGAGGCACAACAAGTAGTAGTGTGGTCTCAGGCGACCATGAGGCATGAAGTAGTAGTGTGGTCACAATGCGATCATAAGGCACAACAAGTATTAGGTCTCTATGCGACCATAAGGTGCAATCAGGGGTGGTCTATATGCGACCATGAGGCACAACAAGTAGTAGTGTGGTCTCAGGCGACCATGAGGCATGAAGTAGTAGTGTGGTCACAATGCGACCATAAGGCACAACAAGTATTAGGTCTCTATGCGACCATAAAGTACAATCGGGTAGTTAATATGCGACTATAAGTCACAACAGAGTAGTAATGTGGTCTCTGGGCGACCATAAGGCACAACAAGTATTAATGTGGTCTCTATGCGACCATAAGGCACAGCAAGTATTAATGTGGTCTCTATGCCGCCATAAAGGTATAATCAGGAGTGGTCTATATGCGACTATAAGGCACAACAGAATAGTAGTGTGGTCTCAAGGCGACCATGAGGCGCAACAAATGGTGGTAAGGTCTCTGAGCAACAAAGGGTACAATCAGTAGTAATATGGTCTCTAAGCATGCGGCACACCTGGCTAGACAATGCAATGCAAGTGTACATAGGCTAAATGCAGTTTGTAGACGGAGCCTACATAGCATAGAGTAGACAGCAGTGATGCATTCAAGTAAAGGTCATGTTATTGCAATATTCCACCTGAGTTCCTAGGTACAATTGGACAGACAGCAGTACTGCATTCACGAACGGATAGGTTAAGGCAGAATTTCGTCTAGATTTGAAATATGCTAGGGCGTTTACTTAGCGTAGAGTGGACAGCAGTGATACATTCAAGTAAAAAGTCAAGTTATTGCAGTATTTCACCTAAGTCCCAAGGTGCAGTGAGTAGATAACGGAGCACTAGTGGTGGATATGCGCTCAATAGGATATTGTACTGTATTTTAGGCTGTAAACGCTACAAGAGGACATGCAGATTTCAGTGGGGGGAAGGCGCATGAAATATTGAAGCACAGTTATAGGACGAATGAAGAGTGCAAGTGCCGACGCTTACAGCTCCTGTGGGTTAAACCAATATAAGTCTTATGTTGTACCTGATGTAGGGATCTCTGGAGTTCCGTGATTGTCGGCTATGACGCAGAGGTTCCGGCCGACGGCCCGGAAAGGCACGGACAGGCTGGGACAGGGTAGATGGCCTTCGTGCAGGCCTTGGTGCATAGGCCGGCTACGCCTCCCGGCTTTGAGGATTGGGCCAATCAGGCGGTGCGGCAGGCAAAGCACGCCTGTTTACGGGGACGATCAGCTGTTGTGGCCAGGTCGTGAAGAGCGGCCATCTTGGAATGGCGGCGGTGTTCCCCTTGAGTTCACCAGAGCATTTGGGAGTTCTTCAGGTCACTACTTCACTTGGTAGGCCATGGCTTGGCACCCAACATCTCTATCAAGCCTTCATCACGAAATAATATGCGATAATAAGGTTTACTAGTGGCTGTTATGAGGCACACAGTATTAGTTTATGACATACAGTTGCAGTGACCCATACTTAAAGTTACAATCATCATGACATTGAAAAGCTTACACGTGTTTTACGCTGACATGTTTTATCAAGGCGTATGTATGTTTGTTAGACCGCGTGTCACATTTGTTGCTTTGGTTGTGATTTATAAATGGAGTTTTTAGTTTCAATACATTTTTCATCAGGTGCGTTTGAAAAAGAGACTTGTTTTGGATGCAGGTGGGTTTCATTTGGAAGACTTTCAAATCGGCTGAAATGACTTACGTCACTGCTTGATAGCACATTTCCTCACTGTTTGCTACAAGCATCATGGAAAAAGCCCATTCTTAGAGGTAACACCCTTGCCCCTACCGTAGGTTAGGTATCCATTTTCAATAACCAATTCACTTGCTAGGCCCTTTCAATTCACCACTTCACTGTCAGCTTCTCTGCCCGCTCTGCTCTCCGAAGATCCACCACGTCTTTTCTGTTCTCACATGAGCTCTCCCGGCTCCTAGTGTGGGGTCCCCAGCATCTCCTACTCCTCAGGCTAAGCTTACCCCCTGGAATCCCTGCCATCTTTTTACCACAACCACCAGGACTTACAACCCGGCATAAAATTGGGTTCAGCTTCAGTAAAAGCAGTCCCCTTCCTCCTCACAGCAGTCTTTGGGCTCTCTCTCTCTGTCTCTCTCTCTCTCTCTCTCTCTCTCCCCTCCAGGCTTCTTCAGCTACAACCTTTCTCTCACCTCTTCCTATTCTCCACAGGGTCGACTCCTCTGCTGGCCTCCATCTTGGTTTTCATTTCCACTACTTCTTCCTGATTGGACTGATGTCAGCGTATCTGGCTTCTAAGTTTTGCAGTCTGTTTTTCTGCTTTTGCCCGGGCCTGCAAATAACAAATAAAAGCCATTTTAAGTATTTCCATGTTACTATAGGGAAACAATTTGTTGCACAACATATACATAATAAAACAAACACTTGAATATTTAGCATGTTGACTGAATGCACCCTTTCATCTCAGCCATCATGTTGAATTCAATACTAAACAACACTTAGTCACTCATTGTTCATGAACATTGAAACGCAAAACATCAGAACATGTGACGTGTAACACCATTTACGAGAAATCCTTAAATTACTAAAGAGGGTGAGCTAAGGTTTCAATACTGCTGTTGTGGTTTTATTCGTTGTGTGTAAATTGTGTGTTAATATGTTAGCGGGTAAATGAACACGCACACAATGCTGCTTTGCTTGAATGCAGAGCCCGTAGTAATTGTTTGAAACCTAGGGCCGGATTCACAGAGCGTTTTCAATGGGATTGTATTTATTGTATATGTATTTATTTAGATTTATATAGCGCTCTAAACCAAAGCGCTTTACATGAGGAACAAGCAATTACAACATGCAATACATAACATTGTATCATTATAAAACGCGTCTGTGAATCAGGCCCTTAATGTTTTCACATGCAATGTTTGTAGAGTTTCCATTTTTAAGTATTTAAAAAAAGTTCCAATATTATAGATATATATGTTTAAGTTGTCAGGATAGCACTGGGTTGGCCGGCTCCACGCGTTGCAATTGGGGCAGAAATGTGGGGTGACTGACTCCCCTCGCCTCTTCAAACGTCTGGAGGAGAGGTAGCAACACATTCATCAGTGCCTCTCCAGAGTTAGTTGGCTAATTGCCCCAGTCTGCACCTTTCACTGTCCAGTACCCTGTCTGCAGGGGGTACAGTGATTCAGTTCAGCAGACACTGATTTACCAAATATTCTCAGTTTCTAAGTAGCGGAAGTAATTTAATTAGTGAATTAGAAAAAGCATGCATACCGAGAACGGAAGCCCTAATCACACAGTACCTCGACTGACCCAGAAATGACCCTCTACTTCCCCGGCCTGTCCTCTTCAAACCTCGAGTACCTCCCCTAACCCGATCCACAATCCCATATTCCCCTACACCCACAGTTCCTAAAATAATGACCTTTAATTGCAGTTTATGGCTTGACCTGGCCCTTTTGGAGTTTTTGAAAGAATGGGGAGGATTGCCGTGCAGATAATGAGTCCATGTGCACATACATGTTTGCACATGCATGTCTTTAATATGTACCTTTATACAGCACTCCTATTAAGCTGGCATGTATGTCGTGCCCTTACAACAAATGATGTGCTTCACATAAAGCCTTAGTGAACTGCTGCCAACTGGACCAATACCAATGTTGCCAGCCATTACTTTTTAGCCACAAGCACTTTGGATGCTGGGACTTACGGTTCTGGGCTCTTGCATTACCTCTTTTGCTGAAGTCCGGTCAGGCTGGCAAGCAGTGGAGGTGACAGCTGTTGAGACTTTGTCCAGTCTGCTCTGTCAAAATAAGGGGGGAGAGATCCAGCCCCGGTCTGTCCCTGGAAGGTAGGACATCTGGTTCCCCAAGGTACAAGAAAGAGCTTCACCTTCAGGAGGTCTTCACACATCTTTCATCTCCTCCAGCGCCTTCTTCGCTCTGTCTTAAGGTTGGTGTTTTCTTCTTCCATCCATCAAGAAGGCCATAGCGTAGAATCTACATTCATGGGGTTGGTATGAAGGCTAGCACCCTTGACTGTACATTGACGAGCCAATGGATCTGGCCTTACACACTGATGGGATAAAGGAGCGAGGGATAGGGACCTGAACCCCAAATGCTGAGCATCGTCCATCCAATCCTTTTGGCAGCCATCCAATCACTGGTGGTCCCCCTTACGGGTGAATGAAGTGGCTGAAAAATTATGAATTTTTTGGTAAATCGACTTGCTTTGCTATTCCACTCGCAGGTAGAAATTGCCAATTTCTGCCATTTGTTTCACGCAAAATATAGCCTTTCATGGTTTTTGCTTTGGTCCAACAAATATTTCAGCCCATTAGGCCTCGATATATTTCAGCCTCCTACTTGGTCAAAGTAATCATGCCCCGCCCCACACCTGAAAAAACACCAAGTCAATTTCACCCAAAGTGTTGAAATCAGCAAGAAATTCCTCCAAGTCAGCAAAGCGCAATTTTAGAAGAATTTCGCCAATTCAACTTTGTCAGCAAAATATGTGCCCACCCCTACTTGTAACATTCAACGTCTTTGCGCTTTTTCAGGTATGTCAATAAGGGATTGTCAGAGCTTAAAGCTGCTAGCTCCAGTAATTGCCTTGGTGGCGTGGCCCTGACTCTGCGACCAACGAGTAAAGGCCCATTCATTTTAAGTGTGAAAAATTGATTTCGCTGAGCCCAACATGTTTTGCTTCATAGCGCACCTGTAGGAAGGAACTGAATCATTATTTGGTATTTGGTAATGAGCTGGTGATCTGAGGGTGTCAACTCGCTGGAGCCACAACATATAAAATAAGAAACTAAAAGAGAGCCATCTTAATTTTCTTCCAGAATAAATGAAGATATTCAGTGTAACAAATCACTCCTGGTAAAGCGCGCCATTGCCTGGCACATAGTACAGTAAAGGACCTGCCGAATTCCGTAACTTGTGCAAAATGTGGAAGAGCCTTGGAGTGGCCACCACAGTGTTTTCATCTGTGTAGTCTAGTGGCAATTCTAGCAGCTGCAGTGCCCCATTTAATTACTACAAAGGGAGCATTACAGTAACCAAGCTTTGCTCCAATCATGGAGCAGGCAAATGTTGAACAGAAGGACTCAAGAGAGAAAATGTGTTTTTCATTTTAATACGTTTTATTGGAATTTAATAATAATACAACTTTTAGAACATTAAAGACGACCACGAGGGCTAAGAGAAAAGAAAAAAAGAGCATCTTAACCATACTAGATAGATGATGTATAATTGACAAGCAAATTTGTTAAAATTAATAATCTATACCAATAAATACTAGAGAAACGGTTGACACAGGGAGTTCTGCAGAGGAAGTATTTTTAAATGGCTGAGACAGACAGGGGAAGACAAACCAGGAGACAAACAGAGTACAAACAAAGAAGACATAAGCAAGAAAAGGGAAGGGAGGTATATCAAGGCAATATAACAATCAGAACTTTTGGAATCCAATAATGATGGCATCAAGCATAACACACAAGTAAAACTATTAACAAATCAAAAAGAAAGTGGAATATACAAATAGAGGCTCATGTTCCATGCAAAGATTCATTAAAACAGTCCAAGTAACGAATGAAAAAAGACCATTTAGCATTATACTTAGGGATAGAGTTTAGATTGTTTGCCATGCATAGTTCCAATCTTTGTATGTGGCTGATGTTCCGCCAACCCCTGGCAGAGAGAGTTTGAGAGTTTTTCCAATTGGCCATAATGAGTTTTAATGCGATGACGATAAATAAATCATAAAGTTTTGTTGAGGCATGCAAAACGCTGGTATTGACAGCAAAACTGCCCAAAAAGATATTAAAAAAAGATAGGGGAACATCCACAAAAAAAAAATCAGTTCAAGGTACTTCCAAATCTCTTGCCAAAACCTGAAAACAAAAGGGCAATTAAAAAACATATGTTCATATGAGGCCGGAGCAAGGCCACAAGACCAACATTTATCATTAATATCAATCTTAGATTTGGCTAGTTTTTCAGGAGTAATAAATGCTCTATGAATAAAGAAGAAAAGATGTTGTGTGATATTGGCTAACACTGAAATACATTTAATTTTAGAAAAAAGAAGGGACCACGTGTGGTCATCAAGAGTGCAAGCAAAATCATTTTCCTATTGTAGACGCACAGGGCAAATCACAGAAGTTGAGGAAAAAATACCATAAAATTTAGAAGCCCTGACATCGGAGACCATAGTAAACTGCAACAATGTATAAGCATCAGGTAAAAGGATATCATTTGAAAAGTGATGGAGTACATCGAGACAAGAATTGACTAGTGTGTTAAAAAATTAAAGGCCCCATTGGAAATGGAGAATAGGTGTTTTAATTTTTGGAAAGAAAGTATAGAAGGTCCATGAACCATTTGTTGAATAAATCTGATGCCTTTTTTTAACCAGGATCTCAGATTCAAGGCTCTATTATTAATCACAATATTTCTATTGTGCCATAACAAAGGGGAAAGGCAGTTTTTAGGAGTTTTAGTATGAGGAAAGAGAAAAATTGTAGGGCAGAAATGGAGGCTTAAATGGGATCAGAAATGGCTATGGAGGAATAATTATATAGGTAGATGAGATGAGCAATATCGGCTACATCCGTATATGCAAACCAGCAGCGGCATTGTTTCAGGAGAAAAGCAGAGTGATATAATTTAAAATCAGGTACCCATATCATAGGGTGCTTTCAGCTTGACAATAGCAATTCTTTTACTTTTTCCATTACCCCATAGAAAGTTAAGTAAAATAGAGTAGATAGATTTGAAAAAGGAAAGAGGCATAGGGACCGAAAGGAGCTGCAAATAATATAAAACAGTAGGGGAGAGCATCATTTTAATTGTGTCATGCTGTGCCCACCAGGAGAGATAAAGAGGGGGTCATCTAGAAGTTAAGTCCTTGAGTTTATCTAACAAAATGTGTTTATTGAGTTTGATAGTATCATGGATCATGGAGGCAAAATAAATCCCTAGATATTTGATAGAGTCGTCACACCATTTGAAGCCAGAAGTATCAATATTGTGTTTGAGACAATAGGGGTTAGGGGCAGAATTTCTGTCATGACCGCAGCCTCCAAGGAGTCAGGTTTAGCCCAACTGCCTCGGAAGCCGGGTCACAACTTCATTTCCAGGCTCCCATCGGCTCCCATAGGGGCCTTATGGACCTTGTCCTGGCGCCAGTGGCGCCAGGCTCATAAGGGGACCCAGTCCCGGCACAGGACGTGCCGGGCTCATGATGCAAGGAATGGTGCTTGGGTGGACCTACCTGCTGCAGACCATGCTGCTCACTCACCTGCAGGATGAAATCCTCATCCATCCATGGCTGGAACTACTTTACCTTCTGGGTGTGGCCAGCACCACTCCCTGGGACTGGATACTGGAACTATTCTGGAAGCTGGGACTTCTTTCCTGGGCGAGGCTGCTGTGGAAGGAGACACCTAAGCACTCCAGTAGGCTATTTAAACCACGCCCGATCAGAGCAACGTGCTTCGCGTTATTCTGCAATAGCAGCAGGACGCTCACCGTGTCAGCTCCAGAGAATCTGCAACTTCTGCATCTAGGGAAGAGAAATCCGTAATCTTACCTTCTGAAATACCATCTTTGTCTTCAGCAGCATCTGAGAAGGGAAAAAAACACCAGGTTAGCACGAGATAAAACCAGCGCAGCACTTACCCAATCCATCGGTGCATCTCAAGCCACGGGCTGCAGCTCTCCATTTTTTGGCACCCTGTGGAAGCAAGGACATTGGTTAGTAACCTTCGTGAACCTTTTCCTACCTGCGCTGCATTCTTCTCGCCTCCGCCGACGCTGCTACTCGCATCTGCAAAACAAAAAGGACATCATTAAGAAATACAAAACTCCATCCATACGCACGTGTTTTGGCCAGCTCTCATCTTTCTCCCTCCTCGGCGCATTCCTCGACATCTATTTTTCTACCCAGCTGCTTCTGCAACCTGAAAAAGGAAAAGAGACATTAAGAAGTGCTTTAAACTTCGAATTGACATTTCTTACTTACTTGCCTGCAATACCTTCGCATTTCCATCGCTCTCCATTCAAGCAACCGCCGTTCGTGCTGCTAACGACGGCCTAGCTCCAAATCTTCATCCTCTGCAACCAAGAGGCTGGATAATTAACCAGTGAAGTAACTGGCTTCGGCGCCCCTGCACAGACGCAGGATGGAGAGCTCCGCTTTCACCTATATAAGGTGAGCACATTTAGCCTACGAACTACGTGGGGATTACCAGGAAGGGGAGTCAGCTTGCCTGTCAGGCTTATATATCCTATTAACCCCTTGCTCTCACAATTGCAGACACCTCACCCTTCAGATCAAGATCTCAGTGAGGAGAGGGCCTTTCCAGGGTGGCATTCGAGGCCTGCTCGTGACCCTAGAAGACTCCGAGAACCCCCAGCCCAGACCTGCGCCTCCGAGGGATTCAGGTGAGCGTTACAATTTCAGACTTGTCTTTATTAAGTTTGTATCCCGAAACCTTGCCGAATTGATGGAGTGTGTCAGGTAAGTTAGGGAGAGGAAGTTTAGGTTTTTTGATAAGAATAAGGATATCATCGGCATACGCTGAAATTTGAATATGTGAAACTCCCCCCAAAATTCCAGGAATACTTTTATTAGATCTTATTAATTCTAGTAAGGGCTTCAGTGAGAGAGTGTACAGAATTGGGGAGAGAGGACAGCCCTGTCTAGTGCCTCATAGTAGGGGGAAGAAGGGGGAAGATTGGCCATTGATACAGATTGATGATTTAGGGGAAGAATAGAGAAGTTTGACAAGGGAAATAAATATATCGCCACAAACGTGCCTCTGCAGATAATGGAACATAAAGTCCCAGTTGACATGGTCGAAAGCTTTTTCCGCATCTAGTGCGATGGAAGCATAACCTTGTTTATCATTTTTATCTCTAGAAACTAAATGAATGGCGTCCAGTAATAGTCTTGCGTTGAAGGAGATGTTGCGCCCTTTTACATAGCCAACTTGGTCTGATTTGATCAGAGCAGGGAGAGAAGATTCGATTCTGTTGGCTAGAATTTTTTCAAAGATCTTACTTTCAGCATTAATAAGAGATATAGAGTATGAAAAAAGAGATTTAAGTTTAGGTATAAGGGAATGAGATAACGTGTCATAAAATTCGGTGGAAAGACCATCTGGTCCGGGAGCTTTTCCCCTACCCAATCCCTTAATAGCTCGGGTGATCTCTAGAGGTGTGATTTCATCATCTAAGTGGTAAAGATCAGTTTGAGGATATGAAGATCTGTTAACTTTGTTGAGAAATGAAACAATATTTTCCTGAGGCATAGAGTTGTCTGGGAAAAATAAATCTGCATAAAACTTTTTAAAACAATATGAAATATCATCAGGATGATTATGTGACGTACTAGATGCATCTTTAATGCAAGATATATAAAGTCTTTCTATTTTGGTTTTCAGATATGAGGCAAGTGTCTTACTAGCTTTATTGGATGTCTGGTACATTTTTGTTTCATATTTAAGTATGGAACCACCCGCTAGATCAGTAAGATCATTATTCATTTGAAAGCGTACGGTCATGTCCTGGCGAAGATTAGCTGTATTACAATTGTGATAGTAATGTTGCTCGGCTACAGTTAGCTGGGAATAAAGATTATCAAGATGTTTTCTACACATAATTTTCTTTCCCTGAGAAAGCCATGATATGACCTCTCAGTGCAGGCTTAAACACATCCCAATTGTTCACAATGGAGGTGTTACAGTCATGATTGTCTGCATAGAATTGTATAACAATGATTGAACAGATTAAGTGAACTGCGGGTCTTGTAATAGGAAGTTGTTAAGTTTCCAATGAAAGGAAGACTTGTTAACATCTAAAAGATTGAAGGAGGTGCATACAGGGACATGATCAGAGATGATGATGTTGGAAATCGTGGAGTCAACAATGCTACCTGCAAGGGTTTTAGTGGAAGAAATATAATCTAGGCGGGAGAGTGTGTTATTTGGCGATGAGTGAAATGTATAGTCGAGTTGTGTTGGGTGGGAGAGCCTCCAGGAATCAATGAGGCCGGTTTCAGTTAAACACACGAAAAAGGACTTGTGAGACTTGGTAGTTTTGAATACACAACTGTATTTCCGATCCAGAAACGGGACAAGGACCTGATTAACATCACCACACATGATTACATGAGTGAAGTTGTTTTTCAATATCATTTGTTTAACAGAGACCCAAAAATTGGGATTGGGTAGAGTAGCACATTGATGTTCAGAATAGAAACATTTATAGATTCAATCATGAGTTTGACCCAAACCCATCACCCAGTAGTGTCAGCAACCTGATCCAAAATTTTGAAGTGTAGTTTCTTACTGCGTAATATGGTAACTCCATTTTTCTTGGCTGCTGCAGGACTAGAGATGACTACTTTAATACAAAGGGATTTGAGTTTCATCGCCTCTTTGCTAGATAGATGTGTTTCTTGTATGCAGGCTACAGATGGTTTGAATTTATTAAAGTGAGATATAATCTTACATCTTTTGATTGGATTATTGTGGCCTTTAATATTCCACGTAACACACTTAAAAATCATTTAAACATTAAACTAATAGTAGAGACATGGTATGGAACCACAATTGAACAGAATGAAATTTATGTTGCTACACTTGAGGAGATAAAGAAGATTGAAGACTGCTAATCAGTATACAGGTATACTGAGGTAGGAAAATCGAGGTAGGAAAATCGATTTTGGGAAGAAAGCACATGCAAAAGAAAAATACAAACAGCAAATGGAAATTCGTTTTACACGGGGTTGCAATCAATGACAGGTAGCTGTCAAAATCAGAAATCGTTTTTCAAAGACAAGGACAGAGGCACATAAAAGATAAGATTCTAGACAAAGGGGTTACTCTCAATGAGACTATGGTTTGGGGTTTTCAATAGTACGATGCAAGTTAAGAGTTTGTGGGGTAATGTACAGAATACACAGGGAATTCATTTTTCAGTTACACAGAGACACATTCTGTTGAGGCTATGCTTTAATGACTATAGTTATTAAAGAAAGATACTGGACACAAGGGCGTTAATTTCAAATTTTAACCAACTCGTAACGTGAATTTCAATGGGGAATTAATTGATTTACTTCAAAATGATACTAAGGACTTATACAGTAAACTGAAAGATTTATCAAAGGAATACGCTCACATACACAGGCTAATACAGATTCTTCTATAGAAAGGGGAATGAATGATACTGGCAATTTGGGACTTTCAATGGGATTTTCAATGGGATGCAGTGTTCCAAAAGTGAGGAGTATGCAATTTGGGACTGGGGTTATTTGCAACTTACAAAGTATGCCTTGGTTTGGGATTCTGGACAGCCAGGCTGGATCTCAGGGCTCTCTGGACAGCTAGGCAAGGGGTCTGGTCTCTGCACTCTCTTGGATGGGATAAGCTGCCTCTCTCCTCTTTCTTCTGTCTCCCCGGATTCTTGTGTGTGTGTCCCTCTGTCTAGTACAGTCCTCCCTTATATGTCCCAAATGACATCATTTATTTTACAATCTGGGGGGAGTGCCCTAGAATTATTCCTACCATGGGATGGGACAGCCTACCATTCCTCCCTCCACCCCCTGGCATCATTGGTTCAGGGGGAGAGAGCAACATCAGTCTGTTTGTCATTTATGACAGTTCTTTGTTTCTCTGGTCAACTTTTTAGCAAAACTGAGTTATGTATCATAACTCCCAACTTATACTAGACACCGCCATGAGAAATAGATAGGCGGTTTCAGGGGGTCATGGGGAATAAGACACGCCGATTGCCGACTCTGCGAGGTAGTATGGCCCCTTGGCACCTTTTTGTCCTTTTCATGAAATGTATTATAGTGATCACTCTACACATGATTAAGCATGTTCATAATGTACATCTCCATCTTTCCACCAACTGTCATGTTTGCGCCATTTTAAAATCAGCCAGAACCAAGTCTTGACTGGCCATTTCAGTTCACAAGGTCCTAGAAGCATGCAGTTAGTCTTTAAATATCCACCTGGAAATCACATGGAAAAATATCGTAAAACACAATTATTTCTTATTCTGAGTGCTGGGGAAAAATGCATAAACCCTTTAATGTCAATCTAGAGGCTCTGTCACATATGGGAAGGCGGTGCTTCCTCTGCCACAGCCAAAGGTGTCCCCCTGGCTCAGCTTGCAACAAAAGCATTTTATTGCACCCTTTGAAGTTTGTCAGTTTGTCCTTGGGAGTGGGTGCAAAAGGAACTCGCACTTCTTGGTCAAGCACAAGCCACACTTGCTTTCTTTTGTCTTTCCTACCAGTACTGACTTCTAGTCTGGCAGAGCTGAGGATCACCATGCCCGCTGCCATATCACATGTCATTGCGGAAAGGTTCACTTATTAATGCAACTTCCAGTGGGAGGCCAGGCTTTCAATTGAGTTTTTTTGCCTTCGCCCAAAACTGGGTTTACTGGTATTCTGAGTCTTTTTCCAAGGTGACTGCAATCTTGTGGGGATGAACATATTGTACATTGTGTAGCCAACCCCTCACCCACACAGACATTTCTGTTCAAGCTAAAGCTACCGTCTCACATTGTCTTTTAAACATAATTTTTCCTTATTTTCTTTCACACGTGTGCCAGACATATTCCTTTTAATGTTTGAAATGCGTTCTGTGGGTCATGGGATTTTCTTTTAGTTTGACCTTTTGAGTGGGTCTGCATTATGGTTGGTTCATGGACACAGAGGGGCAAGGCACAAGGTTCTTTGATATGACATAGAATGAAAAGGAAAAACCAATCCCTTTTTTTTCCATTTGCGGTGTTTTGAGTGCTGTGGTTTAAATTAAAGGGAAAACAAAAGCTGTGTCAGGTTGCATTTTGATGAAATCCTTGCCCCTCATGTGAATTAACAGTCAGACAAGGCTTTTCTGGATGTAGTGCATACTTTTTAACATTCAGGGGGAATAAAGCAGAAAGAGGGCCATTCTTGAATGCAGTGCATACTTCTTGTTATGCAGATGAAAAAAAAGCAAACATTCAGATGAAATACAGCAAACACAGGGCCATTCTACATGCATCACTTCTGATAATGCAGATGAAAGTGAAGCAAACGCAGGGTTCAAATGCTTGCCACACATGTGCCAGGGAACAAAGCACAGCCGTTTTTGGTGGCAATGTTTAATGTCGTTTTTTCAGGTGATGGGGACTTCTGTTAGGGCCTGTAAATGCAGCCCACACAAGGCTAGCCCACCAGTAAAGGGGCATCCAGTAATATTGTTAATACTTACATGATACATCGGTATATATGTTCCCTTAGCCAAGATGCTTCAAGGTACTACAGCACATTTTGGTAGTGGTGCAGATGGTTCTGGTCTAATCGACCTAGGCCCAGATCTAGACTCTCAGACCCTCGATAGCTTTCGCATTAGACCGAAGACCGTGGAGCTTCCTGTGGAGATCAGCGTGCAAAACACACGTGTGAAAAGAATCGGTTGGCAGGTGCCCCTTTGATGGAATTCCTGTACGGTCCCAGCAGGTGCCCCGCAGACAGAAGGCAAACTGATCAGTTGGGCAGGAGTTGGTGCCGAGGGACTTGAGCTGAGCCATGGATATAAGTAGAAAATCAAAAGTGGCAAAAATAGGGGGAGGAGAGGGACTGTATTGAAAATATATGTATAGAAGTAATGGGATTCTTGGGGATTAGAAAGAAGAGAATAGATACCTTGTTTTCCTGGTTCCAAGAGGGGTGGAAGGGCATGCACTAGAAACTCCAAGTGAGGGTATTAAGGATTCACAAGGCGGTCCAAAAAGAAGAATGTTTTCCTTTTTTTCACATGTCCACAGCACTTCTTCCTGAATTGACCGGCTCCTCGCTGCCCCCCACCTTATGTCATATATTGATGAGGTGACTATTGAACCTAGAGCTTTATCAGACCACGCTCTGGTCCTCTTAACTTCCTGTATCTGTGACCCCACACCCCCCCCCCCAGACCTCAATGGAGTGCATTTATACAACCCTATTTTGAATTACATGGCACTTATGGATGGGATAGCAACAGCCATTCAGAATTATTTTCGAGAGAATCCTGTCAATCTCACATTGACAGCAACCACATGGGACGCTATGAAAGCAGTAATTAGGTGGGAATTGATAGCTCACGCAGCGGCTTATCAGAAATGTAAATTAGAGATGCAGTCCCAATTGAAGACGGAAATAGCCGAGGCTGAAGGCAAACATAAAAAAGGTTGGTACCCTAAAATTCACTTGTCCCTGCAGGTTTCCCAAAATAAACTAGAAGCCCTTTATGTGGAAGAAACAGTACAGTCACGTTTTGTAACGAAACAGGGATATTATGCCAAGGGCAATAAAGCCAACAAACGTTTGGTCAGGAAATTGTCAAAATCTAAGCAACGTAATATAATTCTAGTCTTAAAAGTAAAAGAATCAATTAAAAAAGCTGAAAAAATATCAAGAGAATATTTGTTGCAGGACAAACCAAGAAAAGGGAAGCAAACAACTAAAACAAAGTTTATTACCACCTATGGATCAGATGCCTCGACATTTAGAAAAATCCTTAAAAATCATTGGGACATGTTAAAACTAGACGACACCCTATCAAAACACATTGATGATAAACCAGGCATATGCTACAGAAAAGCATCAACATTACGGAACAAAATAAGCCCCAGTTACTTAAAATCTATCGAGAAGACAGATATTAGAAGTATGTTCCATCAGCAACCAATCTATGGTTCATTCAAATGTGGTAACTGCAAATTATGCCCACAAATGGCTAATGGCAAGAAAGAAATCAAGTTACCAAATGGAAGAGAACAAAGATGAATCACTTTATCAACTGTAATGGCAAATTTGTTGTATACGCAATTGAATGTATTTGTTTAAAAATATACATAGGAAGCACAATAAGAAGTCTCAAAACAAGAGTATTCGAACATTTGCGAGCAATTAGGAATCAAGACATTAAATATCCATTATCACTTCATTGTTTAATAGAACATCAAGGACTTAACGTGGAAAAATTGAAAATCTACGGTTTGGACAAGATTGAAGATCTGCCTAGAGGTGTTCTCAAGGAGCAGATCCTAAGACAAAGGGAATCTAGATGTATCTGTTTAATGGACACTTGTGACACTGGATTGAATTCAGAAAATGAATTTCGTGATTGGCTTTAAGTGTACAAGTTTGGTTGTTAACCATATAGCAGAAAACCTCTCTTCTTTTCTTTTCTTTTACTCTTTACTCTTTCGTTAGAAAAATTTAAATTGAAATTGAAATTGAATAAATTCAAATATCCTCTACAATATAAATAAAATACTGTTTCAAAATAATGGCAATAAGGAATCAGCAAGTGTTAAGATCTAAAAATGTACTTAAATCCACCCCCAAGAAACGTTTTTTAAGCTTATGGCCATAAGCTACCAAGCCTGCAATTATCTTAGTATTATCTTAGTGAACAACATAAATAAAGAATGAAAATTGAGTACCCATCAATTTAAATGCTCCTGCACCGATGCGCCGTTTATAAAATGCTGCCATGAACTCATTGTTTAAGTGCTAAAAAATCTAAAGAAAAATACAGGAAATAATAGTGGCTCCGGCATTAAAAATGGCCGGCACGTAGGACGCGAGTACGCGATGACGTCATAGCGCACGCGAGAACGCGAGTGTGATGACGTCACGCGCAAAAACATATTTAAATGCGCGCAGTGAAAACAAAAAGCACGCTGAAATAAGGAGCCAAGGAGAGACAAACTGATCCCTCCAGAGCAGATGCATTCTCTTATTGAATAGAAAAGCTAAGCCTATTAAATCCTTGATTCCCTTATGGTCTAAAAGTATATTGACCGTTAACCAAATAGAAACCCTGACCAGGTTTAATTTTCACTATTAAACATGTGTTTTCTTGTTTAAATAGGGTAATAACCCAAAGGAAGTTTATAGTTGTGCCCACAGAGAGTGTATAGACACCATATTGAACAAAATAATTTTTGCTAAACAAGCTCAGAGTAAATAAAATTGGTGAGTGCCATTTCTACAATAGTATTCTATACATGCTTTGAAAAAATGTTGGCATTAGAAAGATGAAAGCCATTATGAAGGTTGAAAAATAATAATGTGATGAATGAGTTTAATATGTCACACTTTAAATGATGTTGAATTGTATTATTGGATATATTTCTATTGTTTAAGAATCCCTTCATTTTTTCTTCTTTTTTATTTTAGAAAAATATATTTTGATTTTTGAAAATAGTAGAAAATCTCCCCTGATGATCCCTTGTGATGGAAACAAGGGTTAAACACGTGTAGAGAGTATGAGTTAATAAATGGAATAAAAAGACAACCTATGAAGAGCAACTTGACAAGTGTAATGACATTTATTTGGCACTCGCAATTGAGAATTAAAAATACACCTGGTATGTCGCAAGTGGATATGTATACAAGTTGAAAAATAATATAATTCTAGGCCAATGTGACTCGTAAGGCAATGTACAATATGCGGGAGACGCAAAGCTTCAGTTACCTGCTGACCACCTGACTGAAACCATGTCGGCGCTCCCACGTATTCTGGCGGAACAGACACAATACATAAAAGAGGCCGCCCTCCCACACTTTTGCAGAGTTGAGAGGGAAGCCCTAGATGCCCCAGTTACATTGGAAGAGGTAGACACAGTGATTAAATCTCTGAAGGCTTGGGCCCCCGGCCCTGATGGGCTTTTGACTTGGTTCTATCAAATATTTAGGACCCAACTTGTAACACCTCTTACGGCACTCATTAATTCCTTCCGGCGATCTCGGTCCACAACACCCCCATTCAGGTCTCCTCGACAATCTTGTTACTAAAGCCTGGCATGGACCCTCAAGATTGGGCCTCTTAAAGGCCGATCGCGCAACTTAATATAGATGGCAACATCTATTTTAAGGTGTTGGTTAACTGGTGCTCTCGAGTCTTTTCCCAACATATTGACCGAGAGCAAACGGTATTCATCCTAGGCAGAACGACTCGGGATAATGTTCACCGAGCCCTTGACCAGTCAGAGGTGGCAACTTCTGAACACCGTAAGTTGGCGCTAATAATGCGACGAAAGTGTTCGACCAGGTTGATTGGGCCTTCATGCAGGCTGCACTTGAGGCCTTTCAATTAGAACCCCTATTTCGTAAGATGATCTTAGCTAGCTATAATGCCCCAAAGACCACACTGCAGGTTAACCAAGGGCGTACATCCCCAATCCCACTCACTTGCGGAACAAGACAGGGATGCCCCTTGTCTCTGTTACTATTTGCACTAAAAATGGAACCCCTCGCCCAGCAGATGTGTAATAATCCCACTATTGAAGGGGTTACAATAGGCCGTTTGCAGCATAAATTATCCCTGTATGCAGACGATCTGCTGCTTACCCTGACTAACACCCGGTCTTCTTTACAACAATCCCTCTTAGAACTGAATTCCTTCGGACGGGTGGCTGGCTTGGAAATTAACTGTAACAAATCTACAGCCCTGGTGGTGGGACTAACTACAAAATAAATCCTCTCTCTACAGCCAATTTGCCCAATTAAATGGAACAAAAAGTCCATAGAATACCTGGAGGTCCATCTCACAGCCTCATCTGGGGAATTATATGCAGCCAAATTCCCCCCCCCCTCTTTAAGGAGCTGGAAGCAGACTTAGAAATATGGTCGACCCAAGAGATCTCCCTAATTCGGCAGACCCCAGCCTGTAAGATGAATCGCCTCCCTCGATTCCTTTACTTTTGTTCGACCCTACCAATCTGCAAAAACCTCTCTCTCGTCTGCAGCAGAAGGTTTTCCGGTTCATTTGGCAGAGGAAAAAGCTAGAATACCCAAAAAGGTAATGATGGTCAGCACCGGTTTAGGCAGCCTGTATGTTCCTAATCTGCACTAATATTATGCGGAAACACATATTGTGCAGTTCTTAGCCTGGCATACCCCTTCCGTTCCACCAAGATGGGTAGACATTGAACAATCTAGACTCCCACTTCCTCTCCAATCCTTACCCTACATCCCATATGCTGCACGGAAACACTGGCCTGATTTGCTGTCCTCTACAAAATTAACAGTACAAATCTGGGACTGAGCGATGAAACAAAAAGGGAACCCGAGAGGTATAGGTCCACACTCTGATTTTTTACATTCCCACCTTTAGCCCAGGTCTTCAACCTAGAGTCTTTTAAAAAGCAGAAACGTGGGGTCCTACTCACCCTGTCGCAATTTTTTGACAATGGCCAGCCCCGCACTTTTGTCAGCTGCAAGGAGGCATTTTGACTCGCTGAGTAAGACAGATTTACTTATGGTCAGCTCTGCCATTGGATCATGCAACCACTGATCAGACAAGGAGCTACTTGCAGCCCCTGTCCGATCAAACTCACCCTACATGAGGGTTTCCAAAGGGGAAACATTTTCAGACTTTCTAAACTCTTGCAGGATGACCTGTTATCCAATCGTCCCGCATACATGTCTCAATGGGAGAAGGAAATGGGATGAACGACCAGGCATGGCTGGACATTTGGGCAAGACGCTACTCTTTCTCTACGTGTGTGATGAATAATGAATGTGCCCTTAAACTTCTTTTACCTTGGTACTATCACCCAGTGTGATTACATTATATGCAAACCTCTCTGGATCCAGCGTGTTTTGGGAAATGTGGAGCGCAAGGTACTTATCTCCACATGTGGTGGGACTGCCCCCTTATTGGTGTTTTTTGGGAAAAGGTACTTGCCTCAATCGAGGCCATCACCCACACTAGGCACCCATTGCGGCCTGAGGTTCTCTTGCTAGTTTCACTGGTTCAAGCGGTTTATCCTAAATCTGGGCTAACAGCCAATTTGATTAGCCAGCTCCTCCTGGCCGCTAAAATCACAATTGCTTGATCCTGGAAATCCCCAGAAGGCCCAGTGCTAGCTCTGGGATATTCTGGTAGCCGAAACAATTACAGCGGCCAAAGAGGGTGGTCTACATCGATTCATGGACATATGGTCCCCGTTCTTGCACTACAACCGAGACTTTCCAGCGTTGACATACAAGCCACAACTACTGAGACTGTTCCTACAACCATGCTAGAATTATCGATGGGCCCACATCATGAGCTGCTCGTGGTGGGGAGGAGGGGGTGGAAGGCTTCAAAGACACAGTATTTTCAGGTATGAAGTAAGTCATGTGAGCTCCACACTTGTAATGTTACTTCAGGATGCAGCCGATTTAAATAAAGTTTTTAATAAAAGTGCACCTGACACGTGAACAGAATGAAAGGAAAGCTATGCACGTTGTCTGCACGAGGGAGAAACCAAACAAACGCTGCTCTCCCGCTCCCTCTAGCACCACAGAGATTACAAACGCACGATTCACCTGCTTTAAAGATGGTACATTCACACTGAACTGTTTCCCATGTCTAGCAAAGACTTTTCTGATTTGTGATTTACATGTCGGGAATACAGGGGTATGCAGTTCAAAGCTGCCAATGTCAGCAGCACCAACGGGGAAGGCAGGAGACCACACACTGGTCTTGGGAAGATTTAAAATCCAAGATTGCACCAGGCATTCATTTAAGTTCAGGCCATCCCAATTCCATCCACCCCTGACCAAAGGTAACTCGCCCAATCACAAACTGGCCCAGCCCACACGGTTCCATGTGATAATGTCCCTGCAAAAAGGCTGTGTGGCAAAAACGTGGCTGCCAAAAGGCTGTGGTTTGCCGCAACATTATCACTGTGAAACTGTGGGGGACACCCCCGCAACCCCTGTTTTTAAATGTATTTATTTATTTATTTTTCCCCCAAGGCGAGAGGGGGACAGCTCGCTCCCCTTACAAATGGTCACCATACATAATGTCACCACAGCCCGGCCACCTTTTCCCAGTGACTAGATGTATGGCGACCATTTGTGTGGGGGTAATATTACCGTATACGACCCACACAACATAGCTGCAATCTATACCCACGCAAAGGGAGGAGAGACAAGACTATAAAAGAAAGCTTGCTCAGTCAAAGTGTTAGCTATTCAAATAAAATGACAGCTACCAACTCCCTGGCATCGCTCCGTTGCTTAGTATTCTTGGGTATTATCCACGCTGCATGGAATGCAAGTTCATTCAACATGATACATGTACTCTCCAACTTGTTGAGGAAAAGATATGTTCTGATTATTCATAAAACAGATACAGATTAATGTTGATCTCTTCTGTGTTCTCTTTTGTGATTCAGTGTCAGGTGTTCCTTATTATGCTTTGATAATTTGATTACTTTAATGATCCAAATTAAAGTGCATATGTTCTTCATTATCCTTATTGTTACTATAGACATTAAATAACATGCTTTTCTGAAATGAGTACAGTGATTGTTTTCCACATTCTTCAGATTAATTGGAATAGTCTTACATCTTTTTTTTTATTTTGCATTTTTTATATAGAATTCTATGATACGTTTTTCAATTTCTACTTGTTATCTTTAAAACAGGTGTAATATCCTTCAAATGTGTACAATACTCATCAATTGTTCTTCAAAATCGCCCGTTGCGCTGTGAAGATTCTGGGAACAAGTCCTTTTTTGCATTGTATCTCAACATGAATTCACAGAGCCAGCACTTGGATTATAGGAATCTCTCCGGGACTGGTAAACACGTTTCAAGTTTTTTGTTCTATCACAAGACTTCCCCAATTCATTACAACAGGACGTCCCTAATCCATGTTAATGTTTCATAATTGTTCCTCATTTTCATTTTTCGGAGACACTGTGTCTTTATAATTGTATTGTATCTCATTTCAAAATATGCATTTTATTGCATGGGGAAGGCAGCACAGCTCCTCTGTGTCCACAGGGTCTGTAATCCGCGGACAATTGGAAGAGCCATATTGCCTTCTCCCTATGCCATGCTTATGGCAATTTAAACAGCGCCTATAATGCATGGGTTGAATTGAGAAACTGCAGGGTAGGAGCATGTATGCAGAAAGGACTGATTCAAGTCTGAGGATCAAAGACAACAGGAAATAAATCAGAGTATTTCAAATGGGGGCATGTCCTTATGTCAAGAGAGGGAAAGAAAATCGAAAAAAGAAATGCAAAATGCACAATAGATGTTAGGACAGAGTTAACCATATTCTAGAGGTGGTGATGGCAAGTCAGAAGACGCCAATGTGCCGACTAAAGAGGGAAGTGAGGGGAGCTAGAAAATAGTAGTGATATGCAAGGTATGCATGAGAGTGATGAGGGGAGACAAAAAAAGGAAGAAAAGGATGAATTAGTTGAAAAGTGATAAATACGAGGATAAAGAATGTCATAGAGCAGCAGATAGACCCACAGGATAACGTCAGTCCATCTATAACAACAGGTTGCAACGTCCAGCCTTATTAAAAAAGACCAGAATACATACATGTATACAAGGAAGTGCATGACGATCACAGGCCCAATTCATGGTATAACAGACTACACAACAATAAATATAAACTTGAGAAATCATTCAAATGAATGTAACAATAAAGTAACATAATATAAGGTAAATAAATGTATTGGATTGTTCTGTTACTCCCAGCTTTTACCCCGTAGAGTTGCCTCAGCTTCAATATGGGGGACATGAAAGGGCTGAGGGAGTTTAAGAGGCAATGGTCTAGAAGGAGACGTTCAGCAGCAGCAAAATTCCACCATTAAGGTCATGATCCAGTGAATGCCAAGGACTCTTGAAGGTAAATCAATGTGGTACAAATTAGTCACCATAAACCGGCCCACCGGAGAACCGTCACCAGAAAAGGCCCAAAAAGAAGGGTGAGAGTTGATCAGTAAAAAGAAATGACCAACCTCATGCAGCCATGTACTTGCTGCCAACCTGCCCTGGAGGAAGATAATGTCATAGGAAGTTGAAATTCTATCCTAATACACCCTTGTAAGCAACATTGCAAGCCTGTGTGATACCTTCCAGTGACAGCTGGAGAATCCTCCCAAATCTCACCCTTGTAGGTTCTCTGTATACGCCCACTCTATGACCTTGATGAGCTATGGGCTAATTAGGAGACCCTGTCCTAAGCAGAACCTCCTTGTGTGGATGCCAATCTTCCCTGCGTTTGCAGACAATAACCCAACCGGTCACCAGCTACCCTGATGGTGTAGGTGGAAGTCTCCCTCTGAGCTTCTAAACTCCACCATAAATTGTATGAACTCCCCCAATCCCGCAGATGTTTTGGTATCAAATTTCATCAAGCTAGGTTCTCCAATAAAGGACCCTCCACCTATCATGCCCTGCTCTCTCAATGGTAATCTTGTGATGTTTCTAAACCAAACCCCTGTGTGGAGACTGTCATCCATCCGCCTTACCCCAGTGAGGCTCCTTTCTCCAGCACCCCATTGTCCATGTTGTGCATCCTGCCCAAAGGAAGGCTCCTCAATTCCTACAGTAACTATCAGGGACTCCCTACCTAAAACGCTGGCAAAGAGAATTAAATAAAGAGGTTTTTTGATCAGGAAAACAGGCCTGGTCTACCCACACGTCCAAGCCAAACTAAAACATCAATTTATCAGGCTACGTCACCCAGGCATCCTTCAAAATTACCACCAGAATTGAGGGACCCTCTCATTCTAAGAAGTTCCAACAATGGAGGTCCACCTGTAACCGTAGTCAGACCTAAGCATAAGCCCACTGCCTATCTTAAGAATCTTCTAATCAAAGGGCCCTGTGAAGAGTGATAAGATCCTCTCAGTGTTCCCCCAAGGGCCCAGCCTTCCCCCTACCTGTCCCTTGCCCACCCCATTGCCCATCCTTTTCAAGCAGACAAACCACTATGAGCTAGCAAAAGATCCTAACCCCTCTCGAGAAACCGACCTTGAGCATTGTGAGAAACCAGAAGGTGTCTCACCCGCTAATGCCCGGGGGTCTCTCTCTCAGGTGGCCAGGGCACGGCCATCGCCTTTGGATCCAGATCCTGGGGGTGGACCAGTACGGAAGTATCACCTAGGTGAGGGGGCTTTAGGGAGTGGGAGTGGGACACCTGTGGCGAGATGCGCTATCTATCTCTTCCCTGCAACCCCTTTACCCCATCCTACCCAGTAGGCTATATGAAAACTCTATCTCCCCACCTTTCCTGCACGAACACTTTCACATGGACAGCCGGCTCTGGGAGAAAACTGACTAACACCCGCGCTGTGTACCTTACATGTCCCACTACTATGGCCAGACAAGGTCAAGCAATTAATGGTAATCATTCACACCTAACTTCCATTAAACATCCCCACATGGATAAAAGGCAGTGCATGAGAGCACACTCAGAATGAGGCAAAGCATTCAAAGGAATAGCAGTTTCAAGACGGCAGCTGAACGAGGTAAGAAAGACGGCAAACCTCGAAGGCAACACAAGGAGGGAGATACCCTTGACCTTTCTGGTGGAAAGCTGTTACTTTCTAGACACCTTTGGATTTCAGAGCATAAGTCCAGGAAACCATCCCAAAGAATCCTGTACTGTGTTTCGGATATACCCAGGGCCCTCCTGCATGGCTGATCGAATAGGAGAGACGCAGCAGCCGCTGGCGTACCGTCCTTGGCTCCAAGATCAAAGAAAGATCAACACAGCCGGTGAGTTGGGGAAACTGATGCAAGAGTAGTCTGTGTTGAAGTCAAGGTTGCAAGCAGCAGCATTGCATAAAAAGAGCAAGGATAAAGATTGTTGAACACGTGTGATGAAAGACGTGAGGACAGCCTAATGGCTGACCGATGTTTGAACTGCAGCAAAGAAAATACAATATTCATGACAGAGTGGTCCGGCACCACGGGTGTGCTCAATCGAAGGTCTCTGTTAGATATTCAGCCAATAAGCGTCAGAAACTAAAGTAAAACATAAAGAATAAGAATTGGTGTGAATCGAAGTGGTCCTGCAACAGTTTAAGCAAAACCCATCCCACAATCGAAAGTCTTTCGTTTTTGATACAAAGGGATCTGAGCCAGAACAAGGGCGATCCGTGGTCCGAGCCCAAATGAGGGAGACCAATTGTGAACATTGTGCTAAAGGGATCTGAGCCCCAACTAGGGGGGTCCATTGTCCAAGCCCGAACGAGGGACACCAATAGTGAACATTGTGCTAAAGAGATCTGATCCCAAATGAGGGGGATCTGTGGTCTGAGCCTGAATGAGGGAGACCAATCATGAACATTGTGCTAAAGGGATCTGAGCCCAAATTTGGGGGATCCGTGGTCCGAGCCCGAACGAGGGTGACCAATTTCAAACCTTTGAAATGTAAAAATCCTGAGAAGAAATGAACTTTGATGTTTGTTTGTTACGTCAGGCTCTCTGCAATAAGGGACTGTCATTGGGAGAGAGACTTTGGCAGAAGGCACTGATACCTTTGCTTTGAACTGTTTCCTCGTGGCCATAAAGCCAGAGTGTGTGTGAAGCTAAAACGTGCCGTCTTGTCCCGTGCTGAAGACGTGGCTAAAGGAAGCCAACTGCTCAACTATCCTGACATATCATTTCTTGAACACTTTTCTTTTGCCTACATTGTTGTACCACACATTTTGAATTTAGAAATAAGGATTGGCAATAGGTTTATTAGCACAGGCGCTTTTATGTTGACAGACTCCACCAGGACTGCATTATTATTATTTGATGGTCATAGCTTGCTCCCATCCTTAGATTTAGGAGTAGATAGGAATTCAACAAACCCATTGAAGTTCAATAAACATTGTTGAACTGTGATCACTAGTGTCTGTCTTCACTGTTTGATACCATGCCTTCGTTACAGCATACAGCCTTGATATTCTATAAAACCACGTGCTCCAAACTAAGGTGAGGATGACTTTCAGCAGACAGAAGAAGAAAGGTAGGGTAAGAGGGCTGGCAAAGGAATTACAATTTCAACTCTCACTGACCCTAATGTATTGGCCTGCGGTCCACTGAACTCCATCCTTTCGGAACAGGTGAATGCTCGGATTCCCCTCAACTACTCTCCCCCAGTCTAACTACTAGGTAACAATCCCACTATATTCAAATACAAATGGAATGGCTGCTGGAAGACCAAAGGTGTGGGTGCAGAGTCCCCCGACATAGAAAGAAAACGAGGAGTAGGAAGAAATGGAGGGCAACACTATCCACATGCAAAGGGAGGTGTTCACAGGCAGTGATGGTATCAATAAAGGAGTGATAAAAAGGGGTTACCTCATCTGAATCCAGTGTTTTCTGAACCATGCAGAATATTGAGCGTGCCAGTATGCAGTAGGCCATTTGTTTAAAAACTATGCTTGTCTGTCTAAACCTGAGGACGAAGGAGACCTAGAGCATACGGAAAATGCTTTGTCATAACCACAGCCTACAGCACTTTAACTGCACTTTATTTTGATACTTATGGCATCAATGGTATCTCTCTATAAACACAGCTGTAGAGCTCTCTATTCCCCTCAGGCTAGGGTTCACATTTTTACAATCTATGAACATCATTTATATATTTTAAAACATACATATGAGGAGAACTGGACTCCTTACACTTCATTTACTTCACCTTGCTGTTTTTTTAATGTTGGGAAGTTGGGGAATCACAGTGGTCGCCAGTAACTTGAATGGAATTCCTCTAATCAGGAAGTGCTTTTTCACAGACCAACTACTGAATGCTGGTGGTAGTGTAACCAATTTACGTGGTGACAACTCAACCCTTTTTTTCTATCACAATCCTGTTGTAAAGCGCTCCGGTTGTGAGAGTCCTGAAATGTGCTCAGAGCCATGGAACCCAGAGACTGATAGGGACACAGAACCCTAACAAAATCTCCAAGAGACTCTGAGGGGAGATGAGAGCCCTGGAAAAGCACCTTAAAACTGAGAGAAGTGTTGAAAAGCCTGAAAAGTGCTTAGAGCCCGGGAACAGGGAAAAGAGGCAGAGGACCAGGTGGAGAACCCTGTAAAAGCACCTATAGACTATGAGCAGTATTAATAACTCCGGGAAGCATCTAGAACCTGATAGGGACACTGAACACCCTGGAAAACTGGCCGAAATCTAAGAGTGGTGCTGATAGCCATTATTCATGCCTAGAAACTCAGTGGGACACATAGAACTCTGGTAAAGAACAACTATCTGAGAGGGGCACTGGAAACCCCAGAAACCACTTAAAGCCTGGTAGGGATGCTGAGAAATCTGAATGTACCTAGAGCCTGGGAGGGGTGCTGCGATATCAGTAAAAGCATTTAAAGATTGAGAATGGTGTAGAGAGACATGGAAAGTGTGAAGGGCTTGGGAGGGTGCTGGGAATCTTGGAAATGAACATAGAGGCTAAGAGAGACATAGAGAATCCTGAAATGCATCTATGGTATATGATGGTTGATGAGAATGCTCCAAAGCACCCAAGCCTGAAGGAGGTAATGAGAACCCTAAAAGGAGCTTAGGATCAGAGAGTAGCACAGAGAACTCATAGGAAGCTCCTAAAACTTGACAAGTGTTGAAACCCTAAGAGCAATACCCCGGAACAGAAGGTAAGCAGGGGTTTGAAACAAACTAATAATGTAAGGACTTCAATAAAAGGGTTTAAATGTGCTCTTCGTCCTCGAATCACCGGTGATCCCTCGACACATATGGTGGCACGCATGGGATTCTAGGACTTTTCAGAAGGCCCTAATCGAAACCAAAACAGGAAGGTGAAGGTACATGATAAGCCAGAGGATTGCAAGTATGGATTTAAGGTTTTCATTGCTTCAACCTTCCAATGCAGATGAACGTTCAAGCACTATTCCGAAGGGCCACAGAAAATGTAATAGGTGATACAAATCACACCCCAAAAAGTGCATTAGCAGGCCCAGGTGGCATCCACAGATCAAAAAGCATTTCAACAAACCATACAACAGGACCAGCATGCCTTTTAACAGACCATCCAATAAGCCATAAAAGCAAAAAGAGCCCAAAAACTATCAACAGAGTAGAAACATCAACGTCAAGAGGTCTAGAACAATTAAGGGATGTGTTAGCCTCTGCCAGAGTCGATACTTCCCAACATTCCCATGTCATTCCTCCATATGTAATCGATAAGGAGGGACCCTGAGAGTTTGACTGTGGGCTTATAAATGCTACGTGGCAGGAGGAACACTGGAGCCACTGCAGCACTCTCTTATTATTTGAAGAAAGGCAGCATATATATCATCCAAATTGAAAAGCATCCCATTCCAGAAATGTAAAGGTTCGTCCTTGAGTGACTGAGGTATGATCATGAGAGTTATCACCCAAAATGTTGAGCTATAAGGTTGTGACCTAGCAAGACCCATTGACAATGGTATTATTAGAGCAATACCTAAAGGATCTCCATATGAACATACACGTTCATATATCCTGAAATGAAGCTGATGGTGGAAGAAGCCAATACCTTCACTTTGGCTTACCAGCAGCTCTAACGACTGGACCCACTCTGGTAGAAGAGTGCTACTTCCCAACATCTTCCGCCAAAACAATAAAATACACTGAATCACTTTCCCAAATAAAGAAAGTAACACGTTAAGCCTTTTAAAAAAATGACTGATGCTAACGGCTGACCACCAAGATCTGGTTATCAGGAAAGTTAAACATTCACCTATTACAATGAGACTCATTCCAAGTGTAATCTTAAAGAAGGTTGAATGCTCCATACACCTTACTAATCACCTTGCCAGTGACCAGTCTAACGGTCCCTCAGCAGGATATTCTCACCCTCGGTTGCTGGCATGCTGCATTACCACAATCAATGTATTCATTTATTTGCATACAGGAGGAGCAATACTCTTTTGATAACAAAAGAACGTACAATAGATAAGAAATCAGATTTGACGGGAAGCAGTGAGCTTCTTACAATGGGGTGAGTTTGAGGGACATTCTGACCAGCTTGTGGAGGGGAGTAAATGGAACAGTCACCGGGGACAATACATAAGTGGACATACATAGATTAAGGACAACCAACATTGGACATTTTTAAGTGCAGGTTGGCGGTACGGCCCGCTGTGCTCAGGTTGTGACCATGCTGGGTGAAGTGCTAGAGTGGAAGCAGAAGAAGTGAGGGACAGAGGCGAGGGAAAAATGTTTGATAGCAGGCAGATGAGAGGTAGGTTAAAAGAGTAACTCAGAAGCAAGGAGGTAGGCTTTTAGTTTGGTTTTAGAACAAATACGTGTGGACTGTTTCTCGGATGTCATGTGGAAGAGAATTCCATATAAGAAAATAGGAATACCGTGCTTCAAGTTTCGAGATTCTTTGAGGTGATCCTACAATCATACATTCTGTCTTATCGTTGTTCAGCGTCAGTGAGTTAAGAGTCATCCAGTGCTGGATCATTTCGTAGACGCTATTTAGGCTAAGAAGATCAGTATCATAATCTCCATCAAGTACAGGATAATCTGGGTGTCGTCTGCATATTTAGTGTAAACGACACCAGAAGTATCAAGCATGTCGAAGAACGGATGGGTATAAATGTTATATAGGATAGGCGAAAGACAGGCGCCCTGTGGCACTCCACATAAGAGGTGCTCCAGAGGGGCCTTAAAATCAATAACCACCTGTGCTGTTCTTGGGCCAAGAAATGAGACAAGCCAAGATACCGTGCCTTCTGAGCAGCCGACCTGGTGTCTCATCCTGTCCAATATGAGGGAATGATCCACCAGGTCAAAGGCAGCCGACAAATCTAGCAACACCAGTTGAGCAAGCTTGCCCCTTGCTGCTATTTCCACCAAGTTTGCATGTAGGTCAATCAGGGCTGTCTCCGTGCCATGCATGGCATGGAATCCAGATTGATGTGAACTTAAAAGGCCATGTTGTTCGACATGTTCTTGAAGTTGTAAATAGGCGATCTTGTCCTATTGTCCTAATACATTGCCTAATGAAAGTAGGCAATGTATTCAATCATGGAGAATACGGCGTGCATCTTTCTTACTTGCCAATTATACCAAGTGTGCAACGTATCGGGCAATACCATTTTTCTACTGGGCCACTGCATTGAGTGTGGAGAATTTATGACAAATGTGCATGCTGACACAAATACAGCCTGTACAAATGAGTTGTATGGAAATTGGATATTAATGGAACGTTCAGTGTGCCACCTATTTCTCAATGATCCACTTACTAGCTGTGCAGGGGAACAGAAGATGACAATTTCTCATCAGGACAGTGACATGGACATGTGGGTATTCTAATTTGCCTATTGGCGTATGGAACATTTCTAGCAAATAATGTGAATAGTGGATACAAAGTACAAAATAGTCAAATGGAATCTAGGCAGTTATGGACAGATGGGCATTCATGCCAGTGATATTCCCATTAGGCACTTGCCACGCTTCTGCTAACAGCCTCTTTACTCTCTAAAACAGTGCAGAAGTGGGGACAAGGGGGAGTTGGTTACAGTGGTTGCTGAGCATACTAAGTTCCTGCTCCAGCCAGTGCTTCTGCTCCAACTGGTGCAGTGGCTATGGAGTGTTGACAAGGTAGACTGTCCTCATAAATGCAGGTTAGGTTCCTCAATGGATTGTTTTACTGCTGATTACGGCCGCAGTGCCATTTTCTTCACTGAGCTTGTCAGGCTGCTCTAGTTTTTGGCACTAGGTTCTGCTCGGTTGTCATCTCGTTAGGCTAATACGCATTGCACCCCCCTCCTGTGGCTCACCAGGCAGTGTTTGGTGTAGCAGGTCATGGTTATTGCTTCTGACTTTAAGTATTAGGTCTTCATGAAGCCTGCCTAATCTGTAGGCTCGCGATTCACATAGTAGCCCCTACCGTGCTTGCGGTGCAGTGCAGACCCACATGACCACCCAATGTGATAGTGAAATAACATGTCTATTCTGTTACTCTATTACACCACGCACGCCCGGCCCATAAGCCCACTGCGATGGCACTTCCTCAAGTAATGTCATGCCTATCTGCAATGGCAGGCTGATTGGCTAGAATCCCTGAACGCTCCTGGCTCAGTCGATACTGCCACTGTTGTCGCCTCACTCCATCACCTCCAGTGATCCATAGCACCTGGCAAGCAACATTGTAGGGTGCTGTGGGCAACGTGCTGCTCCCGAGCTAACGTTGGGGATTACTGCTCTACACTCTCAAACATGGTTACTCATTTGGACTATAACTACCATGATCTGGTACCTCTGACTAAGCCAGCTAGGATTCACAGGAGTTCAAGCCCAAAACAACCGGAGGGCCAAAAAATGAATGACCGTGCTTGTAAGTTCTATTGGCTAACCTCTATCCTCCTACATCTGAACTCTTAACTCTCTAAACACGCTAAACATTCTAAAATATACTATTTAGTAAACTATAATACATACTAAACTCGACTATGCTATTTGCTAAATACATATGTTTTTTTTCTGGGAAAACATGAGCCACAGCCAGGAACTTCCAGCAGCAAAGAGAAGTCACTGCACCAAAATGCATTTGCAGAGCTGCGCAAACACTAACATAAGAAGAGACAGCAGACTGCAGTGATCCCCACCCAACTGGCATTGCCGTCAACCTGTGAGGTCCACTGTCACCACAGGCTTCAGGAACTTTAGAAGAAAACAATGGGAAGTTGTAGTAATGCCAAAACTAGCCACAGGACTTTTTGAAGGGGTGGCTTTCTGATAATTTATTTTTTCCTGTTCCATTGTATACCCTTTTTGTTATGTATTTTATTATGATTATTTATTTGTGACTGGACAATGGGTCACTCTTTTTTCCTTTTGCTTTAATATTTGTGTTGCAGCTGTTTGGTAACAGCTTATATGTATGTTTTGTAATAAAAATGTATTTGCTCCTTGAGACATTTGCCATGTTAAATTGTTTGGCATACTGGTGAGACTAGACCAGCGACTGTGCCAAGCTGTGAAGTGGCATGAGGTATGGGCAACATAGGGTCTGTGTCACGAGAGCTAATGGGATATAGTAGTGGTGCTTGTTGGTCTCTAATGTATAGCTCTTAAAGGATGCCATTTCCTATTTATGAGGTGAGTACTGCCTTACATGTCCTATTTCCATACAACATAGTAGAGTACATTACCTGGAATACTTAAGTTGGGATAAATTGCGATGATCATTCAATAAATACATTTTGCTAAACAGCAGTCAAATGCTACCAACATAGAACATTGCTGTTCGAAATACAGAACAAGGGCGAGTCCTGGGCTATTCCTCTTCAACACTCACATTCTGGTAGTTGTTTCGTTTTTGCTGTTGGTTTTGGTGATGTGTGTAGTTAGGGTAAATCTCTGTATTCCCATGACCAAATCAAGCATTTCCCCAAAAGCGTCATCTATATGTATCTATGATGATTTTTGGGGAAGGAATAACGCACACATTTCGGTTGAATCGAAATTGAAGCTACAATCCTTAGCACGTTTGTCGTCCCACGGTCTCTTGAGTGCAGAATGCTGCAGCCAAACCCAAACAGCCCTCGAGCATGCTGGTGCCATCCTGTATAAAGTCTCCCAGATGTGTTTGCTTCAAATCCCTGAAACAGTATGTGCACGGGGTAGGAAGTGATGGTTCATGACTTCTTCTGCGTCTTGTCTGGTTTTGTGTGCACCCTGAGGTCTACGGGCATGTGGCGCGGTATAAAAATGTAAATAAATACATTTAGTATTGTTACACTTCCTACTTGTCTGGCGGAACAGACTTGTCCTTCTGCCTCCAATGATGACTCGTGCTGTACTAAAAGCACATTCAGAGTTGATCCTAGCAGGGAACACTAGATATTTGGTAGTCGGCCTGCTGAGTGCTAGCCATTGTTCTATTTTGTTGTGGCAATAAAGCAGAGGCTTGTTGTGTATGGGGAAGAGCTCATTGCCTGTGATGCGCGGCTTGAGCATTTCCTCTGCCACTCTTCCTGATATGGATAATTGTTCTATTGTCTATGTCTTGAATCCAAGTTTGCCTCCACCTTTGCAAATAGAGTTCTTTACTTTGGACTAAACTTGGGAAGCTTCTGTAGAAGAAGAGAGGCTTGGAATGTTGCTGCTGGGCTCCCTGTTAACAGATGGAGGAGACATTGGAGAGGCTAGTGATGTCCACTGTCCTGGGAGCAGGGCCGGTCTTACAACAGATTGCACCCCAGGCGGGAAGCATCGTTGGCGCCCCCCTCCCCCGACCTGTGATCTCATGCATGTGTCATGGGCTGAGCAGTGAGAGTGGGGACTATGAGTTAACAAAATTGTCAATGCTGGCATCTGCTGAATTTCATGAACCTCAGAAAACAGCAATAAGAGGGTCAAACCCGAACAGGCCTGATTATGTTAGTCTGCTTTTGCTCTTCATTTTTAGTAACAATGGCCAGTTTGCTGCTGAGACTCAGGTCAGAGAATCGACAATTTCAGATCTACACTAATGTCATTTGTATGACCTCAAACATTTAGCCACTCCTAAAAGGTGATGAGCTGGTCTTGAACAGTGTTACTCAAACCTCCAAGAACAAGCACCAGCAACATACCCACCGATAGCTGTTCAAGCTTGTCTATCTCAGCATTAAAATACATGCATTTATGCAATATGTATTGCATCGAATATTTCACAGGAAGTTAAATATATTTAGGAGGGAGACACGTAAAAAATATCACTACTCCATGTGAGTGGTAAAGTCTACTTTAAACATATGCAGAGAGTTAACATGCATGTACAATTCAACGTAGCTCCCAATGTTAATGTTAGAGAGGTGGTGTTCCAAAATTATGGCATTACAATGAGGACTTTACATTGAAACACACTGCAGTGCATTCCTGTGGAAGAGAAATGGCAGTTCAAGTATTGGGGTTTGTTTCGCTCATGCTTGTGAACTCTCCAAATTCTTAAATGTTTCCTTCGTGATCACTCATTTTAGCTCCCGACAGCACCATGAAACAGTAAGATCGCAAAGAAAAAAATGTCTACCATCCAAACATAAAAACAAAAACAATCAAATTCTTAAAGGGTGGAAGATGACCTTTTCTTGGGACTCGTTAAGTTTACTTTTTGCAAATTACTAGTCGCGTGCTGCTTGAATAACAGCGGCCCTTGCACATTGTGCAGTGTATAGACAAATTTAATTTCAAGGGACTTGGAGTACTGCAGGTATCAGGGGAAGCATCTCCAGTGTACCCCAAGTGTAGTGCGCTTTTCCCTCCACCCTCACCCCCCAGCCTTGCAGCCCTGCGCTTTTTCACATTCTCCATTATGGTAAAGAACATTGTCCCGAGCTTGGGAGAGAAATGGACTATGCAGAAGGAGCTGCCTCCCCAGGGTGTGTTTAGCTGCTGGTGTATCAAATGCAGAAATGGGTGGCATCAAGAGCCCCGTGCTCTGAAACATCTTTTACTCACTGGTTGGTCACACGACAAAGTGTGAGCAGGTGATTCCCCAACCCTTGAACCATTCTTTAGAGACCTGGCTTCGATTAATTGGGAGTTAGCTAGTCATGGCCATATCCCAGCGTTTGTGTTAAAGGAGATCGGAAGCTGCACTGTGCAGGGTATTTTAAAGGCCATGAATTGATTCTACAGCATGTGCCCCCCCCCAACCCCAATGGAACAAAGAAAGTGAAGCATGCATCCTACAAGTCTGGGTATTTGCATTATACGGAAGACTGGCCAACCGTCCACGGAGACGGTTTCTACTGTAGTTGCTGAGTAGCTTTCCCAAGCCAGCTTTTGGTCCAGCGCCTGCATCCATCCTTCACACCATCATTCACAAGGCGCGCTCGTGTAGGTGTTTGTTTATCTCGTTAGACTAGCATGATTACTATTCCAAACAAAAGAAGCACAACGACAAAGAAGAGTATAAGACAAGTCTGAGTGAACAGTGAGATGTATGAAACTCTTGCACTAAAATAAAGTCAGCAGTGCATGCGCAGGAAAGCGGGAACGACGAACAATATGCTCGGGAACGGGAACTAGGGGGGCGTAGTAACCCCCAAACTGGCCCAAGTGTGGTAACGGCCCCCAGGGCCTCGCCCTGGAAGTGATTTTGACCCGGCCAACGGACCGACCAATCCAACCCTGCTGGAACGTGCAACTGTCTAAGATCTGCTGACGGTGACACTCTGCCCAGGTCTTCCGAGAACTGGCCTTTTGATCTCCTGAGGAGAGTCCACCACTAGTGTTTGCTTCCTTTTTCATGACTATTTGAGCCTTGACAAAAGTGTCTAGCTTTGTGGCCTCCAGAGGCTGTTCTTGGATGGCCCAGTTATCTCCGCAATACCATTTTAAAATAAATAAAACGCCTATGCAGCAATAGGCCTCACCTACGAGGATGGGAGCAGGAGGAAAGATGTGTGCTTGCCTCGGCAGGCTGTAGTTACTGCTGGGTTTCCTGAAACAAGGCCAATCAGTGAGGGCAGGAGGCAGAAACTGTTTGTATTTGCTGATTATGCTGCTGCTTGGCAGTGTGTGCTTGTGATGGGAACAACTTCAGGATTTAGTGACCCACTCGCTCCTCTTTTCTGTAATGGCTGGGGCCGACAACACCAGCCAGCCCCAATCGATCCACACTTCAGTGTCAGCGCACGCCCATAGCCTGGAGGCGGGCACACCGCACGTGCGCCCATGGGACTGGCTGGCGCCAGCAGCGCCGGCGCCACCCGGGGCTGGGGTAAGGTAATAAAGCAACAAATGTTGCTAATTTATTTGCCAATTGCCCTGCCCTGCCTGAGGGCCGAGGCCAGGCCTGTTTCTTGACCCGGACGAGGTGGGCAACTGCCTGTGGCGCAATCACCCCAGGGGATGCAATTGCCCCGGTCCCTGGAGCCTCTGGAGGGGATGGGATTCCCCAGTTTGTGGGGCGGCGCATTGACGTGGGGAAAGTTCCGCAGGTCAGGTGCTGGCGCTGCCCCTTCCGACTGTAATGTCACGTAGTACAAAAGTACTACGTGACATTACAGAAGTCAGAGGCTCCCTCTGACCACTTTTGCACCACTTGGGGTGGGGGCATAAGCACACCAATAAAACACTTTAGCTCCCACTGCAGCTAAGACCAGCCCCTTCCATCACAATGCCGGCAGTAAACTGCTAATGGTGGCCCATTAGTCACTAAATGGTTCCGTGCTGGCATTGAGATAGGAGGGGAAGTGCAGTGGGCTTTGGGGAGTGAGCGTGCCTTGCAGGGACGCACCGTGGGCCCCAACCCGTTTGGGCCCATGGTGCATCCCTGCAAGCCCAGAAAATGGCCAAAATAATATTTTAAAGCAGCGCTATTTCTTTCATGCTGCTTCTTTTCCAAACTATATATCAATTACACTTTAAACCACTTCCATGGCACTGGTGATGAGTTACTTCACTATGCGGATAATAGTTTTGACCAGTGTTGCTGAGTAAATATTCTTTAAGCTACGAACCGGTTTATTTATTTATTCATGCAATGTTTGTCGGGTACCTGTATCCGACACACATTGCATAAATAAATAAATATGCAGGTACGCGACAAACATTGCATGTATAAATAAATAATCCTGGTCCATGTATCCTTACAACAGTCAAGACTTTACTGTATCAAAGCATAACCCTTGATTCCGATTCAAAGAATGTTAAAGTGATTGTTTATTGGGTTCAGGTGTCTCCTTGTCATTGCCCTTTTGGCTTAGGTTGGCTCCAAACCCCATTCAGCATCTTGTGTTCTTTGTTGGCTCTAAAATGTTGAAACTAATTATCCTCAAGTCATCAGCAGGCATATGGGCACTGTTAAATAATACCTCATTTAAAAACCAACATACATTACAGGTGCATTCCATCTCACAGCAATCTTGGAATGACTTCTATGGCAATATATATTCTTCACCTTTTCTAGATCTTGGTATAATCTGGGATAGCATTGTAGCTAATCACAATGTTAATTTTGACCGTGAGGATATACTCTTTCTCATATCAAAATTGAGTGTATCCAGAGCTGCTGGATCAGATGGGTTACACAATGCTATGATAAAACAAAATAAACACCTGTGGTCGGACATCTTATATTATAAGTTCAAGCACATCATGTTGACAGGTCTAGTGCCCTTGAATTGGAAAACTTCAATTATTCTCCCTATATTTAAGAAAGGAGACAGGACTAATCCAGCGTCTTACAGACCTATTCCTTTGTTGGATTGCCCGGGTGAAATCTTTGCCCGCCTGATCTTGGGTGAGTTTAACCGATGGTTAAATCAACTAAATCATAGAGATCCCTTTCAAACAGGGTTTATCCCTGGATTAGGCACGGCCATCAATTTGATTACTCTGAAGGCCATTATTCATCTGAACAAGCAACGTAACCAAGCAATATATATGGCCTTTGTAGATTTCAGGGCAGCTTTTGACCTCGTCCCAAGGGAATTGCTATTTAAGAAATTGATGGATCTAAGATGCCCTTGGTACATACTTAAATGGATAATTCAATTACACTCAAACACCTCAATCTTGGTTCGCCTGAATAATGAGGGCCTGTTGTCTGAACCCATAAAGACCTCACAGGGTCTGAAACAGGGATGCCTGTTGGCGTACGCCTTGTTTAACTTTTTTCTCTTAGATTTTGGCTCCAGCATTGAGGGGTTGATTGTTGATCCACCTAAATTGAAAGGCGCAGCCATTAAGTGGCTCTTGTATGCCGATGATATGGTGTTACTGTCCAAAACACCTGTTGGCTTGCGTAATATGCTAAATGCATTAGATACATATGCCAAACATAATTGTATTAGCATTAATACCAACACAACTCAAGTAATGCAATTTGGTGTCAATAAAGGACAGAAACCTTGTCGCTGGCAACTACAAGGTACTGACCTTTTGCTTGTAAGGTCATACATCTATTTGGGGGTTTGTGTGACTAGTCAATTGTCTGACAAAACACAGGAACATCATTTGCAATTAAAACATTTAAGTGCACTATCACAAATACGAATAATTTGGGCCAAATATTGTAAATTCACTATTGACCCCATGATTATATATTACAAGCAAAAATATGTGCCCACTATTTTGTATGGGTCTGAAGTTGAGATATGTCAATCATACACGTATTGGGTTAAATATGAAAGTACATTTTGGAAAAGATCACTCATGCTTCCAAACTCTGAGTCTGTCTCGATCATTAGACATGAATTAGGTCTTACATCTCTCTACGCTACATATAAATGGAAGGTTTGTCTATTATATAGAAAATGCATTATGAAAGACAGTACTAATGGGCTACTTAATATCATATCTAGCTATCTGCTGTTATCAGATGAAAACTTTCCAAAGAAATGGCGTGCATGTGCTAAAACATTTTTGACAGGAGCAGATGTCTCTGAAATCTTGCTTATCGAAAATCCCAATAAAGCCAAAACTAAGTTATGAGAATCCGATTGGATTAAAACCAGAGACGCTTGTATGAAAATAATGAAATTTGGGTTGAATCCTTTTGCTTTAAAAGCACAAGGCCACATATAAAATTATCTAAAGCAATCCCGAATCCTAGACATCGTACTGATTTCATGCATTTCAGATTGAACATTTGGCCCACGAGAGAGATATTGTTTAGATGGAAGAAGACATCTGCTCAAGCTTGTCGATTCTGTAATCAACAGGTAGAAACGATGAAACACCTGGCTGTAGAATGTGTTGGTCTCTTATCATCAAGAATAATTTACTTTAAGCATTTGTTTAACAAGACTGTGATCATGCATGATGAATTATGGACAATATTATTTGGAGGACATTCAAAACACATAAGGTATGCGCTTGTGAATTATCTAAACTCATTGAAAATCAAGTTACCAGACATTAATGATGATCAAGAAAAAGAGATGTAATAAATCTATGATTATCATGTTGAATTATGTTGAGAGTGATCTATGTACCAATTGTGTAAAAACTGAAGGAATTTTATCATGAAACATTGTTTGTAAAATTGAATGTAATTTTTTTTAAATACATTTTTCTCTAAATCTGTAACGATATGTTGAAAGGTCAGGTTTTTACTGATCAAAAAAACTATAAATAAAAAAAGAAAAAGGTTGTATATACTGCATATTGTGCCATATTCATGGTCTCTTGGTTGGTGTGCCAGTCCTCATTATCTGCAGCCCAAGTGGGACTGGATAATAAAATTGTCTTGGGCACCAGTGAAAAAGTGGCCCACCGTTGCAAATGGCAATTCATTCCTTGTATGACAGACTGTTTGACTTTGGGCAGGAGTTCCTTAACAGTGTAGTTTGGGAATGGCACGCAGGGTGCATTGGGAGTGGTGCGCGGGGTGCGGTGGGAGTGGTGCGCGGGGTGCGGTGGGAGTGGAGCGCGGGGTGCAGTGGGAGTGGCACATGAGATGGGGTGTGGGGGGGCGCATTCCTAGTGTTTCGCCCTGGGCACCAAATGGACTAGAAACTGCCGAGGTCACAGCCTGCAGCAGTTCCAGTGGTAGAATACACATGTAACACGTTTGTTTCCTAACATTATAAAAATGAACAGGCACATTCACGTTTATAATGTTAGGAAATGAACGTGTTACACGTGTATTCTAGCACTGCCCTGTCTGAGGGCCGAGGCTGCATCTTGCAGCAGTGCCAGTGGTAGAATACATGTGTAACACATTCGTTTCCTAACATTATAGAAATGAACAGGCACATTCATTTTTATAATGTTAGGAAACTAACGTGTTACACGTGTATTCTAACACTGTGGACTACTGGTGCAGCGCCCCCTAGAGGCTGACTGACGTCAGGCAGCCGCCTGTGCTGCCTGGCGCAAAGACCGGCCCAGCCTGGGAGTGTGCTAGCAGGGGTGCAGGTGGTTGTGGTGGTGCCACCGGGGCAGCTCTGTGTGGAGACCGAAGAAGAGGCCAGTTTTCCTATTCCTTTCCTGGGAAGTTCCAAGTGAGATCTCACCTTCTAATGCACCGCAATTTGCTCCACTATCCATGTCTTGTAACTTGCTATATCAAACCGTGGAAAAAACAGACAATCAAGACTTGAAGCCTGAGTTACAAATAGTGCCACAGAGGAGCTCCTCAGAGCCAACTAAGTCTTCCTTAATCCTGGCATTTGTTTCAAAGGGCTGGTATATGCAGCTAACCAGACAAAGCCCTGATAAACTCCATTCTTCCTTAATTTCCTGCCTTAGTGTCTCAATCTGGCCTTTGAGCAGATAAATGAGAGAGATCACATCACTGATGGTTGTGTAACACATTTAAAATACCCTATTGCTTAGGAGTCAAAGACATGGATGACACGGCTTCAGATTTGAGTTGCATTAAATATTACTTGATAACTTTGTTCCGTTCAAAAAGGTATTGAAGGGGCTTGTTATGAGTTCCCTCGTCCAGAATAAAAATCCAGGTAATTCCAGCACCAGTATTTTTTCCAGACCAAGGAAATCCAAGTTTGCCGGTGAGGGGCAGTGATGTACTGGCAGGGCTGACCTGCCAGTAGTTCAGGACTCTACCGGCAAATAATGCCGGAATCACAGGCACCAGTGATACCGGTGCCAGTAATTCCAGTAATCCCCTCCATGGAGTCCTTTTCGACTCCATGGAATGGGAACTTATCAGTGTCTCTGCCGCCCATAATATCCTGGTAATACCAGGACATCGGGTGGCGGAAACGGTAAGGCAGTTTTGCCGGTATCCCGCTGGAATTACCGGCGGGACTGGCAAAACTGTAATGAGGGCCATAGAGTTGAATGCGATTTGGTGGAAACCTTCTTTATGTGACTAACCTAGGCAGGCCATCTCAGGTTTGCAATCTTCTCAACGCCTTTGGGCCTTTGACAGAATGACTGAATTTTGTAGCATATGGTGTTTTCATTGGCAAACTGAGTTATTTTCAGTTTCAATCAGTCTGCACAACACGTCACACAGTAGTAATTATCATCCGACACTGCACGAAAGAACATTGTTGCCGGCAACAAAAACAACAGTCATTCCTTTAGTTTTAGGTCATCCCAAAACCTTGACTTTCAATACGGACAGAATCTCTCCTGATTGGTGCCCCTTTTCCATGGTAAACACTAAAACAGTTGCTTGCTCGAAAGGTTTTGCAGTATAGCAGTTGCGGTAGTGGGTATTGCGTGGCCAGATCATGCAGTTCCTTAAAAGAACCCCAATGTGTCCTGATGCACATGCAGACTGTTGCGTGTATACCGGGCCACATATCCATTGTTACACGAATGGTGCACATACCTGTGGAGGAAACATGAAGATATATGCAAATGCAGCCTACGAGAATGTTGATGGTAAATGTAATTGTAAGTGCATTTAAATGGAAGTGAATGAAGCATACAGATTAAAGAAAAAAGGTTTCTGCTATATTCAGTAATAGGCCTAATATAGCGCAGAATATTTAAAGTGATTTGTTTGCGTTCGGAGTGGAGAGATGAAACCTGCCATCTAATGCTGTGTTTGGTCATATGTTTGCATTCTGCTGGCTTAGCAAACGTATTTAAAAATATACTTATCCACTGCCAAAAATATTACCATGTCTCACAAATAGTGGTTACTTCAAATGAATACTGATAGAGGAGTGTATGTCTTAATTGTATTAAGTTTTCACTTCTTAGTTGGTTATCTCTTGAAAACTGCAGCAGATGTGACATTGGGTGTATAGGTCTGCTTGCATCCTCATAGATGACCATTTTACTAATTGGAAAGGCTAAAACCCCAATAGTGAGGTCATAGAATCTTATATTGTTTGCATTGAAGTCAATTGGGCCTCATTACAAGCATGGCGGCCCAGGAACTAAGGTACCGGTAAGCATGCCGGTACCGTAGTTCCCAGACTGCCATACTACGTGCTCTGCTCGCGGGTGCCGTTTCACCCGTCAGGTTTTTCCTGGCGGGTGTAACGGCACCTGAGAGCAGAGCACGTCGGATGCACCGGCACATGAAGAGTTGTGCCGGTGCATCCGACCTCCCCATCCCCATTCAGCCCTATGGGACAGAATGGGGATCGGGAGGCCTTTGATTCCGGCACCCGCAAATGGGCAATTACCGGGTCCGCCAAGCTCGGCATGACCCGGTTCTTGCCCATTCGCGGCTGCCGGAAAAAATGCAACTCCGACGGCAGCCGTGCCCTTAAAAAGGGCACGGCTACCACCAGAGTTGTAATGAGGCCCATGAGAATGCTATACAGTCTGCTAATAAGGGGCGAGGTAAGGCTGTTTTGGGTGTGCTTGGGGATTGTGTCCGTTCCTGTGTTCACCCTGCAGTGCTACTATTAAAGATTTACTAAAATAACTTCACCCAAGATTCGTATCCCAGGTGTGATTTTATTGTATTTGTATTTTATTTTATTTATTGAGCAATTTCACCAAAGCGCTTTACAAAAGATTAACTAAATTGCACAGTACAAAAAAAAAACAAGAATGATGGCAAATCAAAAATCAATTAAACTGAAGAGTAGCAAAAGTAGATGAGTTTTAATAGGAAGCGAAAAAATAAGATAAGTAGAAGAAGATGAATAGAGAGTGGAAGGCCATTCCAGTGCTTAGGTGCAAGAAACGGAAAGGAGCGCATCCGCGAAGAGGCATAAGGCGGCTTAGGAACAGAAAGGTGGAAAAGAGATTCAGAGCGAACTGTTGCTGGAGGGGAATAAAAAGAAACCATAGAACAAAGATATGAAGGAGCCAGACCATGAAGAGCTTTATAGACGAAGCAAAGAAAATGAAAAATAAGATAGAGATCATAAGAAAGCATGGAGGCAGAACGAAGAGAAGGGTTAACAGAAGAACGGAAATGTAACTGAAAAAGCAAGCAAATAGTACAGCTGAAAACAGAATGTAGAGGAGTAAGATGAGTCTTAGGGAGACCGAATAAAGGAATTGAGCCATCATTTAGATGAGAGAAAACAAGTGAATAAATCAAAGGTTTAGTAGCCTGAAATTATAGAAAAGGCAGAGCCCACCGAAGGTTATTAAGAAGAAAACGAGCAGAACGAGTAGTATTAGAAATATGTAGAGAGAAGGAGAGGGAAGGATCAAAGATGCCACCAAGGTGAAAGAAAGGACAGGCAAGAGGAGACCAGAGCGGAGAGAGGCAGGGGAAGGAGATGAAGATGGAAAGAAAAGAACCTCAGTTTTAGAGGGGTTCAGATGAAGAAATCTAGAGACCATCCAGGATTGTCACTAAAGGTGTTTGGTGAAGATCAGGCACAGCAACCGTGGCTGGGTCCCTGATATAGATAAACAACATTGAACAATTCCTGGAATTCGTCTGTGCCCACCAAAGAATAAGTAGGAGGTACATTTCCAGCATTTGTGCCCAGCATGCCATTGTAAAATTGCACCAATGGATAGTCTGGGAGGTACTTTGCAAACTTTGTGAAAGCAGTCTTGATGCTCGATTGTTTAAGAGTACTGGGCTGTGACAGTGTGCTAACGGACCGCCCAGCTAGGGTGCCTGGCCCTCTAGGTAATGACCATGAACGAGCAGGGGAGAAATTGATGTGCCACCTGCTAACATCTTGAGGTTGTGTCCCAACCGATTCTTCATTATCATCATCACTTCCCTTGACCATAGGCCCTGCCCCGTCAGAATGAATTTCAGCAGCCAAACCAGTTTCCCTCCTATGCTGAGGAGCATGCAATTCCCAGCAGTGATTGTTCTCCACCCAACTCCACAGCCCCCAGTGCCATCATGTATGCCAGGCTACCCACAATGCACGTGTTGTGCAGAATGTGCAGATTGCAAAGTGGTCATTGTTCTCATCAAATGAGAACAAAATACACCCTTGGTGTGGGCTTTTTAGGAGGGTGTCCAAAGATTCAGTAGTTGGCAATGAGTAGATGAATCTCAAGCCTCCATGGTTTTTAAAGATTCAGTAGTTGGCAATGAGTAGATGAATCTCAGGCCTCCATGGTTGTTAAAGATTCAGTAGTTGGCAATGAGTAGATGAATCTCAGGCCTCCATGGTTGTTGAACGACTGCCTTTTGCTGACACCGCTCTTGCAGTTGTACTGGGACTCCTTGCCCTACTCTGGCCTCACTTCTTTTTCTTGGGACAAAAAGACAGTGATGCGTTGCAGATACACTGCTTTGTAATTTGGTTCTGTTGCTACTCAGTCACACTTGCACTGAAATGTGCAGGGCTACCAGCAGCACTTTTATTATGGTCATCACTAGAGTTCATCAGCAGTTCCTCTTTTTAGCAGTGCCTGGCATCATTATCGTAGCCTCACATTGTTGATGTTGAGGAATGGCTGCTGTTACTTTTTTTCTCACTTTCTCCACCAGTCCCACCTTCTTCTGAGGAATCAATCACCTTGTCTTTAATCACAGTGCTTTCGCTGCGTCCTGTGACTGTACCAGCACTACAGTGCCATGACCTACTCCCTTCATGATTCAAAGCAGATGATACCTTGGATCAGAGTCAGCAGCACTTCCTTGTTCACTTCCGATTCCAGTCCTATTGGAAGTACCAGGTACACCAGATGGTGGCTGCTGTGTCTTTTTGAAGAGCTCAGATAGTTTAAGTAGGCATGCACATTGCATGCAGTGCATGCACTTACCTGCATTTGTAGTGTTCAGGGTTTCTTAGGAAAAATAGAATGATTCAGAAACATATATTCTTCAAGTTATAATTACATTTGTTTATAAATATATTTAGTATTACTTAGTTGTTGGACCTTGCTAGGACAAAAAGTTGTGTGAATGCCTAAATGGACACATTACTGACTGTGCAATGTTGGTGAAAGTGTGTGAACTACTTTTAATTGTACATAAATTGCGAATTTCTTTTTCCTTCTTTCTCACTTTTGAAGCAGACGTTATTGCAACAAAAAGAAAAGAAAAAGGGATTAATACACAATGCCACAGTGATACAAATATTAATCAGAAACACTAACAAACAGGGTGAATACAAACAATGCTTGTAATAAATGAAAAATGGCAGTCACAAAAATAATATTGATCCAAAATAATAATTATGTTAAGTAAAAAGGTTTTAAAACATGCATCGAAAATACCACAATGACAAAAATATAATATTGATGCTAGATAGTACTACCCAAGTAGAATAAATACATTGTGGCAATAATTGAAAGCTGCCACAGTGACTAAAAAATAACATTGATCAGAAATAATAATAATCAAGGTGAAAAGGTAAAATATTCATTACACATGCCCCAGTGGCAAAAATAATGAAAAGAAATAATAATAACTATCAAGGTAAATACAAATAGGAAACTAATGTAAAATGGCACAGTGACAGAAATATTGATCTGAAATAATAATCGGGGCAAATAAAAAAGAGTGGTAATTCATAAAAAATACCACAGCAACAAACATGTTAATATTGATCAGAAATGACAATCAAGGTGAATAAAATAAATTGTAGCAATTCAAGAAATAAAGCAATGGCAAAAAAATATATAGATCAGATATAATAACATTCAAGTGACACAGTTACAAAAGATAGTATTAATCAGAAATAATAATAATTATAATAATATTAAAGTTGTTACACATATGTTTAAATATAGCAATACTTGATACATTACTTGTTAATAGTACAAAATATGTGACAATAGTCACACTTATTATAAGAAAGACACACCAATACATAACTAATAATTCATAATAAATGACAAATACATTATAAACTTGTATTAGATTAAGCACACAAAGACAATGACAAACTACAATAAATAATTGCAAAATGTAATCAGATGCATTGCATTATATAAATATAGTTTCACACATTTTTAGAAAATGGGTGTTTCGCACAATCACTTATTTAGTAACATTCTCTTGTCTGCAAAGATAGCTCTGCGACGTGATGTAAGACTGCTGAAGAAAAATACACACTCTCCGAAGACTTTGGCCGAAGTAAGAAGGGTAATCAAGTACAGACGACAATGTTACAGAAACTGGCTCAAATCACATGCTATCATCATAGAACAAGACCGAGCAGAGCTAATGATGACATTTTTGGTTTCTAAAAACACTCGTCAAGTCTGGGCCATTCTAAATGCAGGCAACTCCAGATGTCCATCACCAATTTCAAATGAAATTACTGGTGTTATATGGGAGTCACACTTTGCTGAAATGTACAGCAAACCTTCATCTGAACCACGCATATCACTTAATAATGAAGGAAACATGTGGGATGTAAACACTGAGTCATCAGGCATCGAAAGAGCTATTCAGGCCTGTGGCCCGGACCTGATCGCAAACGTGATGCTGAAAAAGCATGCACCCCAATGGGCAGATTTAATCGAAGCTCAGTTCAAGACACTCGCCACTACAAGGCAGATCCCTGAGTCTTGGCGAGAGGCAATAGTTGTGCCAATTTACAAGAAGGGCAATTGGGCTGATCCAATCAACCATCGTCCGATTGCCCCTCATGACACTATTGGGAAGATCTTTGGCTCATTCCTGCGGCAGAAATTGGTGTCGTGGGCTCGTTGTGATAAGATCTTCGACATCCGCCAAACTGGCTTTACAGAGGGAGTGGGAGTGGAGTTAAATCTTTTGATTTTGAACATATTAAAGCTTGAAACCCTAAAGGCAAAGAAACAAAATGTATCTGGCTTTTATTGATAGGCGTCAGGCGTTTGATAAAGTCAACCGTGGAATGTTTTGGCAGAAACTACTAAACTGGAACTGCCTTCTAACCATAGTTGAACCAGTGAAAGCCATACACACAGATACATCGATTTGGATAAGCATAAAAAACCAGGGCGAGCTATCGGACAAAATACCAACTAACAAAGGGGTAAAACAGGACTGCCCCTTAGCTGCCGAATTGTTTAAGCTATTTATCTCAGATCTGCCAAGGCACTTGGACCACTCCAATTAAATGCATAACATATGCCTAGATCTTGTACTCATCGATTCCACCCAGATCGGTTTGCAGCGACTATTAAACAAAATATATGAGTACTTAAATCATAATGATCTGGAAATAAATATCGAAAAAACTAAAATAATGACTATTGGGTCGCTGGGCATGAAGAAGGACAAAGCATTCAGGTGGAAAATTGCTGATGAAACATTAAGCCCAGTCACTTCAATTCGTTATCTCGGAATTATGTTCAACACTTCATTAAATGAGCATCATTGGAGGCAAGATCTGGTAAATCGAATGATAAAAGTTAGCATACAAGGTGCAAAGATCTACAAGGACTATGGGAAATTCACACTAGCCCCAGTTATAACGTTCTACCTGCAAAAGGTTGTTCCCGCCATCACATTTGGTGCGGAAGCCGGCTGGTACATACATCTCCAATACTGAAATAGACTAGAAGGTCAATGCTGGCGGCACGTGTTAAACTTACCTTCCTATATTTCAATGACAGCCCTACGATACGAACTGTCTCTGAACTCTTTGCATTCGTGGGTAACATGGAAGTCATAAGCGACCGTGTGAATAAAAATGTGTTTGAATCCTTCAACTCCCGCATATCAAATTTTTTCAACAAAACCTGATTGCAAAAGGTCTAGTTTACTAGAGAACTGGAAGCAACTCTTGGAAGGAATCTTGTCAAATATCGACCTAAAGATATCAGATTTGATTAATCACCCGCAACTTGCCGAAAAGACATTTGAAATCTGGTGTTGGATTACCAATATAGAACAACGTGAAAACATGCAGTCTACATTGAAGTCGGGAATAGGAGTCCATAAGCTGAATGAACAATGTAGCTATTTGATAAATTGTCCATCACCCCATCACTGCGACCAATTCCTGAGGCTACGACTAAATACTTCGAACACTAAAGAGATGTTGTGGCAAAGACAGAACAAAGAAATAAAAGACAACCTATGTCGCTATTGTGAGCTTGAAATTGAATCACTACAACATCTCATAACAACTTGCCCAGCCACCAGCACCCAGCGGACTTGTCACCTTGGGAGTTTTGCACCTTTAGACAGTGATATGGAAAATTGGTGGACATACGTGACTGTGGGACATAACATAAAACTAACATGTGCCGTAGTTGATTACATGGACTCGATTCTGACGAAAGCACATGTTTAGATTTGTGAAAAGCAACCAAAAACTCTAATGTATAACATGACTTGTCAAAAAGACACAGGACGAGAATCCAAAGCTCAGATTCTCTAGTTCATTTTCTCGCTTTTCTTTTTACTTTTTCATTTGCTTTTATGTGTTTATTTCATTTTCTTTGTTTCTCGCTCAAGGACTAGACTCTTTGCTCGCATGTAACAAAAGTTTAACTTTTTAAATTGTTTTCTCTTAAAACTGTCGAACTGAAGTTTCAATTAAAAAATATATATATATATAGTTTCACACATTTTTAGAAAAATACAGTTAACATAAAAATAAATTGTTTAAATGTTTTTTCTACATATTTAGATACCTAAATATATATTATATATATATATTTATGTTTCATTGCTAAAGAGCTTCTCTTGATTTTTAAATCATTTTGTACTTTCATTTAAAACCACCCACGCCTCCTCTCCCCAACCTTCCCAAATGGGAACCAAGCACTGGAAAAGTCAACATTTTCCAGGCTGAGCCATAATGGTCTGCCTACTCATAAGGTGGAAAAAGCTAGCAAATAATATGAATACCTGGGCTTATGATGGTAGTACATGGAAAATGCCTACCTAATGCCTATAAAATAGCCAAAACTGTTGGCTTTGGCAATGCTTGTTTTAACAAGCATTCAAGCAAAAGAGCAAATGCAAGAACACACATCGCTTAAATATCAAGTGGCTGAAGGTGCACTTGGTTTAGACAATTTTATTACATCATGACCTGATTTGCAGATGCAATTATGCCATTTCCTGCAGCCAAACCTCGTATTAATGCTCTTGTTCTTTGCTACTTGGACTACTTCTCTGCTCTCCTATCAGCTTGCTCCACTACATTGAATTCTTAACTCGCTATTCACATTCTTGTCCTGTTTGCCTTTGTGATTCTGTTTCTGCCTCTCCTCTTTTTATCCCCTGGCTTCGCTTTGATTCCCGTCTTCTCTAGCACTTCCTCTGCATTGTCTTCAAAAGGATTCACAGTCTCGCCCCTTCTAATTTGTTCCTCTCTTGTATACTCCTTCTCATACCTAACACTCTCAAAACCAGTTTCTTCTGGTCGAACCTAAACTTCAATGTGCGAATTCCCATTTTCACTCTTTTTCCTAATTGGCACCAAAACCTTGGAATTCATTGCCCTTCTCTACAAGGTCTTACTCTACACTAACCTTATTTCACTCTCATCTTAACGGACGAGTACGCTCGTCCTTTTTGCATAGGCTTCATTTAAGCTTAGCAGTTAAGGGGTTTTAATCTTACCCCTTGTCTTCCTTATCTTAATACTGGTCATTTTTGATTATTTATTGTCATGTTCATTTACTATTGTCCCATCATTTGCATTTCTGTACACCTCTGTGGCAAAAGCTTTATAAATCAAAAAACACAAATACAAGTGATCCATTGTTCCCCGCCGAAGGATGAAAGGATAAGTCAGGCACACCTAACATGTGTCTGATCCTGCTCCAGACCAACCATAGAATCAGACATCCCATCCCACAATATTAGGTTGTATACGAATTGACCGATTCACAATTGACCGAATGTACAATTGACCGAATTTAAAAGGCCAATTAGGATATATATGCCGGGGGAAATCCCCCGCAACCGCCCAACCAATCCAAACCCCCCCCCGCCATCCCCTACCCAATCCCTTTAAATTATTATAAACCCAAACCAACCCACTAAATATACAATAATAACTAAACGGTCGATTGTACAAAAGGTCAATTAGGACCACTGAAATTCGGGCAATTGTGTCAAAAGATCGATTGTGATCGGTCAATTCGGGTAAAACCCAATATTATACTTCATATTTTAAATTACCCAACTCAATTATATTCACCCTGCTACCCTGTGAAGGAAAGTTGGCTGAGACAGACACTCCTAAAATATGTTTGACTGTAACATGGCCCTATTCGCCATTAAGAGGTACTGACTTCAATGATTGCGGAATGCTCACTACAGGGGGGGGCATCTTGAGCTTGAAGTTCCCACTCTCCCCAAGACTCGGAGCAGCCATTCATATAACAGAAATGCAGGAAGAAACGCCCAACTCCATAAACATATACACCTTCCTATCTAGGGTGGCAAAAGGAGGGCAGCGAAATGCAGATCAACCTGACAGAGGTCTCTGGGAAAGTCACCAATCTGGAAGGCAGAATGACAGAAGTGAAAAGCAAAAACACAGAGCTCTCAAACGAACAGGCAGACATATAATGAGGTGAGTGGGGAGGAGTCTAAACTGCAATCATGAAATACAGATCTGAAAATGAAACGTAGAGCCGATGATATATGATTAGGGGGGGATTGACGGTGACACTCACCTGACTGTATTCGCAGCACATTTGATTTGAGAAATTCTGGGAAACTCCGTCATCGAGGCATTGGGCATGGGCGTTTCCTTTAGAGCTGGGAAGGGAGAGCCTAGCAACTCCCACCAAATAATGGTGGTGCTGGCTAAAATATCCACCAAAGAGACTATGCTAAAGGCTGCAAGAGAAAGGTAGACTTGGATGAAGGGGAACACCTGTATCAGTATACTGAGGCTTTCTCAGGGAGGTAGTAGAGAAAAGGAAAGCGTCTGTGGAGGCCAGGGCACTGGCCAGATACAGAACCATTACACGTTACACGGCTGAAACTAGCTATCGCAAGGATACTCATGTCAGGGGGTATGAGGAGTACAGGAGACCCTGCGCAGGTGACAGCTTGGCCAAGAGGAATCAGATCAGGCCCCAGGGAATGCTTCGGAAATGACACTCACTGACACAGAGGACAGGAATGGAGAAAGGACAAAGGCAGTCTGACGACCCCTTTCCAGCCATTTGGCATTATGGGGAGGGCATTTCTTTACGTTTGACTCATTATTTCCTTTATTCATTGTTTTACATTATGTCTATTCAAGCCCAAGAAAATGGATAGTATATTGACTCACCTGTTAGAGCTCCGCAGGCTCCACCGGCGTTTGCACAAGTCAGACTAAGGGCCTCATTATGACCCAGGTGCTAAGTGTTTAACAGTGCCGTAAAAGGCTGCAGCGCTGTTAAACACCTAGCGCCTAATTACGAGGTCCCTTTGCGAGACCCGACCTTAACGGCTGGTTTTACCAGCCGTTAAAGTAGGGACCCGTAAAGAGACCTTGGTGCTAATTTGCGGTACCGTAATTAGCGCCTTCCCCATTCCCATTGAGCCCTATGGGGCAAAAATGGGAATGGGGAAGGGCCATGGCGGCATGGGGATTTACCGTCCCGCCAACCTCAGAATGCGGTGGTAATTCCCCATTCCGCCATGGCGGATTCCGGCATCGACCATGGTGCTAATAGCACCATGGTTTAGCGCCAGAGTCCTAATGAGGCCCTAAATCATTGCATGTTGGCGTCCACCAGCGGCCAGCGCACCTGGCTGACCATGGCACGAGCCTATGCCACGTGATGATGTCGCCGAGTGATTATACCACTGTGGTAGTGTAAAGTGTGTTTGCAGTGCCCCGGGGAGTGGCTGAAAAACAGAGACCCATGAAGGCCCTACTTACCATAGAGGAGCCAAACCAAGAATGGCACAGTTAGGCCTGGTGAGACATGAAATGGCTGCCTTCGCTGACGTGGGGGCATGAATGTGCATGTAGGATAGTTCATGATAGAGGCTAGCATGACACCCCAGGCATCTGGAGAAAAAAAACCCACCCCCTTTGAACAGCCACGCCTAGCGTGTTAATGAATTTGGGGATGAACAGATCTGAGCAGGATACGGAAGCACTCCGAGTATGAGAGGATCCATAAGTGGCACTGAAATGTTTGGAAATATGGAGCAAGCTGTACGAGGCACAATTTATCAGCTAGGCACCCAGTCGATAGTGCTATTAGATGAAAATCTGCCGATGTCACTGGCTAGGGCTGCACGAGGAAGCTGTGGTGGGGCAATACGAAGGATGGGTCGGATGGTACTGTTACAAAACTGCAGGAAGAACTTCACAGATCTAATCTAACCTACCAGAAGATAATACAAAGTGCCATGAAGTCTAAAGGGAGGGCTTCTAGCTGGAATGTAATAGGTCTGAGCAATAGCATCAACAAAAGTAAGTGTTAACCTATTGGAACTCTTTCAAATGTGGTGGTTCCCTCCTGCAGACCCATTTAGATGCTGAATATTGTGCAATATCGCGGTGTTCGATGCAGTGTGTTAGGAGTGTTGCGAGTTTTGTAGTTTGAAGAGGAATGGCCTCAAACATCTTCTGAAGGAGCCACTCTTGGAATCTGCGACTATTGGTGAGTGTTGACACAATTTGAACATCCTTTGACACCTCACCCTGTTGGGAATCTTGTATGACCTTCGTAGCAACGGTCTGGCCCCATCTCTTGACTCTCGCCCAATCACGGACACTGAGATGTTGGCCGCAATCTCACTTCCTCTTTCCCCCTCACCAGGAGAAAAAGCCCCCGCCGCAGGCAAACGACCTAACTCCTCACTTACTGCTCAAAAAGTCACAGAAGGAAAAAAAGGGAAAAAAACAATAGTTGATCACATGCGCCACCTCGCCCAACAGATATAGATGTGGAGGACTCCTCCCGTGTGGATCCACGTAGTAAAAACTTGGACCCTATTGCACATTCAAACTCTGAGACTAAAGAAAGCAGGCACCTCCCGGGGATATCGCCGACTCGTGCCATGGCATACACTACCCTTGGAATCAGTGCTCTTGCTGGCCTCCCGCTCCAGAAGGCTCATACCCTTTTGGCACTGATTTGTTCTCATCATTGCCAGCTCCCTCTCTGACTCCTTTACTCTCTGCAGTCCTGCGCAGAATAGACAGTGATATCTGGGCTGAGCGGGAGGGCCTGTCCACCGAAATAAATCGGGCCTTGTGCATATTAGTTTCCTTGTATCAGGGATTACAGAGAGAAACAAAAGCAAACCCAATTTCACTTCAATCTTTTCTTTTTTAAATGTGAACATAAATCTTTGTGTTGCCGCCAAGGAGTTTTTTTTTCTTCACATAAATCAACTACGGTAAAAACGACTACTCCACCCACCTTCTCAGACACTGCTCCAAAGACACCTGCAGTGATCATACCCCCTGATTTGTACGTGCAACATCATCAATTTGAGGTGACACAGTATTCACCTTTTATAGCAAAAACTCCACAGTGAGGACCTCAATTACCACAAGCTGGCAGCAGTCAATCAGCCGTAATTCCTGGGTCCTCCTCTCCTAAATCCGTGGCAACATTAACTCCTGATGACTCTGTTGAAATGATCCTGAGTATGGCACCACTGGTGAAACCTGGGACTGCCCCGAAACTACCTCTGCGTAAGACGCAGTGGGTCCCACAGAACAAAAAATCTTCAAATCTGCATCTGAAACATTCACACAAGCAAGGGGCGAGGACTTTCATTAGCTTCTTTTTTCCCAGCCAGCAGTCAAAGCGGCTCTGTCTCATCTTGATTCTCCTACAGAGCCAGTCAAGCTGCCATCTTCACCCTTGACTTCTGACGCCGTCTGTACTCACCCTGATCAACTTATAGCAGCATCCACTTCGCCCAGTGCAGTGGTGGGAGTAGTGGGCCTAATTCCACCGACCAAGTGTCAACAATGGCCCCTGTGGCTTTGGGGCCCCCACTCATGCTGGCTGGGGGTCGGCAGTGTATTCACAATGTACTGTCACCTCTTCATCTTCTTTCACAGAAATGACCATCTTCGCCAGCGGCGTCTCCAGTATTTCATTTTCGCCCCAGAACTCTTTTGTGAGCAAGAGTGGTGCTGCTACTAATTCCCAGGAAGGAGGTCCCTAGGGACCGACTGGCCTTTCTCAGTCTCATTTCACGAGTCACTGCAAGAAGCAGGACACAGTGGTTACAGTTTATATAGAGAGTGTGATTCCAGACACTCGTTCTTCGGCTCTAAACTGGTTAAATCCACTCTCCCTTTTGCAAGAAATCCTGGCCTTGGCTGGTATTCAATCAGAAGATCTTGAACAAATCCATTTTCCTGATCGACGTAGATCAGATCAAGCGATGGACATTCTTCTTAAGGAACGTGATAGTTTGAGGCGACTGGGTTATGATCTGGTTTGTTTTAGTCCCAATTCCCATCAGGACGCAGTCAATTGTCGGGACCATTCACAACGCTCTGATGGAAACCTTAACCCAAAGTTTGGAACAAACGCTTCTTTGGATGCTCAGGTGTGGTCATTAAAGAGGAAGATTACGGCATCAGAGGAAAGTCGGGATCGGCCCTGGCTAATGGATTCAACTTCAAATTAAATCTCTCGCAGCATACCTGTGAGCCGGAAAGCAGGACTGACTTAGCCCACACGTCGTCAGGCTGCCTTTCTGTGATCTCTTTTAATTCCCAGGGTCACTCCCACTTGGTTAAGGATCCAAACCTGTGTCAATTATTTAGGAAGCACACTATTATTACACTTCAAGAAACCTGGCTTAAAGCTCAGCCAGCCTTTGACGGTTTTAGTAGCCGGTCCGATAGCACAGTGTTCATCGGCAGGGCCAAAATGCTTGCCACTCGAACGCCTCATAAGGCACGTGTATTGCCTTACTGAATATTCGTTTTCCAATTTGTTATTGCACTGTGTTGGCTTTACCTATCCTACTGCTGTTCATTCTATGCGTGAGACAAAGGTTATGAGCATGCAATGTACCTACCTGCCATCTAACTGTGCTAAGTGAATTCTGTTCCTCTGCGCACCTACTGGATTTCCACGCTGTGCAAATGAGCCAAGTTGGTCCAGTATAGTACCACCCACATGTGTATGATCATGCACATATCAGTGAATGTGTTATATTTCATGTAATGTATACCTTTAAGTCTTTAGTGCCTTAGATGAACATGATCTACCTCTCTGCTAGTTGGACACTTACCCCATGCTTATAGCCTATGCACACATGAATGTGTCTACACTGTTAAGAAGTACGTGTGTCTACACTCACTCCCCTCCCTAGGTGTGTTATTAGACCTACTTGAACTGTATTGTGGGCATTCCAAGGACTCAATATACTATATTGCTGATGTTACACCACCCTAGCGCTCAGTGCCCCTGTCACCACACTGACCAACATAGACACACCATCCTACCACACCATGTTAAATATGCTACTACATAATAGCATCTTTTTGGCTATAGTGGCCAATATATTCTCACCACCCAGCATCTCAGAATATAGCGACTGGTGCCTCCCCCCTCACAAGATTGGTCAATCTCCACCCACCCTGACAAAAATGACAGGCAATTTCCTAAATATGCACCACCCTATCCATTGTAGCACTGCAGATCCCAGTGTATCTGCAACATACCCTTGCACCACTACTGCCAGAAATCTCAAACTTCGTGCCAGACTCTCCAAACTGTATGAACCTCTCACAAGATCCTTACTACTGTCACAGATTTCCCCATTTCTCACCTGAGATCGATCCTTGCAGGATTTCTTGGGAGGAGTCTTCTTGCGCACGGATCGGGTTTTGTACAAGCCCGCGCGAGCCTCTTCTGGCTCCAGCGTGCGTTCAGTGTTCCCAGGATACTCGGAGGCTCCGGGAAGTCCAGGAAACGAGGAAGGTGTACACGAAGACGGCAGAAGAGGGAGGAAGGGAGATGGGGTTTAGAGGGTCCGGGAACCAGGAACAGGAGAATAGTTCAGCGAACTATGAAGCACATGTCTAGCCACTACCAGCGATAGCGCTGAGACGCGCAGGGCCGCAGGGGCGTGGTCTATTTGTAGAATACGCTACATCCGACGTGGAGGCTGGTGGAAGGCGTACCACATTAGACGGCCATGTTGGGAGTACCAAGGAGTGCAAGCCCCGTTGTGATAGGGACCAGGAAGTCCAAAAGGGGCATGTTCTGTGGACCATGACAACTACCATCTAACAAGAGAACAACGCTTCCCACTGCTGTGAAGCCGCTGAATTCCAACAAACTCATATCTGGCTCAGCCTCTCGTGCCAATGATACTCAGCATAGGACACATAAACCTAAGCTAATCAACCAGCACATACTCAACCCCTTCCAGGTCACAGCTAAAACAGAGGCACTCTCCATTAAAGGAGCACTCCTCAACGCAAGATCACTTGTTGCACATGCCACAGATATTTCCGATCTAATAGTGGAAAATAAATTGGACTTCCTCGCTATTACTGAGTCCTGGCTACATAATGCTGCAGGCCCTTCGCTTCTGCTAGACATTCCCGATGGCTACATGATTTCCAATTTCCAGGCAAGATAGAGATGGCTCCCAAGGCAGAGGTATCGCTATAATATCCAGAATAAGCCTTTCACTGAGATTAGCCCTCCCACAAACCATGCAATCTTGCGAAATCCTCACAGCTAAACTCCCTTTGGCCAACTCACAGTCACTCACTATCCACTTAACTTATAGACCACATGGTCCTCTCGGGACATTCGAAGAGGACTTGCATAGAATACTAGCTAACAACCTCAAAACAACCTCCCAACTACTATTATTAGGTGATTTTAATCTAGGCTATAATGACCCAGCAGACAAGTATGCTCTTGAAATAGCAAACTCTATTGTTGCTTTAGGCCTGTCACAAAACACTAACCAGCCTACCCATATTAAAGGGAGAACCTTAGAGTGGGTAGCTGATTACAATTGTACCGCTACCATCTCCTCTATCTTGTCACTAGCGTGGACTGGTCACTCCCTTGTGTCCTTTACTCTCTCAACTATTAGATCTCCTCCCACGCTGACTCAAATGGCCCCACCTTGTCCAACCAGAAATAAAAAGAATATTACTATAGACAAAGTGATCCCTGCCATCCTCCCCACACTGAATGCATTGTCTGACAACCTTGACCCTGATACCTTGGTCCATGAATATAATAATATTATGCTCACCACACTGGACAAGATCGCACCCCTCAAACTAAGACCACGTAAACCCAAAGCCCACCTAAATAAGTGGTTTCCTCCACAACTAAGGGACTTAGGGCGTCATTACACGGTAGGCGGTAAGGGTTTACCGGTACTGGTATTTTACCGGTACCGGTAAACCCTTACCGCCTTACTACGAGGTCCCTTTGAAGGTTGGTACATTAACGCCTGCTTTTAGCAGGCGTTAAGAAATGAACCCGCAAAGGGACCGGGGTGCTAATTACGGTACCACAATTTGCGGTACCGTAATTAGCGTCTTCCCCATTCCCATTATGCCCTATGGGGCAAAAATGGGAATGGGGAAGGGCAATGGAGGAAGGAGGAATTACCGCCTTCCCAACCTTGGAATAGGGCGGTAATTCCCCTTTCCTCCAAGGCGGTACTGGTAAATTACCGGCATGAACAATGGCGCTAATAGCGCCATGGTTTGCCGCCTACCGTGTAATGATGCCCAAAGTCTCCTAAAAAGAAAATGTGAATCCTCTTGGAGACTATGCCTGTCTATTGAAAATAAGGCCATCCTTGCATCCATCTCCTCACAATACAAAAATTAAATTTGCCTGGCCAAACAAAATTCCTACAATGAGCGGATTGCTAACTCTAATTCAAGTATGAGGGAACTATTTACCATACCAAAAGAACTAGAGTCTCCGATCCCTATACCTGATATTTGCATCAAAAATAAAACTTGGTGCTCTGATATTCAAAATGCGCTAGCCAACAAAGTCAAAACCGTTCAAAACAAAATAAGCTTCAAAAAGACTCCTTGAACACACAGCATTCCCCTAACACCACCGGTCCCAGTGTCACAACCCCTACCAGGGTCACCAGATTCAGCTTCACCAAAACAACTAGCCTAGAGGTCGAGAAAGTTATCTTGCCTCTTAAACCTTCTAATTACAAAGGTGACCTCTGCCCTGCTCAAATTATAAAAGAGGCCGCCAGAGACCTCTCCCCATTCATATCCAAACTGATGAATGCTTCCTTCACTTCCGGCACCATTCCCCCAACCTAAAACAATCATGGGTACTTCCCCTCCTAAAGAAACAAACCTTAGATCCACTCATCCCCACTAACTATCGTCCCATCATGACAGTTCCCTTCCTTCTTAAAATTTTGGATAAGGTTGCATACCTACAGATCCAAACATTTCTTGAATCACATAAACTCCTGGAAGTGAGACAATCTGGCTTCTGCCCATTACATGGGACAGAAACTGCCCTGATCGATTTAAAAACACTGATCGATGAGCTGAGAGACAAGGGTAAAACTGCCGTCCTCCTACTATTAGATCTCTCGGCTGCATTTGATCTTGTGGTTCACAAGGTCTTAGGTAATCATTTGGATTCCACATCCCATTTTTCCTCAGATGCCATCACATGGATTGAATCATTCTTGAGTGAAAGAACCATGAGGGTTTTCTCACTATCAGATGCAGCAGATCCAATCCCTATTACGTGTGGTGTACCCCAACGCTCCCGTGTCACCCCTACCCTGTACAGCATATTCACCAAACCCTTGTTCGATGATCTGGATCTTCTGGGTATCACCTACACCAACTATGCAGATGATACGCAGATTCTCCTCCCTCTTTCTGGGGATTATGACAAGGATTTGGCGTTGGTAAATAGGATATATCTCATCATCCAGGCATGGATGACCACACATGACCTATGTCTGAATGATGAGCAAACAGAGCTGATTATCCTGGGTACCCAATCCAATATCTACAAATTAGGCCATGAATACTCTGCATTCACTATAGATGGAAACATCATTAAAGCAACTCATGAAGTAAAAACATTAGGCTTCTATCTCGACTCGACTATGTCCTTTGACACACATGTGAAATCCCTGGCCTCCACTACTGCTTATACCTGTAAGCTTATCAGGGTAGGTAAACCATTTCTGTCAAATAACAGTTGCATGATCTTAGCCAGAGCACTAGTACTATCTAGATTAGACTATTGCAACGCGTTTTACAGTGGTGCTAATAAAGCTATCATCCAGAGGTTAGAAATCCTTCAAAATAATGCCTTAAGATCGGCATTAGGTATAAATAAAAGAGAACACATTTCCGCCATCAGCAGGCAATATAAATGGCTCTCTATCCACAGCAAAAGTTTGCTAAAAACTGCCTCCCTGACACACAAAGCGCTAAATAATGCTGCCCCAAGCTACCTCTCAGACAGACTAAAGAGAAGATCGACCCTCAGGCCGACCAGAGCTGGTAATGCCAATTGCCTGGTGGTACCGAGATACAGACTTACCAATGTTGGAGGCTACAGCTTCCCTGTGAAGGCCACTAAACAATCCAGTAGCGCAGACCCTTTTCATTGAGTTGACGCTATTTTAGCATTGCGGCACCACTGTGGTGTGTGACCCTCCCAAGTGTATTGCCCTTTTAAGATGGGCAGTGTTATTTGTGGCACTCCCAAGTGTTTTGCCCTTTTATGTGTCATGGCCCGAGCTAATAAAAGGAGCCCCTGCAGGCACGTGAAACAGAACGGCTGCAAACTCCAGAAGAGGAACTCCTGAGTTCGTGTCTCATTTATGTAGGCCTGCAGGCCTACACGTGGGGGCACCGGCCTGCATGCCCCGATGCCATGGGATCCTCGTGCCAGCACGATGGCAGAGGTCCGCATGGTCAGGGGCCTGGCAAGTGCTTTTCCCACCCCTGATGGTGCTGGAGTCACATAGCACCATGCGGCCTGCCGGATGACCAGGACAGGCCCCAACCCCCACAGGCACTGGGCCGGTAGAGTGCCGGTGACCATGGCACTCAGGGGGCCCGCTGTATGTCCATAGCGGGCCCCCCACAACAACGATCATCCTACCTACTTGTGGAAACACCCCTTTTCTCAACTACTAATGAGTACATATCACACACATGACGTCTGGCCATGACGACGACACGCTTGCGCGACTTGTTGACCAGTGCTCGCCGATTCACTTGCACTGTGATTATTTGGCTCAGTACACATTCCTGCATGCAGCTACAGTGCAATTCATTCGTATTGGATACAATGCCTCTTTGTGGGTGAAACGGTTGGCAGCGCAATTTCTAGGAAATTTCACTTGGCAGGGTAAATTCTGTTGAAATACTAGATTCACATCTAAAAGCACCAAGAAGTAGTATCTCACTGCTAATCCTTCCTTCTTGTCAACAGGGGAAAGATACTGGTTAATTTGGCAGAGAGAGGACAGTTTTCCTCCCAGCCGATAATAAGTAATTCGTAGTAGTGCGCCCCAAAGGCCAGCCAAACCCCAAGATGCTTAAGGTGAAACTGAGGTACCTCCATCCCACTCTGAATCTATGGCTTCAGCACACGTCCTATCAATTATTAAATACGTAGCTGACTAGTCGCCTCTATGCTCGTGTATCCTTGAGTTTGTATTCATAAATTGCCTGCCTTAATGTACAACCAGTGTCCACACGAGGGCGCTGTATCAGAGGAGATGATTCTATGCGACCAAGGGGGCGCTCATTGCTGTTCAGTGAGTCAGTGCACCTCGTTCCACCTGTCAGCCTGCTTCAGTCCTCCTTCGCTGCCCGACCCTGAGTCATTCCAGATAAACAGGGGCACTCACCCGCCAAATAGGCTTGTGTGAAATTATGATAACGTCATTTTGTTCATTATGTTTTTTGAAATTATGTTTGGGTTTTGGGTATTTATATATGTATTACACCTACTTCTGCATGTTTGAAAGAATTGAATGAAGCATTTGGTATTTCTTTTTCTCTTGTGTGGGACTTTTCTGTTATTTTCATCAGGAACAACCTGTTGGTCCTTTTGAGTGCCGCTGAGGTTGCATGTTAACCATGTGTAAAATATTTTTTGCACATGGTACGAATTTGATTAATGTGTATATGTATTTATATATAAACTGTGAAACTGCTCTTTTGATTGCTAAAGAACGTACACTAGATAAGAAATCAGAATTGATGGGAAGCAGTGAGCATCTTGCAAAGGGGGGAGTTTGTGGGACGTTTTGACCAGATTAAAGAGGGTAACAGAGGCGAGGAGATAGGATTTTAGTTTGGTTTTGAACAAACTGGTGTGGACTGTTCCTCAGTTGTCCAGGAGAAGACAATCCCATGCAAATCGAGCAAGAAGAGAGAAAGAGCGGAAGCGAGAGGAAGCACAGGGAGGGAGAGATGCCACAATTGTAGTCGAGGAGGCAGAGTGCAGATTACGAGAAGGCTGGTCTATTTAGATAGAGGAGGATAGATACAGTGGTGCCTTACCACGGATAGATTGGTGAAGGAGGAGAAGACATTTAAATCTGGCCCTATTTTGTATCGTCAGCCATCCAGTCTGGTGACAGTACGAGGAAGTAGGTGTGAAGTGCGGAACTTCAAATAAAATCCTGGTAGCGAAGTTAATGATCTTCTCGAGAAGACAGAATGCTTAGTTGGTGAGACCAAGGATAATGCTGGCACAGTAGTCCAGTTTAGAGAAGACAATAGTGGTTACAAGATGCTTGGAAATGTTGAAACGAAGGAGGGGCCTGATTGTCCTAAATTCTGTGAGGTTGAGGCGAGCCGCCATTTCAGTTTTGGAGATGAACATAGAGAAGGTGTGAGGAGGGTCATGGATGAAATCATGGTTTCTAGCTGAAGAAGGGTAGGGGAGCGTGTCAGATGAGAACTGGATAGGCAGGTGGAAGAGATGAGAGCGAGTATTTGGCAGGGAAGAAGAGCACCTCTGTTTCAGTACAGTGTAACATTAGAGAGTGCGAAGCCATCCAATATTTAATGCCATAGAGAAAATTGGACATTTTGATAGAGAAATCAGGGGAGAGTTCAGGAAAAGAGAAGATTTGGGTGTCCTCCACGAAGAGTTGGCACGAGAACCCAAACGAGGAGTTAGTGCCCCAAGAGCAGAGGTGTAGAGTGTAAAGAGGAGAGGACGCAAGACGTAGCCAAGACATAGCCTTGTGGAACAGCAACAGTTAGAGGAGTGAGTCAAGAGGTGTCGCTGTTCCAGCAGACAGAGAATTGGTGAGCTGCCAGGTAGGAGTCAATCCAGGCAAGTGTCCGATCACGAATCCCTATAAGAAAGGGAGTATTAAAGAGATCAGAGTGATCAACAGTGCCAAAGGCAGCAGACAGGTCAAGAAGTATAATAGTGGATAGGTTGGAGTGCTTAGCAAACGCAATGAAGTTGGAGACATTCATGAGAGAAATTTCCTGGAGTGGCAAGAGCGGAAACCTGCTTGCAGGGGGTCTCGAAGGTTGTGGATGTCTAAGAAATGTGAACACAACCCTTTTGAGCACTTTAAAGTAGCATGGAAGTAGAGACATAGGGCGAAGGTTAGCCGGTAGGTTTGGGTCAGCCCTTTGCTTTTTTAGCAAGGGAGGACAGTGGCCATTTTGAAAATTGAGGGAATGGAAGCAGACTCGAAGGACAGGTCGAAGAGTTCAGCGGGGTGAGAGGCCACTAAAGGGGAAATAGGCTTAACTAGCTAAGGAGAAAGAGGGTTTGATGGGGCACAAGAGGGGTTAGCCTTCATCAGTAGAGATAGGACTACTTCAGTGTTATTGTGATTTATGTGGGAGATGGAGGCAGAGGATGATGGTAGAGTACGCAGTGTGTTGACTGTAGGAGGAGGGGGTGTGATGAAGTTCAGGAGAGAGTCTCTAATTTTGGAAATATTGTCAGCGAAGTATTCAGCGAGGTCATAAGATGCGAGAGTGGAGTTGGTAGTCATAGGTTTAGGAGGAGTGAGCTTAGGGTGCCCTTTAGCCGGCAAGGATGGTTGGAGTGAGATCAATGAGGATGAAGTAGAAATCTGTTTTTGCTCTATCAATAGAGGACTTGAGAGAGTTCAGAGCAGAGAGGTATAGTTTTAGGTCCTCATACAAGTGGGTACACCTCCATTTGTGTAGCAGCCGATGCATGTCTGTGCAGAGAGTACAGATGAATGTGGTGATCCACGGTTGAGGATGCTGAGACTTAGGGGTGAAAGTTAGCAGTGGGAAGTGAGAGGAGAATGAGTCATATATTAGGTATTGGAAGCTGGAGAAGGCATTGACAGTGAATGAGGCATCAGCTGTGAAGGAAGAGAGTGAGATCTGTAGGCCAGAGAGAAAGCGAGGAATGGCAGAAGGTTTACATTTCCTTTTAGTAATAGGTGAGACAAGTGGTATGGAGAGGTCCGAGGGTGGAAAGGAGATTGTTGTGGAAACAATGGAGGGATCAGTTAAGGATGGTTTGACAGTAGTATGAGTGGCTGAGAGAGAGGTGGAGATTGAGATCCAAAGAGTTACCCCCACTGTGGAAGGTTAAGTTATGGATACAGTGGGGAGTGTGGTCACAGAGAACTGACTGAAGTTCAGAATTCTGAGAAGTGGTAGAAGAGGAAAGGTTAAAGTCAACTAAGAGAATGAGATGATGTTTGTAGAAAGAAAATCAAGGAGTTTCCCAAGAACATCAAGGAAAGGTCCAGTGGCACCAAGAGGGTGATAGATGGAGATGAGGTGAACCGAGTGAGGTAGAGCAATAGTAGAGATGGTGAATTTAAAAGTGGTAGGAGAGGACGTGGCACTGGAGATTTGTGAGGTGTAGAGGTGGGAGAGAGTCAGTGTCTGACTTCTCACAGAGCGGTGGTCACCGATCAGAAAGATGGATTCCGCCATAACCAGCTACTCTGTTGGACAAATCCAACACCATCTCCTCCCACATCTGCTTTTGAACAGGCAGAGATGCTCTATATTTCTATGGAATATGCATATTTTTTTCGACCTTATTGCCGTATGTGTTTGCCCTGTTCAAGGACAATAGCAACATGCATTTATCCAGTTTTTACTCATAAGACTTTACAGTGTCTTTTAGTTGTACATATCATAATTGTCCGTGTTCTTCCATGGAATGAAAAACAGAGCCCACACAATACACTTTGAAGTAGAAAGGAAAATAATGAGTTTATTGCATTTCAATGCAAAACAATAACCTGCAGCATGTTCTCTTCCCATCTACAAGGAATAACAACACTCAATGCCACAAATCACACACTTTTATGTTGTTTTTAGAGCTGCCAAGAGAATTTCTTAACACAATGAACTCATAAAGTCTTGGAAGAAGTAATCAGTTCTGGACCGATTCAGGCTTTTTCGGAAGGGAGTGAACTACTGCTTGCCCTTCTTTACTGTCCAGTACACCTATTGATTCCCCTGGTCACCTGAAGCAATCTTTCCTAGAAACATCACATCTCAGAGTTAAACTTGAGGGATACCTGCCACCTTCTCCAATGTTTGGCATCCAGTGCTTTTCCATTAGCTAGCAGTCCCACCTGTATCCCACACGACACTTCCATTGTCTGCCTTGTACTGCTAACAGGTGCTAAGGCCTTCCTAGGACACTCAGCATTTTCCACAGGCCAAGCCGCTGATGCCTCATAATAGCATCTGTTACAGATATTGTCTTTTCGATGATTACTGTACATGCTATAAAAAAAAAAACATATCATGAAGGAATGTAATTACAATCCCTCTGATCCCTGTTTGCGCTTCCTGTGTCACCATCTTTATTTCAAAACATGTAATGCCCTATTGCAACTGTTTTTTATTTTATGGGAACTGGGTCAATGTGGACTGTCCTTTATGAACCCCTTTATACAAAGACTAGACATGTATTTTCATTAGGCCATCAATTATAACCCGCTCCTCATGGGCATAATTTTAGGAGGGGACAAGGGTGTTTGTCCCCCCTCCCCGGCAACTTTCGTGGCACACCATTTTGGCCCCCTCATTTGGCAGGGGCCCCTTTCCTTTAGATGTCGTGTCCCCCCAAAACTTTCAGCAAAGTTACTCCACTGCAACTACTCATTACTGTCAATATTCTCAAAATACAGGTTTTCCGAAGTTGCAGGATCTGTACTAGCAGTACATACCTGTAAATACATATTTATTAGTATAATGGTACAACAGCAGTGAATCACAGTAATCATTGCTGTGAGCACTATAATCACTACAACTGCCAAAGAATTACATGGTTTACTCTTTATTCCTTCCGCTGCTACACACAGTATATCTGCAGCAGTGCATAAGGAGGCAGATCAGTATACTGTTTCAAAAGCTTTTCCTTCCACATCATAAATAGTTTCTATAATACATGTCTGTCTACCTATGTCAGATATCTGCTGTATCCGGGGAATAATTTATGAGTAAATTCAGGAAATTACGTAGCCAAACAATTGGCTGCTTAAACTGTATTTAAAAGGTAAAACAAACCTTTTCCTTTTAACCAGCAAATAAATGGTGTGTGACCTAGTGCATGTGTGTGATGTTAAGAGAATATGGGACTCATTACGAGTTGGGTACTAGATGGTAAAATTGGTGGTAACAGAATTACTGCAACCATTATCGTTCTGGTCGTTTCATGAGTCAGCTGTAATTCCACCAACGGAATTATCCCAGGGGAAATTAGCCCCAGCGAAATTACTGCCAACACGTGGTAGATTCAACCCTGGTGCTAATTCCACTGCGAGAATTACCGCCCAGACCCAAAACGGTATTTCTGCTTTATCACAAGTAGAAATACTGCCGAAACTAGGTCGTAATTCTTCCAAAAACGCAGTGCAGTTCCCTCCACTTCCAGGTGGAGGTAAATGCATACAGGTGCTGCAAATTAAGTCACAGTTGCACCCAACCCACTTAACACGGTTACATAAGGCACACGCCTTCCACAAACACGCTTTCCAACACCATGCTGCCACTAGCCATTGCAATCCGGGACATGCAGCTGCTCCTGCTTGACATTGATCTACAGAGGCAGGAAGAACAGGGTGCAGAGAGCAGGAGGAGACGCTATGTTAGGCAAGTGCCCATACCGGGGGTCAGGCCCTCATCATGGACCTTGACTCAGAACCAGCTGGTCACCCTGTTCTGTATAAACAGGGATACTATATCGCTGCTCACCCTAATCCAGGATGACATAGACACCAGGTTCTACATGAGAACAGCTGTACCCCTGCTGATGAAGTTTGTGTCTGTCCTGCAATTCCTGCAAACTGGCAGTCCCAGCCAACATTTTCCAATGAGCTCGTGCAGGTGCTGGAAGCCCTCCTGCGCCATGTGTCCCAATATATCTCCCTGCCCACCACCCAGTCATAGGAGCATGCCATGTAGGCACGTTTTTTTGCAATAGCCCACATGCGCAACATCATTGCTTGCCAGGACTGCACCAATGTGGCATTGGTGTCCCCCCAGGCATCGGAAGAGGTATACCGCAACAGGAAGCAGTATCACTCCCTCAATGTCCAGGTCACCTGTGATCCTGACTTATTCATCACACACTGTTGTGCCTGCTTCCCTCGTTCCACCCACAGTGACATGATCCTGTGGAACAGCACATTGCCTGGATACATGGTTAGGCACAGAGAGCAACAGACATGGAAATTGGGTGAGTACACGTGCCATCACACAAATCTATCTCACAGCACTACAGAAATGCAATGTGAAGGGAGTGGGTGCATATCCACAACTCGACAATGCATGTTCTGCCAAAATCCTGTCCATCCAGGATCTGCCCTCTCACCACACACATTACAGCCTACAATCCACAGGACCTGGACATGATGTAAAAAGCTGCCTGAGGTCACCAATGCACATTGCCCTAACAGGCTACCAACACATATACATGACAACAGGTACCAGAATGCATCATTACCCATCCCTATTAATTGAACCACAATGTACAACACTGCATCAAAGAAATGGAATGCCGGCAGTAGTAATCCCATGTACTCAGGTATATGAAGCGATCATGGAATAGACAGAGACAACACAGCTGCAGAGGTACAACTACCCAACCATCAGGGCACATGCATGCAAGCAGGCACAGGCCCAAAACAGACACCATGGCAACCTTCCATGACTATCTGAGACCCTGAAAGTGACAACTGCTTCAAAGGTGTGAGCCCGGTGCATGGTGTTACACGACAATGCAAATACTGAATGATTCCACATGCAAGTACTGTGATTAGAAGACATGTAGGGCGACAATTCTCATAGAATGCATGCACAGAAATTCAATCAACATGCTGTTGCAAAAGGCAACACACCCACAATGCTCTGTGACTTAAACCTTTGGCCTTTGCCCTTGCAGGTGACTCTGTTAACCCCCAACTACCATGGCTAATGACACCTGTGCAGGATCCACAGCTGCTGTTGAAGGTGGCCTGCAACGAGGCACACGTCCGGACCAAGCTCTGCATTGAGTGGACCTTTGGCCTGTTGAATACTCGTATTGATGTACAGGCCAGAAAAGGTTGGACAATTTGTGCTTGCCTTTGCCATGCTGCACAACATATGCCTCAGCCAGAATGTCCCCCCTACCCCCTGATGTGGACATGGCACACCTAGAAGAGGATGACTCACTGCCTGTAGGTTATGCATTGCCACAGAGTGGGCGGGAAGAGGGCATGGATGGACCTATAGTTCAGCAAGAACTCATGGACAATTATTTTTTATCACAGTTATATCCACATGCTTCGCGCAACTGTAAATATATTCACGTCAACAATTACACACATGTACACAAAAGGGAATGTACTGTGTGAGACAGGTATGGTATCAAGAGAGACACAAAATGATTTGTTTTAAAACCTTTATTTACTAAGGTTCTGGAGTGGGTGGAATGCCTGACTGGCTCTAACTCCAAAGGAATAGTTCCCTTAATTGATGTTTCTAATAGCTGTCAGTGCCTAATAGTCCAAAATAAAAGTCTGTCTGTGTCTGAACCTATGCTTGCCCTCACGCTTTCCAAATATGTGATAAGGGAGTCTTTTGAAAAGGAAAAATAGGGATGGAACAAAAATGGCAAAACCAAAGTTGGTTTAAGGTGGTCTTCTCACCAGGTGCCATTTGGTCAATGTCACACAGATGGGATCACTCAATGGGGCTGTTAGTAAGACCTTCTTCACAGGGGCCTCACAGTGATTTCAAATGCCTTCAGTGTCTTGAGTTCCTTGGGGTTCCCTTCCCGAAGCTTCAACTTGTTCACTTTACTTTCACCAATAGGCCCCTCAGAGTTCCCTTCCCCAAGTTCAGGCCTCCTCCAGCTTTCAACACAAAACACAAAGTCTGCTTTCCTCAATAGGCCTCTCAGGGTTCCCTTCCCCAAGCTCAGGCCTCTCCGGCTTTCAAAACACAAAGTCAGTTTCCTAAATAGGCCTCTCAGCGTTCTCTTCCCCAAGCTCAGTCATTTTCCGGCTTTCAAACCCCAAATTCACCTTCCCCAATAGGCCTCTCAGGGTTCCCTTCCGCAAACTCAGGCCTTTTCCAGCTTTCAACACAAAACAGAAATATGTCACAGTCCCTTTTTAGTTTCCAAGGTTGTCCTTCCTCCAGATTAGGCTGCTCTAGTTTTAAACACAAATTCAGCGGGTCAGGATGTGCCTTTTCCTTATATATCTTCTGTTGTATATACCATCCTCTCATGGGGTAGAATCAGAGACGTTTGAAAATGCCAGGCTCTTTACTTTTCCTCAGTGCAACTTCTCTGAACCTCTTGCCCCTCTCTTTGTTCTCTGTACTTTCCCCTTTGTCGTGCACATTTGTACTATCCTTTATTCTTGCTATGTTTTGTGCCTCTTGCATGCTTCTTTCACTCTTTTGTACACTCCTGCATTTTTTTCTTTCTTTCCGGGTCACTCGCACCCTTTTTACACTGTCTTCTCCTTTCGTGCCTCTTGCACTTTTCCATGGGCTTCTGGCCCTTTTCACACACTTCTTTCCATGCGCCTTTCCCTAGTTTTGCGCTTACACTGTTACTTGCCATGTTGACTTGTTTAATCTTTCCGTTAGCTTCATTCAAACATTCACACAAACACGGTCCTCTTTCTTACGTGTTTCTAGTGTTACTGTGTATTGCGCTCTTCACAACCCAGCTCTGCAATGCTTTCAGACTCACCGGGCTGTCTTCGGCACTTCAGCTCCACAACTGCTCTGTGTTCTGAGGACAGAGGCTCTGACACTCCTGGGCTGTCGCACCAGCTCAGGGCAATGAGCATTTGCATTCACAGGTTCTGCAGAAGACCAGCAAGCCTCTCGGCTCCCATACACGGACACTTCTTGGCTTCCTGGAGAGACTGCGCCCTCGCCGCGCTTTGGCTCTTTTGATCTGCCGCTTCTCAGCGTCTCAGCATTTCGGTCTCTGGTCTGTGGTCCTGGGCAATGCTGGTGTCTCGGGTCTCCTCCCAACTCGCTCTCCTGCTTGCTCTCCTGGTTGTTCCACCATTTGTGCAAGACCACACCTTTTATAGTGAAAAGACCAGTCAAGTGGAGTCAGGTGTGAATGGTTATTATTAAATGCCTGACTCTATTAGTGGGACAACTTGAGTTCTTTATAGGGAGGTTACCCTTATTTTTCCCATGCTATTCCTATGGGGAATCTTTACTGATCTTAGATACCTCTTCCTCGTCTCAGTATTTGTTGGAAATAGGGAGAGGGGGACAGGACAAGATGGAAACTGATATTTGCAGGTGGAATTATGGCAAGTGGATTGCCAGAATAAAGAGGCTCTGGTTATATACAACAGGGGTGATTCCCCTTTTATTTGGACATTCCCTATGACAGACATCCTGCCATGAAAGCCCTGATCTTGGCAGTCCTCCTTAGGCTCTGAACCAGGGGAGGATAAATAGATGTTTGGGTTACGGTTATATCTTAGTCTTATCTGGCCCTTCTCCTTGCCTGGTTTGATTCTGGCCTGATATTTCCACCTCCCTCTTGGTTTGGGGCCAACAACACTTGCATATCCCATGAAGGCTTCCCGGGACCACTTCCTCCTCACCTACCGCCCTGCTTAGATACTGTGTTTCGCCTCAGGTAATCCCACGATAACAACCTCAGACTCCCCTACCGAGGTGATCCTCCCTCGCTCTTCCACCACCTAGGGTTGGGATCCAAGAGTGATGGCCCTTCCCAGGCCACCTGCAGAGAGGATTCTCGGGGTCTGCTGCATGGGGAATACCCATATGTTTCTCACACTAAGCATTGTTTCAAGTGAACTATTATTTAATGTTGACATGTACAAACACCCTCCCCACAACACCATCCCCAACAACACCCTCCCCACAACATCATCCCCAACACACATCGCTCCACACAACACCATCCCCAACACCCCCTCTGCCATGTGCCTATATACATAGGCACTGTGACTTGCATGGTCTCTTCCCCTTAATGGTGTCCTCCAGCACCTTTGAAGCCAGATTCCACGCGGAGCAGTGCCTGGAGGTGCTGGGATCCCTCCTTGGGGGTGACAGAAGTGAAGTGGTCTGACTAAGACCCCTGGTTGCATGGCATGGCCAAGAGCATATGTAGCAAAACAGGGGGTGATGGCTGAAAGGCTTAGAATAAATCTTAACCTTTGGCATTGCTCTGGACAACCCTCTAGACCATCATTCTTCACCTGCCAAGCCATTACTAAAGGGGAAAGACCATATGCAAATCAGGCTTTGACCCTCCCCAAAAGGGGCAGTACAGCCCAAACTGCTTGGTCACATCCATTCTGTACAACACCATAGCAATCCCCTAACATGTTTCAGTAGGTGCAGGACCCACGTCCAGGCATACCCGTCCCACTCGGGGTGACTATAGCTGGCTGCATTACCTCAGCAAAGGCTAAGATGCTTGCTGTCTTCTCCCTCAACCTCTGTCTGACAACAGTCATGCCAGCAGATGTTCTAGCTGGCTGCCAACAGTCCCTCTCCCTGTATCTCACTATCCTCCATGATGCGCCCTGTACACAGTAATGGATGGCTTCAAGGTGTTGAACCTGTGCGTATGTAAGTGTCTCCAAGCACACCTGGTGCTGCTCCATGTCATCCAGCCTCATCCATATGGCATACCCTGATGCGTGAATTATGGGTTGAGGGCTAAGGGGAGGGCCGGGCACTGAAGCAGGGTGAGCCATATAACCTGCCATTGCTGTCACCCTGTGACTCCTGGCTACGCTGACCAAGTGGCTGGGTTTCCCCCTGAGGTGATGAGGGGGGATTATGGGCCAGGTTGGTGCATGCACAGTGTCTTTTGCGTGCCTGCAAGTATATGGCTCCCCTCTCACAACTGCAGTGGCTGGCTGTTGAGGGTGGTTGCAGGTGCTGGGGGTGCAGTACCTGCAGCTGTGTCATCGGGTGACATGCCAGTGCTGGCATGTGTGGCCCTACTGGGTCCTGGAGTCACAACCATGCCTTTCCTCTTTCCCTTCCCATCGCTGGGCGGTGCAGTGATGGTGGTTGTTGGTGTTCTCCTTGTGGTCCAGCCATGAGGTGTGGATGGGTCTACATCCTCCTGACATGTAACTGCAGTTACAGGCATGCATAGGCCATGCGTAAGGGCAGTATCTTCGAGCTATGGACCCAAGCCATCGATTCAAGTTCAAAGGCATATTTATTAAACAAAAGCAATGTCTTAGAAATGCCCTTTGAATTACATTACATTCGGGCGAGGCTAAGCAAAAGAGTTCATCATTTTACATTGAACAGAAAGTAGTATTTTCATTTGAGAGTCTGTGACGGGCACCAAGTGGCCTTGTTATTAGAACTTTGTGTGTGCTTAGTGTAAACAAACCCTCTGACTGCACTCCAGACTTCCTGGGAAGTAGGCCAAGTGTCCCGGTAAATAATAAACAAAATTGAGATACCAATATGAAAGAACTGCAGAGCTTTTAGCAGCCGAGCAGCTAATGGAAGTGGGTGAAATGTCTATTAGACCAGTGAGCACAGCAGCTTTCTGGGGCTCAGCCGCCTTTTGCTTCTGAACAGCTTTTTGCTTCTGAGCAGCATTTTGCTTCTCAACCGCTTTTTGCATGTCAACAGTTTTTTGCTTCTGTCTGATAACTATGCTGCTAATAGTGGGAGTTGACATTTTGAACCCAGGTAGCATGTAAGGGAGGCAGAGCAGGAGAATTGAGGTGTGTGCAGACCCAACGGGAGCTGACAAGAAGAAAGGAACCAAAAGTACGACTGGAAGGAGAAGGAGAAGCAGAGGGGAGGGGCTGTAATCCCTCATTTTTTCCTCGCTGGTTTTTAAAGCTACTAAACCAGATTTCCAGCTGTTTTGAGGCATTTGAGTCCCCAAAGGACTCTGTCTATTTGCATTTGAGCAGAACTATTGTTTTTAATTGAGCTGTATAAGGAATAGTTTTGTTCTCCCTCACCCCCACCGAGGCAAATCAGCTCACCACCTATGAACAAATTTCATTCTTAATTGGTGGCATGCTGGCATCATGGTTTCTCCCAATTGACATGAACTCTTTTTGTGGCAATTTGTTTTTCGTATTGTACAGCTTTTTTGAAAAAAGACCATGGTGCTCTGGATATTTTTGGGAGTTTTTCTTGTGTTGTAGACTTCTCCAGGCATCCAGTCTCCATCTCAAGCCATCTCATCTCCCTCCCTTCTACAGATAGTGAGTATGAGATGTATTTTACCCTTCATTGATATCATATTGAAGGTATTGAAAGGGATGGTGCTTTTAGGTGCTTCTATGAAGATTGCCTAGCAAGATTTGTGAGTTTGCCTAGAAAGACCTGTTGAGGCAGGTAGTTGTTTATTAAGGAGAAGGTTGGTCTGTCTTGGTCTTGAGTAGACATAGACAATTATTGCTGCTTTTTAATTAATGGTGTTTTGCATATTAAGTGTGTTTGTTTTGCATATTAAGTGTGTTGTATACAGTGATCATAAATATAGCAATGTTTCTTTATTATTTATTTCTAATAATAAAAAGATTTATTTTATACATGAGAGAGTAAGAGGCATTCTTTCAGTGTTCATTACTGAGAAGTTTGCCAGAAACATTTGAACATGAATATTAAGTTTGGGGCAGTGCTTAATTGTGTGCCAGTGTGTGCCAGGGCTGAACACCGGCACTCTTTTTTCAGTAACGGCACTTAATTCAGATGCTGAGTAGCAGCAATGCAGAGGCCTTGGCACGCACACCTCGTAAGCCGTTAATTTTTTGCGGATCATCATGTCATCATGATTCTGGGTGGGACCACGGTCTGCTTCGCACCTTTGCCGGGTCCGTTTGGCTCTGCAAACCCTCCTCGGCCCCCATAAAACCTGCTGTCCTCCGGGCATATGCTGATGTTGAAAATCCACTGTGTGAAGAAGCAGTGGCACCGGCGCAGTGACACTAGTCCACTTTGCGGATTTGCAGCAGGGGCCTGGACAGCAATGTTTATGACGGCACTGACTTATTTCTTTGTTTTATTCCTTGCAGTGTGACACGGCTGCCACGGCCAGCCTAGCCCAGTGTGCATTTATGGTTTTGAACTTGTGCGTGTCCATGCATGCCAACCATGCAGGGCTGAGGTGCAAACTCAGTGAGTCTTACACACTCTGGCTGGTGCACACGGACAGGCGGGAGTCTCAGACAGCAGGGGCCCCGCAGCATAAAAGCAAGCCTGTTTTCCATCTGGAGTGGATAGTATAGTCCAGCATCCTGACCCAGTGACCCGAGGAGCAGTCAGTCGCCTGGCTCAATGTGAGCAAGGTGAGCCTCACAGACTCCACACAAGGAACTTTATATATGTCTATAAACCTAATCAGTATGATTTAAGCTTTGGCTCAATGGCCTGATGGAAAATGTAGAAATTTGGCTTTAATATATCACCTCTCTGCTGCCCTTATGGAAACCACCTTCTTCAGCAGCTCTTGCATTTAATCGATCCAGCATTCATTTGTTCCCCGCCTCTCCTTCCACCTATTTTTCCCTTCCACCCTAATGGCTCTCTCATTGCTGCACTCCTCAGGTGTTCTATTTACTGCCTTTTTAACATTAACGACACCTGGGCCCACCCTGGCACTAACTGCCAAGCGTCCATTACGCCTGACCACGACAGACAAAGCCGCAATACTGTCCCCAGCGACATTCTATGGGACTCTCTGAACCCCTCTCAGTTTTCTTTCTACACTATAGCGATTAAAATACCTCAAAGGTACTTTTTTTCGCCAAAATTGTTCATATGAAAACTGCAGCCATAATCAACTGCACAAGCCCTAAAGTGTATGGGTGGTAAAAATAGCTCACCTCAGTAGCACAACAACCATTGGGCGGATTGGGCTTTAATCACCCCCAACCCCCAAAACCTTAGTCTAGTTGCACCCCTGATCACCTTCACCTTTTAGATTAAATAGACACAGGTATTTAAAAGAGAGGCGACAAAGATAGTGCATCACAACATTACACACTCACTCTGTACTCACAACAACCAACATCAGTACCTAAACGGAGGGAATGGATTATCAACACATCATAAGTCTTAACATACAACATATGTTTATCACTGCCAAAGCATACAAAGAATTAAAGCATGTCAATAGAGAATTCTATTTAATTGTGCTTGGAATACTCAGCATATTACTTTTATGCTGGACAGTTTTTTCATCATCATTTTTGTTATTATTATTATTATTATTATTATTAGCATATGGAAGGTGACGTATGATGGCCTCCCAGCCAATCAAAGCTCTCAGAATGCAGGTTTTACTGCACGTTATTGGTCCCTAATGCATAGGATAACACCACCCTGCCTCCCATTACCCCTGCAACACTCTCCCATCCACCTACCCACTTACCTCCATTCAATCTGTCATGGTTGCCATGCTCACTGCTCACCTTGCTGGCCCTCCTGTTCCCGCCTTTTCAAATGACTACCATAGATAGGGAGAAAAGACCAGGAGGAGCGGTACCCATCTTTATTTTCCATAGTGGGCATTTTATGGCATTTTCTTTAGCTTGTGAAATGGCCACAGCACTGTTTCACAACTTTGAAAAAAATCTATTGGCACCCCGGAAAGCCTGTAAGAATGATTACAGCTATAACTCACTCAGTGGTGGGAGGGTGGGCTTTACCACCTGGTAATGGTGCTGGGACCCCCTTTAAGGTCCTCGGTTGACCTAGGCTTGTAATTTGGGCTCTGGTCCGTACCAAGCAGTAAATCCGCCACCTTGTAGGTTATAATTGAATTATTACAACACAGTGCATTTAGACATTCTCTAGTGAAGTCCAAATACACAAAATCAGGCTCAGTCATGATAGGAGGAAGTGAAAATGCAGTTGCATCAAAAGCTTTAAAGGCTCCCCACCACACCCTTGCCTGTAACCACGCATGGGCTGCCACGGATGTCTCCACAGTCCAAGAGAGACAGAATTTGTGCTCCTCACTCAAGCAGGACAATACATGCAGACTGCAGCTATAACATATGTCTCTGTATGTTCATTTCATTTTAATAATAATTTATTTAATGTGTTACAGTTTAGTTAATAAACTTTACACATAACATACAACAACAATTAGACATAGAATAGTTCTAATATGAAATAATATAGCATAACATAACATGATAACAACACAACAAATTGTTCATTTCATTGCGCTGCCGTGATGGCGCCATAGTTGATGACGTGTAAGTAAACTAACTAGCCTCCTGCATAAGCCACTCCCCGGGTGTCAATACATTCAGACCCACTTCACACAGCTCCTGCTCGGTGTTCTCTGCAATGAATGCAATGGAAGCCTCCACAGCAACTGCTTCTCTCCTGATGACTGCACAAGGCCAGGATGCCTGCCAGCTACCACAGTCCTTCATCTTGACATTAGGAAGGCTTGTGGTCTGTATGGCTATGCCAGATGGAGAACTACATATGTGTTATGATCCACTTGTGAAGAGGTCTATGCTCCTACAGCTGGTTTTGGGCTGTGATACACAAACCTTTCTTAACACTGCCAAACACTTGTGAGGAAAATGACTACAAAGCTGTCACCACTGTGCTGGATTATACGTCAAACAAGCAACATCTGAATGGAAAATACATTGGGCCTCATTACGAGTATGGAGGTAATGAAAAAAGGAAGGCGGAATGGCATTACTGGCATCGTTAAGGGGCCCGGGCCATTACGAGCCGACAACCCGCCAATACCTCCACTGCCCATACCGTGCCCCTTCTTACCGGCATGCGCGCGTATACGCACCCCTTCACAGCGCCAATACCGGGATGCGGCTAACAGGAGGACCTCACAAGTTATGCGGGCATGCAATTACCGGCATCCCGAAGGCGGTAATTAGGGCCTGCATGACGGCGGCAATACAGGCATCGCGAACCCCCCGCAAATAGCAACCTGCAGTGCAGGAAACTGCCACAGGTGCACACAATCACCACAGGTGGAGTCAATGGAGCCTGTCCCAGTACAAATGGAGTACACACACACACCACACCCCTTCCTACACCAAAATGATCCCACTAGTTGTTGCAATCATGGGGCTGGAGGACATGCCTGTATTGATACAACAACAGCAACAACAACAACTACAGCTACAACAACAGGCAGCACAGAGGAGATGCAGGAGGAGAAGGAGGGTGAGGCAGGCCCAGCAAGTACCACCAGTGCAGCCAGTGGTACCACGTACGCAGCCACCAATCCCTCGCATCAAACCCAGTCCATTCAATCTAACCCCTGAGCAGATCCACAACCTGTACCCGTTGGACCGGGACACCATGACCACCATAGTGGACATGATACACGACGACATCTTCAGCCTGATAGAAATCCGCACTGCCACCACCCCTCTACAAAAGGTGGTGTCTGTGCTCCACTTCCTGGCAACAGGCACCTACCAGCACACAGTGGGGCAGCTGCATGGCATAGCACAACCACTCTTGTCCCGCATGCTGACCCAAGTGCTTGATGCCCTCCTGAAGCATGCAAGCATCCACATTCCCTACCATGGACTGGCCAGGAGCTAGCTGACACCAAAGTAGGCTTCCATACACTGGCAGGCATGCCCAATTGCGTCGGTGCCCTCGACTGCACCCATGTAGAATTGGTGGCCCCTCATGCCAATGAGGTGGTGTACCACAATCGCAAGCAATACCACTCCATCAATGTGCAGATGATATGTGACTCCAGCAAGATCATCACACATTGTTGCACCCGATATCCCGGATCTACACATTATGCCATGGTGCTGAGTAACTCCATGCTACCCCGCTACATGGAGCGACATGCTGGACGACGTGCCTGGCTGCTCGGTAAATTGCCTGACTGGGCCATGGCAGTGCATTGGGGTTGTGAGGTGGGGGGATGCATACTCCACCTGGGTGGGATTGGGGGGATGCATACTCCACCTGGGTGGGAATGGGCAGTGAGTGGACAATGCACTCAGAGCTAAACACTGTTGTCCTGAACATCCCAACCTGAACATGACACATCAATGCCATGCATAAGACCAATGCCGTACATGAATGACAACATGCAAGACGCACAAGCAGGCCACCATGGGTATGTCAAGCGATGCATGACTAAACATGATTACAACTTTGCCAATGCCGCTAGTGTGATTAGGTACAGAGTAGCATACACTGCAATTATGGGTGGCAAGACATCGTTCCACATCCACAGTACATCCGCATCAGCATGCAAGTGAACACCATGCATCATCTGTGCAACGCAATCCACACTAGCACACCATAGTGCAGTACATAATGCATCAAATGAACCCGTGTGAATGCATACAGGGACATGTGCATGCCGACACCAAATAGCTGCAGCCATGGCCGTTAATCTAAAAGGTGTCGGCTCAGATTGACTCACACATACCTCTTTGTGCTCCCATGCAGGTGATGGAGGCTATCCCTTGAAGCTGTGGCTACTTACCCCTGTGCGGAACCCACGTAACAGGCACAAAGAGGAGTACAATCGGGTACATACCCGTACCCGTGTCGTGATTGAGCAGACCTTTGGCCTGTTGAAGGCACGGTTCCTCTGCCTAAGCAGGTCTGGTGGAGCACTCCTTTATGGCCCTGAGAAGGTGGCAAAGATCACCATGGTCTGTGTAATGCTGCACAACATGTGCATCTGGAGAAATGTACCACTGCCACCTGACATTGACATGCATGCACCAGGTGAGGATGATGAGGATGATGATGGAGGAGAAGCAGCACCCCTCCCAGTACGTGATGCACAAGATGGCCGTGCTGTACGCCAATCACTGATTGACGATTACTTCTCAACCACAGGAACGTTGATGGTTATGTGTCAGTGCTACACTGAGCACTGGGACCGTGTGGACATGGACAAAGGGTGTGTGGGGAGTTGGGCACTGTGCGTTGTCATGAATATAATGAACACACACGAAATGAAAAATGTCCAGGCATTAAATGATTTTGAACACAACGGGTGTATTAATAAAAATTACAACTTAGTGCTTCCTCCCTCCCTTCACCACTCACACATCCTCCCACCTCCCCCCAAAACACCCAAACACCCAATACCCCCCAAACACCCCATACCCCCCAAACACCACATACCCCCAATAAACACCCTCTTAATCCCCTCAACACCACCAACACCATCTCCCCCCTCACCCATTGTCATCCCACACTATTTCGGGACTTTTTATGTCGGGGGGCAGCATTTCTGTCTGCCTTGCACTGCGCCTCATCATCCGCACAGGGCTTGAGGGAGCGGAGCTTGTAGGTGTGGACGATGGGGCGGATGCGGATGGGATTTGCACCGCCAGTGCAGGTTGTTGGCACTGCATGTGTTCGAGCATGCTGTTTAGGACCTCTGTGACGGCCCACAAACTGTCATAATCGCACTTGAATTGATGGCTGCAATGGTTCCAGCATTGACCTCCCGGATCTTACTGCGTGTTTCCTCGCCCTCGGCCACCTACTGGCACTGTGGCTGGGTGGGCAATTGCAGGGCTGGCCTCTGGCGTGCTCATAAGATGCAGACTGTGCAGTTGAACTACTGAATCCTGCCTGGGGCTGGACGGTGTGACCTGAGTGGTGTGTTGGGGGGTGGACGGGGTGCTTGGGGTGTGGGGACATTCGACATGGATTGTACCGTCAATGACCTCGTACTCCTCCGCTTCCACATCCACATCGCTTAGTGGGGCTGTGGCTGCTGCCTCACCCACTGAACTGGTGGCAGCGGACTGCGTTCCATCAGCCTTGCCTACAGCTGTTGTTGGCAGCTCAGTATTCGCAGTCTCATCCGCTGCTGTTGTCTCCTCATCAGCCTGCCTGGCCTGTACACGTGCCCTGGGTTGCACACTGGCCCGTGGTGCTGCCTGGGAGGTGGAATGCCCAGTGTCCTGTGGTCTGTCCCTGGATGTAGATGCCCTTGGGGCAGGGTCATGACTTCCACCTTCTGCATCAGTGCATGTGGGGGAACAAGAGATGCAGGGCATCAGTGATGGTGTTACATGCAAGATGCATGAGTTGGTGCTGTACAGTATTTAATTTCTCATGCATTGCAATCTCATAGGTATGTCACACAGGGTATTTTCAAGGGGGGCGGGGGGATATTTGCATAAGCCGTGGCATCTCCATTCGGCACTGATGCGTACCAGGTGGCATGCCATTATATTTAGGTTTGTGTGATGTATGACATGCAAATGGTCCCTGTGTGTTGGGTGTCTGTTGGTAATGGGATTGGCACGCAGCATGCATTTCATTGTGCCAGGGTTTGGGCCTCCATCTGAACATGGATCTGTATATGTGTGTATGATGGGCCATGCATTGGCTTGGCTCACTTTCACATCAGTTGTGCTATGTCATAGTTTGGCCTACTGGGGTTTGCAGGGTCACTCACCTCCATCTCCCGATGTCGCGGCGCCCGTCTCCATTTCGCCAAAGCCCTCTATGGACTCCATTTGTATGGTCGTGCTGCAGGTCTCTTCCCAGCGCATCAGTTTCACTGATTAGTGGGCACCCCTGCCTGTGGCCATGGCCTCCCTGCAATTGGAAGACAGGATGTTACGGACCCTGAGACGGAGGTCGTCCTATTGTTTTTTACAGTCTTTGACTGTGCGGGGCGTGGTGCCAACCGCTGACACCTTGCGCGCAACCTCCTCCCAGATTTCTTTCTTTGCTGTACTTCCCTGTTGAGGTTGTTAGCAAAAACCTCATCTGCATGGGCTGCAAGGGGATCAGTCAGCATGCTTAGCTCCTCATTGGAGAAGCGCTTATTGTGCAGGCGGGGGGTTGTCTTGCCGGTAGCCTTGGACATGCTGGATGGTATGGCCATGCTCTCTCCTCTGTATCACTGCTGGATTGAGAGGATTGCAGTGGATTGTGTTTTTAAAGATGGCCGCCGGCGCATTTCCCGTTCCGACACATTGACATTACTTCCGGGTCCGGTATTACGGGCCCGGTATTTGCATGATGTTATTACTAGGTCGTTATTAAGGGGTTGCTCCTTGGCGGAGGTGGTATCGGCGGGTCCCGTGATGGCCCTATCGGGGAGTTGGAGGGCCTTTTGCAGCATGGCGGTGCAGCCATTACCGGCACGGGGGTTCGCGCATGTTCACGCACTCGTAATCAGCCGCTATTAGCAGCGTCAAGGGAGCATGGATGCGATATTACCTCCATGCCGGTAATGACTCCGTTTTTAGTGGGATTCTCGTAATGAGGCCCATTGTTTAACAATGTATTATTTGTTCAGTTTTCTGGTAAGCAGATAACTATTTGATGAGCCAATTGTGAGGTTTTGGTTTTGAGATGCAGATGAGTGGATAAATATAGACTGCGTACTAAATTATGCATCGATAAATCTTCATTATTCCTGTTCTTCCTCCTCATATACTTTTAACTCCACAGCAGCCATTCCACATCTCTTCTTCTGGGAGGATGCATAAAACCACTCCTCTCTACTCACAGCCTTCCTCTTGATTTTTAAACAGATGCCATCCACACTTAGTTATCTAGGGAGAGCAGAGCGCCATGACGGTGTCGAGGGGAAGTAGGACAAAGAATAGGAATTACCGGAAATAATTGTGGCATTGCATTACCTCTCATCCTCGTCCTAGTTATTTCTTTTGCGAAATACTAAAGCTTGATAAGTATCGGTATGTGAGAAATTCAAAGGTACCCGAGTAGCAGAATTTCTAGAGTATGCTCTTGGGGAAACATGTTAATTTCTCAAGCAGTGTTAAATACCACCCTCTGTGTGAAGGCATGCAAGCAAAGACTGGTTACCAGGTGTCTAAATCCACGGCCACTTAGATAATCGCCTTTTCTGCAGTGAGTTGGAGGTCTGGAAAGGATCTGATGCGGGGGTGGCATGCAGAGGTGGAGTGGGGCAAGCAGAGCTGCGGGGACATGCAAGACAGGGATTCCTGCAGGAATAGGAGGCATTTCAGGAAGTGATAGCAGCTGAAATGTAGGTGCTTTTGGAGAATCTCTGGAGTGGGTGGCATTCAAAGCAGCAGACAGCCCGACGCTGGGGATCTTTCAAGGACTGGAGTTATATACAGGGCTTGGGCACACCAGTCTAAGAGAGTATTCTGGGATGAGAGTATTTGACTATTAGTGGCAGGAAGGGCTGGGTTGTTGTGTAGATTTAGGTGGGTAAATGAGTGGGGATATTCGGGGTTCATGGGCACCTGAGGAATTGGGGACATACAGGGTCAAAGGGCATGCAGGCTGGCGACATCTGAGACTCTGAGCCTGAGCCTCGGAGCGTCTGGGAATTGGAGACATGTAGGGGTTGACGATGGCGGATATACTGGCGTGTCTGGCATGCAGAGAAAGCGCCTTGCATGGCTGTTGGGCATTTGAGGCTGGCAGATCTGTTAACTTCATTTATTTGGAATTTATAATAACTGATTAAAACAGGGTTTTCCTATCAAATGTCACAGACACTTCTGTAAAGGTCACTGATTAATTCTTGGATATAAACAGTCGCCTATTGGTGGTTCTGCTGCTGGACCAGGGCATAAAAGTAGAGGGCCCACCACCATCTTCCGTCCTGTCCCCACAAGACACGTGACTGCCATGTCGAGTGGTCTGGCACATACAAAAATCCCTATAAACCAATGCATTAATACAAACAGTACAAGCTCCCTCCGGAGGAAAACATGTTAGTTTTAGCAAATGTCTGTTTCGTCTCGATTAAAGTATGAGCTCTGATGAGAAATTCAGATTGTATCTCGCTGGAAGTATGGTTACTGCGCTTTGAAGTATAGGACATGCCCCATTAAAAGTGTTGCAGGCACTATCTCACTATAAGAACAGCACTTCTACTGAGAAGAGCTGCACCCTCCTTAAAACTATAACACCCCATTCGTGTTCAGATGCACCTTTCCTGCCTCTCTGGGTGCCGATGACCACTAAACCTACCATAACAATTGATTTTCAAGTCTAAAGCATTATACTTCCTCAACCCATGTCCCTCTTCCCCATCCATCCCACTACTAGCCTGCGCCAGCAGTTGCTGCAGCGACAAACCTGTGACACGGAACCACAGCAGCGTGGTTATGGGCCAAGCCGGCATAAGTGAGCCAAGATTTTTACGAACGATGGCACTTATTTATTTTCAAATTTAGCTCTGGTCTGGGGCATCTAATTAAATGTACTGTGTATTGATATGTTACACATGCAGCATGTCTTTAATACACACACAAATGGTAACTGGAAAGTTTGAACAGTGGACTATCAATACAAAATATATGTGACATTAGTAAACCCCTCCTGGGCAGATGAAAGAGGTTAGATGCCTACTGCAGGGTTTGTTGCCTATTCCTTTACTGATGCACAGTGACAGGTATATGCATTTCCCTCTCTCTATTCCTACCACAGCCCCTCCTAGGGGGTCTTGGACACTCCCCTATAGGTGGAGGAAAGGCTTTGGATATAGGGGTGATAAGAATCACATCACTTTGGTGACCACGGCAGGTCATTGCTCACCCTCTCTTACACCCTAACAATATTCTCCCCACATAGCTACTGAAGAGGGGATACGGGGTTTGCTACAGGCCTGGTGTTACAAAGAATAATATACCCTTTAGTGAAGAGCAGGGTGTCTTTTCAAGCAAGTACTCTTAACAGATATGTTGTTAAGAGATATTACAATGTCTAACCCACATGTTGATGTCCCAATACCTCTAAACTGCTGCTGTGCAGTAACCAGGTGGTTACAGGAAGGAAGTGTTAGAGATATCAACGCCAACTTTACAGTGGCAGTGCCTGGAGGATTGCCAGGGGAAACACTGTTCACATATATGAAGACATCTGGCATCCAGCCAGGAGATTGTAATTGTAATAGTAATTGGTTATTTATAATGCACTTAATACGCAGCGGTTTCTAAGCATGAACCCGGAGATTGAACCTGTGTTGTTCCACGTCATCTTGCTTTCAAGGCAAGCGCATTGCCCCTGAGCTATCCTCCCAAGACAGTAAACTGAAACAGATGTGATTGAGAACCTACATATTAGGAGGTATCTAGATCAAATACAGTACACACCATATGGGTATCCTGAGGTAGCTTTGCAGCAGGTAGACCACCAGAACTGATTTCAAGGGGGCTTGACATATCCCACAACAAGGGCTAGATATGGGCATTTAGCTATGGAAGGGTTAACCTTACAACACATCCTCAGGATCCACCCAAATAGGGAGGTAAATGACCCATGGATCAGGGAGCACTGTGACATTCTGGTGAGACATTTTGGTATTGTCCATGCTCAAGCTGTAGAATATAGAGCGTTGGGAGCTCCAACAGCAACACTTATTTATTTATTTATTTATTTATTTATTTATTTACTTACTTACTTACTTACTTACTTACTTACTTACTTATTTATAGTGCGCACAAAAGACCCATAGGCGTGATGGAGCGGACAAGAACAAACAAATAAGTACAAAAACAGTGCATATCATAGGAAGTATAATTCCACACAGGCTCAACCAAAATCAATGTGGCAGTGACAATAATCTATCCAACAAGACAACTATCCAACATTCATCCATAACACAATGGCTATGGTAAGGGAAAGCACTCAGCGACAATTTCCAAAGGGCTATACATTTAAGAATGAGATTGCAATTAGAAGCACCTTTGGGGAGATATTTACAGCATCTGAGAAAGGACGGTTGGGTGCTAGCCCCACAGCCCACTATGATGCATTCACTGTTAGGTTGTGAGCACCAGTCGCTCTGATCTATCCTACAAATGATAATTAAATCCATGCGTCTAACCAACCGTGGACCTGTCCTCAGATGCAGCCAGGCTAGAACCTTGTTGCACAGGGCTTCTGTAGACTCTTTTACTTCAGTTTTCTGGATATTAGTTATAATAAAGTTTCTCTCATCCATAACAAAGTCATAAGTGTTCACATCCTTTATTTTTGGCATTTGTGACTTTTTTAGTTGTAAATTCCGGGAGAATGCTCCTTTCAATTTAGTATTCAGAATTGTAGGCTGATTGACCTCTTTGTGTACAAAGTTCCACTCAAGTCGCAATGCCAAAGGTGAAATGTCCTGTGGTCCGACCATGGTGGGGATGTGAACCTTTTCCTTATAGTCCATGACTGGCCCAATAGGCGCCAATTAATCCCTACTACACCAGTTGGTTTGAGTCCCTTGATCTCTTATTTCCCTTTGTTTAGGGGCTTGGCAAGCATCATTGACACTCGAGACCTGTGGCGAAACACCTGTCCAGATGGAACCATGAGTCTGGGAAGCTGTGTTCACATTAGGCACCCGTAGACTCGATGACCAATTCTGCAAGGCCTCCACCAATCAACCAAGATCAAATGGATCTTTACATGCAAGTAATTTTTTTCTGATGTTGCCCATATGCTCAGACCACTGGAGAGGACCAATAGGCAAACCAATGGGCTCCATTTGAGCTGAATTGGACATATCTCTACCTTGACAAGCAGGGGATTGTGTGATAGAGGGTATTTCAGTAATACCAGTAATAGCAGTGGAGGACGGACCACTTCTATTCCAGACCTTCAATGCCTTATTGGGCACCTAGCCCACAAGGCAGGAGTAAATCTATAGATGGTATTCCACTTAACTGAATGAACTAGAGGCAGCCTACCCTCAGGTCAATTCTCAGCAGAAGCAGATGACTCTAGCAATTATAATGCCAACAGGTTGTAATCCTTCAGTGGAACACTGTGATAGTTGGGTTTCAATGTATAGTTGGTTGTGCCTTCATTTGATTGGGACTCCTTCAATTACAGCACTCTCCTCCATTCTGGGAGAGATATTGCACTCCCAGGGAGCAGAAGCAACAATGGGTTTAGGGCTGGCAATAGCTGGGGGCAATCATTCCATGATAGAGGAAGTACGTATGCCCCTCATAAAAGGTGAATCAGTGAGACTAGACGTCTTCAGACGCCTAGCAGTTTTGTCCAGTGACCAGGAAAGGAAACTTCAGTTTGGTCACATTGTAACAGTAACTAGGCAGAGATCACTTAAGTAGAGCCCCAGTGAAAGGACAAAGGAAGGAGTCGGGTGAGAATAAGCACCCTAAAAGGGTACCACCTATTAGTACCAGGGGTAACAGAAAGGAACCAGATAGAAATATCGGGAAGGACAAGAGGTTTCCGATAGTCCCCCCTGCCAAGGAAGAAAAGGAGACCTTTCGTAGCAGGACCATATTTGTGTAAAGACACAGTACAAGCCCCAGGCAAGAAGATGGTTGGGATAGGAGACCCTACAAGGGCAGACGTGGTGAACAGAGTACCTATCAGTTCAGGGATAGGGCACAGCTTAGGTAACCACAAAAATACAGAGATGAAGACTATTCTTCCTCTCCTTCACCTTCACAGAGAGAGAACAAACAGGGCTCAGCACCCAAGGGAGAGCAGAGGCCCCCCAAGAGGGAGGAGAGGAATAGAGAAAGGATGCCAACTACAGCTTTCAGAGTGGGAAATGGCAAAAGCACTAATCCAGACTCACAGGATAATAATACCAGTGACTACATCTCTAGGGAGATGCTCAAACCAGAATACTATGGGCCTCATTACGAATCAGGCGTTAAGGGGTTAACGGCGCCGTAAACGATGCCGACCCTTAACGCCTGATTCCGAGGTCCCTTAGCGCCATGGTGAGTTTAACGCCTGCTTTTTGCAGGCGTTAAAATCCATGGCGCTAAGGGTCCATGGTGCTAATTACGCCACCGTAATTTACGGTGGCGTAATTAGCGCCTTCCCCACTCCCATTATGCCCTATGGGGCAAAAATGGGAATGGGGAAGGGTAAAATGGGAAATGGGGATTTACCGCCCCACTCACCTTGGAATGGGGCGGTAAATCCGCCATCCACCATGGTGTAAACATAGTTTACACCATGGTGGTAAGGGTAAGACCCAGGCGGTAACTTACCACCTGGGTCGTAATGAGGCCCTATTTCTCTAAGAAGGCATACAGACATGCTGGACATATGTTCATGAGATGTATGAACACTTGGAGAAGGTGGACTTAATAATCGGGACATTAGCAGCTAAAGGCTTCATTTTGAACTTTAGGTAACCTAAAATAGCCCATAGAGAAATCATAGTTCTGGGGCTTTCATTATCTAAAGAGGGAATAGGACTTGGTCCACAATTCCTAGAGAAATGTGCACACTTGCAAAGGCCACACATACTCAAGCAGTTACAGGCCATACTTGGCCTTTTCGCTTTTGGGTGATCATATGTGGTAGACTATGCAGCAATAGTGAAACCACTATATGACTTGTTGAAGCCCAGCTTCCATCCAACAGACTGGAAGGAAGAGCACACACTCATCCTGCATCATGTCTACCAACAGATGACTCAAAGTAGTACTCTTCATGACCGAAACACAGAGAAGGACTTAAAAGTGAGACTATTTACTGGTTTAAAAGCTTTTACATATGGAGTATGTAACCACGAGGAAACAAAACCCACAGCATACATTCACATCTCTATACAATTCCAGAGCTCAAATTAGCTCCAGAAAAAAAGATTCTGGCGGGGGTACAAATGGTAGTGCAGAAGGAACGCACCTTAGCAGCAAACACAATTATGCACATAAACACACCGTTAGTGCGGTTAGAAGCAGATATACTCTCTGGTATCTTAAATGTGAAGGCACTACACTGCAGATAGGTTCAATGGGCCGCAGCTCAGACAGCTGAAGACATAAAATATCACTATAAACCAGAACTACTACACATGTATGAACTGGAATGGTCTCTACAATCAGAAGCAGATGCAGCAGTACCAGACATCCCACTTTGGAATTTTGCAAATGTACATACTGAGATGGCAGTGCTGTTCCAGCAGTTCGGACGCGCTCCACATATTCTGCTGCCTGTGCTGCTGTAAAAGGATGATTAAATCATAACCATTAAACCATAACAATGAGTTTGAACACCAGGATATCCAAACAAAACATTTAGGTGATGTATCAGCTCAGGTTGGTGAGTTGCAATGCCTCCTCCTCTTTGCACTGAAACAAATTGATCCACACGAGAACACTCTAATTACGTCTGACACAGACTATGTAATAACATGTTAGAATTTTGACCTTCAATGGTGGCAAGCCAACTCATTCAGAGATGCTAAAGGCAAACCAATATTGTCAAAACAACTTATGCAAAACACATTGGAGATCAAAAAGTCTAGACCTCCCATCTGGGTCATGTACACAAAAGTGCACTGAAAGCATTCTGTGCACAGTGCAGGCAATATGCTTGCTGATCAGTGTGCAGGACAGCAGATTGTAAAATAAATGGTAATGTTAATGCATTCAGCTGATTACATAGATGGATAAAACACCTTATGAGTTGCTGTTTGGAGCTCCTATGTATGTGCCTGACTTACAGACTGCTTGTAGTTCTCTCACCAGGCCAGACCAGCTGCTCCATCAATCTCTTGTGAGACTCCATCCATAGTGAAGAAGCATTTCCACAGCATGAAGACAAAGACAAATCCCAGACTACCTTGAAAACTGGGAACTATGTCCTGAAGAAGATTAATGATAAAGAACAGTTGGACCATTCTACAGAAGATACTTAAATGTATTGGCTACCAGCCCTGCCTCCTAAGAAAGGTACTTGTCAATTGTCCGTCAACCACCTTAAGCCAACTGCAGATGGTTACGCCCTGTTCACTAGGGAGGAAACTCTATCTTGAACAACCTGACCAGCAGCCAAGAACAGAAGAGCATGTAAAGTTAACATTAACTCTAGATAACTCTGAAAAGTATGAGAAAATGTCTATTTTCCAGGAACAGATGAGCCAGAAACAAAGCCAAGCATGAGATGAGGATTTTTGACCGTCTAAAGTGCACGAAAAACTGCAAATTACTAGTTGGAGCATTTATGATGTTCTACCCATTGCTGTGGATAAGTCTTCTCACCTTTTTTGCCTTATTGAATTCGGAACATTTTTTAATCCCAATCGAGATCCCCATGACAGTTTAACATTTCAACTTTAGATGTAGCACATACACTACACTCAATGCACAAGAGGGAGCTGCTGATGGGGGTGGAGTCTCAACACAAATAATCATATACCCACTAGAATTAGGGTAAGTCTGAACATGCCATTATAAAACCTACAGTGGAGCTAGTATGCAACTCCAGGTATATACACTATCAGGGATGCATATCACAGACACCTATAGGAATCTATTGAGAGTTAAGATGGAAGCTTTTGCTGAAGGAGCACTGTTAGATCCTGGCGATGACCTGGAAAAGTTAGATGACATAGCAGACCGTGCATGATTTGTGAAATATTTTGCCACCTTTCTTTTCTGTAAGCAAAAACCAGTGCAGTGGCAAAACGTGACCTACTGGGAGCATTGTCCTGTTCATTTTCTGAACTCACCACCAGATTTTAGGGTACAAAATGGATATATATTCCCCCATCTCCTACATATGGCCAGTTTATGTGGTCTACACATTCTGTGTTGTATGATAAAAATTCTATGCCCCTATGACAGAGAAAACATGGCAAGACACAGTCCCACTTTACATGTCATGTGGGGGGATCTTGGCAAGCACATGGAACAGACACTCTAGAAATCCACATTTGATGTATTTCCTCAATCATACTAATTATGCTGTAATGCATAGTTCAAACCAATTACCCACATATCAAGACTGGGCGGCCAAGGAGGTTGGCTTTTGGTGGACAACTAAACAGCTTAACAAAGATAAAGAAAGGTAAATATGAACATATGACAAATGCCTCAGGCATTCCAGTAGATTTGAATCTTGGCGGCAATTCATGTTATAAAAGGCACAAAGGTTTAAGCGTAAGGCCTTAAACAGCTAGGTCTTCGCAAAACATATCACAAACCACTGCCATTTCCATAGGAAAAGCATTTCAACTAATGGCTAAATCAGGTGTTTTGCAAAATGGACACATAGGGAAGGTCAGGTAATTGGTCAGCAATCCTAGACACAATAGGTCACCTAGAAAGGGCTAGGAACAAAAAGGAGGCAAAAGAAGCTTAACTTACCTGGAAGGAAGCGGTTCAGGAAATCCAAGGACTGGCTGAACTACCCATCGAGATGAGTCACTTTACAGCTGATGACAACTTCATTGAATTTCAGCAAGTAATCTATAAACTGAGAGATGTTGTAGTAGACATGGTACATATAATCCAAGAAGACTGGTAAACTTTATAGGATGAACAATAAGCAGTTGTCTAACTTCTGAAGATCACAGACTTTCTGGACACACTGAGCCTCATCACGAGTTGGGCGGTATCCGGGTGCATATACCACAGAACGTTATTTACGTTAATGCTGTGAGTTGTGGCGCAAACAACGCCCCATCATGAGTCAGCGGGCGTTAACGTAAATACTGTTCAGCGGTAATAGTGGCTGAAAACCCAAAAACTCAGCGAACATTGCCTTAGCATCAGCGATTAGCGCGTGCTAATAGCACCGCGTGAAATGCGCCACTGCAGAACGGGAAGCAAAGCGGCAGCCATTTTGGAAACCACAATCCACCTCAAATCGGAGCCCCTGGAAGCCATCCACTTCAACAAATTCCAGAAAAATGTCCCAGGAGCGTGTGAGGGGCACGTCTGCCCTGGATAGGGTGCGCAAGCCTAAGTTCCCGAATGCTGAACTCACAATAGCGGTGGAGGAGGTGATTTCCCACCAGGATGAACTCTATGGACCCCAACAGAAAAAGACAGGCTCACAGCGGCGTAACTGCATGTGGGCAGACATCAGCGAGAAGGTCACTGTCCCCATGGATGCTGAGGACTGCCGCAAGCGATTTAACGACCTGCGGGTCCGTGTCCGGGGCTTCCTGGAACAGCACAGCAGTGAGAGCATGGCGACCAGGGGAGGGCCACCACCACCACCGGAGCTGGCACCATGGGAGGAGCAGTGCACCACCCTCATCGACATGGCATCCATTGAGGGAGTGGGAGGAGCAGAGGCAGGCACTGGCATCCATGAGGCTGGAGGTGAGTCCCCCCCCTTGCAAATCGGATTGTGAATAGGCCACCACTCCATCCCCAGTGTGAATGCCCTACAGCCGGGCACTGAGAGTGGGTGCAGTGCATGGGAGCGACCACAGCCACCCATGACAGCACCCTTGTACCAGTGCACCTAGGCGACCCCTGTGATCCAGAGTTGTGAGTAGGACAGCCAAAGGACACATGCAAGCACCATGCTACACACATCCATGGCGTGGGCACAGCATCGTTAGGTGGGCGTGTGTAGTACCAACCACCCCTCACTGACTGCGCCATGCCAGCTGTACATCATATGCATGAAATGGCTATGTCAACAATTCCAAACTATGCCCCCATCACGTAGTATGCCCCAGTAATACCAACACTGTGAAAACAAAACACGGCAGGCCCAAGCATGAGTGAAACTGTCCTGTAAAACCCTCCCACCCCCCAATGTAAGCACTGAAATGCATGAAAATAATTTGAGGTGCTCTATCCTCCTGCCATTCCCTATGTCACCTACAGACATGCAGTCATCATCCAAGGGCAACGTGGATGACAAGGAGGCAGGCCCATCCCAACATGTGCCCAGACGCGCTTCTACCAGCACCACCACCCAGCGAAGGGCCCGGCAGGACACGCCATGGCGGAGGACCTACCCCACCCTACCGCAGCAGTGTCACTCCACCTCACCGCACACAATTCCTCAGGGGCTCGCCACCTCGGTGCACCCAAGCCACCAGGGGCTCACCACCTCGGTGTACACAAGCCACCAGGACCGCCTCACCGAGCCCATCCCAAGCCACCGGGGACTCACAGGATGTGGAAGTTGTCATGAGTGCAGCCACCCCAGAGGAGGGTGCCTCATCCAGTGAAGAGCAGCATGCAGTATATGTTTTAACACCAACAGTCCAGTGCAGCAAATGGTCACACCCAAAGGGACCCCTGGGCATGTGGAGACTCACAGCCACAGTCCACCATTCTGTGCACACCGCCACCCTGCACACACACCAATGGCGGATGAGGACACACCCTCATATGGGTCATCTGCTGGTAGCCCCTCCATTCATGGCAGACCCACCAGACAGCCCAGCAACAGCAGCCCCACAACCCCACGCAGCACTGACCTGCACAGCAGCCCTACAACACAGAGTAGACCTGCCCGGCACAGCAGCCCCACACGTGACACAGGAACAGGTCCTGCCAATGCTCTCATTGCACGCCTGGATGTGATGGAGGCACACCAGATGAGGATCAAGGGCATGGCCGGCAAACGCAAACGCCACATCAAGGCCATCAGCAGTGCAATTAGGGGGGCAGCCAAGACCATGGCGCATGACCATGCACGCACACGTAAGGTCATAGAGGCCTGCACTGCAGCACTCACAGGGTTTGGCCAGCGAGTCTGCGAATTGTGCGAGGGCCAATCTGCACATGCAGAACAGATGCGTGAGGTGAACAATCTCCTCTGCCAGCAGCTGCAGTTGGTTGCAGCAGTGCCATCCACCTCAACCACCCGCACAGGGGGCTCCCTACAGGGGTCACCCAGGTGTAGGTAACTGTGTCATTTGCAACGCCGCTCACCCGAAGGTGGTGCACTTGGGAAGCATCAACGTCCAAGTTAGATGAACAAAGCACTGTTGGTCTGAGGGCCGGGTACATTGACCCATTTGCACTGTGTTGGGGCAGGGGGGTATGTGTGCTGGGGAGTTGGTGGGGGTAGTGGGGTATGTGTGCTGGGGAGTTGGTGGGGGGACGGATATGTGTGCTGGGGAGTAGGTGGGGGGAGGGGTTTAGATCCACTTTCATTAAAGCCTGTTCAAACATGACATAAAGCAAGGACATTCATGATTGTGTACAAGTGTTATTTATGTTACAAGTGCTGTTCATACCATGTGCTCTTTCACTACGTTAGAACAAATTTTCAATCAACGCCTGTCTGGCCAACCTCCCCTCCCTCACCCCATCCCTGTGTGCAATAGCCCCGGCAATGAGCACATGGTCATCGTCACTCCCATCCTCTGGGGGTTGCTCGTCTGCGTCAGGGGGTAGTCTCACATTCCTATGGCAGCAGATGTTGTGTAGCATGACACAAGTAAGTACAATCTTGCCATCTTTTTCAGGCGCATACATTTGTGCCCCTCCAGTACGTCCAGGCACCGGATCCGTGCATTCAACAAGCCAAATATCCTTTCTACTCATGTGCGTGTCCTACTATGGGCATCGCTGTATGCCTGCTCTGACAGAGTTTGTGGATTCCTCACAGTGGTCATCAGGCAGGTAAGCTGCGGGTATCCTGAATCACCTGCATGATATGAAATGAGTACATGTGGCCTAGGTCACTTCCGTGGGTGTGCAAGGACTAAGCATCAATACACTATGCACTGTGGTCCTCTTTGTGTGCAACAGGGACATGCAATGTGATTGGCTGATTGGTATACATCCATCATCTTTCAGGTAGTGCATCATCTGACCCGTACCTGCACCCTGTGTGATTGAGTGGGCTGTCCTGTGGCAGATTACATTTGCCTGCACATGGGATTACTGAACTCGCACCAGTGGATGAAACCTATGTGAATGAGATTGTGTGTGTGGCACTCATGCTCATCAAGTATCGCCATGTAACCACTTGTACTTTGAATATGGTGTATTAATGTTCCATGGGTTTGCTCTGCAATGAGCACCCGTTCCCTTGTAGCCCACTTCCTACCTGCAATGCTCCCTGGGTGTGATTGGAACAGTGGAGCATCCAAACCCTCAGGATGGTGCTCCCGTCATGACAGGCTGTTCAGGGCCAGTGGTGATATGTATCTGGACATTGGTGTCTCAGTGGATGGTGGAGCTTTAGCTACATGGGATCAGTTTTTGTTTTGTTTCCCATGCATGTAAATGTGCACTCATGGGTCACTCGCTCAGGGATGTTTGGGTTTGATCCTGATCATCTACAGTGGTTTAGAGGATAGGTATTGCATTCGTCTCACTTTGCATTCCTGTGTGGTGCCCTGGGTGAGGTTACTCTTGTGTGTCAGGGTGTAAAGCAGCACTGCAACACAGACAAGGTGCATTCTGGTTGTTGTAGTCACATGTGTTATGGTGTTTTCAGAAGTGTGTGGCCATCACCTTGTGTAGGTCCAGGTGTGGTGGCTCTGTGCAGGTGACCTTGTGTGCCACACATTTATGTTACTGGTGCTGTGATGGTGCTGGCTGTGACTCCTGGTGGCATCCAATGCTTCCTGTGGCTATGACCCCACCTTCATTTGTTGTACATTTACATGCATTTCAGGCAGGGTTTGTACTCGCCTACTATCCATGTGCATTGTCCTCTGTGCCTCTCCATGTAGGCTGGCAGTGTGCTATTGCGCAGCACCATGAAGTCGTGGGTGGATCCAGGGTTGCGAGCGTAGCAGTGGCTGATTATCAGGTCTGGGCTACAGGTCATCTGTACGTTCAACAAATGGACATTTTTCTGATTCCGGTACGCTGCCTGATGGTCCCGGGGTGCAACCAGTGCAACATGTGTGCAGTCTAGGGCTGCAATCACGTTGGGCACTTGTGAAATCACACAGAACTGTGCCTTCAGTTCATTCACCTATGCCTGGGCAGTGGGCAATGGCATGTGTTTGTTCACAGGGCGCAGCAGTGCATCCAGCACCTGGCCCAGGACTGCACTGGATGTGGACTGCGCCATGCCATGCATCACTGGAACTGTGTGTTGGAAGCTGCCCGTCTCAAGGTATTGCAGGACTGACACCAGCTTCACGAGTGGGGGCACAGCGGTGCTGATGGCAATCCTACTACCAATGTCACCTTGAATTGTGTCCAGCAACTGGGTGATGGGAGCCCTGTCCAGCCTGTTCTCGGCTACCAACTGACCATCAGTCAGGCCCCAGGGTAATGGCCTGGCCCTGGGGAAGGCTGCCCGCCTTACTGGGGCTGTTTTCCTCCTCCTCCTCACCCCCTCTCCTCCTCTGCTCCCTTTGCCCTGGGCTGGTTGTCAGGCCTCTGTAGCTCCAGGCACAAGGCTCCCGGCACCAAATGGCAACATGGTGTTGGGAAGTGTGTTTGGGGCCTGGGTGGGCCGTTTGTAGGCCTCTTGTGCACATTGTTTGCTCCTGTGGCTTTATTGCTCTCACCTCCACGATCCTAATGGCAATATGGTGTTGGATAGTGTGTTTGGGGCCTGGGTGGGCCGTTTGTAGGCCTCTTGTGCACATTGTTTGCACCCGTGGCTTTATTGCTCTCACCTCCACGATCCTAATGGCAACATGGTTTTGGGTAGTGTGTTTGGGGCCTGGGTGGGTCTTTGTGTGCATTTTTTTCACCTGTGCCTTTATTGCTCTCACCTCCCTGCCCCTAGTGGCAACATGGTGTTGGGTAGTGTGTTTGGGGCCTGGGTGGGTCTTTGTGTGCATTTTTTTCACCTGTGCCTTTATTGCTCTCACCTCCCTGCCCCTAGTGGCAACATGGTGTTGGGTAGTGTGTTTGGGGCCTGGGTGGCTCTTTTGTAGGCCTCTTGTGTGCATTGTTTGCACCTGTGGCTTTGTTAATCTCACCTGTGTTCTTTTACCTCCAGCAGGCGGCCGGGGGTATTTCCAGCACTATTAGCACCGGTTTTCCGGCACTAGTAGTGCTGATGCTCTACTTGCGATAGGTCTGTGATAACGCGTTGTGTTGTCGGCGCTATTACAGCTGGCGCTATTACAGCCAGCTGTAATAGCGCCGGCTGGATTACAGTCGTGATCCGGCATAGCGGTATTGGCGGCGCTAATACCATTACCGCCAGATTTGAGGGCTACCGCCCAACTCGTGATGAGTCCCACTGTCTACAGGAATTCCAGACTGGTCTTCCATTGCATGGCAGGAGTAACTGACAGAACTGAACCTATTAAGACAAGCTCAAAGACAGGCAATGTCAGGGTCCACCTACACTCTGCTGAGTGTTCTCAGAAAAACCTTCTATGCAATATTGGAGTGGGACACAGACTTTATGTCATGGACACTGTATGGGATCCTGAACATTCCAGTGCCAGCAGGGACGTCATTTCACCAAAATGCCAGGGGTAGCGGAATGGAACATCACACGACCATTAACCTCTGATGACATCACAGGAAGTGATGTCATTTGACCCCACCCCGAAGTGATATCGCGGGTAGCGATGGAACATGACCTTTCACCCGTTGACAGGAAGTGGCATCACATAGCATTGTACACTACGAAAAATATGGTTACGATATCACTATAATGTGATGTCCATTTCATACAAAAATGGATCGCCATATGTATCGTTAAGATCAGTGTGTATAGGCCCATATTACCAAATTACTGTGAATGCAAGCAGACATCGATGACCAACTGATAATGATGTGTTATTATATAGCACTTACGCTTAAGCACTTTATATAGAAAAAATATAGATCCAATATTACCCCACCTGTGTTGGTACTCATTTATTGACCTCAGAAGGATGAAAGGCTGAGTTGAGGCATTTAAGAACAGACTAAATCAGTGACTCACCCCCTGAAGTGTGCCTGAAAAAAACCTTTAATGAGCCTAGTAACTATTGTATAGAATTCCAGAAAGACACGTTCTTTGGCATTCCTATTCTTCCTTATTTAGGGTCAGTGCTGAAAGTGTTAGACTTGTGGCACTCCCGTTCTTAGTTTTCTTTTTTTTTTTAGGGGCCTGAACAAGAAAAGTAAAGCGCCACATGATGCTGGCCACAGCCCATGAGCTTGCAGTACAAAAAAAGAAATAACATTTCCTTCTTTTTTTTAGAGCTCACAAGGGTGACGACAGAGGTCGCAGTTGTGACCTCTGGCGACCCCTAAATGACGTCCCTGAGTTCCAGCATAAACACCTCTGTTATGTGAAAAAATGCAATCCTGGGGCACCATATAGACAAGGAATGGATACAAACCATCTATGAGGTGTCCCATACCCATGCCTGTGTGACTCATAAAGACTCTACATTTCAACTGTATTCCCTGAAGGACTCTGTGGGAACAGCCCATACAAGATCACCCATGTGAACAGAATTCATAAGACAACCAAATAAACGCTGAGTATATTTAGAAAGGAAACCTTCAGTAGCAAAGTTCTACTTCTACCTAATGGATCCTACATTGTGCCATTTAACGCTTCATGCTGTTGTGTGACTGAGGGGTTTGTCAGCTTGATCACCGTCTCACTGTCTCAAAACGGTAGAATGTTGCAACATAATTTTTCATCCACCAGTGCAGACTGAGCTAGTGCTATTGAATTGGCCTGAGGGGTAGCAAACACCCCTGAAGTTCCTGTTGCTATCAATGAGACTTGCATACCTCCTGGCTATGGCACTACACATCACTAGAACCACAGCCTCCTTTGTGGAAGCATCAAACAGGGCACTGCAATTGGTCAAAGATCGACTGGAAAGGACACCAGGCTCGCCAAAAGAGATGCAAGCCCTACGGGAAAGCTCTAATACAAGAAATGACAGCTTCATCCTGGCATCCATCACAAACTGGCTGATGAATACAGTTTTTTCCTTCAATCTATTGAATAGTATTCTGCACCTCTTAGGCTCGGGGATCACACCTGTGTTCTAAATCCTCGCATCTGGGTTCATCCTAATTCTGATCATATATTTATTTAGTTGTGACAAGTAACAAAGAACATCAATACACCAATGTTGTATCCTGACTAACACAAGAAACGGGTTGGAGCTTTTTTGTGTGACAAACTTCTACCCATCTCTGTGATCATCAGCAACTATCATCAAATAAATATTGTCTGCTGACCAGTGCCGGCTCTTCCCAAGAAGATGATTGTTTATGTTTTAGTATTTAGATATTAGTGAAGATCCCGAGTCAACATTTATTAGCGAATGAGTATTACATACTGTTTCACATACTGTTTTATCTCTTATTTCCATGATTTCTAAGAAGCCTCCATGTCTTGTAAAACAGGTCATGGCGGATGACATGTAACCTCTAATATGCCAAGCCTAGGGCATGCGTAAGGGCAGGATATTTGAGCTATAGTCCCAAGCCATTGATGCAAGTACAAAGTCATATTTATTAAATATGAGAAATGCCCTTTGAATTACATTACATTCGGGCAAGGAAAAGCAAAAGAGTTCATAATTGTGTTTTCATTTGGGAGTCTGCCCAAAATTCATAAGACACTGTCGAATCCCCCCGGGAGACCGATAGTGTCAGGCACGAATAAAGTGTTGGAACCATTAGCGAAATTTGCTGATTCTTTTTTAAAAGGGTTTGTCAGTAAAATGACGTCCTATGTCCAAGATTCTATGGCAGTGATCAAGCTGATTGAGAATCGACATTTGAACCCACAGGAGGATATCACTATCTAAACGCAGCTCCGGTATGACACCGAACTCGTTTATCTTATGGTGCACGGAGCTGGCTCTTACTGAAAATTATTTTCAATTTGATGGCCGTTTTTATCAACAGGTCCATGGTACCGCCATGGGGTCGGCCGTGGCACCTTCCTTGGCCAATCTTTATGTGGACTACGTGGAACACATGAGTGTTTATAGTGACCACAATATTTTCAGAGAACGTATTTCATTGTGGTGTAGGTACATTGATGATGTACTGTTAATTTGGCATGGTGATGAAACAACTCTATTAGCCTTTTTCAGTGGTTAAACGGGATTAATCCTTTTCTGAAGTTCACTATGAATTTTCATAAGGAACAGATAGATTTTTTGGATTTAACCATCTTTTCTAATCCTTCCACTAATTTGTTGGGATTGAAACCATTCCACAAAACCACTGACAGGAATTCTCTTCTCACATATGACAGCTTTCACCCCAAGGCTTTAAGGGATAATTTACCGTTTGGGCAGTTTTTGCGACTCAAACGGAATAGCAGTGAGAAAGGGAGGTTTGAGTCGGAGGCCTCCATTTTGAGTTGTAATTTGATCCAGCGAGGTTATCCTAATAAAACCGTGAAGAGATCATTGAAGAGAGCCTCCAATAACCATCGGGAGGCGTTGCTTGAATACAGACCCAAATCCAGTTCTTCCAAATCTGACCCACTGGTTTTTGTTCAATCACCTTCAATCATCTTTCTAACTATGTGGTCAAGATTATCAAGAAACATTGGCATCTTTTAGCACAAGCAAAGATACCCGTGGTTGTCCCACGGTGTGCTTTCAAAAGGGGGCACAATGTCAAGGAATTGGTGTGTAGGAATGACATCAGCAACAAATCTGCTATGCAAGCCACCATCACCCAACAGTGGGGGTTACCAAAATTAAGAGGACATGCCCTTTGTGGTATGTGTATCTGTTGTCCCCTTACTAAACGAACCACCGAGGTTGACATTGGGCTAACTAGACTTTGGGAGCAAAGAGGGTTTACGAATTGTAATTCAAGCTTTGTTATATGTGCTGTCTGGTGTCCCTGCCATAAAATTTACATTGGAAAAACAGAACGGAAAATTAAAGTCTGTATCAGTGAACATAAAAGCTGCATTAGACTAATGAATCTAACAGCACCCATGGTAGGGCATTTTATAATGCGGAATCATGGATGTGATGACTTAAGATGGACAATACTTAAAAAGATTGTAGTCACTTATAACATTTCTGTGGATAAACAAACTTTATCAAAGGAGGAGACGAAACTTATCTTTCTGAGTAAAAGCCGTGAGATTGGCTTAAACGAGGCGATAGATTGGAATTTTTAGTTGGTGCTGCGGCACACTACATACCATCTCATAGTCAGAGCCTTAATTGTGAGAAATGTATTGGGCATTCTGCATTGTTGAATTGATGTCCTAGATTTGTTTCCCTCTAATATGGCCAGGTCGGTGGATTGACAGACATCCCATGCCTCGAATTATTGGGGATTTATGTTGTTTTGATCTTTACGTATTGGCATATGGGTGTTTACATGTCAGTATTTTCGTATGGCTGTGCCGACCACAATGGCGGTTTTTGCGTATTCAATCATAATATTTCTTTTGATTCAGCACAACGGACTCCACTTACTTCATTCTTGTTCGGCAGCTGACAACAATAAGCTTCATTATTTAGGAGGGCTGCAGGGCTCGTACGGTGACTGGGGAGGTGTATTCTAATGACACCTGACGTTACGTGCTGGTCACGTGTTTACGTGAGCACGTATATTAGCCGGAATCGTTCAGCCCGACCTTTGGACATGTCGGCTGATTTAATGTTCACGGCTAACCACGTCGAATGATTGAGAGCTATACAGGTAAGAGGGGCTGCAGTCTGTTTCCATTCACGGTGTTCTTGGCATTAGACGGACACGGGTATGATTTCACCGTACTCTTGGTTTCGGTCCAAGGACCGCAATTACGAAGATGTCGATAGAAGGGGGTACTTGCTGTTTCTTTTATTCCCTGTGTCGGACATGAGTCTGTTAATCGGCATGATCTTCCTTTCTCGGTTGGGTGGGGAATGACTAGATATCTTGTGCTAATGAATTATTTATGAATCTAGCACTTTGACAGTGAAGATTCAGTCGTTAATTAGTTCCCGCCTTTTCCCTTTTCTTTATTCCTGTTACAGTATTGTTAATCCTTACGGTCACGACCTATACAGAGGGTGCTACTGTCGCTTCCTTATGGGAAGAGCCTGGCTACTTGGCAGTCTCAATCAGTGCACATACTGGATAGTGACAGACCTTTGTGATTAAGGTAAGCTCGGGTGACTCAAGATTTTTCACGTGTAAGATCGTTTTTATGCTGTGGGTTATCACCATGAATGGTGAATTTATACTCAGGCTTTTCCCTTACATAGTGTGTATCTGTGGGGAATAATATAGGTTTTCTTCCTTTTCAGTTCCATAATGGGTGGTAACTGATGAGTTCTTTCCTCTGTATCTACAGGTGGGCGAGAATTTGCCGTAATACAGATACAGACTCTACGGGACTGGGCTCCTCTACTTGATTAGGGGCTTAGTGTTATTTTATTCTCCGGTGAATTTCTACCACCGAGTTCAGTTTACATCAGTATTATCACTCGACTAAAGTGATACTAGATTGATCGTGAGTATCTGGCCTGAAATTATTACATTCTTATTCTTGCTTTCCCGTTTTTGATGCATGGTACACAGGATGGTCACGGTAGGTTATACCTCATTTTGAGGTATAACCGCAGTGGTTCTGGAAGTCTTGAAATGTCACGAGGTGTTGGTGGTAATTTTTTGGGTGCACTAATCAATATGGTGTTCCCTAACATGGTTTTAGATCTCGGTCCACATGTTTTCCCTAATGTTGGAGGCAGACATAAGGTATTGATAACCTTTTTCTATGCCCCGTTTATTCATAGTACGGTGGTAGTAATGTTCAATCTAGTAACTTAAGCATTTAGCCTGATTGAAGTTGTGTTTTTATGTTTGTTTTTAGGTGAGCCCTGCTGGTGTAGTACACTTGTTCTCCATTTTTCCATCCACATTCCACGCGACACCGCTGGACCTTAGTGCCCCCGAAGAATTTCTGTCAACCAAGAATTATACAGAAAGAAACATGTCGGGTCGGGGAATGTACTGTTATTTATAAACAGTTTTTAGTGACATTTGCACGAGTCAGAATAGATCATATAAATAAGAGATTGGCTCTATTGTGCTAAATTCACGGTTCATATTTATAATGGACTAAAAATTGTAGAAATTGTATAATTGTGTTTTTAGTATGCTTGTTCTTACTGATGAAATAATTGTTATGTTTGAGTGATTTGATGAATTGTTTGAGTGTGGATGCAGTATGGTTGAAGCGTGGTTTGTTGTGGTTTTAGATGGGAACGATGTATCTTGTCAGTCCAATTGAATTTGATGGATTGATTAATGAATTTATTGATACTCATATCATTGTATGTTTTTATAATTATGAAAGAAGTTTTTTATAATGATCTGATCCATTTATATTAATAAAAAATATTGAATTCTGTTGGAGCGTCTACTGGGTCGAATTCAATTTGCTTCTACTCAGTATTTGGTTTTTTGAAAGACGCGTTTTTCCATAGATGTTTTATTGCACTTTGAAGCTATTATGGTTATGATTATGTAGACAGGTGTGCTGCACTGGGCCTAAACACATTAACACAACAGTACTCTGACCTTCTATGTTAATTTCTTTGTTGCTCCATCCAGGTCAGGTCACAGTACTTAGATATCCCTGGTATCCCTTGTTACTCCTATTTTTTGGAGTCTGGGATGGGCACCAAGTGACATTGTTATTAGAACACTGTGCACGCTTAGTGTAAACAAACCCTCTGACTGCATTCTCGACTTCCTAGGAAGTAGACCAAGTGTCCTGGTAAATAGTAAACAAAATTTAGATAGCAATTTGAATGAACTGCAGAGCTTTTAGCGGCCAAGCAGCTAATGGAATTGGGTGAAAGGTGCATTAGACAAGTGAGCTCAACAGCTTTCTGGGGCTCAGCCACTTTTTGCTTCTGAACATCTTTTTGCTTCTGATCAAATGTTTGCTTCTCAAATGCTTTTTCCTTCTCTACAGCTTTTTTCTTCTGTCCAATAACTATGCTTATAGTGTGAGTTGACAATTTCATCCCAGTCAATAAATAAGCAAGTCAGAGCAGGATATTTGAGGTGTGTGCAGACCCAACGGGAGCTGGCAAAAAGACAGGAGGCAGAAGGACAGTTGGAAGGAGAGGGAGAATCATATGGGGGCAAGGGGCTGAACTCCCTCCTTTTTTCTGGCTGTTTTGAGGCATGTGAGTCCCCAAAGGACTCTGTCTATTGACCTTTGAGCAGAACTATTGGTTTTGATTGAGCTGTATGGGGAATATTTTTGCTTAAGCCCCCACCACTCCCCCCGCCCCAAGGCAAATCAGCTCACCACCTATAAACGTATCTTATTCTTAATTGGCTACATGCTGGTACAATGGTTACTCCCAATTGACATTAACTCTTTAGAAGAATGTCTTCCTAGATGTCTGTTTTTTGACAAAAGGCCACGGTGCTCTGATAGGTGGCTTTTGGTATCTTTTGGCATTTGTCCTCTGTTGTAGACCGCTCCAGATATCCAGCCTCCATCTCCAGCCCCTCTAATCCCCCTACCTGCTACAGATAGTGAGTATGAAAGGTTTTTTTTACCCTTCATTGATATCATATTGAGAAAGGTATTGACGTATTAAAAGGGGAAGTGCTATTAGGTGCTTTGAGGTACTTTTAGATGCTCCTATAAAAATGGCCTATTAAGATTTGTGAGGTTGCCTCGCAGTATCTGGTGAGTTATGTCATAGTTTTTTGAGGCGACTATGATATGTGGAAAAGGTTGGTCAGTCTTGGTCTTGAGTAGACATAGACAATGATTGCTGCTTTTTCATTAATGACTTTTGCATTTTAAGTGTGTTGTGTATAGTGACCATAATGGTAGCAATGTTTCTTTTTTATTTATTTCTCAGAATTAAAAGATTTATTTTATACATGAAAGAGTAAGAAGCATTCATTAAGTGTTCATTACTGTAAGAAACATTTGACATGAATATTAATTGGGGGGAATCTATTATTTAAATGTACTGTGTATTGGTGTGCTATATATGGTGTATGCATTGATATTGATATTGATATTTTATTTCTGTTTCACTCGTACACAAGTGTTTGTCAGTGTACACACACAAAGGGTTACTGGAAGGTTTGAGCAGTGGACTATAAATCAAAATATATGTGACATTGGGAAACCCCTCCTGGGCAGATGAAAGAGATAAACTGCCTACTGCAGGTTGTTGCCTACTCTCTTTACTGAGGCACAGTGAGAGGTGTACGCTTTTCCCTGTCTCTATTCCTACCGCAGCCTCTGCTGGGGGGTTTGGATACTTCCCTACGAATGGAGGAAATGCTCTGCAGAATAATCACGTAATATGGGGCCATGCCAGCACTGGCATGTGTGGTACTGCTGGCTCGGGTATCATGATCCTGCCCTTCCTCTTTCCCTTCCCATTGCTCGACGGTGCAGTGGTGGTGGCCGTTGGTGTTGCCCTGTTCGGTGAAAAATGACATGCTGTTACTCAACATGCATACTTTTACATGGGCTTACTAGTCACACGTGCTGCATGGTGGAGCGTCATACTGCTCATGTGGACTGAGGGGTATGGTCGATTGCAGGCCTATGAATATGGCTTTTTTAACACGCATTTTGTGGATGGTCACTCTGAGTTACCTGGGGGCAACCAGGCGTGGAATCCCTGCTCACTGTGCTCAGAGAGGCACAGCTTCACCTCACTGATGAGGCCCAACAAGGCTGAAACACGTGTATGGGGTTGCTGCTGGTACTCTTGTTCAGAGAGGAATTGCCATAGCATTTCAGTGCTGGACTGCCCAATGTGGGCGAGACAAAGACTGATATGCAAATGGATATTTCCCATCTGTGAAAGGTAAAGTGAGCAAAAAGCGTGTGCTGCAAACTCTCATCTCAGAACAGGTTATCATGCCATGTTCTTTCTGGAGAGGAGCGCCTGCTACCTTTTTTAAATATTTGCAAGGAACTTGGGGTTGATCACCCTGAGTTACCTATGGGAAACCAGGCGTAGAATCCCTGCTCACTGTGCTCAGAGAGGCGCAGCTTCACCTCACTGATGAGGCCCAACAAGGCTGAAACACGTGTATGGGGTTGCTGTTGGTACTCTTGTTCAGAGAGGAATTGCCATAGCATTTTGGCGCTGGACTGCCCAATGTGGGCGAGACAAAGACTGATATGCAAATGAATATTTCCCATCTGTGAAAGGTACAGTGAGCAAAAAGCGTGTGCTGCAAACTATCATCTCAGAACAGGTTATCATGCCATGTTCTTTCTGGAGAGGAGCGCCTATTACCTTTTTTTAAGCATTTTGTACATTGTTTAGAGTTTCACCGCTGACAGATACACGTTTGCAGGCAGTTCCTTAAAGGAATGGGAGTCCCTGTCCCCCTTGTGGGGAGGCGTTCCCAGTGTGGTCCCATTTCCCAAACCCCTAAGGAGGGTTTTGCTTAGAGGGCTCACCTCCCTAGCCTCTAAGGGGGTGGCTCCCCCACCGAGAAAGGGATTAAACCTCCATATTCATCACACCTACTACTCTATCTGACCTGGTTTCATTTATCTGATACACTGCAGTTGATGAGGTTGCAAGGGCCATAACCGCCAATCAGTTACACTACTTAACCATAGATCTAGCATTATCTCTAAGGTGTTGCGCACGAAACCTCTGGGATCTCCAACAGTCCTTATCTGCCACACATCTCGGTGGAGAATCCAGTTCCACAGACATACTGCCCGGAGTGCGGCACTATCTGACTGGTAGGAGCCCAAACTCCTTCAATGTGTCCATAACCTTGAAATGAACGCTGAGATCACTGACTGTTCCAGCTAGAGTTCTTATGAAACAGCCACCATTGCCACAGTTCAATGGGAATCCCCGACCCCTCAATAAGCTCTCTGGGTCGGACATGGTGTGGCACATTCTTACTGACTGGTTGTTGAGGGAATCCATGGCTTCTGAACAAGCAAGGTCCCATTCCATTTTTTTTCAATTGCCCATGTGGCATTTTAGATCAGGCTCATCAGCAAGTCCTTGGTGATGGTGCTTGGTGAAGAAACAACTCACAGTTCATTGACGTTAGCATTGTTTGTCAGTTATGCCACAGTTGTAAGGCTGATTGATTTTACTAATCAACCCAGTTGGTTGTCAAATGATAAACCCTTGCATACACTCCAGGTTGAAAGTGCAGAATCTGCCACATACCACATCTGAGCTTCTACACCCCACTTACTTCTTGTGAAGAACAATGTTCTTCTGTGCTAGGTGTAGTAATGGCTGGACCCTTGCAAAACGTTTGAGAACTGGGAAGTCACCAGGAAGGCAGAAAAAGGTAATGAGAAAAGGATAGTAACTAAACTGACATTTAAGTTCATCCACCAGTGTCCTGCAATATCTAGCCTACTTTTTGTTTCGCACCACAGCTCCTGACCTGGTGCAGTAGTAAGGCGTGAAATACTTCCCCATTCATAACATGCAAAAAAGAATATGAATAAAAGTGAAAGACACATGATGTGCTAAATACTTGTGCATACAATATATGCAAGGCTTTTCTTGGCATATCCTTCTGGTGGTAATCTAATTTTCTATTGACAAATGTGCCACCAGGAAAGAGTAGGAACCACTTTCATGATCTATGTCATAGTCAATGCCTCCAAGTCTGGGGGCACCATCATGTTCACTGCCTCAGCAGGGAAGATCCTAAGGCATGTGTTCTGACCAATGACATCACAAGTTGTAATTTCTCCAATAATTGCTAGTACCTTACCATCTGTCTACCACTTTATCAACCTTTCGTAGTATTGTTCTTGCTCTGACAAATAACAGGTATTATTACAATCACAAGCAAAGTTTCTCAAATAAGATTATCTGGCCCACATAGATTCATATGATTTTCTCTGGTCCATGTGGGTAGTGGAAATAGCAAGGACTGTGGAGGTAACTTGTGTGGAGGTTTGTGGATTAAAAGTGGTAGCAGAAATTGTTTTATGTTATGCTATGTTATTGAAATGTATGCATGTTGGGGTAGAACCTTTCGGTCCCAACACGGGAAAGAGGTTTACTCTACGTGAATTATACTAGGCCATGGTGCAGCTGGGTAAAATGCAATGTTGCAACTACATATGTGTTGAATGTAGTTAGAAGAACTGAAATTAGTGTTACTTTGTGTTTTAGTTGGATACAATTTAGAGTTACAGCAGGCAGCAACATGAGTAGCAGTAGCCTGGATACAATGGCCTTCAACACGAGTTTGGGGATTTCCCAGCGGTAATACCACGCAATTACAGTAATTGCGTTAGCGCCAACCAGTCCAGCGATATTAGCGTCAAATCACGGTTTGGGCGTTAACGGTAAATCCTCATTCCCCATTGGGTCCATTGGACCCAGTGGGGCATTTTCAATGCAAATACTGAACGCTAATACAGCCAGCGGTAATGGCGCCGAAAACAGGGTGCTAAATGGGATTTTCACCTCCAGCAAAAGCAGGTAAAACAGCCCATTTAGCACTCAACTAGTGATAGTGACAGTCCTTAAATGTGGCGATAATACCGTTACTGCTGCATTAAAGGGCTACCGCCCAACCCGTGATGAGGCCCAATGTATTGTGAAATTTGTAGCGCTGAGGGGTATGTAGTGGGGAGCTTTATGCATGCGATAGAGGAGTTCATTGAATGGGAAACTAACAAGTGGGAATTCAACAATGGTTTAGATTGCAGACACATTTAGGGCGTTGGGAAATATGGGTTCATTGTGGGTAGATGGAGACATTGCAGAAAGCAGGTGTCACCTACTTGGAGTTTTAGTAGGACTTGGATTCGCAGGAATGGGTTTTTTGCCTGGTTTCGAGAGCTGGATGAGCTGGGTCCTGGAAGGGGGTATGAGGTGAACCCCATATGGGCAGTTGTGATAACATCGCAAAGGGCTGATGGTAAAAATCGGATGGAAAGCCATTTGTTAGATATTTATGGCCGGATTGGGTTCTTAGATGCAAAGTGTAATTTCCCTCGGGGCACGAAAGCTTGTTTTTTGATGACCAGAAAGGTCCTGTTTCATGGAAAGTTAAATTGAGAGCTGATGGTTTATGGGCTTTCTGGGAAATAAGCAGAATGTATGGTGAAGGCTGTGTGATTTGGAATGGCAATCGCAAATAGGATTACGTGAAAGAATGTAGGAAAAAATAATATGGGACGCTGGAGCATCTGGGAGGATACAAATTTTACTGCTGCGTCAAAGGATTACTTATTTATATCTCTCCCTCCCCTTGAAGTGTTTATGGAAAGTGGCACAATCATCATATGTGTTAATGGGTTTCTGTCACATGGTCTTAATAAGAAACTGAGTTATTCATGAATGATAAATGTATTATGTGGAGTACATCATAAATGACTATCAAAGAAAATCACATGTCAAAGGGGTTGTACTTTGTGAATGTATCCAATGGGGTTTTAGAGCTAGGGGGATTAAATTAATTTGTACAAGAATTAGTCAATGAGGGGTTTAGGGATGACTTTGTAACAACATATTTGTGATTATGTAAATTGTCTGTGTATCTAAACAAAAACTTTGTTGTCATTCGGAGAAAATCAGGTTAGTTTTCAGCTCTAAGGAACTGATCAGCCCCTCCCGGTCGTTAGCATGCAATAAACTTGCTTTTATAATAAAATGCATTAATTTTTTTGTAGAAGCCGCTCTTTCGCATTGGAATATTTGAATCACTTCCTTAAATTTGCTGGTCAGCCCACGTGATGTCCAGGCTTTCTGCTGTTGGTCGCACTGTTGCACACTTGGCTGCGACTCTTATCTGTGGAGTGATTTGTTTTCTGTGTACAGCAAATGGCCTGCAGGCACCAATTTAATTGAAGTCTTGTGTGCTCACTTGGCTGGAGGTGCCGCAGTCCAGTCGTGCAGATTCTTTGAAAGGGCTCTGCTTCAGAAGGCTAATAAGGACAGCTATTTTACGTGAATGCATTCTTGTGAGAAAACCAAGTTATTTTTAAATTTCTTGGCATTGTATAAAATGGGTGTGAAGTCAGAGGTTGTTGAGTTTTTTTGAGTCAAGAAGTCAATTGAAAGTGAGAGATTTTGACTTATGGGTATGACAGTAGGATTAATTGTTTTATGTTGTGAGTCCTTTTCTCCATCTTTTTTGTTTGTTTATTATTTTCAGTAGTTATATTAGTGAGAAGAAACCTTCCTGTAACCAGGAAAAGACAGTATTGTAGTCAAATATTCTGTACTTCACAGAAAGAAAGGTGGTGTTGTAGTGGCAAACACCACACTGCTTCAGTGCTCGAGCAGAGGAGATTTGTTGATAAGGAACCATGGTATTGTATTTATTATTAATCTGTGCAAGAATGATTAATGTGGATTAATGATATGTTTTTCGTGGTGTGAATCAGTAAGGGTTTCATGTTTTTTTGAAGGATTTTTAAGAATTTGGGAGAAATTGGCAAGGAATTTCTGTATTTTTTGGCACGCTGCTGATTTGGCTTTCTGTTCTGAATCTTGTTTTTGATTAGGTAAAGGATTGTAAGGGAGTAAGGAGACCCTTCTTGATCATTTGTGCCAGTTGCTTCCAAGATACAAGGAACATATATAATCCTAGAGAATGGGTAAAAGAAACTAAGGGTAGAATGTTTAGATCCAGACCTGAAAAAGGTACACATGATGCAGGAATGTTGAAGAATATGTATACTTTCTTATCAACGAGGTATAAGGGTCAGGAAGTGGAGCAAGATGAAGAGGAATGGGAATCAGATTGAGAACAGGGAGAGCAGGGTGCCTCAGTACCTGAGGTAGCTGTTAGGGAAATTACACCATAGGTTCCTAGGACGCGCCGCGATGGTCGTGTAGCAATGCTGAAGTGCAATGGGGTAACAGGGAAAACACCAACAAAGGTACGGGGAAGACAGTTTCTGTTACTGCACACATGTACCAGAATAATCTCATGAAGTCACTCACCTGGCTCATTGCAGGGGCGGGATGCAGATTCATGCATTAGAAAAACAGACAGCAGGCATTATGTTGGCCGAGGGAGATATGAAGAGATACGAAAAGGTTAGAGGAAACCAGGATATCCAGGGGTACAGCGAGACACAAATAACCATGATGGTTCACCCATTAATAATGGGCAGCTTTAACAGCTATGTAGCCTGATACAGCAGACATTAATTTGATTATGGCTAGGACCATGAAGGTGGGTGATGATCTCGCTGCATATATACAACAGATCCAAGAGATGTGGGAAACAGGGGCAGGGGGGGCATGGGACACATATATGGCTGTTTATATTATCATATGTTAAAGAGAGGACTCCCCAATTAACTACAGCAAGATTTAGATAAAGTTGTAGGTATTAAGTGAAGGGTTGGCCAGAAATTCAACAAAATATCGTGCCCCATTGTAAAAGGAGGCAGTAGAAAGAAAAGGAAATAGCAGAACCGGCGCAGAAAGCCAAAGCTAATCTAGCTCAAAAGAAGTTGGCCAAGTTTTGGATGTTCTCCAAAACTTCTATCGTTGAGGTGGAGAAAGTCATCCTCTCTCTCAAGCCGTCAAATTGTCAGGGCGATACCTGCCCTGCCCAGCTCATAAAAGATGCTGCTAGGGATCTTTCCCTGTTTATTGCAAAACTTGTCAATTCCTCATTCACGTCCGGCACTGTGCCCACCAATCTAAAACAATCTTGGGTACTACCACTGCTCAAAAAGCAAACGCTAGACCCACTTATACCCACAAACTACCGTCGCATCACAACAGTCCCCTTTCTGCTTAAAATCCTGGATAAGATTGCTTATAATCAAATCCTGGTACAACACAAACTGTTAGGAGAGCGCCAATCAGGATTCCGTCCTCAACACGGCATAGAGACTGCCCTCATTGATCTGAAGGCACAAATAGATGATCTCAGAGATAAAGGAAAAATGTCTCATCTCTTGCTGTTGGACCTCTCAGCGGCATTTGACCTCGTGGACCATGGGGTACTTTGCAGCCATTTAGACTCTGCCGCACATTTCTCCAGAGAGGCCATAACTTGGATTGAATCCTTTCTTAGCGATAGGACCATGAGGGTGTTCTCCCCATCGGCAGCGGCTGACCCAATCCCCATCCTGTGTGGAGTTCCTCAGGCCTCTTGTCTCTCCCCGACTCTATACAACATATTTAATAAGCCCCTTTTTGATGATCTGGACCTCCTCGGTATCCCACTAACTATGCAGATGATACCCAGATTCTCCTTCCACTTTCCAGGGATTATAATAAGGATTTGGCCTTGGTAAATAGGGTGTATATCATCGTCCAGGCATGGATGGCAACCCACGGTCTATGCCTGAACGATGATAAAACAGAGCTTATCATCTTAACGACTCATTCCAACCTCAAAAAACTAAGCCAGGAATACACCTCATTTGAAATTGATGGTAATATCATCAAGGTGTCTAAAGAGGTGAAGGCACTTGGCTTCTATCTGGATGCCAACCTCTCTTTCGACAAACAGGTGAAGTCTTTGGCATCGGCCACCGCTTACACATGTAAGCTCATTAGAGCAGGCAAACACTTTCTCTCTGACAACAACTGCCTTATCTTAGCGAGACCATTAATCCTCTCTGGGCTCGACTATTGTAATGCCCTCTACATTGGAGCCAATAAATCCATCACCCATCGAATTCAAATCTTACAAAATAACACCCTGCGAGCTGCCCTCGGTGTGCCCAAAAGATCGCATATTTCAAAGATCAGGCGCCATAACAACTGGCTGTCACACAAAATAAAATCCACTTAACAGTAGCATCCCTTGTCAAATGCCAATAGCCTCATCATACAAAGATTTAGGCCAACCAAGGCGGGGGGCAGCAGCTTCCAGGTTCGAGCGGCCCAACTATGGAACTCACTGCCCCACCCTCTACGTGAGGAGCAGCCCTTTCCAAAATTCAGATCCAACTACATTAATCTGCTGAGGTCTGCCAATGATTAGCCCATTAGCGCCTACTCATCCCCACAAGACCCTAGGATAGACACACTACTATCCTGCTTTCTTTTGCTCCTATGGACCTCCTCACTCTGCCCACCTGGCCGATGAGCTAATGTCCTTTTAGTGCTTGTACATATTCTGTCCTCATTGTACTTTGTACTCATTATGCCTGTTTGAAAACTGTCATTGCTGTCTACCTGTAATATACTGTATCTTGTATTTTGTACTCTGTATGTATCCTATGACCCTACCCTGTAACTTAAGCTTCGCATTTTCTGTACTGCTGCGCCCGGCTACCTTCGGGTCTGGTGCACATTACAAGTGAATAAAACAAAACAAACAAACAAACAATAAGCTTAGAAGGAGCCATGATCACAAACTCCACCGAAGGACAACAGGGACCGCAGTGACAGTTTGAATCAAATACAGCAAAAGGGTATATGGGTGGATGGATGGATAGATGGATGGATGGATGGATGAATGGATGGATGGATATGCTCTTGATCTCAGAGACATGGGAGGTTTTTCAAGGGGCAGAGGAGGTTTCTTGTGGGGAGGAGGAGATGCATTTGGTTGATTTCAAGGAATGTATTTATTTATTTATTGCATTTATTTCAGCACACAAAGCCCTCAGGTATTTTAGGCGCTATTTACAGAAAGTGCATGGTACATTGGTCTAGTACAAGAAAATGCATATGGTTACAGACATATAATGGTGTGTGTGAACAGACTGGCAAAGCCTCACCTCATGATGCGGGGTGCTACACCAGGCAGCATATGAGTCAAATAGGTAAAATTGCACGGACTGGCAAAGCTGGAGATGAAGTCTCCGCATCCTGCTTATCTTTTACTAATTGAAGATACATTGGAGTGGGTGCCAGTAGCAGCCTAGAGCCTTGAATTAATGTACCCCTTGAATTCATATTCATGATTTTCCTTTTTAATTTTTTTTGAATGATTTAATGTTCTTAATTTAAATGTATTAAGTCTTGTTTGATGCTTCCGCATATCAATCATAACAATGACCCCATTGTTTTGGCCAAGTTTGATCCTTTTTAGATTCAGGATCTCTCTTTAAATTTGCAATCTTCTCTATGTTGACAATACCTTAAAACAGGAGTTGGGCATGTCAATTTTCCCGTTTTAACACATGCCATTCTTGTAAACATAAAAATGTCCTGTTGTCGAACCTAGTGTACATGTAGTGTGCTGGAGTGCCCTTAGGAGTTGAAGGCACATCTTTGGACTAACCTGTCCACATTGTTTTGGTAACCCTGTTAATCCACTTGCTAAAACTCAACACTCAGACTGTCTTAAAAGAGACCCTTGATCAACTACTCGTCCACATTCAGGCACTTAGGTAAACTCCAATTTTCCACTGCCCAGAGCAGGGAAGATTTGGGGTATTTAAGGAAGGGAACATTTGGCTGAGCGGTCCCGAGATAGAGAAGGATATAATGTACTCATGAAAGCTCCACAGACAGAAAGAAAGCTATCCAGTCATTCATACCTCCAACCAGGGATGGTCCTCGATGTGTTTGGAAGCAAGGGTAGTCCGAGACTGAAACAACATCATGCGCACTCATTTATATGATTACAGTGTCCGATGTTATCCCAAAGACTCATTCCTTCTGCTTCTGACTATTAGGATCCCACTACACACCTTACTGACTGACGTACGTTTCACAATTTGCTTGCATAATTGAATTGCACATGTGAATGTTCTGTCCCAGACCTTACTCAATATGAATGTTACAGATTACAAACCTAATCCCATCTGACACAACCCTTACAGATTGCCGATTAGAGGTAACAGACTTATAAAACAGTATCTTTTTTTCTTCCCGCCACCCCATGGTTTGTATCTGCTCTTGCTCCGATTGGCCCCAATAGAGATTTTGATCAGGCTCCTACCTGTCAGATGAAGCACATCAGGCTTCAGATAGAAAGCTGTCGATGTCGTACAGGGGTGCCAAAATGTCTGGGTCACAGTGCCAGACTTTGGTTGAAAAACAGAGCCCAGGCGATAAATCTGGATGAGTTGCAAAGAAAAGAACCAGCCACCAGCACCATTGTTACCAGACCGGCATACTCCGAGTTCTGCGTGTGGGTGCCTTTCTACCCGCCAGGTCTGACCTGGATGACGGAAAAGCACCCGCTCGCAGACTTTGACGGATGCGCCGGCACTGTTGCACACAGTGCCGGTGCATCCGTCCTCCCCATTCCCATTGTGTCCTATGGGACTCAAATGGGAATGGGGAGTTACTTTTTCCGGTGCCTGTCTTCAGGGACCGCCGGGGCTGTAATGTCCCGATGATTCCCCATTGCCAGGCGCCGGAAAAAAAGCAGAACTCTGGCGGCAGCCTGCTGTTTTTACCGGCACGGCTACTGCCGGAGTTATAATGAGGCCCAATGACTTGCAGTATAATCTAAAGCAGCAATGGCCAATGCCCAAAATAACACTTTCATACTGTTTCGAGAGCTGACAAGAGAATTTGTTATCACAGTGACCTCATACGGCCTTGGATGGCGTGACTAGTCCAGGAAAGATGCAGTCTCTGCTGTCGAGTGCACCTGTTGCTTCTTCTGGTCACATGACATGATCCTTCTAGAAACATCCTGTCTCGGGTGTAACCTTGAATGCTAACTGCCACCTTTCCCAATGCTTGGCATGCATGCGTAGGCAGTCCTGGTTTTATCCCACACAACACTGCCATTGTCTGCCTTGTACCGCTGACCGGTGCCAAGGCCTGGCTAGCACAATCAGCACTTGTCACACTGCAAGCACCCTCACCGCTTAGGCTTCGCAATGACTTCTGTCATTGGTACTGTGTTTTCCATGATTCTTTTCCATGCTAAAAAGGAAGTATAAACCGGAGGAATGAGATTATAATCCCACAGCTATAAGGGCCATAAAAGACAACCGAACACATGTGTGCTTGTATCATGCTTCATGTTATCTCTCAATGCAGTATCGCAAAAATAAATGTAGTTTGCATGAAGCGGAGATGACCGTTATCTGGAAAAAGAGTTTCTTTATATAAATCAAAACAACGATTTCTATAGCTAGTGCTAAATACTTATGAATCCATTTAGCAATTTCATATTATGTTGTTCAGACTGTAAACTGGATAGGTATTCCTTTTTAAAATTCCATCTACTGGTACTCAAAAAGCCAGTCCTCCTTCACATTATTCTCATACTTGAAAACATACGTTTTCTTCAAAAGACACTGCCTGGACCTTCTTTGACAACACGATTTTTCATGCTGTTAATGTTTGTGCCTTATCGTGAGAGCTAGTTCAACTCTGATAAACTCTCTTTAAAGAGGGTGGGTCAACAGGTTGAAGCACCATTGGTTGAAAACATTAGCTTTATAAGTAAAAAGTACTCCCTTACCTGGGAATGGAAGATCTACCATAGACATTCTTTGGAAGTAACACAATATGTTTCTTTTCGTACATTACAGAGATTTAATAAGCCCAAAGCCTTGCTATTTCACCAATTCCTCCAACAACTTATGTTTCTGCAACAAAAACCTGAAATTGAGAAATTATGCAATAGGTGAAAATACTTTTTTTGTATCAAAGTGGGCGAACATTGCCCAGCCAATTACTTCTTGCTGGCCTGTTTCTACAGGAAAGCTCCTTTCCTAGACCCTCATTTGTCTCTTCGTCTGAGGTCATGTGGGGAGTGGAGGGTGTGTGGAGCTAGGTGTTAGGAAAGGGCCATTCCTTTAAGAGGAGGGTCTTGAGCTCCTTCCTGAAATGTAGAAGCAAGTGGCAAGTTTGGTGTTGACGAGGAGGAGGTAACAGTGTCTAGGGACATAGAAAGAGAAGGCTTATCTTTTGGTTATTTTTTTCCTGCACTGCCAGAGTTCCAGTCTGCACATGTCCTTGCTTCTGGTGGATCATAGGACTCCAGAGATGCCACGCTTCTCAGGGAGGTAGCTTGGGGACTTGGGGACAACGGCCTTGTAGATGATGCAGCAGGATTTCAAGATGATACATGGTTGCAGCGGGAGCTAGTGCAATTCCATCAGGGTCCCTGTGATGTGGTCTAATTTGCTAATACCTTTATCAGGTCGTGCTGCAGCATGTAGGACACATCTCAGGAGTGTATGCACCCCACAGGTTTAGAGTGGGGGCCTCCACTTAGGATGCACACCTCATGAATGAATGCAAACATTCCATGGCTGGTGGCATCTTGTCATGACTGTATTATGCAGATTTCCCAGCTGAGCTAGGAGCCAGCAATTACATTTTATTACACAACACTGGCAATTTTCCAGCAAGCCTAAAACATTCAAATGTCACTCCTTTGCAAAATAATTTTAAAAAAAGAGCTTTGGTTGCCCTTGAATGAAGTAAGTATAGACCGTTTTCTAGTTTTCCATGGCCGCCCTTAATGCTGGAAATGTTTGAACATCACAACTTTAGAAATGTTCAACCTGGTTCATCAAATGACTTTAACCTAGACTGCAAAAACAATTGTGCTATGTTGCAACTAAACTCCCCAGATGTGACCGCCCTTCTTCCTGATACATTTGTATAATGCAGTGTTGGAACAAAGGAAAATCCTGACTATAAACAACTTAAAAATGACTTACTGCCCCTACTAATTAATGACTCTCCTATTGATAGATGGGGCAAATATTATTATTACTACAGTTATTATTGGGGTATTTATTGAGCATGGACCTAGCTTCGGGAAGCAACTGAGTACTTTACAAATCATGCAGTCAGGGGACTAGTACACGGCAAGGGAAGCAGATCGCAAGGTATCCATACTAGGGAGTGGGAGCTAACAACAGGGAAGGGCGAGGGCAGGCAATTTGAAACAAGGGATCTACAAGGAATCAGGTAAGGAAATAGAAGGGAGCAGATCACCCAGTCTCAGGTCAGGTGCAGAGTGGAGGGTGTGTGGACCCAGGTGTTAGTGGGGGCATTCCTTGAAACAGAGGGTCTTGAGCTCCTTCTGAAATGCAGAAGCAAGTGGCGAGTTTGGTGTTGATGACGAGGAGGAGGTAACAGTGTCTGGGTAAATAGAAAGAGAAGGCCTGTCTTCTGGTTCTTTTTTCCTGCACTGCCAGAGTTACAGTCTGCACATGTCCTTGCTTCTGGTGGCTCATAGGTCTTCAGAAATGCTGAGGTTATCAGGGAGTAAGCTTTGGGACTTGGGGACAACGGCCTTATAGATGATGCAGCAGGATTTCAAGATGATACATGCTTGCAGTGGGAGCCAGTGCAGTTCCATGAGGGTCACAGTGATGTGGTCAAATTTTCTAAGCCTTTATTGGATCTTGCTGCAGCATGTATAACACATCTCCGGAGTATCATGGTGGTTGCCAGACAGCCTTCCATGAGGGCATTGCCACCATCCTAGTGGGCGAGGACCAATGCTTGGACAGCATTTCTTAAGTTGTTTGCTGAGATGAAGGACTTGATTTTCTGGTGCGCAACAACCAAAGCTTGGACAGCAGATCTTTAGTTGTTTCCTCAGATGAAGGACTTGATTGCTGCTGGAGGGAAAGTTGGTACCAAGCCGCTTGTGTCTTCCTTGCTTTGTGTGCCTTGAAACAGAGGTGTCTTTCGATGTTGAACCTAAAGACGTTGGTGCAAGTGCAGAGCTGGAATGTGAAACCCTTGAGGTTGATAGCGGAGAGCCAGGTCTGGATGCCAGGGGGTTCAGTTTTGTTGGTCAGCAGTCGAAATTCAGTCTTGGAGTGGTTGAGCTTCAGGGAAGCGCTGGACATACACGACTGGATCAATGTGAGGCAGGCCTTGAGCCTGTAAATGTCTTAAAAAAAGGATAACTGGAGGTGGAGCTGCAATTCATTTGCCTATTGGTGGATGTCATGTAGGACCAGGAGGATTCTGAGCAGTTCCATGTAAAGGTTGAAGATCAGGGGGTAGAGGATGGATCATTGGGGGACTCCACAAGTGATGCGTAGAGTTGGTGATCTGAGTGAATCCATTTGGATGAATTGGTGAGGGGTAAGCAAGACATAGTTTGAACCAACTGAGGATGGTCTCACTGATCCCCATGCAGCAATGTAGAACGTTGGTGAGAATGTGGTGGTCCACTGCGGCGAATGATGCTAAGAGGCTGAGGAGAACCAGGAGGCAAATATGGCCATCGTCCAGGATGTTAAGGGTATTGTTGATAACCTTGATGGAAGTCTTTTCCATACTGCAAATGGTTCCATAGTCAGATTGGTACGACTGAAGGATATGTTGGTGTTGATGTGTTGGAGGAATGGCATGGCTAGGTCTTTTTCAAGGATCTCACTTATGGAGAGAATATGATGTGATAGTTGCTGAGGTCGTGGGGGTCCAGTGTTGATTTCTTGAGAAGTGGGGGGATTTATCCAGCCTTGAGGGTAGCAGGGAAGGTGCCTTGAGTGATGGGGGTGTTGATGATTGCCAGCTAAGGGAGGAGTGTTTCAATTAGAAGGGTCTTGAGTACGGAAGGAGGGAGGATTTAATCTGCGTACGATGTAGACTTGAGGGATGCTAGTGTGGGAGTTGGGTCTTGGATGGTGATTTTCTTGAAACTGTCCAAGCTATAACTGGTTTTGCAAGATGGGGTTTGTGGTGTGCCATCAGTTGGTGTCTATGCAGACTTGTTGATGAAGAAAGAGTTGATGGTGGTAGATTTTCCAATGGAGCTTTGTATGGGTGGATCAAGGAAAGGGATGAACTTTGGATTGACTAAGCTGAAGGGATGATTGACAAAGAGGATGGTCCATTATGAAGTATTCCAATGGTAGAGATGCTGAATCCACAAATTGACTCTCACCTTCACCCATTTATACTTGAATGGGGCTTAACATTGGTAAACCTTCAGGTTCCCCTGCAGTGATCTGACAAATTATTATTTTTTAATTGCATGCACCCACTGGAGGCTCCCAAAAGACATGCTGGTAACAATCATTACTAATAAAAACCGCTGTCCTGTTCAATTTAAGATTGCTTTGTCAAAGTAGCCCATAAAATTGAACTATGTAGCCGGATAATTGAGTGAGAACCCTCTAGCAATAGGGGGTCCCTAAAATGGGACAGTTTACAGCACAAAAACATATTTAATATTATTGTAAATTTGAACAAAGCAGAAGTCTCCCAATGCCTTTAAAAAGAGGGAAACTAAAAACAGGTTGTGGGAGCTGCCTCTGCATTATTAGTTGATGCTACCGAAAGACTACCCTTCTCAACCCAGCACTTTCAGATCTGTCACAAAATGGTCACAAGTCCCTGGCCGTGCAAATCCTAAATTATAACTCTTATATACAACAGCAGCCACTCTGGAGAACTTGCATCCATTTCGTCTAATGATACACCAGGGAACCAGTCCAGCTGTCCCTGCAGGATTCAATCACAGGAATGGACTAATTACTGTACAGCCTTGTTCACGAACCTTCACAAAACTGATTATGATTATGCTGTGAGAGCTGACATCATAATTTCCCATTTTATGATGGGTAACAAAGATGTATGCCTCCTTTCACACTCAACATTATAAATAGGGAATCAAAGAAACATACTACTAATCAGAGCCCTGGTCCTGACAGGGTACCTATTGACACTTGCTAGCACAACTCAAGCTTCTGTGTCCCCCTGCTGCTCAATGTCTTTGATGCTGTAGTAAAAAGAGGAGTTGAAGCAGACACATTTTTTGGAAACCCACTCCGTCCTAGGAACCAGACAATCGGGCTTCCGGAAAGGACATGGCACTAAAACAGCCCTGGTGGATCTAAAGAATCAGATCACCCAAATCATGGACAAAGGCAAGCCTGCCTTGTTGCTGCTCCTAGATCTCTCCGCCGCTTTCGATCTGGTTGACCACAAGACTCTCACATCTTACCTCACACATTCAGCTAACTTCTCCAAAGAAGCAGCACTCTGGGTCACCTCCTTCCTCGAAGGAAGAGCCATGAAGGTCTTCTCGGATATAGCAAAAGCTAAACCTACCACAATCCAATGCAGTGTCCCTCAGGGATCCTGCACAGTACCCACATTATACAACTTGTTCACAAAGCCCCTCTTCGACAAGCTGGACTCACTTGGTATCGCATACACGAATTACGCAGGCGATACTCAAGTACTTCTACCCCTCTCTGGATCATACTACAAAGATGCCAAGGCACTCCACACAATCTACTCCACCAGCCAGGCCAAAAGAACACCCTAACCAAGCTTGACAAACTACATGCCAACTTTACCATTGACAACTCAACAATCCCTGCATCTACAGCAGTCAAGATGCTGGGAGTATACTTAGACTCCTTACTAACGATGACCAGACAGGTTAGCGCCATCACCTCCTCCTCAGCACACACCACCAAACTAATAAACGCCATAAAACCTTACCTATCCAAACCCAATTTCCTATCAATAGCCAGAGCAACCATTGGTGAAAAACTAGACTATTGTAATGCCCTTCTGGCAGGCGCATCTGATAAAAACCTAAACAGGCTTCAAGTCACGCAAAACAATGCTCTTCGTGCTGCCCTAAGCATCCCAAGAAGGGAACACATTTCCCAGGCTAGACAATCAGCTCACTGGTTCCCGGTCAAAAAACGGATCACTTTCAAAATCCTCACCCTGACACACAAATGCCTCACACTATCCGCACCCTCATATCTATCTGAGACTATCTCCAAGTCCTCTTCCACACGCCCCACCAGGACATAATACTACAACCAACTCCACATCCCACGTATTAGCAGAGCCAAAGCCGGGGGGTTAGGCTTCCCATATATTGCTGCCAGACTCTGGAATGCACTACCCACAGACATTAGAGCAGAAAACTCACTCCTGACATTTCTTAGGAAACTCAAGACCCCACTTCTTGCGCAGTTATCTGTAACCGTATCTGTAAATATGTAAAACATCACGTGTAAATAAGTAAAATAGCAGATTTACTGTAACCATATGTATCATCATGTATATATAACTAAGCCATGTATGTACCAAGCGCCATGATGCCCTAGGGCTGATGTGCGCTTTACAAATTTGAATAAATAAACAAAGGACTGTTACAATGCCATATATATTTTAAAAAGTGGATAGACCTTTACCTGGGTCATATAGGCTGATCTCATTGTTCTGCAGCTTATCTACACTATACAATAAGCTAACTTACATTCCCCTGGTGGATATCTCATTGGTTAAGTGCTTGCCTTCCAAAAGCACTTTGCAAGCTTGAATCCTGCGCAGGGCCAAATCAGCCTTTCATCCCCCCATGTTCAATACATTATGGTAGGATATGATGGGTTATTTATGATGCGCTTAATACCCAGAGATTTCTAAGCGCGGACCCTGGTATCAAACCTGTGTTGCTCCGTGTTGCCTTGCTTGCAAGGCGAGCATGTTGCTGGGGAGCTATCCTCCGAGACAATTAAATTGAGACCCATTTAATGGGAAAGTGATAACAGCCGTCATTAGAGCACTTAAAAGCAGGAGGAATCCATCACGAAGTGCTATATAACAATGCAAATTATAATATGTATCACTTTTATTATAATTCGTTGGCTCCTAGAATGGGTATTAGGAAGCAAATTACTAGTTGAAACTCAGTAGGCATCCAGGAAGGACTATGAACTATTGACCCTGCTATAAACTTATAATTGACATTTATACACCTTGAAACAGCTTTTGATTAATTCAATTGACACAAGCGGTGGGCAACCTGAGACTCTATGAGCATCCCTCCACATCTGTGCAGTTTGTTGATTACTATCCATCTTGACAACAACACCATTGTTAATGCATCAAAGCTGCATCCTTACCACCCCCCACTCTTGTTTAACTGATATTCAAACTCTTGCAAATGGAGCCTTGAAATGTTTGCCATGGATACCATGCTCATAGACAGAAAGAAAATACCAGATTTGTCATACACAGATGGCTTAGTTCTACTGGCAAGAACACTCAACGACCTGCAAATTGTAAATTATACGTATTCAGTAGAAAGGTGCGTCTGCCTTTTTATATGGTGCCGTAATTCAGGTGAGTTTATGGCCATTTGGAAAGTGCATATATATATATATATATGAGATAGGATTACACCAGAATAATTCTGAGTCCAAATAACCAGACAAACTCAAGAAGATGGAAAGTTACTCTTGTATTATTAATAATGATCTAAAACAGGGAGGTTACAGCGAACATCAACAGACGTACGCTCAGTCTCTCAATGATCTCCACAAAAAATAAAAATCTTATACTCATTATGCATCAGATTGACATCATAATACTTGGCAATAATGAAAAACCTATCAAGGGCCATGATTGGTTATCGGAAACATCTAGATATACAATTGTATAGGAGCTAGGTGTGTTATTGGCTGTCCTTTATCAGGTGGACAATTTATACCTGCCTCTTAAAATATGTAATTTCAGCAATATTAGATACACAGTTTCTCATTGGTCTTACAAGCTATAAGGTCCTTCGTTATACAGAGTAATACAATTGGCTGGCACGCTTTTGCCATATCTGGAACATTCGGTTCATTTAGCAGCACGTAAGCCCAGACCCAGGTCCAGGGACATGAAGCTACCTCACCACCCCATTAGCCCAGCATCTCTTATCACCCATGCCTTCCGCCATCAAATTGCCTTAGTACTTGGCCTTGTAGAGTATTCTTGTCTTGGGGAATGCATGGGAGTGAGGGCACTCACTATTGTGCCTGGAACTACAAGTTAAAGCTCTATTTCCATCCTAGGCTCACATGACAGGAGACCACGATCTGGTCCGTTTTGCAGTTTTTAAATGCTGTACATGAATTTTAAAGCTTGGCATCCTTTGTGTTCTTTCTTGCACCTTAACGTGAGAAGATTCATCCTCTGCACACTCGTTCTTCTTCAGAGTAGATAGCTGACCTCGATTTCTAATATCTGGACTTCGACCAGGCAGCCTTGCCATGCAGCTCCATGAGCAAGCTATTCTGCTGCGTCACAGCTTTCCATTCTCCCTTCATGGTTTTAGGCTTATTTATTTCATTATACCAATGTCCAGTTTCTGTACAATGGCGGATTCACCTGCATTCTATTTACTACTCATAGCTAGCCGCTATGATGACTTGATCTACCTTGCGTTTCAGCGTCTGTACATTTCTTGAACTTCTGTTTTCTGCAGCACTTTGTTAACGTGTAATCTTCGTCTTTTCCACGTTGATTAGTTTACTTGATCTTTTACTTCGTTGTTTGTCCTCTAGGATCCATACATTGTCTTCAGTCAGTATCTTGGACGTCGTGCACACTTTCTTATGATGTCATCAGTTCATGTGTTTAGCTCTTTCTCATATTACTTCAGGGAGTTCCTTCTGTAGGTTGTCATCACTTCGGGCGTGCATTCGATAGGGTTGTCTCAGTGGGTATCTTCATCCAAATATTCGCTGCAGTATTGATCCGATAGCTGGTGTCAGGCAACGCACAGTCTCATGTCTCCAATATAAGGGAGGTAGGAGGGCGGGATCTCCTGCAGATGTATTCAGCTGATCCTCTAAACAGGGGTTTTAAACCAATTGAAAGAGTGAGAAATACCTCCCTGTGTAGGTTGGCAGGCCTTCCATCTGCAGCCCCCTGCAGGAGTGATCCATAGTAAACGTGGGCTGAAATATCTCAGATTGTCTAACAAGTGCCATGACAAAAACTTCACAGAGTTGTGCAGCCTGTGATAAACCCCACTTAAACCAGTGGTTGAGCTCGGTCTAACAGGACCGAATAAAGATAGAGGTAAAGGAACTTCACTGGTACCAACTCCCCGCCCCCCAAACAACGAAAATGAGGCAAAGCGAGGCACTAAAACCACCCTCATTAAGCCATAACATATACTTGGCGAGGACCTGGAAACATTAAACCTCTCTAGCCTCGCCCATTAAAAATGACATAGGGCTGCTGAGGGTTACATATCTTTAACTAGTTTCTCATTCCAGAGAATATTGTTTAATCACATTCCCCTCGCAACAGTTACTTGCACCTGGTCTAGTAAAGAACTGTTAAGAGTGCCACTACCCTTGTGGTCCAGCCGGGATAGAATTTTAATTTGCTTTATTTTTAATTCACCCCCATCCCCCTAAATTCTTACTATGATCAACGATGTTTTTGGACCTAGGACAATTAATACTAACTTTAAAACACTGACTCAACTGAATTAAGAATAGCTCGACAATAATTTAACCTGAAATTGCTTTAAAAAAATGTTTTTTTAGAAATATGTGAGCACGGTACCTTTTTCCACATTGTCTGGCTCATATTTAAGCATTTCTTGTTGATAAGTTATTTAGGAGTGGGAGTATTGAACTTTGACAGTTCATTTTAATTGTCATTACTAAAATGTTTGAAACTAGTGCTGCATATTTGAATGTTTTTATGGAGAAGCTGGATTAAAAAACAAAGCCTCTAACAGTTCCTAAAAATCTTCTTACGAAGATTTCTCTCCTTTTTGTTTCCACGCCTTTCTGGAACCGAGGTATCCATCCATTATTGCGCACAGCAAAACATCTAGGGATCACAAGGGGAACTCTCACTAGCCTTAATTGGCAAATGTAGTTGCGCCAATTTCACATTTCGATCCTAACCAACAATGATCTACTCGGGACAAAATTAGCAAATGACCATATCCATTCAGGACCAGTTTTATATTCATGTATTCCCTACAATTTGCATCTCCGAGAGTCCCTGCGCATACGTAAAAAGTATTCTAAAAAATATTAGTGAATATTATTTCCATATAATCATATCACCTTTTATGTAGCACTTAATGTTGAATCCCTTGCAAAGCATACCATTGTTTTACAACTTAATGGCATTGAGATTCAAACTTGTCTCTGTATGCTGAGCCCAGATGTCTGAGGGGAATACCTTACTCCCTGCAGACTTATTCCAAGGCACTTCTGCTTGAAAGTACTAAGAGATACTTGGGGGGAAGAGTAGCAAATATTTGCACCAGTGCTCAAAATGGTGCTTGTGAATTGGGGAATGGAGCAAACCGTTTTTGCCCAATCCATAGTATATGGACATTTTTGCTTTGAAGTGCAATGGTTTTGCCCATTTTTTCAGACAGTGTAATAGGGGATATAGCAAATAGGGCTTGCTAGGAATGTAGCTAGGAACCCATTACGTTACATGTTAAACCCAGCAAGAAAATTGAACACACAAACCATGTTTTTTCTATTCATGCAATTAGGAACAAACAAAATGTTGCTGTGCTTTTTTTTCTTCTCGGGAGGATAGATCAGGGGCAACGTGCTTGTCTTGGAAGCAAGAGGACGCAGAGCAACACAGGTTCGATCCTCGGCTCCGCGCTTAGACCCGTCTGGGTATTAAGCACGCTCTAAATAACCTATCATATTAATGTGAAAGACGGGACTTTGCCTGCGGCACAGTCTATTTCTTTATATGTTACAACTTACGCATCAAACATAGTGAAAACAAATTAGACGCCTTTATTTTTGCATCAATCCAAACTTTTGTTTGTGACATGGATTGTTGCAAAACCGTTGGTGCCTCTGGGTGTGTGTAAAACCCGGAACGCGCTGGAACGGGCCAGAACGGTACCCTAACATACAAAATGGCAGCAAAACTCACCTGAAAATGATGCAAACACACATGAAGAAAATTTTGAAATTAAAAAGGTGCACCAATATGCTGTCATTAACCCATACCTGCCCAAAATCTACATTTTATCACGAAAAAGTACCCGGAACGGGCCAGAGCACTACCCTAACATATAATACGGCAGCGAAACTCAACTGAAAATGATGCAAACACACATGAAGAACATTTTGAAATGAGGAAAGTACACAAATATGCTGTCATTAACCCATTACTGCCCAAAATGTCCATTTTATCACGAAAAAGTACCCGGAACCGGCCGGAACACTACCCTAATAAATGCAAAATATGGAATGCAGGTAGATATATGATATTAGGTAATAAGAGTGGTAGTGTTTTGCTGGAGTACAGTAATGGCTGTACTCCACGCCCACACCACTTTTACCTTGTCAGTCAGTGTAGGTTGTCTACGTCAGGCGTCGATGGGCTAACAGGGGCAAAAAGGGAATGGAGCTGCTCTGGAGGGCGCTTCTCTTTGCCTTGGGTCCTTAGCAGATGCTGTTCGGGCAAGGCTGCCCTGGAGCTCACGCCATCCACCTCTCTCCCGAATGATTTAATCTAATTTTCTTTTGAGTACATTTGTATTCAGCTCCTTGCTCCACCTCCTCTTGCATAATTCTCATCTATTGACCTCCTTGAGCCTTCAATCTCTCTTTTCCAATGACTTGGACCTCTTAATGAAATCTCTGCCACTGAACTCCTGGCAATTCAACCTCCCGAACGTGACTACGGCCACTGTCTTCACCTTCACTCCTCATAATCTGACAATTTTCTGGTCACCCTCCCCCAATCAGTCGACCCAATTTTTCTGAAACTCACTGGACTAAATAACTCCTCATCTGAATAAAGTCAGGCCCTTCCTTTATGTGCTCCTTTACCAACTCCAGTGAGAAGACCTTCCAAGATGTTAACCTAACACTAGTGCTCTAGTTGAGTTCCATTATCCCTCTTGCCCATGTCCTTGGATTTCCCCAACCATCCAGCATCTCCGAACCTATTGTGAGTGGTAAGAAATGTGAGGTGGAAGACTTTGTAAAGAGGTTTCAACTTTAGCCATTTTATTAAATAAATGTTGGATAAGCGCGTTACTAGCCCTACCCTGACAAGGATTTCCCTGCCTAAAATAAACTAAAGAAAACACTCTAAAGGATATTTGTCCCTTACACTTATACATTCAATAAATCAATAAGGAAATATATGGCAGTTCAATCCAACAATTATATATAACAATATAACATAAAACTACATTCACAATATGGCCACTGCCTCTTCTCATAACCTGGGTTAATTCCCCTTCACCAGGTTTGCGCGATGTTTTGCTCCACAGTTCATAAGAATCAGGAAATTCTATTCTTGCGGATTCAAAACTTGATAATAAAAAGTTCAGTTGTATCAACTATGTACAAAAATAAGTGATAGGTTCCAACTCCTCCCGGAGTAAGAAGAGGTTTTACATTTGTCGCCTTCAAGAAAACAACAACTGTCTTTGTCAGGATGATATGCCATTGTGTCGGAAGGGTAGCTCTGGGGCAAAGTGCTTGCCTTGGTAGCAAGACTATGTGGAGCAACGCAGGTTTGATCCCCGGGTCCGCGCATCTAAACCTCTGGGTATTAAGCGCCTTATAAATAACCAATTACAATTGTGGGTGACTTTAATCTTAAGGTCAATGAGGTGGAGAACTTTAAGGTTCAAAGCTTTTTGTCCTCTATGAAACAACTCTCCCTCACCCAGTAGATTCATCAACAGACCCATTCCTTAGGTTACCCCTTAGACCTGATTTTCTCAGCAGATGCTGAGATCACTCTTTTTGCTGCCTTTCAAATCCTGTGGTCTGATTATTTTGTTGTTCCCTTCACCTGGGGCATTAAGGGCCCGCCATCGGCTCCACCAGCTAAATTCTTCCAGCGGCGTGGATGGCGCTCAGTATCTAAATCTTATATGACCTCTTTTATACTTGTCCGACTTCCAGGGCTGTCCCTTGTGGACATGAATTCTTTAAGTAGGACTCTGACTGCAGTTGCAGACAGCCTTGCTCTGCTCAAGACATCGAGGCTATCTGCACGCCCCTCTCAGCAGTGGTTCATGGACGAGCTGCGTGCCCTTCGCCTACAATGCAGGCAGATGGAGCGAAAGTAGAGGCACTCTTATACCCACAGGGACAAGCTTGCCTGGTCTCTGGTCACCTTGCAGTATCACCTTGCCATTTCATGTGCCATGAAATACGCATCTCTTACGTTGCATCTCTTATTGAAACTTCTGCGAATCACCGCAGGGAGTTGCTCAAAGTGGTTCATAATCTCTCTACTAGTTTACCGGTTCCTGTTCCCTCCTCTCAGACCCTCTGTAATTCCTTGTCCTGGTGTTTTATGGATAAAATCATTTCTATTCAATCGAATATTGCTGTTACTCACCTTCCTTCTGAGGCTGATATTGATATGATATGATATTTTATTTGTATCATGCCCATACACAAGTGTTTCAGAGCGTGCCGAGGCAAGGGAGGGAAAACAATGGAGGACAAAACAATGATCTTACTAGGCCCAGTTACATTGAGAATGTGCAAGTGCAGGGGAGAGGGAAGGGGGAAGTGCGAGGGGCAGGGGAGGAGTGGAAAGTGCTGAACACGTGATAGAACAACAACAGGTAGTGCGGCCAGCCAGTGTAAGTGCCAACATAAGGTGTAGACAATGATGTATGATAAGTGCTGGAAGGGGACTGTAGGGTAGCAGATACAGACCCAAGTGCAAGGGTTGGCAGGAGGCAGTGCGGGTGTGTGGCTGGGAGGGCACGTATCTGGGCCCGATATCGGAGGGTAACCAGGTGCCCGGTGCCAAAGCAGATGATTAGCAGGGGAGAGGAAGAGCGAAGGCAGAAGCAAAGAGGAAGGTCTTGAGGTGCTTCCAGAAATGAAGATGGTTCTCCTCAAGTTTCAAAGAGGCACGGGGGCTGTTCCAGATAGAGGACCCAGCTGAGGAAAGGGATCTACCACCAACTCATTGCTTGGAGAAGCGACTGACCCTATGGGAGTTGGAAGTGAAGGAGTGAAGAGCTCAAGTAGGAAGGTATTTACGGAGGGAGAGTTCAAAGTATTGTGGACCCAGGCCCCAGAAAGCCTTGTGGACAAGGCAAATGGTCTTGAATGTAATCATTGCAGCCACTGGGAGCCAATGAAAATATTTCAGGGCTGGAGAGATACGATCCCAGAGTTTGAGGCCAAGGACAAGTCTCGCAGTCTTGTTCTGATTGAGCTGCAGAGGGCGGAGAGTGGTTGCAGGCAGATTTAGAAAGAGGATGTTGCAATAATCCAGCCTAGATAGAACCAGAGCTCTGGAGACAGTGAGCTTCTGGGGAAGGAGAGGAATGGAAGAATACCTCTAAGGAGGTGCAGGTGGTAGTTAGACTTTTTTGAGACGTCGGAGATGTGTGAAGAAAAGGAAAGTGTGGAGTCAAAGATGACCCAGAGGTTCTTAGCCTCGCAAGTGGGAGCAGGGAGAAGGCCAAGGGAGGCCGGCCAGAGAGTGACAGGAAAGGAAAGTGCAGGTGTGCCAATGAGGAGTATTTCTGCCTTACTGGCATTAAGGCAGTGGTCGCTGGTGCTGCACCACACCTGGATTGCAGACAGACAGTCAGCGATGAGAGAGGGAGAAGAGGTGGCAGAGGGGAGCCTGAAAACAAGTTGGGTGTCAACCCGCATAGCACTGAAAGTTTGATCAGAGAGCAGCAATGCAGTGGTCAAGCGGTGCCAGGTATTGGTTGAAGTGCCAAGGAGAGAGGTTAGACCCCTGTGGAACAACACAGGTAGAAAGTGAGATCGAGGAAAGGAAGGACCCAAGTTGGACCTAGGAGGGTCGGTTGGAAAGGAAGGTGGTCAGCCAGGCCAGGGCCTGATCAGTGATACCAAAGTTATAACAGAGGCAATTGAGCAGGATGACATGGTTGACCGTTTCAAAGGCAGAAGAAAGATCAAGTAGGATGAGGACAGATGGGATATTTAAATCAAGGTTGGGGAGCAGGTCTTCACAGATGCTCAGGAGAGCACTTTCCGTGCTTCTGGCAGCTCTGGGAGGAGGAGGAGAGGGCGAGAGGGTGGACAGGATGTCCTGGATTTTTTAGATGAAAAGATGGCAATGGCCATGCAGATGGCCTGGGAGGCGACAGGAGAGGTAGAGACTGCCACAGGGTTGGCCAGCTCCTTGCAGATTTTAAAGAGTTTGGCCGAGTTGTTAGATGCCGCAAAGACGCAGGCTTGGATATGGGCTCTCTTCTTAGTGCGGACAAGGAGCCGGTATTGCCTTTGGAGCAGGGCAGTTTGTCAGAGGATGCACAAGAAGCCCGCAATTTCCTCTCAACCACCCTACACTTGCGTTTAAGGGTAACAATGTCAAAGTCATGCCAAGAGTTGCACTTGGCTTTGGGCTTCAAGCGGATCTTCAAGACAGGGGCAGGAACATCAAGGGTATCAGAAATAGAAGAGTAGAGCATGGAAAGGGCTGTGTCAGGATGTGAGTCAGCCAGAGGAGGGGGAGAGAAAGTGGTAGTGAAAGCCTCAACTGACACACACTTCATGGGTCGGATGACCAAGAAGGTAGGTGGCAGTGTTGGAGTTGGAGTTGGCTTGGCCTGAGGGGTAGAGAGGGAGAGATGGGAGGAAAGGAGAGAGTGATCACTACAGGCGAGAGGAGTGGTCAGAGTGATAGAGAGAGGAAGGTCTGGAGAGCTCACAGCATCCAGAGTGTGACCAGCAGAGTGAGTCTGGCAAGAAGGGAGAATAGAAAGAGAGAGCGAGAGTCACAGAGGTCGCGGAAGAGTCCAGAGGAGAGACAGGAAGCATCCAGATGGATGTTGAAGTCTACAAGAAGGAGGAGTTGAGTGGTCGAGGCCAGGAGAGAGGAGGTGAGGTCCACCCACTCAGAGAGGAAGAAGGTGATTTGACCAAGTGGCCGATAGATCGTAGCTACGGTAAGAGAGTAGCCAGGAGAGAGAGAAAGCCTGCAGACAAGGCATTTGAAAGAGGAGTAGGCCTGCATAGGAATGACAGAGGCAGGAATCTACTCCTGGAAGATTAAGCCTACACCCCCTCTGGAACGGTTGGATCTGGGCACCGGAGAGGATCGGTAGCTATCGGGGAGGAGAGTGTCAAGGCTTGTGACAGAGCTGCCCGTGGACCTTGTCTTGGTGAGACTGTGGTCATCTAGGTCAAGTTCTTCCAGGAGGCGACAGATGTCAGAGGAGTGTTTGACAGTTGTGCGAAAGTTGAGAGTGACAATTTGTATAAGGTTGCCATCCTTGAAGGACGTCCGGGGAGGGGTACAAATCAGAGGTATGCACTGCGGAGGTGTAAAAGGACCTTGAGGGGGGACAGAAGAGGAAGGAGGAGAGGGCAAGGTAGCCAAAGAGGAGGCAGATGGGGAGGCAAGGAAGCTGAAGAAGGGAGAGACGGGACAGCAGGAAAAGAAAGGAAATTGGCCTGAGGATCTTGGACCATGACCATGCCATTAAAGTAGACATTAATGATTACCTTAGAGGAGAGGAAGGGGTCCAGGAGTGCCTCCCACTGGGTGCCACCATTAATAGGAGAGTAAGAGAAGGGAGAGAGCACAGAGACCATATGGGGAGTCCAAAGGTATGGCGAAGGAACGACAAAGCGGATGTCGGTGAGGGTCTGTGTGGAGGAAGCGCTGGATTAGGTGTCAGCGATAGGGAGACCAGGGTTAGAGGCCAAAATATCCTTTTTGAACTTCTTCCTACCAGACTTAGTGAGAAGGGTAGAATAGTCAATGGAGAAATCGTTCGAAATAATAGGAGAGAAAGGGAGTGCCATAGGTGTTGTGGAGGAGGGGGAAGAAAAGAGAGAGTAGCGGAGGGGGGTTGGGGCGGGGACACGATGGGGTAAAGGCAGGATGGGGGTAGCACAGGGTAGCCACTGGGTGCAGCCAAGGTCAAAAAAGCAGCAACTAGTACTAATAGCTAACTTTAAAACAGCAGCAAATGATAGTAACAGCTAACTTTGAAGTAGCAACAGATGGTACTAACAGCTAACTTTAAAATAGCAGCAAATGGTACAAACAGCTAACGTAAATAGCAGCAAATGATATTGAGCCATCTGAGCCTCCGCCTGCCGCTTCTTGCTCTGTGTTTCCTAATTTCTCTGTTCTGGAGGTGACTACTGCTGTTACTAAGCTCAGGTCATCTTCCCCTTGGATCGTATTCCTCTTCATCTTATTAATGATATCCTTCCTCACATTGCTCATTTGTTGACAGAAGCAGTTAATACATTTCTCTCTGCAGGAGTGATCCTGGCCTCCCTTAAACTGGCCACTGTCATCCCACTGTTAAAGAAACCCTTGTTGGATCCACTGATCCCTTCTAACTTCCATCCTATCTCTCTTTAACCATCCCCGAAGAACCTTCTTGAATCCCTGGTCTGTCCACTACTCTCCACTTTTCTTGAGGAATACTCTTTCTTTCACCCCTCACAATTGGGGTTTTCGCCCAGGACGTGGGACCGAGAGTGTCCTGGTCTCTGTCATGGACAGCTTGGCGCAGACTCATGATGGGGGCAGCATCAGTGCTCTGATTCTATTGGACCCGTCACCCGCCTTTGACATCATCGATCATGGAGTTCTGCTAGGCTGCCTGGCAGGTGCCGGCCTCTCGGGCAACGTCCTTGATTGGTTCTCTTCCTTCCTCTCCGACTGTCAAATTCTATCACTCCCTCCTTTTTTTCCTGCTGCTATGGCTAGATCATGTGGGATTCCTCAAGGGTCTGCCGTCTCCTCGGTCATATTTAACGTCTACGTCCAGCCTTTGACTAAACTGATATTCTCTCACAGCTTCCTCTGTTATTCCTACACCGACGAAACGCAGATACTGGTTTGTCTGGATCTCTCCAGCCCTGAGTCAGATGCCAGATTTCGTGCCTGTCTGGAGGCCTTGGGAGAATGGATGAATTCCAACTGGCTTAAACTGAACGGTGATAATACAGAGGTTTTGGTCGTACTCCCCCCCCCCACAGCTAATACTCTTTGGACACCAGCTTTTTGGCCTACGTCCCTGGGCCCCTTTCCTCAGCCAGTCTCAATGGTCAAGGACCATGGGGTAAGCTCACTGCATCCTTGTCCATGGAGTCACAAGTCAGCTCTGTGTGCCAACGGGTCCATTTTCAGCGGGGACTCTTGTGTTGGGTCATCCCCTATATCCCGGAACATCTCTGTGTCTTTATAATTTCTGCTCTGGTCACATTCTCATTGTACTATTGCAACACTCTATACTTTGGCCAACCTACTTGTAACCTGCAAGTCCTCCAGAATGCTGCTGCCCAATTGGTGACTTCTACTCCTCGTGGCTGTCACATCTCCCCTGTTCTCCACAAACTCCATTGGCTGCCGGTGGCCAAACATATTCAATTCAAGACCTTTTGCCTGGTCCACTGAGCTTTCTATGGTCAGGGGGTGGAATACCTCATGGCGAACTTCTCGCCCTACATCCCGAGCCATGCTCTGCGGTCAGCTAAAGCTTGCTTGCTGACTGTTCCATCGGTCAGATATAGCTGCATTGGTGGCCGCGCTTTCTTAGTGGCTACGGCTGTTCTCTGGAATTCTCTACCTTTCTCTCAGAGCTACCCCGATTCCTCTGGCTTTTCGCAAAGCTCTGAAAATGTTTCTTTTCTAGGCTATCTCTTTCACTGCTCTGTAGGGAGCACCAAGATGCCCTCAGGCAACTCCTATGCTTTACAAAATCTATTCCATTCCATCTATTCCATTCCCTTCCATTCCATAACTTTGATTTTAAAAGAAATAGTGTGTACCAACTACTCCCGGAATAAGAACGGATTTAAAGAGTTCTTTGTTAGAACCACAGTTTAGCACTCTCATCAACTACTACCTGATTTTCAGTCATGCCAGGCCTTCTACTTCAGCAACTTGCCACACAGGTTTACTCGCCTGCCCGTCTAATACTTCACAAAAGAACAAAGTGTGCTTCAGTGGTAACTTACAACTAAGAACAACAACTTCACAAGGTTTAGTTAGCATCACCCTTTAAACCATTTTCGGTGAAACAAGGAATCACATTAGTGCTCTTTAGGATTCCTCTGTAACTATGCTTCTCTCTCTCTGGATAATCTTCTTCAGAAGGGCAGCCTTGTTGCCACCATTCTTTCCCCTCTACACCAACAACCAAATAGTGACCAGAAAGTGGTCTTACACTATTTCTGTCTTGGCTCTGGCAATGTGTGTGTATATCATCTAGTGATCTGTATTACAACTCTTGGGGTTCCCATTATTCCCCTCTTGCCTTGATAGGTTATTTGATATGATAGGTTATTTATAACGTGCTTAATACCCAGAGGTTTCTAAACGTGGACTCGGTGATCAAACCTGTGGTGCTCCATGTCGTCTTTCTTGTAAGACGAGCACGTTGCCCATGAGCTATCCTTCCAAGACCTTGAGCAATGGTTGTTGTATTGGTATTGCTGGGTTTTTTAATACTCTTGGCTTGGTATTGTTTGCATGCTTTTGTTTGGGCTAAAGCTTCGCCACAGGGTTTTTGGCCCTTCCACCAACTCACATGCTTGCTTGCACAGTCACTTTGATTTAATAAGTAAAACATTTGTTGGTTTCATACAGTTCGGTATTCAGAATTGTAATCACTGCTTCTCTCAGTCGCACGCAAGTGAAACTTCCTGCCGTGGATAGTGTCAGAGCGCTCTGGAGTCACTTGCAAGCTGTGAACTCACAAGGTAAGTCGCTCGATCTGCTCCGCTTGGTGTTCGCAGGTCTTCTGTCATTGTGGCTCCTCGCGGTCAGGCAAACAGCCTCATCTGGCTCACCTCCACTCACGCCACTCGAAAATGGAGCTTCCTCCGCTCAACAGAGGCTCAGGTGCAACCCAGCCACCTAAAGCCTTCAACGAGGGTACACTTCCCTCGCTATTTCCTCTTCTTGCTGCGCAACCTCTGCACAACAAGCCTTCAATGGGCAAGCGTCCTGTTATTACGCTTCCCACCCGTGCAACCTCTGCAACAGGAATAGCTCGAGGCAAAGACCCTCTCAGGACTTGACACCGCTCTTGGCTGAAGTACAGGTCTAGGGGAGATTGGTGTTTTTCAGTAACGAGGCCCAGATTGTGGAATAGTCTTCCGCTATATCTGAGACAAGCGAACTCCCTGATGACCTTTAGAGCAGGTCTCAAAACTCTTTAAATAAATCTGTGATTTTTATTATTTTTGTTTGTTGTATAGTACTGTCTACCCAGTTGGTCCTCCTGGCCTTCTGAGTCTCCTCTCTCTGTTCCATCTGCGCCAGGATACGATTTGGTTTGTTGTGTGCGCGTTTATAAATGCTTTATAAATGCTTCAAAATTCAAAAAATTCACAATGGTCCCAGCTTTTTCTCTCATGCCAGCTTCACTTTCCTCTGCAGCCCGCACTGCTTTCTCCTCTCCTGTTGCTCCTGCTGTTCATGTATTCCCTCTTCCTGCACCTGTGGGGGCTTTTTATGCCTCTCAGTCTCCCTCAGGTGTAAGTCATTTACACTAATTAGCTGACTGCTCCCACAGCAATATTCCTCTGCATCCCTCTTCCTCGTCCCAGTACTGAAGGAATTATGGACTTGAAGTCCCTGCCAACCAAGTTAGTTTTACTAACTTCTTCTACCGTACAATAAGCCATTCCAAGATTTCAGGGAAAATTAAACAAGGGAGTTTCTCCTTCCTCCTGGCCTGTTCCCACACCATGTGATCCTCCCGCAGAACATCACCCCCAGGGTTGGGATCAGGAAGCATCTGCCTTTCCCTGGACACATGAGAAGGGTCCCAGGTCAAGATTCTGGGGGGAATCACTACTGATTCATCATACTATATGGACATCCAATGCTGCTGTAAAATCCTTTCCCAGGTTCTTCTTGTCGCCTACAAGGAATCACTCCCCATACTCTGTCACATCCTGCACCAACCTCATCTCCTCTCTCCATTTTTACTGTCACAAACTATCCAGGACCATCAGTTTTTACCCTTCTCCCCCCGGCCACACTTCATTCTTTTGTCTCTCACTGCGAAAGGCTTACAAATCCCTGATCTCACTAGCCTCCTTTCCCTCCCACCCCTGAGTACCTTCTCTCCACTATCCCACATTCTCATCCCCCATTCACTCAGATTTTTTCCACACTTCCTATCCTCTGCTCTGCCAACCCTTCCTGTGCGCCCACAGACCCCTTCGTACCCCAGAATGTTAAAGGACTGACATTGCTAAACTGCACCTCCCTATCCCCTTTTTTATCATGTTTCTTTCATTAGATGCCCACTGCCATGCCCCTCTTAAATATCCATATGTCTGAGCCCAATAACCCAAAAACCATACAAACCACTCAGACAGACCTGGTATACTCTCCTGCCAAGTACAATCACAAATAGGTATTTTCTTGAGGTTGGCATTTGTCTGAGTATCCTCTCTTTTATCCTTTTGAAATCTTTAGGATGACATCCTTGCTTTACCACATTCTCATAGTTCTTTCAACCCTTTGTACTCTCCAGAATGTATTTGCATGATTTATCAGATCCGTATCACGTATAATGCCACTGGTATCCCCTTGTGCTCTTCGGAATATCTTTGCATGATTTACAAAGTTTGTATCAAACATAGTACCACTTGCATCCCTGTGTGCTCTTTGGGATATGCCTGCATGGGGTTTCAGCTGCTCTAGCTCTCTTAATGGCCTTGCCACCAGCCCAACCCTTTCCCTACCTTTGGGGAATCGTCTGGGTGGTCTCCAGTCTCATCAGGTGTCAGAGCAGAGTTTGTCTGCTGCAGCTGCGTTTGGCCCTCTCTTTCCTGCGGTTCCACAGCTCCGGATTCTTACTTGTTTCTCCGGCTACATGTGTCTTTGTTCTCGATCTGCTTTCAGCAGTTTAGCTTCCTTTCTCCCTGCCTCTAGCCAGATCTGCCTTGCTTGGACCTCTCTCTCCTTGCTACAAGCCTCTGCGTCTCAGCTCTTAGCCTTTGTATTCTATGGCATAGAACAGGCATCTTGTTCCTTGCTCCTCCAGGGCGGATTCCACAGACCATTGAGTCCTTCTTCCCTTTTAATGATTGGGATTGCTTCTTGACAACTGTACCGTGTGTGTTGGTTCCACGGTGGGATTTTGCCTCCTTCATCTCAGTAATCCTTTGCATTAAGCTAGGGCGAGTCTCCCTCTTCTTCATCCCATTCGTATGAATTATACATTTCACTCCACTGTAACATACAAATGTATGGGGACCAGAATGGTCTGAATAGAAGATAAGGAAAGTGGGGACTGAGTTGGGTGAAGGGAAATAGAGGACAGAAGTGAAGGAGGGGAATACCGCGTTCTCCCAAGTGGATTGTCACTGGTCCCATGAGGTGTTTCCCTCCCCACGCAATCCACCTGCTGAGTACCACTCCAGGGGGACTATCGGGTAGCGGCCTCACCTCCCTGGCCTCATGGGAAATAGCTTGAGATTTGGCACAACATACATAGACTACTTCTGCACTGTTACCACTGTTCCAGTAGTATTTGATATAAGAATTTAAATGTTTCACTTCTTTTGCATTATGTTAATTGGGTACTTCAGTGATGACACAGGGAGGCCAGGTAGGGGTAGATATCTTCTTAACTTACATACAAGTTTCTAGGATATTAGGTAGCAGGTAACTACAAAAGGATCTTCAAGTACAGAAAGACATAGGAGACATCCACCGGCAACCACTCAATCCAGCAGCCCACTTCCAACTGCCCCCCAGGGAACACACTCACACAAACACTCTCTCAACATTCCACAGGCAAGCTTTCTACAAGCATTCCACAGCACCAAGGATCACAGCACAGGAACAGGGGAGAAAGCAAGACATAACACATCACCCGCCGTACAACCAACAAGAGCAAGGGAACGGAACAGAGAGACAAAAGTACAATCCCAAAAAACCAACCATCTCCAAGTGACCCATGACAGGTCCAATATTCAGTCACTATAAAACTTGCTCAGAACACAGAAATCTGCCACTCAAACCATCTCAAGCGTCAAGCGGGCTAACACACTGGGAAAATCCTTCCCAGTCCTCTCAGCCAGACTTTGGAATTCTCTCCCCCTGACCTTGAGACAAGAACAAAACAATACAAGATTCCAACAACAACTACAAACCTTTCTTTTTAAGTAATGTTCCCTTTGAAATGACCCGACTTTCCTGACTTCCATCCCGTCTTTCTGTATGTCGTTTGGTGTTGATGTTACCTGGAGCCCTAATCAATGCCTGCAGGCCTTCAGCACCATATTTAAATAAATAAATAAAATTAAAATAAATAAAATCCCCTCAACCGTCCTACCAATGAAATGCTAGAAAAGCATCACAACCCAAAACACGTCACCATCCTCACTGTTGACCAAACAGCAGGAACTCACACAGGGGACTGGCCCCACACCCCTCGGAACGACTGCCGACTACCCACCTAAACCAAACAAAGCCACTTTATCACCTAACCAAACCAACACTGAGGTTGCTCGACAGACAAGCAACACTACACCACTGCAAATAGATGGCACAGGAAAATGCACCACCAGTGCCCCAACAAGGAGCACCCCAACCACAAGAACAACACATAGGTTGAGACCACCACATCCAAGGTGTGGGAGCGACACCACCGCAAAGGGTACTGGGGTCCCCCCAACACACAATGGCAAAGCGCACTTGAGCAAATGGCAAAAGAAACATGTGAGTGCGGGGTCCACCTCCACAGAAACAAACTAATGAGGTAAACTACACTCAACAACATTTCTCCAGCCACAACCATGACCGCAAATGGCACGGGCACATACTACCTCCCCAAAGTGCTGTGGTGTGCCATGTGTTGGTAGCTAGCAGCCCAGGTGGCTGGCACTACCCTGCCACACAAAACACAAACAAGACTGACTAACCCCAGAAGGTCTTTTGCTAGGCCACCCAGTGAGCACAACACACCACATACACAAGTAACCCCCCGTAAATCCATACCCTATTCTCACATTCATTTTCGGACAGACCTGTGGAGGCAAAAGTTAAATCAACAGGCAAGAACAAATCAAATTTCAACTTCCTTCAACTAACAGAGGCAACGTCTTTACCAAAATACACCAGACACGTCCCAGATCCATCACAATCCATAACGTACCAATGGACAACTTAAATCCAAACAGGCTTCACTTCACATAACACTGTTGATCAATATTCACGGTTCAGCATGGACATCTCCCTGAAAAATGACATAAAGCCCTGATCCAGCTTGTGGAAAACTGCCATATATTGACTTCTTGGATCAACCAGGTCAACCCCACAACCAGGGCAAAAACCCCAGAGCTCTTCCAAGCGAACAGTCAATTCCTGCTTCCCAGAGGTACTTTTTCGTGTGAAAACGTAGATTTTGGGCGGTAATGGGTTAATGACAGCACATTGTTCAACCTTCCCCATTTCCAAAATCTTCTTCATGTGTGTTTGCAACATTTTCAGGTGAGTTTTGCTGCCGTTTTATATATTAGGGTAGCGTTCCGGCCCGTTCTGTGTACTTTTTCTTGTGAAAATGTAGGTTTTGGGCAGTAATGGGTTAATGACAGCACATTGATCAACCTCCCCCATTTCCAAAATGTTCTTCATGTGTGTTTGCACCATTTTCAGGTGAGTTTTGCTGCCGTTTTATATATTAGGGTAGCGCTCCGGCCCGTTCCGGGTACTTTTTCGTGTGAAAATGTAGATTTTGGGCATTAATGGTTTAATGACAGCACATTGTTCAACCCTCCCCATTTCCAAAATGTTCTTCATGTGTGTTTGCATCATGTTCAGGTGAGTTTTGCTGCCATTTTATATATTAGGGTAGCGTTCCGGCCCGTTCCGGATACTTTTTGTGTGAAAATGTAGATTTTGGGCAGTAATGAGTTAATGACAGCACATTGTTCAACCTTCCCCATTTCCAAAATGTTCTTCATGTGTGTTTCCATCATTTTCAGATGAGTTTTGCTGCCGTTTTATATATTAGGGTAGCGTTCCGGTCCGTTGCGGGTACTTTTTGGTGTGAGAATTTAGATATTGGGCAGTAATGGGTTAATGACAGCACATTGTTCAATCTTCCCCATTTCCACAATGTTCTTCATGTATATTTGCATCATTTTCAGGTGAGTTTTGCTGCCGTTTTATATATTAGGGTAGCGTTCCGGCCCGTTTTGGGTATTTTTTGGTGTGAAAATGTAGATTTTGGGCAGTAATAGGTTAATGACAGCATATTGTTCAACCTTCCCCACTTCCAAAATGTTCATGTGTGTTTGCATCATGTTCAGGTGAGTTTTGCTGCCATTTTATATATTAGGGTAGCGTTCCGGCCCGTTCCGGATACTTTGTCGTGTGAAAATGTAGATTTTGGGCAGTAATGAGTTAATGACAGCACATTGTTCAACCTTCCCCATTTCCAAAATGTTCTTCATGTGTGTTTGCATCATTTTCAGATGAGTTTTGCTGCCGTTTTATATATTAGGGTAGCGTTCTGGCCGTTCCGGGTACTTTTTGGTGTGAAAATGTAGATTTTGGGCAGTAATGGGTTAATGACAGCATATTGTTCAACCTTCCCCACTTCCAAAATGTTCTTCATGTGTGTTTGCATTGTTTTCAGGTGAGTTTTGCTGCCGTTTTATATATTAGGGTAGCGTTCCGGCCCATTCCGGGTACTTTTTGGTGTGAAAATGTAGATTTTGGGCAGTAATGGGTTAATGACAGCATATTGTTCAACCTTCCCCACTTCCAAAATGTTCATGTGTGTTTGCATTGTTTTCAGGTGAGTTTTACTGCCGTTTTATATATTAGGGTACCGTTCCGGCCCGTTCCAGTGCCTCTCAACTAATACCAGTGAAAAAAAACGTGTCTCCACATTTTTGCACCCCACCAAGCCATGTGACAGCCCTGATTAAAGCTTAGGGATGCCAGCAGCAACCCACCACGGTGCAGCTAGTAGTCTCGCCATGCTGTCTGGTGCGTTTGCACACGACTGACAGTGCCTTTAATTCTATGAGGCGTTCGCGATGTGAGCGCAACATTAACGGCGCTAGTGTTTGCGCAATCTGTTGCCGTGTCAAAGCTGTTCATTTAGAATGAGATTAAAGCTCAAAACTAAACATGTTGTTCACGCTCACATATACAACAGTGCATTAGACCGAATTTCCCGGACTACACTGTTTACCGTGTTTGCTCCAGGCAGGTTTAGTCTTGTTGCTTATTTGTAGAGCAGAGGGCATTTCAGAAAATGGTAGTAGATGCGTCAGATAACGTCTTCACGCCACCAACTCATTAAAAAGAGAAACAATCCACCAATGGAAACGTTTTCCCTCTCAGGGAACGCGGAAGTAAAGTGCACTTTATTCTCTCCCAAGGTTTAAGTTTCTGTCATAAACGAAAGGGGTGGCTCTCCGAGAATACATAAAAACAAGAAATACCAGTCAGAGCACATTCTTGCCTGTGCCCAATGGGCACAAAAGAAATGCTGTTTTTGAAAGCAGAGTGCCTTTGGAAAATAGGCCAGCGCCAACAGGAAGAGGCCCATACCGACACCAGAAAGTGGCACTCGCTGTACACACACACACACACAGCCGTCCGTTCGCTCTGGTTTATTAACGTAGGGGGCCAGGGGGGCGTAGAGAACCTGACTCGTATACACAATCCCTCTGTAACCCACTTTGGCTGAATAACTGAGGCCAGACCAAGCTCTTCTTATTGTGGCAGAACAAAGGCCGCAGTTTATTCTTACATATTTCAAACCATAAACTTCAAAACAAGCACATCAGTATCTATAATAAACCAGAGGCTCGGCAGCACCTTTTTGCTTTTTCTTCTTCATCTGCACCCCACTTTTCCCTTTTTATCTCTTTAGGAATTTCCAGTCAGCTCTCTATTTCGCCTTATCAACTCTTTTTACAAGCATACTTAGGTCTCACTCCCGAACCTCCCTGAGCCTCCCACTAAGGGTGAAACACATTGGCAGCCGTTGGGCTGCGGTTGAGCGCTGTTATGCTTTCCTTTTCACCAGCCAAGGCTGGAAGCTGACGACCACGATCGTGCACCCCGCAGTTCTAGGCTAACAGGGGGCAATTTACCCTTTCCAAAAAACTTTAATACAGTTGTCTGTGTATTCCTTTATTCATTTCATTGTGTTATAAAACTGACCTAAGGAGGTGGGGGTGTCCAATGGGGATCTCCCCGCTAAGAGGCTGACCGGCCCCCGCAGGGGGCGCTAGAGGGACAGCCTACATAGCGGGCTGTCCCTTCTGGCCACCCCCTTCCGGTCACTGGTCAAGCCTCTCTTTCCTCTTCTCTCCCCATCAGTAAGACGGAAGAGGCGTTCCCAGGGGGACCTGGCTTCCGGTCAGGTCTCCCTGGGGACACTTATAAGGACGGGAGCTGCTGGCCATCCGTCTCTTTGCCCAGCAGCTCCCGCCTTGTGTGAATCCCCACCCACCCACGCCTGAGAATATAATTCTGGGGTAAAACGCCTGTTCCATCGCCTGAGTAACCACCACAGCAGAAGGGCTTTTGGCCCCTTTGCCACCCCCACCAGTGTAAAAATGTGCTTTCTATTCCCAACCCTGCTCTCTTAGAGCATCCTCCAATTCAATCAAAAGAGGCACAACCGAATTTCCAATAAGTGAACCCCGTCCTTCTCATAGTACCCAAGCACTTCTAGGTGTATCAATCCGTGCTTAATGGTTGAAAAGCCAGCCGTCGCCCCCAGCAAAATGGCACTGTGGCCATGTTTAATTTCTTCCTTGACATTTACACTGCAGGCTGCGATTTTGCCCCTCTCCAAGAAAACCTTAGTCCCTTTATTACTTTGTTTCCTCTTCCTACCTGGTCACCATCCCGGTGACCCCTACTTCCTGTGCCTTCTCCCAAGGAGAAGGAGGTGAGTGGGATGGGCTTGGCCCTTTCGCCATCTTAAACCCAGGCATCCTCAGCCCCTTGGGGCAGAGTGATAGGCATTCATGTCTGTCTTTTAAGGTAGGTGGCATTGTCTGCACTTCTTTTTAAGGGTTCCCCCGTAGAGAGTGGCTCTACACAGCGAACAAGCGGGAAGGTCTTTGTGAAATTGGATCTGTTAGCATGTATAACTCTTTCATGCATGAATCCTACTTCAGTATTGCATATATTCACCAGTATGTGTAATACCGTCCAACAAGAAATACACCCTTTGCTCCGTTATGGGACATTTTGACCGTAATCATATAAAATTTTATGTACAAAGTTAAAAAAGCCGGTGGCAGTAGCTTCCCGGTTTTGGGCGCTCAACTATGGAACTCCCTACCTATCACGCTGAGAGATGTCCAGTCCCTGCCGAAATTCAAGAAAGACATGAAATGCTGGCGCATTGCCAACAATATACCCTACTAGACCTGCTAACCATTTGTTATGTCCTGTGCAAGTGTACCTTATCCCGCCTCTATGTATATCGCCTAGTGTACATACTGCCAAATGCGATAATTGTACTCCTACATATGATATTGACTTTTCTCTGTACCTTGCCTAATTTAGAAACAGTGATGACTGCACACCTTTGTATCCCTGTAATTTTAGACCCTAGGCCCGTGCCTGCAACACTTTTTCTAACAATGTAAAGTCTGCCTGTGTATATATAATTATAACTGTATTGTGTGCTTATGTATATATAATTATGACTGCATACCTATGTAACCTTTTCTTTCTTGTAACTAAGTACCTGCATATTCTTGTAATGCACCCAGTTACCCCTGGGCTGGGAGCGCATTATAGATAATAAACAAATACAAATACAATTACAAATCACTTTGTCTCAAAACAGCCTCCAACACATTTATTTCTCTTACTCTCCACCTTTGATAGGGCTACAGGTAAACTAGTTACGCCTCTCCATTCTCATCATGGTGTGGCTCTAGAAACAGACAGCATGGCCCAATGCTCACTGCTTTCGACATACCCAAAATGGCAGATGACCACTGTCCTGGAGGCTCCCCAAGATGGCGCCGAACAAATTATGACACATCGGCCCTCATTACAACCCCGGTGCTAAACCATGGCGCTATTAGAACCATGGTTGGTGCCGGTGTTGTAACGAGTCCGCCATGGTGGAATGGGGAAATACCGCCCCATTCCAAGGTTGGCGGGGCGGTATTTCCCCATTTCACCATGGCCCTTCCCCATTCCCATTTTCGCCCCATAGGGCTCAATGGGACTGGGGAAGGCGCTAAGTACGGTACCGCAAATTGCGGTACCGTAATTAGCACCGAGGTCCCTTTGCGGCACGCTACTTTAACGGCTGGTAAAACCAGCCGTTAAGGTCGGGTCCCGCAAAGGGACCTCGTAATCAGGCGTTAAGGGTTTAACGGCGCCGACACCTTTTAAAGCGTCGTTAAACCCTTAACGCCAGGGTTATAATGACCTTGTAGGTAAAGGTATGTACACTGGTACAGCCATCATGAACACAACATTGGTAGTCTAAAGGTTTGAACACTCGATTTGGAAAAGGGAGATGCCTAGAAGAACAGTATCTGAACACGCTGCTGCGGGGGGGAGGGGGTGTGGCGTTGGAGAGTCGTCCAATCTTCTTTGTATTTTGTGGTTATATTTGAGTAAGCAATCAGTCTCATGGTGGTGACAGATCCCCATGACGTGGGTAGCCGAGGGGATCTGGCACCACCTGATAACTGGAGATAGTCCATCCCTCAGTCAAATTCCAGAACTCCGGAACCCCTAAACAGCCCATGACATGTGAATCTTGCCAGGTCTTGATTGCCACCTTTCAGAGAGGTGATTTATGTTTACCAGAGATGCAAATGCCCCCAAGTATTGTTATTTGTTACTCGAAATAATTAAACTTTGGAGTACAATGTGACCCCCCTCCTCCTAACAGCATTAAACCCCCACGTCATTCACAGATCAAGAGAGTCATGGCATGGGGCAGGGTGGCCAGCTACTGGCTGATGTAGAACTGTGAGCCGAGATCTACTGCTCTGATCCCATGACATCCTGCAGAACCATTCTATTCTTAGGAAGAAAAAATCTCAGACCAAGTGGACTAGGGAGGCGAGACTCCCCGAACCCGAAAGTAAACAATCAACAGAAGAGAAGGAGGCAATCCTCCCCAGCACAGCCAACGAGCGCATGAGCGGCCCATGGCAAGCTGAAGAGAGATGCTCAGAAGCCAAGGCAAATGGAGCGGAATACACTTTCTGCTACCCCTGCAGGTTCAACAAAGCTTTCGATAAGAACTGCATTCCCCTCTGGAGTAACTGCAGAGGTGCTAAACTCACCAATACTTCTAGAGTCGACTCACCAGTTGACTCATGGCGACCACCATTAGCCAGACCCAAACATGGCTGCCATTTAGGTACCGAGCTCCAAGGACTGCACTTGGAATGAGTCTAACGGCAGATTCCACCAACCACTTTCTGATCAGCAGGAACAAAGGGTGTATACATTGGGTAGAGCACTGATACCATAGCAAGATAAACACGCAAATTATTTAGGTCTGGTGTGAGAGGGGGCTGGTTTCAGATGAATCATGGCACCCACAAAGAGTCTGTGTTTCCAAATGTGTTTAGGAGGAAGTTGAATCAAAGTGCTTAGAGTTGATAAATGGAATGCCCCCCCTGTGGGGTATATAGATCAATATAGAAGGCTAGCTCCACACAATTGCCCAAATGGGAAAGGAATTTGTACCCCAGCAACGTAACTATTAAAAACGCCCTGCTGGAAAGGTAGAAAGGGTATAGTGACGAACATAGTTACGGCAAAAAAACACACCTGCGAAACAAACTTCCTGTTTTGCTCCAAATGAGGTATGAAATGCAGGCAGTCGCTCCTTGCCGGGATAATTAATTTGGCAACGTTCAGTAGACGTGGTGGGGACGAAAAACAAACAACAAGGTGCACACCCATATAAACTAGACAAATACACAATCTATAAGGAGGGATCGCAAATGAGAGACTCCCCAGCACTACAACTATCGTCATAGAACGCACGGCTAGAAGTTCTAACTGTAGTACAAGACTCGAGAATGGCCTTGGAAAATACAATGGCCCTCATTACGACCCTGGCGGAAAGTGACTGACCGGACCGCCACAGCGTAAATAGCGTTTCCGCCATTGCACGATGGAGCAAAGTGCGGCCCATTCCGACCCATCGGGCACGAGCACCACGGCATGGCGGAAGTGCAAAGTCCGCGATGGCGGAAACGACCCCAAAACGGCCCACACCGCCGCCGTACGGCGCCCTAGGTGCAATACCGCCACCCATCTTAGCGGACACCGCAGTGAGCGCCAACCGGAAAGTACGGTGACCGTAAATATACGGAAACGGAAGTAAAAACATGGGCCCGTAACGGGAAACATTCCGCCGTACACCTATAAAACCACAAAATCCACACAACCACTAAAAACACTACCCTGAGACACACCCCAACCCGTCATCCACCCTAGCGAAACCAAGAAAAATGGGAAAAGTAGCGAAGAAAGCGTGCGACCGCAAGCGGCAGGTCCACTTCTCCCGTGAGGAACTCACCGTGCTAACAGAGACCCTCCAGGAGAATGCCGCCGCCGTCTTCTCCACGCAAATGACCAGGACGGCACTTGCGAACAAGAAGGCCATATGGGCTCTGGTGGCACAGCGGGTAAGTGCGGTGGAGACCGCACCCCGCAACCCACAGCAATGCAGAAGCGATGGGACGACCTGCGGATACGCGTCCGTAGCATACTTTCTGCCAACCGCAACATTGCCACAGCCACCGGGGGAGAATCGGAATCACCCATCAAGTTGACCCCCTGGGAAGAAATCTGTGCCTCCACCATTGGAATGGAGAGCATAGAGGGAGTCGGAGGGATGGAGAAAGGAGTGCAGACATCCGAAGAATCAGGTAGGTGCCCCAAATAAAACAATGCCAAAACCACAATGTCCAATCATGTGAAGTACCATGTGTCCACATAGTGCAACAGAAACACATGTCCAGGAGAACGTCCACACACATTGGCCTGATAACGCACTTTAAAACTCACAATAAATACATAAATAATTAAAAACCCCAAAAACACCCACTACACGTGCAGCAGGCACACCCTAACTGCAGGCTGCCAAACAACTGCACCCTCACTCCACACACAAATGAAAGCACCTCCAAGGCCCCGACCCAAATCACCCTCAGGTACCACCCCAATGCATGTGATACAATGCCATTCCAATTCCCACAGACCCATTAATAACCCTCGCCCTCCTTTACTCCACCACAGGGTCCGATCCAAACGACGAGCTTCAGGACAAGACCAACGGCCAAAGACCCTCCACCTCAGCTGCACGCATCAAGACACGGCAGCAGCACAAATCAGGTGGCAGCACAGAGGAGGGAACATCAACAGGCACCCCAGCAGCCAGCATGCCCACAACAGCAGCACCACAGGCCCCCCCCAATGGATGCCACAGAAGGCACTGCCTCTGGTGGCAGCAGCACCATAGGTGACACCCCATTGATGGCAGCATGCTCCGACACAGAAGACGGGGATGTCGAAGTCAGATCCATCCATGACCTGTCCCAATCCCCCTGTCTGTCCCATCCCGTACAACATGAGGATACCACGCAGGGGCACCCACAAGACGACGACTGGCCATCCCCCACAAGCCCTGTGGCAGGGCAACATGAGGCGAACAGCCACTCTGTGACACCACCGCAAATGGCCATGGCCCAGCAGAGGCAACAGTCCCTCGACCAGTTAATCGTGCAACAGCAGCAACTGGCCACGCTCCTCAAGGACCATGCCGATGAATGTGGGGGCACTAAGGCAGACATAGAAACATCAACTGAGACACTTAGGGCAGAAATGGAGAGAAGTACAGAGACACTAAGGGCACAAATGGAGAGTAGCACCGAGAGCCTGAGAGTCCAAATGGAGAGAAGCACCGAGAGCCTGAGAGTCCAAATGGAGAGAAGCACCGAGAGCCTGAGGGGGGAACTGCATGCGACGTCCAAAGACGTATGTGCCGAACTTGCCGCAGTGCGCCGTGTGCTCACTGAGCTCTCACAAACCCTTAGGGACATGCATGGACGTGAGCAGGCAGAGACATCATCCGTTGCAAGTTCCGTCTAGGGCAGCCCCCAACGTAGATCTGGGAGGAACCTGCGCTCCACAGGCAGGGGTGCCCCTGATACCCGCAGAGGGGGCTTGCAATAGCGACTGCCCACTGACAATGAGCATCTTTGGACACTGGTGTTCGGGGGGGAGGTAGGAGGGTGGAGGGGGTGTGTTGGGCTCACTTGGGTGGCGGGTCGATAGGGTGTTTAACATGATATCACATATGCCATAAACAATGCACGATCAACCAATGAGATGTGTGGACAATGATCTTTGTGTACTAGGCCATCATAGGCGTACAGTCCATATTGTGCATGTACCAGACACACACAGTGCCACGAGTACCGTGTCCATGTATCAGCCACCAGGCGTGAGTGCTAGAAGCATGCATCAATGAGATGCTGACGAATGTCACGGCCCTCCTGTGCCTCGCAGACTCCTTGAGGTGCTGCCACATCCCCACCCTCATCATGACCATCTTCAGGTGCTTGCAGTTCTGCGTCAGGGGGCATGGGCACATTTCTACGTACGCACATGTTGTGGAGCATGACACATGCCATGACCATCTTTGCAACCCTCTCATGGCGGTACAGGAGTGCCCCGCCAGACCTGCTGAGGCAGCGGAAACGAGTCTTCAGTAGGCCGAATGCCTGTTCAATGACTACACGGGTACGTGAGTGGGCATGGTTGTAGTCCTCCTCATGCTGGTCCCGTGGGTTCCGGACTGGTGTGAGGAGCCATCTCTTCAGTGGATATCCAGCATCACCTGTATGTGGACGATAAACGTATAATGTGGAATGCCATTGCTACGTACGCACACACCCCCCCCCCTTCCTGCCAGGTCATTGCCGAATCACATACCCCACATCATCATGCATGAAATGAGACTCACCGAGTAGCCAGGATCTGTTCCCTGCGTGTCGCTCCATGTAGCGTGGTATTGTAGAGTTCCTCAAGACCATAGAATCATGGGTTGATCCAGGGAATCGGGCACAACAATGTGTAATGATCCTGTTGGAGTCACACACCATTTGTACATTCAGAGAATGAAATTGTTTTCGGTTGCGGTACTGGGCCTCCATGGCATGTGGGACGACCAATTCCACATGGGTGCAGTCGATGGCACCAAGGCAACCCGGTATGCCGGCAAGTGCATGGAATCCCACTTTTGTGTTGGTAATTTCCTGCTCCGAGCGTGGTAGAGAGATGTAGTCGTCTGCGTGCTGCAGGAGGGCATCGAGCACTTGCAATAGTGTCCGTGAGAACAGTGGCTGAGAAATGCCATGCAACTGTCCGACTGTGTGCTGGTAGGTGCCTGTGGCCAGGAAGTGGAGTACAGACACCACCTTCAGTAGGGGTGGGATGGCGGTTGGGCTATCTATCATGCTGACAAGGTCAGCCTGTGTCATGTCCGCAATGGCGGCTATGGTGTCCCGGTCCAAACGGTAGAGGGTGTGGATCTGCTCATCAGTGAGGTTGAACGGATGTGCTCGGAGGCGTGGGATTGCGGGCTGCCTGCGTGGTGGTAGTGGCTGTGCTGGCGGCCCTTGCTGGCCCTGCCTTGCCCTCCTCCTCCTCCTGCGTCTCCTCCGTGCGGCCGGTTGTAGTTGGTGTTCGTCTTCTTCTTGGAGTTGGAGTACTTGCAGTGCTATCAGGTCCCCCAGGGCCAACATCGCGAGTCCTGCCGGTAGCATTTCGGAGTGGGTGTGGTTGTGGGAGGAGACTGGGTGTGCAATTTATGTGTTTTCAGGCTGTATGGCCTCCACCTGTGGTGATTCATTCCACCTGTGCAAGCTGCTCTCCCCTTTGGCCGAGCACGTCCCGCACACAACGCTGCAATTCGAGGAATGGCATCTTGCTATTGCAATCATGTATTTGTACCCGATGGCCGTGTAACATTGGTTGATATGTTCATTCGGCTATGGTCCCATTGTTTCACATACAATCTTTGCAGTCGCGAACAGACTTGTGAAGGGTCAGTGGAACGTAGTACTCGAGTAACGGTGGGCCCTCATGCATCACTGTACCGAGTTGCACCGACGGGCGGGGCGTCCCATTTGTGAGTGAAGGCAGTTGCCATTTTCACACACAGCCGCACTAGATGGATTAATTTGTGATTTCAAGCGGCCACAGATGCCTTTTCGACGTGATGTTGCAAATGAGGAATTCGAAGGGCGGCGCTTTCGGTTATCAGCTAGCGGCGAGGAGATGCCCACAGGTCTGACTGCAAATATAACGTTCTATTGTTCAATGTCCTTGAGACAGGGGCCATGGCGAGGATGCAATGATTGATATGAATAGTTTGGGATGCGCAATAGCGACGTGGGCGATGAGGCCGGACGTTCCCAAATACATGTTACTTCACAACACTGGAATTACGGGCTGGGGCACTGTGGATTTTGCAGGCTGCATAACGCACAGACTCAATGGATATTTCTAATGTTATGTGAGTAAATATTCAGGCGTTTTTATACCGGGATGAGGGAATGATGAATGGATGCATGGGCAGATGATTTGATACAGAGTTTGCCATGTACAGGGCTTCTTGGAATCTGTCCGCCTCCCCTGCGCTATGTGATGCAGGGCTGCCATAGTGGGACCATCGTCTATCTGGCCTTGTTGAGCCCTCCCTGTCTCGACGCGCCTTCAGACACTTGTGTCCATGCACGTTAACAATCCCATCAGATGGATTCTGTTTTCACAGACGCATGCACAGGTACACTCGTTTGTGATGGTGTTTACACCTCGATATAGATAGTTATGAGTCGCAAGTGGTTTTGGGGTGGTGATGATCCCTTGGAGTGGGCTAGCATGCATATGGCTGTGGATTTAGTGTGATCATTGAAGTGAGTTGTTCGAATGTAGTTCTGATGGCCATTCTGTTCTTTTTCTTTTCTTTTGGTTGACAGGTATCTCCTCCCCTTTTGCCACTGCCATCTGTATGCCACTCCTGCAGATGGCTTTTACTCCCGACACCTGCTGCTTCGTGTTAATCAGTGGAGCAGCATTACGATCTTATGGGACGATCGCCAATGGGCCACATGCCCTTACGCAGTACTAGTGGCTCGGAGCAACATTTCGGCCTTTCAGCTGGACTAGTGCCTCCCCATTGGGACGGCCCTGCGGTTCTGTGCGCTTCCATGTTGCCTTTTCGTACGTGAATGTGGCTCTGTGTACCATGATGGAACAGGGCGTCACACAAGTAGTAGCTGGTCATTTCTTGCGGATGCAGACCACAATGGTGAAATGTGTTTTGGAGTTCATGGCCTAATGGCTGTATGGGCTTGGTGATTTTGTTGTGCATTAAATTTCTATTCTGATATGGGCCGTGTAGCGTTCTTCTTTGCAAGTGATGTGGAATATTCCTATTTGGGGAGCGATGTATTGTGAGGAGATCTGCATTGGGTTCCAGCTTCGGAGTATAGTTGCGTGGTACTGTGCTGGGCGCGTTTGCCTACGAAGCCCAGTGAGGTCAGGGATGAGGGCTGCCAATATGACTGTTTGAATGATGTCATGCTCAGGGGCGGGGGATTAGGTTTTGTGTAACAGATGCCGGTCAGCCAGTTGGATAGGTGGAATGATGTGATTTTCGGAATATTGCTGGTCACAGGTGCCTGTGTTTGCGTGCGTTTCTTGGTGGGGGACTGTGGTCATGTCCATTGGAATGGCTTCTGTATTCGTGCCATCTGTGCCCTGCAGCTCCCATTGGCCCCTCTTGTGATTCTTTTGTTCGTTGGCATGCATGGGTGACTTGTACATTTCACTGGTTGCATTGTGACTTCATTGCACCTACGGGGAGTTGTACTATGTGGGCAGGGAGCGGTGTACAGGCACTCAGTGGGGCCGTTTACGGTTGATTCGCGATGCGGTACTTCTCACCATGGCGGAATGGTACTTTCCGCCGTGCTTGATGGCGTTAGGTACATGTCCGCTAGGGTCGGAATTCGCGTACCCTTGCGCCATGGTGGTATTTACGGTTTGGCATGGCGCGCGCGCGCGTACTTGGTGCAGTTAGCGTTGGCGTTCACTACGGTGTCGCTAATGGCATCGTACTTTGCGGTGACGGGTCATAGTCGCACCGAGCGCTATTCGATGGCGGTATTGCATTTCCGCCATCGTTTTTCGATTTCCGCCAGGGTCGTAATGAGGGCCAATGTGTGCAATGGTGGCTGACGTGAACCTTTTTCCGGGTGGACATCGGAAAGATTGTGCATAAACAAGCACGGCTCGAGTCCAAGACAAATTCCTTGCATCAGGAAATTTTAAGTGTCATTTCTATGACAAGCTACCCCTGACCTGGAACAGAGGGCAGAAGGTTGTTCGCACAAAAGCATCCTGCAGGCAGTGGGGATGCCAGGGGGTAAGAAAGATACTCAATGGAACAATTCTTAGAGAGTTGGTTGCATGAAACCTGTCACCCCAAATGCCCGTTGAAATGGTTTGCAGTGGAAAGAGCTCATAGGGTGCCAGCGGAGCCCCCACTCTGAGCTAGACCGAGACCCATTGTTGCCAAAATATTAAACTTTAGAGATTGTGATGCCCTACTACAAGCAGCAAGGAGTAAAGGCCTATGAATACAAAATGGCATATAATCATGTTTTTTTTCAGATTAGACCAAAAGGTTTATAAACAACATCAAAGCTTTAAAGCAGTGAAGAGAACTCTGAGAGCTCACAATATTCTCTACATGCTGATGTATCCTGCAAAATGGAAGATTATTCAAGAACTAACAAATGGTTTTGCAAATCTCCACAAGAAGGTGGGGCTGGTGGGAAACGAAGGAACTTGGACCATGAACGCAGGCCACAACAGGAAAGGGAAAAATGCAGGCGATGCAAATCTTGCAAAGGCCTTGTAAAAGGAGACAGCCAAACACAACACCACACTCCCTGAAAACTGCGGATGGTATTGGGAAGAAGTGGGATGATACTCAAGCTCGGCTGGAACGAGAAGATGATCATGGTCCGGACATGGAAGGTACACATTCATAGCGGGCAGAAGACGACCTGAGCCCACAGCAGCCCCTGCCAGCTGGCTCATCCCAATGGCATGAATTGAGAGACCAACATCATGATCTCAAACAAGACATTTCCAAGAGGAACAGTATCCTATTAATATGGGGAACTAGGGGAGGGGTCGAGCAAACTCTTTCACGCTCTCATTCATTACCGCACAAGACCTCGTGGAGGCAACTCGCAGCAGAGAGTTGGTGGGTTCGAACATTTGCCGCCTGCAGAAGGATTTCTGGGAACCCATCTTTTCTTAATGGTGACAGGGACCTTGTTAATGACTCCAATCAAGCATTCCCACTAAGTCAGTGCCTTGTCTGGGATTGCTCAAGGGAAGCCCTTATTTATATATTTTTATGACGAGTTATAATCTGGATGATGAACCCTTGTATAACACCCCTCTCATAGAATCCCCCCTGACCCCACTGAGCCAAGAAGTAGGTTTGTTTTGCAAATTAAAAGATTTATTGGAAAAATTAAACAATAGATATATATCACACTTTATAATAAATTAATATTTGATATCACACTTAGACATATGACAGTGATCAACAATGGATGATGTTATACTAGCACACTGGTTTAATTACTTAGGAGTAGTATAGAGGATAAGGTAGCTGAGAATGCTTTATATGGTACAAGGAAGTGCAAGGTGGAAAAGAAGCAACACAGGAATAAACTTGATATGATTTCAGCAAAACATAATATAATCCCTTTTCCCCTTTTGGCAATTCACCCCCCCTTTATGCAATGTAAGGAGGTGGAAGTAACACACACAGTCTTCAGGAATACAATCACAGTACAATCCGAATTCAGTTCCCCCCTAGCAAGCTTAGATCACAAGGATGATTTTAAACACAGGAAAAGTACTTTAAAGGCATGGTCTAGTAAAAAATATTATTTAAAAAATAAATAGGCAACATAAAAAAAAATACTAGCATTCTCTTTTTTAAAACTTCCTATGTAAAATTTTGAGCTATTCAAGCTCAAAATTCGCAAAAGCAAGCACATGGGCGCATCCATTTTGTGAAATGGATGCCCTCCTGTGCTGGCTTTTGCTTTTGCGGCACTAATGAAGGAAAAGCCAGCCAGCTGTATTAAACAAAAGCTACTGCTGGGTGGCTTTCCCTTCATTAGTGCAGTACGCGGAGGACGGGGACCGGAGACCAGAGCAGGAAAGCTGCAGCTGAATCTCGGTAAGTGCTATTTATTTTTTTTTAAAAATAAGCACTAGCTGCGTTTTTTTTTCTAAGTTTTCCGGAAAACTTAGAAATAAAACCGCAGCTTTAAAAACGTTGTATTTATGTTTGCGGTCGCTTTTGAAGCGACCGCAAACATAAATACAACGTTATTGTGTTGGAAAACGCTGCGGTTTTTCTTTCCAAGTTTCTCAGGCTCCTCCGGCTCGGAGGAGACTGAGAAACTCGGAAAGAAAAACCGCAGCGTTTTCCAACACAACCGCATTGTTTCTGCCTGAATCTGCTTTCCCATTTGGGGCTCTCGGGTCTCTCTGGATAATTCTGCCTTCTGGGTCAGCTACCGGTTCTGGCAAAAGTTCTTGGCAAAAATTTAAACAGCTCGCCCGGCTGTGGAATAGTTTGCAAATGATTTGGAGGCCTGCTGAAAAAGGATTCAGCTTGTGGATTCAGGCCTCTCTGCTACAAGTTCTGGAGTTAAGTTCTGGTCTCTGGAGATTGATGGATTTGAAGTCTGAAGTCTCCCGGCAAAGCGTCCCGCAAGAAAGTGGAAAGTGAATGTCCCTGTCTGGCTTCCAGTGGCTCTTTTTCTGTCTTTTGAAAGTGGGTGTGTGCGTAGCATAACTGAGCCTGCCCCTCTCAACTTATCATTGGGCCAGTTCTCCTCTCTCCCTTGATTGGAGGAACTGAGTTGTGAGTCAGAGTGATGAGGTAGGTTTATGGTCAGAGGATCCTCCCCTTGTCAAATTACACACAAATCTATTTCTGATCCAAATACATATTTCCCAGATACACAAGTGGTTGACATTACATGTACATATTACAGATTACTTATGGTACATTCTGTTCCAACTCTGATGTTTCTAAGAGCTTGCATTCAAAAATGACAACTTATTTTCGTTTTTAGTTGGTTTACCAATATCGGACGTTTACCAAAAATGGCACACATGTACACTGCATTTCTACACATATTCCAGTAACTTTTCATTTTTCTAGCGTGAACCCCGTGTCTGCAATCTCCATAATTCATGGGGTTTTGCCTCAGAACATGGTACAGAGTTCTAACACCTCTTAAAATGTGCACAGAAAAATCACAAGAATGATGGTGTTATTTATATAATTTTTACAAGTCCGCACTATGAATTATCCATCATTTTAAAATTATGCTCTGGCCCGAGGGGTGTGGTTTTCCAAAGCACATGGTGGAATCTCTGGTTTATCCACTTCCCCCAAGCTCAGCTTGCTCACAGATGCATTGACCCTCCCCGTTTCCTTCCAAGAGGAAGCCATTTACGACCCCCCTAATTTAACATTTGCCTGGGCCAAGGACAGTACTTTGTTTAGTTTCCTGCAGTCCCCGGTGCCACTCCCCTAATTCAATCAGAGAGGTGTCATCTCCTTTTGGCAGGGGCAGCAGAATGCAGCCAGGCCTGGGAACACAGCTGCTGACCAAGTTTCAACTCCTCTCGGGGGTAGTTGTCAGGCAAATTCAATCTCTTTCAGCCGGGCTTCAGCTAAATGTCACCTTGGTTCCCAGTTTTCTACATTCAAACCAAACTTGCAATTTTTACACATGCAGCGACAACACTGATTCTAAGTTCAAAACTATGACATTTAACAGTTGCAAACTATGTGACATTCCACAGTAGATCACTCATTTATTTTAAACATTTATATTTTAGCGTCTTTCAGTCCAATTTAGCTGACATCCACAGCTCAGCTAGTTCCATTATGAACATTATTTTAGGCTCTTTCTCTTTCCAGATTTTGTATGCACACAAGTCTACCTTCTGCCAAATGTCTGCTGGTGTTCAGTGAGATTTTTGAATATCTTGCAATGTTTAAAATAGGCATTTTTACCTTGCATTTCAGAGAAACAAAGGTGATTTCAAAGCACTTTCTGAGCTAACCAGCACTACTGTTTTTCCTTTGGCACACATTTCACCCATAGCACTCCTGGCCCATCACGCTCGCACTGGTGGGTGGCAGGTCAGGGGACCATTTTGTTGTGCGCAAAGACTGCGCGGTTCTCCCGGATTCTGGCGCAAATGTGGGCTTTTCCGCCCTCTTGGATTTCCTAAGCCCACAGCACCAAATGTTGCAGCATAATAGTCCAAACGTGGGTCAATACCCCTAACAAGCCCCCCCGCCCGACTGCGCTTTGATTTCGAGTCGTGGGGGAGTCGGGTGCAAAGGATGTTTTGATCCACGCGCTGGTATGTCCGCATAATCTTCTTCCAATTCCGTAGATGGCACAGTTCAGCATCTTTTCCTCCATCCGGTTGGATCGATCGGTTCTCCTCGCCTGTCCTGATGGGAATATTGGGCGGCACCCCGGGCTCCTCGGATCTTTGCTCCTGGTCCCTGGGTCGTTCTCCTTGGTCAGTCTCCATGGTTTCACCTCTCCTAGGATGATAAAGCAAAGCGGCAATACACATTCCTAGACATTTTTCCACCACTATTAATGGTGTGGCGAACATATACATTTTATACATCCGTATACATTTTGCAGTCTTATTTTAAAAAACAAGATATAACAGGAAACATTTTCATAACAGAATCATGATATTTTTAGAGACTATATGCGGGATATTTTAGGGTTGGAACTGAATTACTCTGGAGCGGCCCCCTCTGGGATTCCAGAGGATTCCTCCAGTTTCTGCAGAGTGTGCCTGGGATTGCAACACTTTAGCTGATTTATATGTACCCACTTGTCTTCCCCTTCCGCCAGGCTACCTTTGGGGATGCGGATCTTATAAGCTACTGGGGAGATCTTGTCTATAATTTCAAACGGTCCCTTCCATGTAGGCAAACATTTTCGCTGTTTGGCCTGGTTTCTTTGGAAATTGTATAGATAGACCCTGGTCTCCCACATTATGTTCCTTCCTGGTTATCTTCAGGTCGTAATGGGTCTTCATGCTATCAGCGGATCTTTCTAGATTCCGCTGAGCATAGGCAAAAGCATGTTGAAGGTGTTTCCTTAAATTCTCCACATACTCATGAGTTGTGGAGGCATTGATCAACGTCTGCTCTTGGGTCCTGTAGAGCAAATGCTGGGGAAACACCATCTTGCGTCCAGTCATCAACTCAAATGGTGAAATTTTAGTTGCAGATGAAGGGGTAGATCTGATGGCCATTAGGACCATAGGTAATTGGATATCCCAACTTAGCCCAGAATCTGCCACAAACTTTTTTAAGATGCTCACAATGGTCCGGTTGTAGCGTTCTACTGCCCCAGAAGAAGCTGGTTGGTAAGCAATGTGTAGCTTCCTTTTGACCCCCAGTATCTCCCACATCTTAGTCATTACTTCGCTGGTAAAGTGGCTACCTCTGTCTGACTCAATCCTTTGAGGTAGACCAAAACGGGAAAAGATGTGGTTAATCATCAGGGCAGCTGCTGTTTCTGCCTTGCAGTTTGGTGCACCGTCAACATGTACTTGTTTCCTCTAGACGAGCGAATCACAGGGCCTACGAAGTCGATTTGCAAATCTCACCATGGCAGTGTCATCCCCCTCTTTTGGAGAGGCGCCCGATGTGTGAGGGATGTTGGCTGAAATTGTGCACACACAAGACACCCCTTCAAGTATTGGTCGAGGTCTTGCCCCATGTGTGGCCAGTATGCAACCTCTCTTAAGATCTCAAGTGTTGTGTGAAACACCCTATGACCGGCGGTGGCCACATCATGGGCGTGACTTAACATCAGGCTTCGGAATGAGGTAGGGACCACCCACTGATCATGGCCAGCTTGGGATTGCCTTACCAACAAACCGTCTTGGATTCGGAACATTTTTGGACATTTCATCAACACTCTAAGGTCCTCTTTCCCAATGTAATCGGTATCCGTCAGGGGAAAGTTCTCAGGGTCCTCAATGTGTTCGTAAAATTTACCAATTATTGGAACCCGTTACGTACATAATCCGAATCCGTGATTATGACCAGTTTGTGGAGTTGATGTTGGACAGCAGTGAGGATGGCCTGATGCACAGCCATCAACTCTGCCACCTGACTACTTCGGGGACCAATTTTGTACCCAGCGGAGGGTTCTGGGAACTCCTTCACCCATGCATTCCCTGTGCCGGCCACCAGTTCTTTTTCCCCGTTGTTGACAACATGGTAAGAGCATCCATCCACATAGACAGTGGGCATTTGTCCTCTTCAAAGACTTTGTGTGGGGAATTAAGGTATGCCTCCATGTTGTCCTTGATTTTTAGACTTTCGTCCTCAAGACAGTTTTCTCTGGCACAATCATGCAAGTCAGCCAGACCTTGCACGAGGGGACTCTTCTTGTTTTGGCCATATCTGACCTCCACAGGATAGCCTTGCATTGACAGAATCCAGGAAGTAATTCGGGAATTACTCACATTTCCGGCCTGGATTCTGTCACTTTGGAGATATTTCAGAGGCTGGTGTGGGTGATGTGTTCCCCTTGGATGAACGGGTGGTAATTCTTCAATGCCGACACCGTTGCCAGGAGTGCCTTCTCACAATCGTTGAATTTTTCCTCCACAGAGGATAAAGTTTTGCTCGCATAGGAGATTACTTTATTGACCTTGTCATGCTTTTGGTATAATACTGCCGTCAAGCATGTATTAGAGAACCCTGTCTCCAGGAAGAACTCCTTGTTTCTGACGGGGTAAGCTAGGCAAGGCGCTTATGAGAGGCTTCTTTTGAGTTGTCTTACTGCCTCGGATTGTTCTGGACCCCATTCCCACTTGACCCTCCCTTCAAAAGATGAATCAGGGGTCTGGTGATCTCTGCGTAGCCCTCAATTAACTTTCTGCTGTAATTAGTCAGTCCAAGGAGGCTCCTTAGTTCCCGCAGAGTTGTGGGATCCTTCAGTTTCTGAAGTGCTTCCACTTTCTTTTCCTGGGGACAGAGACCCTGAGGAGTAATCTCATGCCCCAAGAAATTAACATGGGTTCTACACCACTGCGCTTTTCTGAAAGGAAAGTTTGGCTCCGGCGGCCCTCAACTGTGTCAGAACATAACGGATCTCCGCTATATGTTCCTCCACAGATGCACTTTTGATGAGGACATCATCTATATAAGCCAGGTTACCCCTCGCACCCAGTTCGGGCATGGCCTTATGTAGGAAAATGTTGAATTAATTGCCGGAGTTGAGGTATCCGAAAGGAGTTCGGGTCCATGTGTACTGCTGGCCCCCAAAGGTAAAAGCCAGTTTGTATTGGTCCTCCCTACTGACAGGCACGGTCCAGTATCCATTGGTCAGGTCTATTGCTGTGAATACCTGTGACCCCTGAATCTGGGCCAACCCTTGGTCAATGTAGGGCAGAGGCCATCGGGAAGTATGGACCCGTTTGTTGAGCTCCCTAAGGTCAGCGCAGAGTCTCCACTGGCCGTTTGGCTTCAATATTCCCAGCACCGGATTATTGAAGGTGCTGTGTACTGGACGGATTATTCCCCGGGACTCAAGGTTCTTAATTATTTCAGTAAGGGACTCCATGGATGCGAGAGGCAAACGATATTGCTTCACAAACACTGGAGTCATGCCAGGGTCCGTGGGAATTGTTGTTGTGTGGATGTCGGTGCGACCACAGTCATATGAGTCTACCGCAAAGAGATCTTGGAAATCCAAGAAAACTTGTTTCAACTTTTGCTTCTGTTCCAGAGTCACACAGGCATCAGCTAGGTTGACTCTCTCTTCCACCATCTGCCTGAAGCCTGGAAAGACTTCTGGTTTTGCTATCTCAGCGGCCTCCTCCAGCTGGGTGGAGAAGTCCCTGGTCAGAGTGCTGATTTGGACCGGAGGCTTCAGGTGGGAAAGGCAACCCTCATGGACCTAGAAAATCACCTCATCCCCTCTGAAGTCACAAGACACATCTTCCTTACCATAAGGGCAAGAAGTGTACACCAGGAAGTTCCCCCCATGCCGGTTAAAGATCCTGTCTGGTGTTGTATTGTCATCACTGTCACTGTCAAAACAGTACTTGGGGATTGGTCCTAACAGTTAATTTCCTAAATCAATGGAGAAATGTCGGTCATCAACCGCCATTCCAATAATGGTGCCTGCGGCTAGAGTAATACTCTTTAAGTCGCTGTTATCCACCTCTATTGGAATGGTGTCATGTTCCATGTTGACTAATGGTGTTGGGGTTACCCCTAACTCTTGCTGTTGAAGGAAAGCATTTAGATGAATATAAGCATCAGGGTTTTTCAATTTTTGTCCTCTTTTAACTTTCACTTCCAGGGAGAATCGTCGGGTCCTTTCTGGGATGGTGACTTCCTCCTTAATCTGAATTTCAACTGCATACGGTAGCAATTGAGCTGACCTAAATGCTTTTTCTGGATCATAAAATCCCATGGGATTATCCGCTAATCGGGACCACGCTTTGAAGTTCATTAAGTCCAAACTAATGGCAAAGCGATTGAGAATGTCACTGCCTAAGTAAAAGGCGGCAGTGACGTCTCGCACGACCCAACAATTATGGACTATGCTCTTGTTGCCAATGGAGATTTTGAGCATACACCTGCTTGGCAGTAGATGTTTGGAATTAGGTGCTTCCAGGTCCATTTCCCATTTTGAATGCGGGAATGGCTGGATCTTTTGGGAGTTGGCGGAACATGGCTTCGCTGATGAAGCTCTTACCGTTGTTCTCACACACTCAAGCGAGAACAGAGTTCTTCCCATCATTTAACTGAACAGGGATGAACAATTGCTCTCCAATTTGCTGAATATCAGCCAGGCTCTGAGCTGATTTCACATCTTTCTGGACTATAGGAGTGGGAGTGTCTGATTGTGGATTGGTAAAGAATTTTAGAGTGTTTCCTTCCAGTGTGGAATACCACCTTAAACTAGAAGGAAGGTTGATTTTCAGAAATAGAGAGGACCCCCTATCACCAGTCTGTTGTCCTACTGCTATTACTGTCAATTTGGAATTTGGTTGTTCTGGAAGTGAAATTCTACTTGGTCAGATTTCTGTTCAACTATGTGGCAGGTGCCGTTTAAACTAATATGGTTGACACTCTGTTTTAATTTTATTGGTCGGCTAGTCTGGGTCCAGAGGACCTTGTTTACGCAATCTATTAGGGGTGACAACCTTCTCAGGAGGTCAGTCCCTAGTAAACAAGGGGTGCCCTCTGGAGTCACTACTATGACCAGGTGTTTCACCTTGTGTCGCCCAATTTTGATGTCCAAATCTGCAGTCATCTCGACAGGAATTTCCTTCCCGTCAAAGTTCTGGAGTTGTCCAGGAAGAGAGGTGAGAGGAATGCGGTAATTCTCCCCCTTCCTGCATTTAGTTCATCAAAGGCCCTTTTGGACAGAAGAGTAGCTTGGGATCCAGTGTCCACCAGTGCCAAAATTGAACCCTGCCCCTGTACTTGTACCGGGGTATGATATCTTCCCTCCTTCTCCTCAAGGGGGCACAGATAATGCACATTTTTGGACAACTGGTGGGTTAATTTTCTGGTTTTGGACATTGAGAGAGAAGAAATTTGGGCATAATTCTGTGGAGAGCTTTGGGAATCTGAAAGAAAAAGTTTGCAACTGGATATTGATGCAGTTTTTAGTTCCCCTGGTTCCGGTTCTGGGCCGCACCCCCCTTTTTGGAGGCAGTCACCTGGATGGGTTTGAACCAGGGGTTTTCGGTCTTATTGGTTCTGGGATAGAATGATGGGCGGCGACAGCTCAATCCCCACATCTACCCAGTCTGGGTTGGAATCCCTTGGGACCCAATTTTCCTTGGGAGGAGTTCCCCATCTCTGAAGGAGAAGATCCTTTTGCCAGGATCCTCTGAGGATCCCTCTCCCTCAAATTGGAAGATCTGTACCTCCTCCTCAAAGTGGGTCTGTTTGGGTACTTTGTTTCTCCCACCCCCCCCCTCTGCTCCTTGAGAGGCAGACTTCCAGGGGTAGGAGATTTTGTTTCCGGTTCCTGGGCTTCCAGGGCTGTTTACAAGTGGGGAAGGAAGCTTCCTCCAAGGCTTTACACCCCCCTTCCCCTTGTGCCTCCTCCCTGGGAACCGGTGGGTTATCGGGGTGCTGCCCCAGAGATTGGGGCATTCTGCAGTGGCATGCTCATCTGAGGGTTCTATTGAGCCCTCAGTATGTGACCCAGATCCCGTGCCATATGTTGGACCTGGCGCTCAAGTTGGGAAACCTGCTCAGGCTGATACGGGGTTCTGTTTTCTCCCCTGGGCTGATCCCGGGAAGGGTAGCTATCCCTTCTCTGGTAGTGCCCCGGGTTGGGAAGATTTGGGTACCCCTGCACCCTTGGCCTCCCCCCTCCCGGATTAGGTTGTCTGGGCTCAGGGAATTGGGGAAAGAAGGATGGATGGTTTTGGGGTTGGAAATTGGGTGGATACCTGGGAAAAAAGTTCTGCCCAGTGTTTGGGGAATTTCTGCCCTCCTGTGGGAAGTTAGGAGGGAAGTTCCCTGGGTTGGGCACTTGGTTGGATCCCCCCCTTGGGCCGGAGGAGTCCACACATAACCCAGGATTGGACTGTTTCCCTTGTAGCGGGGACTTACATAGTCAGGGGAGCGGGGGACCCCATTTGTGGGACTAGCTCCTTGACTCCCTGTCTGTGACTGGCCTGAGGGCCTTCTGGGCTGTGAATTATTTGGTGCAGGCAGGTTTTTAGGTCCCCCCATCTCCAAATCTAAAACGGGGGCAACCTTTACCTCTGCCACCTTGGCAGCAGCAGGGGTGCTGTTGGTTTTGGGGTTTTTGGGCTGATTCTTATTTTCCACCGGTTTCTGCAACTCATAGATGCGGGTGGCTTGCTCAATGACCCAGTCTAAAGATCTTTTCTCGTGAAAATCTCTCACGAGCTGGGTCATTATGTATTTGGGGAGAGCATGGAAAAATGTGTTGAATTCTCTGCTGTCCGTGCGCACCCTTCTGGTGGTCTGCGAAAAAAAGGCACGCTTCAATACTTGCCCATATTCTTGTGGGGCCTGATCCTCCCCACATTGCAAATTGTAGGCTGCCTTGCGAGCCTCTTGGGGATTTCTATGCACAGAAAAGTGTTTCAAGATGGCCGCCCTATAGGTGGACCATCTTGAATGATTTTGATCCTCCAGCCCCGCAAAGAAACTGGAGTATTCCGGGGAGAATGTCCATTTGACGTACTGGATGCAGCTACTGCTGTCCTTCAAATGGAAGGTCTCCATCATTTGCTCAAAGAGCTCCATGTGTTCCCACACAGAATACTTGGAGTTCTTGTGATAAGGCGTGATGACACTCCTTATTGCCTTAATCTGTTTTAAGGGGTCCTTACGCAAGGCCCTTTTTGCCTTATTGGCCTTTTTGGTTTGGGTAACCCTGGTCCATTCATCCTCCGACTCAGAAGCACTGCTCCCAGAGGTGCCCGTCTGATCTTCCAGGTTTTCCTGGATTCTGCGAGCCTGGGAATGGCTGTCAGAATGTGGGGACCTAGTCTCATGTGTCCTGTGATGCTCAGAGGAGTCTTCAGATCCCTCCTTGCTGCCAGGATTTGCTGGGTACCCCCCCCCACTAACCTAACTGGGCAGAGGTTTTCAGGATGCCCTTAGTGGGCCTACTCTCCTGGGGTTCCCCACTAAATTGCACTGTGCTTGGGTGCCCATACCCGGATGCCCGCCCATCCATTGCTGGATGGTACTGGCCTATGAGCCCCATCCTTTTGGCTGGATAGTAATCTGCCATCCCTGTGGCCCCGTGCTCATGTGCGCCAGGGGACATGAGGGTGGCAGAGTCCAGGGACTGGGAGAGATGAAGGCCTCTGGTACTAGGGCTCCTGAGGTTATTCTCAGGTGTTTCCCTTTCCCAGCGAACTTCATCTCTATCAGCCCCTGCTCCTTGTTGCAATGCAAGAGCCTGGGCTTTCAGTTCCTCAACCAAGGCCTTACTAGACTCTATCAGTCTCTCCTGCATGGCTACCTGTTGCTGGAGCCTATCATTGTGTCGACAGAGAGCCTCATTTTCCCTCTGTGCTTCCTGGTTGGTCAAGGAGTACTGGGCCATTCTTTGCTGCAGGAGTGTTACCTCCTGAGTCCCATCCCTACTGGCCTGCTCCTTTCTTGCCAGAGCATCTTCCACCCTCCTGGTGTGCTCTAACAAGTTCTGATGCTGTTTTTGGAGGTCACCCAGCCCCTGGAGGGCCAGGTGATTTTCTTCCATTTTCCTTTTTAAGTGGCAGACTTCCTGGCCTAAGGTATCCCTTTCCTGAGTAAGCCGCCAGGTCGTCCCTCTGCCTTTGAAAGGCACCAGCTTTCTGGTGTTCTTGATCAAACTCTGCCTGGGTATCCAGGTCTTTCAAAATCAATGTATTGCTTTCCTCTTTCTCTCTGTCTAGTCGGATTTGCAGGGTGGCTATCTGCTCTGTGCATGCCCTGTTAAAGTCTAGTTGTTGCTCCAGCTTTTTCTGGCTCTGCAGTAGGGAGTCCAAACCTTTTTGGTGCCCGATCCGCGGGCAGCAAAGTCACACAATGGGTACCGTTGGAAAGGGGAAGATCTCCCCTTTCCAACGATACCCGCCTCGATCTCCGGCTTGAAATACAGCCGGAGATCGAGGCGGAACAAGAAGGGCACTCACCTTCTCTCTCCAACGCAGAAGCCGAAAATGGCTGCTGCGGTGGAATTGCTCTCCGTTTCACGCCGACGTGCGTCACGCACGTCGGCGTGAAACTGAAGGAAATCCAACCCCCGGGCAGTGAGGGGGGACCTCCCCCTCACATAGCCCGGGGGTTGGATTACAGTTTTGAGCGATCCCTGCTTTGCAGGGATCGCTCAAAACAAGGTGCCGAAAAGGACGAGCTATCTCGTCCTTGGCACTGCGTGTGCACTTCCAAGGACGAGATACCTCGTCCTTGGCACTTAAAGGGTTAAAAACGTTGTATTTATGTTTGCGGTCGCTTTTGAAGCGACCGCAAACATAAATACAACGTTATTGTGTTGGAAAACGCTGCAGTTTTTCTTTCCAAGTTTCTCAGGCTCCTCCGGCTCGGAGGAGACTGAGAAACTCGGAAAGAAAAACCGCAGCGTTTTCCAACACAACCGCATTGTTTCTGCCTGAATCTGCTTTCCCATTTGGGGCTCTCGGGTCTCTCTGGATAATTCTGCCTTCTGGGTCAGCTACCGGTTCTGGCAAAAGTTCTTGGCAAAAATTCAAACAGCTCGGCTGTGGAATAGTTTGCAAATGATTTGGAGGCCTGCTGAAAAAGGATTCAGCTTGTGGATTCAGGCCTCTCTGCTACAAGTTCTGGAGTTAAGTTCTGGTCTCTGGAGATTGATGGATTTGAAGTCTGAAGTCTCCCGGCAAAGCGTCCCGCAAGAAAGTGGAAAGTGAATGTCCCTGTCTGGCTTCCAGTGGCTCTTTTTCTGTCTTTTGAAAGTGGGTGTGTGCGTAGCATAACTGAGCCTGCCCCTCTCAACTTATCATTGGGCCAGTTCTCCTCTCTCCCTTGATTGGAGGAACTGAGTTGTGAGTCAGAGTGATGAGGTAGGTTTATGGTCAGAGGATCCTCCCCTTGTCAAATTACACACAAATCTATTTCTGATCCAAATACATATTTCCCAGATACACAAGTGGTTGACATTACATGTACATATTACAGATTACTTATGGTACATTCTGTTCCAACTCTGATGTTTCTAAGAGCTTGCATTCAAAAATGACAACTTATTTTCGTTTTTAGTTGGTTTACCAATATCGGACGTTTACCAAAAATGGCACACATGTACACTGCATTTCTACACATATTCCAGTAACTTTTCATTTTTCTAGCGTGAACCCCGTGTCTGCAATCTCCATAATTCATGGGGTTTTGCCTCAGAACATGGTACAGAGTTCTAACACCTCTTAAAATGTGCACAGAAAAATCACAAGAATGATGATGTTATTTATATAATTTTTACAAGTCTGCACTATGAATTATCCATCATTTTAAAATTATGCTCTGGCCCGAGGGGTGTGGTTTTCCAAAGCACATGGTGGAATCTCTGGTTTATCCACTTCCCCCAAGCTCAGCTTGCTCACAGATGCATTGACCCTCCCCGTTTCCTTCCAAGAGGAAGCCATTTACGACCCCCCTAATTTAACATTTGCCTGGGCCAAGGACAGTACTTTGTTTAGTTTCCTGCAGTCCCCGGTGCCACTCCCCTAATTCAATCAGAGAGGTGTCATCTCCTTTTGGCAGGGGCAGCAGAATGCAGCCAGGCCTGGGAACACAGCTGCTGACCAAGTTTCAACTCCTGTCGGGGGTAGTTGTCAGGCAAATTCAATCTCTTTCAGCCGGGCTTCAGCTAAATGTCACCTTGGTTCCCAGTTTTCTACATTCAAACCAAACTTGCAATTTTTACACATGCAGCGACAACACTGATTCTAAGTTCAAAACTATGACATTTAACAGTTGCAAACTATGTGACATTCCACAGTAGATCACTCATTTATTTTAAACATTTATATTTTAGCGTCTTTCAGTCCAATTTAGCTGACATCCACAGCTCAGCCAGTTCCATTATGAACATTATTTTAGGCTCTTTCTCTTTCCAGATTTTGTATGCACACAAGTCTACCTTCTGCCAAATGTCTGCTGGTGTTCAGTGAGATTTTTGAATATCTTGCAATGTTTAAAATAGGCATTTTTACCTTGCATTTCAGAGAAACAAAGGTGATTTCAAAGCACTTTCTGAGCTAACCAGCACTACTGTTTTTCCTTTGGCACACATTTCACCCATAGCACTCCTGGCCCATCACGCTCGCACTGGTGGGTGGCAGGTCAGGGGACCATTTTGTTGTGCACAAAGACTGCGCGGTTCTCCCGGATTCTGGCGCAAATGTGGGCTTTTCCGCCCTCTTGGATTTCCTAAGCCCACAGCACCAAATGTTGCAGCATAATAGTCCAAACGTGGGTCAATACCCCTAACAAGCCCCCCCGCCCGACTGCGCTTTGATTTCGAGTCGTGGGGGAGTCGGGTGCAAAGGATGTTTTGATCCACTCGCTGGTATGTCCGCATAATCTTCTTCCAATTCCGTAGATGGCACAGTTCAGCATCTTTTCCTCCATCCGGTTGGATCGATCGGTTCTCCTCGCCTGTCCTGATGGGAATATTGGGCGGCACCCCGGGCTCCTCGGATCTTTGCTCCTGGTCCCCGGGTCGTTCTCCTTGGTCAGTCTCCATGGTTTCACCTCTCCTAGGATGATAAAGCAAAGCAGCAATACACATTCCTAGACATTTTTCCACCACTATTAATGGTGTGGCGAACATATACATTTTATACATCCGTATACATTTTGCAGTCTTATTTTAAAAAACAAGATATAACAGGAAACATTTTCATACCAGAATCATGATATTTTTAGAGACTATATGCGGGATATTTTAGGGTTGGAACTGAATTACTCTGGAGCGGCCCCCTCTGGGATTCCAGAGGATTCCTCCAGTTGCTGCAGAGTGTGCCTGGGATTGCAACACTTTAGCTGATTTATATGTACCCACTTGTCTTCCCCTTCCGCCAGGCTACCTTTGGGGATGCGGATCTTATAAGCTACTGGGGAGATCTTGTCTATAATTTCAAACGGTCCCTTCCATGTAGGCAAACATTTTCGCTGTTTGGCCTGGTTTCTTTGGAAATTGTATAGATAGACCCTGGTCTCCCACATTATGTTCCTTCCTGGTTATCTTGAGGTCGTAATGGGTCTTCATGCTATCAGCGGATCTTTCTAGATTCCGCTGAGCATAGGCAAAAGCATGTTGAAGGTGTTTCCTTAAATTCTCCACATACTCATGAGTTGTGGAGGCATTGATCAACGTCTGCTCTTGGGTCCTGTAGAGCAAATGCTGGGGAAACACCATCTTGCGTCCAGTCATCAACTCAAATGGTGAAATTTTAGTTGCAGATGAAGGGGTAGATCTGATGGCCATTAGGACCATAGGTAATCGGATATCCCAACTTAGCCCAAAATCTGCCACAAACTTTTTTAAGATGCTCACAATGGTTCGGTTGTAGCGTTCTACTGCCCCAGAAGAAGCTGGTTGGTAAGCAATGTGTAGCTTCCTTTTGACCCCCAGTATCTCCCACATCTTAGTCATTACTTAGCTGGTAAAGTGGCTACCTCTGTCTGACTCAATCCTTTGAGGTAGACCAAAACGGGAAAAGATGTGGTTAATCATCAGGGCAGCTGCTGTTTCTGCCTTGCAGTTTGGGGCACCGTCAACATGTACTTGTTTCCTCTAGACGAGCGAATCACAGGGCCTACGAAGTCGATTTGCAAATCTCACCATGGCAGTGTCATCCCCCTCTTTTGGAGAGGCGCCCGATGTGTGAGGGATGTTGGCTGAAATTGTGCACACACAAGACACCCCTTCAAGTATTGGTCGAGGTCTTGCCCCATGTGTGGCCAGTATGCAACCTCTCTTAAGATCTCAAGTGTTGTGTGAAACCCCCTATGACCGGCGGTGGCCACATCATGGGCGTGACTTAACATCAGGCTTCGGAATGAGGTAGGGACCACCCACTGATCATGGCCAGCTTGGGATTTCCTTACCAACAAACCGTCTTGGATTCGGAACATTTTTGGACATTTCATCAACACTCTAAGGTCCTCTTTCCCAATGTAATCGGTATCCGTCAGGAGAAAGTTCTCAGGGTCCTCAATGTGTTCGTAAAATTTACCAATTATTGGAACCCGTTACGTACATAATCCGAATCCGTGATTATGACCAGTTTGTGGAGTTGATGTTGGACAGCAGTGAGGATGGCCTGATGCACAGCCATCAACTCTGCCACCTGACTACTTCGGGGACCAATTTTGTACCCAGCGGAGGGTTCTGGGAACTCCTTCACCCATGCATTCCCTGCGCCGGCCACCAGTTCTTTTTCCCCGTTGTTGACAACATGGTAAGAGCATCCATCCACATAGACAGTGGGCATTTGTCCTCTTCAAAGACTTTGTGTGGGGAATTAAGGTATGCCTCCATGTTGTCCTTGATTTTTAGACTTTCGTCCTCAAGACAGTTTTCTCTGGCACAATCATGCAAGTCAGCCAGACCTTGCACGAGGGGACTCTTCTTGTTTTGGCCATATCTGACCTCCACAGGATAGCCTTGCATTGACAGAATCCAGGAAGTAATTCGGGAATTACTCACATTTCCGGCCTGGATTCTGTCACTTTGGAGATATTTCAGAGGCTGGTGTGGGTGATGTGTTCCCCCTGGATGAACGGGTGGTAATTCTTCAATGCCGACACCGTTGCCAGGAGTGCCTTCTCACAATCGTTGAATTTTTCCTCCACAGAGGATAAAGTTTTGCTCGCATAGGAGATTACTTTATTGACCTTGTCATGCTTTTGGTATAATACTGCCATCAAGCATGTATTAGAGAACCCTGTCTCCAGGAAGAACTCCTTGTTTCTGACGGGGTAAGCTAGGCAAGGCGCTTATGAGAGGCTTCTTTTGAGTTGTCTTACTGCCTCGGATTGTTCTGGACCCCATTCCCACTTGACCCCCCCTTCAAAAGATGAATCAGGGGTCTGGTGATCTCTGCGTAGCCCTCAATTAACTTTCTGCTGTAATTAGTCAGTCCAAGGAGGCTCCTTAGTTCCCGCAGAGTTGTGGGATCCTTCAGTTTCTGAAGTGCTTCCACTTTCTTTTCCTGGGGACAGAGACCCTGAGGAGTAATCTCATGCCCCAAGAAATTAACATGGGTTCTACACCACTGCGCTTTTCTGAAAGGAAAGTTTGGCTCCGGCGGCCCTCAACTGTGTCAGAACATAACGGATCTCCGCTATATGTTCCTCCACAGATGCACTTTTGATGAGGACATCATCTATATAAGCCAGGTTACCCCTCGCACCCAGTTCGGGCATGGCCTTATGTAGGAAAATGTTGAATTAATTGCCGGAGTTGAGGTATCCGAAAGGAGTTCGGGTCCATGTGTACTGCTGGCCCTCAAAGGTAAAAGCCAGTTTGTATTGGTCCTCCCTACTGACAGGCACGGTCCAGTATCCATTGGTCAGGTCTATTGCTGTGAATACCTGTGACCCCTGAATCTGGGCCAACCCTTGGTCAATGTAGGGCAGAGGCCATCGGGAAGTATGGACCCGTTTGTTGAGCTCCCTAAGGTCAGCGCAGAGTCTCCACTGGCCGTTTGGCTTCAATATTCCCAGCACCGGATTATTGAAGGTGCTGTGTACTGGACGGATTATTCCCCGGGACTCAAGGTTCTTAATTATTTCAGTAAGGGACTCCATGGATGCGAGAGGCAAACGATATTGCTTCACAAACACTGGAGTCATGCCAGTGTCCGTGGGAATTGTTGTTGTGTGGATGTCGGTGCGACCACAGTCATATGAGTCTACCGCAAAGAGATCTTGGAAATCCAAGAAAACTTGTTTCAACTTTTGCTTCTGTTCCAGAGTCACACAGGCATCAGCTAGGTTGACTCTCTCTTCCACCATCTGCCTGAAGCCTGGAAAGACTTCTGGTTTTGCTATCTCAGCGGCCTCCTCCAGCTGGGTGGAGAAGTCCCTGGTCAGAGTGCTGATTTGGACCGGAGGCTTCAGGTGGGAAAGGCAACCCTCATGGACCTGGAAAATCACCTCATCCCCTCTGAAGTCACAAGACACATCTTCCTTACCATAAGGGCAAGAAGTGTACACCAGGAAGTTCCCCCCATGCCGGTTAAAGATCCTGTCTGGTGTTGTATTGTCATCACTGTCACTGTCAAAACAGTACTTGGGGATTGGTCCTAACAGTTAATTTCCTAAATCAATGGAGAAATGTCGGTCATCAACCGCCATTCCAATAATGGTGCCTGCGGCTAGAGTAATACTCTTTAAGTCGCTGTTATCCACCTCTATTGGAATGGTGTCATGTTCCATGTTGACTAATGGTGTTGGGGTTACCCCTAACCCTTGCTGTTGAAGGAAAGCATTTAGATGAATATAAGCATCAGGGTTTTTCAATTTTTGTCCTCTTTTAACTTTCACTTCCAGGGAGAATTGTCGGGTCCTTTCTGGGATGGTGACTTCCTCCTTAATCTGAATTTCAACTGCATACGGTAGCAATTGAGCTGACCTAAATGCTTTTTCTGGATCATAAAATCCCATGGGATTATCCGCTAATCGGGACCACGCTTTGAAGTTCATTAAGTCCAAACTAATGGCAAAGCGATTGAGAATGTCACTGCCTAAGTAAAAGGCGGCAGTGACGTCTCGCACGACCCAACAATTATGGACTATGCTCTTGTTGCCAATGGAGATTTTGAGCATACACCTGCTTGGCAGTAGATGTTTGGAATTAGGTGCTTCCAGGTCCATTTCCCATTTTGAATGCGGGAATGGCTGGATCTTTTGGGAGTTGGCGGAACATGGCTTCGCTGATGAAGCTCTTACCGTTGGTCTCACACACTCAAGCGAGAACAGAGTTCTTCCCATCATTTAACTGAACAGGGATGAACAATTGCTCTCCAATTTGCTGAATATCAGCCAGGCTCTGAGCTGATTTCACATCTTTCTGGACTATAGGAGTGGGAGTGTCTGATTGTGGATTGGTAAAGAATTTTAGAGTGTTTCCTTCCAGTGTGGAATACCACCTTAAACTAGAAGGAAGGTTGATTTTCAGAAATAGAGAGGACCCCCTATCACCAGTCTGTTGTCCTACTGCTATTACTGTCACGTCTGGAATTTGGTTGTTCTGGAAGTGAAATTCTACTTGGTCAGATTTCTGTTCAACTATGTGGCAGGTGCCGTTTAAACTAATATGGTTGACACTCTGTTTTAATTTTATTGGTCGGCTAGTCTGGGTCCAGAGGACCTTGTTTACGCAATCTATTAGGGGTGACAACCTTCTCAGGAGGTCAGTCCCTAGTAAACAAGGGGTGCCCTCTGGAGTCACTACTATGACCGGGTGTTTCACCTTGTGTCGCCCAATTTTGATGTCCAAATCTGCAGTCATCTCGACAGGAATTTCCTTCCCGTCAAAGTTCTGGAGTTGTCCAGGAAGAGAGGTGAGAGGAATGCGGTAATTCTCCCCCTTCCTGCATTTAGTTCATCAAAGGCCCTTTTGGACAGAAGAGTAGCTTGGGATCCAGTGTCCACCAGTGCCAAAATTGAACCCTGCCCCTGTACTTGTACCGGGGTATGATATCTTCCCTCCTTCTCCTCAAGGGGGCACAGATAATGCACATTTTTGGACAACTGGTGGGTTAATTTTCTGGTTTTGGACATTGAGAGAGAAGAAATTTGGGCATAATTCTGTGGAGAGCTTTGGGAATCTGAAAGAAAAAGTTTGCAACTGGATATTGATGCGGTTTTTAGTTCCCCTGGTTCCGGTTCTGGGCCGCACCCCCCTTTTTGGAGGCAGTCACCTGGATGGGTTTGAACCAGGGGTTTTCGGTCTTGTTGGTTCTGGGATAGAATGATGGGCGGCGACAGCTCAATCCCCACATCTACCCAGTCTGGGTTGGAATCCCTTGGGACCCATTTTTCCTTGGGAGGAGTTCCCCATCTCTGAAGGAGAAGATCCTTTTACCAGGATCCTCTGAGGATCCCTCTCCCTCAAATTGGAAGATCTGTACCTCCTCCTCAAAGTGGGTCTGTTTGGGTACTTTGTTTCTCCCACCCCCCCCTCTGCTCCTTGAGAGGCAGACTTCCAGGGGTAGGAGATTTTGTTTCCGGTTCCTGGGCTTCCAGGGCTGTTTACAAGTGGGGAAGGAAGCTTCCTCCATGGCTTTACACCCCCCTTCACCTTGTGCCTCCTCCCTGGGAACCGGTGGGTTATCGGGGTGCTGCCCCAGAGATTGGGGCATTCTGCAGTGGCATGCTCATCTGAGGGTTCTATTGAGCCCTCAGTATGTGACCCAGATCCCGTGCCATATGTTGGACCTGGCGCTCAAGTTGGGAAACCTGCTCAGGCTGATACGGGGTTCTGTTTTCTCCCCTGGGCTGATCCCGGGAAGGGTAGCTATCCCTTCTCTGGTAGTGCCCCGGGTTGGGAAGATTTGGGTACCCCTGCACCCTTGGCCTCCCCCCTCCCGGATTAGGTTGTCTGGGCTCAGGGAATTGGGGAAAGAAGGATGGATGGTTTTGGGGTTGGAAATTGGGTGGATACCTGGGAAAAAAGTTCTGCCCAGTGTTTGGGGAATTTCTGCCCTCCTGTGGGAAGTTAGGAGGGAAGTTCCCTGGGTTGGACACTTGGTTGGATCCCCCCCTTGGGCCGGAGGAGTCCACACATAACCCAGGATTGGACTGTTTCCCTTGTAGCGGGGACTTACATAGTCAGGGGAGCGGGGGACCCCATTTGTGGGACTAGCTCCTTGACTCCCTGTCTGTGACTGGCCTGAGGGCCTTCTGGGCTGTGAATTATTTGGTGCAGGCAGGTTTTTAGGTCCCCCCATCTCCAAATCTAAAACGGGGGCAACCTTTACCTCTGCCACCTTGGCAGCAGCAGGGGTGCTGTTGGTTTTGGGGTTTTTGGGCTGATTCTTATTTTCCACCGGTTTCTGCAACTCATAGATGCGGGTGGCTTGCTCAATGACCCAGTCTAAAGATCTTTTCTCGTGAAAATCTCTCACAAGCTGGGTCATTATGTATTTGGGGAGAGCATGGAAAAATGTGTTGAATTCTCTGCTGTCCGTGCGCACCCTTCTGGTGGTCTGCGAAAAAAAGGCACGCTTCAATACTTGCCCATATTCTTGTGGGGCCTGATCCTCCCCACATTGCAAATTGTAGGCTGCCTTGCGAGCCTCTTGGGGATTTCTATGCACAGAAAAGTTTTCCAAGATGGCCGCCCTATAGGTGGACCATCTCGAATGATTTTGATCCTCCAGCCCCGCAAAGAAACTGGAGTATTCCGGGGAGAATGTCCATTTGACGTACTGGATGCAGCTACTGCTGTCCTTCAAATGGAAGGTCTCCATCATTTGCTCAAAGAGCTCCAAGTGTTCCCACTCAGAATACTTGGAGTTCTTGTGATAAGGCGTGATGACACTCCTTATTGCCTTAATCTGTTTTAAGGGGTCCTTACGCAAGGCCCTTTTTGCCTTATTGGCCTTTTTGGTTCGGGTAACCCTGGTCCATTCATCCTCCGACTCAGAAGCACTGCTCCCAGAGGTGCCCGTCTGATCTTCCAGGTTTTCCCGGATTCTGCGAGCCTGGGAATGGCTGTCAGAATGTGGGGACCTAGTCTCATGTGTCCTGTGACGCTCAGAGGAGTCTTCAGATCCCTCCTTGCTGCCAGGATTTGCTGGGTACCCCCCCCCACTAACCTAACTGGGCAGAGGTTTTCAGGATGCCCTTAGTGGGCCTACTCTCCTGGGGTTCCCCACTAAATTGCACTGTGCTTGGGTGCCCATACCCGGATGCCCGCCCATCCATTGCTGGATGGTACTGGCCTATGAGCCCCATCCTTTTGGCTGGATAGTAATCTGCCATCCCTGTGGCCCCGTGCTCATGTGCGCCAGGGGACATGAGGGTGGCAGAGTCCAGGGACTGGGAGAGATGAAGGCCTCTGGTACTAGGGCTCCTGAGGTTATGCTCAGGTGTTTCCCTTTCCCAGCGAACTTCATCTCTATCAGCCCCTGCTCCTTGTTGCAATGCAAGAGCCTGGGCTTTCAGTTCCTCAACCAAGGCCTTACTAGACTCTATCAGTCTCTCCTGCATGGCTACCTGTTGCTGGAGCCTATCATTGTGTCGACAGAGAGCCTCATTTTCCCTCTGTGCTTCCTGGTTGGTCAAGGAGTACTGGGCCATTCTTTGCTGCAGGAGTGTTACCTCCTGAGTCCCATCCCTACTGGCCTGCTCCTTTCTTGCCAGAGCATCTTCCACCCTCCTGGTGTGCTCTAACAAGTTCTGATGCTGTTTTTGGAGGTCACCCAGCCCCTGGAGGGCCAGGTGATTTTCTTCCATTTTCCTTTTTAAGTGGCAGACTTCCTGGCCTAAGGTATCCCTTTCCTGAATAAGCCGCCAGGTCGTCCCTCTGCCTTTGAAAGGCACCAGCTTTCTGGCGTTCTTGATCAAACTCTGCCTGGGTATCCAGGTCTTTCAAAATCAATGTATTGCTTTCCTCTTTCTCTCTGTCTAGTCGGATTTGCAGGGTGGCTATCTGCTCTGTGCATGCCCTGTTAAAGTCTAGTTGTTGCTCCAGCTTTTTCTGGCTCTGCAGTAGGGAGTCCAAACCTTCTTGGTACTCCTTCTGCAAGGCCAGAAATCTGGTATCCTGGTCAGCCTTTTCCTGTTGCAGGATATCTATATCCTCCTTTATTTTAATAATATACTGCCTACTATCATGTTCTGACTCCTGGCTCCTCTGCAGCCTCTGCTCAGAAGAGACCAGGTCAGATTGGGCCTTTTCTAACACCATCTGTTGCCTATTTGCCAGATCTTGGCATTCAGCACATTTGTCCTGCATGGCTCCCATATATAGATACAAATATGCCGCTATCCTGGCAATCTTATTGTGTTCATCTTTGGCCTTAGGAGCCATATATAGTTCACTCAGGGCCACATGTGAGGGACCCTGATCTCTCCACGTATCTGACCCATTTGTAGTGACCTGTTGTGTGATTGCCTGCAACCATACATTTTGGTCCTGTTCAGACCATTCACCTCTCACAAACAGTTTATGTAAGAGGTGCTCCCTAGCTTTCTTCATATCTACCAAGGTCGTCATTCTGGAGATTGATTTCCTTCCTGACTTACAGACGTTTGTATTTTATTTTGCAAAACAGACCGTTTCCTTAGAGCGTTCCTTAGAGGGGTGTTTTTACAGTGTAACACGGCGTGGTGATCCGACAGAATTTATATATTCTGTCAGTTAGCACACTGTATTAATCTGCACAAGTGATAGATCTAATCCAGAATGCACGGCTACGAGCCCCCACTCTGTTAATGACTCCAATCAAGCATTCCCACTAAGTCAGTGCCTTGTCTGGGATTGCTCAAGGGAAGCCATTATTTATATATTTTTATGACAAGTTATAATCTGGATGATGAACCCTTGTATAAAGCCCCTCTCGTAGAATCCCCCCTGACCCCACTGAGCCAAGAAGTAGGTTTGTTATGCAAATTAAAAGATTTATTGGAAAAATTAAACAATATATATATCACACTTTATAATAAATTAATATTTGATATCACACTTAGACATATGACAGTGATCAATATGACAGTGATCAACAATGGATGATGTTATACTAGCACACTGGTTTAATTACTTAGGAGTAGTATAGAGGATAAGGTAGCTGAGAATGCTTTATATTGTACAAGGAAGTGCAAGATGGAAAAGAAGCAACACAGGAATAAACTTGATATGATTTCAGCAAAACATAATATAATCACTTTTCCCCTTTTGGCAATTCACCCCCCCCTTTATGCAATGTAAGGAGATGGAAGTAACACACACAGTCTTCAGGAATACAATCACAATACAATCCGAATTCAGTTCCCCCCTAGCAAGCTTAGATCACAAGGATGATTTTAAACACAGGCAAAGTACTTCAAATGTGGTATGCAAAGAAGGGAAAAATAGGATAAAAATTATTTGAATTCCCTATAAGATATTCAGGGTGGGTGATAGCTACTTTAAATCAGTTCAGGATCACTTTAGCAATGCTCTATGAATGATTGTCAGGTTGCAAACGAATTTCAGCAAAGGAAAGCAAGGAGCTGCTATTTTGACACGTGAAGAAATTTGAGCCAAATCGCAAACCGCAGCACTTTTTTCTAGATAGGTTAAAATAGTTTGAATTAGATTATTTTAACTAAGAGATTGGTTTAGCACAGTTCTGGCTGAGTACTCACACTATATTTTGGACAGGAATGCGACTTCCTCACGGATCGGGTCAGGATTGGCTGCGGTTCTCTCGCCACTGGGTACTGGTTCTGTGCACAGCGATTTGGGTCAGCTCTCAGCGATCTGGTCTCTCTGGATCTCTGGTCTCTCTGGATAATTCTGCCTTCTGAGTCAGCTACCAGTTCTGGCAAAAGTTCTTGGCAAAAATTCAAACAGCTCGCCCGGCTGTGGAATAGTTTGCAAATGATTTGGAGGCCTGCTGAAAAAGGATTCAGCTTGGGGATTCAGGCCTCTCTGCTACAAGTTCTGGAGTTAAGTTCTCATCTCTGGAGATTGATGGATTTGAAGTCTGGAGTCTCCCGGCAAAGCGTCCCGCAAGAAAGTGGAAAGTGAATGTCCCTGTCTGGCTTCCAGTGGCTATTTTTATTTCTTTTGAAAGTGGGTGTGTGCGTAGCATAACTGAGCCTGCCCCTCTCAACTTATCATTGGCCCAGTTCTCCTCTCTCCCTTGATTGGAGGAACTGAGTTGTGAGTCAGAGTGATGAGGTAGGTTTATGGTCAGAGGATCCTCCCCTTGTCAAATTGCACACAAATCTATTTCTGATCCAAATACATATTTCCCAGATACACAAGTGGTTGACATTACATGTACATATTACAGATTACTTATGGTACATTCTGTTCCAACTCTGATGTTTCTAAGTGCTTGCATTCAAAAATGACAACTTATTTTCGTTTTTAGTTGGTTTACCAATATCGGAAGTTTACCAAAAATGGCACACATGTACACTGCCTTTCTACACATATTCCAGTAACTTTTCATTTTTCTAGCGTGAACCCCGTGTCTGCAATCTCCATAATTCATGGAGTTGTGCCTCAGAACATGGTACAGAGTTCTAACACCTCTTAAAATGTGCACAGAAACATCACACGAATGATGATGTTATTTATATAATTTTTACAAGTGCGCACTATGAATTACCCATCTTTTTAAAATTATGCTCTGGCCCCGAGGGGTGTGGTTTTCCAAAGCACATGGTGGAATTTCTGGTTTATCCACTTCCCCCAAGCTCAGCTTGCTCACAGATGCAGTGCCCCTACCCGTTTCCTTCCAAGAGGAAGCCATTTACGACCCCCCTAATTTAACATTTGCCTGGGCCAAGGACAGTACTTTGTTTAGTTTCCTGCAGTCCCCAGGTGCCACTCCCCTAATTCAATCAGAGAGGTGTCATCTCCTTTTGGCAGGGGCAGCAGAATGCAGCCAGGCCTGGGAACACAGCTGCTGATCAAGTTTCAACTCCTGTCGGGGGTAGTTGTCAGGCAAATTCAATCTTTTTCAGCTGGGCTTCAACTAAATGTCACTTTGGTTCCCAGTTTTCTACATTCAAACCAAACTTGCAATTTTTACACATACAGCGACAACACTGATTCTAAGTTCCAAACTATGACATTTAACAGTTGCAAACTACGTGACACTCCACAGTAGGTCACTCATTTATTTTAAACATTTATATTTTAGCGTCTTTCAGTCCAATTTAACTTAGGCTGCTGACATCCACAGCTCAGCCAGTTCCATTATGAACATTATTTTAGGCTCTTTCTCTTTCCAGATTTTGTATGCACACAAATCTACCTTCTGCCAAATGTCTGCTGGTGTTCAGTGAGATTTTTGAATATCTTGCAATGTTTAAAATAGGCATTTTTAGCTTGCATTTCAGAGAAACAAAGGTGATTTCAAAGCGCTTTCTGAGCTAATCGGCACTGCTGTTTTTCCTTTGGCACACATTTCACCCATGGCACTCCTGGCCCATCACGCTCGCACTGGTGGGTGGCAGGTCAGGGGACCATTTTGTTGTGCGCAAAGACTGCGCGGTTCTCCCGGATTCTGGCACAAATGTGGGCTTTTCCGCCCTCTTGGATTTCCTAAACCCACAGCACCAAATGTTGCAGCATAATAGTTCAAACGTGGGTCAATACCCCTAACAACCTAGAGCTCTGTGGGCACAGATTGCAGATATTCAGGTGCCAAAGTCTGCCACATGTATATAGTACTTCTTTTGGTTAGGAATGTATTACTTTGGTCTATGATTAAAGTTATAAGTTTGAGGGGGTGGGTAGCAGTTGTTGTGAAACCAAAGCTGGTGGAATTATAGATGTTTTATTCTTTAGAGATGTGAATTTGCTAATAGTCGATGCAAAATCTCAAAAGCACAGGCTGCACTACAAGAAAAAGTGGAATTTAAGTTCAGAAATTTGATTAATCCATCCCAATGGCATGGAATGTAAAGGGGAAATTTGATGCATATTGAAAAGAAGAGACGTGCAGATAGCACTCTTACAAGAAACAGACCTAATGCAACCAGAACTGGACAAACTAAAGTTAAAATAAAGTGTGGAGGTTTATAGCTCCAACTATTGAGCATATGCGAGAGGCATTCTCATATGGACAACCAAGGGAACCCCATTGCATGTAATTAAAACACTTGGGGATTCAGAAGGAAGAAAGCTGGTGCTGGCAGGCCAGCTAGATGGCAGGGATATATGCTTAATAAACACAAATATGCGCCTAAAGTTGCCAGCAGTGCAAACTTCCCTCAAGTGTTAGAACTAGTTGGAGGCTACAGATATGATATATTTGTATGGGGAGATGATTTTAATGTGGTGTTAAGCACCTGTTCTAGGGGTGGTAACAGCCAGGCAGCCCAAGTTGAAGGCCTGATTGAAGCGAGGGATTTTAAGGAGGGCCCCGGGCCGTTACCACAGTGCTTAATGCCCTTAGCGGGGCTGATTAAACACATTTTCTTCCTGTGAACGTGTCGCCTCGCTGCATCCTGTTCACAGAAAGAAAAGACTGTTCCAAGAAGGACGGCATGGAATGGCCATCAGCGGCAGTGGCAAAGAGTGCCAGCAGGTGCGGCACTCACCGCCACCGCGAAGAGGTAAGTAGGCAGAGGAGGATCTACAAAAAAAAGGGGATGGAGGGTGGGGGGAAGATGGCAGCTGGGGGGATCCAGCCATCAGGCGGGTTTGTGATCGCCGGTTTCAGCCCACATTCCTAGCCACCTTATTGGCTGACTCTCCCAAGCAGAGAGCTAATTGTCGCTTAGACCCTACACTACACAGATAGGACACATGTGGCTCATATAAAAAAACGAGTACATTAAGTCGAGTGTAATTAGATCTTGACTTAGTGTAGGGGGAATATATAAGGTTATTCTTTCAACTCCCACCCACACAGATCTCACTCCATCATTGATCATTTCTTACAGGGGCGGGGAGGGGGGGCATTTCCATGTATACAGTGATAGTGAATATCTAGAGAATATTGTATCAAATCCTTTTCCTCTAGTGCCACATTAACATGGGAGGTTTACAAATGTGCCCTTCCGACCTGGAGACTTCAAGCTGAATCATTTCATTGATGCAGCCTTTCACAGTATGATAAGATAGAGATAATATAGCGTTAATACCCGATCCAGCAGACCAGATCTGGGTTTATCGGCCTGGGGCCTGATTTAAGGGTTTGAGCGAAGCAAGGGCTTTTAACAAGGGTGCCCGGGTCGATAAGACCCAATCTGGCCCACCGGAGAGGGCCTTAAGGCTATTAGCACCCAGGGTTTTCAATCCGGAAACCCAGGGTGTTAAAAAGGAAGTATTTTCATTTAATGAGCTGGACATGCGTGGTGTCCCGTTCAATGAATAAAAATACTGTAGAAAGATGGCCAGCATGGATCTGGAAGGCGGGAATCCATACAAAGCCCATCTTCCATTTCCATGGTGGCCATTGAGCGGCAGCAGAAGCGCCGGGGTGGCGGCAGAGAGGTTGCCCGAGAAAATCGGCAAGTAGGGCGGGGGTGGAGGGAATCTTTACCAAAAAAGATAAGGGAGAGCGGGGGAAGATGGTGCTGCGGGGCAGAGAAGCAGCCTTCAGGTTCCATGGAAGGCAAGCTGAGATTGGCAGTTTCAACCCACGATCCGCTGAACCAGATTAGCTGCTGAGGGTGCTAATATTTGTTTTGATCAAAATGAGGGTTCCATCGAAAATGTGGGAATGTTCTGGGAAGCTTTCAATGTCACAATTTAGGGGTAAAGGCAAACCTTCCAAAATGACTAATAAAGTGTCTGCAGATATTGAGGTAATTGAAGGTGATATTTCAATGAGAGTCCCCAGTGGCACGGAATTCGCCAAATAACTTAAAACACAATAGGAAACACCAGAACTGCAAATTGAATACAGTCATTACATAAGTCATATTCATGGGGAAGGAGATAAGGCTGACAGATTCCTGGCATGGCGAATAAAAGGAGACGCATCACAAAGAGCAATTGCACAGATTCATAAAGCAGATGCTTATGTAGCGACCACCCAAAACAAAATAAACACAACTTTTCATGAGTATTATAAGAGTCTATATTCTAGTAAGGGCATGCATGATGAAATAGAGTCCTCTGACATATTTCAACTAGCAAAATTACTCCAATTGTCTCAAGCAGCAAATGAAATGCTGCAAAACCCCATCGGGGAAGAGGAAATACTAAGGGCTATTAATTCCTTGGAAAAGGGGAAGACACACGGATGGACTTCCGGCTGAATTTTCCGACATGTAAGTCCCCAAAATTAAACATGTTTATGAATATGCCATGCATATTGGAGTCCTTCCTGAATCCATGCGAGAAGCAGTAATAATAGTACTACTAAAATCTAATAAAGATTGTAGAGACTGTGATTGATACAGCCCGATTTCACTACTACATTTGTTCCCCAAAATCTAAAGCAAAGTAAAAGCCACAAGAGAGTTGAGAATAACACAGGATATAATTCATTCTGATCAATGCAGCTTCATCTGGGGTACACAATCCTCAATGAATCGCCACAGATTTCATAATGTAATAGATGAAACACTAACCTCGACTGAATATATAGTAGTGTTATCCCTTGATGCAGTCAAGGCATTTCATTCTCTGGCATGGGCAGGGCTGTTTAGGGTGCAAAAGGTATATGGCATTGGGATGGGTATGGGTAAAAAGCGGTTACATTGGCCTGTTGTGCCTCTTGTATAGTGAAACCTGGCCAGGGTCAGAACCAGTAAAACACTCTCCCGCGATAGGAATTGAGCAGAGGCACCAGACAAGGATAACCGTAATCGCTGATCCTTTTCGCTATGGCACTGGAACCTTTATCTGGTTTCTTTAGGAACTACTTTTCACTATGGCACTGGAACCTTTATCTGGTTTCTTTAGGAACTACTTTTCAGAAGTGGTAACAAGGATTGAAGGCCACAATCACATTATCTCTCTTTAAGGGGACCATGTGTTTATATACTTCAGGTACCCATTGCACAATATACCATTAATGATAGGAAAATTAGATTACTTCAGTGGAATATCTGGGTTAAAAATGAATAAGGAGAAATCAAATATTTTCCCATTAGCTGGCTTTAGGGGAAAACCCAGGAACACACTGCTTGACTGGGGGATGAGATGGGAATGTCAATCCTTTAGGTATTTGGGAAAAATAATCATCGTACACTTGAAAGAGACATTAACTGTAATCAGGGAAGCCACCACATTTTGGAAGAAGCTTCTGCTTCCATTAATGGACAGGATTGCACTGTGTAAAATCATGATCCTCCACAGACTATTATACTTGTTTGCAAATATATCATACTTGATTAAGCAAATATTCTTTAAAATGCTCAAAGCCAATTTAGAGTTTGGGATGCATGAGATAACGGGACTTATTTGATAATGGCATTTTATTGGCATTCAAACAATGGGCATAGATATATAATATGTCAACAGGACAATTTCTGAACTGTACCAGGGTAGTAAAAAATGTTGCCATTAAAGGGGGAAATATCCCGCAAGAGATTGAGATAACTTCTAAAAATGAAATGCTCCATACGATCGGAAAGTGTTATAATCTCTAAAATATATAAATAGTTAATAAACAAAAAGACACTCCGAGGATTGAAGACAAGAGAGAAATTGGACAATAATCTAGATGCTCTGATTGAAGACCAGGAGTAGTTGAAAATATGCTTTCAAGTGCCAAGTGAAGAAAGTCTCCAAGAACGCTATATTTAAACTAATTCAAATTAATATTCTACACTGAGTGTACTTAACTCAGGCAAAATAACATACATTTAACCCGGCCTCTCCTCAGGAATGTCCCAGATGCCAATAGAGATATGGGGGTTACTAGCGCATGATATGGGAGTGTCAAATCATCCAAGTACTCTGGCACATTGTAATAGGTAGAACTAACACATTGGCACATGGATTCTCTGTATGCAAACCGGCACTACACTGTAGGGCCACCTTTGGACACTTGCAATGTCCCGTACAGTCATGGCACATCATATGAGTTCCCTACAAACTTGCATAGCCTCCAGTAGGGTTGTCCAGCAAAATCCCTCTATCCTTCTACCATCCCAATCTCTCAGAGAGGGAAGCTGCGGTCATGAGATCACCATTCAGGCCCAGCAGGAAATATGTTCTTATACTGAGCTCAGTACAAGGTCTGAGCTGTTCCAGTTAGCACACTAAATCAGACCTTTTCCTTAGGCTCAGACTCCCCATTCTTTAAAGTGCTTGAGGGTAGGTTTGATGTTCATGCTGAAACAAGTAATCCAGGTCACCATTATGTATCTGGGATGCAATGCAATGTGCAATGTCAATTCTAGAAAAGAGCGACCAATCATTCTTTATTGATGTCAATTGTAACTGTTTGAATAATCTCTAATTGGGAGACGGCTGAAGATATGGAAGTAGAATCTGCGATAGGTTTGGTTTGCTTAACAAGCCTCTCACTGTCATATGTCTCATATTGGTCAACTCCAAGTTTCGCAATCTTGACTCCTGCAGCTGCCATTGTTGGATGTACTATATTTGTACTCTTGCTTACTCAAAGACCACAGCTGGTTTTACTAAATAGGTTTCCCACATCTTCTCCTACTCAGATGCGAGACTTGACATCTTTTGCATATGCCATCAGGGAATGCTTTTTGGTGTCAATGTGACGCTCATCCATGTCCTGACTCTTCTTAGTGGATTTCTCAAATTCTTCAATTAATTGGGCCATCGCTAGGACCAGAGACCATTAACCGATGTAGAGCTGATGTGTTTTCTGTCAGGCCTCTGCTCCACCATCACCTTTCACGGGCGCATTATTCTGCACATGGGCGTGGTCAATGGCAAAAGCAGAAATTGCATGGTTTGACTTTTTTAATGTCAAATTTGACTGCATGAATTTTTAATGCGTGCTACAGTGGTTCTCTTTTAATCCATCTTGCATAGTGGGCCTAGTCCAAAGAAAAGAACCAAGAACCCAGGTACCATCTTGGACAGGGCCACTGTATTGAGCATGATGTCCCCCTCTCGAATTGCTCACATAAATCATCATGAAAGGTTCCAACTGTGGAATGACGCAGCAGAATCGGAACTGGGGACATACGGCACTTTGCTCCTTACACCAGTCTTCTATAAATGTTACTTGACCGCTGTCTTGGTTACATTACATTACAGGCACGCTGGAGAAGTACGCAACTGGCTGTAATTTGGGGAGCCCTACGGATGTATGTGTCATGGAACGCTTTTAAAATTGAATGTGCTTTTACTGTTGTGGTAACCCCATCCTGATCAAGCGTTCCAGACTACCTACTTTCATCCAGAAGATTTTCAAGTACCTTGGGAACCCCCATCTCATGATGGAGCCCAGAAAATATTATAATAAATTATGTTGGATCAGCAGGAAGAGAATGAGTGGACACTACCCCACCCTTGTAAATATTATCAAAATGCTCTGACATGAGCTGGGTGGTGTAATAAACTAGGTTTATGCAGGTGTAATGGTAGAAATAAGGGACATACTCTGGCCTCCCCAACATTTTACTTAGGGCCAATGTGTATTATAGTTATATTGATTATATAATGTTGCATTTGTCTAGTTCATGGTCAGTGATGATTTTACCATGACCCGATGTATAGAAAGGGATCATGAACCCTTGGTACTAACAATGACACTACAGTGGAACATAGATGCTGGCAAGAAGAGTAGGAGAACTGTTCCAACCTCTATAACTACGACATCTAATAATAAAATGTGTTGGTCAACTATTGATTTTACAACTGTGTTATCTGATACGTATAACAATGTGCTCCTCTTTTTGGATTCTTTTCTAAGAGCAGGTGCTATGATTACTCCCCTACTTGCATAGATAAGACAATATCTAATCTAGTAAGGCCTGGTAAAAGTACCTAATGCTAATTCTTGGTATGATAAGTAATGTAGAGTAGAAAAACTGAGAACATAAGAAATATACCTAAGGACTAAAAGCACCCGGAGGCCAAGAAGTAGAAGGTGGGAAAGGAAGAAAAATTTTCAATCTTCAAGAAGGCAATAGAGTTGAAAGACACCCGCAGGTTCTGCAAATAGTCAACAGGATTAAGCTGTAGGAGAAGGGAAGAAGGGAAGCTAGTGGTCCGTGTTCTAGAGGAGGCATGCTTGGTGCATTTTCACATGAAGGGGTTCACAGTATGGGCTCAAGAGCCAGATAACCTCAGTGAGTAGGAGCTACGGTCAGTGATATTAAGTCAAAAAGCTGACTAAGGGGGCGTGGCCAAGATGGCCGATGGAGTGGAAGGCCTGTAGTAAACTCTGTCACACTTTCCCCCTTGAGATGCCAAAGTAACGGTGAAGTCAGCCATGCAGGCATGCATATCATTTAAGCCCTGAGACGAGATTTAGGAGCCCATCCGCCATTCGATCTGGTAGCTCTGTGCACAATAGAGGGGAGAGACGCATTGGCACACTATAACGGAGCGGTTGGTGCGCAGATGGTGGGCTAAGCTGATTGAGCAGGAGCTTTGCGGTGAACACGTAGACTGTCGGGTGTATTGACCTACGTTCGAGCTATTATGCTGCAACATTTGGTGCTGTGGGCTTAGAAAATCCAAGATGGCCGAAAAGCCCACATTGCGCCAGAATCCAGGAAAACCGCGCAGTTTTTGCGCACACCAAAATGGTCGCCTAACCTGCCACCCACCAGTGCGAGCGTGATGGGCCAGGAGTGCCATGAGTGGAATGTGTGCCAAAGGAAAAAGCAGTGCCTGTTACCTCAAAAACACTTTGAAATCACCTTTGTTTCTCTGAATGCAAGCTCAAAATGCCTATTTCAAAAATCTCACTGAACAGCAGCAGACATTTGGCAGAATGAAGTCTTGTGTGCATACAAAATCTGGGAAAAGAAAGAGCCTAAAATAATGTTCATAATGAAACTGGCTGAGCTGTGGATGTCAGCAGCTTAAGTTAAATTGGACTGAAAGCCACTAAAATCTAAATGTTTAAAATAAATGAGTGACCTACTGTTGAGTGTCACATAGTTTGCAACTGTTAAATGTCATAGTTTGAACTTAGAATCAGCATTCTAGCTGCATGTGTAAAAATTGTAAGTTTGATTTTTTGTCAAAATTATACAAATAATATCATCATTCTTGTGATTGTTCTGTGCACATTTTAAGAGGTATTAGGACTCTGTGGTATGTTCTGGGGGGGTAGTAGCGGAAAATAGGTTGTTACTCCAAATGTATGTATGTTAAAAATCTGACACCTTATCGTCTGATACCCATATTCCTTGTGCACATTTGTGTAAAATCTGGAAAAGTTTAGAGGTCGTTATCTGGATGAAAAGGGCAGAATTCTGTCAGAAGTGGACACAACATCTTACAAAGATAGGGATCGGATGGTTTGGTGCTACAGAAAATATGTTAACTGGACATATAATATTAGAAAAATGGTATATAGATAAATGTGTATTTGGATCAAATATAGATTTGTGTGCAATTTGACAAGGGGAGGGATTTCAGCCAGCCATAAAAATAGCATCACTCTGACTCATCCTGACTCAAAAATCAGTCCCCCAATCAAGGGAGATAGGAAAACTTGGCCAATGATAAGTTGTGAGGGGCAGGCTTAGTTATGCCACGCACACACCCATTTTCTAAAGACATAAAAGGAACACCAAAACCCAGGTAGAGACACTCATTTTCCATTTTCTTGCGGAGCATTTTGCCGGACCACACAACATCTAGAAGGAACATCCAGAACTTAGACTCCAGATAGACTACAGAACTTAAAGCAAAGGCCTAACCCACAAGCTGAGAACTCTTCTCAGCAGGCCTTCAGAATCCAGCAATCCAACCAAACTTTTCTACAGCCGGGCGAGCTGTTGGATCCTTTGCCAAGAACTTTTGCCAGAACCGGTAGCAGACCCAGAAAGCAGTGCTGTATCCAGAGAGACCAGAACCAGAGAGACCCAGACTAGACCGCTGTGAAGTGCAGAGCAGAGCTGACCCAGAGAGCTGTGACTTCAGAACCACCCTCCAGGAGTCCAGTCCAAACCTGCTGACCAGACCTTGACGGCCTATTTCAAATTCATAGTGTGAGTACTCAGCCAGAACTGTGCAAAACCAATCTCTAAGTTTAAAATAATCTAATTCAAACTATTTTAACCTATTTAGAACTGCATCATAAGAAATCATGTGTCCATTCTGCAAAACTGTCATCTGTCATTCTGAGCTTTACTTTTATTTTGAGAATCAACCTTCATAAAAACGTCTTTATCTTTGGAATCGTAGGTGCTAAGAACGAGATTTAACTTTCATTTTAAAGCTAAAATTCTAAGCTTTCCAACAAGCCTAAAACCGACTTGCTACTCCTTCATTTCAACCATGTGTAAAAATATCTGTTTTTTGCTTCCATTACTGAATCCCGTTTTCAACCTGATAACCATCCCTGAATCATTGGTAGGGCTGACCTGAACTGATTTAAAGTATCTCTCACTCACCCTGAACCTCTAGAGGGAATTAAAAGCATTTTTAGCATATTTTTCACTTCATTGCCACCACATTTAAAAGGATCTTGCCTGCTTTAAAATCATACTTGTTTTCCTCTAAGCTCACTGGGGGGAACTGGAAATTTGTATTGCATTTTGTATTCCTGAGAATTGTGTGCTCTCCTTCCATATCCTTACCTTGCATAGGGGGGGAGGGAATTGTCAAAGAAAAAGTGATCATATTATCTTTTGTTGAAATCATATCAAGTTTATTTCTGTGCTGCATTTTTCCCTCATTGCTTTTCCTTGAAACCATAAAAGTATTTTCTGCTACCTTATCCTTCCTATACTAACTCCTCATTGATTGTAAAGAAGTGTGCTAGTGTCAGATTATCTATTGTTGATCAACATTATATTCATAAGTGTGCTATCAATTATTAATTTATTCATAAAAGTGTGATAGATTTATTTTGTTTACTTTCTCAATAAACCTTTTAAATTGCAAAACAAACCTACTTCTTGGCTCTGTGAGATCAGGGGGATTCATAGAGAGGGATGTTATACAAGGGTTTATCATCCAGGGTATAACTTGCTATAAAAATATATAAATAAGGGCTTCCCTTGAGCAATCCCAGACAAGGCACTGACTTAGTGGGAGTGCTTGATTGGAGTCACTTAACAGATGCATACACTCCGACCCCCTATGCAGATGCAGATACAGGAAAGAAGACAGGGGAGTGGGGCAGAGTGAGGTGGGAGATCCCTGCCGCCCCTCGGGGCGAGATACAGTGATCCCGATGTGGAGTGCCTGGCCACATAATGGCGGCCGCTGGGGACTGAGGAGAGAGATCCCAGTGATCGGCCCGGTGCAGCACCCCCTGTGGGGACCAAGGCAAGTCAGACGATGGGGGCTGGATCCTCCATCATTGAGAAGAGGACCTTCCCGCCCCCGAGGAGAGTGATAGCCATGTGGCGGGAGACTGCCCTATAACACAGAAGAGCCGCGCACTGGAGGTGGAAGGAGTACAGAGCGGTGACGCAGCACAGAATTGAGGGCAGCAGAATGCAGTGGGCAAAAGCAGTCTCTGCAACCACCAGGCCCAGCCGATGCATGGAGGAGGCAGGCCCATAGAGGCATGAGGGAGACAGTGGAAACCGTTTTGATCCCCACCAGAAATAGTGGAGAGCCTTGAAGCAACTTCATTCCGTTAAGCTGCATGAATGCCCTAAGAGCAGGAGGCATAGGGAGATAATGGCGACAGAGCTCGGTGCAGGCCAGGCACCAGAACAAGTGGGCGATACAGAGCAAGCCAAACTGGAGGGTGGAGGAGGATAAGGACAATGCACCCTTGAGAGACAGGTGGAAAGAGCAGAACTTATAGAACCACAACAGTGACATGGCAAAGACCGGAAAGCAACCTAAATTATCGTCGCTAAAATCCTACCTCCAGGGCACTACAAGCACAGATAAAAGAGACGAAATATGCAGAATGTCAGAAGAAGTGAGAATGGAAGATACTGCACTGACAAAAGGCATGATGCTCTCCATAGATGCTGGTTTTAGGGAGGATATCTCTGCCCTTCTCAGAGCCAAAACAGCAGCAATCAAAGAAGAACTAACCAAGGCGATAGCGGACCCCAAGAAGGAAGTCTGAGAGCTGGGCGAAAGGGTGGCTGAGAATCAGCATTTGATGATGGCACTGGAAGAGGGGGCTATTAGTCTGAGGCAAGAAGTACAGGAGTGAGGATCTGGAGAACCGCTCCCAAAGAGACAATCTATGGACTACGCACTGATATCAGGGGAGTGCCAACAAGAATCAACAGCGTGGGCACGAAAAGAGATCAGAATGGACCAACTTGCACATGAGGGATCATAGAATTCAAAGGGGTGAAAGTCCAAATCTTTCAGGATGTAACTCAACTCACACTAGTGAGGGGGAGAAGCATGAAGCCAGTCACAGAGAAACTGACTGAGGATGGTGTTCGATATCGATATCGCTGGATCAACCCATTTGGGCTGCAATTTCAATGGAAGAAAAAGGTGGTCACCTTATTCAGTGTGGAAGAGGGAACCACCCTCCTTGGCCTGGAACTGGGGAGGGCGGAGGAAGGAGAAGATAGAGAGAAGGGCACTCAAGAGAGAGGACACACAGGCTAGAAATGGAGGCTGAAAAGGAAACAGTGCTGATAGTAGGATAGGACAGGAGCGAGAAGATACACCAATTGTGCATAGATTTAGGTGCAGATGATGGCTGCCTGAGGTGGTGTTCCACCTTGGGATGCACACAGGCTGGGTGGGAGAACCAAAGGGAGGCCCTAGAAGCTGGGGCTAAGAGTCAGAATTTCTGGTTTTCCACTACTAAGAATTAGGTTGGCAAGTTCTGCTAAGTGGGGCAGGAGCAGCCTCCTCGTTTGGATGATTGACTTTGCCGACAATTTTTTTTATATTGCTGTAATTAACATTTAATGGGTGTAGATGAAGGAGGCATCAATAGGTGGGCAAGATGGGGGAAGGGCAGGGTGTGGGAGTTACTGTTTATGTTGGTTGGGGAAAAGGGGTTAATACACAACGGTAGGGGGCAACGGTCACACAAATGAGCAAGCAAACAATGTCCACCCATGGCCCAAGAAAATAACAGTCAAGATGTGGTCAGGAAATGTACAAGTTATCAAGACCATGAATAAAAGAGTCCAGCTGCTGAGAGAGCTGAGGCGGGAGAGGGTGGATATAGTGGCAGTGCAGGAGACCCACATAGTAAGCCAGGACCAAGCCACACTATGCTGTAAGAGTTACCCTATACAATTACATTCCAGTGTGACTTCTAAACAAGCAGGGGTAGCAATCGTAATTCACAAAAATCTCAATTTTGCTTTGAAGGGGTCCACTAAAGACTGGGAGGGCAGGTACATAATTGTGAAGGGAATGATGGGGAATAGCATGCTAATGACAGCCTGCATTTATGTACCAAAAAGAGGTCAGGCGCAGTTCCTTCTGAGCTTCCTACAAATACTCGAATGCTTTGGAGAGGGGATTGCCTCGTAGCGGGGGACTGCGATGCAGTTATGAAGGGGGACAAAGATAGGTCATCTATGTAAAAGTTCCCACAGATGGGCGTGATCACGTGGAGAGTTAAGAATTCCTCAAGAGAGAAGGGCCTGGTGGACACATGGCGATAACTGCACGCGGGAGATAGGAACTACACTCACTATTCTGCCGTACACCAGTCCTACTCATGAATAGATTAAATGTTCCTAGCAGCAACACTACTCAAATATGGCCACTCAGTGGATATACACATTAGTACGATGTCCGATCATTCATCGCTCTTATTGGAGATAGAGGTAATGGGCTGTATTTTATAAGAGTATGGCCCACATTCTGGCAGACCCGATTCTAGTACTCTTCAATTCATTCAGGGAGGAGGGGAACCTGCTGTCGAGCTCCATGACAGAAGCCCAGATAGTCCTTATCCCCAAACCTGGTAAGGACCCCAACAAATGCGCATCCTATAGGCCCATCTCCCTACTCAATGTAGATGCAAAAATATGTACATCGATACTGACTGACCGATAAGGACCTTGTATGTAATCCCTGATTGACCCTGACCAGACAGGTTTCATCACCAACTGGATGATGATATTAGGAACAATACATTGTTGATGAATGGGGCAAATAGGGGAACAGAGCCAACAGTGCTATTGTCCTTGGATGCCATTTGGTGAGCCAGTCCTTCTTGGGAAAGGACTTGTCGAAACTGGGAATGGAAACCAAAACGATTAACATGATAATGGCGAATAACGCTGCATCCATAGCCAGGATTAATGTAAATGGGGTGCTCCCCGACACCATCTTACTCAGGTGGGGAACTAGGCAGGGGTGCCCGCTGTCCCCTATCCTCTTCACCTTGGTAATGGAGCCATTTGCTGAGGGGGTTAGGAAATCAGACCACATCAAAGGGAAAACTGTAGGAAAGGGGGAATATAAAATGAGCTTGTTTGCAGATGATGTAATTCACTTACTGACCCTATATGATCTGTCAAGGCTGCAATGGAGGAAATAAGGTTAATCTCAGCAAGTTGGAAATAACATAACGGGATCGTCTGATACTCTCAACTTAAGGGGCTCAAACAGATAGCTCCATTTGTGCAATCGAAGGGGAGTAAGAGGTGCCTGGCCATAAACATCTCAATTGGGGGAGGGGACCTAGAGGGGGCCAACTATCCCCTCTCTACAGGGAAATTCAAAGGGACCTTGATAGGTGGGGCAGATTAAATGTCACGTGGCTAGGGCGACAAGTGGTAATCAAGATGAATGTGTTGCCCAGGTTATTGTATTTATTCCAGAATGGAGAATCCTCCAGCGAAACTCAGGGGCATACAGAAATCCATTTTAAAGTTTATATGGGGAGGATCCAGGGCATGGATAAGCAATGGCAGAATGATGGCAAACAATGCTAAAGGGGACTCTCGTGCCTGGATATCCCAAACTATTACCTAACGGCCCAAATTAGACTACTAGCCGATTGGCAGCAGCTCGAATCGGAGAAGCACTGGCTCTTCATAAAGCAGGCTGTAGCTGGGCAACATCTTTGGAAACAGCCCTGGCTGAAGAAGCACCAAAGAGATAAAGGGCTCTATATGAATCTGGTCTCCAGGTGTACGATAGCAGCATTGGACATAGTGCACAAAAGGGGCAAACAGCCAACATTCCTGTCACCATTCACACCAATCCACTGAAATGACGACTTAATATCCGGCCCTTAGGTACAAAGAATTTGAAGCATGGCAGAGGAAGGGATGAAGGAAGATAAGAGATCTGGTGAAGGTGGAAGGCATAACATCATTTGAAGAAGGAATCCTTTGGGGTGGGTGAAAGGGACAGGTTTTGCTACCAGCAGTTATAGCACTGGTTGCACAATCCAAATGTCAAGAAGGGGGCAACAAGGCCGCTTACAGCACTAGAGAAGGCCCTTCAGGACGCTCCCAGAATGAAGGGTCTAATAGGGAAGCTTGGAGGGTGTATTTCAGATCCTCAGATAGAGAAGGAGTGGCTATATAAACGGAAATAGAAGGAAGAGTTAGGGGAACCTTTCACACCGAGGGATTGGGAAGGTGTTTACCGCAATGCATGGAAAGGTTCCATTTGCACACTGCACAAAGAATTTCAAGTCAAAATATTACATATGTGGTAGTACACTCCCTTCAAAGTACAAAAATGTAAACCTAATTCACAAAAAACATGTTGGAAGGGCTGTGGACAAGATGGCTCGCTAACACATATTATGGCAACTTGCCCCAAGTTAGGGGAACTATGGGGTGCAGTTGAAGAAATAATACAGCAGGTTGGAGGGGTCAAAGGCAGGCTTGCACCGGGATTCATTTCACTGGGTATTTGTCAGGAGGGGGAGGGGGAGTGGGATAGCCTGCAGATTCAGTATAGAATAGTCGGGTCTATGGCTCTGGCTGCAAAGTTGGTGATAACTTCCATGTGGGGTAAAGAGGACTCTTCCTCCCTGGGTCAGTGGCTTCCAAAACTGTGCAGGTCACAGCTATTGAAAAATTGACAGCATAGAACAGGGGCACAGTAATGCAGTTTAATACAATGTGGGACCCTTTGATGTGCTGCCTGAGCTCTACGAGATTGAACTACTTCAAGCCAAGAACTCTGCAAGGGATCTTTCAAGGGACAAATATGGGGCCAACCTGAAGGGTGAACAATGACTTGTATTATAAATGAGAAAAGACCAGGGGTGCTTTCTCGACTGGCGTGGGGATTGAGGGGTTCCATGTTATCTTTGATCTTAATAACTATCTACTAATTGCACTTCTATACTGCGATAGTAAAATCTTCGCAGCATTAATTCTGGAGAAACTGAAGTGTTGGATTAAGGAAAATAACATCTTGCCAAGAAATCACTGCAGATTTAGAAAGGATTGTCTATGACTCTGAATGGTTTGATTCTCGTATTATTAAAAGATGGCTCTAAGCACAAGGTGAAGGGAATTCCTAATCAGATCTCTCAAAGGCTTTTGATCTTGTAAACCGCCAGCTACTCTGGGAAAACTTGAAAAAATGGGGACTCCTGCCATCTCTGTTGGCCATCCTAGAATATATACATGTGTCAGCATGTACAGATGTGTATCTGTCAGGGTTAGGCTGAACGCAGGAGGGTGCCTGTCTGACTCTTTTCCAACTTCAAAAGGACTGCACCATGCCTATACAATTTGCACCTGGCAGATTTGAACGATGTGTTGGAGAAGGCTGCATTAATTAGCCCCAAAATAGGGGGTCTGGGAATTAGTTGGCTATCCTATGCTGACGATGTGGCACTGTTGGATGGCTCGCCTATAGGTCTTCAGAGGCTGCTTACAGCACTTAGTACTTATGCAAAAAGAAATGTGTTGGTCATAAATCAGAGAACATTTCACATTATCACTTTTCGTAATACAAAGAATGAAACCAGTAGAGTAAAGTGGCCGGTTGACAGCATCAAGATCCACACTAGGAAGGAAGTATTGTACCTGGGATTCAATATAAATGGATTCTTGAGAAAATTGTATGCAACTAGGAAATTGGGAAAATAAATTGACCAATTGTCCTTCCAGATGCGACAAATCCCGGGAAAGTTCTGTAAATTTTTCATCAAATCTCTGGTACAATTCTACATGGGAAAATATATCCCCAAGATCATGTATGGTGTTAAATTGGAGGGTTTGGTGCATTGTATTGACTGGAATAGATTGGAGGGCAGGCTTTGGAAGAGAGTCCTGGGGCTTCCATCCTCTCTCCCTACGGCATTACTGTGCTTCAAACTGGGTTTGCTATCCCTTTGTTACTGGTTCTATTGGCGGATAATGTCGCTTATTGTGAAAATTGTGTCCCTCTTAGCAAATACTTTGTAAATCTACAAGATTGTTTGAATGATAACATATCTCCCTGTCTGAATGTAATGTTAGCACTTACGGATGATTTACTGAATCAAATTAACAAAAGTAGATCTGAATTAATAGCAAATCCATTGAGGGGGAGTGGGATGTCACTAAAGAAGTGGAATTGGACTGCTACAATTGACACAACACGATGTTATAAAATGTATTCAACTTTTCAGTATATTGATAAACCACTAAAAGCCGAGAGGGATTGAATAATATTTGTTAATTTTGTAATGTTGCAGAAAGGATAGAAACCGTTCAACACCTACTGGTAGAATGCCCATTCTTGGCGGATGTTAGAACGAGACACTTGGGACGTTATTTTTGCAGTTATCCTATTTTTTCTCTTGAAGACGAAATGTGGAAACGCCTGTCCGAGGGATCTGAGCTATTTTTAACATACGCTGTGGTCCAAATGCTAAAGGAGCTTGATAACATGTGTGAATTGTGGAAATTTATTTTTTTCAATTGTAATGTATTCTTCTCTAACATTGTATAACCAAGTGTAAACTTTAATTATACTGTATTAAATTATTTAAAAAAAGAATTGTTTATAAGATCACATTTTTTATCAAATTTCACAATAAAAAAAATAAGGAGGAACAGAGAACGGTTTCAGAATTTAGCAGCCGCCCCGAAATAAGCCCCGCCCCCAGCTGAAGTCCACCTTTCAAATTCGAAATCTCGCGCGCACCTGTGCGCGCGCACCAAGCCGAGTACCAGCAGAGTACTGACTGCACGTCTGCACCGGACCCTGCTGTTTGCTGCTGCCTCCATTCTTGGAAACTGTTTACTATAACAATTTGGACATTGTGGACTTTGGGTAACTGTTATTATACTGCTACATTGCTATATTGCCCTCAAGTTTACCCTCAAGGTAGCAAAAAACACTTAATTTATGTTTATTTCTGCATTTTAAAAATAAGCCCCGCCACCTGCTGATGTCCACCTTTCAAATTCAAAATCTCGCGCGCACCAGCGCGCGCGCACCAAGCCGAGTACCAGCAGAGTACTGACTGCTGACCGCTGCACCGCGGCACAGCGTCAGCAGATTACTCTGCCGGCTGGGGGATTCAGTAATTTTTCTTTTTCTTTTTTACTTTTCCATTTTCGTTGGCCCCTTATTAAGACCTCTAAATTTATCACCCTTTTTCATACCATTCTTATGTTAACATAGTTGTTATTCCCAATTGTATAAAACCAACTTTACTAATATTAATATGAATAGGCTCACGTCTGGTATGCCACGTGTGCCGAGCCTAATATCTCACCGGAAGAGTCTACCAAAGTCTCCGGTAAAGGCTTATTCACATAAACTGGGAGCAACTGCAACAAAAAATATCGTGTTTTCCCCTGACATTCGTAACTTTCTAAAAAATACTGATCACACGGAACCAACTAATGTTGACAACTTTAGTCAAACGAATGGTTCGCGAGCATTAGCTAATCTAGTGCTACTGGAGCAACGTGGACTTAAGGACCCGATCCAACCTCCCTGTGTGTCTGATGCTACTTTACAGCACTGTGTGTCAACGGTATCTCGCTCCTTGTCTGCTGAACAATTCAGTACACCTGTCTATTTTCCCGAATTTTCTATCCCGTCACTCACACAAAAACATGATCAAAATTCCTCAAGCCCCTATGCCTCCACTATTGTATTCGCAAATAGCAAACCCTCTATCTACTAAACCTTCAGGTGCCAGGTGTCCGACCCATACGGGGCAGGAAATATCGGAGATTCCGTTCCCAATTCCTCCTCCTTATTCTTCCTCCACACAAGTGGTAGAGCTACAGGCTATTAATTTGGTTTCACCCACTACTTCTAACGCTAAAGACCCGGACATTTCAGCGTTATCTAAAACTCCTGAGCTTTACACCACGGATGTGCCTGAGGACATTATATCACCTGATAATTCGCAATCATCATTAATAGCTTCATTTTCCAAGCCATTACCGCGACCATCATTTGGATTTCCTTCCATTTCAAATACGGCTTTAGAAGCGGCGTTAACTGCCATTAATACAAGTATCTATTCGGTTGTCAAACTCTTTGAGGCATTGGATCTTAGATCCTCAGTCAAACATGAATCTGTTCTACTTCTTCATAAAAAGATGGATTGGATTGCTTCATGCACAAACAATTTTTCTACACCTGTACCAATGGTTGAATCTTCATGTGTAATACCCTTGGAGGAATCACCAATAGATGAAGTAATCGATGTAGACCATACTAAAATTATTCCTCCACCGCCTGTTAGCCCCACAGAATCAATACCCAACTTTGCTGAATTACAAATCATAGAAAAACCTCTGTATGACGTATTTACCAATCCTTCTCGCATTGGCAAGCGAAGGAGAGGTAACAGGAAGCGCACTTCCCAAAATTTTGATACATTTAATCGTAATCAGGACATCGAACAAAGACCCCCAAAGAAATCTAAAAAAACGTCTTCTCCGTCAAAACCAAAAAATTGTAAATCAAAAACCAAATGATTCATCGCCAATTTGGTTGCTGCTGATCTCTCGTCCTTAGAGTCACCCAGCAAAGCTTCAGATCCATGCACTAAGAATCCAACTCCCAGAGTGCTACCTCCTACATCTCTGACAATCGAGGCTGGTGATCTCTCCAAGGGTAAGAAGTCTGATCTTTTGCTTATTGCTTCCACTGATAATGAAGAATTGCAGAACTCTCAGGATCAACTTATGAATCTATCTGTTTACCCTAATGATCCAATCATTGATGATGTTTATTATGGCCTACATAATGGCCCATCTTCTTTACAGCAGACAAAAACAAGATGTCATGTGAACTTTGATATCCTTCCAAACCACTTCCAAACTCTCGATCAAAGGAGAAATGAATTATTGTCAGGTACATCAATTCCAAATAGAAATAGAAATCTTTTGTCACCAAAATTGACTCCTGTAACTATATGTAATAACATATCGAGTGCACCACAACAGCACCCATCCTTGAAAGAACCTATAGTCAACGGTACTAAACAGATTTCACATAACATCTACATCTAGTTCGATACCCTTGGACATTATATATGAAGAACAGAGACCAGAGGTATACTTACCAGATCCTCCTACGTTACAAGATGAGCATATTAGAGTTACAATGCTTGACAGGGTTTTTTCAGATCAATTTCCTGACCGTTCAACACTATTGCTAATTCTAAATTCAGTACCATCTTTGTGCCAAGTAAATTCTGACGATATAGCATTAGTATGGTACCCGATTCCTGCTCATCAAGACATTAGTATTATAAATGTTAATTCTAGAATCGTGAAGAATTTGATATGGAATGAAAGACAAGAATTATATAACAGAGGTTTATGTTTAGAAGCTTTTACTGACCCATCGGTGCAAAACGATTCTATACCAAAAAACCAAAATAGCTCTTCTAATCAAAAAGACAATAAAGAAGCTCCCTGCTGTTCATGCAAGAATGACTCTAGACCAATAGTTGCTCCTCCACCATCAAGATGGAACTGGTTAAGCCATAAAATAAAGAACAGTCAAAGCCAGACGAATCACTAGAACGAATCATTGGGCGAACTCCATAGTTGCTCCTTGATATCATGGAACACTAGAGGTTTTAGCCATCTTTTATTCAATAACTCGTCAAACTTAAATAAATATGATATAGTGATCTTACAAGAAACGTGGCTCCGCTCTACTCCAGTTTGGGAAGACAACCAAATTAATATTGTTCCGGCGTCTAATCCCACAAGAGGCCGCCCTGCTGCTGGTCTACTGACAGCCGTTCGTAATGACTCCCAGTTATCACTTAGCTACTGGCCATCACCTGACGCTGGAATTCAAGTTGTTGAACTGTCTACCTCGAATAATGGTCATCCTTTATTCCCAAGTTGTCTAATAATAAACATCTATTGGAACCCAGTTTCTCCAACAGAATCACAGTTCATGGATAAAATAGACAATCTTTTAAATCTGGCCTTATCGAAACCCAACATCAGGACGATAATAATAGCTGGTGATTTCAACCTTAATTGTTTGTGTCCGAATATTAAATTTGCCTCTAAAGCATTTAGATGGTTAAGACTAGTCTCAATGAGAAATCTCACAATGTTGAACGGCTCAACGTCAGACGACTTTCCAGCAAAACCGACTTGGAGTCGGAATGAGAGCAAATCCATTTTAGACTATGTCTGCTGATGCTAACAAGCTGATAGCAACCTTTCGGGTAATAACAACAAAACCTAATGATCATAACATGCTCGAGGTGTCTTGGTCCCCCCATTGTGTTGGTAACAAAGATTACTACACGCCACCTCTTGATATTAACAATGCAGGCAACCGTTTGAAATGGTATCCTTCCATGATAACTAAATTACAAACCAAGATATCTGAATTACGGCACCCGACTTCTAATCCAACTGATGTATTCTACAATGATTGTATTCAGATATTGAAACAAGAAAACCGTAAAACATCCCGTCCGTCCTATACACATAAATATCCACGACTAATTTTGAGCTCTAATCTCAAAAAAGAACTGAGACATATGCTACGGAACCCTTTAAATAGAGGGTGCAAGGTATTAAAAAATCAATTAAAAAGACAATATAAGAGACAAATTACACAAATTCTACAAAATTACAAACAAGAGCAAGCAGAAAATATGTTAAAAGCATTAATGACTAAATCATCAGGAGAAGGTGGGGGCGCTGTTGCCCACAGGAGAAAATGGCCGCTCCTGTGTGAGCTCCGGAGAAGACCAGGGCCATACTGCAAAATATAACCCTTCAACGGATCCGGTTTTACAAACGCGAAACATGGAATGAATGGCAACGGCTGGTCAGCACGACCGTGAAGTCTGGGAGGCGGTAGTGGCTGGACTTCGACGATACAGCGGCACTTAGATTGCGCGGGCCCTTGGGTCATGCCGGGGCTGAGGGGGAGGAGCTCGGCGTGAGGAAGGCACAGTCCGTGCTCTGGACCCATCATCGAGGCCTGCCCCGGGTGCTCCGCACCGCGCCGAGCGCCTGCTGGATCTCCCCCCCCCTCCCCGCGGGCCGTCGCTGCTCCCTCCCGCCTACTTGCCCCACCGAAAGCTGCTGGGTGGAGGAATCCCAACCTCCCAGCGGAGATAGAGGGGCTGCGGACATCGCACTCACCCGCCGGCCGGAACGACACAGATAAGTGGGGCAGCGGGGGTGAGGTAGCGGCGCTGCATGCAACGTGGGCTCCCGCCCTGCGGCTCTATACAACACAACGGGGACGTCGCACGGAACCACGGAGGGAACGGTTCCTGCTATCTGCTGGGGAACGTGTGATCCCCCAAGACACTTCCCAGGCTGCGCTCTTGGGCCTGGAGGCTGCGTAGGCCTTTCACTGCGGCTCTGGTGCTGGGCCACCACTCAGGCCCCCCACGGAAATTATCTAGGAAAAAAGTTTGGTGGCCTGGTCAAAGTTGCCTGACAAACGTGTGCCGAGTGGGTTAGGCCAAGAGTGCAGTGCACACATCCCGACTGCATACGCCATTGCTAATGCGTGCCAGCCAGAGAAGACAGAGTACAACACAATCTGAGGCGGACACGATTGACCACAAAGCACGGGATAATGCCCAAGAATTTCGGACCCAAGAAGAATAAGGGGGCTATCGACAAATACACCACATCTATCCAGAGGGACTCGGCGGCCGAGATGGAGGAACCAATGACCCGGACGGAGCAGCAGGGCCCACCATCCACTCTGATGGACCCCCAGGCGATCTTCCTCGCAATGCAGCAGGGGTTCACAGCTCTGAACGACAAATTGGATGGGATCACCGCTAATGTGGCCTCCATTAAGTCAAAATTGGACAAAACAACGACACGTATCACAGAGGCGGAAACTAGAATATCGGGCACTGAAGACGTACTTGAGGCCCTGAAAAGTACGGTATCCATGATGGCGATTGAACTTGGAACGATCAAGACTAAGTGTGAGGACTTGGAAGCGAGGTCAAGGCGTAACAATATTCGCATTTTGGGGGTGCCTGAGGAAGCGATGAAGGGCCCCATGGAGAAAGGTGTTGAGGCCCTCCTTTGTACATTGCTGGGTGACCCCGGGTGGTCATCCATGTTCATTATTGAGCGTGCTCACAGATCCATGGCTCCGAAGCCGAAGCCGGGAGCATACCCAAGGCCAATAATTGCACGCGTGCTGAACTACAGAGACAGGGACCTGATACTACGCACGGCAAGGGAAAAGCAGGAGCTGAGATGGGAGACCAGCGTGATACGGATCTACCCCGACTTCACACTTGCGGTGCAGCAGGAGAGAAAACTATTTACTGGCGTCAAGAAACTGCTCCGTCAGCGACAAGTGCAATACGCCATGCTTTATCCGGCTAGACTCAAGATTCAGTCCACTTCTTTACCTTCCCCGAGGAAGCCGCCAATTTTGTTGAAACGCATATCCCCGCGACGCCAGGAAGCTCTGAAGCTAATAGTCAGGATTGACTGTCATGAAGGTGCATCGATAGAATGTCACTCGCTTTATATGATCAGCTTCCCCCTAGTGGGATCACAATGACTGAGAGCGGGAAGATTTCTATTTGTATGATAAGCTTTGCCGAAAAATTTCCCGTTGCCAACCACATGTGAGAGAGCAACGCCGGATCCGGTTATCCGTCTGTAAAGTTTCGAAGAGCATAGGCCCTGGGAATCTCCACAGGCCCCCCTGTAGCAGGTGCATATGCAGAAAATTGACGGGAGGGAGTGGGATCCAATAAGCACAGTAGATGTTCGGGGTACTGTGAGGGTGGGGGTAGGGGGGGAGTTTGACATGTTGGGAATGAGTTATGTTACGTATTGGGGGAAAGTAAAAAGCACACAGTTAATGTACGCTAGCAAATTTCGAAACATTGTGAAACAATTTTTTGCAAACACAAACCCGCAAACACCTTATAGGGATGGCTGGCACAAACACTGAAAATATTAAGATAATGAGTTGGAATGTTCGAGGACTGGGCTCAAGGGTTAAGAAGTGGAAAATTACAGCATACATCAACAGACATACCCCACAGATTCTTTTCCTACAAGAAACACACATTGGACCGCAACACGGGGGACAGCTGGTGCCAAATTGGGCTACCCACCAATATTTCACTACCTACTCGAAGAAGGCTAGAGGTACGGCAATCTTGGTGCACAGGACCCTCCGATTTACCTGCAAGGAGGTGGAGTGCGATACGGGGGGCAGATATGTCTTGGTACACGGCACTCTATGAGATAAAGAGGTAGTTCTCCTAATTGTATATGGGCCTAACGTGGATGACCCGGAGTTTTACTCCGAAGTCTTTGGGAAACTGGCACATTACCCTACTGCCCATCTGATTTGCGGGGGGGACTTTAATACCATTCTCGATGTGGGCATGGACCGCACCTCGACACAAGCGAGGACATTATCTAAAGCCGCTCAGGCAATTATTGCTCACATGGCAGACTTAGGACTGAAGGATGTATGGAGGACACTACATCCCGCTGAGAGGAGATACACGTATTACTCAACTGTGCATGATATGCACTCCAGGACAGACATGTGGTTGACGATAACGCAGTGCTAGCCTGGGTTGTCGACTCTCAGATGCTCCCCAGGACTTACTCCGACCACTCCCCCATTTTGATAGAGCTGCGAATAACTGGCGAAGCAATGGGCAGGCCTCCATGGAGGTTCAAACCAGCCGCATTACGTGATCTGGTCTATAAGAATGCAATGGACCAGCATATACAAGAGTTTTTTGAATTTAACGAGAACTCAGTGCCCTCCCTTGCGACATTGTGGCAAGCCTTCAAAGTGTTTATAAGAGGTGCATCCATATCTAAGGAGAGTGGCATCCTCAAAGATATTAGGAATAGGCTGCAACGGCTTGAGGCGCAAATAGCGTTGTCACAATCCCAATATGAGCTTAATCCATCACCACAACTCATGTTGGATATAAAAAATAAGCTAGAGGAATACACGGAGGCAGCGGACCAAGAGATCCGCTACTTCGACAGACCAGCGGCTGCACGCCGCTACGGTGACAGTGAACGTTCGGGGAGGTTGCTAGCCAGAGCAGTCAGGGGAGAGAGGGGGTCAACGGATATCCCATGCATACTTACACCAGAAGGCTCGGCCACCACTGATCAGGCCAAGATACGCAACACATTCTTTACATTCTACGAAGAACTCTATTCGCCCCAATCCGACGTCACAGAGGCGGAGATTGACCAATATCTCGCCCGCATCCCGACAACACTTCTGGCTGAAAGTACGAGAGACGCATTGGAGGCTCCGATATCTGAGGCAGAAATAATTGGGGCAATTGAAGCTCTCCCTAATGGGAAGGCTCCGGGCACCGATGGCCTTAGTGCAGAATTTTACAAAGAGTTTAAGCACCATCTAGTTCCCAGATTGCTAGCAATGTGGACCGAAGCGTTGGAAAGGGGAGAGCTCCCTGAGACTACAAGGGAGGCAGTGATAACGTTACTGCTTAAGACAGGAAAACCCCCTGAAGACTGTGGGTCGTACAGACCTCTATCGTTAATTAATACGGATGCAAAATTATTAGCCAAAATACTCGCCACAAGGTTAACACCTTGGATGACATACATGGTCCACGAGGATCAGGCTGGATTCATTCCCGGCAGGTCCACAGCTACTAACATTAGAAGATGTCACGAGGTTATGACCACAGCACCACTAGACCAGCAAGTAATAGCTGTATCATTGGACATGCGTAAAGCTTTTGAAACGGTGTCCTGGCCTTTCCTGTTCGGGGTGCTGCGTAACTACGGGTTCGGGCCGAACTTCTTGAAATGGATAAAGTTATCATACTCATCCCCTCAGGCCAGAATTAGAGTTAACGGTGCCCTAACAGAAAAACTTGAACTGCGAGGGGGCACTAGACAGGGTTGCCCACTATCACCATTACTGTTTGCTTTGATAATAGAGCCATTGGCGGATATACTGAGGGTCCACTCCGGCGCATACGGGCTAAAAATTGGCGCTACACTACACATCATAAATCTATACGCAGATGACATTTTGCTATACCTGAGAGAACCAGACAGAACATTGGGGAGGGTCCTGTCCATAGTGGAACAATTTGGTAGATTTTCGGGCCTACGACTCAACCCTAACAAATCAGAAGTGTTCCCAATCACTGAAGCCACTGTCAAACCCTGTGACCTGCATGGCTGTTAGGAAAGATTTCGTAATTGTAGGTAATTTTCCTTCCATGTGGCAACCCCTAAACTTTTTGCTGTTGTTTTTCACCTTGTTCTTGACTTTGCCAGAGAAGTGCAGCCTTCTGCCGCACTCCTCTGGGCTTTCGCTCCTTTCTTACGGGGAAACTGACATGCCCTTAAGACAGTCAGTACCGGGGAACGCTGTTTCCCGTAGTTTCTTTTATCATGTTGCGGCTTTAGTGCAACATGACACAAGAGGGCACTGTAAGCTAAGTTACAGCTCTCTTGGGTCTCTAGCCTTCTACAGGCCCTAGATACTCGTTTAGGATTGTATTTGATCGGTGCAAGTGATTCAGGGACGGGAATGGTGGCAGCGATCGTTTCTTTGTATTTTGAGCTCCTTTTGGCGTTCTAAGCACGTTTTCTGCGCTTAACCCAAAATGATGGCCTGGCTCCCAAAATGGCCAGACCACGAGGCTCCTTTGTCCTGTTCGCTGACCGTCTTGCTCCCTTCACCTTCCCCAGGTTGAGCCGACCCGGGGCATTCCTTATTTGGGCATGTACTTTCCCGCGAAACACAGATGCTTTCGCGGGCTTCTACATGTCTTTTGTGTGCCTCCAGGGTGTGGGCTGGGATGTCTGGTCCCAATACACATCCTGGGTGCCAGCGAGTCTAGGGTGGTGTGAATGCCTGGGACCACCGTGGTCCGTGATTGGTCCACGAATGGTGTGTGTGTTGATGAGCGGATCTCCCATTGGGTCCCCTCCGTTTTGACGCGAAGGGAACCGTGGATAAGAGGGGGCTGGAAACACCACTACCATGTCGATCTCCTGAGTTCTCACAAACGAAGGAATACAGGAGCCAAGTATCCTGCAAACAAGAGGCTGGACCGAGGAATCGCTGGTGACCCGCTGAAGGACTTCTGCTCTGCACTGCTGTCGCCTTGTGAAACCCTTTTCACCTTTGATCGAACCAGAAGGCCTGTACTGGTACTTCGACCTTTGGAATAGCGGGAACAGCTATTCTCGGCATCTTCATCATCTCCTGCCAGTAAGCCTTCGGAAGCGTCTCTGGGCCATCCAGTTGACTGACCAGCTTACAAGGGAGTCTTGCTCTGTAACCGCCGCCAGGTTGTGTTGTATTTCGAGTCCTTGTCACTCTCACACGCTTAGTACACTTGGCGTTCCCAAGTCTGAAGTGAGTAGTGTACATTTGGCTCAGATACACACGGCCGCTCCGTTGCCCTGCTGTGGTGACAAAACTGTGCAGGTTTCTTCGATTGGGACGTCTTTTTACTCAACACGACGACGAGGCGTTCCCTGCTCTTCTGAACCTGCCAGCTGCTGAAACTGACGCGGAGAAGCCTGGGTCTGCTTGCATCGGGGACCGGTGAGTAGTTTAGCTAGGATCTGGTCGCCCTCCTGCAGGAGCCCATTGCTTTTCCCCGCTGTGTAAAACAGCACCCTTTTGCCGTACTCGCGCTCTGCTTCTGCCCACTGTGGAGGCTGCGCTTGAGTCGCGGAACTTGTTCTCCTTCATTTGTGCACTGAACTGAACTGCCTGATTTCCTTAGAAGAGACTCTCCTTTTGCCCGTTGGCACCAGCGTGTGCAGGTACTTTTGAGCACAAGGCTCCACTCTTCGCAGGGCTCGGACTTCCATCTAGTTAGGTGCCTCTGAAGGCGAACTGAGTCTAAAGCATTGTATCGCACTGCCTGTTTTCCTTCCCTTGCAGGTGGACTACACATTTTGTGCATATAACGCTTGCGACTGTCGTATTTGTATATATATTGTGTTGATATAGTATGTGTTGGCTTAATATTGTGATACTGTGATTTTCTCGCTACGGTCATTGTTTTAAAGGCCTTAAAATAAATGTGTATATATTTTTGATATAACAACTGTTTGGAGTAGTTTGTAAGTGATCTTGCTTTGTGTGTTCATTGCGGGCTTTCAGTCACCCTCACCCCTCTTGAGACTTAGTCTTGACCGCCGCGATCGCTACCTTGATTGGTCTGGCTCGTCCAGAGGTTACCCTGTTCCAAGTAATTAGGTTGGCCTTCTGAACTTCTGCGCCACCAGGACAGAGTTCAGAAATCCGTCTTAACAAATTGGTGTACAGCGGTGGGATACGACTGAAGGTATCCAGTGTTGCGCACGAACTAAGGCATTTCAGGTTATTCCAACCAGGACACGTAGTGAATTGTTGTAGTATAACTTTAAAAAGGCCATAGTCCTATCTAACAGTATGGAAACAAATACCTTGTTAACTTTAAATGCTTCCAAATCAGAAACATTGAAGAAGATGTGTGCGGAGAGAGGTGTTTCCTCTCAAGGCACGAAATTGGAAATGATCCAAAGAATCGTGGCGTGGCAAGAAGCGCAGCTTGACGCTATAACTTCTGAGGACAGTGCGGAAGGTGGTGGGGCTGCTCTCGCTGGTAGAACCGACGGTTCTGCCGCCGCACTGATCCACCGCGACCACGAGGGCAGGGAGGACGAGATGTCTAATGTTTCCTCTGCCAGTGCTGATGGGGAGGCTATGCTTGAATTCAAGAAGCAAGAGCTGCGGTTTAGGCAGCAGGAGCTTGAATTCAGCATAGCCAAACTAAAAATCGAACAGGCAGAAAAACAGAAAGACAGGGATCACCAGTTGGAACTGGCCAAGCTTCAGGTTGCAAATGGGTCCAAGGGTCCTGGACATGGGTCTGGGGCTTCCTCTCATCCACGGTTTCCGAAAGATCTGCTCAGTGTGTATGAGGAAAGGAATGACATTATGGACTGGCTGAATGCGTTTGAGTATGCATGCGAAGTTCAACAAGTTGACAATGCTGATAAGATTGCCTGGTTACTCAGCAGACTGCCCCATTCTGGCTGTAGTGCCATTATGGAAATGTCGAAGGCTGAGCGAGCTGATTTCGCAATGTTAAAGCAAACTCTCATTTTAAAGTTTGGGAAGACTCCGGCCCAATATTTGAAACGTTTCAGAGAGTATAAGAAAAAGGAAGGTGGTACTTGGGTATCTTATGTCACTGAATCCTTGAAAAACTTAACTGGCTGGGTCGAAGGTTATAAGGTTTCTACCTTCGAAGGCATGATAAATCTTGTCATGCTGGAACACATTTTTGCTTCTTCTTCCCCGGAGCTTAAGCAGCATTTGGCCGATTCAAAGGAGATAGATCCTAAGAAGCTGGCCTTTGCAGCAGACTTATGGGTGTCACATCGAGTGTCCCATAGGGACAAAACTCATCCTGGTAAGCAGGAGGAAGGGAAAAAGTCCAAAGATATGGAGGGTGGAGAATCTGCTAAATCTTCTTCTCATAAGGGCCACAAAAAGAAAAATAAGGGTAAGACACAAGAGAACTCACAGGGTAGTGGAGGTCCGCCTCCGAAACAGAACTTTGGTTACAATAAGCCTCCCTATGTAAACAGACCCAATGGATCTTGTTTTGCTTGTGGAGCAACTGACCTCGTGAAGGGGGATCCCCGTTGTAAGGTTAGACCTTTGGGGGTCCACTCCGCTAATCTGGCCTTCTCCTCCTACGAGGAAGAAGAGATTACAGGAGCATCCTTCTCCTCAGACTCATTTCCCAGCGGGATAGAGGCTGAGGTAGTTTTAGTGTCCCTGGGTTCCTGGGAGCCTAAAGTCGCAGAGGCTTATGCTAGGATTCCAGATAATACCAAGCACTACTTTAAAGACAGTGTGCTGATCAATGGAGTAGATACTCCAGCTCTTAGGGATAGTGGGTGCAGTCGCACTGTAGTGGATTCTACCTTGGTAGACTCAGAGGAAGTTGCCAGAGCTACTCTGATGCCCACTAAGTTGGCTGACGGCCCACTCCGTATGTTCCCAGTAATACCTGTAAATCTTACTTTAAATGGTACAGCAGTCAGGATTCCAGTGAGCATTCAGAGAAACGTCCCGGGAAAGGTCTTGTTAGGTAATGATCTCAGAGCTTTAGGGCTCGTAGGAGACACTGCCGAAAGACCCTACACACGGTCTCAAGCACGGGCAGCATTGGCCAAGTCCAATACGCCGCCCCAGCCGAAGGGGAAACCCAAGGCGAAAGGAGTCGACAAGTCACGACGAGGGAAAGAGAATATTCCCCCGAGCTCGCCTACCACTGCGGTGGAGGAAGTTGGTCAATCGCCCGGGCCTGACGAGGAGGTGGCGATGCCTGAAGTATTCGACCCCAACGATCATCCTGAACTAAAAGACTTGTTAGTTGAAGGAGGTCCTGATAGGGACGAATTCAGTAAAGGCCAACGTGAGTGCCCATCTCTGGAAGGCCTAAGGAGACAGGCCTGCTCCCAGCTTGAGGGTGAACCTCCTGGGACGCATAGGATTTATTGGGAAGGTGGACTCCTGTACAGTGAGCCCACCGAGTCTACAGAAGGAGACCATAGGAGGTTGGTGGTTCCCCTTGCTGTTAGGCCCTTCCTCCTGCAGTTGGCGCATGAAGTTCCCCTTGCTGGTCACCTTGTTATGAAGAGGACCAAGCAAAGGTTATCCATGCACTTCTACTGGCCCAAGATGGGGGTGCAAGTAGAAAGTCACTGCAGGAGTTGTGCCTCCTGCCAGTTGTCTGGTAAGGTTGGCGCGACAATCCAAGCTCCGTTGGTACCGCTCCCAGTTGTGGGGGTACCATTTGAAAGGGTAGGGATCGACATCGTTGGTCCCCTTGACCCGCAAACATCCTCGGGCAATAGGTTTATCCTGGTGCTGGTCGACCATGCAACCAGGTATCCTGAGGCCATCCCATTGAAAACTGTAACTGCCAAGTCAGTTGCAAAAGCTTTACTCGGCATATTTACTAGGGTTGGCTTCCCTAAAGAAGTTGTGTCGGATCGTGGCAGCAACTTTAGGTCGAAGTATATGCAGGCTATGAGGAAAGAATGTGGGGTCACCTACAAGTTCTCTTCTGCATACCACCCCCAGACCAATGGTCTGGTGGAACGTTTCAACAGAACGTTAAAGAGCATGATTGGGGCTCTGGAGGAACCTCAGAGAAGAAAATGGGATCTTCTTTTACCATGCTTACTGTTTGCCTACCGAGAGGTACCACAGGAGGGTGTTGGCTTCAGCCCCTTCGAACTTCTGTTCGGTCATCCCGTATGGGGACCCTTAGCCATCGTCAAAGAGGGATGGGAGATGCCCACTCCCCCTGTTACTACCAACGTAGTTGATTATGTGCTAGGGCTCAGAAAACGGATGGTACTTCTGATGGGCTTGGCTAGTGATAAATTGAAGGCAGGACAAGCGGTGGTGAAACATTGGTACGACCAGAAAGCTTCCCTCATCAACTTTACACCTGGTCAGCAAGTCCTGATCATGAATCCCATAAGGCCTCGAGCTTTACAGGACAAATGGTCAGGCCCTTACACAGTGGTGGAGCCCCTGGGTGAGGTCAACTATTTAGTGGACCTTGGAAGGCCTGGACAGGCTCCAAAAGTGTTTCACGTGAATAGGCTGAAGGCTTTCGTCCCAAGAGTCGAAATCGCAGCACTGCTACTGGCTTCAGATGTCGAGGAAGAGGAGTCTGAACCTCTCCCTGACCTGTTCCAGAGCGGTCCTTCAGATAGCTCCTTTGAGGGTGTCCGAGTGGCCCCTCACCTGACTTCTGATCAGCAGGCTGAGGTGAAAAGTTTACTTAGGCAGTTTTCCCCCCTGTTTTCACAGTCGCCTGGTTTGACACCTTGTTGCAAACATAACATAGACACAGGAGACAGTGTACCTACCAAAAGTAGGGGATACAGGATGTCAGACAAAGTACGGTCTTATATTAAGACCGAGGTCAACAAGATGTTAGACCTTGGGGTGATTGAACCCTCTAGTAGTCCTTGGTCCAGCCCTGTGGTTTTGGTTCCAAAGGCAGGCACTTCTGAATTGAGGTTCTGCGTGGATTACAGGGCTCTGAATGCTGTCACCAAGACAGATGCACACCCCTTGCCTCGAACAGATGAGCTGGTGGATACTTTGGGTGCCTCCAAGTACCTCAGCACGGTTGACCTCACTGCTGGCTATTGGCAAATAGCGTTAGCAGAACATGCCAAGGAGAAGACAGCATTTTCTACTCCAGACGGCCTTTACCAATTCCGGGTAATGCCGTTCGGGTTGAAGAATGCACCTGCCACTTTCCAGAGGCTTGTGAATCATGTGTCGAATGGGTTGGACGAATTCTGTCTTGCATATCTGGACGATATAGCAGTTTTCAGTGCCACCTGGGAAGACCATGTGAAACACCTCGGGATTGTGCTCCAGGCTCTTCAGAAAGCCCACTTGACCATAAAGGCTAGTAAATGCCAGATTGGACAAGGCTCAGTGGTTTACCTTGGACATGAAGTAGGTGGAGGGAGGATACAGCCTCTTCCCAGTAAAGTACAAGCAGTACAAGACTGGCCTACCCCCTCTACGCAAACCCAAGTGAGAGCCTTCTTAGGACTCACAGGGTATTACCGCAATTTTGTGGCAGACTATGGCACCATAGCTGCTCCTCTGACTGCCCTCACAACTCCGAAGAAACCCAAGAAGGTAACTTGGACCGACGAGTGTGAGAAGGCCTTCAATGGCTTAAAAGACTCCTTGTGCCAGGCCCCTGTCCTCAGGGCCCCTGATTATCAAAGACCTTTTATCGTGCAGACGGATGCCTCTGACACTGGGATAGGAGCTGTACTATCACAAGTAGATGAGAAGGGTAAGGAACACCCTATCGGTTTTATTAGTCGCCAGCTTAAGGACAGAGAGCTCAGATGGTCCACGGTAGAGAAAGAATGTTTCTCTGTTGTGTGGGCCCTAAGGAAGCTGAGGCCCTACCTCTATGGGACCTACTTCACTGTGCAGACTGACCATAAGCCGTTAAAGTGGCTAATGAACATGAAGGGGGAGAATCCAAAGTTGCTTAGGTGGTCCATAAGTCTACAAGGCTTCGACTTCACTATTGAGCATAGGCCAGGTGTCCAACATAGCAATGCTGATGGGTTGTCCAGAATGTTTAACCGACCTGAACAAGAGACTCATCCAGGGGTGGATTAGTTCCCCCTGTCCATAGTCTGGGAGGGGCGAGTGTTAGGAAAGATTTCGTAATTGTAGGTAATTTTCCTTCCATGTGGCAACCCCTAAACTTTTTGCTGTTGTTTTTCACCTTGTTCTTGACTTTGCCAGAGAAGTGCAGCCTTCTGCCGCACTCCTCTGGGCTTTCGCTCCTTTCTTACGGGGAAACTGACATGCCCTTAAGACAGTCAGTACCGGGGAACGCTGTTTCCCGTAGTTTCTTTTATCATGTTGCGGCTTTAGTGCAACATGACACAAGAGGGTAAGCTAAGTTACAGCTCTCTTGGGTCTCTAGCCTTCTACAGGCCCTAGATACTCGTTTAGGATTGTATTTGATCGGTGCAAGTGATTCAGGGACGGGAATGGTGGCAGCGATCGTTTCTTTGTATTTTGAGCTCCTTTTGGCGTTCTAAGCACATTTTCTGCGCTTAACCCAAAATGGTGGCCTGGCTCCCAAAATGGCAAGACCACGAGGCTCCTTTGTCCTGTCCGCTGACCGTCATGCTCCCTTCACCTTCCCCAGGTCAAGCCGACCCGGGGCATTCCTTATTTGGGCATGTACTTTCCCGCGAAACACAGATGCTTTCGCGGGCTTCTACATGTCTTTTGTGTGCCTCCAGGGTGTGGGCTGGGATGTCTGGTCCCAATACACATCCTGGGTGCCAGCGAGTCTAGGGTGGTGTGAATGCCTGGGACCACCGTGGTCCGTGATTGGTCCACGAATGGTGTGTGTGTTGATGAGCGGATCTCCCATTGGGTCCCCTCCGTTTTGGCGCGAAGGGAACCGTGGATAAGAGGGGGCTGGAAACACCACTACCATGTCGATCTCCTGAGTTCTCACGAACGAAGGAATACAGGAGCCAAGTATCCTGCAAACAAGAGGCTGGACCGAGGAATCGCTGGTGACCCGCTGAAGGACTTCTGCTCTGCACTGCTGTCGCCTTGTGAAACCCTTTTCACCTTTGATCGAACCAGAAGGCCTGTACTGGTACTTCGACCTTTGGAATAGCGGGAACAGCTATTCTCGGCATCTTCATCATCTCCTGCCAGTAAGCCTTCGGAAGCGTCTCTGGGCCATCCAGTTGACTGACCAGCTTACAAGGGAGTCTTGCTCTGTAACCGCCGCCAGGTTGTGTTGTATTTCGAGTCCTTGTCACTCTCACACGCTTAGTACACTTGGCGTTCCCAAGTCTGAAGTGAGTAGTGTACATTTGGTTCAGATACACACGGCCGCTCCGTTGCCCTGCTGTGGTGACAAAACTGTGCAGGTTTCTTCGATTGGGACGTCTTTTTACTCAACACGACGACGAGGCGTTCCCTGCTCTTCTGAACCTGCCAGCTGCTGAAACTGACGCGGAGAAGCCTGGGTCTGCTTGCATCGGGGACCGGTGAGTAGTTTAGCTAGGATCTGGTCGCCCTCCTGCAGGAGCCCATTGCTTTTCCCCGCTGTGTAAAACAGCACCCTTTTGCCGTACTCGCGCTCTGCTTCTGCCCACTGTGGAGGCTGCGCTTGAGTCGCGGAACTTGTTCTCCTTCATTTGTGCACTGAAGTGAACTGCCTGATTTCCTTAGAAGAGACTCTCCTTTTGACCGTTGGCACCAGCGTGTGCAGGTACTTTTGAGCACAAGGCTCCACTCTTCGCAGGGCTCGGACTTCCATCTAGTTAGGTGCCTCTGAAGGCGAACTGAGTCTAAAGCATTGTATCGCACTGCCTGTTTTCCTTCCCTTGCAGGTGGACTACACATTTCGTGCATATAACGCTTGCGACTGTCGTATTTGTATATATATTGTGTTGATATGGTATGTGTTGGCTTAATATTGTGATACTGTGATTTTCTCGCTACGGTCATTGTTTTAAAGGCCTTAAAATAAATGTGTATATATTTTTGATATAACAACTGTTTGGAGTAGTTTGTAAGTGATCTTGCTTTGTGTGTTCATTGCGGGCTTTCAGTCACCCTCACCCCTCTTGAGACCTAGTCTTGACCGCCGCGATCGCTACCTTGATTGGTCTGGCTCGTCCAGAGGTTACCCTGTTCCAAGTAATTAGGTTGGCCTTCTGAACTTCTGCGCCACCAGGACAGAGTTCAGAAATCCGTCTTAACAATGGCCTACAGTGGTGCCCGACACATATACTGTACTTGGGAGCGTGTATAGCCAGGACGGCACAGTTGTCTCGGGCATTGAATTATAACCAGCTGGGGGATTCACTGTGTTTAAAATTGAAACGCTGGGGGGTTCTCCCTATTTCCATGATGGGTAGGATCGCCCTGGTAAAAATGATAATTCTCCCAAAGCTATTCTACTTATTTAGTACAGTGCCGGTTTGGCCAGGTCGGGCTCTGTTCACTAAGATGTCGGGAGCGTGTGCTTCATTTGTGTGGGGTGGTCACCCTAGGGTGAGCTGGAGGGTACTTACCAATGAATACTCCAAAGGCGGCTTGATGGCACCAGACTTTGAACTGTACTATCTGACCACGCAGGCACAACATGCTTCCCTTTGGGCTACAACATTCATTAATCCGGTGGGTCCTACACCAACCCAACCTGAGAAAGAGGCCATGTTGGCGCTCCACCAACTCACGAGGTCCACCTACAAACACTATAACTCACTGAAACCATCAAAAGTGGTTTTTACAGCATGGGCCAAAATAGTTGAAATATACGGCACCGACAGGATATATCACCCGAGTATGCCGCTCTGGGGTACCCCCCATGCTCCTTTCACCATAGAGGGAGAAACAGCCCACCATTGGACCTCCAGGGGCATATCACAATGGGGTCAACTTTTTACTGATGGGCACTTCATTCAATGGGAAGACATCAGGGACGTAGTGGGGAATACTCCTGGGACCAGACAACAATACACCCGTATGCAGGCAGTCATCCAGAATATGTGCCCGACCTTTCCCAATGAACCTCCACTTAACATGGCACTGGGATACGTGTTCACGGGGGGATCTCAAAAGATAACGGCATCTGCACTGTATAGAATCATACTCCAAACACGCCCTTTAGAGCAACGTACAGCTAAGGCCAAATGGGAACAAGACCTGGGAGAGGAGATAGGAGATGATGAATGGTCCCAACATTGTGCACTTGTTAAACAGATCTCCTGTAATTCCAAATACAGGTTAATTCATTATGAAATACTACAAAGAACGCACTACACCCCAATGAAACTCAAACACATATACCCGGCCATGACAGGGAAATGCCCGAGATGCCATGCCGACAATGCAGACATTTACCACATGTTATGGGCGTGCGTGGAACTGAGGGGATATTGGGAGGAAGTATGTCGGGTACTGGACGAATGGCAGATCACCCTATTGAGTGGACCCCACAAATGTGTCTGTTGGGGACATTTGAGAAAATGAACCCGATATGGCGGAAACTACTGAACTTAAGTTTGCTTTTGGCCAAGAGGGCTGTTCTGCTCAAGTGGAAAAGTGCAAATCCCCCAACTAAAGCGGATTGGATCAGGGACATGGCGTGGGCAAACGATATGGAGGAATTGTATATAGACACGGTGCTTCCTATTTCCAGGCCCAAGAATATATGGGAAAGATACAAATCATATCTGGCGGGAAAGATCGAGCAAGAAAGCCCCGTCCCCTGATAGAAACTGTAATTATAACTGTACATTGTGTGAATGTATCAATAATATAACTAAGTGATTGTACTGACTGTGTGCAACAAAAAATAAAAGTTTTAAAAAAATTTTTTTAAAAATCATCAGGAGAAATATGGAAAGTTCTTAATTCCTCACCGGATGATGCTCATAGATCGATATTACTGAACACCATCTCGGAAAGTGTATGGATGACTCACTATCAAGCATTCCTTCAGAAGCCTATAGAACAAGACCATGAAATAATTTCTGTGCCCATTTTAACTGATTTCAAATTTGATCAATTAGACATTTTAATGTTAATTAAGAAACTAAGCTCATTGAGAGCTCCGGGCCCTGACCAGCTTAAAAATGCTATTCTTAAAGCAAATCCAGAGTTGTGGGCTTCTGTGCTTAACAAGATATTTATCAGAGTTATTAAGTCAGGACAAATATCTCCCTCATGGCAACAGGCCATAATAATTCCTATATTTAAAAAAGACGATCGGTCGGATCCGAATAATTACAGACCGATAGCCTTACTTGATGCCCCGGGCAAGATATTTGCTAAATTAATTCTGAAAGAGTTCTCAAAATGGCTCTGTGATTACAACCTCTTGGATGTCAACCAGTCGGGATTTGTACCGGGACTTGGAACAATGCAAAATGTATTCACTTTATCTATTTTAAAGGAACAAGCAATTTTATCAAATCATCCAATTTTCATTGCTTTTATAGATTTTAAACAAGCATTTGACTCAGTGTCAAGACAAATTATATGGGAAAAACTGCTCGCAGTCGAGTGTCCGTCATAAATCAGATTTTTAATGTACACATTTTATTCGAACACAACTATAAGAGTGAAATTGACATCCAACGGCCTGCTATCCCAACCAATACCAACTAATTCAGGATTAAAACAAGGATGTCCGTTTGCCTCAATTCTATTTAATTTCTATATTAATAATCTTCACTTTGCCTTTAATTCAGTTCGTTCATTTCCACCAAAACTAGACGATCAAGAAGTTTCATATCTGTTGTATGCTGATGATTTGATGATATTAGACCAAACCCCTATTGGTCTCCAAAGGAAATTAACTGCTCTTCATGAATATGCCCAGTTGAACAAATTGATAATTAACTCCTCCAAATCGAATATATTAGTATTTCAACACAAACGACCTATAGGTGATTTTAAATTCAAGTGGCATTTGGGAACTAGTTGTCTAAAACAAGTGCATGAGTACAAATATCTAGGTGTGAACATAAATGCTCATCCGTTAGATCTACCATACATAAGCGAACTCACTGCGCGAATGAGACTATTTGCTATTCAGGGTAAAGCACTACAAAGAAAATACGGGAACTTTTCTATTATTCCTGCAAGAACCTTTTATCTACAGAAAGTGTTACCAATAATAGCTTATGGTAGCCAAACAAAAATAAATCCTATGGCAGTGAAATGGGATGTGCTTGAAGGTATATTTTGGAAACATATTCTCCCGGACCCCGCTGAACTCCCATTTCCTTAATTAGAAATGAATTGGGTCTTATTTCCTTGAATGCTTCAGTATCTTGGCTGATGTTAGCACTTTACAGAAAGTCCATAGTCTCGACTGATGCAAGTAAAAACTTGTGTCCTTTAATTAAAAAAGTGTTAATCAAACCATCATTTACACCACTGCGAGAATGGAATGAAATCTGTAACCTAATTTTACATCAAGCTGACATCTCTTTAGATCAGCTAATTGAATTCCCAGATAAACCCAAACTGAAGTTATGGAGAAGTGACTGGATAAACACCATCGATCAAATCAAAGTATACCAAGCGGTCTAGTTAGGTGCCTTTGAATTGCGTGCTATGAATGTGTTACCGCAATACTTGATTAAATTTCCAGACAGAAGATACGCAGATTGTTTTTTTACGTTTCAGGTTCAACCTACTTCCTACGAAAGCTTAACTTGCCTCACTGAACAAGTCTCTTAAACTATCTAAAGTATGTACTTAATGTGAAATGCCTGATTCAATTGAGACAATGAGACATCTTTTTATAGATTGTACAAAGCTATTAGATATGAGAAAGCGGTACCTCCATAGACATTTTAAACACCGTCATTTGCTCACTCACGATGAATTATGGGAAGCAATATTCAACACTTCTAATCCTTCCTTAATCATAGACATCATACAGTTTTTGAACGAACTGAAATTGATACAACTTGTCTATACTCCAAAATGTTCTAAAGTCGATGAGAATGGTTCCTTTCGAAGATGAATCTGCCAAATTGTACTTTATTGATGAGAATTAGTTTTGTTGACATACCAAATTGGTTGTATAAGATTATCTTTATTGCTACTCTATATCCATTAATATGTATTGCACCACATGTGATGTCATATGGTTGTTTAATTGTTGTCCTAATCGCTTACTTATTAGTTCATCGTGACATTGTGAGGAAAAGAATAATGTATCATTGAAAAAGTTGTTTATTCAACTGAAACAATTTGCTCAATAAAAAAATAAATAAAAAAATAAAAATAATTATAATTTACAAAAAATTTATCTTTGTTTTTTTTGTTGGAGTTCATGAAAAAACAGTAAAGATATCTGTTATTTAAAAAAAATGCTGACAAGGCCCAATGCCCTGACCTGCAACTGTGGAAGCCATCTGGAATACTGTGACTGGCTCCCAGAGCAACATATGACTTTCTGGAGGTTTGTTTTTCAATATAGGTTTTATCCCTTGGCCACATCCTGCTTTGCCAGAGGACCCTGTGCACCAGCTGAAGTATCCTGCCAACAAAACAAATCTCCCTCAGCTTACAGCACCCAGGACTATGCTTGAAAGTATGAAAGTCATCTGGAACCCTGTAACTGGCTTCCAGAGGGACATGCAAAACACTGCCTCCCCCATTCAATCTCCCGTGGGCGTCCATCCCGGGCATCTGAAGCCAAGGGCTGAAAGCAGAACAGAAAAGGGCAGCTCCCTGTTTGAGCCTATTAGGGCTGGTAAGGGCCTAGCACCATAACCCCTGCTCAAGCCAGGACTTCACCAAGCTCACCCTTTACCTGACCTCTGTTTCTACACTTATGGATATTTCCAAACATTGACTATCAAATTCAAAGTGGAGCTTCTGTTAGCTCATAGGACCAAAGATCATTGCTGTTTCGGGCCTGTTAACTGTCTTTTGGTTACCTATACCCCAATTCTAGGCCAACTCTGAACATACACCTGCTTCTTCTCAGCCAACCATCCACCCCTTCCTTTTCCGCCCACCCACAAACCCTCTCTCTCTCTCTCTCTTGGGCTGCACCCTTTCATCAATGTTTTCACTTGACTATTTATTATACCCTCCATCATTCATCTTGATGTCGCTCCATTCCTACTTCTAATTATTCTTTTCTTTCCCTTCTCTCATACCCTTCAGCCTCAACTTGGTGTAACTTCTGCATCAGTCTCCAGCTTGCGTATCTTCCTCCTTCCTCCCTGTACCCTCAACCCTCAAATAGAATGCTCCTAGGATCTCCAACCTCATCTATCGCCCTTGCCCACGCCACAACACTTGCTTTTCTCTGCCACCTCCTGCCACTGTTTCACCTGGCCTCTGGAATGAACAATCCCTCTGCAACACATCTTCCTACATCAATCGCCACTTCAAATCTTATCACCCTCAAATTTCACTTGTTGACATCATAGAAACGTGGATCTCCCCTCATGACTCTGCTACAATAGCAGCATACCACACTGACTCTGCTATCATCTACCACGCTCCCAGACCTGTTGGATGCGTGGCGGCATGGGTTCCTTATTAATTAGACCCTCAACACTGCCCCTCAGTCAACCCTCTGACATCAAATCTTCATCTTTTGAATATGCCACTATTCAACTCCTCCCTCCTACTACTCTCACTGTTCTGGCTCCCTATCGACCTCCTGATCCTACTAACTCCTTCTTCCCTGATCTGTCCCTTCTCCTTGGGTCATGTGAGAAACCTGAAGGTGTCTGCCTAGCTAGTCCCCAGTGATCTGTTATCCAGGTGGCCAGGACACGGCCATCGCTATTGTATCCAGTTCCTGTGGGTGGATAGTGAAGGAGAATCACCTGGATGGGGGTCCAATAAGACCACAAACAAAGGCCAGCGTGTGTTGATGCAGGTGTCAATGGTATGTGAGACCCTCCTCCGCTGATAACCAAGCCAGGGAGAGACGCTGGTCTCCGTGGTACCAGCCTTTACTCGAAGGAGAAGAAAGCCTAATGGGTCATCACAGCCGGTGAGTCGAGGAGAGAGTCAATAAGAAACCGAACTGCATTGAAAGCAAAGTAGCAAGCAGCTCATTTGAACTTTGAAAGGGATAAAGCAAATCCTGATTAAAAAGGGGGAAAACCAACAACAGATGCGACCCAGCACCACGTAGGTGGTCACGCAAGAAACTCTGGGCGATTACCCAACGGTAGAGACTATTGTAGTCAGTAGGCCTTGCGAAGAGGCGAATAGAGGTCAAAGTGGTCATACAGGGGTCTTGTAAAATCCTCTGTACAAAGTCTTTGACCAACAGATGATTGTGAAAGCAAGGGAAATTAATCCTGCATGGTGAAAATGTGTATATGAACAGTGTGTTGACAGGAATGAACCTGACGGAGGGATGTCTACAGTGCAGTGTTTGAAAAGACATTAAGACTCGTGAACGCAAGAAAAGCCATTGTGAACCCGAAGGAGGGAGACTAACATTTGAAAAGGAGTCTGAACCTGTAAGAGGGAGATCTTGGAGTGGAAAGTCATCACCCAAAGTGCATTGAGAAAGGAAATGTCCAAGTGATTTTTTGAATACGACTTGTGACGGGTCAGCGCCCGGAAGAGGGAGGCCCAAGGGTGAAGTTGTCACCCGAACCATATGTGGAACCAAACTTTGTGTTTGTTTGTTGAATGCATCTGGCCATTGAAAGCAAGATACTTTGATTGAAAAGAGACTTAACCATCGAAGAACCTGATAGCTGATATAGAACTGTCGAATCATGCTGGGAAGGCTTGAGTGTGTGCTGTGCTCAGGAGATCCATCTTGTCCCGTGCTCAAAATGGGGGTAAGGGAGACCCCTGGCAATCACATCCTGACTTATTATTTTGTGAACACTTTTTTCTTTATTGAGAACTTTTACCCCACACTCTTTTTGTATTTAGAGTAAGGATTGGCAATAGGTTTTTCTTAGTATAGACCCTTTTATTTTGATACGACGCCACAAGGACGGCCTTATTTTCATTTTATGGTCGCAGCTTGCTCCTATTTTAGATATATCTTAGATATAGATTTAGATTAGGCGTTTTTCCACCCTGCTTTCACAGTTTAATAAACACCCTTGAACTTGGATAACTTGTGTCTGTCTTTACTGTTGCCACCATGAGTTCCTTAAAGTCACTTCCTACCATCATCCCCATTGGTATGCTGGAGACTTTAACCTTCCCAAGCCCACTGCAGCCACTTGTCTTGAACTTAAAACCCTCCTATATGTCAGGTTCTTGTAGTGTCTTAGCATCAAAAGACACTGCACGTGGTCGGCGAGCGAGCGTATCCACGAACGTTCCACGTGATGGAAGAGCAAGGGTAAAGAAGAGAAGTTCCAGGGAAGAATGTTGGTGAGGGAGACGGTTGGGGACAAGAAGAGGAAGAAGAAGCTCGCCGTTCATGTCCCCTTACATTAGAACCTAAATACAAGTATAATACCTGTTATGTTAAGGTAATAAGCCCAGTTATAATAAATCCCGTTATATATCTACATCTGTGTTCCCCTTACTTCAATGGCGACAAGGACCGTCGGACCATTCAGCCATTGAGAAGGATCTCCGGCCGGTAGAGAGTTAGGAGCGGTGACATCGTTTCCCCTGCCCCCCCGCGCTGCTGCTCAGCCCCACTCGAAACTACTCCAGAGCCGCTGTTTTCCCCATCCCGAGTTCTGTCAGAGGTCGCATATTTCACTGTGACAAGCCGCGCCTGCGGTTGGGGGCGTACCTTCAACCGACAAAGATACTGATTGGCCGCAGCAAAGAGGAAAGAGGAAGGCGAGTGCTGTGGGGGCGTGCCTTCGCCTGACAGAGACACAGATTGGTCCGCAGCAAAGAAGCAGACGGTTGTTGGGGGTGTGCCTTCATTTGATAGAGATACTGAACGGTCCGCAGCCGCAGTTAAAAGAAGGACGAATCTATCGGTTCGGGAGGAGCCTTCACCAGAGACTAATATTGGATGTCCGTAGGAGAAGGGGCGAGGATCCACCTCCTTACCACATGCCACAACGTACATTGTTACGAACTTCCTCATTAGTCAAATATAGTGTGCTAGCAACAAGGAAGTAAACAGAATTCGTTGACTACTGCTGCTGCAGAGCGCCGGCGCATACATCTTCCCATAACAGGCAATTACAGCCGATTGAAAACACTCAAGTTGCCATCCCAAAAATAAACACAAGGTCAATATTCTGTGTGTTAGCAACTTTTCACGGTTGGATCACGTTCAAATAAATATGTAAAACTGAACCAAGTCTTCAATTTATTTTATGTTGGCTGGTTTCTTTAAAGGGCAGAATCTCACAACCTATTATAGTTTTGCCAAACTACAGTGTTCCTCAACGAACTACAGTTTTAACTCCACCCAGTTTCTACCATGGCAATGCAAGGAGTTCATCCCCCAAACATGTCCTTACCAGAAGTGGGGGAGTCAATCCTACCCTGGAAACGTTGGCTCAAGTCCTTTGAGCACTACGCACATGCAGTTATGTGGGACAATTTATAGCATTGAGAGAAAATAATCTCTACAACTACACTGTTTAGGACCAGCAGGACAAGAGAAGTATGAGGACCTTCCTGATCTAGCAGATGATGAAAGAGGGGACATGAACGAATATGACATAGCCATTTCTAAACTCAACAAACACTACGAGAAGAAAGTTAGTAACATACTAGAGAGATATAGATTCGGGAAGATAGATTACCGCATTGAGGAAATTAGCTTGCAATTGCAAGTTCAATGAACAACCTGAAGAGAGGATAAGGGACCAATTTATGCTTGAATGCAGAAGTAGCAAAGTCAGAGAAAGACTCTGGTCCGAGTATGATCCTTTGCTTGATGCCGTCCTAAGACTGGCTAAGGAGGTTGAACACACGGAGACCTGTGTACTTACATTAGAAAATAGAATGAAAGAAGTTTCAATCAAACCTTCAGTCAGCTCAATACAATCTGATCAAGATGAAGAAGTAGGAGCAATAAATGGTAGAAACAAAAGAATGACACCTAGATGTAATAACTTTCAAAGAAAAAGCATGAGAATTGGAGCTACTCAGAATTTTCAGAAACGTGAACCGGGAAAGAGACCTAACAGAGATGGGACCATGCGTTCACTCCAGGCGGAGAAAATCAATACAAGGGACAAATTCCCCAGAGAGGAAGCGGAAGAACCAGATAAAGAGCATGTTACCGGTGTGGTAGTCCGTCCCACTGGGAGAACAGCAACATATATCCTGCACTGAAGATAATCTGCAGAAAGTGCGGTGGTAAAGGACACTTAGCCAAGTGCTGTAGGAGCAGTTACCATGAAAATCCAACCCTTAATTGGATCAATGCTAGTGATGGAGAGGAAGAATGTGTATTCATTGTCTCCGATGAAGGTGTACAAATTGAAAGTCCCAGGGCGAAGATAACAGTGAATGGCTGCCGCATTGTGATGATGGTCGATTCGGGGGCCAAATATACTCTTATTCCGGAACATGTCGGGAGGGCGCATGGCCAGAATATCTGTGTGAAGTTGATGTGAGGCCCAAAGCATATGGTGGAGCTAAAATAGACTTAATTGGATGGTTCATGGCCACCATAGAGTTCAAGGACAGACAAGCAAGTGGTCGCGTCTATGTTTCAAGGAATGGCGAGACTTCTTTGCTCAGTTGGACTCATCAGAAACTACTGAAGGTGCGTTTAGATCCCAATCCCAATGATACAGTATACCAAATTGATGGTGAAGGGGGTGAGAATATTCAGAAGATAAAGGATGAAGTATTCAAAGAAAATGTAATAGGTTGTCTAAAAGGCTTTTCACATCGAATCCTACTCAAATCAGGCTCTAAGCCCATTGCTCAGAAACTACGTAATGTGCCGTTGGCCCTCAGAGATGAAGTCAGGAATGAACTGCAGAAACTGAAGAAACAAGGCATAATTGAAAGGATCGATGCAGCGGAGTGGGTTTCGCCGATGGTAATAGTAAGGAAAAGCTCAGGGAAGGTGAGATTGTGTATCGACATGTGAGAACTTAATAAGTGCGTAATTCCATATAGGCACCCTCTACCCAACATCCAGGAACTTGTATCAACGTTGGGGCCGGCAAAGATTTTCTCCACCTTGGATCTCACAGCTGCTTACCACCAGGTGAAATGGCATGATGACTCCAAACACCTGATGGCTTTCATAACGCCAGATGGCCTCTACCAATGTCGTAGGATGCCTGTTGGCCTAATTTCTGCAGCATCAGCATTTCAGAAAGTGATGTATAGAATCCTGGGTGAGGAAGAAGGAGTTGTATTTTTTCAAGATGACATTAAAATGTATGCCAACGACCAAGATGAACACAACATGAGACTGAACAGGGTGCTCAGGAAATTGCACCAGGCTGGAATGGTGCTCATTAAAGACAAATCAAAATTAAATAGAAAAGAGATCGAGTATCTGGAGCACGTGATTTCAGGAGAGGGAATCACACCGAAGAAGGATCTTGCTGACTCCATTAAACTTATGATCACACCTTGTAACAAAGAACAACTCAGAACCTTTTTAGGCATGGCAGAATATTATGCAAAATTCATGGAAAATGATTCTTATCACACTGTAGAACTGAGGAGTTTGTTGAAAATGAATAAAAATTCTGTATGGAATAGTGGATGCGAAAAAGAATTTCACTTCATCAAGGAAGCTCTCGCTAGGGCTCCTACCCTCCAAAGCTATGTGAGAGGAAGAAAGACGGTAATTACAACAGATGCAAGTGAGGTAGGGTTGGGAGCATCTCTGTTTCAATATCACAATGGGCGAGAATCAGTGATTGCTTTTGCTTCCAGACTTCACAAAGGAGCGGAAAAAAGTTATTCTACGATTGAAAAGGAGGCACTGGCAATAAAGTGGGCCACGGAGAAGTTTAGAAGTTTTGTATGGGGAGTGCAGTTTAGCATTCACACAGATCACAAACCATTAGTAGAAATTCTCAACACGAAAGGTCTCGACAAAGTCTCCAGCAGGATCAGAAGATGGGTTTATAGACTCCAGGAATTCAATTTCAGAGTAGTACATATTCCCGGATCTAAGAACCATACAGCAGACTGTCTATCATGTTTGACTAATCTCGCTGCTGGAGAGGATGACTCAGAAGGACAGGAAGTTCTTTACGAAAATATCAGAACAATCGATTTCTAATCGATTTCTAAGGAAGAAGGGGATGAGGAGATGAACAAAGATGCAGTCCATGGAAGTAGTGAAAAATGTCGAAGAGGGAAGGTGGAACAAAAATAAAATGGTTTGTGATGGAGTCAGTGCGTTCTGGGATGTCAGAAGTAAATTATACCTACAGAGTGGCTATCTAATGAGAGGTGATAAAATGGTGCCTCCTGACGGCCTCAGAGAAAAGATAATGTAGCTGGGACATGAGGGCCACCAAGGCATAGTAAAAACGAAGAAAAGGATCAGAAACACATGTTGGTGGCCCGGATGTGACCGTCAGGTCGAGGAACTAATCAGAAGTTGTATCCTTTGCTTGAGAAGTGATAAAGTGTGCATGGGTGCAAAATATCCTATGGTATTGAGAGATATTCCTGAGACTCCTTGGAGTAAGGTTGCAATGGATGTGGTTGGTCCGATATGGAGTGGTGGTCGTTCCACGTTTTGTCTGGTTGTCATCGACATGTTGACTAGATGGGTGGAAGTAACTTTCATGCCACAGGTAACTACTCAGAAAATTATTGAGTTCATGGAGGAACTATGTGAACGAGAAGGCTACCCTGAAGAAGTACTGACGGACAATGGTTAGCAGTTCAAATCTAAAATGATGGAAAAATATTTTAGTAAGAGATCCATAAAGCATAAGTGTTGCGCAATATATCACCCTGAATCCAATGGTATTGTCGAGCGATATAATCGAGTAATTAAGGATGCTGTGAAACTTGCTTGGGCTAATGGAAAAGATTGGAAAACTGTTGTAAAAGAAACATTGTTAGCAAACAGGTTCACGCCTCACATCACCATGGGGTTATCTCCCTTTGAATTAAGCAGGGTAGAAAGGCTAACACCAAATTATTCCCTGGGTGGATGAATGTGATGGCTGGAACCGTTGTGAATCTAGAAGGAGTGAAAGACAGTATAAAAAAAAATGTCTAACAAGAGCCTACATGACAGTAAAAGATTTAAAAGAGGGATTGTACCAAATGTAGGCTGTTCTGTGAGAATCAAACTTCCTGTACCTTTAAGGGAGAATGGTTGTCACTGGTCCAAACCGGTCAGAGTTGTGGAAGTGTACTCTCATGCTGTGAAAACAAATGATGGCAGGGTGTGGAACAACAAAAGAGTGATGGTTTTAGGTGATGATGGTGTGAGAAGTGGTGCTTGAGTGGTGACAAGGTTGGAGAAGAGGTTGGAGTGAAGAGTATGGAGGAAGAAACATGTGTGGTGATTCTGTATGGAGAGATTATGGTAGTGAAGCCGGAGTGGATAGAGGTCGTTTGATCCACAATATTGCGGGTACTTTGTCCTTGACAAACCTTCCAGATGGGCGTTCGGAAACATCTAGAAGGAGGTCTAGAGCTGGAAGATACTACAGACAACCAAAACATCTTTTGGATTATGTGAATTTGTAATGTTCATTCAGGATACCATAAGGAAGGGGGATGTGTAGTGTCTTGGTATCAAAAAATACTGCACGTGGTTGGCGAGCAAGCGTATCCAAGAACGCTCCATGTGACGGAAGAGCGAGGGTAAAGAAGAGAAGTTCCAAGGAAGAATGTTGGTGAGGGAGATGGGTGGAGACAAAAAGAGGAAGAAGAAGCTCGCCGTTCATGTCCCCTTACATCAGAACCTAAATACAAGTATAATACCTGTTATGTTAATGTAATAAGCCCAGTTATAATAGATCCTGTTATATAACTACATCTGTGTTCCCCTTACTTCAGTTCTGCAACAAGTTTGGCTCTTAATGTAGAACGGGAGCGACCTTTGGTGTCAAACAGGTGGGGGCTGTTCCTATAAAAGGCCAGCCTTTCAGCCTTGGAGCATCCAGCTGTCAGAAAGTCCTTCCACAGGCACGGTCCACAACAACTGAAAGGGGAATCCATCTGCAGAATAAAACCCCTGCCCGTGCTGAATAAAGTCCAATCCAAGCTGGAGAGTAGAAGAGGATCTCATGTATAGAGAGCAGGCCCATAGGATACTTAGCAAAGTGAAAAGTGGGAAAATAAGACGAGTAATAGAACAGGAATTAGGGGACAAATAAGGAACAAGAAGCGGGCATGTAGATGGAGGAACAAGGATTTGGGATAACGGGGCTGGAATACACAGTTCGGATCGTCTGCTTGTAAGAGCAAAAAGTGTTGCGAAGCGAGAAACTCTGCATCTGGATCGTAGTAATGCTATCACGGTGTAACATAATGACATGTTATGCTAAAGGCTTTGAAAGACTATAGCGCTGAATAACGCTACACCGGCATAGTGGGAACTCAGGATGTCCTTGTAATGGGGAATCAAGACAACTCCCTCTAATCCTATCATGATCAACCTACCCACTCTGGTGGGAGCTCTCTTGACCATGTCTTTGTCTCTAATTCACTCTCCTCCTCTGATACTTTATTGTCCCCTTTCCCTCTAATCACTTAATTGTTCACTTTAACATCTCGGTCCCTCACCTGCTTCTCCTCATCTCTCCTCTTCATTGGCTAACAGGAAATTCCGGCAGGACTCTCTTTCCCCTTACCTTGATGATGTGAGGACCACTCTCTTGCCTCTTTCTCCTATTCATGCCTCTTCCATTGACCATGCTTCCTCCGACTTTCACTATAGACTCATACTCATGACTGCATTTGATCAACGCTATCCTGCTCACACATTTACACCTTCCTGTCCCGTCCTCAGCCTTGGATCACCTCTGAAATTCAGACCCTCAAAACAAGCGTGCCTTCTTAATATATCTCCCGACACTGAGGTTTGATGCCTTGCTTCCAAAGGAGCTGCCAGGGTTCATGGGGGTTGTTATAGATTAAGCTGCATCACTGTATGACTCCCTTTTCTGTAGCTCTGTTGTTAGGTGTTGGTCGAGGAAAACCTTGTTGTCGATACATACATCAGAATGAACTGTTTCGTTTTCATAAATATTTTGGCTAATTACAGACACCTTCCGTACTCCTAGCCTACAAACATTCCTTTGCTGCCCTAACCTCTACACCAGACTCTGCCAAATTCTCCTACCTCACAAACCTAATTTCCTCCCTTCCCAATCCACCATGCAAACTTTCATCTACACTCCAATCTTTGCTCATCCCTCCCAAGTCAATATCCACCACCTCCTCGCTTTCTGCTAATGACATTGATCACTCATTTTTCTCTAAAAGCTCTAAAATGTGTGACTCTGACAGCCATCCTTCCCTTCCCAACCTTCCTTCTGTCCACCACTCTATCCCTACCTCTTCTGCAATTGACTAGTTATCCCCTACCTATTCTATCGAATTAGCACTCATCCTTTTTAGTGCCAACCCATGTTGCGGTCCTAGTGACCCTTTTGCTCCACAAATGGTGAAAGACTTAGTCTCAATCACTTGCCCTTACCTTGCTGAGCTCTTTTACCTCTCTCTTGGCACTGGACTCCTCCATGCCTCCTTCAAATTTGTAACTGCCTGGCACTTATTGAAGAAACCCTCTGCTGACCCAAATTTCACAGTAAACTATTGCCCAGTTTCCCTTTTTCCCTATTATTCAAAAGTCCTGGAGCGTTTGGTCCGAAACTGGATCACTAAGTTCCTTGAGGATAATGGCCTTGGAGGTCCACTTCAATCTGGCTTTCATAGTAAACACTACATCGAGATTGCACTGAAGTAGGTCTCCAACTTTCTCTCTAAAGCTCACCTCTCCAAAATCTCTTCTTCACTTTTGACCGTGTCGACCACTGATCTCTCCTCATCACTTCCCAGGACGTTGGGTTTCGTAAATCTGTTTTTGCCTGGATCACCTCTTACCTCGGTCAATACGTTATAATCTCTTGGAACTTGCAAACATCCAACCCCACCCCTGTTCCCGTTGAGGACCCCCAAGAATCAGCCTTAGACCTCTGCTCTTTGCCCTCTATACCTCTGCCATAGGGACATTTATCTCATCCTTTGGCTTTCACTATCGCCTTTTTGCTGATGACACTCAAATATTTTTCTCATTTCCCTCCTTCACCCTAACCATCTTGGAACAGATTACAATCAGTCTCACTGTAATTCGTAATGGGATGGCTCCATGCTGCCTCATGCTGAACTATTCAAAAATGGAAACGGAGTAAATCTTGGACCCAGCTTCCAATTCCATCCCTCCCCACCCCTTTTTTATCTCCTTCCCACCTGACCTTATTGTTCTCTCACCCAAGGCTTGCAATCTTTGTGTCCTCCACAACTGTAACAATTCCTCATTATCACTGCCTCTGCTGCTTATATTAACATCAACATTCTGAAAATTAATCCTTTTCTTACTAACCACTAAAACTCAAATCTCCTCTCTTGTGCTCAGCAAACTGTAGTACTACTTGCCTATGCCTACTAATTCCTCCCTCTAGACAAAGTCCTCAACTTTGCTACTCGCACTCTCTATACCCTACTCAGATCCACCCCCACTTCTACCTACCAACACCATGCTGGGTGGCTCTCCATGCAGTCTCTTTTCAAGTTCTTTCTCCTAGTCTACCAAGTTATCACTGGTCTTGCTTCTCAGTACTGTGTGATTGTTTCTCAGTTTACTCATTACCTCATTCCCTGATCCTCATCTGCACTCAAGCTCAACATCCCATATCCTCCCTGTGCCTTGTCTTGATTCAACTCTTTCTCGCTACTCTCCCCGATCCACTGTAATCCACTGTCCATGACAATCAAAGCCAGCCCAACAGTGGATCTCTTCAAAGCTTGGTTTAAACTTCTCTTACTTGCTAAAGAGGGAGTTGCCCTCTGTACCCTCCACCATCCTCCCAACCTGTCTCCACCACTGCCACCAGCCGCCCTAGAGATACGGGGTGTATTGGCTACTTTTACTCCCTAAAAATTGGCAAATACTGCCAAAAAATACAAACAGGAAGTAAAAACCTCCCAACAAAATAGGAAACTGGCACATAGGAGCTGATCTCTTAGCTTTCACCCACACACCTCCATGGACATTTTTGGACCAGTAGTACAAGTAGTGCCACAGGAACAAACATATATTATTACTGCCTGACACGAAGCCGTAGAAATGTACCTGTGTATGAATAACTAGGTGCAAAGAAATATTTAGGACAAATACATTTGCTTTATAGTTAAAATATTTTTACCCGCTTATGAAAAAGACTCCCATTGGGAATGGGACTTGCTTTTTTACTCCTGAAAAATATATTTTACTCCCAACTTAAAAAAATTAGGAGCAAAATACTCCAACAAAAAATCTTATCTGGAGCACTGGCCACCAGTGTCGCTTACTGATGCAATTTTGTATATTTTATTAGTACTTCTCTATTGTGTCAAGCACTTTCCTCCTAAGGTTAATGTTGCCTTTATAAGTCACTTGTTTTCTTATATACATTTGGTTTCTGTTTGTTTTGTGTTGTCGCTGCTATATGTCCTAACACTCTTTATGCAAGTTTTATTAGCTTGGGTAGAAGATTGGGTTTTAGATACAAATATTCTTTTGAGTGTCCAGGCTAGATTCTGGAAGGGAATTGCAGTGGGAAAGATATTAGACTCTATTTTCTAATCCAGAGTTGTGTGTTCTTAAAAGGATTAACCTTACATTTTATTCTATAGCCTTGCAAACAGCCTTTGATGTTGTCCTCCGGGGTCTACTCTGGAAAGCATACGTCAAGGGATACCCAAGGGGTGGTTATTCTGTAATTCGAACATGCATAAAGGAAGCTCAGCTAGGGTGCAATTCGCTGAAGGTGGTATGTGCATTTTAGCACCCCCTCTGCTGTTGGGATTTGATATCATTGCAATGGCAATAGAGATAAATAGATTAGACGCAGATGACCCAACATGGCAGGAGAGAAGCTAAGTATCGGCCTCTTCACGGATGTTGTGATTTTAATTTCTAAAACACCACCTGGTCTCCAAAAAGAGATTAATGTATTTAACTTGATGTGTATACTAAAGGATTACAAATTAATATTTTTAAAAAACGAAATTTATGGTTTTCTGTTCCAAAAACAAAGAACAGAAACTCCATATCATCCTAATGATAAGCAATTACAACAGGTGGAATGCTTTGATTATCCTGGCAAATGTATAACTCGGAATGGTGGTTGGGGGCTCATTTAGACAAGAGCACTCTGACTCTCACTAAATCAGAGGGCGCAATAGTGGGATTCTCAAGAAACGATGGCTGGGCAAGTGATCGCTGCTACTATGAAGGCGTATCGATCACAAGTGATGGCCGCCGCCTTATATGGAGCAGAGGTCTGAGGTATGTTACCTTGAAAATCACTAGAATGGGCACAAAATTGGATTTTTAACATGATTATATCACTCCATACCAATGCCTCACGCATTCCATTATGATTCGAATTGGGACTTAAGGATATTTTGGCAGAAGCAAGACTCAAAACCCTAATTTAGTGGGTGAAATTGTGAAGCTCAGAGAAATTGCAAAAGTGTACGTTAGCCCTAAAAGATCTAAGCCCGTCCCTCGGACAAGGTCCTTACCATGGTTGGCACACATTAGATTGATAGCAGTGATGTTAAATTTAGAACACATCTGGATAAACCACAAATAATATTACACAGTCAACAAGGAGTATTGTGGAGCTTGCTTTAGGAGACCAGTAGATGGGCGATGTGTTAAGAATTAGTACACATAGTAGCCGTATGGCCTCTTATCTTGCGTGCAAACCTTCCTTAGAGCTAGAATGGTTTATATTGGAGATTGAGGACTTCTCAAACAAACGTTTGTTCGTGAAGCTAAGAATGGGGATACTCCCCTTGGCAGGTTTTATTGAAAAGTGGAATAACATCACATTGGTAGACCAATGCTGTAGGTTCTGTCCAGGGATTATGGCGAATGAGGCTTGATGTTTCCTATTTTGCCCCAGCTACCAGGCACTCAGCAGAGTTTGTCTCTTTCTCTTCAAGATATTGTGTAGGCTAGGGATGGGGAGGAGTTCATCTCCATGGTGTCATTGCTTTATACCTTGCCTATTGCGAAGGTTAGAATGAATGGCCAACCTACAACAAATATACCTTCTTTCAATGTTGCTGTTCGCATTAGCGATTGAACCCTTGGTCGAATTTCTCAGGGAGCGACATGTCCATAGAGGGATACAGCTGTGTAGGCATAACGTGGTTGTTTCCACCTACGCAGACGATATGGTTCTCTATGTCAGGAACCTACAAGATAAATTGGGTCCAATCATGGGGGAGTGCTAGCCTTTGGGGACTTCACTGGGCTGATGGTTAACGCTACGAAATCAGTACATTTTCCGCTTACGGAAGGTACGAGTTGGTTTGATGATGGGTATGGATTTCAGTGGCATGTGACCTACATCCGGCATTTGGGGATAGCCATTGCACAATCCCCAGAGGAGTTATATAGGTGTAATTATGGGTAGGTGTTGGAACACGTTAGGTCAACGGTGGGTAGGTGGATGGAATTGCCCCTCACCCTTTATGGGAGGATATCACTAGTCAGAATGGTCCTGTTGCCGTGATTTCTGTATGTCTTTCTCAATGCACTTTTAGTGTTGTCAAGATTTTTGTTCCGAGAGCTAAAGTCAGAAATCTTGCGGTTTATCTGGGCAGGCAAGCAGGCGCGTGTGTCCTGGCAGAAATTGGTGGTGCCATTGGATAAGGGGGAACTGGCACTGCCCGACTTTGAAGTGTACTATGAGGCCGATCAAGAGGGATTCCTCCTATATTGGTTTGGGGGCCACGTGGACAGAAGACATGTGAAAGTGGAGAAAGCTCTTGAAGCCCCATTTCTCATGAGAGCGTTCGTACTAACACCACCCGATAGACCTTCTAAGGTGGAGAATATGGTGGAGTAGACCTGTAGGTCTTGGGTTTGTATTGAGTGAAAAATCAAAGTGGGAGGTTATCTATTCTCTGAATCTTCCGATCATACACGTTGCAGGATTGCAAGTGACTAATGAGCTAGGTTTTGTAAGCTGTATGAAGTGATTGAATGAATCCTGTTTCCGGGATCTTTTCCCGGAAGGGCAATTTCTGACTGCGGAAAAGATGAGGCGCAAAGGAGCTCTCACATCTTTGGAATTGTATGTGTATTTTCGATTGAAAGAATCTATGAAGAAGCTTTTCCCCCACCTTCCCCCAGGAGCCGGAAGTAGCCTCTATACTGGAAAGAATGTTGGGAAGGGTCGATACTGGCAAAGTGGTTTCCGACCTATACAGTAGAATACTGGACACTGGAGCGGGATGGGAGGACTCTTCCCGAAAGAAATGGGAACAGTCACTCGTGAGTGAAATTTCGGACGAAGGAAGTATGGGCTTACTGCTGTGGGGAAACAAGGAAAGTAGCTATCAATAGCTGAATTCAATTGATTCATTTCAAAACCTGCATCAATTTTATTACACCCCTGTTATGCTGCACAGATTCTACCCAATACCTCAGATGGATGTACTAGATGCACCACTGCACCAGCAGACTCTGTGCTCATAGCATGGAGCTACCCGTCAATATTGCGGTTTTGGGAACAAGTATTCGAGACACTGAGCGAGATTGTTGGGGAGAGGGTGGGACCAACGCCAGTGACTGCCTTGCTGGGTTATACTAAGCAGATCCCGGGACGAGTGAGGAAATTGGCAGGGCTGCTCCTGCTAATAGCTAAGAGGAGGGTGGTGATTGTGTGGGGTGGACCACAAGCACCTAAAGTGGAACAGCGGTGAGATGATATTTTGTATTGTGATGAAAGGGAGATAGAATATGGTAGGCTGATACATCCTAATGCTAAACCCAGAGATATCTGGGGTCCATATGTGCATTATCTTGTTGTTCAAGCCCAGAACTGTACGTTGGATTCTGGAGAATGACTCCTGTAACTGTTAATGGTGTTTATTAGAGGGCAGAGGCTGGGGACCTGCTTTTGTGAGTGATACAACCCTATGACAAGGGGGAGAAACACGCTGCCATTAGTGGCCAGTTTATATGTGGAACCGAGAACGGATTGAAGTTTGTAATAGTGACTGAGAACAAATATCCTTGAGGGATTGCGAGAGAGGAGGGATGTCTTACTGGACCACTGTGCTGTTTTTGTTCTATTTTCTCTTTTGTGGTGTATTCTATTACTGCAAATAATAATAAAAAGAGTTTTAAAAAAAGAATTTCAGCTATTTTGCTCATCCCTAACTGTAAAACAACACTTGTCCTGGCTGTGTCCAGTAATGGCAGTATTACTACTACTGTAAGAAGCCAATGTCATGCTGACTGTGCCAATATTTGCTGGACTTGCCAATATAAGAACATACAAGTTGGATGGATGCGTTCAATAATTTCAATATTGCCACTGTAGCAACACTCATATTGTCTATGCCTAGTAATGGCAGTATTGTCACTCTAAGAACAGTATGTTGACTGTGCCCAATAATGCCAGTTCTGCCACCGTAAGAACACTTATGTTGGCTGTGTCTAATAAGGCAGTATTTGCCACCGTAAAAACATTCATGTTGGCTGTACCTAATAATGTCATTATTTGTCCCTCTGCGAACATCCTGAATGGATACACCCAGTCATGATTGAAATGCTACTGTAGCAACACTTATTAAGGATGTGCCTGGTAATGCTTGTATTTGCCTCTGGAAGAACACTTATTTTGGTGGTGCCCAGTAATGCAGTATTGCCAGTGTAGGAACACACATGTCAGCTGTGACAAATAATGTCAGTATTTACCACTGTAAGAACACTTGTGTTGGTGGTACCCAGTAAAGACAGTATTTTCCACTGTTAGAACGCGTGTGTAGCCTGTGCTCAGTAATTTAAGTATTGGGCACTGTAAGAACATTTGTGTTGTCTGATGTAAAGTGTCTTTTGTCAAGTGTTTTTACAGTGTCAAATTCTGGCATTACTGGGCACAGCCACAATGAGTTCTCTTACAGCAGTATTTGCTGCTGTAAGAGAACTCATTGTGGCTGTGCCCAGTAATGCCAGAATTTGCCACTGTAAAAACACTTGTGGTGGCTGTGACTAATAATGTCTGTAGTTGTTACTCTAAGAAGGCTTATATTAGCTGTGCTCAGTGATGCCAGTATTTACTACTGTAAGAACACTTGTGTTGGCTGTACCCAATAATGGAAGTATTTACCACTGTCCAAACACTTGTGTTGTCTTTGCCAGTATTTGCCACTGCAAGAATACTCATGTTGGCTAAGCTCAATAATGCCAACATTTGCCACTGTAAGAACACTCATGCTGTGTGTGGCAGGTATTTGCCAACGTAAGAACACCTGTGTTGGTTGTGCCCAATAATTCTACTATTTGAAACAGTAGCTACTATTTGAAACAGTAAGAACACCTTTTGTTTGGCTGTACTTAATATTGAGTGTATTGACATATTAAAAAAACAGTTCCATAGTGTGTGGAAAGTGCCAAACACATGGCAGGGGAGTAGGGCTTGCTACCTTCCAAGGAAACCTCACACATAGTCAAACATACTGACTCCTTCACTAACTCATGCATGGAAATGCTGGCAAATTGCATACAGCAGTACTAAAGTATTGATTTGAGTAGCAGGACAAAATGCTTGTATATCTCAGGTATCAGTGCCAAAGTATGGATTGGAGCAGCAGGAGAGAAGTGGATGCTTATATATCTCATGCAGCAGTGCCAAGGTATAGATTGAAGCAGCAGGACAAACCTATAAATACTCGTATATCTCATGTATCAGTGCCAAAGTATGGATTTGAGAAGCAGGAGAAACGTGGAACTGCTCGTATATCTCGTACAGCAGTGCCAAAGTATGGATTGGAGCAGCAGGAGTAACGTGGAAATGCCAGTATATCTCAAATATCACTGCCAACCTATGGATTGGGGCAGCAGGAGAAGCGTGGAAATGCTTCTATATCTCATGTATCGGTGCTAAAATATGGATTGGAGCAGCAGGAGAAAAGTGGAAATGCTTATATATCTCATCCAGCAGTGCCAGAGTATGGATTGGAGAGGCAGGTGAAACGTGCAAATGTTTGTATATCTCATCCAGCAGTGCCAGAGTATGGATTGGAGCAGCAGGAGAAACTTGGAAATGTTTGTATATCTCATCCAGCAGTGCCAGAGTATGGATTGGAACGGAAGGAGGAATGTGGAAATGCTCGTATATCTCATCCAGCAGTGCCAAAGTATGGGTTGGAGAATCTCATCAAGCAGTGCCAAAGAATGGATTGGAGTGGCAGGAGAAACATGGAAATGCTGGCATATCTCATTCAGCAGTGCCAAAGTATGGGTTGAAGAAGCAGCACAAACTTAGAAATTCTTGAATATCTCATGTTTCAGTGCCAACGTCTGGATTGGAGCAGCAGGAGAAACGTGGTACTTCTCGTATATCTCATCGAGCAGTGCCAGAGTATGGATTGGAGCAGCAGGAGAAATGTGGAAATACTTGTATATCTCATCCAGCAGTGCCAGAGTATGGATTGGAGCAGGAGGAGAAACGTGGAAATACTTGTACATCTCATCCAGCAGTGCCAGAGTATGGATTGGAGTGGCAGATGAAACGTGGAAATGCGTGGGTATCTCATCCAGCAGTGCCAGAGTATGGATTGTAGCAGCAGGAGAAATGTGGAAATGCTTGTATATCTCATCCAGCAGCGCCAGAATATGGATTGGAGCGGGAGAAGGAATGTGGAAATGCTTGTATATCTCATCCAGCAGTGCCAGAGTATGGGTTGAAGCAGCAGCACAAACTAAAGAATGCTTGTATATCTCATGCAACAGTGCCAATGTATGGATTGGAGCAGCAGGAGGAACGTGGAAATGCTTGTATATCTCATCCAGCAGTGCCAAAGTATGGATTGAAGCAGCAGCAGAAACCTGGAAATGCCCGTATATCTCAAGTATCACTGCCAACGTTTGGATTGGAGCAACAGGAGAAGCCTGGAATTGCTTGTATATCTCATGTATCAGTGCCAGAATATGGATTGGAGCAGCAGGAGAAAAGTGGAAATGCGTGTATATCTCATCCAGCAGTGCCAGAATATGGATTGGAGTGGCAGGAGAAACATGGAAATGCTTGTATATCTCATCCAGCAGTGCCAAAGTATGGGTTGGAGAATCTCATCAAGCAGTGCCAAAGTATGGATTGGAGTGACAGGAGAAATGTGTAAATACTCGTATATCTCATTCAGCAGTGCCAAAGTATGGATTGGAGTGGCAGAGGAAACATGGAAATGCTGGCATGTCTCCCCCAGCAGTGCCAAAGTATGGGTTGAAGCAGCAGCACAAACTTAGAAACGCTTGTATATCTCATGTATCAGTGCCAATGTATGGATTGGAGCAGTAGAAGAAACGTGAAAATGATTGTATATCTCATCCAGCAGTGCCAACATATGGATTGGAGCAGCAGTAGAAACGTGAAATGCTAGTATTTCTCATCCAGCAGTGCCAATGTATGGATTGCAGCAGAAGGAGAAACGTGGAACTTCTCGTTTATCTCATCCAGCAGTGCCAACACATGGATTGGAGCAGCAAGAGAAACGTGGAAATGATTGTATATCTCATCCAGCAGTGCCAGAGTATGGGTTGAAGAAGCAGCACAAACTTAGAAATTCTTGAATATCTCATGTTTCAGTGCCAACGTCTGGATTGGAGCAGCAGGAGAAACGTGGTACTTCTCGTATATCTCATCGAGCAGTGCCAGAGTATGGATTGGAGCAGCAGGAGAAATGTAGAAATACTTGTATATCTCATCCAGCAGTGCCAGAGTATGGATTGGAGCAGGAGGAGAAACGTGGAAATACTTGTACATCTCATCCAGCAGTGCCAGAGTATGGATTGGAGTGGCAGATGAAACGTGGAAATGCTTGGATATCTCATCCAGCAGTGCCAGAGTATGGATTGTAGCAGCAAGAGAAATGTGGAAATGCTTGTATATCTCATCCAGCAGTGCCAGAATATGGATTGTAGCAGCAAGAGAAATGTGGAAATGCTTGTATATCTCATCCAGCAGTGCCAGAATATGGATTGGAGCGGGAGAAGGAATGTGGAAATGCTTGTATATCTCATCCAGCAGTGCCAGAGTATGGGTTGAAGCAGCAGCACAAACTAAAGAATGCTTGTATATCTCATGCAACAGTGCCAATGTATGGATTGGAGCAGCAGGAGAAACGTGGAAATGCTTGTATATCTCATCCAGCAGTGCCAAAGTATGGATTGAAGCAGCAAGAGAAACGTGGAAATGCTCGTATATCTCATCCAGCAGTGCCAAAGTATGGATTGGAGCAGCAGGAGAAATGTGGAAATACCCGTATATCTCAAGTATCACTGCCAACGTTTTTATTGGAGCAACAGGAGAAGCGTGGAAATGCTTGTATATCTCATGTATCAGTGCCAAAATATGGATTGGAGCAGCAGGAGAAAAGTGGAAATGCTTGTATATCTCATCCAGCAGTGCCAGAATATGGATTGGAGCGGGAGAAGGAATGTGGAAATGCTTGTATATCTCATCCAGCAGTGCCAGAGTATGGGTTGAAGCAGCAGCACAAACTAAAGAATGCTTGTATATCTCATGCAACAGTGCCAATGTATGGATTGGAGCAGCAGGAGAAACGTGGAAATGCTTGTATATCTCATCCAGCAGTGCCAAAGTATGGATTGAAGCAGCAAGAGAAACGTGGAAATGCTCGTATATCTCATCCAGCAGTGCCAAAGTATGTATTGGAGTGACAGGAGAAATGTGTAATTACTCGTATATCTCATTCAGCAGTGCCAAACTATGGATTGGAGTGGCAGAGGAAACATGGAAATGCTGGCATGTCTCCCCCAGCAGTGCCAAAGTATGGGTTGAAGCAGCAGCACAAACTTAGAAACGCTTTTATATCTCATGTATCAGTGCCAACACATGGATTGGAGCAGCAAGAGAAATGTGGAAATGCTTGTATATCTCATCCACCAGTGCCAAAGTATGGGTTTAAGCAGCAGGACAAACTTAAGAATGGTTGTATATCTCATGTATCAGTGCCAACATATGGATTGGAGCAACACAGGAAACGTGGAAATGCTTGTATATCTCATCCAGCTGTGCCAAAGTATATATTGGAGTGGCAGGAGAAACGTGGAAATGCTTGTATATCTCATCCAGCAGTGACAGAATATGGATTGGAGCAGCAGGAGAAACGTGGAAATGCTTGTATATCTCATCCAGCAGTGCCAAAGTATGGATTGGAGTGGCAGAAGGAGCGTGGAATGCTCGTATATCTCATCTAGCAGTGCCCAAATATGGGTTGGAGAATCTGATCCAACAGTGCCAAAGTATGGATTGGAGTGGCAGGTGAAACGTGGAAATGCTGGCATATCTCATCCAGCAGTGCCAATGTATGCATTGGAGCAGCAGGAGAAACGTGGAAATGATTGTATATCTCATCCAGCAGTGCCAACGTACAGATTGGAGCAGCAGGAGAAACGTGGAAATGCTTGTATATCTCATCCAGCAGTGCCAATGTATGGATTGGAGCAGCATGAGAAACGTGAAAATTATTGTATATCTCGTCCAGCAGTGCAAAAGTATGGGTTGGAGCAGCAGGAGAAATGTGTAAATGCTTGTATATCTCATTCAACAGTGCCAGAGTACGGATTGGAGTGGCAGACGAAACATGGGCATGCTGGCCTATCTCATTCAGCAGTGCCATAATATGGGTTGAAGCAGCAGCACAAACTTTGAAATGCTTGTATATCTCATGTATCAGTGCCAATGTATGGATTGGAACAGCAGCAGAAACGTGGAAATGCGTGTATATCTCATCCAGCAGTGCCAGAGTATGGATTGGAGTGGCAGAAGGAACATGGAATGCTTGTATATCTCATCCAGCAGTGCCCAAATATGGGTTGGAGAATCTCATCCAGCAGTGCCAAAGTATGGATTGGAGTGGCAGGTGAAACGTGGAAATGCTTGTATATCTCATCCAGCAGTGCCAGAATATGGATTGGAACAGCAGGAGAAACGTGGAAATGCTTGTATATCTCATCCAGCAGTGCCATAGTATGGATTGGAGTGGCAGAAGGAACGTGGAATGCTCGTATATCTCATCCAGCAGTGCCAAAGTATGGATTGGAGTGGCAGGTGAAACATGGAAATGCTTGTATATCTCATCCAACAGTGCCAGAGTATGGATTGTAGTGGCAGGGGAAACGTGAAAATGCTGGCATATTTCATCCAGCAGTGCCAATGTATGCATTGGAGCAGCAGGAGAAACGTGGAAATTATTGAATATCTCATCCAGCAGTGCCAACGTACAGATTGGAGCAGCATGAGAAACGTGGAAATGCTTGTTTATCTCATCCAGCAGTGCTAACGTATGGATTGGAGCAGCAAGAGAAACATGGAAATGCTTGTATACCTCGTCCAGCAGTGCCAGAGTATGGATTGGAGTGGCAGGCGAAACATGGACATGCTGGCATATCTCATTCAGCAGTGCCATAATATGGGTTGAAGCAGCAGCACAAACTTTGTAATGCTTGTATATCTCATGTATCAGTGCCAATGTATGGATTGGAGCAGCAGCAGAAACATGGAAATGCTTGTATATCTCATCCAGCAGTGCCAGAATATGGATTGGAGCAGAAGGAGAAACCTGGAAATGCTTGTATATCTCATCCAGCAATGCCAGAGTATGGATTGGAGTGGCAGAAGGAACGTGGAATGCTCGTATATCTCATCCAGCAGTGCCAAAGTATGGATTGGAGTGGCAGGTGAAACGTGGAAATGCTTCCATATCTCATCCAACAGTGCAAGAGTATGGATTGTAGTGGCAGGGGAAACGTGGAAATGCTGGCATATCTCATCCAGCAGTGCCAATGTATGCATTGGAGCAGCAGGAGAAACGTGGAAATGATTGTATATCTCATCCAGCAGTGCCAATGTACAGATTGGAGCAGCATGAGAAACGTGGAAATGCTTGTATATCTCATCCAGCAGTGCCAATGTATGGATTGGAGCAGCAGGAGAAACGTGTAAATGATTGCATATCTCATCCAGCAGTGCCCACGTATGAATTGGAGCAGCAAGAGAAACATGGAAATGCTTGTATAACTCGTCCAGCAGTGCGAAATTATGGGTTGGAGCAGCAGGAGAAATGTGTAAATGCTTGTATATCTCATCCAGCAGTGCCAATGTATGGATTGGAGCAGCAGGAGAAACATGTAAATGATTGTATATCTCATCCAGCAGTGCCAACGTATGAATTGGAGCAGCAAGAGAAACATGGAAATGCTTGTATAACTCGTCCAGCAGTGCGAAATTATGGGTTGGAGCAGCAGGAGAAATGTGTAAATGCTTGTATATCTCATTCAACAGTGCCAATGTATGGATTGGAGCAGCAGCAAAACATGGAAATGCTTGTATATCTCAACCAGCAGTGCCAGAGTATGGATTGGAGCAGCAGGAGAAACATGGAAATGCTCGCATATCTCATCCAGAGTGCCAAAGTATGGGTTGAAGCAGCAGCACAAACTTAGAAATGCTCGTATATCTCATGTATCAGTGCCAATGTATGGATTGGAGCAGCAGGGGAAACGTGGAAATGCTTGTATATCTCATCCAGCAGTGCCAGAGTATGGATTGGAGCAGCGGGAGAAATGTGGAAATGCTTGTATATCTCATCCAGCAGTGCCAGAGTATGGATTGGAGCAGCAGGAGAAATGTGCCAATGCTTGCATATCTCATCCAGCAGTGCCAATGTATGGATTGGAGCAGCAGCAGAAACGTAGAAATGCTTGTATATCTCATCCAGCAGTGCCAGAGTATGGATTGGAGCAGCAGTAGAAATGTGGAAATGCTTGTATATCTCATCCAGCAGTGCTAATGTATGGATTGGAGCAGCAGGAGAAACGTGGAAATGCTTGTATATCTCATCCAGCAGTGCCAGAGTATGGATTGGAGCAGCGGGAGAAATGTGGAAATGCTTGTATATCTCATCCAGCAGTGCCAGAGTATGGATTGGAGCAGCAGGAGAAATGTGCCAATGCTTGCATATCTCATCCAGCAGTGCCAATGTATGAATTGGAGCAGCAGCAGAAACGTAGAAATGCTTGTATATCTAATCCAGCAGTGCCAATGTATGGATTGGAGCAGCAGGAGAAACGTGGAAATGCTTGTATATCTCATCCAGCAGTGCCATAGTATGGATTGGAGTGGCAGAAGGAACGTGGAATGCTCGTATATCTCATCCAGCAGTGCCAAAGTATGGATTGGAGTGGCAGGTGAAACATGGAAATGCTTGTATATCTCATCCAACAGTGCCAGAGTATGGATTGTAGTGGCAGGGGAAACGTGAAAATGCTGGCATATTTCATCCAGCAGTGCCAATGTATGCATTGGAGCAGCAGGAGAAACGTGGAAATTATTGAATATCTCATCCAGCAGTGCCAACGTACAGATTGGAGCAGCATGAGAAACGTGGAAATGCTTGTTTATCTCATCCAGCAGTGCTAACGTATGGATTGGAGCAGCAAGAGAAACATGGAAATGCTTGTATACCTCGTCCAGCAGTGCCAGAGTATGGATTGGAGTGGCAGGCGAAACATGGACATGCTGGCATATCTCATTCAGCAGTGCCATAATATGGGTTGAAGCAGCAGCACAAACTTTGTAATGCTTGTATATCTCATGTATCAGTGCCAATGTATGGATTGGAGCAGCAGCAGAAACATGGAAATGCTTGTATATCTCATCCAGCAGTGCCAGAATATGGATTGGAGCAGAAGGAGAAACCTGGAAATGCTTGTATATCTCATCCAGCAATGCCAGAGTATGGATTGGAGTGGCAGAAGGAACGTGGAATGCTCGTATATCTCATCCAGCAGTGCCAAAGTATGGATTGGAGTGGCAGGTGAAACGTGGAAATGCTTCCATATCTCATCCAAAAGTGCAAGAGTATGGATTGTAGTGGCAGGGGAAACGTGGAAATGCTGGCATATCTCATCCAGCAGTGCCAATGTATGCATTGGAGCAGCAGGAGAAACGTGGAAATGATTGTATATCTCATCCAGCAGTGCCAATGTACAGATTGGAGCAGCATGAGAAACGTGGAAATGCTTGTATATCTCATCCAGCAGTGCCAATGTATGGATTGGAGCAGCAGGAGAAACGTGTAAATGATTGCATATCTCATCCAGCAGTGCCCACGTATGAATTGGAGCAGCAAGAGAAACATGGAAATGCTTGTATAACTCGTCCAGCAGTGCGAAATTATGGGTTGGAGCAGCAGGAGAAATGTGTAAATGCTTGTATATCTCATCCAGCAGTGCCAATGTATGGATTGGAGCAGCAGGTGAAACGTGTAAATGATTGCATATCTCATCCAGCAGTGCCCACGTATGAATTGGAGCAGCAAGAGAAACATGGAAATGCTTGTATAACTCGTCCAGCAGTGCGAAATTATGGGTTGGAGCAGCAGGAGAAATGTGTAAATGCTTGTATATCTCATCCAGCAGTGCCAATGTATGGATTGGAGCAGCAGGAGAAACATGTAAATGATTGTATATCTCATCCAGCAGTGCCAACGTATGAATTGGAGCAGCAAGAGAAACATGGAAATGCTTGTATAACTCGTCCAGCAGTGCGAAATTATGGGTTGGAGCAGCAGGAGAAATGTGTAAATGCTTGTATATCTCATTCAACAGTGCCAATGTATGGATTGGAGCAGCAGCAAAACATGGAAATGCTTGTATATCTCAACCAGCAGTGCCAGAGTATGGATTGCAGCAGCAGGAGAAACATGGAAATGCTCGCATATCTCATCCAGAGTGCCAAAGTATGGGTTGAAGCAGCAGCACAAACTTAGAAATGCTCGTATATCTCATGTATCAGTGCCAATGTATGGATTGGAGCAGCAGGGGAAACGTGGAAATGCTTGTATATCTCATCCAGCAGTGCCAGAGTATGGATTGGAGCAGCGGGAGAAATGTGGAAATGCTTGTATATCTCATCCAGCAGTGCCAGAGTATGGATTGGAGCAGCAGGAGAAATGTGCCAATGCTTGCATATCTCATCCAGCAGTGCCAATGTATGGATTGGAGCAGCAGCAGAAACGTAGAAATGCTTGTATATCTCATCCAGCAGTGCCAGAGTATGGATTGGAGCAGCAGTAGAAATGTGGAAATGCTTGTATATCTCATCCAGCAGTGCTAATGTATGGATTGGAGCAGCAGGAGAAACGTGGAAATGCTTGTATATCTCATCCAGCAGTGCCAGAGTATGGATTGGAGCAGCGGGAGAAATGTGGAAATGCTTGTATATCTCATCCAGCAGTGCCAGAGTATGGATTGGAGCAGCAGGAGAAATGTGCCAATGCTTGCATATCTCATCCAGCAGTGCCAATGTATGGATTGGAGCAGCAGCAGAAACGTAGAAATGCTTGTATATCTAATCCAGCAGTGCCAATGTATGGATTGGAGCAGCAGGAGAAACGTGGAAATGCTTGTATATCTCATCCAGCAGTGCCAGAATATGGATTGGAACAGCAGGAGAAACGTGGAAATGCTTGTATATCTCATCCAGCAGTGCCATAGTATGGATTGGAGTGGCAGAAGGAACGTGGAATGCTCGTATATCTCATCCAGCAGTGCCAAAGTATGGATTGGAGTGGCAGGTGAAACATGGAAATGCTTGTATATCTCATCCAACAGTGCCAGAGTATGGATTGTAGTGGCAGGGGAAACGTGAAAATGCTGGCATATTTCATCCAGCAGTGCCAATGTATGCATTGGAGCAGCAGGAGAAACGTGGAAATTATTGAATATCTCATCCAGCAGTGCCAACGTACAGATTGGAGCAGCATGAGAAACGTGGAAATGCTTGTTTATCTCATCCAGCAGTGCTAACGTATGGATTGGAGCAGCAAGAGAAACATGGAAATGCTTGTATACCTCGTCCAGCAGTGCCAGAGTATGGATTGGAGTGGCAGGCGAAACATGGACATGCTGGCATATCTCATTCAGCAGTGCCATAATATGGGTTGAAGCAGCAGCACAAACTTTGTAATGCTTGTATATCTCATGTATCAGTGCCAATGTATGGATTGGAGCAGCAGCAGAAACATGGAAATGCTTGTATATCTCATCCAGCAGTGCCAGAATATGGATTGGAGCAGAAGGAGAAACCTGGAAATGCTTGTATATCTCATCCAGCAATGCCAGAGTATGGATTGGAGTGGCAGAAGGAACGTGGAATGCTCGTATATCTCATCCAGCAGTGCCAAAGTATGGATTGGAGTGGCAGGTGAAACGTGGAAATGCTTCCATATCTCATCCAACAGTGCAAGAGTATGGATTGTAGTGGCAGGGGAAACGTGGAAATGCTGGCATATCTCATCCAGCAGTGCCAATGTATGCATTGGAGCAGCAGGAGAAACGTGGAAATGATTGTATATCTCATCCAGCAGTGCCAATGTACAGATTGGAGCAGCATGAGAAACGTGGAAATGCTTGTATATCTCATCCAGCAGTGCCAATGTATGGATTGGAGCAGCAGGAGAAACGTGTAAATGATTGCATATCTCATCCAGCAGTGCCCACGTATGAATTGGAGCAGCAAGAGAAACATGGAAATGCTTGTATAACTCGTCCAGCAGTGCGAAATTATGGGTTGGAGCAGCAGGAGAAATGTGTAAATGCTTGTATATCTCATCCAGCAGTGCCAATGTATGGATTGGAGCAGCAGGAGAAACATGTAAATGATTGTATATCTCATCCAGCAGTGCCAACGTATGAATTGGAGCAGCAAGAGAAACATGGAAATGCTTGTATAACTCGTCCAGCAGTGCGAAATTATGGGTTGGAGCAGCAGGAGAAATGTGTAAATGCTTGTATATCTCATTCAACAGTGCCAATGTATGGATTGGAGCAGCAGCAAAACATGGAAATGCTTGTATATCTCAACCAGCAGTGCCAGAGTATGGATTGGAGCAGCAGGAGAAACATGGAAATGCTCGCATATCTCATCCAGAGTGCCAAAGTATGGGTTGAAGCAGCAGCACAAACTTAGAAATGCTCGTATATCTCATGTATCAGTGCCAATGTATGGATTGGAGCAGCAGGGGAAACGTGGAAATGCTTGTATATCTCATCCAGCAGTGCCAGAGTATGGATTGGAGCAGCGGGAGAAATGTGGAAATGCTTGTATATCTCATCCAGCAGTGCCAGAGTATGGATTGGAGCAGCAGGAGAAATGTGCCAATGCTTGCATATCTCATCCAGCAGTGCCAATGTATGGATTGGAGCAGCAGCAGAAACGTAGAAATGCTTGTATATCTCATCCAGCAGTGCCAGAGTATGGATTGGAGCAGCAGTAGAAATGTGGAAATGCTTGTATATCTCATCCAGCAGTGCTAATGTATGGATTGGAGCAGCAGGAGAAACGTGGAAATGCTTGTATATCTCATCCAGCAGTGCCAGAGTATGGATTGGAGCAGCGGGAGAAATGTGGAAATGCTTGTATATCTCATCCAGCAGTGCCAGAGTATGGATTGGAGCAGCAGGAGAAATGTGCCAATGCTTGCATATCTCATCCAGCAGTGCCAATGTATGGATTGGAGCAGCAGCAGAAACGTAGAAATGCTTGTATATCTAATCCAGCAGTGCCAATGTATGGATTGGAGCAGCAGGAGAAACGTGGAAATGCTTGTATATCTCATCCAGCAGTGCCAGAGTGTGGATTGGAGCAGCAGGAGAAATGTGCCAATGCTTCCATATCTCATCCAGCAGTGCTAAAGTATGGATTGGCGCATCTCATCCAGTAGTGCCAAAGTATGGATTGGAGTGGCAGGAGAAACGTGGAAATGCTCGTCGTATATCTCATCCAGCAGTGCCGGAGTATGGATTGGAGCAGCAGGAGAAACGTGGAAATGCTTGTATATCTCATCCAGCAGTGCCAAAGTATAGTTTGGAGCCGCAGAGAAATGTGGAAATGCTGACATATCTCATCCAGCAGTGCCTGAGTATGGATTGGAGTAGCAGGAGAAACCTGGAAATGGACGTATTACTCATCCAACAGTGCCAGGGTATGGATTGGAGCAGCAGGAGAAACGTGGAAATGCTTGTATATCTCATCCAGCTGTGCCAGAGTATGGATTGGAGCGGCAAAAGAAATGTCAGAATGCTGGCGTATCTCATCCAACAGTGCCAAAGTATGGATTGGAGTGGCAGGAGGAACATGGAGATGCTTGTATATCTCAACCAAGAGCGCCAGAGTATGGATTGGAGCAGCAGGAGGAATGTGGAAATGCTGGCATATCACATGCACCAGTGCCAAAGTATGGGTTAAAGCAGCAGGACACACTTAGAAATGCTTGCATATCTCATGTATCAGTGCCAGAGTATGGATTGGAGTAGCACGAGAAACGTGGAAATTCTGACATATCTCATCCAATAGTGCAAGAGTATGGATTGGAGTGGCAGGAGAAACGTGAAAATGCTTGTATATCTCATCCAGCAGTGCCAGAGTATGGATTGGAGCAGCAATAAAAACATGGAAATGCTTGGATATCTCATCCGGCGTGCCAGAGTATGGATTCAAGCGGCAGGACAAAGTTGGACAAGCTGGCAGTACACAGCAAATTAGTCCACATATTTTAGAATGCCTGGTTACAGATGTAAAGTCTGCCAGCACAACTGACCAAACCCTGCCTGCCTTCTTTAATGAGGCTAAGGTTTGCTTCAGAGAAACCTCTAATTCTATGACAAGACTGGAGGCGAGCAGTATGCTTCAACTTCTTTAATTTACTACTCCTCAGCAGTTTCAACAAAACTAATAAAATCAACAACAAACACTGAAAAATGTCTTAATAGACTTTTCTTTCTTTGGAACTACAATCCCCAGAGTCTCCCCGTGGGCGAAAACGCGAGATCACTAAGCCCGTTTGTGCGGGCGTACCCCGTGATGCGGTCACCCTGTGCTGTATGTGCGGCACCTTAAGGGTCTGTTCCACATTTCGGGGGTCAGCAGCAGCCTAGGAGCTGCGCATCGTGGAGCCGAGGTAGAGGCACAGGAGCTCTGGAGCAGCAAAGCACTCCAGCCCCCTCCTTCGCGGAGGCAGGGCTTGCTGAGAAGGCCTCGAGTGCCGCTCACCAACAGCCCCCTCCTTTGGGAGGGCGGAAGGCGAATTACAGAGCTCGCTTCCACGTTGCATTGTTTGCAGCGACGCAGAATGGAGCATCCGTATTTAAGCCGGGCCCGGCAGTGATTTGTGTATAGTAGCTCAAGTGAGCTAAATCATACCTGCGATCACAATCCATAAAGCCGGAGCACGCTCCGGAAGATTCGCCCGACACAGGGCTCGCGTGCTGATAAAGAAAAGACATTAAAGAGTGGTAAAGCTTCTTGAGGCAGATCAAGGCTGTATGCCCAGAACAAAGCACAGTGCCCACCACATCCAGAGGCACATCAAGACGTAAGCCTATCCCAGGCTCTGCAATATTGAAATAAGTCCGGTGCAGCCACTAAATAAAAGAAAAAAAAAAAAAAAAAATATATATATATATATATATATATATATATATATATATATATATATATATATATATATATATATAAGATACAGGAGAAGCATCCTAGCACAAGGCTACAATCTTGTGCATTTAGGAGTATCATAAGCACCTATACAGTGAAAGGGCGTGCTAAGACACCTGGAAAGGTAAATCAGGCACACAACATCTCCCAGAATGTCGGATTTTGAGTGGAGTGAAGAGCAGCAGTCGCTAGACTTAGCTGCCAGATTCAAAGAGGTACTGGGAAGCTCACTTATAGATGCAGTGGCTCAAGGAGTGAAACCTCTCCAAGACAGGCTGGAGTCCTTAGAAGCAATTCTCCACCAGCCCATAGACAGCACCATACGGACTGAGCGCACGCCCACAGAACCCTCGGAAGCAGGGCCAAAGGGGAGTACTAAGGCCCGAAAGAGGAAAGCCTCTTACGACCCCCATGGCCAGTTGGAAGGGACAGAAGGGAAGGCCCCAGAGGTCGTTGACGCCTTTGCGAAGCTCCGAGAAGCATATTTGCAGCGTCAGACTGTGCCAGACCTCACGACCCCTGCTCCAGGGGAAGAACATGATGGAGAGGAGAACCCAGGCTCAGAAGAGGAGCCAGAGGAAGGTGACCCTACCTCCCAGAATGAGGACGAGTTAAGGGAGGAGGAAGAAATAAGACCCAGCGGAGGGAAGAGAATCCACAAAGAGAAGCACCTCGAAAAGGTGGAGGAGGATATGTTTGATCCGGACAGCATCCGGAATCCGAGGTCCTCAGACTGGCAACCATCACCCAGAGTGGCCCAGTGCATGACTAAAAGATTAAGAAAGGCACTAGACAAAGAGGTGCATCAGCGCCTGCGAGCAGAGTGTCCGTGACCGGACCTCCTGGGAAAAGTGGCCGAGACGCCAGAATTAGACCCCAAGATGCTCACTTTCGTATCAAAGACCAGTAAAGATCCCCGTAAAGGCATTGATAGATCTTGGAGGAGCTGCCAGGAGAAGGTACTCGACCTAGCGGGCCCATTAGCAAAGATCATGGACCTGGCAGAAAGGGCAAGAGATACAGGTGAAGAAGTAGACCCTGACGCCCTGGCAGGCTGGGCGCAGAGAGCAGTATGCCTCCTGGGTAATGCGAACTGCGCCATCGCCTCGGAACGCCGGAGAGGACTGTTGCTGAAAATTGACGTGAAACTCAGTGACCTCGCATCGTACGGGGCGGGAGAGGCAGCACAAGGACTCCTATTCGGAGAAACCTTCGGCAAGGAAATGGGCCGTTTCGTCAGCACCTACACGTCACTGAAGAACGCACAGGCTTCGATCCGTAAGATCTTCCCAAACCGAGTTTTTGCCAGGACCAGCCACCACAGGGGTCGTTCGGCTGGTCATAACCAGGGAGGAAGAAGACCCCAGAATCCCAGAGCTAATACTGGGAGAGCAGACAACAGGACTCCTTCTTCCCTACCAGAGGGCGATTCCAAAGGGGATGCAGAGGGGGAGGAGCCAGACGTGGACAAGGCTTCACACTGGTGAGAGCGGCACATTACCCCCCAGTGGGAGGGAGAACTGGTATGTACTGGAGAAGCTGGCGTGCGCTTTCCATCGATGCCTGGGTGTTGCAAACGGTACTCGGTCTACACCTAGAATTCATAGAACCCCCGAGGCAAGAGCGCAGGCCGCACCAACAGGGTCTAGAGCGCGCAGAGCAGAAATTGCTAGATCACAAGCTGCTTCAGCTAGCGAAAAAGAACGCCATAGAGAAGTGTCCGAGAGACCCCAACTTTATAAGCAATATGTTCTTAGTACACAGGAAGGAAAAAGTACGGCCCGTTATAAATCTGAAGGAACTAAACAGCTGGGTGGTTTACCGACATTTCAAGATGGAGGGCATCCACCAGCTCCGAGACTCGTTCAGAGAGAAAGATTGGCTGACGAGGCTAGATCTGAAAGATGCCTACTTGACGATCCCGATAGCAGAGGAGTTCAGGACCTTCCTGGCTTTTCATTGGAAAGGGCAGCTTTGGCGATTCAAGACCATGCCCTTCGGGCTTGCATCAGCTCCCTGGGCCTTCACCAAGCTGATGAAGCCAGTAGCAGCAGCGATACGAGAGAAAGGAATACGATTAATCATCTACCTAGACGATCTCCTGCTGTTAGCCGAGGCCCGAGAGACTCTCAGATATCAGACAAAATGGGTCCAGGACCTGCTAGCATCCCTAGGTTTCTTAGTGAATATAGAAAAGTCGGATACGGAACCAGCGTAAAGACTGGATCTCCTAGGCTTCGTCCTAGATACCAGGAAAGCGACGCTAGAGCTTCCAGCTCAGAAGATCCGCAACATCAAGAGAGAATTGAAAGGGTGTCTACAGAAACAAGTAGTTTCTCTCAGGACTCTGGCGAGAATAGTGGGACTCTTAGCATCCTCCATTCAAGCCATATTTCCCTGACCCTTGCACTACCGCGCACTGCAGATACTAAAGATAAGGCATCTGCAACAAGGCTTGAGGTATCATCAATTGGTACCTTTGGATCCAGAATCCAGAACGGAACTGGAATGGTGGTTGAAGAATATAGACGCCTGGAATGGGCGTGCCATTTTCAGAGACCGTCCGGATCTGATTATAGAATCCAACGCCAGTCGTCTGGGCTGGAGAGCAAGGTGCGGAGACCTGCAGACAGGAGGGAAATGGAGCGAGGAGGAACTGCGTCTCCACATAAACTGTCTGGAGGTGCTAGCAGGCTCATTAGCGATCAGAGCTTTCACGAAAGGAAAGATGAGATCATGCATCCTACTAAAGATGGACAACATATCGGCAGTGCGGTACATAAACTATCTAGGAGGCACCAAATCCAGAATGTTGGCCGAGCTAGAGAACGATTTCTGGCACTTTTGCCTGCAATCAGAGACATCAGTCACAGTGGAGTATCTACCAGGAGCACTGAATGTAGTAGCGGACTGGAATTCGCGCTACCTCACAGACTCCAGCGATTGGAGACTGGATCCAGCAGTGTTTCGGAGGATGAGCGAGAGATGGGGCCCACTGCACATAGATCTCTTCAAACAGCAGCATACTCCAACTGGAGGCTAGACCCGGGAGCTCGAGGGACGGACGCATTCCTCCAGGAATGGAGCGGGGGTCCACACTACACTTTTCCCCCATTCATGATGCTGAGCAGAGTACTAGCGAAGTGTCGGAGGGAGAAAGCAGAGCTGTTGGTAGTAGCACCACTATGAAAGTCACAAGTGTGGTTTCCAACGCTGATGGAATTAGCGGTGGATCATCCGAGAATGCTCCCAGAGGGAGAAGACCTGCTCACGGACCCAGTTGGGTCATATCATCCTCTGAGAGTGAGAGGGACACTCCCGCTCATTGCGTGCAGGATATCCGGAGACGCTGGGCGCTGCCAGGCATTTCGGAGCAAGCGGCTCAGCTCATCACAGACTCCTGGGCTCCGTCCACGAGACGGAGCTACGACGCGGCTTGGGCCAAGTGGTCTAGTTGGTACAAGGGGAGAGGTGTTCATCCCATTTCTGCACCTGTAGTGATGATTCTGAATTTCTTAGCGCAACTATTGCAAGGCGGAAGAGCATTCCGTACTATAGGAGTATACAGATCAGTAATATCCGCAGGACACCTGCCGATAGAGGGAGTACCGGCTGGAGAGCACCCAGCAGTGGTTAGACTCATTAGAGGAGCCAAGTTTAAGGCACCGCCAGACCCGCGATACAAGACTGTATGGGACGTCCGCGACGTCCGTAAGCTATTGGAGAGTTGGCCCGGGAACAGATATCTATCCCTAAAGCAACTGTCAGGGAAATTGGCAATGCTGTTATGTTTAGTTTCATGTAAACGCGTATCAGACATGAGAGCATTGGAAGTCAATAGGAGATAATTTGGGCCAGAGGGCATGACATTCACAATAGTGCAGAGAACCAAGAGAGGTACATCTTCAGTACATTACCCATATTTTACGAATACACCTGAATGGTGTGTGGCGAGCTGCGTCAAAGAGTATGAAAGCAGGACAGCTGAGTATAGAGCAGCGAATACCACGCAATTACTTATAGCGCGCAGAAGGCCTTTTCAGGGAGTATCTACAGCTACTATTGCCAGATGGGGTAAAGAAATCATGCAGGCAGCAGGAATAGATGTGGGGAAATACGGAGCACATTCAGTGCGCAGAGCTATGGCATCTAAAGCCTTCAGGGCAGGAGTCTCCCTTAGAGATATTATGTTAGCAGAAGATTGGACGAATGATCGAACATTTAAAGAGTTCTATTTTAAACTGACTGAGAGTTTAGCGGTCACAGTGCTGGGAAGCTTTGAACAAGCATGATGCTCGCCTCCGCTCTTGTCATAGAATGAAGATTACCCCTGCTAGCTGCGCAGGGAGTATTAATTATATTAAAGACTAGGAGGCGAGCATTAAATTCCCACCCGAAGTATGTATTGCATGTAAAGTATTGGATTGTTCATGTGATACAATTGTTATGTTATGAGGAAGTACATGGACACCACCTTGAACCTTCTGTTTTGTATTATTCCTAGGGGAAGAACAGAAGAATAATTGAGTAGGAGACTAGCAGTGGTAGTTGCCTGGAGTCGAGGGAGCTCGACATTCGGTTTGGAGTGGTTCAAGTCTTCGCCCAGTTAGCAGGACCTTGTTTGGAGTTTAAGAATTACTTTTCAGAGCGAGTAAAAAAGAGGAGGAGCTCAGGGACAGGAAGTGGTCATAGCTGAGCATGGAGTGAGATGGACTACAGAGACTATGGGGATTGTAGTTCCAAAGAAAGAAAAGTCTATTAAGACATTTTTCAGTGTTTGTTGTTGATTTTATTAGTTTTGTTGAAACTGCTGAGCGGTAGTAAATTAAAGAAGTTGAAGCATAATGCTCGCCTCCTAGTCTTTAATAGAATGAATACTCCCTGCGCAGCTAACAGGGGTAATCTTCATTATTCACATGATTTAAGGAGGTAGAGCTTCTTGAGTATTTTCAGCCAGCCACTGGCATCTATTCTCTACTGGGATCCGGTCACTGGTAATTGGACAGCGATTCACCAACAAAACAAATTCGGAATTTTATGGGTTTTCTTTCTATTGCTGATACTGATTATGTTCATCTGAGCCTTAAAAGAAAAATGCCAAGGGGCCAGTTAGGTGGTAAACATTGTGCAAACACATGTAGCAAGCTTATTCCAGTTAGATAGTTTAATTAAAAAGAGAAAATGTTGCCAATATTTATATTTCAACAGACTACTGATTAAAAAAGAATCAGAATACAATTCAGGAAAATTTATTAAAAGAGACATTTCAAAATAGAATCTGTTTTTTGGGGGCGCTGTTGTGCACATTGAAGATGGCCGCCTAGTGTGAGAGCTCCAGCTCGGACACAATCCTTTTTACCAAAAAATCCTGCCAGGAGCGTCCCAGGCTCTACTGGAAGCTACATTCGGGTGGCAGAGGTTCCAGCACACATACTGGAAAAAAAGGGTGGAAAACCGGGACCGAAGTGCAGAGATATCCTGCTCGGCAGTTCCAGCGGCTGGTGGGGGCCTGCGGGCTGCCTGTGGGCTCCGTGGATGCCTGACGGCGAGCCGAGGTGGGGGAGGGGCACCGTGCGACTCGTAACATCCTGGCCACGAAGAAGAAGGAGTTGAGCGACCGCCCGCCCAGGGACGACTGCGGCTCCACCTGCGAACGCTCCCCGAGTCCCGTGGAAGGAGACGGGGGCCTGCGGGAAGGAGAGGCTCGGAGGCCGTGGACTGCTTCCTGGCTGGCAGAGCCATGGCAGCTGCTTGGCCCCGCTCCCGCCCTGCGGCTACTCGCGGTGCTATCCACGGCTCCACAGAGGCCGTGTGCTACTCCCCTGCTTAGGGGGCCGTAACTACTGCTTGGCCCAGCCTCCGGCCCGCGGCTCCTCGCGGCGGGGCCTGCAGTTGGCCGCGGCCCCCGCTGGGGGATGCGGGCTGGCCCCGGGGGCGAGTGGGGCCGGAGCCCGCCCCCCTCTCATCCATCAAGTAAGTGACTTCGGGCCGTGAGGGGGGCCCGTGCGGGAGGGGATAGCCGCGACAGAGGGGGGCTGTGCATTGTGCGCCATAACTACGGACTGGGCCTGCTAAGCTTCACCCCCACGGGCACAGGGGCAATAAACACTGAACGAGGGGCCGCGGCCCGCATCCCTACAACACCCTGGGTGACACCAGCTCATCGTAGAGGCCCACCAAGACATACTTATGTGGAGGTGAAGGGCATACATTCTTAAGTGTGCAATAATCACCCGTGACCTCAGGCCCTAGACGGCGCGGGCGCAGCGGGACTCTCGTGTTACTCCTGGGCGCAGCTGGACGCTCCGACGAAGCCCTCCAACATATGATTCGGAGTGGTGGTCAGGGGGGTTCCCGCCAGCGCAGAATTGCGAGATTCATTCCTGTACATTGGTAGTGCACCATATTGTAAAGACGGATATATAAAGGAACACCCCCTCTCCATACCTGGGCCACATAGCGGGGCCCTGGGCAACAATACGTGGGAGAACACAGTCCATCCTTCTCTGGAAGCCGCAACACATAGGCCGCACCGAGAGGAAAGGGGCAGGTGGGAAAAAGATTGGCCCAATGGACAGCTTCACCAGCTCACAACCGCAGGGGGCAGCTGGGGGGGAACCACCTATACCTGATGGACAGGAAACTGACCCAATGGAACGCCTAGCAAAGCTGGTGCAGAACGGATTCATGGCTGTGAACATAAAACTGGATGACATAGTGGCGACGATCGGATCCCTGAAGGCACGTGTGGAAAAGGAAAGCGCACGTATTACGGAGGTGGAAAACAGGATAAGTGCAAGCGAAGACACGATATCACAACACAGTCGAGACATAGCCCACCTCCAAACAGAACTACACAAAACTCAAAACAAGTGCGAGGACCTTGAATCGAGATCCCGGAGAAACAACATCCGGATTGTTGGGGTATCAGAACATTTTGGCAAAGGTCCCATGGAGAGAAGGGTGGAGTCCCTGTTAAAAGACACCCTAGGTGCCGACTCCTTCTCGGATCACTTTCTGATTGAAAGAGCCCACCGCACCCTAGCACCGCACCTGAAACCAGGGGCTCCCCCTCGTACTATAATTGCACGCCTCCTTAATTATAGGGACAGGGACACTAAACTCCGGCTGTCGAGAGAAAAGGGAACTTTATATCACGAAGAAAACAAAATCCACATATATCCAGACTTCTCAACCAACGTGCAAATTCAAAGGAGATCCTATGAAGGGGTGACAAGACAGTTACGCATGCGAAATGTGCCCTATGCCCTCATCTTCCCGGCGAAAATGAGAATACAACATGGGGGAAGGGCTCACTTATTCGAGAACCCCACAGATGCCATGTCGTATGTGGAGACTTCCATCCCATTACCCACAGGAGACCGAATGGCAAACCAAAATGCGTGACCACAACCGAGAGATGAGAGGCGAGACCCAACAGAGTAAAAAGTGGGGTTGAGGATCGACTGCCTACCGCCCGACGAAAAAATTGGAAGCTTTGCAACGGAGACGAACTGAACAAAGGCTGTTGGTTTCCGGGCTGTGAGCCTCAGTCTAGAGCGTGCCAGATGGCTGCAACTAGTGACCCTCAGGAAAGCTCCACCTGTTTAAGGGAATGTTTTTTGCGGGGCAGCATTCTCAAGTTGGGGTAGATGATGTGGGCGGGGGATTAAAGTATTGCAGGATGTTTAGCTCCGTTGAGCGATGTGGGAATGACCGGGGGGAGTCCTACAAGTTTTTGAAAAATGTGGTGACAGTACAGTACAAGAAACTTTTATGAGTAACAGTGAGATATGGGGAGTGATGTGGTCATACAGACATGGCTAATCCCAATGTGACGGCCCGAGGGTCGAGGCTAAAGCTCCTTACATGGAATGTACGTGGTCTGAACAACCGGACCAAGTTAAAAAAGGCGGGGACCTATGTCAGTCGACACCACCCCCAGATAGTAATGCTCCAAGAAACGCATGCGCTTCAGAAAGTTAACACTGAGCTTTTGAAAGGATGGGGCCCACAAAGATACTATACTGAATACTCTTCACAGGCGAGAGGAGTGCTCACCCTTATCCACCCCTCAGTTGGGTTTCAACATGAAAAGAGTAAGATAGACCCACTAGGTCGATATGTGATAGTGTGGGGGAACATAACAGGGGAAGAATTAGTACTGGTGAACACATATGGCCCAAACATAGATGATCCGGACTTCTACACAAATGTAATACAACAGCTGGGCTTCACTGGTGGTGAACACGTGGTGTGGGGGGGGGGACTTTAACACCATTCTGAATGGCACGCTGGACCGCTCCACCTCCAGACACAGAAACCCCACCAAAACAACTACTGTCCTGCACCAAATCCTATCGCAACTCACGCTAGTGGACGCTTGGAGAACTCTTCACCCCCATAAAAGGCAGTACTCCTTCTATTCCTCAGTGCACGACACAGAGTCCCGCATAGATTACTGGCTGGTGTCTGCGTCCCTTATGAAACAGGTTGACAGTAGTGAGATGCTCCCCCGTACTCAATCTGACCACTCCCCTATCCTTTTAGACATGACACTGGAAAATGTAAAGCCCCCGGCCAGGAGATGGCGTATGCCACCCGATAGTCTGAGGGATCTCACGGTGGCAGAGGCAATACACGTAGAGGTGGAACTCTTCCTTGGAACAAACAAGGACTCGGTAAATAGAAATGCAACCCTATGGGAGACGTTTAAGTTTTGGATGAGGGGGATGCTGATCTCCAAGTCCAGGGGGCTATTACTATTAAGGGTGGTCAGGGTGGAATTGGCGGAAATAGAACAACGGCTGGGCGAGCTGGAAATGCGATATATGACCGCACATGAGGATAGTGTCCTGGCAGACATTAATAATAACTTACAGGAATTCAACAGACTGGCCACTAGAGAGCTGCTGTACATGGCAACCCCAGTTAAGGCGCGCAGATATGGCAAGGGGAACAGAGCAGGTCACACTCTAGACAACTTGTTGAAGGCCAATTCTATACAGACCTGTATGCCAACCATGATCTGAAAACACCACTTGAGGTTGGAGAATACTTAGATAATATCACGCTCCCGAGATTGTCAACAGAACATAAACTGTTGCTTGATCAGGCCATAACGATCGATGAAATAAAGGAAGCGATAAAATCACTAGCTAACGGGAAAACACCTGGCTCGGATGGTCTGGGGGCTGAACTATACAAGGAACTTAGTGAGGAGCTGGCCCCGGTGCTCCTGTCTGTGTGGGAGGAGGCCCTGGAATCGGGGACACTCCCGTCGTCCATGAGAGGGGCTATAATAACGGTGCTCCTTAAACCCAGACGTCCGTCAAACGAGATGTTCTCATACCGGCCCTTATCCCTCATAAATTGCGACGCAAACATTTTTGCTAAGATCTTGGCTACGAGACTCCTACCCTACATGCCTCAGCTGGTGCATCCGGACCAGTGCGGGTTTATTCCTACCAGGTCCACGGCTCTGAATCTCTGCAGGTTGTTCGGTATCATGGCTCAGATTAAGCCGGAGGCCCAGGCAGTGGCCGTGTCGCTGGATGCCAAAAAGGCGTTTGATTCAGTGTCGTGGAGATACCTGTTCAGGGTGCTCGAGAAATTTGGACTAAGTCCATACTTCCTACAAAGCGTTAAGCTACTATATACTAATCCCAGGGCTAGGGTATTGACTAATCGCACCATGTCTGAATGGTTCGAGCTGGGAAGGGCACGAGACAGGGCTGCCCGTTTTCCCCGATATTATTCGCTCTCACTGTGGAACCGGTTGCAGCATCAGTTAGAGAACACCAAAATCAGAGGGGCATATGGATGTCGGGCTTGACCCAATCCATTTCCCTATATGCAGATGATGCCCTATTATATGTCCGAGAACCAGACACGCACCTGGGGCCTGCGTTGGAAACAGTACATGAATTTGCAGAATATTCAGGATACAAAACCAACCAATCCAAGTCGAGATTTTTCCCTTAACCCCAGCCACCAGATGTCCGATAAATACACACGGTTTAAAATGGTCCCCTGACGGGATTAGATACCTGGGTGTGATGGTATCGGGCAACAAAGCATCTCTACTCTTGAATAACGATGATTCCCTTTCAGACACAATGGCCCCATAACTTCGTTTTTGGGTCAAACTTCCCATCTCTCTTATTGGCCGGCTAGCCGTACTGAAAATGGTCATACTCCCCAAGTTGTTGTACATATTTACTAATGTCCTGATTTGGCCTGGTAGGCAATTCTTTGATAAACTCAGGTCCATGGCAGTGGAGTTCGTCTGGAGCGGAGCGACGGTCAGGATGAAGTGGGAAATAATGGCTGAACCCTATAACAAAGGGGGTATAGCAGTGCCAGATTTTGAATTATACTACCGGGTGGCACCGGCCCAGTTTGTTAAACACTGGTATGATGAGCAAGACGCCTCGCCCCATATTTGCTTAGAACAACATGCAGCACACCCAACCGACCTGAGGTCCATCATCTTTAAAAACAAACATAAGGACGAATGCCCATTTGACCCAGTCAGCACAGCAGTACATGCATGGTCCAAGATTTTTCGCAGGATTGGGCTGGAGACACCATACCACGCAGAGGCCCCGTTCTGGAACTTCCCAGGTATAGCACCCACATATCATACAGATATGCAAAAAACATGGGATCCAGAGAGGCAATTCAAAATCAAGGACATATTCCCTAATGGTAAATTTATAACAGTGGAGGAATTCAAAACGGGGATGGGTAGAGATCAATTGATGGTTTTGCAATACTATAGAATGAAAATGGCGTTTAAGGCCAGATGGCCCCCGTTCCCTGATGAGCCCCCACCGCACCCGTGCCTCGTGACCCTGTCTACTCGATCGGGAACCAGTGTTTCGGGACTTTACAAGACTATACAAGCCAATACTCCAACAGTGAACATGATAAGGACTTCCTGGGAATCGGACCTGGGTGCCACCATCACCGATGGGTCCTGGGAGAGATACTGTGAGCTCACTAAGAGGGTATCCATGAATGCAGGTATCCGGCTGATCCAATTTAAAGTATTGAATAAGCTACACTACACACCTCAAAAAATTGCTAAATTCACAGGAAACGACCCAGGCAGATGTCAGAAATGCGGGGCCGACCAGGCTGACTCATTCCACATGTTTTGGAGCTGCCCACACATAAAGGTTTTCTAGGGGGAAGTGGCGACAATTCTAGAAGAGGTAACGCAGGTACCGGCAGATCTCACACCATTAAAATACCTATTTGGGGATAGAGGAAAGAGATCTTAGGTGACTAGAAGGCTCTTTAACATCGCGTGTGCGATAGCCAAAAAGTGTATCCTGCAAAAATGGAAAAGTGCACAGGCACCGCAGGTGAATCACTTTCTCAAGGAACTGATGTACGTAAATGAATGTGAGGAGTATTATGTGATGACGCTACCAAGCCCATGTAAACCAAAAGACATCTGGGCCCCGTTCAGGGTATACTTAAGTGAAATGGACTCAGCTAACAGTAGCTCGGCAAGGCCTAATAATATTTCTGCTCTGTAAATACCACATGTTATGTTGAAAAGCTGTATCGACTATACATGATATGCGCAAGCTTGAATTGTCGTGTTGCTGCACTGTTATGTACCACAACTGTTATGATATGATATGATATGATATGGCATTTGTAACGCGCCTATACACAAGTGTTTCAAGGCGCGACGAGGCAGGGGGGGGAAACAAGGGGAAGACAGACAACGATCCTACTAGGCCAGGTGACATTCAGACCGCGCAAGTGCAGGGGTAGGGGGAAGGGAAAAGTGCAAGGGGAAGGGGGAAGTGCAGTACAAGTAAGTAGAATAAGTAAATAAATAGGGCCAGCTGGTGGCAAGTGCAAGGTAAGTGCAGACAAGTGCTGGGAAAAGGGGGGGCTGTAGGGATACAGAGACAGTCCCTCAGTGCAGGGGTTGCCAGGGAGGCAGTGCAAGAGGAGAGTGGCTGGGACCAGGACCGAGGTCGGTGAGAGTGGCCCAGTTGCAGATTCGGTGCAGATTCATGTCGAGACTTTAGCTGTTTAACTGTTAAATAAAGTTTAAAAAAAAAATAGAAACTGTTTAAATGTTCAGTAAGGTGTCGCAAAAAATGTACCACCATGACTCCCAACTGGGAGATCCCATTGAATATCAGGTGAGTAAAGCCTTCAAAGCTGAGATCAACGAGTGGGTGGCCGATCTATTTCCTCGGTTGGCTCCCTCCTCTGGAATGGCCTCCCGCTTCCTCTCTATCTTGAGCCTGTTCGCCTCAAATTCTGGAAGCTCCTCAAGACTTTCCTTTTCACCTCCTCCTTCCCCCTCTCCATCCCTTGCTGTAAACCCCACAGTCACTGAGATGGGTGACCAGGGCCCTTATGTGTCCTTCTGGATCCTAGCCTTACCACCCGCCCCCATTCGCCTTCAGCCTCCGCCCACTCCCAGCAATTGTCTTTGTGTGCCCACCGGCCTATGCTTCTCACAAGCCTGCACGCATTCATTGGCAGTTGACCACTCTTTCCAAGTGATCTCTGCCAGGCACTTAACAGCTGCTTGCAAACGTACTCCCTAGCACTTCTCTTCATGGAACTCCTAGCACTTACCCCCTCCCTTGTCCCTTCTCTCTCTGCACTTGCACGTTCTGAATCTCACAAGGCCTAGTAGGACCACTTCTTTCTTTCTTTTTATTGTTATTATATGTGCCTTTCATTCCCATGTTCTCTCCCCGTTGCCCGGTGGGCGCTCTGAAACACAATGTTCTTGATATATATGCGCCTTACAAATGCACAATGAAATACAAAATAAAATAAATAGTTATGGATCCTCCAGAGTGAATTCCTAAGTTTGATAACCTGAGCCCAATTGAATTGAAGCATAGTACGGTATTTTATTTACATATCTGGGAAACAGAAAAAAGGAGGTAACAACTGGTACATAAAGCAGGTTATCAATATTATTGGGAGAGGACAGGCATTAGCATAGCTATACAGAACAGCAGCAAGTGCCGTACCATGTGTCAGTGTCATAGACCATATTAAAGGCCCAGTACACCACCCCTGTATGCCCTGAGCTCGAAGGCTATAAAGCTATTATTAGCCCTGGGACTGGCTGTGTGTGAGAGGTTGGCTGCAATTTGCGTCGCCAGCGTGAAAGAAAAGGGTAAGTCAGTCATTGCAGGGTGTTGTGTGGTGTGAGGCCAGCGGGATGGAAGGAAGATGTAGACTTTGGAGTCTCATGGGGGCGTGAAGGAGCAGGCGACAGTGCTGAGCTGCGAGCGGCAAGAAATGGTGATGGAAGCAGACTGCGCCAGCGCAATGGTTAGTGAGGCTGGAGGAATCGTGCGGCCTTTGCTAGCTCATATAGTCGGAAGATCAGCCAACCAGATTAGCTCATACATTCGAAGTGGGTTCTTATTAAGCTTTATAGGCCTAGACCGAGGATCGTACCGGGATGTATGGGCCCTGGAGACCAAATCTCAGGCCTGCACGCAGCAAGGGCATTTAACAAGGTCTCAGGGCCCATAACTCCATGTACAGCCTGAGGGTGCCATCTATAAAGCTATTATGTTCGTAAATAAATAACAAAATACATGTTTTTTTTTATTTTTAAAGGGTAAATCCGCTCCGAGTAGTTGCTGGGAACTGGCTAATTCCCTGGTCCGAATGTGATGAGATGGGGCAGGGCTTAATTAACAGCTGGGCCATGTCTGCCAGGTGTGGCCCAGCAAAGTCTGCAGGTAACAGGGGGCGGCCACCCTCCCCCACCCTAACAAGGTAAGTGGTGGGGGGAGGGGAGGTTGATTTTGCATGCCCGGGCCACGTCTGTGCGGTGCGGTCCAGGCAGGGTGACTTGAGCGCTGGGAGGAGGGCCTCTGCCCCCTCCCAAAGAAGGTAAGCAGTGTGGGTAGGGCATGGGTGCTTTTTCGTGTCCGGGTCATGTCTGTCAGGTGCGGCCCAGGCCAGGCAAGGTGGAGAGCCGCACTAACAGCATGGCTGCCAGCACAGAGCTCCTGTGAAGAGGAAGCCTATGGCCACATGGAGCACCGCGTTCAGAGTCATGCTGTCAGCGCAGCGAACCGAGGGAATGGCGAGGCCTTCCCCCATTGGCTAATCTCTCGTTATTCAAAATTTGAGAGTTATACCGGCTCATATAGCCCAAGAAATGTGTACATTTCAAATCTAGCCTTTTTGGCGCACAGTACCAGAGGGATCATAAATATACATTGAAAACCAATAAGTCTCCTTTAGAAGCCGGCATCACATTTGCACATGCTATTGAACGGCCCAAGTCCTTCTCAGTTTGCATCCTCGTCACTGTCCTTACGCATCACAGAGGGCACGTCCCTTTTGAAGGAAAGAAAAGCTCTAGCTGCACAGCAACCGGCATCCCCCTGCCGACTATAGATATCCACCGAGACGTTGGCACAGGGTGACTGAACGTCTGAACGCAAATACATATTTAGGTTTTGAACTCATTTTTCAATTACACTTTTTGCTGGTGTGTTAGTTCTAGGCCACCATACGTTTCCGGTTCAGAAAATTACGAGGGGGCATACATAGTTCCTAGAGTGCATGCCAGAAGAGTGAAAGGTACAAACCAGCTCACCTTTTATTAATTCAGTGAGCATGCCTTTATTCCTAATGCAATCACCGGATGCCAGTGTTTCTCGCGTATACCCTCATGTGACCCCCACGCCTGTCTATACATTCTTCCTTGTTTGGGGTTTTGTGTATGTTCCGTGGCCTTCTTGCTTTGTACTGTACAGTGCCTGTATCCCTGGTGCTTTGCAGCAATACTTCTATGACAAGACAGGAGGCGAGCATTATGCTTCATCTTCTTTTATTACTACTCCTCAGCAGTTCAACAACATATATAAAACCATGGAAAATACCCAACAAACTTTTCCATTTTCTTTTTTTTTTTTTTTTTTTTTTTTTAACTACAACCCCCAAGAGTCTCTGTAGTCCGTGCTCATTCCACCAGTCCTGATCTCCTTCCTGTACTTAGGCTCCTCCTCTTCTTTTACTGCTCTTCAAGCAGATAAGTACCTTTTCTCCACTCTCTGTACGACTGGGGTAAAATGCCTGTGTGAGAGTGGGTGATTATCGGCAAATAAGTTGAGACACGGCTGGAGTGTATGGGAGATTGTAGTTTATGTAGAAAAAGAAAAAAAAAAAAATGTGTATAAAATAGTAGTTTATTGATAGCACGCATAGGCGAGTTTACTTCGAGGGGAGCTCGCGTACACGCGGGCAGCCGATTCAGGGATTCACCTTAGACGACAGAAGCCGGTTCGCGAGGCGGACGGCCCCGTGTCGCACACCGCAGGGGCTCAGTCAGGCCTCGCGAACTATGCGGCTGAGGCCGCGGGACACTCGCGGCGCTAGCGAATTGTACGAGGCCGCCAGACGGCTCTCGCAGAGGTAGCCCCCACCCGCGGGGGGGCGGAGCTACCGCGTGAGGAGCGCGAAGAGCGACGCTCTCAGAGCAGCCCCCACCCGCGGGTGGGAGGAGCCTACCAAAGACGTGCTGTGCAGTACATTCTGCGACGGCTTCAAACTCTGCTACCACACGGCATTTAAGACGCCGCTAGTTCGGACAGGATTCCCCTAAACAAGGGAAGCGCCAGGCCGTAGCGATCAGATCGCTCGGGAGCTCCGTGCCTAGGAAAGACATCACACGGCAGCTCACGTGTATAAAAAAAAAAAAAAAAAAAAAAAAATAACGATACTGCTCCTAGCAGAGGACCGGCGCTACTGAGGAGAGAATACCTCTCAAGAGCCACTGAGCTGTGGACAAGCAAGTTGCGGCCACTGAAAAAGAAAAAAAAAAAAAAAATATATAAAAACATAAGAGAATACAAGTAGGTGACCCTACTGTCTCTATACCATCAGGAGGGAGCAGTGGGCGTGCTAAGACACCTGATCCAGGTAATTTGGCACACAGCACTGTTTTTAAAAATGTCAGAATTTGAGTGGAGCGAGGAGGAGCAGTCACATGACCTCGCTGCCAGCTTCAAAAAAGTGCTAGGGAGCTCCCTCATTGATGCAGTGGCGGAGGGCGTTAGGCCCCTTCAAGAAAGGCTAGAGACGCTGGAAGCTATGCTTTCGCAGCCTGAGGACAGCACCACAGACCGCAAGCGCACGCCCACAGATCCCTTGATAGAGGGACACAAGGGGAGTAAGTTAGCCCTTAAGAGGAAAGCCTCTGCCGACCCCCGGGGCTCTTGGGACGGGGCAGAAGATGAGGCCCCAGAGGTGCCTGATGCGTTCGCAAAGCTGAAGGAAGCTTATCTAGGACGACAGGCGGTGCCAGACCTCATGACCCCCTCTCCAGGGGAGGACAATACTGGAGATGACCCAGGCTCGGAGGATGAGCAGGGGGAGGATCAGACCTCACAAGGAGACGAGGAGACCGAGGGAGACTGGGCCCAGCCCAGTGGGGGCAAGAGAGCTCGGAAAGAGAAAGACTTGACTGATGGCCAAGAAGATATGTTTGACCCGGACAGCATCAGGAATCCAAGGTCCTCCGAGTGGCAGCCATCCCCCCGAGTAGCTCAGTACATGACGGCCAGGCTGCGCAAGCCATTAGACAAGGAAGTGAGACAACGGCTGCGGGCAGAGTGTCCGCGACCGGATCTCCCGGGCAAAGTAGCAGAGGCCCCCGAACTCGACCCGAAAATGCTGACCTTCGTGTCAAAGACGAATAAGGACCCCCGCAAAGGTATCGATAGGTCCTGGAAAAGCTGCCAGGAGAAGATCCTAGACCTGTCAGGGCCACTGGCAAAGATAATGGACCTCGCAGAGAGGTCCAAGGACACTGGTGAAGCAGTGGACCCGGAGGCTCTCGCCGGATGGGCGCAGAGAGCGGTCTGTCTGCTCGGAAATGCGAATTGCGCCATAACCTCAGAGAGGAGAAAGGGGCTACTACTCAAGATTGATTCGAAGCTCAGCGATCTATCATCGTATGAAGCGGGAGAAGGGGCTCAAGGCCTTCTATTCGGAGAGACCTTCGGGAAGGAGATGGGCCGATTCGTCGGAACATACGCCTCCCTGGAGAAAGCCCAAGCATCAATCCGCAAAATCTTTCCGAGTAGAGTTTTTGGAGGGACCGGCCGCGGTCGGGGTCGCGCAGCCGGTCGCAGTCAAGGAGGAAGAAGACCCCATAATCCCAGAGCGCAATACTGGGAGAACAAGGGCCAGGATACATTCTTCCCGTCCAGAGGAAGATTCCCGAGAGGTCGCAGATCCAGGGGATCAGGCCGAGGCCAAGGATTTACGCCAGGTGAGAGCGATTCAGTATCCTCCAGTAGGTGGGAGGACGCGCATGTTTTTAGAAAATTGGCGCATGATTTCAAGCGATTCCTGGATATTGCAGACCGTCAGAGGGCTGCAGCTAGATTTTATAGAAACCCCAATTCAGCGGCACAGGCCACAGGGCCAGAGGCTAGCGCAAGCAGAGCAAGCATGGCTAGACGGCGAGATCGCGCAGCTAGCGCTCAAACAGGCGATAGAGAGATGCGCGAGGGAGCCCAAATTCGTAAGCAATATGTTCCTAGTGCACAGGAAAGAGAAGGTGCGTCCAGTTATAAATCTCAAGGAGCTGAACGGATGGATCGTATACCGCCACTTCAAGATGGAGGGCATTCATCAGCTCAGAGACTCCCTAAGGGAAGGAGACTGGCTGACGCGTTTAGATCTGAAGGATGCCTATCTCACGATTCCGGTGCTCGAGGAGTACAGACCCTACCTAGCTTTCCGCTGGCACAAACAGTTCTGGCAATTCAAGACAATGCCGTTCGGGCTGGCTTCGGCTCCTTGGGCATTTACAAAGCTAATGAAACCCGTAGCAGCGGCGATCAGAGAGAAGGGCGTCAGGCTGATCATCTATCTAGACGACCTTCTGCTGCTAGCAAAAATCGGGATGTGCTGCTATACCAAACGAGATGGGTACAAGACCTTCTGATATCGCTAGGATTCCTAGTGAATATAGAGAAATCAGATACCATACCAGAGCAGAGATTAGACTTCCTAGGGTTTGTGCTAGACACAAAGAAAGCGACTCTAGAACTACCAGCGCGGAAGATGAGAGATATAAAGAGAGAGATCAGAGTATGCCTAGAGAGAAGGCTAATATCCCTCAGGACATTGGCGAGGATAGTCGGGCTATTAGCAGCATCCATTCAGGCCATATTCCCTGGGCCTCTACACTACCGAGCACTGCAGAGGCTGAAGATAAAACATCTTCAACAGGGTCTGAAGTATCACCAACAGGTACCTCTAGATCAAGACTCCATTACAGAGCTAGAGTGGTGGTTAAAAAATATGGACGCCTGGAATGGGCGTGCCATATTCGGAGACAAGCCGGATCTGATCATAGAGTCAGACGCCAGCCGGCAGGGCTGGGGAGCCAGATGCGGGAGCCTACAGACCGGAGGCAAGTGGAGCGAAGAGGAGCTCCAGCTTCACATAAACTGTCTGGAACTCCTAGCGGGATCGTTCGCGATCAAGGCCTTCACGAGAGGGAGAGTGAAGTCTTGTGTGCTGCTGAAGATGGACAACATCTCGGCAGTAAGGTACATAAACCACTTAGGTGGCACGAGGTCCAAGATGCTGGCGGAGTTAGCGAAGGACTTATGGCACTTTTGCCTTCAGTCAGAAACGTCAGTGACTGCAGAGTACCTGCCGGGTTCACTGAATGTAGTAGCGGATTGGAACTCCCGTTACCTGACAGATTCCAGCGATTGGAGACTGGACCCAGGAGTGTTTCGGAGGCTGGACAGGAAGTGGGGTCCATTGCATACGGACCTTTTCGCCTCCCGGCTCAACGCTCAGACGAGCTTATATTACAGCTGGAGGCTGGATCCGGGAGCTCTAGGGACGGATGCATTTCTGCAAGAGTGGACAGGGGGTCCGCATTACGCCTTTCCCCCCTTCGCGATGCTGAGCAGAGTTCTAGCGAAGTGTCGGAGGGAGAAGGCAGAACTAGTATTAGTAGCACCCTTGTGGAAGTCTCAAGTGTGGTTCCCAACGTTAATGGAGCTAGCAGCAGACGTTCCCAGAGTTCTTCCCGAAGGAGAGCGACTGCTCACGGACCCAGCTGGGTCGTGTCATCCTCTGAGAGTGAGAGGGACACTCCCATTAGTCGCGTGCAGGATATCAGGAGACGCTGGGCTCTGCCAGGAATTTCGGAGCAGGCTGCGCAGCTTATCGGTGAATCCTGGGCTCCTTCCACTAGGAGGAGCTACGACGCAGCTTGGGCAAAATGGACGAGTTGGTGCAAGAACAGAAGTGTTCATCCCGTTTCAGCACCTGTAGTGGAGATCCTAAATTTCCTAGCGCATCTATTGCAGAACGGGAAAGCTTTCCGTACGATAGGAGTGTACAGGTCGGCTATATCAGCGGGACATATGTCAATTGAGGGAGTACCGGCAGGGGAACATCCAGCGGTAGTGAGGCTTATCAGAGGAGCGAGATTTAGAGCGCCACCAGGGCCTAAGTATAGTACTACATGGGACGTGGCGACAGTGCTACGATTACTATCAGACTGGCCAGCAGATAGATACCTTTCTCTCAAACAGCTATCAGGTAAATTAGCTATGCTATTGTGTCTGATCTCATGTAAACGAGTGTCAGACGTTAAGGCGCTAGAGATTAATAGACGAGTCTTCGGACCGGAGGGAGTTACGTTCTCCATAGTCAGGAGGACTAAGACAGGCACCTTCGCAGTCCATTACCCTTATTTTCCGGACAACTCGAAATGGTGCGTAGCTCGATGCATTAAAGAGTACGAGAGCAGAACAGCAGAGAACAGAGCAGCCAGCACTACTCAGTTGTTAATAGCGCGTAGGAAACCTTATCACGCGGTGGCATCGGCCACCATAGCCAGATGGGTCAAAGAGATTATGTGCGCAGCAGGAGTGAATGTGGACGAGTATGGAGCTCATTCAGTGAGAGGGGCGATGGCTTCGTCAGCCGCGAGAGCAGGAGTGCCTTTGAGTGAAATAATGAGAGCAGCGGATTGGGCGAGCGATCGTACATTTAAAGAGTTTTACTTTAAGCCAGCAGAGGGTTTGGCTAGTACAGTCTTGGGGAAGCTTTGAACAAGCATAATGCTCGCCTCCTGTCTTGTCATAGAATGTAGATTACCCCTGCTATCTGCGCAGGGAGTATTAATTCTATTAAAGACTAAGGAGGCGAGCATTAAATTCCCGCCCGATTGATGTACTGTATAAAATGTTGAGAAATTTATATGTGAGAGTACAGTACATACGCACCACCCTAAGATTTATGATTGTGTCTTCATAGGGGAAGAGCAGAAGAATAACTGAAGACAGGATTGTAGAAAAGACCATCAGGAGGCCGGGAGCGCACCGGCAGTTGAGTTAGAGTTCTGAAGATTCTTCGCACCGTTGACGAGGATCAGTTAATGGACAGGAGTGAATATCAGAGCGAGTAAAAGCAGAGGAGGAGCCTAAGTACAGGAAGGAGATCAGGACTGGTGGAATGAGCACGGACTACAGAGACTCATGGGGGTTGTAGTTAAAAAAAAAAAAAAAAAGAAAAAAGAAAATGGAAAAGTTTGTTGGGTATTTTCCATGGTTTTATATATGTTGTTGAACTGCTGAGGAGTAGTAATAAAAGAAGATGAAGCATAATGCTCGCCTCCTTAGTCTTTAATAGAATTAATACTCCCTGCGCAGATAGCAGGGGTAATCTACATTGTTCGAGTGTGCACCGTATAAAACACCAAAATAACATACATAGAACAGGGTGGGGCGTTAACATATCATACTATATCCTGCACATCCATTCTGACATATATTATGAGCTGTTATGTGGGTTTGCCATGGGATTTCCCATGACATTGGGAAAGGATAATTGAAGGCAGCAAGTAATACAGGGCACGCAAAGGGAGACTTCGAATGGCACATGTATACTACCCATGTCCAGCAGAAAATAGAACATTTATTTTGTTAACAAAAATACCAACTCATAATAAACACCAATCAAGTTTTAAACTACGACTGGAATCAACTGGAACCCTATATAGAACAGTTTTAAAATATTAAAAAAACCCATACACCAGCAACTAACTGGTTCTAGCCGATATCATTAGTAAATGGTCAAGAGAAACCTCCACCTTCATGAGGTTCCCTCACTGAGCTTAGCGCCAACACTCTCAGTGGGGGCATGTCTACATAAGCTGCTCACACACACACCCTGCTTACCCCTATTCCCTACCCGCTACCCTCCTCCCTGCGAGCCCCCACCCCACCTGCAGCCCAAAATGAGAGGCGGGACCAGTTGACTGAGTGGAAGTAAAATTGCTGCAGCAAACTTTATTAACAAACATAAAGTCAGGCATTAACTTACAGGTGTTCCGTTTCGCTGCTACCCTCAGGATTCTGCGCTGAGCAATAGCATCCTAACCCCCCACCTTCAGGTCTTTGGGGACCCGTCAAGGACCCCGTCCCTCCTTAACCGTCCCTCTCTACCCTTTGGCCATTTTTATTTTTATTTTTTCATTTTCTCTTTTCATTTCTTTTCCCATCTCTATTTAAGTGCATTTTTCATTTCCAGTTCTTTTCGCTTTTTTTCTTGTTCTCCTTTCTTAGGATCCATCCACTTCCCCTTTGCCCTGATCATGATTCCCTTTTTCCCCTAAATTCCCTCTTCTTCCCCTTTCCCCTTGGTGGTCTCTCTTTTCCTACCACTTTAGCTCCCCCTGTGTGTTTCTTTTAGCCTGTCATGAATCCCCCCCTTTCGTCGAAACCCAGAGCTGCCCTAACTCCAACCGCCTTAGCTGCCCCACCCCCCTCAGGCCCCTCCTTCCCCTTTTTCTCCCTCATGTTCTCACAAGCCCCCCCCATAGCTACCTACACCTCGGAGCCCAAAGTCATTCCTTCCCCATCCTACTTTCCTTACCCATCGCTTAAAAGGTCCTCCCCAGCTCTCCCCCTGCTCCTCTTAGGCCACTACCCACCGCCTGCCAAATACCCCCCTCCCAGGCATTACCCAGTTTTCTCCCTAAGCTGTCCTTGAAAATGCCCCACTTCTCATCCTACACCCCCCTAGCCGACCCATCGTCCCAGGTTACCCTACCCCTACTCTCCCTCCCCTCCAACTTTTACATCCTCCTTGCCAGAGCCCTGTTTACTCTAAACTCTTTCATCCTTCCCCCTCCCTTTGTTGTATTCGTTGTTACTCTCCTTTTTCCTTTTCCATCGGTGCACTTCCCATTTTCTCCCACCCACGCTTGGAGTTGGAAGGTCTTCCAAGCCCCCTAGACCTCCCCTTTTATATGGGCCTCCCCTGGGTCTAATACTCCTGGGCGCCGTTCATTCTAAGCTGATGGCTGTGCAGTTCCCTTGTGGTATCCGCCACTACTTTCTAACGGGAACACCATGTAACATCAGCTGGGCGTGTCTGAAAGGCACCTACTGTCGTGGCCAGTGCTTCCGCCATGACTCACTGCAGGCAACCGGCAGCAGTGAGTTCCCCCTCAGACACCAGGACACCTGTGCTGCACTATACTCTAAACCTGTACCTCTACCCCCATTCATTCCATTCACAACAGACAAGCTGGCCATCTGGACTTCACCGGTGGCGTGATGATTTGTGCTGGGGATCCCCGTCCCCGACCGTCACCCTTGCGTGACGGCGTTCCTTGGAAATGCTGCTCCATTATGTCTGAGCTCCCTGGCAGGAGGGCCAACTGTCAAGACAGTGGCGGGCTGGAGTGAGGTCTTCCCTTGACCGTGTGGTTCCTTTTGTAGGAGGTGTTAGGCAGAATCACATGCAGTTCCCTTTGGGAACACTACATGCAATTAAGACTACAAGTGTAAGCACAATTTCACCTTGGTACAGCCTGTACTACACAGTAAAGTGGTAGCGATGGCTGAGCAGCCAGACTTATCTCAAGAGTTTAAGTGAGCAGTAGAACAAGTTACACGTAGGACCAGCTAATACAGTGATTCAAACAAACACTTACTCAAGGTTTCTTGGTGATAGAATATGCATGTATTTACTCAGTCAATTAAAAAACATTACACTAGCATAAGCAGCTCAATATCACATACTCATAAACCACAAAAATACAACCAGTAATTAAATGAACAAGTTCAGCTCCCCTGAAGTGGGAGCAAAATGGCACTTCAGATACTTAATAAAGGAGTAAAAAGACAAAGTTATAAGAATAGACAGCCCAAATACATTCATAGGCAGGGCAAAGGGTTTCAGTTAACTACAACCTGCAATTCTTCTCATAGGCCTGGGCCAAAGTCAATGGTTCAGAGTCTTTGTATAGGACAGCACAGTTCTGGTAGATAACGGTTAAGTCTTTGCCACAAAATTTAGAAGAATTTGGCTAGACGAAAGGTTTGACAAATGTTTAGGGAAGGACAAGCCTTCGAAGTTGAGGAAAGTTTCATGCACTTTCACGATCACCGAAAAGATTTCCGAACTGCGTTTTCACAGTACCTTGTTAATGAAGAAAGCTGTAGCTGAGGCATTTGTTCCTGGCAGTTCGAGCAGATCTCGCTGTTTCTGAGCTTCAGTCATGGGGAAAAGAAGGAGAACGTCAGGAGGTTCCTGCACTGCCCAGGTGCAGAGGCCAAAAGCTTTAGCAAGACGTCGGTTTAAGGTGTGAGTGCCTTAAAGTCCATGAGCTGGTTGCCTTTCCTCTGGCTATCCGGTTTTCAACAGCACTCTGATGAAAATTTGACCAGATGGGAACGGTGTCCAGGTGGCTTGCGAGTTGCTTGTTCCCACCAAACTCAAGGGAAGGAGTTAACCTTGAAGGGCCTCTCTGTCGATGGAGTTTCAGGCAATTTGGACCTGCAGCCGGGCTTCATTGGTCATCCAGGAGTTGCAGCAGTCCTCTTCCTTCAGCTCGTCTTCAGTTCTTTCGTTCCAGTGGTCGACTCTGCTTTCCAAGTCCCACAGATCGGTTTTTAAAGAATTTTCCCCCCATTCATTCCAGCCTGGCTGTCACTCACACAGCAGGGTGGCTGTCCTTGCCGGACAGTCAGCCGGCCAATCACGCCAGAGTGCATTCAGGTCTCCTAGGAGAATAAGCACAGGGAGTTTCGGGCACCTCCCTCACATCCTGTCCACCCCAGACACTCAGGCGCCAGAGGGCTTCAGCACTGAAGCCCGCCAAAGGCCAACGAACAAAGGGACCAAACCTGGTTTGGCGCGCAGAGACAAACACAAGAAGGACTTTTCCTAAAAGAAACGGCAAAAAAAGATGACAGAGTCTGTTTTTACAGACCGGTCTGGGGCGCCATATTGAAAAACATAGCTGACCCGATTTTTAGCTTCCGTTGTTAGCGGTCAGAAAAAATCACGGGTAGTAGATATAAACCACTGTCACGAGCCATTTGAAGTAGGAAAAGGTCAAATGTTACTGTTACATGAGTGTTTCGACTTAGAGGAAGCCAACCAACCCCTCAAGCACTCTATAGTAAGATAGTGTGTGCTGGGTCAGTAAATGTAAAGAGACTAGTAAAGTCAATTTAACTTTACATGCTCTGGGAGACAGTAGTCAGTCCCAGAGAAGGTATTTAAACCTTGGGAAGTCTGAAAGACATCCCTGTGTCACTGCACTGAAGGTGCTGGGTGACACACAGAAACAGATGATGCCTATGAAGTTGTTTTAAAACTCCATAACCAAAGAACACAAAAGTAAAACACATTGAAAATGAAAAGTTCAAAGCCCCAAAATATAGCAAAAGAGCTGGAGGGCTCTAAGGTAGAGGGAATTTAGCACTTGGATGAGAAATCTCCCTAACAGGAGGCCCCCCTCCGACAGGGGGGCGTGTTGGGCCTTGCGCGGCCATTGTGATCCCTTCCAGGAGGGCCCTCGCTTGTAAGCAATGGTGTATCTTCTTTTATTTTATTGATTTATTTAATATATTTTTTTTTTAGCAACTATTTGGTTCCCTACTTTCTCAACCTCTGACCTTACCTGCCCCTATGACCCAGCGGGTGTCTTTTGCATCCCCTGCGAGGTCCCTTTACAAAGCCTTTCCCTTAATTACTTTAATTTATGTTGCACTTGCTCTCCACTTTACGCACCCCTTTCCTTTATTAACCTCTTCACCATATCCTAATGTTGCTGGGAAGTCACACTTCCTTCTATATTCCCCCACCCCATTTGTTCCTCTTCCCCTCCACCACTGTCCTTTCTAGCTCACTAACCCTCTGCACTGTTTCCTGCCCATTCCTGGAACCCCCCCTTTGCCCCTCCTTGTTACATCAGCCAGAGCACCGCTCTCCTGCAAGAGGGAGAGTTGGATCTAGCCTGCGCACCCTACCTTAACCATAGCTTGCCCAGCCCAATTCCGTTCAGTCGTTGCCTGATGTAGCTGCCGTATCTGTTTGTACACTGCTGCAATAGCAAAGCCTGTTGGGCGGACCTTCCACCAAAGTTCTTTTCTGGTTTTCCTCCCCGATTTTGCCAAACAGCTCTACCCTTGCCATTACTTATTACTTTTACCTACTAATTGTTTACCCATTACTTTAGCTCTAGATACACCTTGCTGGTGAAAGTACCTTACCGTTTACTTTGGGTTCCACCTGTCCTGCCTGCCCCTCCTAACCCACGACATGTGCGGCGCCAAGGACCATGCTTATTCGAAGCCTGTATCTAAGAAAACAAAGAGCCCGACTTTGAACTGGCCACCCGGCACGGCGGTCCTTCCCCCGCAGCTTAAACTTTCTGCCCTAACCATCAACACGTGGAGCGGCCCCCTTCCCCAAGACACAATATGCTTCGCAAACATTATTTGTATTTGTACACCCAATATATTGTAAGCTCCATGCCACCCCCAGTGCCAGGAGCCTCCTTCATGCTGTATTAACACCACTTACCACCTGCATATTTCATCTTCTTACATTTAGCAGAAATACGCCGCTGTTCCAATTAATTACAACAACCTCGTGTTTAAGGCCAAACCCCATCCCTCTTGACACTGCACATTAGGGGTAAAAACAGAGCCATGAAATAAATGCAAAGCCGCACTACACGTGCCCCAACCTGGTCTGTCAGGCCAACACCACCCGCATCTAAACTAGTTAAAATAGTAACTCTACTGCTGCACTCCCTGTGCCCTCACCTCAGATTCCCTATTAAAAGTTGGTGCCAGTAAAACACTGCCGCATTTTGCGACCCAACATACCCCTTCCCAGCCTCCTGTCCCAACCCCTTTATACCAAATAGCACTGTCCCTAAATACACATATTCTGTAACCACGGCTCCATTTGTGCCCAAAACATTCAGCATGCCACCGTGAGCATCTCGAATGCCAGAAAACACTGCACTGATTCAAAACCATTCCAAAATATTGCTGCCCTTTCCCTGTCTTGATGCTGCCCTGTGTGATATGCCAACCACTTAGTTCGCAGCACCCGTATTCCGACCCGTTAGTGCATTCATGCCATTGCCAATGAAACCCATTCAGTACTATACGTGCGGCCCCATCTGGTTGCAGAATTTCACCCTTAAGCTTGCTACCTCGACTAGCGCAGCAGTCGCGTGTGAGTTACCGCAGTTTCCCCTCTAGACGATACTTTCATTAATATTGACAGCGAACAAAGGCATAGGCAGCGCACCAGACAAGCTTCGTGTCATTACAAGCAGGCAGACGTTTTAGTATGGAAAATGTTACGTCATAAAGTTAACGCACGCATGCGCAAGCCTCATTCTCGGCCGTGGATGCGCTTTGATAATAAAGACGGTCCGTACGGCAGTTGCCGCCGGGACCTTGCGAAGCGAACAGCAGACGTGTGTCCGATTCTCCATGAGTGAGTGCATGCATGTGTGTGAGTGAGGAGGCCCGAGGCATGGGTTCAGCCACAACATTGGCGACGAGGACGGCTGCCACGAGGAAGTTAATTGACGCACGTGAGCGTGTCAATCACATATCTTTCCTCCGACGCAGTCCGGACCCGACACGATTAGTGGCGGCCATTTTCTATTTTGGTGCGTGATGCAGTAGCGGCCCGCGAGGGTGCTCGTGCACTGGACATGTGCTGGAGAATTGATCTTTCTCAATTTTGGAACCCTCGTGGTCCTCCAGTCCACAGGGCCGCGCTTCTGATCCCGGGGGGATCATCCCTTCACAGCATGGTGGAAAAGGGGCTGACCAGGCCCAGCAACACAGCCAGTGGACTTTGCTGAAGGTGGGGTCCACCACAGTCCCGCTGTCCACAAGCCCAGGTACGTCTGCACTCAGGAAGATCAGGTTTGCAGCCTCCTTCGTGAAGGGTGGTGCCTGTGCGACCTGCGCGCATGGGCGACAGCGACGCCGAAACACCCACACCGGCAAGAATGGCCTGGTGACAGCATGGATCTTTACCACTGATGCAAGAATTTGACAACTCTGGTCCACCCTCCACGCTGGGCCCCAAATGGCTCCTATGGATAAAGAAATTAGACATGTTTTTCAGGGCGACAGTGGAGGACGATGATGACGCGAAGGTGGTGACGCTGTTATACTCGGCAGGTACGGAAGTTATGTAGATATATGAATCCTTGAACCTGCAAGTAGTGACTTATACACCTGTCAAAACTGCGCTCCACAACCACTTCATCCCACTGTCAAATGTTGATTTCGACAGATTCGTAATGTGTGGGCAGAAACAAACAGATGATGAATCCCTGGACCAGTTCTGTGCTCGTCTGCGTCAGTTGTCGAGCACAGGGGTGCAGCTCCAGCAAACCGCGAAGGCAGATTCTGCGAGAACCAGGTATGACGTTACAACAGATTCTGGACAATGGCAGGGTGTACGAGCTCGCAGAGAGCAGAGGTGCGAAAATGGACGCTGCTGTATGCCCAGATAAAGGAGAAGAAGCATTTGCCGTAGGGAAATCGACGTCATCCAAAACACGCTGGAGCCAAAAACGCCAGGAGACCTCACCTACGCAGGGATCCCCGACAGTGTGCCAGTACTGTGGGTACGATTTGCCACACGCGGAGGACTGTCCGGCAAAGACTAGAGTGTGTGGGAGGTGCAACACACCGGGACACTATGCGAGGGTGTGTCGTGCGGCCACTCCAGTGCCAACGCATCGTGGGCCCGCAAGAGTAAGTGGAGACAGTTTCAGGAAGCAGCGAAGCATTGCAACGCTGGAACAGGAAGCTCAGAAGCTAAATATCGCGGAGGAGGAAAAGGACGATGAAGAGATCTTCTTCATCTCGAATCTGGCCACTGGAACCAAGAAAAGGATGCAACCAACATGTGTTGTGGACATTCAGGGCACCCCTACACCAGTGCTGATCGACAATGGGGCCTCCGTGTGTGTGTTAGCCACGGAGCCCTACAAAGCCATCCCAGGCCTTTGATTGGACAAATCAAAGTCCAGAATTTATACTATTGGGGTGCGATACACCACTGCCCATTCAGGGCGTATTTGTCGCGCCTGTGTAACACAGAATCAATGCAATCAAGGCGCGGTTCTACGTCACTGACGTCAGTCAACACTCGCTGCTGAGCTGCGCCGCATCGGAGGCCCTGAACATTGTCCATTTTGCACTGGCAGTATACCAAGCAGATATTGACGAACTCCTCAACAAGTTTTCAAACATTTTCCAGGGTGTGGGTAAACTAAAGGCAGCCCCAGTACGCTTACATATTGATGAGTCAATAAGACCCACGGTGCTCAAACACCGGAGAATTCCATTCCACCTCAGATCTCAAGTCGAGAAGGAGCTCCAATCACTCATCGAGATGGACATTATCGAGTGAGTTGAGGGGTCAACTCCCTGGGTTGTAGCACCAAAGCCGAAACAACCCGGTGCCGTCCACATCTGCATGGACATGTGGCTCCCAAACGCTGCCATCAAACGAGAACGCCACATCACGCCAACACTGGATGACATTGTGGGCGAGCTGCAAAGGGCCAAAGTCTTTTCGAAGCTCGACTTGTGGTCCGGGTATGATCGTCTGGAGCTCCACCCGGACTCGCGGTACATTACAACATTTACCACTTATGAAGGACTCTACCAGTTCAAACGTCTCAGTTTTGGCGTGTCCTCTGCCGCTGAAGTTTTTCAGAATGCCATAAGAGGGGAACTAGCAGGCCTGAAGGGAGTGCTCAACACGAGCGATGACATTTTAGTATTTGCGGAATCCCGGGTAGAACACATGAAGCGGCTAGAGATGACTCTGCAGAGGCTGAAAGAGCTGGGCCTCACACTACATCGTGGAAAGTGTGAGTTCTTTCGAGATTGCATCGGATTCCTTGGGTTAATTTTTCATGCGAATGGGGTTTCGCCTGACCCAGAGAAAATCTGAGACATCCGGGAGACTCAGGAGCCCCAATCTCCAACTGAGGTGCGCAGTTTCCTCGGAATGGTCAACTACTGTGGACGATTCATAAAAGGCTTCGCTTACTATCTGAACCGCTCCGTGCCCTGACCAAGAACGATGTACCATGAACATGGGAGAGAAGGGAACAGGAGGCATTTCAAGACATGAAAAAGGCACTCTCAGATCAGGACACCATGGCCTACTTCGACCCCACTGCCAAGTCAGAGATAGTAGTTGACGCCAGCCCGGTGGGGTTGGGAGCCGTTCTCATGCAAGCAGATGCCAGAGCAAACAGGCACCCGATCGCCCATGCAAGCAAAGCCCTAAGGGACACTGAAAGATGTTATTCACAGATTGAAAGGGAGGCGCTGGCAATCTTGTGGGGGTGCCGACATTTTCGCCTCTACATCCTAGGGAAATCTGTAGTGGTAGTGACAGACCATAAGCCGCTGATACCAATTCTGGCAGGAGTGTCGTCGAAACCCCCGCCTCGTATAGAACGGTGGATGCTGGCGCTCATTGAGTATGGGGTGAAACTGGTGTACAGGCCTGGGACAAACAACCCAGCCGACTATCTGTCCCGCCACCCGAACGGTGAAAGGGCGCAGGGTTCGGGTGATCTGGTAGAATGTCAGGAGTTCGTCCACAATATTGTTGAAGGAGCCATGGCAGTCGTGATGTCGAGGGAGGTCGTGGCCAAAGAAACGACCAATGATGAGGTCTTCAAGATCATAAAGTCTGCCATACGGAGCGGAGAATGATGAGAGGTGCTCAACAACAACACCAGGCGAGAGGACAGAGCACAGAAAGATCTGCAAGCTCTGTGGAAGGTACGAGACAAACTTTCGATCTCTGATGACGGCCTTCTACTGCGAGGGCAACAGATTGTTATCCTGCACTCGCTAATATCCCAGGTCCTGGAGCTGGCGCACACCGGTCACCAGGGGGTCGCTAGAACGAAAGCATGGCTGAGAGCAAAGGTGTGGTTTCCGGACCTAGAGAGCCAGGTAGAAGGACACGTGCGGAGGTGCCTGTCGTGTCAAGCCGCAAGCCCAGCGGAGAGGGCTCCACCCATAAGCTCCATGGGGAGGAGTGAAAGTCCCTGGGGCACAGTTCATGCGGATTTTGGGTCGACTGGGAGGGGTATGTATTTCTTGGCGGTAGTCGACCAGTGGTCAAGGTATCCTGAGGTGGAGCTAGTGGACTCATCGGCAAGTGACCACACCATCTTAGCACCTGAAAAGATGTTCGCAACTCATGGGTTCCCAAGGGTTCTGTGCTCTGACAATGGGCCACCATTCACGGGGAACAAGTTTGCACAATACATTAAGTAGAGGGGGATTCAGCATATAATGGTGTCACCGCTCTGGCCCCGGGCCAATGGGGAAGCAGAAAGATTCATGAGAACATTGAATAAAATATTCCGCATCTCAGCAAATGGAGGCGGCGAGCTGAAGAAGAACATGTTTGAGTTCCTACGCAAATACAGGACGACTCCCCACCAATCAACCGGGGTCGCCCCGGCCGAGGCCATGTTTGGACGCTGCCCCAGGGGGCTCATCCCAGAAATAGAGGGCCACGAGCCAGGTGTGATTGACGACGCAAAGGTTCGGCAGGAACGAGCAGCGCGAAATGAGAGGGAAAGCAGGAGGAGAGGCCTACTGGAAAAGGAGGTAGCCGTAGGGGACTCTGTACTGGTCTGGAATCGCAGGCCAGAGGGCAAACTGTCGCTCACGTACAAGCCGCAGCCCTGGACAGTCACCCACATAAAGGGGACGATGGTAACAGCAGCCAGCGAAAGAGGGACCGTGACTCATAACAAGTCCTTCTTCAAGAAGGTAGAGGTACGTCGTCGGGAAGAAGAGCAGGAAGATGCTCCCACACCAGAGGAAAGGGCAGAAGCCCCAAAGCCGAAGTGCCAGCAGACATACCACCCCTTGACGTGGCCCCGCTGCCGACCCCAAGGAGTAGCAGCCGGTACCCCACGAGACAGGGCCACCAACCACTGGTGCGTTTTAAGGACTATGTCCTGGACTCAGGTGACTGAGCCGACAGACTGTCCGGATCAGTGACTCATGTTGAGTCAGTTCAAAGTTGTGTTGTTCATGTTGTTTCTGTTTAAAGAAACGGATGGATGTTACGTCGTAAACTTAACGCACGCATTTGCGAGCCTCGTTCTCGGCCGCGCATGCGCTTTGATAATAAAGACGGTCCGTACGGCAGTTGCCGCCAGGGCCTTGCGCATAGCTCTCAACTCACCCGCTTTTGTCACCCGCCAAAGCATCTACACACCCGCCCACCCGCCAGCTCATCTGTTTCACCCGCCTTGGCAAAGGTGGGAGCTACGATTCATATTTTTGCCGGGACCCGATTTCGAGATCCCGAAATCGGGTCCCGGCGCGACTCTTCCCGCGCAAATGGAGGCGTGAAAAGCAAGTGTCATGCTTTTCACGCCCCCATTTCCTCCCCCTTCCCCTCCCTGGCGCTCTCCTCCAATGAGAGGATTGTGCCTGGGAGCATTCCTCCCCACCCCCTTCCCATAAAAGGTCAGCGACATAGAAGTAGGACTGCCGTTTCATGTTTTTACGGCAGTCCTACTTTTATGTTTATGGCCTTTCTGGGTTTTCACCCGCCTTGGTATCAAAAAAGGTTGAGAGGTATGCTTGCGAACAGCAGATGTGTGTCCGAGTCTCTATGAGTGAGTGCATGCATGCGTGTGAGTGAGGAGGCCCAAGGCACGGGTTCAGCCACAACAGAAAACATTACCGTTGCGAGCAACCTCAACCCGGTGGATTACAAAATGCCTGCTGTGCTTCTACCGTACCCTTCTTTCATAACACGTGCCAACCCTGATACTATGGTGCTAAAATACATCATGTATACTATCTCCATTCGCACATGTAAAGGTTCCTTTCCTCCCGACCGATAAAATACGTTAAATTCAAGCAAAGCAGAACGTTAAACGCTGGAGCCCGGCGTATTTGCTCTTTTAGGAACCAGCCTTGAACGTTTAAATGAGAATATCTCTCAAAAATTAGGCCACGCTTCACCTTACTAGTTTCGATTTTCTTTTTCTGTGCAACTGCCTCCAGTGAGTAAGTGAGTGAGCATGGCTTAGGAACATTAAACAAATACAAGGCAGGTAAACAAACAATGGTTTTAAAAGTTCAATTGTTGCCCGAGGGATTACAGGAAGAGGAAGTCCAGCTCACTGCGTGCTTAATGCCACGCCGAAGAGGGAAAGGGGAACACCGTTCTGAATTTACAAGAGCTGGGATCCTAGTTATTCACAGACGAAGCTGTGGGACTCGCTAAATTTGGTGATGCGAGAGCGCCATCTCGTGGCTAGTATAAGCATAGTGTAGATTACCACCAGGTATGTCATGTTTAACTTTTTTTATTTGACGATATTTTATATTTTTGTTCATGTGATAGAAATGACATAGTTCTTCAATAAGAAGCACCCTATGTAAGTATTAGTACATTTTGCACTGACAGACTTGCACCTTGGGGCCTAACTCACAGGGCTGTCACAGGGTTGGATGAGCACCCGGGCCAAACATGTGGCGAGGCCCCCCTCAGTATTTTCAGCACTGGGCCAGTAATAGTGTTGGGCCACCAAGAAGAGACGCCACAACTCTCCTTGAAGTTTATGGGTGGAGGAACCAGATTATGGTTTGTTGTTATGTCTGCAAATAAAAGAATATAAACTTGAGAGCGTCCCCGATTCTGGGCAGGACTGGGGCAGTATAAGAATACCAGAAAAATGTCCCTCCAGCAAATAATGTATTCATAGAAACCAATTCTTCTTAGCTCTTCCGTGTTGGTGATGGCAGAGTGCTCAAACCTGACAGTATAAATCAGGCACATTTCAATAGGACCTCTTTGGTTTTTTTGCCTTGCATATTGCAAGTTATTTATTTAGCAAAATGAATCAATTAATCACATAATACAATAAATATATTAAACCAAAAGTAAACATATCGGAACACATAACTGCTTCACAGAATGAAGATATGTCAGTCAAGCGGCAGGCGGGGGAACAAACAATTTGTTGAAAGCTTATACAGTCTGTGAAATTTCACCAAACTCTTCACTATCTGACTAACTTATATGACTCAACCACTAAAAAAGTCACAATGACCTAATCATGGATTCAGGGGCCTACGATGGGCACAGTTCAATCAGTATGACTGTGCAGCCACTCAACTGTGTCTATAACTGCTTCACAGGGGGCTGTACGTTTCGGCAGCAAGATAGTGTTATTCCATCTTCCTCAGGACCAAAATAAAAGGTGACCTCTGAGGGCCAAAAGATCAAATAAATTAACTAAATGAAAACACTGTGAAATTTTCTAATTAGTAAACCTTACTACCAAAGAAAACACCCTTGTGACGCCTCCACCAACAAAGATACAGGACACCATAGTCATAGTCAAATCAAAATATCGTGACTCATTTATCTATCAAGTAGGTGAGGTGACACCCCTCGCTGGTGGACTCAGGGGATGTTCCTCCAACAGAATGGAAACCAAGGTCTCTCTTCTCATGCACACATCTACATAGGTGCCGACCCATGCGTGGAACACATGGTTTGGTATCTACAGGAAGGGATCATTTATAACAAGGGACTGCATCCTAAGAGCTCTTACATGTAAATAGATCACTACCCTACTCTGTGTAGGTAAGGAAAAGAAACATACCTATAAAAAGTAGCCATGTACAGGAAGGGGACAAATCACTCCTCTGATATGTTGGAGTTTCTGTCTTGTCCCCAGACCAGGGCTCAAGTCGAGGGTACACGTGGGGGGACGGAGTCCCCCCACTTTATTCAGAGGGGGGACTCAGTCCCCCCCAGCTAAAAGAGAAACATGGATGTCCCCTTTGAAATGATAAGGATCTCAGGGATCAAACCGCAGTCGTCAGGTATGTAGGCCGGACACTTCACCACTGCACTATATAACCTGATCAAAAATAACAAACAACTAAAGGTGAAATATCCCATTTCGGTACTGCAAGTCCCAGGGAAAACATTTGTATTGGTTCTTGGAGTTTAAAACATGCACACATTTTAACGTTTTCAAAATCACTATTAGAAGAAAATATCCTGTCTTGGTTTTGTGTGTGTGTTGATTTTATGAAAGGCAAATGCCCTTCGTCCTGTTCAATTTGGTATGGTTATGCAAAGCCAATTTAAGGAAATGCGCATATTTAACCTTGATATGCTAATTTCTGATGACTCACATCCGATTCCATTTGTTGATGAGTCCCCCCACTTTAATTTTTAGGACTTGACCCCTGCCCCAGACGCTGCACTGCATGGGATGCTCCCCATGAACTCCATGGAGATTGAGAGACAGGGAAACAGACGCAGCTATATTGTGCTTATTGCACAAAAACGGCCTGTAATTGGCAGTGGGGCCATTATATAGAGCCAAAGTCATGGGCGTCATTTTAGGAGTGGATGGGGTAGTTCCCCCCCCGCCCCACTTTCATGGTACACCATTCTGTCCCCATACATTTGTCTGGGGCACCTTCTCTTCAGATGTCATGTCCCCCACAACATTTTCAGCATATTTACTCCACTGGCCAAACTCATGGGTAAGTATGGAGTGCCGTGTGGGCATAGCCTGTGGGCGCTGCATTGGTTGTCAAGGTTACTGATCGCGAGGCACTGTTCCCTGTAGTGGCATGTTGGGGATGAGAGAGAGAGAGAAAATGCTTCTGAGTTAAATCTGTCATCGCCGTGGCCCAAACATTGCGATCAGTGGCCAATGTTTCATAAAGTCACGCTAATCTGGTGTGAGAAATCTTTCTCTGTGTGCCCATGCCGCTATGCGTTGTTTGGCAATGGTTAACGGTAGTGATGTGGGCGCGGAGAAGCAGGAGACGTATAGTATTGCGAGATCAGGTACGGTTGGAGAGGCAGGTTCACGTCCCCCACATAGTTGAACTAATATAGTCGCCATATTTGAAGGTGTGAAACAGCATTGTCTTTCAGTGTGGGCGTTATGAAGTATCACAAATTCCCATTTCCAAAAGCGGGAGCATATACTGTAGTGAATGCTAAAGTGGTTGTGCCCGCCCTAATATGTAATGGAGGCCTAAAACCTGGGTATGGTGCTGCTAGGTGAAGGGCGCCGCAAATGAGTACCACGGTTACCTGATGGAGCAGGCATTGATAGTAGGCAGATGGGTGAAGTACAGACCGGTGAAATTCCCTAAATGCTATGTAATGATGTGCAAAGATATTATGTGACTATGCAAGCGAGGCAAAATTCCAAAGGTTTGCTTAAAAGAGGCGCTAGAAAATACGCTATAGTGGATGTGACAAGCGTATGTCAGCCCTTATGTGCAAGGGAGGCTGTATGCCCATAGTAAGCTAATTATTGAAAGGCACCATAAATGGGTGCTAAGGTTGTCTGATATATGTGAGAGGCAGTCAAGATGAATTTCAAATGATTGACATAGTATGGTGTAAAAAGTGAGGGGTAATATATCAAACTAGTTGAAAAGCATAATTCTAAAAAAAGTAGTGCCCGTGGGTCTGACTACAGATGAGTTGTATAAGATGTATTAATGATATAGTTGTGCAGTTCTTCATTAAGGCCTGCTTCTAAAGCGTTAAGGCGGTGTATCCAACGTGTCTCCTCGTAAAGGAGGATTCTTTGCGGGTTTGTGACATGTTTGACAATGTCCAGTACCCACCAAAGCAGGACATCTGCCGGATGCTGGTAATCAAGAAAGAGAAAGACTAGTGCTGCAGAGATGTTTCTGCATCAAATCGTTGAGGGATGTTCATTGATCCGGGTATGGATTGCTCTTGTTAACTGGCCTACATACCGAAGAAAGACTAGTGCTGCAGAGATGTTTCTGCATCAAATCGTTGAGCGATGTTCATTGATCCGGGTATGGATTGCTCTTGTTATCTGGCCTACATACCGAAGAAAGACTAGTGCTGCAGAGATGTTTCTGCATCAAATCGTTGAGCGATGTTCATTGATCCGGGTATGGATTGCTCTTGTTATCTGGCCTACATACCGAAGAAAGACTAGTGCTGCAGAGATGTTTCTGCATCAAATCGTTGAGCGATGTTCATTGATCCGGGTATGGATTGCTCTTGTTATCTGGCCTACATACCGAAGAAAGACTAGTGCTGCAGAGATGTTTCTGCATCAAATCGTTGAGCGATGTTCATTGATCCGGGTATGGATTGCTCTTGTTATCTGGCCTACATACCGAAGAAAGACTAGTGCTGCAGAGATGTTTCTGCATCAAATCGTTAAGCCATATTCATTGATCCGGGTATGGATTGCTCTTGTTATCTGGCCTACATACCGAAGAAAGACTAGTGCTGCAGAGATGTTTCTGCATCAAATCGTTGAGCGATGTTCATTGATCCGGGTATGGATTGCTCTTGTTATCTGGCCTACATACCGAAGTCCACATGGGCATTTATTTATGTTTTTCTTTTGTATTGATCATTTGTAAGGCGCCTATACATAAGTGTTTCCAGGCACCACAAGGCAAAAAAGGGTGGGGGGTATATGAGGGAACATCAACAAAAACAACAATAAACGGTTCTAGTAGGGCTTGTCCCATTCGTACTGTGCAAGTGCAATGAAACGATAAGTACGAGGGGAGGTGGAAGGTCAAGGAGGTCGGGCTGTAAAAAAGGGAAGGGTTGGAGGGGGGAAGGGCTGGAGGGGGGCACTCAAGGTGCTGGGCAAGTGCAGGGGGGAGCCCAAGGAGGGCAAGTGCCAAGGGCAAAACCAGGGGTACAGGTAAGCTCAGCAAAAGGGCGGGGTGGACCACATTATGGCTAGTCAAGGAAGGGTGCCCAAGGAAAAGTGCTCATAGGGTTCTGGGGAGGACTGATCAAGGAGGGTCTGGTCCCTATAGGACTTATAAGGGGCCAGGCACCAGTCACAGCGGCAGGGGACATTAGCATCGGAGGGGGAGAGCGAAGGAGGAGGAGAAAAGGAATGTCTTGAGAAGCTTCCAGAACTTAAGGATATCTGGCTCAAGTCTCAGGGGGCAGGGAGGCCATTCCAGAGGGAGGCTCCAGCCGAAGAAAGGGATCTACCCCCCACTCGCTGGTTGGTTAAATGTCTGATCAGAGAGTTGGAGCTAGAGGACCGAAGGACTCTAGCAGGGAGGTGTTTAGGGAGAGAAAGTTGGATGTAACGGGTTCCCAGGCCTCAGAAAGCCATGTGGATGATGCAGAGGGTCTTGAATTCGATCCTTCCAGCCACCGCAAGCCAGTGGAAGGTTTTTAGGGCTGGAGAGATGCAGTCCCTGGGCTTGAAGCCAAGGATAAGTCTCGCAGCCATATTCTGGATAAGTTGAAGGGGCGAAAGGGCAGATTGAGGAAGAGGCTGTTGCAGTAGCCAAGCCTAGAGAGAACCAGAGCTCTAGAGACATTGGACCTCATTTCGAGTCTGCCGGTAAGCCTGCCGGTGATACCGGCGGCTTTCCGCCAGACTCGAAAAAAATTACAGGTGCCTGTCTTCCCGATAACAACCCCGGCGGCCGGGAAGTCAGGCGCCGGTCATTTTGTAATTCCCTATTCCCATTGAGTCCAGAAGGACTCAATGGGAATGGGGACCACGGAAGCACCGGCACTGTTAATAACGGTGCCGTGCTTCTGTGAAACTCTGTGGGCGGGTGCCATTCTGCCCACCAGGGCTGACCCTGGTGGGCGAGACAGCACCCGCCCGCAGAGTCGTACTGTGCCGGTCCGTTAACAACCGTACCGGTAGGCTTACCAGTACTGTTGTTACCGGACCGGCACAGTTGTAATGAGGCCCATTGAGCTTCTGGAGAAAGGTGAGGAAAGGGAGAATGCCTCAGAGGAGGTGAATGTAACCCAGCCCTTAAACTCTCACACATGGGAGCGAAGGTATCAGGACTATAGCCTGAATTGTTTTAATAAAGCCTGAGAGCACTACCAAACCTCTGAACTGACACAGTGTAGGAAACCCAATCAATACAAATAATCACCCATCCAGATTAAGGGTAAAATGCAGTGTTCACTCTGTTGCACATGGGTGACTCAGAATAAATTGTGCATACACAGTAATAACAGTGGTGCTTTGATATATTACTCTGTCCCCTCCTTAAAGGGATAATACTCTGAGAAACACAAATATAGATCATGGAAATATCAATCTGACTAAAATATATTCACATCTGAATTATCAGTAACGGAAACTGGGCCTTTATAATAAAATGGATTAAAAAGTCAAAGAAGACAAAAAACAACTAATAATGCGCCAGTTCATGTGATATAGACAGTTCTGTGTAAGACATAATTAAGCAATATGCTGCGAGCGGCGGGGGCATTACTGAGTCAGGTAATGCCTTGGGGGCCCATAGTTACGAAGGTAATGCCCCAGCCGCTCGGGGGCATTATCGAGGGGATCGGGGATCACATAGATGGAGGGGCATTCACGAAGCTCTCACCGGAACTTGGTTCGCAGGCCAGTTTTGTAGTGAAGTGACATCATGATTGGCGTCATCACCTGGAACGTTCCAAAAACCTAGCCTAACTTGGGATATGCTGTCGAGTAATAAGTCCCTTAGTGGCAGATATAGGAAGATTTTGTTATTGGCCCAAACAATGTCAGGTGGTATACTTTAGACATTCCCCTAAAATTGTTACAGTAAAAAAGGTACACGGACAAGACCCCATGATTGGTTGGCACCCCTTGTTGTCCACCCTGAAGGTCCTTTGCCCTGATTTGATGGGTCCTGAGCCCCCCAGCCTGGGACCTGTGCTGTTCTCAGGTTGCAGACACCTGTGAACAATACCTTGTATAATTGTGTATCAGTGAGGTGCAACTATGTGTCAGCATCATACAGTGTGAAGCCCTTAGCGATATTGAATGCACTCCAGTTCCCAGCACCGTACTTCGCTGTAGCTGTAACAAAATTGTTGCGGTCATTGTCTGGATGATGGAACTTGGCAGCTCCTCACTGTAATCTGGTCACGTGTCTGGAGACCGTGTTTGTGAGCCCAAAGCATTCAATTTAATTCAGTGTCTTGTCCAAGAGCTCATGGCTTCTGCGGCTGGTGTTACTACAGTTCAGGCAAAGGAATGCCACTTGCAACATTATGACCTTGGCTGTGTCTCGCTGCGGTTGCAGCAAGTCTGCTGTACATGATCCTGTGAGGCGTTGGCCCCTATGTCTAGGCCGACTGCAGCCTATTCGAGTTAGTGAGCCATTGTCTGGCTTTCTGCTATACACAGATTCTAATTCATCTATAAATTAGTGCAATATGGATGTCATGTTTCGTGAGCGCTCCTGTCACACCATAAGGTTATTGCATGTGAGCATCAGCAAGCGTGTGTACAAACTCTTCTTTGCTTCTTGCGTTACTGCAGTGCTGTAGCAGGCCTAATGACAAAATAATAAACATGCAGACAATATGTATGTGTCACAGTCCTCTAGTAATCAAGTGTGTGTGTGTGTGTGTGTGTGTGTGTGTGTCTGTGTCTGTGTGTGTGTGTGTGTGTGTGTGTGTGTCTGTGTGTGTGTGTGTGTGTGTGTGTGTGTGTGTGTGTGTGTGTGTGTGTGTGTGTGTGTGTGTGTGTGTGTGTGTGTGTGTGTGTGTGTGTGAGAGAGCAATGTGCGGACTGCACGTATAGTTCATGTCTAACTCAGCTAAATTGTTGTGAGGTCTCTAACGACAGGTGACACGGCTTCTCAATGCTCAGTCGATTTGGTCCATGTAGTCGTCTCCAGCTCTGTCTTGCGTCTCTTCATTTACTCTGGGTAGAATCCGTACCTCTACAGAATTATAGGGTCGACTAGGAGAGTGTCTTTCATGATAGGTTTCCATTGTAGGATCAGAAGGTATGGGTGTAAATTCATATGACCGGTGTCCATATTGTCTCAACTGTTTCTTCTTGCTGGAGGGTCTTCTGGAGGTGGGGGCACATTCTCCTTCCTCCTCTTCAGCCCCCCCCTCTAGTCGACTTGTCGACCACATCACCATTATCTTCTTCTTCGTCTACCCGGCGCCATATTTTTGTTATTCCAAATAGATATCCGTAATAGTTGACATGATCCTCAAATGACCAAGTCATATAGACACATCCCCCCTCAGGCTTACAATATACCCATGTTCCGATATACTTTTTTGCATTCCAGGGGCTTTCTACCTTCAGTCCAGGTAAGAAAATGTCTGATATTCTAATTCACTCTCTGAGCCTTTCTCTTTCCTTTATTATGTTGTCCTTGTGCACTCCATCTTCCAACTCCATGAGTAGTTTCATCCCCACCACCTCTGCTGCTGTGCTCTTACATTTTGCAGTGCACATCTTTATTCCGAACAGTGATGTTACCCCTAATATCAATGCTCAGCCTATACCTTCATACTATCTGCCAGCCAGGAGGGCATCCAGGACCAAAGGTACGTGAACCAGCTTGTCTTTCCCTGTACTTCTGCTTCCATCTTTGCATGCATATGGGCTAGTTGGGCTACAGCGCCTGATAGCATTCCGTTATCTTCATTGTTGGCAGGAATAAATGTGCAAGAGGAACTTCCTTCCATAGCCATCAGGAGGTCCAAAACATATCTATTCTGGAGTGCCACCAACCTTATTGCTCGAAGCTATTCTTTTATGGCATTGAATCCCTTCACTGTCGAGTTGATAGTGACCATGAGCTCCCATCCGGTAATCTGCAGCCATTTCGCATTGTCATATTCCTGCACCCTGGGAACAAATGCTGCAAAAAACATCTCTGCTCTGCTGAATAGCCTATGGGAAGCTGGTACTTCATCTATGTGCATATTCAGACCGTCCCCACAGGTAGTTTCCTTCTCTTCTCACCCTCTTAAGCTTCTCAGTATTTCCATTGTCTTCCGGGTTGGCAGAATCAGGTGCTGTTGATCTCTTTTTCCTCGGATTGTATTGCATTTTCGGGAACTCAGCTAGTTGTAGATCTTTTCGTGGCACTATTAGGGACGGCATGTTGATGTGTGCCATTTAGCATATCCCTCCCCATTTGGGGGCAGCTCATCATGTGCTTTCGCTCTGCAGGCCCAGTAACGATCCATTAAGACACTTGTCCCTTTCCCCAGCTCTGGTATTGTCTGTATTGATTTGCACCCAACATTTTCTCCTACTTCATCTTCGCCATTGTTCTGGAACCAAAGCGCCGGCATTGGTAATGGTATTATTGGTACAGGTCCTGCTTCACTGTCCACCTATGTTACTAATTGGGTGCTTTTGTCCCATTGTTTGAGGCACTTGTCATTCTCCTCCTGTACCTTGTTCACTGCTACTTTTGCGAGGGTCCCTGCTTTACTTCCTACCACTCCATCCACCCATCCTTCAGTCATGTATACTTGTCCATACATCAATATTTGTGGTCTTTCCCAGCATTCTGGTTCTCCTCCTATCTCTCTTGACCTCCATTTGCATGGCAGATAGTTTAAAGTCACAGTTTTTGTTTCTTTTCTTTTCTCTGGACCTTCTGTAACATACTGCAGGCTTTCAGCTAGTTGCCATTAATTATTCATCATGGGTAGTGTCTCTATATAATTATCTTCATACAGGAAGGTTGCTTTGGACATCCATCTTAGAGTAGCCGTTTTCCCTCGGAATCATCCCCTAGTTTGGAACATGGCTAGGTACATAAGGCATTGTGCTGTTGCTGTAGGTATTTCTGTGGCTACAAAGGTTCTGGAGGCACTCATGGTGCAAGGGATTGATGAGCAGACATAACAGCTCTCATCAGTTATATCTTTCCCAATTTTGGACATGTGCTTGTACCAAATGTTATTTGCTATGTGTGTAGTATCTGTAAGATATGTCTGTATCCCCTTCATATCATTATCAATATTGTGCTTACCTCTCCTTACCTTCGCAAGATATATTGCCCGTACCACCTGACACCGTAGGCTGTGCAGCTTGGGTTGGAGAGTCAATGGGGGGTACAGCGGGAGCATGCAGAGCCGAAAGGAACTGCCAGAGGGCAACCATCAATAATCCAGTAGAAAATAATAACGGCACGACAATCAATGCTGCTTTTATTATTGTCATTTTTGGTCCTTATACTTACACTGTAGCTGTAGCTGATGAGTTGAGATGATAGAGTTGCCCACCTGAAAATCACATAAAACATGTGTTATTTGTTAGTATCTGTAAGTAATATTCAAGCTCCGCGCAGTAAGTAATCATTAAGAGCCCATGCAAACATTTCCTTCCATATTTTCCGTATAGAACGGTGTCGGAGTGTGGGTAGAACGGGGTATGCACCTTGTTCGAGCTGTGGGTATGTTTGCGCTAGATAGTCAAGTAATGCGTAATAATAGATACGCAGTGATCAGCGTCTGAAATGTGTGGGTCTTCTTATAGCATGGATAAATTGATGAGAGAGTGCTTCAGGGTGCTCAATAGGAGGCAACATCTGATTTTACATTTACTATCAGTACTTATACATCAACAACCAACAGTCGCAGAACCCTGCATGTGCGGAAAAAAGATAATTATTGTTAAGACAGCTTTTCTCGTACCTGGTGCATCTACTCACTGTGCGTGCGGTATGACAAGTTAAACATAATGCTACTCTATTATTCATGCGACACAAGCAACTGGAGATACAATGGGCAATGGTGGGAGGGTGGAAGAAGGGGTGACAATGATACTATATTTACAGAGTGTTTTAGGGTTAGGCAATACTTATAACTTTGTATTTCGTATGTGCAAGATTTCTGTAACTTTTGTTGTTCCAAAAGACTAATGTGCTCAGTTACCCTATGGTTTGGCTGCGCTTTATAAATAAATAAACTAAACTAAACTAACTGATCAATCTGCACTAGGACAGCAGTGGGGGGCTCAGTTACTTGGGAGCATCTGAGCACAGCATGCCCAGTTGGATGGGGGCATCGGTGTTTGGGGCTCTGGGCTTTCTGGTGGTGCAGCGTCATTCTTGTCAACCTCTTGGGATGGTGCCAATGGCCTATAAAGTTTTACATCATGGGCATGGTTCCATGTTGCTTTTCCCTGGAGCTTCACTGTCGGGTTTGTCACGGCTTCTACAGTATAAGGGCCAGAAAACCGGGGCACATTCCACCGCAGAACAAAATTCCTTAGGAGGACCCTATCACCCGCTTGCACTGGCATCTCTCCCTGTGCATCTGTGTCGCAGGAGCTGTCTCGTATACCGTCCTCTTGCTTCTTCTTTGTTTGCTGCATTTGATGAGAAATAAAAGAGATGCTAGAAACAAGTGAAGTCACATATGCATGCATTTCCTGTCCTAAAGTTTCAGCAGTGTTATTGCAGTCCTTCAAGGCTCTTGCAGGGGGTGCTAATGGGAGATGCATTCTGCGTCGTGTCACCACCTCATGGGGCGTTAAATTGTGGTCGGACCGTGGCTTATATCGCAGTTCAAATAGGGCAAGTGGTAAGCAAAAGAGTCAGTTTCTTTTTGTGTTCTGCTGTGTCTTTGCTATACATCCTTTCAGAAGGCTGTTGAGGCGTTTGCACACCTCATTGACTTGTGGGTGGTACGCACATGCAAATGTATGCTTTATCCCTAATAAGGTGGTAATATGCTGAAACAGCTCATTGGCGAAGTGAGGTCCATTATCCGACCGCATTACCTCACACACACCCCATCTGGGAAGAACTTCTCTCACTAGGAATTTTGCTGCTAGGAGGGCATCGGCATGGGAGCATGGTCCTGCCTCTATATACCAAGAGAAGGGTCAGACCAGCACGATCATGTAGCGGTACCCTTGGCAAACCTGGATCATATCCACATAATCAATGTGGCGGTCCAAGAATGGTCCAATGGGCCTGGGTATGGTTCCTGTTATTACTTTTAGGGTGTGGTCCGCAGTAAAACTTTAGCATGTCAAACAATTGCTAATGAAATTTGCTACATGGCTATCTAGATCAGGGCAAAACCATGATTCTCCAATGTGTGCTGCAATAACTTCTTTTCCCGTGTGTGCAGGATAATGTAGTTGTTGTAATGCTGTTTCTAAGAGTGCGCGTGGCATTACTACTTTCCCTGTATTATTCTGCTGCTATAGAGCGTCGGTAGGGGACATTGAACATCCCCTCTTTACCCACAATTCCTTCTCATCTCTGGGCGCTGCTGCCTACAGCTCCATTATTTGTGTTTCTGGTAGGTGGCTGTATCCATCCTTCAATAACACCTGTCTCACTGTCATGACCCTTACCCCTGGCCCTCACTGGCAAGTCAGCCTTCCAGTTAGGGCCAGGTCAAAGGCCTTAAAATCTCATCCAAGACTCTCTTGGAGTCAGTCCTGTTACCTTTGGCGCCAGGCTCATAGCCATCATGAAGACCAACATTAGAATGGGACTATTTACTTGGGAATATTTAACTTGGGGGGTTCAGCCAACATGGAGGCACACACATAGCTCAGTTGCTAGGAATAGCAATGCGGTCTAGTCTTTTGGGTGTGGCAGGCCTGGGACTACTTTCCATGGACTACTTTGGGTGTGGCAGGCCTGGGACTATTTTACCTGGACTACTTTACCTGAGACTATTTAAACTGCACCCAAACAGCAGAACATGCTTCGTGTTATTCTGCTGTGGGCAGCGTAACGCTCACTGTGTCCACTTCTTTGATGCCAGCTTACCTGAAACCAAGGACCTGCAGAGCGAGAAAGAACACTACAAAATTTACCTGGAATAGTATCCTGTCTTCAATCCATCGCCGACTTCAGTTCCACTCACCTGAAGGTACGAACTCCATCATCCGGCACTGCATGCATCCTGCAATACCATAACCTGGAAAGAGGAGAAAGAAAGACAGCATTAATAAGCATTTACTCACGTTTCCTCCCGAACGAAGAAAGCCACACAATTCTTACCTGGGTAGTCATCTCCTGGTCAGTATCTTCGCTGGAACATCACGGCACTCGGCGAGGAACATCGCGACCTGCAAGGAGAGAAAAGACACAGGTTAGCAATATAAAGGGCGAAACAGCACCGCGCATCACGCATTACTCACCGGAAAGCGTCACGCACACGGCGCTTTCGCCTACCGGCCCATGCTCATCTACAAACTGCATGACAACACCAAAATACCTAAAAGGAAAGAAGTAAGACATTATTATTTGAACTAAGAGGAACATAAGAACTGCATATAAAGACTGTAAAGCGGCAAACCTACGGAGTCGCAGCAGGCATGGATTCCCACAGGGGGCTTGCACCAGTGAAGTAACTTGGTCACTGCTCGCCCCCCCCGACATCTACGCACCCCTGCCATGAGGAGCAGAATGGAGGATCCACCTTTTACAATATTAAGGTGAGGAGAAGGCCCATGGGGGAGGAAGGAGTTGAGGCCAAGGGAGGTGGGAAAACATAAAGACAATCTGGTATTGAATCCAGCTCTCCTATATTGCAGACCCATCTTTAACCAGAGGCCTTACCAAGGGACCGGCAGAGGGTTTGAGAGTGTAAATCATCCAACCAGGGCTGGGTGGTGTCCCTGTGGATACCAGGTGAGCGTAACACTCACCCCTCCCTTTTGTTTTTGCTCCTCCTTCAGATCCCACCATTCTCCAAAATATGACGCATGTTTTGCTTGATAATCTGCTGCTTCATTTCCCCATGACACCAGGTCTTCCCCATTGGTGGGAGCCTGGCATTTTACCAATGCTACTTCCTCTGGGTAAGTGATGACATTTATCAATTCTCCTAAAAGTAGGGCATGCTGTACCGGGGTTCCATCTGTTCTTCGGAATCCCCTTCTAAGTAACCTTGCCAGGCCAGAATGTACTGTGGAAGTGACATAGGCACTATCAGAGTATATTGTTACCTTTTTCCCCACGCTGATCTGCAGTGCTAATATTAGCACCACTAATTCTGTGGCTTGTGCTGAGTAATGGGATGGTAAACAGACGCTGTACACTACTTCACTTGTCCAGTCTTCTCTGAGCTTTACTACTGCTGCCCCGGTTCTCCTCACTTCATCTGTTTGATCAATCGTTGATGACCCATCAATATATAGTACTTCTCCCCCCTCAAGTGCATCTTCCTCTACTTTGCACGTGTTATTGAAGAACTCAATGTTTTTCGTGCAATCGTGGGACCATTCCCCTGGCTGTTGTTCCTCTGCTATAAATTGTGCAGGATTGACAATTTTACATCTCACTATTTTCAATTCTGGTATGGATAATAGTATTTCATACCCTGTTGCTCTTTGGGTAGTCAGAGTGCTCTTTGGTTTGTGTAGTATTGCAAAGAGTACAAGTGATTGACGACAGAAGGTGTCAACGGTGTGCAGCCCCGGACTGTGGTAGGTCCAGGGGTACTAGAACAACAATAGTATTCACAACATTATTCTACAAACACATATAGACAGGGGTTGTGCCACAGAAAATCGACTTGACAGTGTTTCGGCCAAGCTGGGCTGGGATTACGCCCGGGGTGGTAGTGGCCTTCATCAGGATGCTTTCTTGCTACAGGTTCTGTCCGTAAAAGAAATCGTCTGCTGTGGTGCAGCGGTGACGCTGTGCTGGAGTCCTGTTATGGTTGCCGGACTCTTGGAGACATGGGAAGACTCGTATGTCTAGGGTCACTCAGGCTACTAATTAGTGCCTATGGTCTCTGGGAGCAGAGCCTGTGTTGGCTGTGTCTGCGCTCCTCGCGGTAATGGATGCTACTTTCCAGTAGGAGCGCAGACACAGCCAACACAGTCTCCGCTCCCAGAGACCATAGGCACTAATTAGTAGCCTGAGTGACCCTAGTCATACGAGTCTTCCCATGTCTCCAAGAGTCCGGCAACCATAACAGGACTCCAGCACAGCATCACCGCTGCACCACAGCAGACGATTTCTTTTACGGACAGAACCTGTAGCAAGAAAGCATCCTGATGAAGGCCACTACCACCCCGGGCGTAATCCCAGCCCAGCTTGGCTGAAACACTGTTGTGTCGATTTTCTGTGGCACAACCCCTGTCTATATGTGTTTGTAGAATAGTGTTGTGTTCACTATTGTTGTTCTAGTACCCCTGGACCTACCACAGTCCTGGGCTGCACACCGTTGACACCTTCTGTCGTCAATCACTTGTACTGTATACTTGTGCACCACTGTGAAAATTGTTCCTCCGCAAGAAAAGAGGACGATACTCATTTGTATTTCGCAAAAAAAGAAATATCTGTCCACCTAACCTTTCGTGCTTATCGAAAGCTGTGTAAATGTTTAAAAATACTAATCTGTGCAAAATCTTTTTGAAGGCAAAATAAAATAGCTTCAAAAATTCGACAGCTGCTCTCGGATCTCTCACCCTGATTTCTATCTATTTTCCTACAAGTACCCTCCTGGGCATATCAGGACTTTGCCAGGCGCCCTTTATATACTCTTGTATTGCAAAGAGGACATGCTCCACTTAAAGCGTTGTCGCACACCTCATGGTTATTGATGAAGCTTTCTCTACCTCGAATGCTGCAGCAGCTAAATGTTGTTCGCACAGGAAATGTCCTTTCATCACTGGGTCTAGTTGTGCACTGTAGTAGGCTATTGGTTTAGGACCTAAGCTTGTTTTTTGGGTGAAAACCACCTTCATTATTACGCCGTCAGCATGGGAAAACTGGTAGAATTCTTTTTTATAATCTGGGGTCGCTAATACTGATGCTGTGCTTATGGCTTCTTTGAGTTCATTAAAAGGATCAGTCATTTCTCTCGTCCAACCCAGTGGTTTAGCATCTCTCTGTGCTTCCTTGAGGGCTGGTAAGAGTGAGAAGGTGTAGGAGCTGTAATCAAACACCCATGCTCGACAATAGTTACATAGCCCAAGGAATTGCTGCAGTTCTCGTATCATTTTAGGCTGAGGTGTGTTTTTGATAGCCTGTGCTCTTTTGGGTGCAATATGCCTCCCATCTTTAGAGATTATCTGCCCGATGTATATTACTTCTTTCTGGCAATACTGGACTTTTGCCTTGTCTACCTTGTACCCTTTGTTGGCTAGCACAGTAAGTATATGTACTGAATCTTCCCTACATTCACTTTCACTTTCACTATAGATCAGAATGTCGTCTACGTACTGTAGGATGGTGCTGACAGTTTGAATATTTGCCAAGGTCATCTGTATTACACTGTTAAAAATGGAAGGTAATTCACAATAACCTTGTGGTAGCCGAGTGTTTTTCCATTTCTGTTTATGGTACATGAAACTGGTTAGGTCTTGGGAATCTGGGTGCAATGGTATTGAAAAGAATGCATTTTTGAGAACGATTACCGTGAAGCAGACGGCCTCTGCCGGGAATTCCACAAAGGATTGTGGCAGGGTTCACTGCCACTGGATATTCAGCCTCTACAATTTCATTAAGTGGGCGGAGGTCTTGGATAAAACCCCATGACACCCAGTTCCCCTTGCGCACCGGGTACACTGTAGTGTTGCATGGAGACTCTGATGGTACAAGAATGCCTCTTTCAGTTGGTGCATTTATTGTCTCATAGATGCCCTCATCTGCTTCCTTTGTTAACGGATATTGCTTGGCTCTAGGTAGGATAGCGCCGGATTTCAGCTTGATGTTTGCTCCTCCAATGCTTCATATGTAGCCTACGTCATAGGGATTTGTGGTCCATAGGTACTTGGGAACCCTCGCTAGGTCCATTTCCATAAATGGGGCAGTGTCTCCAGCACCATTGCCATTCTCTGGGCCACTTCCCCGATATGTGATGCGTAGCCAGAACCTAATACTAATTTCTAGTATTGTTTCTGTCTCACTCACATCCTCTTTGAATAATTCTTCATCTGTCACCTGGGTTAATCTACATCCCTCTGCTGAAGCAGTTATTGCCCTCTATGCTCTACCTAGATCATCTACTGCGTGCACTGCAATCCATTCCTGTCACATCACAATGCATTCAATGTCTACAGCTAATGCTGCTCCCTCCTCTTCATCTGCCAGTGTTTCTGGTCCAAGCAGGTACTCACCTGGCCTTTTCCACACCTTCCCTGCAATTCCTGGTAGCCATGCAAGGGTGTTAGGATGTGCAGTGTTTCCAATGTTTACCACGCCTGTGACACTATGGGTAGTTAGCCTATACTGGAACGTGCGTTCCATCACTGTTCTCACCCAATCTCCTCCAGTAGCCACCGCTATCCTAATAGCCTCCATCAGAGTCCTATTAAATCGTTCCACACACCCATTACTCTGGGGATGATATAAAGAAGTATTCACCTGCTCAATCCCATGATTCTCTAAGAATTCTTTAAACTCTCTGGAAACAAGTTGGGTCCCATTGTCAGACAAACACTTTCTTGGAAACCCTTCTCTCCAAAACAGTTGTTCCAAAAATCTGATTATACTACCACCGCTATCCTAATAGCCTCCATCAGAGTCCTATTAAATCGTTCCACACACCCATTACTCTGGGGATGATATAAAGAAGTATTCACCTGCTCAATCCCATGATTCTCTAAGAATTCTTTAAACTCTCTGGAAACAAGTTGGGTCCCATTGTCAGACAAACACTTTCTTGGAAACCCTTCTCTCCAAAACAGTTGTTCCAAAAATCTGATTATACTACTACTGGATATGTCCTTGTTGTTTACCTGTTAAACCATGAGTGTATAATATTTCCTTCACTATGTCTATTGTCACTTAGATACTATAGAACATAGAACTGCATCTTATGTAGCAGGGTTCCAAGGAGAGCCAGTGAAGAAGCAGGGCCTTAGTGGGAAGATTGTACTCCTCCTGCTGGGGGTCGTCTTATGTCATCAACTTGCAAATAAAAGGTTCTTTACCTTTAAACTACTGGTTATGTGAAAGCCTCCCTTTGTACATAACAAAGGGCCATGTCTGTGCCATATTGAAACAACTCAGGGTCTGCTGGCTCTCCTCTCTGTACCCTTTTGCCGCAATATGCCTGAACAAGCTGCCTCACTGTGAGCATGTGTATTCCTGGTGTCGAACATATTATGCCCTTGTCCGTCAATGAAATGGTCATATTTAATCTGGTCATTAAGTCTCAACCTAGGCACGTGTTTAGAATAGAGTAAGGGTAATGATAGGTCATGTTCTCTGATAGATAAGGAGATGTTATCAGTAAATGGAACCACCTCTCGAGCTCCAGAGAATCCTTGTGTGTTCATGGCATCGCCTGACATCGCAAAAGCCCCTTCCCGTATGCATGATCTGGTTGCCCCAGTGTCCACAAGAAAGGAGACTGTTTTGTCACCTATCATCACCCTTATGTGAGATTCCTCCGCAGGATTAGGTTAGAGCGACAGGATGGGACACAACAACTTCATCTGTGGGCTGTCCTATTGGGGAAATAAGGATAATCCACCTCCTGTATAAGGGATATTCCCTATTATGGTACCCCTCCCATCTTTGGAACTGGTACCATTTTTGTCATGTCCATGGGTTCTGGGGAATGAGCATGGGCTTGTTCTAGCTGTTGTGTCGGTGCCATGCTTTGGGGTTCCATCATCTGGGGTGGCTCTGTTGTTGGGACCACGTGTTGGTGATGTGTCAGTGGTTGTTGCTGTATGCTCTGCGATTGTGCATGTTGTAGCGTCTCTGGTACGTAGTAGTTACCTTGCCCTTCCTTGTTCCCCGGCTCCCCCCATCGTTGTTGAATTCCCCCGTACCTACACATGTGGGAGATGTGTCCAAATTGCCCGCATGTCCAGCATTGTGGGGGCTCCCTTGTCTGCCAGGGAAATCCTCCTTCCCATCTTCCCAATCCATTTTGTATTTACTGTGTATTACCTTCGAGCACTCCTATATATTGGTGTGCCATTTGTCCAAAACCCCTTCCTCTCTGATGTCCTCGCCTCCCACTGAATGCTTGTTGATATCCCCCTCTACCCACGTATCCTCCTCCCATGGGTGGTGCGTACATTGGTGCCACGCTATATGCCTGCTGTGACGGAGGTAGCGCTTGTGTAGCTGCTATTCGTGTGGCTGGGCCGGGGCTGGTTATGAGTGCTCCCACCAAGGCCTATTTGGCCAACTTCTTTTGCACTAACTTTTCCTCATCAGCCTTCCTCTCTACTGCTTTTTGTTTTTGCTTCTGTTGCATTAATCTACAATAATGTACTGTAGTGAGCTGTATCTCTGGCCAGGCCTTCGCCTCCATCCCCACAAATTTCTTTAGATTTGTTTGTACTTGCTCTGGCAACCCTTGCACCAAAATGTGGTAGAATATTGCTATAGTTTTGTCCCACCGCTCTCGGGTTTCGAGGCGCCAGAGTTGTTGAATCTCCTGAATGTACTCAACTGGATCTTCATCATCACGCATCTTGCATGATGTTACCGCCCCTATGTCTGATGTATCTGGGAATTGCGTTCTCAATGCCTGCCACAGTGCTGCCCTGAAATTAGCAAATGGTGCCCCGTCATGCGCTGTATTCTGAATGGTCACCCCAGGGAACCCCGCCCTCTTCCACACATCATCAGCGGCATCGCCCAGTATCGAGACTAGCAATCCTTTGACATCTCCTACCGCTAGCCGGTGCCCCGCTGTTAACTTCTTCATCTCATAAGTCCATTTCCCCGTCCCTCCACTCAATGAGGGCAACCTGCATTTTATGTTCTCCTTGTCCATGTGCTTCCACGGCACATACTGTGGCCGTGTCCCTCCTCTCTCTAATAATGGCATTAGTGAGTATGCAGCTCTCTCTTCCGGGGTTCGCCTACATTGTCTTATCTGAATGGGTCCCCGTTCGTCTTCCACCTCATTTCTTATGTCTATGGGTTCTATTGCACTCACCTGCGGTGGGGCCATTGAGGATCCTGCCCCTCTTCCTTGAGAGCACGAGTGTCCCAGTGACTGCGCTATTGTTGCCCCATCCCTCTTACAACAGGAAGTTCCCTAAGCCTGTATTTCTGTTAACTTACATATATCCTCCTCTTCTCTCACTCTCAAACGTGCTGCACCGTGTCCACTTGGCCCCCCCTCACACTCTCCTGTGTTTCCTTCTTCCCATTGTTGGCCATCTCTCTTTCCCTTTCTCACCCCTAGCTCCATTCTAACCTGGTCACTTACCTTTTCCATCGTCTGTGCCTTATCATCCTTTCTACTGTGTTCTCTCACCCATTGTTGTAATATCAATTGCTTCAACTGCTTCTCCTCATACTTACGTGACTCCTGCAACAATATTTTCTTCCTCCAATATCCTTTCTAGTTCTTCTCTTTTGCTGGCTACTCCGTTCCCCCATTTCTTTTCTGCGTCCTCCCTCCTTAATACACTATCTTGCCCTTCCTGTAGTAGTGCCAGATGCTCCTTCGTGCCCTGTCCTTGTGGCTGAGGCTCCGCTGTTATACCTTGTTGCACGCTCCTGGACACATCATCTAAAGGTTGCTCCTTCTTACTCTCTCTGCCCTTCAATACTCCACTGGTACACCCGTGCCCTACCTCTAGACCCTCTATTACTTGCATAGCACCTTCAACCTCCCCTGTATTGGCCCCTTTTAACTTCAATAATACCTGCACAGCTATCCATTCATCAGAAGCGATACCTGTGAGTTCATTACGTGCGCGTCGCAGCCCATCTTTGGTGTAGTCTATGTTGTGAGCAACCTTCTCTACCTCCTTTAATAGTTCGGTTTGGACATATGGGGGTGGCTTTTATGTAGGGTTTGAATACCCTTCTGCTGCTTTTAATTCTCTTAATGGGTACAAGCCCTGTTCTCCCTCTGCATTGTCGGATGTTACACTGGGGGCTGCGGGAGGTGGGACGGATGGATCCCATCCCCCCTAACTCGCCTCCCGTCAACTCATCATCCGTGGCATATCCTCCTGAAACATACGCCACAACTCAAATATTTCCATACGTTTGGCCAACTTCTTTCCCTTGTATGTGCTCTGTAAATGTGTCATTAGTGATTACAGCACGTCCCTGGTAAAACTGCCGTTAGGCGGCCATGGTCTTGCTATTTTCCCTTCTCTGCTTTTGGACCATTGTATGCTGTACTTAACTATCCTATCCTTATACGGAGGAAGGGTCCTGCACATGTGCTGAATGGGAGTTACTTCCCCACTATACACAGTCCCTGTCCCACCGTAGCACTACATCATGAACCTTTACCTGACCTCTAATCGAGGTTGTCGATGTCCGCTGTCAAGGCAAGGAAAGGGTTATAATACAGAATTTATCAATCGTTCTCACTATGAGCCTCTGCGGCTCAATACTTTACTTGGTGGGCTTCGTCCTAGCCCTGCCATCAACAACCTTGCTGCTGTCCAGCGCACCACCTCAATCCTGCGCAGGCGCCTTCCACGCACTGCCGCTTGTACTTCTGCCCTCTGTTTTCAACCTTAAAGCCTCTGCTCTCCACTTCTTCACACAGTGTCCTATACAACAACCTAACGGGTGACGTCACCAAACTAACATTAAAAACGACAACTAAAGGATGAAGAGACAATTGTGTGCACATGATGAATGCCCATTTTCTCTTCTTCCCTCAATACACCCCAAACCCACAATAACCCCACAGCTGTCTTGCCATTGCCCAGGGGTGACGTATTTTTCTTCTTATCTCTTGTGTTTGCTGCAACCGACGCATCACCTGACGGTTAAAACGCCTCATTCCAGGAAGTCTTAAACAGACAAAACACCTTCCATGACTAAGATAGTACCAGCTAACCGTCACAGGGATCCGTCATCTATGCTTGAACTAAAACGTCCAACACATAGGAATACCTTTTATATACAAGTTTCACAGTCCAAGCCTACTGAGTTCTCAAGCCTTGCTCCCCACCGGGGGCCTCTCACCACAATACCCGAACAACCATATAAGGGGACTTCTGCCTCCGCTCCAGTCCCTACCACCGAACACATATATATAAAGAACAATTCCGACACCAATATTCACGATATACCTTTACCTCTCCCTCCCGCACATACAGAAATCCCACCCACTCACAAGTTGCCCGTTATGTGGACCACACCTACGTTCTTCTGGGTCCGTGGACGCTGCTTGGCTGCTGGCTCCCCGTTAACAGCTCGCCTTGCCCTCCGAACTGCTTCAACTCCTCGCCGATCGCGGGTGGGATAAATCAAGTGGCTCCCAGCGGCCTATCTGCGGTTGCGCTGTACGGTTGTTCTCGCAATGCTCGTGAGGGTCCTGCAGCCTTCTGGGTCCGACAGCTAAGGAAGCAGCATCTGGCTGGGCGGGCACCACACCCTATCTCGGTGGGAAATCCAACTTGTTAGGGGTGGACCACCAGGTCCGGCCGAGCCGCTTTGGGGGCCCACTGGAGCGAGTCTGTGGAAGGCCTAACTCCTTCCCTCAATACTAATCAAGAACTCCAGGTCCACACAAGAGGCAAGGATTACTGCGGGTTTATTATACAAAACACGCCACAGGGATCACATACATGGATGGGCATCCACGAAGCTCTCGCCGGACGCTGGCTCGCAGGCCAGTTTTGTAGTGAAGTGACATCATGATTGGCATCATCACCTGGAACCGTCCCGAAAACCTATCCTAACTCGGGATAGGCTGTCGAAGTCCCTGATAGGCACATATAGGAAAACATTTTTATTGGCCCAAACAATGTCAGGTGGTATACTTTAGTCATTTCCCTAACATTGTTACTGTAAAAAAGTTACACCGACTAGACCCCATGATTGGTTGGCACCCCTCGTTGTCCACCCTGAAGTTCCTTTGCCCTGATTGGATGGGTTCCGAGCCCCCCAACCTGGGACCTGCGCTGTTCTCAAGCCTGTGAACAATACCTTGTATAATTGTGTATCAGTGTGGTGCAACTATGTGTCAGCATCATACAGTGTGTAGCCCTTAGCCATGTTGAATGCACTCCAGTTCCCAGCGCCGTACTGCGCTGTAGCTGTAACAAAATTGTTGCAGTTACTGTCTGGATGATGGAACAGGTGGCTCTTCCCAAGCTGTACACTTGGCAGCTCCTCACCGTAGTCTGGTCCCGTGTCTGGAGACCGTGTTTGTGAGCCCAAAGCATTCAATTTTATTCAGTGTCTTGTCCGAGAGCTCATGTCTTCTGCGGCTGGTGTTAGTACAGTTCAGGCGAAGGAATGCCACGTGCAACATTATGACCATGGCTGTGTCTCGTTGCTGTCGCCGCAAGTCTGCTGTACATGATCCTGTGAGGTGTTGGCCCCCGTGTCTAGGCCGACCACGGCCTATTCGAGTTAGTGAGCCATAGTCTGGCTTTCTGCTATACACACATTCTAATTCATCTATAAGTTAGCGCATAATGGCTGCCAGGTTTCGTGAGTGCTCCTGTCACACCATACGGTTATTGCATTTGAGCATCAGCAAGCGTGTGTACAAACTCTTCTTTGCTTATTGTGTTACTGCGGTGCTGTAGAAGGCCTAATGACAAAATTATAAACATGCAGACAATATGTATGGGTCACAGTCCTCTAACTATAACTGCGTATCCGTGTTCTTAGTGTAATCAGGTGTGTGTGCGTGTCAGCGATGTGCAGATTGCACGTATACTTCATGTCTAATGCAGCTAAGTATTTTTGAGGTCTCGAACGACAGGTGACATGGCTTCTCAATGTTTAGTCGATTCGGTTCATGTAGGCGTCTCCAGCTCTGTCTTGAGTCTCTTCATTCACTCTGGGTAGAATCCTTACCACTGCGGGATTATAGGGTCGACTAGAAGAGTGTCTTTCATGATAGTTTTCCATTGTAGGAGCAGAAGGTATGGGTGTATGTTCATATGACCGGTGTCCATATTGCCTCAACCGTTCCTTCTTGCTGGAGGGTCTTCTAGAGGTGGGGGCACATTCTTCTTCCTCCTCTTCAATTTATATAGCCTGTGGAAAGCTCAACTACAGGACGGGCTGTCACAGCTGCTCTCTCGCCAACCCCTCTGGAACTGCCATTTCCTCAACATGCCATGAGCCCTGATAGGTTCTCACAAAGGTCAAATGGAGGACATTTTGTAGCAAAGCTTATTGTAGTGGCCAATACCTTACCAGGATAGCTAAAATGGATACCCCCTTGCTAATAACAACACATCGGTTTACATATAATACATACTGCATCATACATACATACAGGCTGTTCTGCTGACCTACTTCATATGCCCCGATTTCCATGGTCTCTGTCCGGCTCTACTTAATTGTTTGAATATGTGTTTGTCAGGTTCTAGCGCTCATATGCCTCCGGGCTTTCGTATTGCGCTATATACATAAATTAAATACATTTAAAAAAAACTAAATCCATAACACTTACATTTCACATTTCACATACAATTCACATAACTAATAATAAATATAACATGAAAACAGTGTATTACATTTTTCAGTGCACTGTAAATGCATTTCAAACCTTCAGCCCTAGTGAGCTGTGACACGTGCTTTTTGATGTACACCAGGAAGGGGCGTCCCCACAACCCAGCCTATGGTTAAAGGGAACCCCACACCCATCGGGTGGTTACACCCTCACCCTCTTCGCGAATCCTCGGCCTCGAGGATAGGGTTAAATATCCCAAGGCAGGGTAAGACATCAGGGGGAGGAATAGGCACCCACCAATCTGCCGAGATTACCATACAATCCCAAAGTGTGGTGCATGAATTCGAGCAGGAGTCAGTAGCAACCTCAGTAGAAGGAATTCCTGTAATGTATATCTCACTCTGAGCCCCTGCCGCATTATACAATAGTTTACGCACAGGTCTACTTTCTCTGGTTGTTCTACAGGGCATAGGTGGAATAGCAACTCTCCCTTCTGTTATGTTAAGTAGTGATTCATCCCCTGTGACCGGCACAGGGAATGTTTGTAATGGAGCTGGTGTATTGGGTGAACCATCATACAACTCAGGAGCTTGATCAGAATCTGGACCTGGGTCATTAAGCCTGTATTCTTGAACCTCATCGGAAAACGGTATGGGTGACCATTCAGTCCACTGAACCTCAGAGGATTCATCTCTTGGTTCATCCTGGTGATCAATGCTGGGTTGCAATGAGACAGTGTCTAATGTAACTGGCACAAACTCATTCCTGGATCTGTGTCCTCAGAGCGTTAGGGACAACTTCTGGTCATCATTTTTGTAATGGACGGTTCTTTTATGGCACAGTATGGGAGCTCATCATCATCTCCAATAATCAGTATGTGATTGTGATGTCAAGTTCTAATATAATAAGACAAAGGCAAACTTGCTCTCTTACTCCTCTTGGATCTCTCGGTGGCCTTTGATCTCGTCAATCATGAAATTCTCTGCCACCACCTTAAATCAGCTGCACACTTCTCCGATAAAGCTACAACCTGGATTAGCTCCTTTTTAGACAATAGATCAATGCGCGTGTTCTTTCCACTAGCAGCCGCCCCACCTGCACCTGTCTCCTGTGGCGTGCCACAAGGATCTTGTGTTTCACCCACGTTGGAAAACGTGTTCACCAAACCTCTCTTCGATATCTTGGACTATCTGGGTGTCACTTGCACCAACTACGCTGACGACACCCAGATACTAATCCCTATCTCAGGTGACTACACTGCTGACTCCCTCGCTATCAATGTCATCTACCAGGTCATCCAGGCGTGGATGGCACAACACAGACTCTGTCTTAATGATGAAAAGACTGAGCTGCTTATTCTTGGTTCGCCACAAAAACTTACCAAACTCGACCCTGCGTTCAAGTCCTTCATCATCGATGGGAATATTATCCCAACCGCCAAGGACACAAAAACCCTAGGGATCTACATTGACTCGACCCTATCCCTGACCAGACAAACTAACTCAGTCTCTTCCGCAGCGGCATATACCTGCAAGCTTATTACAGCCTGTCGCCCTTTCCTCTCCGCAACCAATTGTGTCACCCTGTCTAGGACTCTTGTATTATCCACGATTGATTACTGCAATGCACTGTACCTAGGCACCAATTGCTGCAACCTAAACAAGTTACAAATTGTCTAAAACAATGTGATTAGAGCTGCCCTCAACATTCCCATGCGCCAATACATATCCGACACCAGACGCAATATTCGCTGGCTCTCACTACCACACCGTATCTCCCTGAAAACCCTGGCTCTTACACACAAATGCCTTCATAACCAAGCTCCCTGCTACCTGGCCAACCAATTTGCCCTCCACAACTCCATTAGACCCCGCAGAATGGCTCATTTAAACTGCCTTGAGGTTCCACGTTTCAATCTCCAAAGATCAGGTGGAATTAGCTTTCCTATCTTGGCAGCTAAACTCTGGAACACGCTTCCTAATGAGCTTAGAGCAGAACCCTCATTCCCGAGATTCAAACACCTTACGAAAACCTGGCTGGCCACCCAGGACATTTAGCTCTGGGTTCTCTGCTTAATTTGTACATATATGTACAATCTGCTTGTCCTCTCATTGCTATTATTATACCTGTAAATTTTGTATTATACTTGTAAACTTTGTAATTATGGTTCTGTCTGTTTTTCTTATGTTGTAACTAAGTGATGCGCCCCTGGGCCTGGTGCGCTATACAAATAAAATAAATACAAATACAAATATTGCTGGGCTTCCCTTCCTCCTAAAGCCGATATACAGGTAACTCTGATAGTTGGCATACTACTATGTAAGACTGTGACTCCCGTTTATCACTGATTTTATTTGGACCTCTGCTTCCCAAACGTATGATAAGCACTCTATCACCTGGCTGCAGATCTTAATATCACATTTTAAAATCATACCGACATTCGTTGTTGGCAGCATTCTTGTTATCAGCAGCTTGTGCGATTTGATGAGCCTCTTCAACCTGTTGCTTCAACTGCTGAACATAATGTAGATAGTTGTCATAGCTCGTACCGTCTGGGGAATTCCAAAATATATGTCTATTGGAAGTTGGGCTTCTCTGCCAAACATTAGGTAATAAGGATAGAATCCAGTTGCATAATTCTGTGTGCAGTTGTATGCATGAGTTTTTCTCTTCTATCTTCAAAGTACTGTGAGAAACCTGAGGGTATTCTCCGAAGCAGACCTTGAGAATCCCTTATTCAGGTGGTCAGGGAAGGGTTGATGCTCTCAGATCCCAACCCGGGGGTGGATGAGCGAGAGAGGATCACCAGGCTAGGGCGCCCCGGTTATGCTCGGGGGAAGGCTGCTAATTACGGGCCTGCCATTAGCAAATAGCGCCATGACTACCACCAATCTCGGAATGAGGCCCAAGGTCCTTCAGGCTTTTGTAGGCTGTACCAACTCGACCTCCCTTCCACCCCATGAACCTCCTTTACCAGAATTTGACATCCCCTCCACATCTGGTAAATCCATTAGAAACCCTATTGCACTCGAAAACCATATCTCCCAGAATCCCTTATACCTTGTTTCCTATCCGAATACTCCCAATCATTCTTTTCCACGTACCTCTGATAATTAATTCCCCAACACCCAATCTACTTTGACAAAACACTACCATTCCCACAATCCCCCCTGTAAATTTCACGATAGTAATCCCGGTCATTCCTGTTTGTTTCACAAACCCTACCAAACTCGTCCTTCTGAGTTTACCAAACTCCCTAGTACGAGGGTTATAATTCCATATAACACCTCTTCCCCATCCTACCCCTTAGGATACTTAGCAACTCTAACCCCCTTTTCTAACACAAACACTTTCCCATACCGTGGAAAACAACGTACTAACAACTAAGCATTTTGCCTGACATGTCCCAACACAACGGTCAGGCAAAGTGAGGCAATTAAACAGAACCACACACACCTGACAGCCCTTTCCTTTCCCCACAGTGATAAAAGGTGGAGCACGAGAGCAAATGACGAGCAAGGCAGACTGCACGACGAAACAGCTATCCCAGAGCAGCAATTCAGGAGAAGGAGAAAGGTGGCTAGAACCGAATCAGTGACAAGGAGAGAAGCGGCCTTGCCCTTTCCGACCCAGCCCCGCGAAACCTCAGTGGAAGGAATCATTAGACCACGAACAATAGCCAGCGTGGGTTTCTGCAGATGTCAATAGTACACAGAGCATGCCTACACTGATAATCATACCAGGGAGAGACGCTTGCTACCATGGTACCGTCCTTGACTCCAGAGACAAGAAAAGCCAAGAGGTTCATCACAGCCAGTGAGTCAAGGGGAGAACCAATAAGAAACCGAACTGTGTTGAATGAGAGTCGCAAACGGCAAATTAAGGGAAGTTCAAAGAACTGTTAACATTAAGGGAAAACCAACAGCCGAGGGGTCCGTCACACGTGGGTGCTCATTCGAGACACTCTGGTTTATCCCATGTTTGTTGAAACTGCCAATACCAGAAAGCGCTATGAGAGCCACAAGGAAAAGGTCAAAGTGGTCATACAGGAGTCTAGCAAAACCCCCTGTACAGTCAAAAGTCTTTGACCTGCACGTAATTGGAAAGCTAAGGGAGTTAAATCCTGCATAGTGAGAAAAGAGAAAGAAGTGTGATACTGGCAAGAGTAAACCCGACAGAGGGATGCAGATAGAACGGGCCTGAAGTTCCAATGAACAGTGTGTTGACAAGAGTGAAAAACAAAGATTAGGTGAAAACCCAATCATACAGCCGCTCTCTGGAATCCCATACTGGGTTTTATATTAGTTGTAATTTCACTATGTAGAGTTCCTTCGATCCAATTCTTGAAAAAATACAAAAGTCAAATATATAGTGATTTTTCAATGTTGAAAATTATTTTATAGAAAGAAGTGACTAGTAGCCACCAAAATTGTTCTTCGTGAGGAAGAGATTGCCATAAATCACTCTATCTGAAGACTTATTTTTGTGCCAATGCATTTCGGAATATAACAAATTCCTTCATCAGGGCAAGTCTAAAACAATAAACACATAACATTCACATGCAATTGTGCCAACCATCCCAAGATTAATATCCAATATAGAATAATTCCCACATTAGAAACAACGTAAGTATATAAATATCAGTATGAACAATCATCATCCAAATAGTTGAAAAAATATGAAGGTAAACACATACCCGACAATGTAATGAGCCGGATCAGAAGGCAGGTCAAAAGATATAAAATAAGAAACAAATCAGTACAAAGGCAAGTAAAGTTATCCTATAACAAAATGGAGGGAATCGGGTCCATTACCTGATGTAGGTGAGTAATGGCGAAATCTATGTTTCAGAGGTCAGGCTGCTCCACCGTGTACGGCGAGTAGGTGCTGTGAATGGTAAAGTGAATATATATAAAGGACCTATTCAAAGTGTAGCTAAACGCTAAATAGAAATAAACAGGCGTGAATTGTAACTCACCATATGTAAAGAACGAAGCGGAGAAGTTCTCTCAGCGTCTGCTCAAAGCAGACTGTCTTTGTTGCATCGGCGCGTTGCCGAGCAACCTGGTTTAATAAGACACGTGATTGAAGGCAGAATGTCCTCCTTGCATCGGTGCGCAGCCAAGCAACTCAGTTGTGTAAGACACGTGATCACGGCTCTATGAACACGAGCCGTGACCCGTGTCCGAGAACTGATCAATAAACTCAATATGATCAAAATATCTAATTACTGGACCTCCTGGGGCAGTAATGATAAAAGTCATCGCCTAAGAATCAAAAAGAAATAAGTAATCTGTCATCCATGGACATAGAAAAAATACTAAGATTGAATGAACCCATTTGGATAAAAGTAATGGCTGTTATATGAGCACCTCAGATGAGGCTATACTAATTATGAACGTACCTAAGTAGGATGGATGGAGCCTAGGGAGCAACCCTAGGGCTGTACCTTATATTAATAGTATGTGCCTTAATGCCGCTAGTGGTGTCGTCTAGACAGACGGCACCTCGGGTCCTGGGGGAACTCCAGGATGCGCAGCATGCAGGACATATTTTAAACATGGGAAACATCTCTTGTTCATATACATTCAAGTGACCCTCAACATTCAGGTCATATACGTACTGGTGTCAATCTAAACCAAATGATGCTAAATGCAATGTAAGAAAACAATTAGAAAAAACAATTAGAGAAAACAGTGAAAGTTGATCTCCTCATTTAACCCATTGGGTGCCAGACTGCCAAGTTTGTCAATCCAATATGTCTCTCTGCGACTCAAACATTGGCATAAATCCTCATGAGGGCTGTTCTTGGTTAAAGCTTCCAAAATTACAAATTTTATTTGGGACACGTTATGTCCATTGGCCATCCAATGTCGTGCCACAGCTGAATTAATGTTTGCATTACGAATACAAGATCGGTGTTCACCCCACCTCAATTTAGCTGTTCGGGTTGACTGTCCCACATAAAATTTCCCACACGGGCATTTAATGCCGTAGATGATATTACTACTGTCACATGTAGCAAAAGTCTTAAGCATAATCTTCTGCCCCGTCCTTGGATGGTTAATGGAGTTAGATTTTTCTAAGGTATTTAGTTGTGCCGTTGCTTGTTGACACATACGTAGTGTCATGCCATGCACTTCTAGTTTGTCTTTGGAGCTGATATGCAGTATGGGTTGCATTTCCTTTTTTAACATTGTCTTGTTGAATTGACTACAGCTTGCAAGGGTTGGCATTAAGGACATGCATTTTAGATTTTTTTGAGTTACTTTTTCCATGACATCAGGTGTTTCGCCCTTATAGCTCATGGATTAGTCTAGTATTTGAAATGGATAATGCATCTTTTGTAAGTAGACCAGTTCTTATGCTTTTTAAAATGTTAGCATAGGTGAGGTATGCAGACTGACACATGTTTTGAGTTAGTTCTCTGTGCTGAAAATGTTGCAAGAGATTTACATCTCCAGTGCTGCCGGGTGTGTTGCGGCATTGTTTGTGTCCTAATGTTTTGAAAATAGGTTGACCATTTACTGGTGTTAACTGTAGGTCTCCAAAAACAAAATCATGTTTTCCTCCAAACAGTTCTTCGTAGTCGGTTTTTAGGACTTCTTGCATTCTGAGGTGAATTAAAGCCAACATGAGGTTGGAAACCATGCCTACCTCATCTATTAGGAGCACTTTCATTTGTTTCACAATTCTGCGTACTTCAGTAGCTGCCTTTGCTGATCATTTGTAGTATTCTCATTTATTTTGGTGTTCTACTGGAAAGAGGAGTAGTCGGTGTAAAGTTACACTTCCTATGTTGTAGGCAGCTGCACCTGTGGGGGCTGTTACAATAGCCAAAAGGTTGTTGTTTGTTAAGGTTTGTAGAAATGTGCTCATTATTTTAATTAAGAATGTTTTACCAGAACCAGCAGCACCACTTACATACAGGAGCAAAGGTTTATTATTTTTACAGCTACACATTTTAGTTTCATGTTTAAAACCATGTTCAATTCCTTTAGTGACTTCTAGATAAATGGTGAGTTGTACATCAATTAGCTGTGATTTGACCAGTGACAAGTCTTCTTCAGATTGTTTATAATGACACATGGTATTTTCTACCTCAGTCATGGATATTTCTGCTTCATCAAGAATGAGTTTTTCTCCAAGTGGTTCCTGGCTTCCTGAAAGTTGGCCGGTAGACCTTAAATACAGAGCTAACGCCATTACTGCTGCATTTAAGGGTTTGGCCATTCATGAGTCAGTGGTAAGTGGGAGTTTTACCTTCAGCTTTTCACTGTAGGTAAAAGTGTCCCCTTAATGCCCGTTTTTGGCCATTTTCGGTTGAATTACTGCTGGCGCTACTCAATGGAGAATGGGAACTTACCGTTGTACCGCTACTCATGACCCAGCCCTAATAGTGCCAGACCGAGTAGCAGTAATTCTATTTGCGCTGGTGGTATTGCTTTGAATGCAGGTTCAAATGAGTCATAGTCACCTAATAATTCTTCTTCTTTTCTCCAAGTTTTAAAAAGTCATAGTAGGGCCATGCTATACAGTTCTCTATGTTTTTAAATTATAACTTTATATGATTAATTAGGCTGGGTTTGGTTTTACTGGGCTTCCTTCACAAGTTGAGACTGAATGTATGCCAGTTGTCTCTTCTGGTGTGACATTGTTTTTGTAGGAGTAGTTTTGGGCTATGTTATACAAGCACATGTTTTCCAAAGCAGTACTTCTGGGTAGTATGTGTCAATTAAATTGTTTTTTAAAATGTCCTGGCTGTTGGGATCATTCGCAGCTATCGTTTCTATCTCTTGGTAGGATTTTAGTACTCTTTTTCAGGATGAAGCTGGACCAAGGTTTAGCCAGACAATGTATTCAGATTTGCCATATAAGGCTGTACTTGTAAAATGGTGTGCAGCTTCATAGCACCCACATTCTCTATGGGAGAGCATTTTTATACCAAATCTTTACAATTTTTGTGATAGTGTTTTGTCAGATGATATGTTATCCCAGAGGTCTTTTGGTTCTTTTTTCTCAGCTTTGGTGAGATAGGCTGCGACATATCTTGCAACTGCAGTGGTATTGTCTGCAATGTATAGTATGTCTATGTTTGCATTCCACAAGAGGGCAGTGATTGCATTGTAATCACTGATGTACTTGGATGCTTTGTACCTTTTATTGTTGTATGTGTTTTTAGGGGATTTACCTTTGCAAAATGGTTTAGGGAAGCCAAACCGACATTTGGTATAGTATTTACCTTTCTTTTTATATCTACGTCGGCAGTATTTGCCACACTTATATTTTTGGATGTGAAAGATTTGTGTACATAGGTCACTACCTGTGGTTTCTGAAGGGATGCCGCATGTGATGTATTTTTCAATAAACTGTAAAACAGTGGAATCTGTCATGGCCGAATTTGGGAACATCTTTTATCCAAAAAAGCATGTGGTGCTCCTCTGGATTGATATTTTTTTCTCCAAAAGAAGTGTTGCACTTCTCCGAGCGGAGGGGTATGTTTATTGCAGATAAAGTGCAGCATGGTATTGAAGCAATGGTGAAAGTACCTTGATACATTGACAGGGTCAAGAGAACAGAGTTATCTTTGTGTTTTTATATCTATTCCCTGTTTATTTTGGTTTGCAGTGTGTAAGAAGTCGTACAAGTCATCCCATGCGTACTCTGCACAACTTAAAGTAAAAACCATGTGGTTAGGCCTAGGTTCCTTAGCATACAAACGTACATCAGCGTGACATCACAACCAGTATTCCTTTGTACCACACATGTTTGCCAGGAGATTTGTGATACTTGACTGCAAAACCTCATCTTTGTCTTTTATCTTTTGAAGCAGTTGGGTGACGGACATGTTTAAAAAATGATAGCCTGTTTTTAATGTGTGTGCAACTCCATAACAGAGTTGCAAATTCATTTTCGTACAGGAGATGAAAAATGTTTTCTAGGGTCTTCAGAATGTATTTGTAAATAGCGATATTCTGATACACTAGTTTGTGTCGACCTTTCATTATATCTTCCCCCTTTTCCTGTAGGAAACAGTAAAGGAAAAGAATGTGCTCTACACTTTTATCCCATACGCTCATTGGAGATCCTTTCGCTTGATGCATTTGATATGTTTCTAATGCATCTTCAATGGTGTTTTTAAGTCTAGTGGTTGAATTGTATGCTGGTCTAAAATGTTGGCTGCAGTAACTGGATCTACACGTTCAAATTGTCAAGTTGCTGGTGAATCTTGAATTATTTGGGTGGTTTCTCTTAAGTCTTCCTCTATGTTTATATCTTTGTAGTAGTCACTGTTGTGTTTTAGATATTGTGGGGCTTGTCTAACTTTGTTTAAGTCGACCAGTTGTTGACAATTTATTTGTCTTTTGTTGGAACACCATTAACTAGTACGATCAAAGATTGATCTACTGGTCGTTGTATTCCTAGACTTTCTACATTTTCTTTCAGATCTAATGGCAAATATACTACTTTGCCACAAATGCCCTTTAGTAAACTGGATTTTAGGTAATTTGGCTGATTTCAGTTGAAGGCGTATTATAGCTTGAAATGGGTGTACTGTTTTGCAATCTCCCTATTGAATGCTGTAATATTTGTCAGAATCCATCATCCATTTGACCACGTAGTGTAGCCGACGGATTCTTCCTAGCAATAAAACCCCCTATATGTTGGACACTCAGACAGGAGGATGTATTCCTCGAAAGAATGGAACCAGCGATCACCAGGCAAACCTAGCATACAGAAGAATACGTTAAGTGACTCTCCTTACAACGATATGTACAAAGAGCATCTATTAGACAATGACAGACCTCTTAACAAGAAGTCTGACAAGCAGTAAGGCGTCACCAATCTGCTAGTCCATGTGAAGGTCACTAAGTATTTCCTAGAACCACCTGCAAAGCATAAGTTTACTAGTGAGCTGGGAGAACCATGGGTGATGTCTATTATCTGAATGTGTATATGTAAGAAGGGTCTTACCGTATGCTCAAAATGGATGTACTGAGGATGAGAGCTGCAGAAGGAACACCAAGCGAGTGGAGCAACCCAAAGGACCTCTTCCCGTTGGCACGAGGACACCTGGAACGGGCTGACAGTCTCTAGTCTAAACGGCTGTGCCCGACGGAACGCGGATGCCTAAGAAAAGGGAAATGCCAGCACACATCGGAAGTCTCAAGTCCGTGTATGGCAAAGAGGGAAGCTCCACAAAGCTCAGTTCAAGGTCAGGTTGGCACAGGAATCCAAGATGAGCCGGATCAGAATTCTGGGAATTGGAAAGACACCGGAACTCCGGAGAAGAGCTTGGTGCAACTCCGATGTCCACAAGGGTCCGGAACGAGGTGGCAGGAAAGCGTGAGGCAACAAACAATCAAAGAGAGAATTCCGGGTCAAGGCACAGAAGTAACTGTAAGAGTCCAAAACAGAGTCTGAGGCAACCAAACAGACGTGGGCAGATCAAAGGAGTCCAGGAGGCAGGGAGAGGTCCAAAATCAGGGAGAGCAATTAAGTAGCAAGGATCCAGAAACACACTTCAGCAAATTCAGAAGCTCCAGGGTTTCCGAAAGATGTGCTTAAATAGAGCGAGCTGTATCACGTGACTGACGTACACAACGTGATACCGAGGCCCGAGTGCGAGGACGCCACAGTCTCCAAGGCAACCTCCATTCACTGCCGTAACAATTCCTATGGCGACAACGCACAGACTTGTGTGAAGTGTAGTGAAGACTACCATGCCGTATGTTTCTGTGTACTAAACAGAATCGTGTTTTCTTAGTGTTTGCATGAGTGAGCGCTGTAGTATTACGTTTGGCAGTAGCAAAAGCATCAGTGAGGCGTGCTTTAATTCCAGCGGCCATCTGTCAGAGGATGTGAGCTATAGAATCCACTAGCAATCCTATCATTGTGTGTTGAGGTGCCCCCACCCCACCTATGGAGAGAAAGCCCCAGGAGCATTCACCAGCCCCTAGTCTTGGTACAGATTAAGTTCTCCCATTACCGGAATCCCACTGCTCTGCATAGCCCTTATCCTTTTTCTCCTCTCAGGAATCTCCCTGATAGTACCAAATGTCATATTCTGTCCTCAATGTTACCAACTCATTAGTCCTACTATACTTTTATTCACAACGTCTTAGCAATGAGTCCGCCCCTGGTGTGCTTACCCTGGACACCACACTGCACCTGATCTGAAAGTCCCTCAATGCAGTCCAAGCAGGTTGTCCAATGAAACACCAATGATGTGTCACACAAGTGCAGGAAAGCATGACAATTAACCCCTGTCACACAGCATACAGCTCTCAAGGAAAAAAACATGAATTGCCACAATGCAAACAGTCTGTGGTTGGACTTAACATGAACAGTGGGTTGGACCTGGGATGCTCTCTGCCATTTTCTCTTGCGTCTCTTGCATTTGAAAACTATTGTTACATCCTCGCCATCACAGCAGTCTGGAAAGGCAGGATGACTATTCTAAGGGTGCTTGTTAAGGTGGGTTCCTGGCCAAGCACGACACTTACACCAGCTTTGGAACAGGAAACATATTTACTTAGTTCCAGGTTGAGGTACAGGTTACAGGAATACATTTAGGCCACATCAGGTAAGTTCCTTGGACAGCCATCCACTGGCATCCTCTGACAGTCAACCCATCTTCCCAAATGGCATTCAGAGAACCATTCAGAATATAACAATCTCACACACAGCATTCCATGTCAGTCACTCCTTGCATTCCATGCATACAGGCCAGGATGCAGGAAAGACAAGGCACAACAGTGCACCTTCCAACCCTGGGTGTGGTTGGCCAGAATAAATAGAGGCACATACCTTAAACCCTGCTGCAACAGCTGAACCCTTATCCAGTTCTGGCGGATCATTGCCACATTCTCTTGATGCTCTTCACTCCTCTACCAAACTTTCTTTTGTTATCCAACAAGGATTGGATTTCTTGAAAAGGGCAGGAAAAAGGTCTGGCTTTCTACATCGTTCTCCTCTTCTACACCTTTCTCTTATGGTGGCGTCATTTGTTACTGCCACTTCCTCAATGAGGCTGGGCAACGTGTTTCCCTTCTTACCTGGCCCCTGTGTGATGGGAAATGCTTCATTAATATTCACTGGATCATTTGCTTCAGTGCCTGTGGGGATACTGCTCGCAGCTGAGGTAGTGTGGGGTTCTCTGGTAGATTGGCCTTATTGAATCTCTTGTCTATGTTTGCTTGGTAAGTGTGTTGGAAGGATTGCGAGGAGTGTGGTGAATAAATCAAATGCAGGTATGATGTGGGCACTTAGAGCCAGGCAGGTGGTGGATTAAGAGCTGTAGGTGAGAAATAAGCTGCTAAATTAAGACAACCAAATATGGAAAAGCTTGGCTTAATTTGACAAGCTTTCGGTATTCTTCAACATGCGTATGTTAACCCTAGTTTATATTCTCTTGCATTCTTCTCAGTTAGTCCTAGAAGCCTCTCTTGATGGTCTCCAGGCCCCAAGACAGCTGAGCAGCTGAAAGTCTAAATGCCTCAGTAAATCTCCTCCAAACCTGCCGACCATCAATCGCTTTTCTGCCCTCTACTCACCACTAGAGGTGCATGAAGGCAGGGCCTCCTCAATGTTTTCCGAAAGGCAAAAATGATCCAGCGTTCTCTCAGGTCCAGCACAGCCACATCAGGAGTATTACTTTGCATATTTCCTCCAGTACCATTGGTAGATTCTGATCGTCAGGTAGCATGTACCCAGGACCTCCCCCTGCTAGACAGTACAGGGGAGAACCAATGGCAAGGGAGTACAGGGAATGGGGCAAACACAGTGAAATGCAGTGACGCAGGGGCAAGTTGCAAAACCTTAGAACGGGGGTCAGGAATGATGAAAGTCTGCACAGGCTGGCTGCTTTTATCCCATCCCCATCCCACGACACTCAGTTTCTTCAACCCAGGTGACGTAAGTAAATTACCTAATTACAAGTTGGGTGATAAATCCGGCAGTAATTCCGCAGGACAGAATTACCATTACTGTCATGGTGTCCGGTGGAATTACCACCACATTATGAGTGGACGGGTGCGTGCATCAACCATCGGCGGTAACTGTAATTCTGCCTGTCAGAATTACGACTGAAAACCAATGTACACTGGTAAATCCTGTAATTTTCAGCAGAATTACTTTTGTCTCGGAAAATGGAGGAATTACTGAATGGTAATTAGGCCGGCAGAATTACAGTAGCAAGAAAATTGCGTCATCTCACAAACAGGAAGCTTGGCAGCACAGCAGCCATCTTTTCAAGCACAAGGTAAAGTTGAGGGGGCCTGAATTGATGGCCTCTACACCAGGGATGCTTCCTCTCCCACTCTCCCCCGATTTCCTTACATTAATAGTGTGTCTCTATCAGGGGACCATTTTGACGCCCGTTTTGTTTAATCTTTCCCTAGAGCCGCTGGAGGGTCTGGCGGCTGGGTGTGGACTAGCCATCCACTACTATGCTAATTATATTTAGTTTTACCTAAACATGTTTACTCCTTGGAGGTTTGCATGGGCATAATTGAGTCGTGGATGTTGGCCAGGCGACAATGTAATCCAACGAAAACAAAATAGTTTCTCTGCTCAAATGAGAAACCAGAGGTAATAGTTCAAAAAGGCTGGTTGTCTATTCTTAGGAACAATGGCCTTTCCCCCTGACTTGTCTCTCCTGCTTGTTCTCTTGCCATTTGATTGGGCAACATACTCTCTATGATGGTTCATGTGGCTAACACAACTCAATCTGCTCATTAGCAACACCCTGTACTGCCCCATATCAAACCCTTTCTCTCTCTGGAGCTTTTTCTTAGGTCTTCTTTGGGTCTCCTCAAATGTGTCTTGAGACAATTGAGAACTGTTTTTCATGCTGCCACACGAATCACCACCGGTGGGGAAAATGTTTGATCATATTACACCAAGGGCAGCACCAGGCCTGGGCTTGGGAGGGCCAAAGCCCGCCCACTTTGAGGGATATAGGGATCAATTGATGTGATGGCAAGAGCCTGTCAAGTTTCTCACCTAATGACGGCAGAGGACAGAACACTGCCCACACAATATCAGTAGACCCCTTACAGTGGTCGCAAACTGTGGGGTTGTAGGACCCTTCTCACCTAGCGCCATAAATCAGTGCCATGACAACAAAGATCACTTGCAGATTGGACCTGCGTGAGTCATCGCAAAGCAGGGGGCGGGTGAGGGTGTCAAGCTCCCTGGGCAACCTCAAGGCTATGAAAAGGTATCCAGTGCTTCAGGCACAGTAGGGCTGGGCTGGCAGCCTTACTGTGTGTTTGAGTTTATACTCAGTAAATAACCAAAGACAGGCAGCAGTGATTGTGTAATGTGTGGGTAATCGGTGGTAAAATGTCAAATTTAGCAGCTGAAAGACCAAACCTCACAGAGCTCCCAGTTTCTCTGTAAAACTGCTAACACTTCGAGCAAAAAACAATTATGCCGAATAACTACTAAAAACTGTTGAGCCCGTGACCTTGATGCCTGTTTCATTATTTTATGGGATTTTAATTCTTAAATCAAGCTGCATTCAAATGTCATTAAGTCGCAAAAAGAACATTATATATTTATCAGACAGATTTATTCAGACTGTGCTTTTAAGTCTATAAATATAAAACAGATTACCTATTCCTGCCATACTGCCTCGCCACCTGTCTTGCCCACCTCTGGTTTTATCAGATAAAAGGTGGGAACCCGGGCCAGTTCTAGGATTTCTGCACATGGCCATGTGGAGCATAAGATGTGCACGCCACATAATTTGCATATACACTAACAATGCTATAAGTGGCATCACAGAAAATTAAATCACTGGGAGTTGTATACTGCAGGACACCATTAGATGTCACATTACAAAAGGTTCAATGAGTGCTCCAACAGACAAATAATTGTTATGAAACAGTAACTATTTTTATTTCATAATGAGCAACACTAGTATAGACCAGTAAAACCATGATCAAAGATGTCCTTGAATAGCGGACGCTTAAGTAAAACACTTTTCCTTTTGGAAATCCCAATTTTGACAGGTAATGATTTGCCCAGGATTACACACTTTGGTTAAGTGGTGAAGGCAGGATTTGAGGCGGGTCTACAGTTTAGGCATGGGACCACACATCTTTTCAGCTCTCGATGGTATAGGTATGTCTTCACGTTTGGCTAAAATAATCTTCTTTAAGGTGATGACTTGAAAAGTGCACATATTAAAAAATAAACTAACTTGACATATTTATAAATCCTTGTAGAAACATGTCAAGAAAAAGAAGGGTGATTGCAGGTTAAGTCCCCCTTCCAGAAGAGAAGAATGCAAATACCACGCATAAATTAATGTGAGACTAAAAACTCTCTTCTGGGTTTTGAAACTACTTTCAAGCTCCCCCAAAATTAACATACCTCTCAACCTATCCTAGGCAGGTACAATCCAATGTTTTTGTTTTTAGCGGGTGAGGGCTCACAGTCTATGGAGAGCTGTGGGGCTTGCCCTAGGTGTGACCTACTGAAGGCTGTGTGGCAAATACAGGTGATTTAGGAGGTAAAAAATGAAACTGCCTGATAAAGTCACCTGCTAGTAGTCAATGTTTGACACAAGCACAATGATTGCTACCATGCATTATGTCCAGGAAGTGTGATGTCCCACACACAACATTTTTGTCTCAAACATACAGAGATCACTTAAAGGAAAATAACCTTTTTAAATGGAGTTTGGTAAGACAACTCCATTTGTTTTGGGGGAATGCACAGATTTGGGTAGGTACCTAGAGCTGGTTCTATGTGATATTTATGCATATTGAAGACTAAACACAAATTATTCGGTCGATTTTGTGCAACCCACAATATGCTGAAATATCACATTAAGTGATCCCCAACCCACCCCCCTTTGCTCCCCCACCAAACCTCTCTCTACCATCCTTCCCACATTGGCACGTTTTTTGTCAATCAGAGGGTTTCAGCCCCCGAGCCTCCGCCCTTCCCCACCATAAGCCTTTTTCACCACCACCACACTAAATGGCATTCAAACACACACACGCTTACAGTTACCCAATCTCTGCCCCTTTCCAAACATTATTCAGACACATCCAGGCACACTCACACTGCAGTCACAAAACACTGACCTGGGACCCAGCGAATTCCCTCTTCTGGCTCTGCTGTGCCTGTCAGACCTGCGCGCACTGTTGTGCGTCGCAAGGGCTGACAGTTCAATTTAGAAAGACCGCTTAGTGTAGCACCTGAGCGGTTTTTCTAAATTGGCCTTTGAAGAATCGATTTTACCAAATCGATTTCTTCACTTAGTACCCCTGGAGATGTGTGCGTCTTTCATAAACAAAGGCCCACATCATGCACCTTTTGTAGTTATAGTTACTTAGCATGCACCTTAATTACAATATTTTAGTGGCTTTTATCTTGGAGAATGGTTGCTCAAATGATCTATTAACAGTGTCCAGGGCACAATTTAATATCAGGTGCATATTGCCGGCTGCACCCTTGCATGTATCCATCTCATTTACAAACTGCAAATCTAGCTGGGAAGCAGCAGAGCACTGTACATAGTGGGTGCACCTAGAGCATTATAAGTATATTGGGGAGGTAGCAGAGGCAGCTTGAATGGGTGGGGGAATCATGTGAGGAAGGGTTCTGGAGTGGGAAACCTAGGATTGAGTGGACCGATCAGGTCTTCTCACAAAGACTGTGGGAGAGGGCTGCAAGGCCGACACAAAATGTGAGCTTGAGGTGAAAGGCTAGGGTGAGCGTAGAAGATGTCTTTTTGATTGGCAGACCAAGATGGAGTAGCCCTCCTGCCTCTCCATTGATTTAAAAAGGTAGGGCTTAGTAGGGATTGCAGCAGCTGCTTTTCTGGAGGGTTGGGGACCATTGCACCAGCGGTCCCAATGAGGTGAGGTTGCAGAGCCCACCTCTGGTACGATTTAAAACATAATTTACTTTATTATTGATCCGAGCAGGCAAGGCTTGGCTCATGGTTTGCCCAAGTACTGGCTTGAAGGTCAAGCTAAAGTGAGCCACTTGGCTCTGGCTGGTCCGAGCCCCACTCAGCTTTCTGACCTTTACCCTAAAATGGTAACAGAGACTACAGCCAAATATATACTTTTGAACTCTGCCCTACAGATGGATGGTGCAGTCCACCACAACACAATGCACCATTTTGTTTATCAAATCTCTGCCCCTTTTATCTTATCCACCAGTTTCTCTCGCCCACCCTGGTCGCTGAGCTCCAATTGTAGAGAGGCAGATGTATACGTCATTAGACCCCACCCCCTCCATCATATTGGAAAAGCAAAAAGAAGACACTGTGCTGACATCAGGTATCATCCCAGTACTACATCAAAGATATGAGAGACGTTATGCACTCAGACAACCATACCGAATGTATCCTCAAACTGATGCGGTAGAAGAATGTCGGCAGACACCATAAGTGAAATCTGACAAGCGTAAAGTGACGTCATGAAGAGAAGAGACAAGGGTGCACTGAAACCAGTGATGGTGGACTATACATTGTTTCAGAACCCTATCCACTGATGTTATTCTGCTATTATGTTTGTTTGTTTGTTTGTTTGTTTTAATCACTTGTAATGCGCGCCAGACCCGGAGGTTACCGGGTCTGGTGCGCATTACAACAAACAAACAAGCAGAACATCATAGATGATGTACATCAAGGTATAAAGCCTTTTGTATAAATGAAATGTGATGAGAGTGTGTGAGATGCGATTTGTTATGCACGCCAGGTTTCCCTACTTTATTGAACTGATAATAAAGTAGTATTTTGTCATATTCTTTGAGTATGACCCTTATTTGGGCCTGAGATTAGTTATTGTGCTAATCCCATCCAGAACTTGGAACGCTCCAGGTGCTACTACACATTTTGGTAGTAGTGCAGTTGGTTCAGGATCCAAACTCTCAGATGCTTGACATTTTCCACCATCAGCCGATAGTCCGCAGAGTTTCCTGTGGAGAGCAGAGAAAAACATGTTTAAGACGAGATGGTTGGCAGGTGCCTCTTTGAAGAAATTCCTGTCCAGTCCCCCTGGGTGCCTGTGGACCGAAGGCCAATTGGTCAATTGGAGAAGAGTTGATATTGAAGGGCTCAAACTGAACAACGGACGTAAGTAGAAGCATGGAAAGTGGCAAATAAAAGGGGAGGGATCATATTGCATGTGTATACATACTGGGTAAAGTAACTGGATTTGATTAAGGAGAGATACCTTGTTTCCTATTCTCAAGGAAATAGAAGGGACCGCATCACACTCCAGAACGCAGCATTTATTGAGGGATTCCTGCAGCTTGATGAAAGAAGGGTGGGCGAAACACTCCAAAATGGGCTAAAATAGAGATGAGATACTTTTACTAGAGACAGTGAGAAAGACTATCATAGAAATTGTTGTGCACATGTGTTTGGGTTGTGAAAATAGTGTAAAGTGATTTGCATTAGTTGTGACCCGCAAAGGGAACCTCATAATATGCGCTCCCGTAATGAAGGGTGCTGGTCCCGTACCGGCACCCTTCATTACAGGAGCGCCAGGGTCGTAATGAGGCCCTTAGATTGTCAATAATAAAAGTAGGATAGTAAGAATCCATAGAACCATAAACTAAGAAGCAAAAAGAATATTATTGTGTAGGCTTGAAAATTATTTGGAGAATTGTCTTTGGGAAATAGGTGGAGATTGATGGTGCTTGCCCGAATTGAGTGTTGTGGTGTAAATTAATAAAAGTAATAATAGAATAAAAGTACCAGTCAGTATTCACAGTTAGAAATGACTTGTCATTATAGGGGTCACCTCCCTTCTGCACTTGTGCAAAATATTACCGAGATACACACCTAAGACTAGGAAATACCATGCCGAGTGGGTAAAAGGCACGGCTGACAAAATGCTCATGCCTTGGCCTCAAGAAGGTTCGCTATCGAGAACAATATTGCAAAACATGACAACATACTTACATGCTGCATACTCTGGGAAGAAGTTACAGAAAAGGTTAGCTATTTTAGACCTATGGAAAATGCATCAGAACGAGAAATAAGACCCGCCCGAGAAGGTGTGGATGCTTAATCAGCATAAAGGGCAAGGTGCAGCGTCCTCGGCTCCTCTTTCTCCTTCTGAAGACAAAAGCACAACCAATGAGAAACAGGGATTTTATCCTGTAAAGGAGTTAAAAGCAGAGGCAGGGTTTGTTCCTCCAATATACGTGACCCCTGCCTATAGCAGTGAAGATAATATAGAAGAAAGCAAGATTAAAGAAGGTAAATATATGTCCCCACGCAATGACCATAACGAGCATGATGAAAGAAGGGACAGACAGATAGATATATAAGAAGAAGCCAAGAGACAAAAAGGAGAGAAAGACAGAGCTAATGGAGTGACAATAAAAGACAGATCTAGCAGAGTGACAATAGTACAGAATGAGTAGATGGGAGGACAAATACTACTCAAAGTATATAGACAGGGTAATGACAATGTCGAAAGAGAGGAACAGGAAAATAAGGTAAAAGAATGAGGGTATACAAAGAGAAGAAAGAAGTGAGGAAGTGAAAGGAAGAACAAAGAAGGTATGAAGAACAGGAAAAAGAGAGAGAGAAAAGAGGAGAAGAAACATGAAGAAATAGAAGCACAGAAATTGAAAGAATGTAGGTTGTAAAGAAGGTGTGAGGAAGAAGAGAAAAGGGAGATGAGAAAAAGGGAAGAAGAAATGAGAAGGAGCAGGGGACAAATTGATGACGAAATAGATCACATTGTTAATAGCTGTGTAACACCAGTTGAAAAATGAGAGCGATGGGAAGAAGAGAGAAGGTCACAACAGCTCTGCAGGGAGCTGCACAACATACCTAGAGTACCAACATCGGGTGATGAGCATGAGGCAGAAGGCATAGGAAAAAGGATTGGGGATCTATATAGGCAAATGAGGGAGAAAGATGGTTATGAGACCAAAGGGAGTATCAAAAGATCTCCACCGAAAGAAACAGTAGGCAGATCAGATGACCTAATGAAGGACAAGCATAGAACGCTGTCCTTAAGTAGACTAGATCTTGATGATAAGGAAAGGGATAATAGCCATACCAGATGGCATATAATGATGTAAAATGAAGAAAGGGAAGAAGTGAAAGAGCATGAAGAGAGAGGGCACATGTGGTTTTATCAGTAGTTCCCAACAGAGAGAGAGGAGTAAAATGGTCAGACTTAAAAGACTCAAAAGAAAAAACACCAGAACCTCTATCATATTCTGAATGACCACAAGCATGGTTGCATAGCAGAGGGGATACAACCCCGCCTTATGTAAGTAGATTAAAGTCACTGCCAGGGCAAAGACGAACTGGCAAAACTAGCCTCACCTGGAAGACAAGAAGCATAGGTGGATACAATTGTAGATCAAGATTTACACAATTCCCGTTATTAGAGAAAGGGGGAGGACGACCACAATATATACTGTTGCCACAAATGGATAAAGAAAATCTGAAATGTAAATTACCTAGTTTGACTGCAGGTGTGGGAAAATGGATTCATGAGTTAGAAAGAATGAGGTTACCAGTGGGTGGCGTAAAAAGGCCTAACTCATCTAACTGCTCGCATCTCTTGATTCCAGCTCCCCATCTGTTCTCATTCTACTTGATCCCTCCTCTGCGTTTGATACGGTCAAGCACTCCATCCTCATAAAATGGCTCCATGAAACACTATGTATCTTGGAGCGGGCACTGGACTGGCTGACCTCCTTCCTCAGTAACTGTCCGTGCCTGGTTATTCTGGGCTCTTTCTCCTCGACCACCTCTATCTCCACCTGCGGTGTCCCCCAGGGCTCCAACCTTTCTCCCTGGATTTTTAACACCTATCTTGCTCCACTTTCACACCTCATTTCCACCTTCTCCCCTAACTTCCAGTGTCATGCAGATGACACACAACTCTTCTTCATACTTCCCTCTGACCATCGTCTTACTCCCTTGATCATTCCTGACTGCCTATCTGCCATCCAGTTCTGGTGTACTTCCAATGATCTCTGCCTCAACGCCAGCAAGACTGAGATCCTTCCTATTTGGACTCCTGCTCCCTCTTTCTTTCCCTCATTCTGGTCATCTTCTATGGGCTCTCCCCTTTCTCCTTCATCTGAAGCCAGAAACCTTGGAGTCATCTTTCACTCTTCTCCATCCTTCATACCTTACATTGTGGGCTTCGCCAAGAAGGTCCACTTTAAACTCTACCTCCTCAAAGGAATTCTTCCTTTCCCCACTTTCCCCCAGAAGCTCAATGTCTCCAGAGCTCTGGTTCTCTCCAGGCTATCCTACTGCAACAGCCTTTTCCTTAATTTTCACAAACACCCACACCCAGGATAGGGAGTGTGACAGTAGTAGGAGGAAATCCTTTTACAGGTACAGGGATGAATGTATACCCACAATAGGAAAGCCCTCCGTAGTACCTGATATGTTCAGTACTATCTGTGACACCAGACCCACAAGAGGAACCGAGGGTCAGGGTAATGAAAGGAGGGAAGATATGTTCATTCCTTGTGGACATGGGAGCAACCTGCACATGTGTTTGATAGGGAAAGTACCTAATGTCTGGCATATGCATGAATGCGCAGGAATTCTCTGGGGCTATGAGTTTGGTTCCTTTTACTGATAAACTACCAATCTCAATAGGAGAACATCATGTGTCCATGCCATTATTGTATTCACAGCAGACACCAGTCAATATACTAGGATGCAACATGATGACAAAACTTAATATGACAATGGGCCTCATTACACGGTAGGCGGTAAGGGTTTACCGGTACCAGTATTTTACCGGTACCGGTAAACCCTTACCGCCTTACTACGAGGTCCCTTTGCGGGTTGGTACATTAACGCCTGCTTTTAGCAGGCGTTAAAAAACGAACCCGCAAAGGGACCGGGGTGCTAATTACGGCACCGCAATTTGCGGTACCGTAATTAGCGCCTTCTCCATTCCCATTATGCCCTATGGGGCAAAAATGGGAATGGGGAAGGGCAATGGAGGAAGGAGGAATTACCGCCTTCCCAACCTTGGAATAGGGCGGTAATTCCCCTTTCCTCCAAGGCGGTACCGGTAAATTACCGGCATGAACCATGGCGCTAATAGCGCCATGGTTTACCGCCTACCGTATAATGAGGCCCAATGTCTTTCACTGACAAAGGAATAGTGTGTTCCACTCCAGGGATACACTACATAAGTGTAAGAGAATTCATATTAGCATGTACAGGCCAAAAGCATAACAAGGGGTTCTTTTGGACTCAGAAGTATTTTTGTATGGAGTAAATATTTTGTTGACATGACTTCCAGAATTGATAGGTAAATTCCTGACAAATTCTTGTTTAGGCCAGAAATATCTATAGATGATGAGGAAGCACAGGTTATCCCCAAAGAACTACAGGCAGCAGTGGTAAGAGAGGAGAACAGTAATAGCCCTTGACAGAGGATACAGACTAACAGACTTGATAGATGAGGAGTTGTTCTGAGATGAGTATTCAGACAATGGGCCTCATTCCAAGTTGGGCGGTAAGGGATACCGGGCACCGGTAAGGAGATTGGTGCCGGTAATCCCTTACCGCCCTACTACAAGGTCCCTTAGCGGATCCCTCCTTTAACGCCTGGTCTGACCTGGCATTATGGACGGGACCCGTTAAGGGACGAGGGCGCAAATAACGGGCTTGACATACGCGAGCCCATTATTTGCGTCCTCCCCATTCCCATTGAGCCCTCTGGGGTCTCAAATGGGAATGGGGAATGCCATTTTCAATGGGGACTCACCGGTCCAGCAAAGGTCGGACTACACTGGTAAGTCCCCATTGAACTAGACCGGTGCCGGACCCGTTATGGGTGGCAGTCATGGCGCAAATTGCGCCATGACTGCCACCAATCTCGGAATGAGGCCCAATGAATTTGTATATTTCATTAGTATCACTTATTGGATTAAAGATGAGAATAGGAAAATACCACAGAGAATGACATTGATAAAAAAGAAACCGTCATTTTTCCAGGAAGATTTAGAAAAGGTGCTGGGCATCTTATGGACCAGCAGTCCATATGATGTGGGTCTATTGAGTGGAGCATGAGCCATTAAAATAAAACTCAAACCAGGAGCAATTATACCACAAGCAAGTAACCCATTTCCAGAGAAGCAGATGACGGTATATTTGAAATCATTTACGCTTTAATACAGCAGGAGGGAATGCTGGTATCATCAGAATCTGCATGTCACACGGCTGTGAACCCAGTGAAGAAATCAACAAGGGGGTTGTGGAGATTTATTCAGGTTCTACGCCCTCTAAATAATATTGTTGAAGCAGAGTTTGCACTGGTTCCGAATCCAGCTACTATATTATGAAACCGCCCAGCTAAAGACAAATATTTTACAGTTATAGTAAAAAATGCTTTATTTTCAATTCCCTTTCATGAGGACTCACACAATTTGACTTTGTTTTTGCATAGACATCAGCACTGGAAACATACAAGATTCCTTCAAGGGTACTGTGAATCCCCATAAATCTTTAATAGGGTTCTTCACATGGACCTAGGTAACGTACAACTTGAGAGCACAATAATCCAGTACGTAGATGACTTATTAGGGTGTAGTGAGACAGAAGAAATATGCAGAGAAGATTCAGTTTGGCTAATGATAATACTAGCAGAGTAAGGATATAATGTGGATAAAGAGAAACTACAATATTTCCAGGAAGAGGTGCTGTACATAGGACAGCTAATCTCTCAGGGGAGAAAAGTGACACGTGAGAGGGCAGAAGCGATCATGAAAACTCCAAAGCCCAATACTGTGAGGGAAATGCAACAATTTGCAGGCCTATGTAATTATTGTAGGGCCTGGGTTTTTTGATTACAGTACATATATTCAACCACTTTTAAAATGACTCAAGGAAGCACAGATAGATAAAAGTGAAATAACATGCACAGATGAGATGACTGACGGATTGGAACAATTAAAAGGGGAGATTTGTACAGCCCCTGTGTTAGGGATTTTGGATTATACTGGGGAGATTTACTTGTTCTCATATTCAAATGGAGAAGTGAAGACAGTAATCCTCATGCAGAAGAAAACATTAGGACATAGAAATAAACCACTAGCCTACTATAGTGGAATTTTAGAACCAGTAATGACAGGGCATTACCCCTGCGAACAAGCATTAGCTGTTGCTGCTTTCGCGATTGAAAAAGCTGCACGCATTACAATGGGGTGTCTAATGACATCATTCGTCGAGCATTGCTTATTTGCCATTTTGGAGAAACCCAGAAGCACAAAGAGCGTCAGGACATGAAGTGATTATTTCAAACCCAGCAATTGAGATTGTTAGATGTAGAGTAGTGAATCCAGCGATTTTCATAGCAGATCCAGTAGGGAAGGAGCACAATGTACATGACTGCACAACATATACTGAATTCTATGACGATATTCCCCATGCTAGAGAAAATGCTCTTGGAGGGAGGAAAAACCTATTCATTGATGGTTCTTCAGAAATTGATCAAACAACAGGAGAAAGACATATAGGATCAGCAGTAGTAAAGTTAAAATGTGATGGTGAATTTGAGGTAGTGAGAAGTGGAAGATTACCTTCACATTGTTCCTTGCAGGCTGCAGAATTAGTGGAGTTTATCGCTGCACTCGAGAGATAAGAGGATGAGGAAGTGATAATGTACTCTGGCTCCAACTATGTGACGTTAACCGTACAAGCAAGATTGTCACATTGGAAAAGGAGAGGTTTTCTCTGCACAGATGGCACACCAGTGCAACATGTGCCGTTATTAAACAAACTTATTAAAGTACTATAGTTCCATTGGCTATTGTCATTTAACCAATAGACCTAGGGCCCTTCAAGACGAAGTAGCAATACTTAGAGATGTATGGGGATGCAGAATTTACTCAAACATCAATAATCAAACTGACTCAGGAAGTTGGCAAAACTTAGTACTATTTTATTTGCAATTGTCAAATACAGGGAGTTATAATGGACATCAACGGACATTTGCTCGATTTCTCTCAACTCATTTTTATAAAAAACACAACTTTTATAGTCAAAACTCATCATCTGTGACATCACACTATGTGGCAAACTACTAAAACCTACTTGGGGATGTGATAGGCTTACAGGGAACATCTAAGTATACGTTCCATACTAACGGACAGTAGTGATTGGGTCTCTAACATCAGGTGGACAACTAAGCCCCCCTCTAGTGCAAGTCATCTTCATTGTCACAAAATATACAACGCTCCATTAGTTGCACAAACTATAGGGCTCTTTGATACGTAGCCCGCTACAATTGGTTGGCACCCTTGTACATTTCTGGAATATTGCACATGCCAGCAGCACACAGGCTGGTACCACAGGTGCTTGGGGGGTTGGCATGGTCATGCCTCACCACCCAATTAGCCCAACTTCTATCATCCCTCTTGCAGTTTACCAATCAATTAAGGCTTTGAACGTGGCCTTGCAGAAGCTCTCTGTGCCTGAGAATAAAAGGGAGTATCCTCTGGGTTCAGTGTAACTCGACCCAATGTCTATTTTGATCTGACCATGTGACTGGAGACCGCGTTTTCAAGATCTTTATACCATTAAATGATAAACTCTTGATGCCTTCAGTGTTTTTTCATTCCACCTCAAACATAAGTTTGTTTCTTTCTCACGTTCATGTAACTACTGGATGGACAACCAGGCTCAAAGTGGCCTTGACGTCTTGGTGCTTGGCCAGCCAAGCCTTTCATGAATTTCTCCTTCACCGTCAGCTATTTTCCAACTGCGCCACATTGAAAACCCTTTCCAAGCACGGGGTTTCAAGCCTTGCTAAAGTGCATCATGCAACATCCAATTCTATACATTCCTATGTATATACATTGGCGCATCGCTGCAAACTATTCACTACGTAGCCAGCCTAAAGATCACTTTTTCTACTTGCGTTACTGCATCTGTACAAGTGTAAACTGATTTTGCATTTTCTTCAGCGTTTCTGTAGCATAAGCATCTTCATCTCAAGCCCAAAATGTTGCTAATCTTCGACACCTCCTCTTCAGATCTGATAGAATGTCTATGTTCTTTTGCCTCGTGTATCTTTTCAGGGTGCGTCAGTTCTTCTCCGCATGATGCCACCAGACTTCTTTTTCACTCATTCTCACCCTTCTTCCGGGACTTAATCCAAAAGACCACTGTCCCATTTTTACTAAAAATACTCCACAAAGCAGCCTACCTGCAGGTGCAACAATTATTTGAGGAGAACAATCTCTTAGGGCTGCGCCAATCTGGTTTTCGTCCTAGGAATGGGATAGAAACCGCCCTACTGGACCTTAAAAACCAGATGGATGATGCCAGAGACTCAGGTAAACCAGCCCTACTCCTACATCTCCATCTCTCTATGGCATTTGACCTCTTAGACCATGACGTCTTATGCCACCACATTACTACCATGGCCAAATTCTCCCCCAATGCTACTGCCTCGATAACATCCTTATTAAACGGAAAGGACCATACAAGTATTCTCTGACCTAGCATCCGCTTCACCAACCATCATGCTATGTGGGGTGCCCAAGGCCCCTGCCTCTCGCCCACACTCTACAACATATTCACATGTTCCCTCTTCCTCATCCTCGTTGCCCTGGGTATCTCCTACACAAACTACGCGGACGATACCCAGATCCTACTCAAACTCACAGGTGATTATAACACAGACTCGAGAACCCTTAACAACATATACAACACCATCCAGACTTGGATGACAGCCAACGGACTGTGTCTGATCACAGACAAGACTGAACTTCTCTTGGTAGGTTCCACCGACATACTCAAGAATCTCGACACTCAATTCAGCCACTTCACCTTTGTCTCCATCAGAATCCCAGTATCGGATTCAGTGAAAACATTGGGAGTATACTTAGGGCCTCATTACACGGAAGGCGGTGACCCATGGCGCTATTAGCGCCATGGCTCATGCCGGTAAAATACCGGCACCGCCTTGGCGGAAAGGGGATTTACTGCCCCATTCCAAGGTTGGTGGGGTGGTAAATCCCCCTTCCGCCATTGCCCTTCCCCATTCCCATTTCTGCCCCATAGGGCTCTATGGGAATGGGGAAGGCGCTAATTACGGCACCGCAATTTTGCGGTGCCGTAATTAGCTCCGAGGTCCCTTAGCGGGTTGGTTTTTAACGCCTGCAAAAAGCAGGCGTTAAGGCACCAACCCGCTAAGGGACCTCATAGTAAGGCGGTAATGGTTAACGGTCACCGTTACCATTAACGGTGGCCGTTAACCATTACCGCCTTCCCTGTAATGAGGCCCTTAAACTCCAACTTGTCCATGACTAGGCAAGTCAATGGGATCGCCTCCTCAGCAGCCTATCATGCCAAGCTCCTGAATGCAGCTAGACCATTCCTCTTCAAAGAGAACTGCACCAACATAGCAAGAGCCATTACCGGCTCAAGGTTAGACTATTGCAATGTTCTCTTCCTGGGCACATCGGCAAAAACATAGATAAGTTGCAAGTCATTCAGAACAGTGCACTACACGCAGCTATGGGCATCCCCAAAAGGGAGCACATCACGGCCGCCAGGCAACAAGCCCACTGGCTCCCCATAAAAGAACGTGAAATATTCAAAGCCCTGGCACTGACCCACAAGTGCATCCACCTCACTGCACCTGCCTACCTGTCACAAAGGATTCACACATCCACTTCCGTAAAACCCACCAAAACGCCCTACTCTAACATGCTCACCATGCACTTGTTCAAAAGAGTTAGAGCAGGCGGCGCTAGCTTCCTGTACCTAGCATCCTTACAATGGAATGCCCTCCCTCAACCATTACGTGCGGAGGGATCACATATGGCATTCTGAAAGGCGCTGAAAACCATGCTCTTCGCCTAACCAACCTCTGCACTAAACACAGTGGGGGTCATTCTGAGGTTGGAGGTAAGGGATTACCGGCGCCTGTAAGGGCACCAATGGCGGTAATCCCTTACCTCCGTATTCCGAGTTCCCTTTGCGGGTCCCTCTTTACCTCCTGCTTTTAGCAGGAGTAAATTACGGGACCCGCAAAGTGATCTTGGAGTAAATTACGGCACCGTAATTTACGGTGCCGTAATTACCTACTTCCCCATTCTCATTGAGCCCTATGGGGGCAGAAATGGGGATGGGGAAGGGCTATGGTGAATGGGGAATTACCGGTCCATCCAACCTTGAAATGGACCGGAAATTACTCCATTCACCGTGCCGTTATTCCATGGAGTAAATAGCTCCATGGTTGCCAACCATGGAGCTATTTACTCCATGGTGTAGTCCTAACTCGGAATGAGGGCCAGTATGTTTGCATTCTTAAATATAATTTAACTGCAAATGTATATTTAATCTGTGCCTAAACTGTATAAATGTAAACCCTGTAAATGTATACTCTACCAGTAACTCCCCCTGTAACTAAGTGTCCCTCAAGGGCTGTTTGTGCGCTATACAAATGTAAAAAATAAATAAATAAATATATCCCTGAATGTATATAGGGTTTTCTCAGTGGATACCTTGTTACAAGAATTCTTTGTGGTATAGGCATCCTCACTGGTAATGCACGCGTCACAATTTCTGGGTCCCAACATATAGGCAACATGGAGGCGAGCTTTTGGTGGGGGTACGTGACTCCTCCTCTACACTGTGTTGAAGTACACAGCCCATACTAAAGGGCAAGCATAATTTCAAGCTGTAACAAAGCCACAGACATTGAAGCCAAAAGAGCAGCATATTTTCCAAAAATGTCTGATTTTGAAGTGGAAGATGTTAAGCAAATGTCGAAACATTGCTTGATGATGAAGGAAGGTTTTAATATGTTATCCATTGTGCAGTTAATTGAGCTGCAAGTTCGAGCTCCACAGGAAGAACAGGATTCATGGAAAAGACGGGGGGGGTGTTCTTTATCCCCAGCAGAGGCTGTATGGAGACCAGATAGGACTGGAAAGCCAGTCATGCCTTTAGCATTATTGAGAGTTACTTATTAGAACATGTTGCACAGTTTATTGTGAACTACATTGTCTGCCAGATGTTCGCTTTGCGAACAGTGAGAGGAGTAATACCCAGACCTAATGGTCCTTTTCAGCATCTACATTTAGACTTCAGCATCTACATTTAGATTATGTGGATATGTTGCAAAATGGCCACAGATATATGTTAGTTGTAGTATGTCCCTTTTCCATGCACGCACCCCAATGCCGCATGTGCTGCCAAATCTCTCGTAAGTGAAATTTTTTTTTCCTAGATGGGGTGTGTGCAAAGTCCTGCGGTCTGATATGGGCTGCATTTTGTGAATGAATTGTTCAAACAGATAGCTCTTCTATTAGGCATAAAACACATGTATTTGTCTGCTTATCACTGACATGTGAATGGTATCTATGAGCAGTTAAACTGACTCCTTAAAGAATAGCCACAATTGAAATGACTTTGAAGAAGGGATGGCTTAATTGCCTTCCCCTTGCCCTATTTGCTTTGAGAAACCAGTTTGGCTCAGATCATCAACTAATTCCTCATCGGTTGATGACTGGATACCACATGAGAGTACTCCTTGCTCCTCCCACTCGAATAAAAACCGATGCCCATAGTCTAATGAAAACATTAGGGGATGAGATGCATTATTATTTGACAAATATGACCGCTAGTGTTTCTTTTATTTCCCAACAGATCAAAAATCGATGGGAAGAGTCTAGGAAGATTGAAGACGATAGCCAAACAATTGATTTGCTGAAGACTAGCTGAAGCCACCTAGTATGAACCTTGGTGACCAAATGCAAGTTTCGTTTGCACTTGGACAAAGCCCTGTTTCGAAGGACCGTACCTCCAACTGCTGTAAATATCAAAGGAAGAGCTTGGCTGCACCTGAATGACATAAAGATTTACAAAGGAGAGACCCTTACCCCTCTTGCACCCGCTGACAGTGAAGTAAGAAAAGAAGTTCAGCGAACGCAGACTAGATCGGCTACTAAGAGCCAACCAACAAAAGATTAAGTAAAAACAATTTGAACTATCAATTATTCCCAAGTCTAAAGGGAAACAAACATACTTTGCAGTGTTCACAGAACTATTCCTGTTAGGCTAAAGAGACAATGCTTTGAAAACAGAACACGAATATCACACAACACTTTATGGCACCTGTAACGCGGCACACATTTCTGTATGCTGTTTTTGTATACATACTTCGATCTCATCCAGCTCTAGTGAGATATTGTCACTTTTTTCGGAAATCCTAAAAACAGTCCTATTATTTTCAAGATCATCATTGCAATCATATTACAATTTCTGTTAGGTGGAGAGTGCCTGGTGTCTTGAGGAGATACTACCAAGCTGTGCCTATTTTGCATGTCACTTTATGCCAAGTGAACTTTGCAGCATTCGAAGTTACCTGCATCCAGTCTACCTTCACTTTCACAAATATTCAACGGGGCGCCTGGTTAATGCCTTGCTCTGCCCAGGTGGGTACACTTATATAGAAGAACACAAATGAGCAAGGTCATGGGAATCTAACTACTGAAATAGAGTAACTGAGTCTTGAATTGGTCACAACATGACTTGGTGAACACAGAATTGCAATAAAGTCTGTATACTGCAGTTGAGATTTAATTTGTGTGCAGTGAGTGTTAAGATACACTTTAATTTATAGAGCATAGGATAATCAAACTTAAAACATACACGGTATAGTACCTGAGTTAAATGAATCAAATGACAAATATTTGAAATACCAAATTCTTTTTCTTCTACATTCTCTATAATGTTCCTTGGGAAGGAAACTAGAGAACTTAGTGAGGTAATAGTCGGGTAATCAGCACAATTGTGTGGAAACAATCTAGAGTTGAACAACAACATAAAACAACAAGTCAACAAGACAGTGGTTCGGCCATTTTAAAGATAAGCTTGGTGAGCTCTGGTGGTGTAGGCCTTCATCAGGACGAAATATTATGGTAAGTGAAGTATCCTATGTAGTCTGTTGGAGTAAACAGACAGAGAATATGTCAGGAGTCAGTGTGGTCTACACAATCTAGCAGTAGAAATATAACTATATACATAAAGAGAACAAAGGGATTCCGGTGCTTACCGGATCCGAAGAGCACAGTGGCTTAAGACATCTTAGTGTCTTATGTACACTCAGGTGGGTAGGAGATTCTTCTTCTAAAAGGCAGCCATTCCTGTCAAGTAGATCATGGAATGGTCAGTGGGGCTGTTATTAGCCATATATTTAAAAGAGGTGGTCCAGGAGACGTGTCTTACCTGTAGGGAGCCTCTTGATTCAAATTCTAGCAGAGGCACCGTAATTGTTACGGTCGATGTTCCGGGAGAGACCAATTGTGGTAGGTCACTGCGGATACAACAATAAAAAGAAAAGGACTAGGTGGATAGCCAAGAGTTGGTATCAACAAAGTCAAAAAGTAGTGACTATGGTGATGGCCCGTGTTGGAATTCCGACTGCACTCATGCATAATTGTGGGTATACATCCCCTGGTGGAGGCGGACAAAAGTAACGTGTGGGGCGCTATAACGTGGTGGTGCTGTCCATGTGAGGAGCAATTGGTGGCACCATCCATTATAGTGTGTGGATAAAACTTAGCGTGCTAGGTGGTATGGACCGCTGCAGTAAAAGCTGGTCATAGTAACCGCGAGGTGCGAGGCGGGTGACCTGCGTGGGGTTTTAATTGGGTAAGGGTTCTGTCAATATTGCCGCCTCTTTTGGTGGCGGTCACTTTCTGTATCACACACCACTTAATGTCCATATTGGTGTGTTTTTTTTTGAGATAGTGCTCGACTAAGGGTTTGTCCGGCACCTTGTTTTTTATACATGATCGATGCTCGCCGATTCTCGTTTTCACTGCTCTCATGGTTTAATGAAAGAATCCAGAATTAGTGGCGTTGAGTTTCAGCAAATATCACAGAGCTCAGATGAGACTCTTTTACAGAAATTCGCAATGGAAGAAAGGCGACCAATCTCAAGTGATTCATCCACAAATATCTCAACATACAATGTTGACGCATCGATGCATGAAGAAATTAAAGGACCAGCTAATGAACAACAATCCCAATCTTCTTGTCAATCGAATTCGAGAAATGCACGACTGACTGACCAATATCTGTCACTGAGGAGATCTAAAAGCACCGTTTTAAACGAGCTCCTGTATGAGCATAACGACACTCACACCGAGAAGAGTGCTGAAACAAGAAAAGACAAACCAGATCTCGTTGCTTTGATGTCGACCATCACTGTAGCCTTAGCACCATTTATGAAAATGTATGAGAACCTGAATGAAACTTTGAAAGATCATACCACTTTATTAGCCATGATGCACTCTAAACTTGTCTTTCTCGAGGGCTATACAACAGCCCATAATCATCGCTCATCAGTTGATCAGCAGCAAACAAATTTAAGAAGCGAAAAATCTAAGCTCCCAGTCAACCAACACTCTAATTGTTCCAAAGTGTCCCAGACAACTCTGGTAGCACAACAAGTAGACTTAACAATGGAGTCTGTGAACCAAATCGACCATTGTTTTGTCTCCACGGATGACGCGTCAAACAAACTAACGCTGCAGCTACAACCCGGGATTCCAAAAAAGCAGCTCCCCATAAACAACAGCAACCAATTTGGCGCAATCAGTCATCATGCCCCAGTTAAAAGGGCTGAACCGTGTGTTTTATCTGAGCACGCCGCCAACGCTATTGAATCTAGAAACTTTGGTTCAAGAGAAACGCAGAATTCAGCCTTTTCCATCTTTTGAGTACAAAAACCGCACTTGGGCGAAAAGGTACATCAAGAGAAATTAAATGTTCAAGTTACACAACTCTACAAAGCTCCGGTCCTACTACAACCGCAAACAAAACCAAAGAGAGGAATGCCCAAACCAGCGCCTAGGAAGCTTCTGCCAAAGAATCTAACAAACACGGCAATTGACACTGCGCCAATGAAGTCATATACCAATGAGCAGCTGTGCATGCCCATGATCACTAGAAATGAAGTGAGTCTCATATCGCAAGCATTACTGGATCTTTTGACACACTCTTTAGACCACTCATATAGTGACCTGTATGAAGTGCGAGATCTGCAGGAACAATCAGCTGCACAAGAAGATGGAGAATTACACTCAAGTGCCTCGCTGCTTGAGTCACCTATATCACCTTTCATCACTATGTCAAAACAGAGGAAAAGATGCCACATGTCCCGCCCACAAAAAGAATGAACAGAGGTCAGTGGTTCTAGAGATCTAAGAGCAGACATTGACACACAGAGTGAGAAACGGGACCATAAACTAGATCATACTAGATTACTACATAACTGATCCACAAATGTTGTCTCTTGGCATGGGAAAATTGAATGGTAGCTTACCGGCATGTATTGTCCCCACCCAATGTGAGTCACAAACCCATAAAGCCATCAATCGGTTGAATGGGAGAGAGACTAGTTCCAAGCCCGCAATGGGTCAGACAAGGAAGGAACAAAGATCTACTCAACGTAAATCTGACAAGCGAACTTTTAAATTGGAACGAATATTAGACACTGATGACTCTCTAATTTTGAACAGAAAAGCGGTATTAGAACTCTTCTACCAAATCCCCAATTTGCGGCAATTGACATCAAGAGACCTTAAAACCATTGAGTTTGTTGTTGATCGAAGAACAGACCACATATACTTACACATCACATCCCCAGAAATCAAGACCATGCTCATCAATGCAATTGAAAGCTTCCTAATGTTAGGCTTTGATCTGATCATGGTCATGACTTCGGAGGGTGACAAAGTAAAGTCTGATGAAAGATCAACACAAACCGATCTCAAGCTGAACCATGGCACGAGGAATGGCCCGAATGAAGTGGATCAGACTGCTAACGGAAGCACTAAGTATCTAGACCCTCTGCAGGTTGGGCGAGTTCCAACTGGCCGAGACAGAAATTAAAGGTCACGTTTCAAACAAACTCCTCCACTCACAACATCAACATCACTAATGCACACTCAACCGCAAAAGATCTCATTGAGAAACAACAAGACTGGTCTTGGTTATCAAGAGCATTAACAGTCAGAATGAACATTAGTAATCCAATAATCTACCAGCGCCCGTAACTCAATCACCTTGCACAACAAATGAAGAACCCTACCAATTAAAACTAGCCTCATGGAACACTCGTGGCCACAGCCACCTCACCAAAAACAGTGACATCAACTTAGGTGTTTTTGATGTGCTCTGTTTACAAGAGACATGGCTCTCTACCAAACCAAATCTGGATGGCTTTGAGGTTTCATTGAGTGCAGCAATCAAGGGTAAAAAAGGGCAACCGTCATCAGGTTTGTTGACAGCAATATAATCAGGAAGCCTGTTAACCCTAATTCAATGTGTATCGAAGAGTGCCTTGTCTTACGAAATTGTAATCAAATGGGAAGTGAACACCAACTCCCAAGCCTCTGAGGTTCCAGCAAAAGTAGTACTGATCAGGGCATACTAGAATCCAGCACTGACATCAAACGAAAAGTTCATCGACCACATAGCCGACCTAATTGACGATGCATACATAAACCAGAAAACAGGTTATGTAATCGTCTGTGGAGACCTGAACACATCATGCATAGCCAACATTCCATTCTCTCAAAACACAGCCCATAACCTCTCCAGAGAATCTAGAGCCACAATGTGGAATAACTTGATGGCCAATAAAGATATGTGCATGTTAAATGGGAACACAAAACAAGATAAGCCACCACAAATAACATGGGAATGCATGGGTTCCTCTCCCATCATAGACTATGTCCTTGTATCACAACTTTTTCTCGCGCTTGTAACATCATTCAAGGTAATAAAAATAAGAGAAAGCGACCATCACTTGCTGTGTATGGAATGGTTGGGAACCACGAATAATGCTTGAAAAAGAATGCCGGCCGACATACTTGTGAGTAATGATGAACTTAGACTAAAGCTGACCCATAAGAACATTGTAAAACTGGCAACAGATCTTGAAGATGAGAGATTGATGGTGGACTAAATTCCATTTTTAGAACCACATCATCCCAACGCATTTAATAGACGACAGTCACCTAGTCGCCATCTTCATACTTACAACCAGGAACTAGTAAATCGGAGGAAACGAGTACGGAAATTAGACAGAGTGGCTAAAAAAACTGGACTTTCAGGTGACCTTGAAAACGTCCGACTGGCAAAGAGAAATTGTATAAATTGGCTGTAGTCCACGAGATGTGCGACATACCAATCTGACTCATAAGCTATGCCGAAGACCTTGGTAAGCAAGAAAACCAAACATTTCTGGGCATTACTGAAATCAGTCAGAGTGCAACCAACGGAAGAACAATCAAACCCCATCGGAGAAACCAGTTGGATGCAGCACTTCTAGAAATTATACATGGCACCTCACCCAATCGTCATGACAGATGCAACAACTAAAGGTGTGGAGCCATGGGTCACCCTGTCAAGCCATGACGACATCAGCCACCATGTCTCACGGTTCAACAACTCCCAAGCACCGCGACCAGACGGTCTAACAAACCTCATGTTAAAAGAACACCCGGCAGAGTGGGTGGTCTTTATATACACCCTGTTAATGCAGATTTTCATTACACACCAAATACCATCCTCTTGGAAAAAAGCGATCAATGTTCCAATTTTTAAAAATGGTGACAGGGACAACCCAAAAAACTATCGCCCCATCACACTCCTAGATGCTATAGGCGAATTATACAGTGTGATTATTTTAGATCATTTTCGCACATGGTGTGTGAAAGTTGGAGTTAACAACCCACTCCAAACGGGATTCGTCAGGGGTGTTGGAACCACAGCTAACATTTTCATCATCAATATGTTTAAGGATCGCACCCAAAGCAAAAAAGCCTAATTTTTGATGACGTTTATCAATCGTGTACAAGCCTTTGACCAGATCGATCGTCAATAATTGTGGGACAAATTGAAAATAAAGAAATGCCCGAAATCCATCCAATAACAGCTCTACATCAAGATACCTCACTGTTTGTTTGACTGAACAGAACTGGGTTGCTGTCTGAAGAAATATTCACAGCTAGGGGAGTTAAGCAAGGCTGTTCCATGGCTTCGGCTTTATTTAACTTTTTCTTAGCGGACATGAAGCATATAGATTCCAACATAAGAACTTTCCCGCCAGCGATTGGCGGAGCTCTCCTACCTTGTCTACTTTATGCTGATGACATTGTCCCAGTAGATCAAACGCTAGTAGGGCTGCAACGGCAAGTAAACATCTTGCAAACATTCATTAGTAACAATAACCTTGAAATCAACAAATCAAAGACCAAAATTCGGACATTTGGGAACTCAAACAGAGAGAAAAATGTAAACTCCTGGAGACTTGACGGCGAACACATCGAGCAAGTCACCACATTCAAGTAGCTAGGAGTTTGGCGGACTGACACAGTATCGGAAGATCCCATGGTGTGTCATTTGAAAACCACTACCAAGGTCTTGTCAAGTCAGGCATGTGCTGTGAATCAGACTTATGGGCGGTTTTTCATTTTACCCATCCTCATGTTCTACCGGTCAAAAGTAGTACCCGCATTATCTTACAGATCAGAAGCAATGCCACACATTCCAAAAAAGATGTGGGCCCTTTTGGAGAGTCTTTTTTAGAAGAAAGTTCTTGGCCTTCCACAGTCTGTTCCAATACAAATGATATGCCGTGAGTTAGGTCTTTCTACATTTAAATGAATTATCCTTTGAAAGAGTTTCACTTTATTCAGAAAATGTTTTGCTCCCGCCCGTCCAGAGATCTTGGAAATGCTATGCAAAGAAATCATAGCATCCGAGACCCCAATGCTACAACAGTGGCAGGAGAAAATGTGCTCCGCATTGAAAGAAATTGTGAGTTCCCTTCAAGTGCTGATTGCCAATCCCAAGCGGTGTAAAACACGATTAAGAGAATTCGATTGGATCCAATCCGTTGAGTCTGCAGGAGGATATCAATCAGTCGCACATATCTCTGGAGAGTCACACAGAATGGACACCACCTGTGAATATCTGAAGCAATTCCCAGATAAAAAACTAAGAGAACAATTCCTACATACACGACTCAATCTCCAACCCACGAACGAAGTAAGATACATCTGAGGGCTCTGCATTAGTAACAGCTGTTGCTTTTGCAAAAATGCATTTGAGATCGAAACCCTGACGCATTGGGTTACTGCTTGTCCAGCTCTCACTGAGAAGCGTACCATTTTTTTTTAATCATCTACTCACTGACTTCCAAAAACAGGACATAGATGCGTTCCATCTGCCAAGGGAACAGGGCAGGAGCCCTCTCCCCCTCCCTGAAGTTGCCTCCAAGCTTCCCTCGAGCCCACAGAAGTCCACAGAGGCCTGCCTGACCCTGTCTCGAGGCCTGCCTGACCATCCAATGCCGGGCGCATTGCGGCGCCGAAACGAGGCTGTGGCCGCCTCTTTTCACATCCCAGCATCCGCCGGCAGGCGGATACGCCGGCGGCCAACACAAAGGCCATACTAAGGCCTGTTGTGTGCCTGTGCCCCCACTCCGTTCCATCTACCAAGGGAAGAGGGCAGGAGCCCTCTCCCCCTCCCTGAAGTTGCCTCCAAGCTTCCCTCGCCGCCGCAGAGATCCACAGAGGCCTGCCTGACCCTGTCTCGAGGCCTGCCTGACCATCCAATGCCGGGCGCATTGCGGCGCCGAAACGAGGCTGAGGCCGCCTCTTTTCACATCCCAGCATCCGCCGGCAGGCGGATACGCCGGCGGCCAACACAAAGACCATACTAAGGCCTGTTGTGTGCCTGTTTGGAGCCACAGGAGCCAGGGGCCAGGAACTCTGCCCGTTCTGCTCCAGGTAAGCCAGTGTTGCCACATGCATAACACCATTTGCTGACTAGAAGCGCTTAATTCACAGCGCATTTCTTACGTTCCTGTCCAATTAACGCTGCCACCCCGCACGGCTGCACACGTGTGTGCTGCCCATGCCCATAACGTGCCACTCGGATACCTCGCATTTCACCTCCCGACTCACCTTCGCTGGACGCCCTTACCACTTACCCGCAGCTACAACTATTATGGACCACATCCTTTACACCTACGGCTGAACGCTGTGCATCCCTTACTTGCACCTCTGCTTTAGACCTTTCTTTACATCCCCCTTATTTACAAGTATATTCTGTAATGCCTGTCTAATGCCATTTTGTATCTAGATGCCTTTATACTGTGCCTAGTAAACTGTGTTGCATTGCTTCTAGCTGCCTAATTGTGCCATTTCGCATCTAGATGTCCCTGCACTGTGCCTATTGACCTGATTTGCACTGCTGTTAGCTGCCTAATTGTGCCTTTTCGCATCTAGATGTCCCCGTACTGTGCCTATTGACCTGATTTGCACTGCTGCTGGCTGCTTAATTGCGCCATTTTGAATCTAGATGTCCCTGTACTGTGCCTACTTAACTGATTTGCACTGCTGTTAGCTGCCTAATTGTGCCATTTCGCATCTAGATGTCCCTGTACTGCGCCTATTGACCTGATTTGCACTGCTGCTGGCTGCCTAATTGTGCCATTTTGAATCTAGATGTCCCTGTACTGCGCCTATTGACCTGATTTGCACTGCTGTTAGCTGCCTAATTGTGCCATTTCGCATCTAGATGTCCCTGCACTGTGCCTATTGACCTGAGTTACACTGTTGCTGGCTGCCTAGTCGCGCCACCTCTACTCCTTTATACCCTTTGTCCTGAACCCATATAATTATATCCTCAGTCCCCTGAGAAATACAAGCTGCGACATGCAGCTAAGAACCTGTGCCAGCATTGACCTTGTATTCATAGTCTTCCTAGGACTATCAGCCTGCACTGCTGCCAGCCACCGTGCAAGTAAAACTAAGACCTTACTTATTCGCCCATCAACCATGCTCTACCATCCCGAGCCTCTATCAAACCCTTACCTCAATGACCCAGCCCTCTGGCTCAAGCACTTTGCTACCAAACCCACTCCAAACATCCCATGTACTCTACAACAAAGGAATAGCAGACTTGGAACTAGACTGCCTAGACCACCTCGTATTTTGCGCAATCGCTCTGCCCTTCCACTGCCCAACTCTACCGCAACACCTAGTCCTCCACCATCCACCTTACCCATCGCAGCACTCAAGGGAGCCCTTATCAATGCTAGATCCCTCACGGCACACGCCTTTGACATCGCTGACCTCATCACGGTCCAGAACCTTGACTTCCTAGCTATTACCGAAACCTGGTTACATGACGCCTCTGGCCCACTCCTCGCTCTATCCCTACCCAAGGGTTATACCATTATCAGAAACGACCGCCATTCCAATTTGTCGAAAGGAGGTGGAGTCGCTTTTATTCACAGCAACAAAATCGTTATGAGAGCTGCTCCCCTCATACAACTTAGTTCTGCAGAATCTCTCTCAGTGAAACTATCGCTCTCTCCTACCAATACAGCAACACTCCACCTTATATACAGACCTCCAGGCCCATTGGGTTCATTCACAGATGAGGTTGCATCCACCTTGTCGACTAACACCAAGCCCAACTCTCAGATACTGCTACTAGGAGACCTCAACCTAGGTCTCTCAGATCCCAAGGACCACATGGCCACTGAAGTAGACACTACCCTCTCCAACCTCGGCTTCCAGCAGCGTATTCGTGATCCTACACACATCAAAGGAAGAACGCTTGACTGGCTAGCCGACCTTAACTGTAACACCAATGTCACTTCTAATGATGCATGCGCCTGGTCTGACCATCATGTTATTACCTTCCTCCTGCCAGCCACCAACCCCCAGCCCATACCCACCATAGCCCCCGCTATACCTACCAGAAATAAAAAAGATATCACCAGGGAGAAACTGCTTCCTCTTATCCTCCCTTGCTTGAACACTCTTGCTGCACAGCAGAAGGATAAGGACCCCACTGTCCTAGTAGACACTTATAACAGCCTAATGACCAATGCCATTGAGAGACCAGCTCCACTAAAAATCCGTAAAGCCAAACAACAGTCCCACCTGAACACCTGGTTCACCCCGCAGCTCAACGCGCTGTGCAAAGAAAAGCGCAAGGCTGAAGCCCTTTGGAAAAGCCACCCCAGTGCTGCCAATAAAGCCTCCCTTCTAATCACCTCTCTTAATTACAATGAGGCCATATTACAAGCCAAAAAGGAGACATACAACACACGAATATCCCAAGCAGAATCGAACACTAGAGAATTATTCAAAATCCTCAAAGAGCTAGAATCTCCCTCACTTGCCCCGGACACGTGCACCAAGGACAGCACCTGGTGCAACAATATACAAAATGCCCTTCTCAACAAAATATCCACCTTGCAATCCAAAATCAACGCCAAACAAAATACCCTCCACACCCCTACATTTAGCAATACCAGGCCACCTAAAATAACAACCCCTGACTCCCCGGTGCCGTTCAGCTTCACACCACTCACCGTTCTGGAGGTTGAAAAAATCATCTGCAAAACCCTCAAACTGCCAAGGGGACACCTGTCCAGCCCCGATCATTAAGGAGTCGGCTCATGACCTCGCTCCTTTTATCACCTCCTTCATCAACGCCTCCTTTCAATCGGGAGTGGTCCCCAATAACCTAAAGGATGCTTGGGTTATCCCTCTCCTAAAAAAACCCACCTTAGACCCGAAGGTTCCAACCAATTATAGACCTATCACAACGGTCCCATTTCTGCTAAAGATCTTAGATAGAGCAGCCTATCTTCAGATACAGAACTATCTGGAATCAAACAACCTACTAGGCACGAGACAATCCGGCTTCAGACCGAAGCACGGTACGGAGACAGCCCTCCTCGATCTCAAGACCCAAATTGAGGATCTCAAAGACAAAGGTAAACTAGCCCTGTTACTACTATTAGACTTATCTGCTGCCTTTGATCTGGTTAATCACCAAATCCTCTGTCACCACCTGAAAACTGCAGCTCACTTCTCCGACATGGCCACAAACTGGATTCAATCCTTCCTGGATAACAGACAGATGAGGGTATTCTCGCCCACCTCCGCGGCTGACCCTGCACCAGTCCCTTGCGGAGTCCCCCAAGGATCGTGTGTATCCCCTACCCTTTACAATGTATTTACTAAACCCTTATTTGATGTGCTTGACTATCTGAGTGTCACCTACACAAATTATGCTGATGACACCCAGATACTCATCCCCATCACGGGTGATTACACATTAGACTCAAAAGCCTTGAATGACGTTTACCATGTCATTCAAACATGGATGGCCCAACATGAGCTCTGTCTCAATGACGACAAGACAGAGCTCCTCATCCTAGGTACTCAGCAAAGACTAAACAAGCTGAACCCTATGTTCAGTTCCATTAACATCGATGGAAATATAATAAAAGTCTCCAAAGACACAAAAACGCTTGGAATCTACCTCGACTCCACCCTCTCCCTTCACAGACAAACTAATGCAGTTGCGGCCGCCGCCGCCTATACCTGCAAGCTGATCACAGCATGTCGCCCTTTCCTCTCCTCGCACAACTGTACTACCCTTGCTAGGACCCTGGTCATGTCTAAACTTGACTATTGCAATGCATTGTACCAGGGCACTAATCAGGGTAACCTAGACAAGCTCCAAATAATACAAAATAACGCCATCAGGGCAGCCCTCAATATCCCCAGATCTGCACACATTTCGGATACCAGGAAGAACCTTCATTGGTTGTCAGTCACCCAAAGGATCTCACTAAATTCGCTTGCCCTTACCTACAAATGCATGAACAACCTGGCCCCCACTTATCTCTCCTCATGATTCACGCTGTACACTCCAGTTCGCTCACTTAGATCTACCCTGAACCAGAGCCTACTGATACCTAGATACAAGCTCCAAACAGCTGGTGGTTCTAGCTTCCCAGTCCTGGCAGCCAAACTGTGGAATGCTGTCCCCTTGACTATCAGAAACCTCCCCTCCCTCAACCTTTTCAAACATAGAGCCAAATGTTGGCTCGCCTCCTCCAATGCCTAAGCTACATTCTGAAAACGTGTTGCAATAACCTATGTAAGGATGTACTACTTGACAAACCATGTATCGTTGTACTACCTACCTATGTCTATTTCTATGCCATATTTATTGTTTGATATATTATCACTGTATGCAACTTATGTAACCATTGCCTTAAGGAATGCGCCCGGTAGCCTCCGGGCCTGGTCTGCGCTATACAAATAAAATAAATACAAATACAAATGTTGGTCAACAGTGATTGCAGGGAATAAAACTACTCATGTGATTGCAATGATAAAATTCCTAAAGCCCTTGTTTGCTGACTCATAAAGGTGTACAAGCCATTCCTAGTCATAAAGCTTGGTTTGTTGTGAAACAGAACATTTAAGGAACAGTCAGTAATGGAAATTGCGTTCCACCTCACCTTGGCTCCTTGCGTAGTAGGCGATTTTATTTTTGCAGGATTGTTTGGGTTGTTTTTTGTCTCAATGCCGTTTTGTTCTTGGTTGTTTTTGTTCACTTTGCTTTTATGTAATGCTGTTTTGTGTATTGCTAAAAAAATAATTGTTTAAATTTATATGCAAAAAAAGAAACATTTTTGTTATAATAAAGTGTGGTTATTATAAAAGTGACAGGAACTGAACGTTGATAAAAGAAAATGGGAATCTTCCGGTATCTAAGATACAAATTGCTAGCAAAAAGGCAGCTTACTGCAAAGGATACAATTCAACACATTCATTCTTTTGCAATGCTTCTTGTAGCTAGTTTGTACAATGTGTTCTCTTTACTTCCTTATGTTTATAGAATTTCGTGAAATTATGTTTTATAAATTAAATGAAGTAGCCAACAGTGAGACATCTCTTTCGATCTCTAACAAAAGTACACATGATATTTTCCCTGAGATTTCCAAACAAATTAACCAAGCCAAGAGGGATGCTGGAGATGATTATCCGGATATGAATACGTACCTTGATAACTCATTTAAAAAATAACATGTGGTACCAGCACATGAGTGAGGTGGGGAGGAGAACATCAGATGAGAGCTGCTATGTATGTTCTCTCATCCCTTGTGCCATGAGAACATCCAGAACATTTATAGCAAGAGAAATCCCTATACATGAAGCACAGCGTCTCAGCCATCTAGCAGCATGCATGACCAGAGGACACTTTGAATGCAAGATGATAGATGTCAAAAAGAACATTCACATGTGAAGATGCTTACATAAAAACACAGAAAGTGGTAAAGGACCCGCTATGGAAGAGCAGAATGCTCCTGTACTCATTTGGTGGTCTGACTGGAGGAGGGATGAGGATTGTTGAACAAAAGAGACTGAATTGTGCAGATACATGGGAAACACCAGGATTGCCAGGATGCTAGGAGAGATTTCAGTTATTGGTGTTTGGACAAGTAGCCACTGGTACAAGATGGGAAGCAGGACTGTTGGGATGCAGTGCACACATTTTGATGACATTACCAGTGAAGGTAGTGCAAATAGTGAATGACCAATGTCTTATGGTTTGGGCCAAGTATGCGAAGTTACTTGTCACGACTCGCTCCCTTCGCTCCCGTTCCCACCATTTGGGGGCATGATTTGGGGTTTATTCCCCACTGGACTTTTCCTCCGAACTTTATGCTACAGTGCTGTGATGATTTGGGAGCGCTAAATCCCTATTTTCCCAGCTACTTCCCTTCCGGATCCATTCCAGGTTTTTGGCAGCCAGCATGCTTCTTTAACCAAATGACTATGCTTCCCAGAATGCCTGGCCCACTGCTCCACCTCCACCCTTGCAACACAAGGTTGGGTGGAGGATAGGTAACAGCTGTGGCGGCAGGTGCAGCTATCAGCACACCCGAGGCGTGTGCTCGTTAAGCAGCTTTAAAAGCCTCAGTCTCACTTCAGTCCAGCGCTGGTCATCGTTTGCAGTGTTCCTGTTTTTGACTAGTCCCTGGTTCCTGGTTCCTTGCCTTTGTACCTACTTCCTTGTTCCTGTTTTCTTGTTTCCTCCGCCCTGAATTTCGGATTCATGAGCTAATTGATTTCTGCTCCCTTGATTTCCCTTTTTGTCTTCCTCTGTTTGCAGGCAGCAATTCTCAGTGCTTTCCCCTTTTAGATGCAGCCCAGTTTGTCTGTGTTCTATATTTCTTTGACTCTGTCCTTTGCTGCTGTTACCCATTTGCCTTAGCCTTCCTCTTAGTTTAGTTTCCTGTCTTTTCCTTGGAGGGGTAGGGAGAAGTTTGCATAGGTTATTTCGTTTTTCCCTGCTCCTGATCCTTACTTTCTAGAGGATCCATTCCATGTTTTCCACTGCACTTCTGCATTTATTTTCCCTTTGATTATTAGGTGTGGTGTGCGGTAGTAGCTAGCTCCTGTGTGAATGCTTATGTTTTCCTCACTATTTTGTAGACACTATTCCCACTTAGGTATTTAGTTTTCCTTCCATTGCTGTTCTAGCCTTTCGGGGTCCCAGTTTCTTCAACAGGATTCGTGGGCTAGCTGACATTCAAGAGGTTTATCTCGTCCTCGTGAGTACAGTTCTTAAGTTCCCTTCTGTAATACCATCAAGAGTGTTAGTACACAGATCCTGTCATTGCTTGCCCTCCACGTGGGTTTAGCGCTGTCAGTACCTGTAACAGCAATTGGGGGTAAGGCGCTTGCCGACTTTCCTCGCGGTCAGGTGCTTACCCCACATCCCTTTTCATATATTGGTTTTGATGTCACACTCTATTTGCACTCCTGGGTTCTAGCATACCTGAGTCGTATTTCCTGGGTGCACATTTCCCTTGCCATATTCGCTGCCTTTGTACTCGCCTGACTAATCCTGACATTACTAAAGTGGGTTGAAGATGAAGCATGACCTGCATCCATACTGCCCATAAAGAATGCACCACTATGTTTCAGAAACAAAGGTCTGACCAAAGTTGGAGAAAATAAAAACTGCAAGCAAAAATGGATGTGCCAGGAATGACAGGAGAAACTGCTGTGATAATGGATCACTATTGACCTGTGGTTCCAAAGCTTATATGAAGCTACCTTAAAGTTGGGAAGGTATATGTTCTATAGTGATAATACATGTTCCTGCATTGGTGATCCCCAAAGTGATCTTCACATCACTGACTTTCCGAAAATGTATGCACATCAAAGGAAGAAGAGGTTGCTCAACCTCACCCGACAGAAGAGAGAGAACTATTTTTCGGCAAAATCAATAGAAGCTTATCATATCATTCCAGGTGAGCACAAATTGTTTGATAGTACGGCAGTGATATTTACAGCCAAATTCCTGCAAGGACTTCAGGCTACAGTGAATGCCAAGTGGTTACAAATCACCAGACGGGAGCTGCTACAAATAATTAACACAACAATACAAAGATTCAATGCGAATAAAGGAGAATTAAGGGCCATCAGACTTATGACCCTCCAGAACAGGTATATCTTGGACTTAATTACATTAATGGAATGGGGCGTGTGCGCAAAGATCAGGCATTCTTGCTGTACATGCACATATGCCCACGATGGAGAAAATGGAACCCTAACAGAGGCAATAACTATGCTGTCAACTCTGCATACGAAAAGGGTAGAAGAAGTATATGAGACCATAAATGAAGATTGGTTTTCATCTCTATTCTAGTGGGTTCTAACATGGATGGCAAATGCCTTTTAAAATTTTGGGAGCAATACTAGTGCTAGTGTTGCTGGGATTCTGTCTTATAAGAATAATCACAGGACAATGCATGAAGACAGCAAAGAAAGCTACTGGCCTAGTAAAATCGTTGTCTTTGTCTACCCTCTGTTCCCCCTCCCTTGCCTCGTCGCGCCTTGAAACACTTGTGTATAGGCACGGTGTAAATGCCATATCATATCATATAAGATGATGATCGATGTAAATGCTGTGACTGATGAGCACCCACAAACCGAAAACACCACTGGGTGACATGCTGAAAGGATGTCCTCTGGCAACTCCAGGAACGAAGTTTCAGTATCCTAAGGATCATAAGAACCATGTAGGATGTTGGGTGTCTGTTCACCAACTGGGGAGTGCTGCCATATGACCTGGAGTGTGGATGAACACATAAAGAATGCAAGAAACCTGATGGGGGTGACAAAGATATGGATTCCGAAGAAACCACATGTGTGAAGAAAAGGTGAAGAAGATTGAGGAGGTGGTCGAGGACTCAACCAAAGGCGGGAATGTAGAGAGTCAGGTGTATATATCATTAGAGGCAACCCCCTCATCGCCGTCATACTGGAAAAGCAACAAGAGGACACTGTGCCTGACACCGGGTATCTCCCCAATACCACATTGAAGATATGAGAGATGTTATGCACTCAGAAAACCATACCCAATGTATCCTTGAACTGATGCAGTTGAAGAAAGTCTGCAGACATCACTGGACATAGAAGAACTAGAAGTGAAGTCTGACAGGTGTAAAGCGATGTCATGAAGAGAAGGGACGAGGGCACACTGAAACCATACATGGATACTTAAAGAATGAAGATGTGACTGAAGTAACAGAGTAAACATACATCTGATTACGTAGAAATTATATCAGCTGAGAAGATAAGTAACAAGAAACATAGTAAATGTATATACGCAGAAACTCCATGTTGATAAGACATATAGAAGCTTGCTAACGTAGGAAATATAACACAAGTAAAGCAGCCATGCTGAGAACATGGACGTTGGTCTTGTATAATAGTAAGCAAGAAGCCTCAGAGAAAAAATACAAGGCTGCAGAGCTGACAAGCCCTGGAAATAGAAATGTGTGCAAGAACAAAGAATATTTGTTTTGCTCAGGATCTAGGATGTCGTAGCAAGAGGCAACTGCAATACACGAAAGGAGTAGAAAAGTATAATCTACATACGCAGGAAATATTTCTCTTAGATTAAGTAAAGGAGTGAACATTTGCGAGTGCCAAGTATTGTACAATCAAAAATGCAGAAAGCATATGGAAGACAGAGCAACCAAGTCTCCAGAGGCCAAAGAGAGTAATAGCAGCCCATATAATTGAATTAAATAGGAGGACAGAATGGACAAAATCGTGGTCTCCTCACACGTGGTATAGGACCAGGAAAAAAGGGCTTTTCATAAGGATCCAATCAAAGATAGCAATGTACCTTCACTCCCTTTAAAGTTCCGAAGAAGAGAACCGTCAGCAAGGTCAAATACAAAGAAGAAGCCTTGGCTTAGGGCCTAACTGCTGAGCAATGGCAGGCTAATTAGTCAAGTGGGCAGTTGTCTGACGTTGTTCCCGCACCTGCGTTTCATTTTGCTTACGCTGCTAACGAGCCGAAAGTCCAAGGCTGGATGAGAATGCCAACCAATCATGAGTGCCTATGTGATGGTGAACTATACATTGTTGCAGGAGCCTATCTGCAACTGTTATTCTGCTATTATCTGTATTACACATAGTTAGAGGTAGTTCAAGGCATACCTACTCGATAAAGGGCTACCAATGATGTTACTAACAGCTATGCAGACTATAGGTATATATCTTCCTGTAACAATCCCTCCGCCTGACACAATTTTACTGTTTGCCACGTAATATGACATCATAGCTGACGAACATCGAGGTGTAACACCTTTTGCATAATTGAAATGCAATGGGAATGTGTGAGCTGCGATTTGTTATGCTCGCAAGGTTTCCCTACTTCATTGAACTGATAATAAAGTAATATTTTGCTATATTCTTTGATTCTGTCCAGTTATCTGGTCCTGAGATTAGTTATTGTGGTAATCCCATCCAACGCTCTCGGTGCTACTGCACGCAACCTTGACATTTTGTAGGACACTTTTCAAAACCTGGATCCACCACTGAGTGTAAGAGAAGCAAGAGATGAGCGGAGGGAAGAGAGAGGGGGAGATAGAGGAGAAGGGATAAAGGGAGAGACAGAGGTATAGAGAAAGACTGCTATAGGTAGAGAGAGAAAGTGACAGACACACACAGAGAGATGCAAAGCTACACGGTTTGCCCATGTGGTATATATCATGGTGACCCATTCCAGGGTGTAAACTTTGCGTACTGTGGCGATTATTGTTGCTGGAAAGATAACAGCAGGAGTGGATCACCTACTTATGGATGGCATGGGGAAACTTCAGTGCTACAGAGATTGGGAGTAAGAGAAAAATAATACAAAACAAGAGGTGACAAGAGAGCAGACCAAAAGGAGAAGAAAAGATGGATTCAGAGGGAGAGAATTGAGAGAACAAAAGAGAGATAAAGAGAAAGAACATGAGAGATGGTATGAGGGAGGGTGATCCAAGCAACTGAACAAAAGAAAGAGTGAGTGAAGAGACAGAATGGATGGAAATGGAGAACCAAGAGACTGCGTGAGAGGGAGAGCAGAGAGAAAGCCAGTTATATAGGGAGGAAACTAAATAAAATGTAAAGTCAGGATGGCACGAAAAGGAGTTGTTATAAAGCAGGAACAGGAAGGAGTGACCAAGACAGAGGATATTAAATAGTGATGGGACAGGAAGGAGTGACAAAGACAGAGGATACTAAATAGGGAAGGAACAGGAAAGAGTGACCAAGTCAGAGGATACTAAATAGTGAAGGAATCAGAAGTATTGATAAAGCCAGAGGATGCTAAATAGTAAGGGAATGAAGGAGAAATGTAATCAAGAATGCAAAAGGGACTATGAGAACACCAAACACAAAGAGCGTGTGTAAGAGTAAGAGTACAGACCAGGCATCCGAAAGAGGGGGGAGAGAAGGGTGACAGAACAAGGGAGCGATAGCAGGAACAGGGGGCGTGTGAAGAATTTAGAGAAAGCAGAGAGAGGAAGGGAAGGCGATTTGTCAGAGAGAAAAGAATACAGTGCAAATTAAGAATCCAAAACGAAAAAAGCATATGTTCTGAGAGAGCCTGTTCCATGCTGTGTAAATGCTAACCCCAGTGATCAGTATTTGGATCTTTCAAATTGAAAACATATGCCCTCTCCCATCCACCTGCAATGAAACAATCTGAGACAATTGGTTTGATGAGCTGGCTTCAACCCCTCTTTAATGCTCCTGTCGCAGAAGCACACTTTTTGGTTCTCTTGCTGTTATCCTCCTAGGTATGCATTTTCACCCTACTAGCAAACACAATGTCATCTTGACGTAAACAGGATACCTCTCAAAAGTATTCAGTCTTGTCATCCACTTCAAACTTTAGTGATATACATTGGCATTGGAGTGGGTGAATGTGGCATCTTGGCATGCCATCACCCACAGCCAAACTCTTTGTAAGAGATTGCTCGACATACCACATGCCTCCCTTTCCACGTGCCAGCTAACCCCATTACCAGGGAGGGGTGGGTGGGCACCTGCAAAAATGTTTCCTCAAAGGGGTCTTGGCATGAACCCGTTTGAAGCCCACTGCCCTATGATGAAGCTAAAGGCTGAAATGCTGGGCTCAGCTTTTAGATGCCAATGCCGCCAGCGGTTAGCATCTTTGCAAACTAACTAGCCTCTGCACTGTAGTGAAAGATGCACCAAATGGGTCAAAGGATATTGAAATAGCTATTCATCCTCCTTGGCTCAGAGGAAGGAATGCGGTGGTCACAAGAGCAATGGGATTACTGGCCCCACCTACTACCAGCTTTCAAAACTGCCATCCAGCCTCCCATCATTTTAGGCTGGTTCTGCGCGTGTATTAAACCCGTTTTAAAAACACTTCACTGATATCCTTTTGAAGCCGGGATTCATTAGAAGGTGTGTGGCATCACATTTAAAGTTATTCATCTTCAGTGCCCTGCTTAGCTGTCATGAAACTAGATGCACGTCACTTACACTTCTTGAAATCTTTTTGCTTTCTGCTTTTTATAGATTGGGATTGTTTAATTGTCCAAACTTCAGCTTAATATTATTTGTATACAATTTATTTGAGTGTGTGAGAATATGAATAATCTTAATCTTGTACAACGCTCTGTCTGCCGTTCGGCTCTATAGTTGTAATAAATATATTGGTGTCCACCATTCCATTAAGTGTTCAACATTTTCGGCAGCAGCCAGGCAATGTGTTGCAGCTTCTACAATAATCTTCTCATGGAGTAGATTTTAGACTGTCTCACGGTTGAAACGTGGCCAGGCCAGGCGTGCAGTTGCTGTTTCACTGGGTAGCCAGATGTTCCTGTGCTGGTACTGTCGTTGAGTGTTTGATGTAATATTTCATCCGTACCTTTTGTCATGTCTCGGCAAGGACACGGTTAATAAAAAACACACATGTCCTGGCAGTATTGCATCAGTGTTTTACCTCAAATTATCGTTTCTCGGTTCACAAATGATTAAAGAAGGTTGTACCCTTTATTGGCTCTGTGCATTCATTCGCAACAGTGTCCTAGGCACCAAGACCCGGCAATAGAGACGAAGGTGGGATTCTAGGAATACATCCTGTTTTCATTCCTGCCAACCAGCTGTTCTTCATCCTGGCCAAGTCATCAGGCCAGCTCAGATACTCAACAACCTTAAACTATGCAAGCCCCACAAATGCCTAGTGCCTTCTCCGCCTGAGTCCCTCCGCACAACAAGACATCTGAAGTGTCAGACCCTGAGCATGCAGGAGAAGAGGCATCTAGTGCAGCTGCCTTCCATCGTCCTGTACCATTTGACATGAATTACCAACAAGCTGACAAAGGCGATTTGAAAACTACCTAGCCGCTTATGACGAAAAGTCATCAGACGAGTTTGCCAGGAGGTTACTAATCAATCAAGTAGGAGATGAAGTAGAGGACCTCATCCCCACATTCCCTCCAGATGAAATAGACTGCTACACTAGGCTACAGGAAGCACTGAGTGCATACTTTGAGCCTCAAAGAAATGTTGATCATGAGTGTCACACCTTCAATACCTTGTGCCAACTAACGGGTGAGTCTACTGACACCTTTGCGACACACCTTCTCAGACTGTTTGCACATTGAGGGTTCCACAAATTCACAAACAAAAAGGAAATTCATCTCTGAATCATTGGGGGATGTCTTTCATCCTTATTTAGAAAGAAACTACTCTGGGAACCCCTTCCTCTTGCCACCATACTGCTAATGCCCAGAACAGAAGCCAGAGCCAAAGCACAAGCGTCCCAGATAGAAACTGGTAAGAGACCCACGAAAGAGCAAATATGGCAGGTTTCACACACACCGAAAAACAGGTATACCAACAGCTTTCCACTGAGAAGATATTCATCGACGGGATGATGCTATTGCTGTGATCTGCCATTCCTGCATGACGAAGGTGTGAGGTGCCATGCAATGAGACAAATATGCAGCGTTTTTCAGTGGGCTGCAAAGGGTCCAGTAATAAATCACAGAAAGTTCTTCACGACAATCCACTACAAAGGAAAACAGGCTCTCTCTGAGATTCACGTTCTCCAAGGGGAAGTACCAGAACGGGATATGCTGGGACGCTCCACTGCCATTGCAGTTGACTTTGCGGCTGTAATGTATGCCATGCAAAACGCTGCTCCAATGGTACAGCGATTTACCCTCTCTGGTAAAACTAGTTTGAATGCCTCAAAGGAAGACCATTGGTACTTCACATTGCTAATCAGTCACAGCTGTGGCACAACATCCTCAGTCGGCCAAAGAAGGGTAAAATTGACAGCACATCCATATGCGTCGACATGAGGCAAGCTAACAAGGCGATTGCAAGAGGGGGACACCCAGGGATGCACCTGGATGACATTATCAGTACGCTGAATGTTGCAAGAGTATTCTCAAAACTTGACGTGAACAAGGGATACCATTAGCTTGAGCTATATATAAACTCCAGATACACCACCACGTTCCCCATGCACCTTGGTCTATTTTGCTACAAGAGATTAAGCTTTGGAATATCAGCAGTGGAAGTATTCCAAGAGAGGATTAGAACACTAATACATGATATACAGAACTGTTTCAGCTATAGTGACAATATTCGGATCTTTGGTGCCACGATTGAACAACACGATTAGGCATTAATGCAGATGGGCCACACGCTACTAAATACTGGTTTAACCCTCAATGCTGACAAATGTGTCTTCCACGAGTCTATATTGAAATTCTTTGGTCATATCTTCTCGGGAAAATGGGATGAGGCTAGATCTTAGTGGAGTTGAGGATATCTCAGAGATTTCGCAAGTCCTGGAGATGTCAGCGATGTTCAGTCATTCTTAGGGATGGCCAGTTACTGCAGTAGATGCATGAAAGATTTCACCACCACAAGTGTGCCACTCAGAGAACTTACAAAACAAGGATCTGTGTTTCAATGGTCCCTGGAATGCTGTGGTGTTGCTAGGTCTGGAAAAGATCAGGTGCTAAGCTAATGTTGGGACTGAATGGATTTGGGGTTAGCTATATCCTGTAGGTTATAGTCCCTGAGCTTCTATCCGGGGCTACAACCAAAATACCCAGGGCTATAGCTCCCTCAGCCCCCCCTAGCAACACCTCTGCCGGAATGTGAAACAGCATTACTCAGTGATCAAGAGGGACATTGCGTCAGCTGAATGCATGGCATTATCTGCATGGAATGGATGGTAGATTCTAGCCCTGTAGGTCTGGAACCATACTAGCTCAACATCATCTAGGAAGAGAATCTCTGTGGGTGTTTATAGCAGATGCCAGCTAAAGTCTGTCAGATGCAAGAAAAATATACTCTCAACCTGAAAAGGAAGGATTAGCTGTTGTGTGACCCTGTGAGCATTTACAAATGTTCCTGCTTGGAAAACCTTTTACGGTAATCACGCATCACCAAACATCAATATTGATACATGGAAATCCTCAATGCAAGATGCCACCAAGAATAGAAAGACGAGGTTTGTAGCTGCAAGAGTTCAACTTCATCATATAACACAAGCTGGGACACCTGCTTCTGGATGTATCTATCGACGCTTCCATGGTGGAAGAAAATGTCAACTTCCTCACTCAAGCTGTCCCAGTGAGCTCTTTAACTCCAACTCTCAATAAGGAGCACAACCCACACAATGGCACAATGAGGAAAGTGATAGAATGAATCACATCCTGCAGGTGGGGATCCGTTTTCTCTGAAGCATCTCAGGAGAGAGATGTCTCCAAGGTGGAGGTGTGTGCATTCAAGCAAGTTAAGGATGAGCTGTCTCCATCAGCAGGAGGGCTCACCATGTGATGCAACAGGTTGATAATTCCCTCTAACCTACGACAACAGGTTGTGCACTTGGCACATGAGGGTCATTGAGGAATGATGGCCATGGAACAGCAAATCACAGACTCCATGTGGTTCCTCAGGATTGACAAACTTGAATAGCGCACCGTCAGAGTCTGTCATCAGTGTTCAGGCACAATGCGGCAAGACTACCAGGCATGATATGGAGTCAGCTTGCCATCGATTTATTTGGGCTGTTCCAAGATGCTAAATACTGGCTAGTACTAATGGCTGAATACTCTCGGTTACCCATCGTACAGATGATCTCCTCCACAGGAGCCAGCACATTCTAGAATTACACTTTTTTTCAGCATGGGGAATTCCTGATGTACTGAAGTCTGACAATAGACCTTGATTCAGCAGCCTGGAGTTTGCACGATTCATCTCAGGAAATTCCTCCCTCTCTGGCCACAAGCCAAGGCCATGGTTGACAGGTTCATGAGCTGTCTCAAGAAGGTGTTACAACAGAATGAGCTAAGCTCCATGTCGCTCAACCAGGCACTGTGCAACATGCCACGAGACTACCGAAACTCACTGCATGGGTCCACAGGGAAGTGTCCCTCAGAAAGAATGTTTGGGAGAAGAATGAAGGCAAGACTTCCTCATCTCCCTGGGCCATATCCAATACATGATCAAGAAGTGTCTGTCAGAGATGATGTAAAGAAACAAGAAATTAAGAGATATGCTGATTAAGTGAGACATGCCGCAGAATTTTCAGGGCGAACCAGGGACAAGGTGCTTGTCTGTCACAGACAGGAAAGGAAATCGGACTCTCACTTTGATCCGACACCATTGACAGTATCTCATGTGAAGGGGTCAATGGTGCATGCGCGGTCACCCAACGGAGTGATCAACCGGAACCTAGCCCACTTCAAGAGATATGTCGAAAAGGAGGAAGCTAAGAATAGTGACAGTGAACAGAATAACGAAGAGCAGGTGTGTGGAAAGCAGCCAATAGAAGAAGGTGAACAAACAGGAATACAGGCATGGCCAGTAGGGTGCATTCAAAGACCAGAGCCCTGTTCTGAAGAAATTTGAAAGTGATGATGGACGAAAGTACTATTTGTTGCACGGGAAGATGTTGTATCCCAGCAAGGACACAGTTAATAAAGGACGAACACGTCCTGGCAGCATCGCATCAGGTGGGTGACATCCGATAAGAATTCGGGACTCTCGTACATGTGTGTCAGAATTTTGCTGCAAATGATCACTGCCCGGCGCGCAAATGATTAAAGAAGGCAACTTCCAAAGAATGTAACCTCTGGATTTCTTGTAAATGCCCATGCCTGAGAAACAAGAAGTAATTTTAAGCACTTTTCCTGGTTTGCTATGATTGCCCATGTGTTCCTAGAAAATTATTTTTGTAAATAATTCGACTAAGTCAATTGAATAAGTCAAATTGGCAAACCAAAACCAACCTTCCAAAAAGGCCCATTAGAGAAACTTTGCACAGTATTAGTACTAGGGAAAACATGGTCGAGCTGCAGAAATTCATGAAAGTATGTGCACTGGGCCATTGTTACCCGAGCGGTATCATCATTCAAAATTCTACTTGCACAGATGTAATATTTCAGCAATGAGGCCCCTTGAGACAAAATAAGTTGTGCACTTCCATTTTCCTATCTCCTCCCCTTACCTTCTTCAATGCACTTACTCTATCAGAATTGTCCCTGTCGTCTGTTTCCTCCACCCTCCCATTACTGTTTTTTCCTCCCCACAAACCCTCCAGCACTATATGAAATGTCATCAGGCCTAGTATGATAGTCGCTTGTTTTGTTCCTCCCCTCCCTTTCTGCACCCCTCTCCCTCACCTTTTGTTTTTCTCCGGCTCTACCAGAAATGTCGTCAGGCCTAGTACGGGCCTAGTACGGTAGTCGACTGTCTGTTTCCATTTCCTTCCCATTCTGCCCCTCCCTTCCTTATCTATGTCTTAGCTCTTGCACTATCTGAAATGTCGTCAGGCCGAGTACGATAGTTAATTTCACATCCTTACTGTTCATGGCCTGTAAGAATGTGGTTGTATTTTCCCTTGTTCCCTCCCTTGCCTTGAAGCGCTTTGAAACACATTGTGTATAGGCGCTATATAAATAAACGATCATATCATATCATATCATATCATCAGTTCCAGCTAAGGAAGACAACCTTGACTGGACATTTAGAGAGCTGTGGCTACAGTTGTCTTTGTGCCCCTTTCCAGCACCTACCTTTCCAACTCCCGCCGTGCTCTTTCTGTATCGCCCACTTGCTCTTCATCTTCCCAGGCGCACAGTGTTCTTCTGAATTATTATCTTAGGGTAAACTGATTGCTTCATTATTTGTACTCAAACGCCAGCCAGCAGAATTCTAATACATATCTGAAATCTCAATAAGTCAGAGAATGGATTGCATGTTGCACGTCACATTGTTTTATTCATTTATATGTAGTATTTCTAGCGTGTCACTAGGCCCCAAAGTGTGTCCAGTGTTATTCAAGACATCTACAGATCTGTAAAGTGTTTGTAGGGATTGATAACCTTAAAGAGAAACTCCCAAAAGCATGAGGACTGTAATCGGGGACTAAACACCCGAGTAGAGCCCACACGGTAAGGACTCAAGAGGAGTGATTGTAATTTTAATTGGTTATTTATAACGCACTTAATACCAAGAGGTTTCTAAGTACAGACCAGGGGATCGAACCTGTGTCTTGCTTCAAGGCAAGCGCATTGCCCATGGTCTATCATGCCGGTCCTATAACCCGTATCAAGGGCTGTGGGCTGTAAGCATCCAGGAAAGCCACCCACTGAGGTGTTTATTGCCATTAGCACCCCAGCAATTCATCCAGGCTGCAAAAGATGTAATTAAAAAGCAAATCATTTTCTAAGATTTCTCTGAAGGAGTGCATCATTTCATAGTACTCAAACAAGCCCAAAGTGAAATGGCTGCAATGGAAAAGAGAAAAAAAGAGTTAACAATATACGCTCATTTTTTACTTCCATGTCTTGCGGGCGTAGTGGCATATGGTAGGATCAAACCCTTACATTTAAGAACATTAAAATGCTAGAGTGGAAGGTGGGCAGTAGGCATCGCGGTGAGGGCAGCCACCAGCCAAAGGGGTGAAAGAGAGAAAAGAGCTTTTGCATCCACCAATAGAAATGCACGGTCAGTTGCATGCCGAACTGCGGATAATCCTATTGGTGGATGTACCCAAGAGTGGTGACAATCGTATACAACATTCCAATTCTGCTTATTAGTGGAGCACTATTCATAACCTGGGCATTTGTCCATTATTACACCAATATACATTACTCTTGCTCATTCCTCTCAGCCCCTTTCTTTTCCCCATCAGTAAGGTGCAGAATCACACATGTCTTCTTTTGGCATAAAAGGCCGCAGATTTATTTTCACACGTAATAGAAACACTGCAAACAATTGTGAAAATAGTTCCAAAGGTGCAGCGACTGCTCCGTGTCCAAAACCTGCTTCCTCCTTAATTCCAACAAAGTCCACAGTAGGCCCAACTCTCCCACCCTTCGTGCCTGAGACCAGCCTGCCCCTGCAGGTGTTCCTGGGCTGGGAGAGCACCGTTTGTTCGGGGGAAGCTGAGCCCTCATTGCTACCACCAGGCGCCGCTGCCGTTTAGGCTCCCAAGAGGCGCTGGTCCGAGAAGAGCGAAGACCCTTCCGGATGTGCAATGGCTCATTCGAAGTCTGTCTCTTGTCACTGGTCGCCACGCCGAAGGTGGGTTACCGCCCACCGCGGCTACCCCCTTTCCTCTTTCTTAGTTCAAGGAGCTTAGTGCATTTTGTTAACAATTTCTGCAAAAATTTCCATGCCCCATCCAAAACCCGGTTCCCCCCTCTTTTTATTTATTTATTTTTCATCCATAATAGGCACAACTCTCCCAACCCTTTGTGCCTGAGACCAGCCTCCCCTGCAGGTGTTCCTGGGCTGGAAGAGCGCTGTTTGTTCTGGGGAAGCTGCGCCCTCATTGCTACCACCAAATACCCATGCCGTTTAGGTTCCCAAGAGGCGCTGGTCCGAAAGAATGGAGACCCTTCCCGCTTTGCAATTGGTCATCCACCGGCTCAAGTTTTTAACCCAGCTGTCCGGTGAACTTGTTTGTCATACTTCACCCGCAGTAAGTTCCTCCATATTATATTAGGCTAAAGCTCCCCCACCAACTTAACCTTGCTCTGCCTGCCCTTTGCGGATTTACCATGCTGGGGGAGCGGCGTTCTTGACGGGTGAAGTAGAGTTCTTGTTCCTTAGTTAGAATTTCTGCACCACCTTTGCCTTACTTCCCCTTTCATCAGTCCTCTCCCTTTTTTACCAGACTAAACTCACCCCCACAAGAATCCCCGGTCTTGTGCCGTTCCCGATGGGAAAAGCTAACCTTTTAATTCCTTTAGTAAAAAGCCCCCTTCACCGCCCTACCTACAAAAAAGGGGAGTGCGGGGCTCCCCAAATCCCTTTATACTTGTCATGTTGGCCCAATCTCCCCTACCCTGATCCTCTGTGGCTTGCTTGCCCCTACGGGATTCTTAACGGCCTGGGGGAGTGCCATTCATGACCGAGAGCAGCTGGGCCAAGGTCTTACCCTTAAACAGACCCCTTTCCTCTCTTCCATTCATTATGAAGGCCAAAGCTTCCTAGCCATAGTAGCGTCTTACCAACCCGGAGTACTGCATACCGGACGTCCCCCAGCCCATGCTATTCGTTTATTGACCCTCGAAGGATTGAACGGCTGGGTTAGCCTTCATTTCTGCTCCTGCTCCTTTGCTCCGCCACTTAACCAAACTAGCTTAACCAATTTAACCCCAGTGCCCCATCACTAGTCCGCTGAGTTAATCCCCACTAAATTGACATCTGTCTTTCGAATGAGTCAATTTCTTTCAGAGTATTACGTGGTTCAGCGCCCCTCGAGCTCCGTCTTCACTTCCTTTCCTGTTAAGCGGCCCCGAACCTAGCCCCCATTAAGCTCTAAACGTGTCCTCCCTATTAATTATACCCCTGCGCTATGCTGTTACGCCTGGTGCCCCTGGGGTGTTATTTGAGAGGTACCCGATTTTTAACCTGATTTGCCCCAGTGCACAATCACTAATAAGTTGAGCTGTGTATTCATATCCCACCTATTCTCGTCTGCAGCTAAATGGGAACCCGGGCCCTCTCCCCGGCTTCCGTGCCATTATCACTACTAGCCCTTGCAGTGCTATGGTACCCCCACTCTGTCTCAAACCTGACCAACCTGCCTCGTGGGGTATACCCTCTTGTGCATCATCCTCGGCAGGTCAGTAACTGACTTGGGCACCTCATGAACCTTCACCCACTGCCCAGATCAGATCTACCCCTTACCATGACCACAAGTTACCTCCCCGTGGGTGTGCAGGGGGACCTCTGAGAGAGGACGCACCGCCCCCACTAAATGAATACACTTGGTAATTGCTCTGCTGACTTATTTATAACGTGCTTAATATCCGGAAGTTTATCCAAGCGGACCCAGTGCTCGACCCCAAGCTGCTTCGTGTCATCTTGCTCTCCAAGCAAGATGACACTATATAAATGCTGAATAATAATTCAGCAATTATATAGCGCTACGAACCCTGAGGTATCTGTGTGCTGCTGATTATTACTGAAAGGCTGAGTTTGGCCCTGCCAGGATCCGAACCTGTGTCAGCCGGTTCTGCACAGGTGACAACGCGAGCGCTCGCTCCTGTTATGCAGTTCTACCTAGTTGCTGGTATCCAGCGAAAGCACGTGACCCTGAACCGCAATTGCAATACAGAAAGCTTATCACCCCGGCGTTGCAAGCACTGCAATCATTCACCAGCCAGTCCAGAGCAACTTGCACCATCATTTTAAGGAACCCCTTCACAAGCACCATCCCACACCAACGTAACTGCTGGTCGTTACTGTGCCTTAGCCATATATAGTGTATGTCCCTCTATGAAACTTAATATTGACTCCGGGTCCTGACCAGATGCCCAATTATTTCCTCCGAAACCTTCCATTTCGCACTGACTAAGGACGCCCATGTTATGTGCGTGTCATCACGGTCTGAATGCCTCAACTCCCCAGCATCATCCCCTTTACACCCCTTGCCATCCCGCCTGTACTGCCACCCAACCCCTGCCGAATGTGCCTACCACTGTGACCATCTCAACTTCCCAATAGCTGTTACGGCCAGTATTTACGCGTGCTAACCTTACCTCTACCGCGAAGACCTTCGGTAATTCCACCACAGTGCACTAGGTGCAGCACTTCGTTCTAAAAACCTCGGCCCTCTTAAAACTGGTAGGGCCCTTCCATTCTATCGTGTCTAGCTTCCGCACCACTTCTGCCATAAACCACCAGGGGTTGGGGACCGGCGGGTATTTTTTTTGCTTGTTCACATGTAACTGAATAGAGACCGCACATTCAGACCGCAAATGCGGCGCTGCGCGTCACCCAAAGGTCGCGACATGTGTCCACCCAACAGGTGCTTTTTTAAAAGCCGCCTTGTTTCCCTACGACTGTATGTGCCTGCAATTATCCAATCTAAACTTTGATATTCCACTACTCGTCCGCACACCATTTCCACCCCTTGCCAGTGTTGGTTAGTTCAACCCAAATGTATGCGCACTACAGATTGCATGGGCTGTTTCCTTTCTTTTTATCTTATTGTTGCGGTTGTAACGTTTAGCTTTGCTTGGTACCATTGATAAAACCTCTCGCAAGCAACAAGCTCTAAGAGAGCTCAGTCAGTATATGCACCTGCTGCAGACAGATCAACCTGTACTTCAAGTCACAGTTTTAAAACCGGGTAAGACAGCTTGGTAGGTTAATGTTGCTGCTGCCGAGATCGCTAGGGCAACCGGCTGACCGCATGAAAGAATGTTTGTATGTCAGTTATTCTGCCATGGTGAGACCCCAAAAAGTGCTGCTCTGCCAAGAAGACCTTAGTTAAGCTATTGAAACCACACCCTGTAATACATATTTCACCGCATGCTTAAAACGAAAATCCTTCTTGTCTTTGGCGGGCATCCTTCTGCTGCAGACTGTTGCTTATATGGGGCTTGGCCCACTCCTTTCTTTTGGTGCCCTTTTCGCGAGCTTTCCCAGCGCGTTTGGCGCATTTCAGGCTTATCCCTCTCCCTTACCCAGGGAGGAAGGAGGTGGAGGACCCTGCCCCGGTTATTGGCGTGTCTCCTCCATCTTGTTCTGTCTTCTCCGTCGTCACCTTCATATTGTGAAAGCAGGAAATCTGAGGTTAATGTTTGAAAATAGGGACCGAGGGGAGGAGACGGGGGCTTGAAAGGGGAACTGAAGCTAGAGTCATGAGGCTGCACATGCAGGGAGTGCGTATGTGACGTGTAGACGAGGATGGGACGCATAAAGTTCCCCCATGGCTGCGTAGTCGTCGCCAGATGACGAGAGAAGAGCGTCGATTGGAGATGGGAGGAAGAGAAGGGCGTGCTTCAGTGGTGCTTGCAGTGAAGTCATAAGCATACAGTGGGATTAGCGGAAGATGGGGCATGGAAAGGGGACAGGGGAGCAGGCTGAGGGAACAGGGCGTGGAGGTATCAAATCTGTTAGAATATAGGTCCTCCAGGTAGAAAAATTGAGGAGTGCTACCAAACAGACAGACAAATGCATGCAAATGTGTCACTATACATAAGATTTACCTGGCAAATACGAGAAAGGGGCTTAAAAACAAGGATATGTACCTTGGAGTAATGACACAACCAGTTGAGTTGATTTTAAACTTTTGCAGGTAAGAAAGGGCATTTATAACACTATTTTTTATCAAGCTTCAACCCTTTGTTCCTTAATTCTTTTTTAGACTAATTGTAGGTGAAGTACGTGTGACCTTGCACTTATATTTGTATAACTTGTGAGAAATGTTATGTATTATTGTAATGCTTCTTGACCTGTTATGAAATGAAGTTAAGAATGAACTGTAACTTTGTGTTTTATCGATGTAATTGCTGAATGTGTTGTAGCTTTTATGGATTCTTGTTACTCCGAAATAAAGTACTTACCTACCTACTGTGCGTTGCACCGTAAGGGCTGCGCATGCGGCGGCGTGACGTTGCACGTCGCCGCGTGCAGCGTTAATAAACGGGGCGTTCCCGGAAGCCGCAGAGCGACCGGGGAGCCCGAAGCCGACAGACGTGTGTGTGTGAGCTCTGTCGGGTTGGGGGCTCACGGGCACTCATGGGGGGGCAAGGGCAAACCCCCAACAGTGGCGACGAGTGGTGACGGATGCCCATACCCGGCGGTGACATGCTTCCGGAATTTTTCTTACGATCGGAACATTCACGGACGTTTAGTTTCAGGTCGTGGCTGCGGACCGCACACGCGGCTGGCGGCCATTTTGAACACAAGGCCGCGGAACTTCTCGGAGCTCCGGTTCGGGACGAGAAGGTGATCCGGGTCTAATTTTTGGATTTCATGGTTGCTGAGTGCATGACCTGCAGAGCTACCGGGGAGCCTGAAGCCGACAGACGTGTGTGTGTGAGCTCTGTCGGGTTGGGGGCTCACGGGCACTCATGGGGGGGCCAAGGACAAACCCCCAACAGTGGCGACGAGTGGTGACGGATGCCCGGGCCCGGCGGTGAAAGGCTTCCGGAATTTTTCTTACGATCGGAACGTTCACGGACGTTTCGTTTCACGCCGTGGCTGCGGACCGAGGCCGCGGAACTTCTCGGAGCTCCGGTTCGGGACGAGAAGGTGATCCGGGTCTAATTTTTGGATTTCATGGTTGCTGAGTGCATGACCTGCACGCCCATACCTGATTTGTGTGTTTTCATCATATTTTGGGACTGTTACGTCGAGTGAAAGCCAGGATAAGGACTACTATGGCAGGGCCTGCTTAGTCCAGTCCACCCAAATGGCTTAATTTTTGGGACCTCTACATTTCTTGATCCTCTTCATCATCACGAGGTGGTGGTGCTCCATCTTCCATTGGTCCTCTTCATCATCACAAGGTGGTGGCCGGTGGTGTTTTTTTTTTGTGTGTATGACTCAAGGAAGGGGACACACGTCACCGTCTTCTCCGCTCTACAATTCAAGACCCGTGCTGTGCTTGGCATGGGGGTGCATCCATCTGCATGGTGATGGTGGGAATCTGAGCTGCGGCCCCAGGACTTGTGGTGGGGGTGCCTGTGCGCTCAGTCCCATGTCCGACAGCGACCAGGACGGTGACACCGCGGATCCTGTGGAAGACTCTCAGGACGAAGATCAGGGGGCCCAGCCTGCAGCACCGCAACCGCTGCCACCGGGGAATCAGGCGCCTGCACCACAGGCACCACTAGGGGCGCAGCCTGCCACTCCACAAGGGGCTCCCATCATGGCTCAAGCGAGAGCCCAGGCCGCCCTACAACCGATACCAGAATTTGATCCCACGGGCCCCCCGTCTAGCCAGGGGCCACGATGGAAGAGGTGGGTGGCCCGCCTGGACATGTACTTCAGGGCTGCTCGGGTGGACGATGATGACAGCATGGTGGCCACCATGCTGTACTTGGCGGGAGCTGCGGTTCAGGAGATCTTCGAGTCGCTGACTCCGGTTGACCAGACCTATGGTGAGGCCAAAGCGTCTCTCCTTGCAATCTTCCTTCCACTCGCCAACGTGGACTTCGAGAGATTTGTAATGCTGTCGGCCAAACAAAAGGATGATGAGACCCTGGACACTTTTTACGGCCGCCTGCGCCGCCTTTCCCAAGGGTGTGCGTGGGGGGACGCGGATGATATGATACGAACAATGCTGATCCAAGCATGCTCCTCCGGCAAACTGAGGAGACAGGTCCTCAGATAGCCGGGAATCACTCTGCCCCGCATACTGGAACTGGGTCGATGTTACGAAGTGGTCGGGGCACGGGCAAACAAAATGGAGGCGGGATCACGCTCGATCAAGGCCGAAGAGGTGTGCGCTGTGTGGCGGGGTGGCAGAGGAACAAGAAGGACTGGTGGAGCCCCCCGTGACAGAGCAGGAAGATCGGGGGAGTCGTGTCAGAAGTGTGGCTATGACCTCCCCCACCCAACAGAGTGCCCAGCCGCAGGAAGAACATGTGGCCGATGTGGACTGCCGGATCACTTCTCAAGAGTGTGTAAGTCGGCTCTACCTGTCATGGTACCGAGAGGTCCTGCCCGAATCTGGACTCCGCGCCAAACCCGGCCGTCCAACGTGGCCCAGGTAGATCAAGCGGAGGAGGAGAACATTTTCTTTGTCTCAAGCATGGGGGTCCTGAAAGGCAAAAGCAGGAGGCAGCCAAGGTGCGTGGTGGAGGTGAACCGCTCGCCTGTTCCCGTGTTGGTGGACACAGGGGCATCTGTCAACGTAATGGCGAGGGGACATTATGACGCTCTGGACCCGCTACCAAACCTGGCTGTGCCAAGAGCTCGCATATTCGCCTTCGGTGGACTCGAGCCCATACTGCTGGACGGGGCGTTCGTAGCGAAGGTGGAACATGAAGGCTCGACGATCAGGGCTCGATTCTACGTGACCCCTATAAGCAACAACACCCTGCTGAGCTGTGCGGCTGCGGAGGCACTCGGGATAGTGAGTTTTGCGTACTCAGTATACCTGGAAGATATCAATGATCTACTTGACAAGTACGCAGCCCTGTGCAACGGCATTGGGAGAATGACCGGTGATCCAGTCCGGCTCCACATTGATGACTCAGTACAACCCATTGCTTTGAAACACCGGAGAGTTCCTTTTCATCTGAGGGAGCAGGTCGACAAGGAGCTGGATAACCTGGTGGCCTTGGACATCATTGAGAAAGTGGAAGGCCCAACACCATGGGTGTCCCCCATCGTCGTGGCCAGAAAACCAAAGCAGCCGGACTCAGTTCGGATCTGTGTGGATATGAGGCTGCCCAACAAGGCCATCAAAAGGGAGCGACACCTGACCCCGACCATTGACGACATAATCGCTGAGGTACAAGGGGCCAGATTCTTCTCCAAGCTCGACCTCAGAGCAGGGTATCATCAAGTTGTCCTCCATCCGGAGTCCCGGTATATTACAACATTCACCACTCACTGGGGACTCTACAGGTACAAGAGGTTAAGTTTTGGGGTATCATCGGCTGCGGAAGTGTTTCAGAACATTATCCGAGGTGCCCTTGCTGATCTTGAAGGGGTACTCAACATCAGTGATGACATTTTGGTGTTTGCCACCACGGAGGTGATCCACCTGAAGCACCTGGCCAAGACCTTCGAGAGACTGCAGTCACTGGGCCTCACCCTCCATAGGGACAAGTGCGAATTCCTGCGCCCCTCCATAGAATTCTTTGGGTTCGTGTTTAAGGAGGGAGGAGTGTCACCAGACCCGCGGAAAGTTCAGGACATAAAGAGTGCACAGCCCCTGGAATCGGTGTCGGAGGTGAGAAGCTTTCTGGGCATGGTGACCTACTGTGGTCGGTTCATCCAAAACCTGGCCTCAAGGTCTGAGCCGCTCAGAGCTCTTACCAAGAAAGAGACTGCCTGGCACTGGGGTCCACTGGAGCAGTCGGCGTTCGAGGACATCAAGAGCGCCTTAACAACGGAGGATACCATGGCGTTCTTCGACCCAGCGCTACCCTCGGAGATCGTGGTCGACGCCAGTCCGTTTGGCCTGGGGCGGTCATGACCCAAGTGGACCGGGATGGAAACCTCCGTCCCGTAGCATACGCCAGCAAGGCGCTCTCGGAAACGGAACAGCGGTACTCCCAGATCGAGCGGGAGGCCCTGGCGGTCCTGTGGGGATGCAGACATTTTCGCCTCTATGTGCTGGGGCGCCCGGTGACTGTGGTGACTGATCATAAACCCCTGCTCCCGATCCTGGCGGGCTCGTCATCAAAGCCCCTGGCCAGAATTGAGAGATGGATGCTTGCATTGCTTGGGTACGGGGTCACGCTGGTTTGCCGGCCAGGCGCCCACAATGCGGCGGACTTCCTCTCCCAGCATCTCGAAGTGCGTGGGGGAGTGGTGGGAGACACCTGCGCAGAAGAGGCGGACGACCATGTCCGGATGGTAGTGGAAGCAGCAACACCAAATGCGCTGCCCCTGTCGGAGCTAGAGGCTGCAGCGGCTGAGGATGGGTGCTTCCAGATACTGAAGCAGTCGATGCAAAGCGGAACCTGGAAGTTTGTCTTGGAGGCTCTCGCCGGGCGGACCCATGAGGCGAAGACCGCCCTTGAACAGCTGTGGAAGGTGAAAGATGAGCTGCCTTTCTCGGCGTCGGGGCTCCTGCTCCGGGGGGATCGCATAGTGGTCCCCCACTCCAAATGTGGGGGACCACTATGCCCTGGCCCATCATGACCATCAGGGTGCTGCCAAGACGAAGGCGAGGGTGCGGATGAAGGTCTGGTTCCCGGAGCTGGAGAAAAGGGTCGATGACTTTGTGGCAGTCTGTGTATGGTGTCAGGCAGCCTCCCCGGTGCAGAGGGAACCGGCGATCGAAGCAATGCCTCGAGGGACCAGGCCCTGGGAGGTCGTGCATGCGGACTTTGGGTCCACGTCCGTGGGCACCCACTTTCTGGCCATAGTCGATGAGTACTCCCGGTACCCCGAGGTGGAGTTCGTGGAATCGGTGGCATTCGAGCATGTGGTAGTCGGCGTGGAAAAGATCTTTGCAACCCACGGATTTCCCCTGACGCTATGCTCGGACAACGGGTCGCCATTCCAAAGCGAGCGGTTCTCAGAGTTTCTAGCCAGTTGTGGAGTTCAACATCGGAAGATATCCCCGCTGTGGCCTCGAGCCAACGGCGATGCAGAAAGGTTGATGCGAACGCTGAACAAGACATTTCGGATTGCGCAAGGACAAGGCCAGCCCCTCCAACGGGCATTGTATCAATTCCTGAGAGTGTATCGCACCACCCCACATGCATCCACTGGTGTCGCCCCGGCGGAAGTGTTATTCCGGTGATGCCCCCGGGGTCTACTGCCGGAGGTACAGGAGAGAGAACCCGGGGTGATCAACGACCAGCAGGTTGAGGCCAACCGACTGGCCAGGATCAGCCAAGAGAACTTGCGCCGGGGTCTTTGGCCCCAGCGGCTGGAACCTGGGGATGAGGTGCTTATCCGGAACCGACATTCTCACGGGAAGCTGTCCCTCCCTTACGAACCAGCGCCCCTGAATGTGGTCGCCGTGAAGGGGTCGATGGTGACGGCCTCCGATGGGCGAACGGCTGTCACCCGAAACATCAGCTTCTTCAAGAAGCTGGGAGACTCGAGAACTGAACCCCCTCTGGACCCGGGTGTCGCTGAGATCCCTGATGATGATGGGCCCCCTCTCGGTGCCCCGGCCTCTCCGAGTCGGGAGGCTGTTGCTGATGGACTGCCGGTGCCGGAGGTGAGCGGGAGGTACCCCCAGAGGGCTGGGCGAGGGAAACCCGCTTACCTCAGTGAGTATGTGTTGGAACCGTTGGGGGTTCATCCGGAGGGAAGGGACCCGGGTGGCTGACATTAAAGGGGCCTGGGCTCAGGATGGGCAAGTTGTTTGCTGTGTGTTATGGTGTGTTTAACTAATGTAATTGTGTGTCCTCCTGAAAAAGGAGGAGTGTGGCGTTGCCCCGTAAGGGCTGCGCACGCGGCGGCGTGACGTTGCACGTCGCCGCGTGCAGCGTTAATAAACGGGGCATTCCCGGAAGCCGCAGAGCGACCGGGGAGCCCGAAGCCGACAGACGTGTGTGTGTGAGCTCTGTCGGGTTGGGGGCTCACGGGCACGCATGGGGGGGCCAAGGACAAATCCCCAACACCTACCTGCCTTATATATGTACCGTCTTCTATGGAGAGGTAACACAGAAGAGTATGTGTTGAGCTAGTATAAACAGCCGGGTTCCAAAGCTATTTCGGAGTATTAAAGTATCGAGTTCAAGTAGCTTTGGGTGCTTACGGAGAGGTGAAACAGAAGCGTAGGTGTTGAGCTAATATACGAATAGGGATAACAAAGCTATTTCGGAGTATTATAAGATAGAGTTCAAGTAGTGTTGGGTGCTTACGGAGAGGTGACAGAGAAGCATATGTGTTGGGCTAATATACGCACCAGGGTTCCAAAGCTATTTCGGAGTATTATAGGATAGAGTTCAAGTAGTGTTGGGTGCTTACGGAGAGGTGACACAGAAGCGTATGTGTTGGCCTAATATACGCACCAGGGTTCCAAAGCTATTTCGGAGTATTATAAGATAGATTCCAAGTAGTGTTGGGTGCTTACGGAGAGGTGACACAGAAGCGTATGTGTTGGGCTAATATACGCACCAGGGTTCCAAAGCTATTTCGGAGTATTATAAGATAGATTCCAAATAGTGTTGGGTGCTTACGGAGAGGTGACACAGAACAGTATGTGTTGGGCTAATATACGCACCAGGATTCCAAAGTTATTTTGGAGTATTTATAGGATAGAGTTCAAGTAGCGTTGGGTGCTTACGGAGAGGTGACACAGAAGCGTTTCTGTTGAGCTAATATACGCACTGGGATTCCAACGCTATTTAGGAGAATTATAAGATAGAGTTCAAGCAGCGTTGGGTGCATGAGGGTCATAGAACTAACACAATCATATGTCAAGACAGACTGTTACAGTAGTTATGGCATCTCACTAGAGAGGTCTTTAACCTCTAGGAGCTTCCAACATCTTCTGGAGACTAATCACGGTGCGTTTCCATCATCATTGGGAGCCTTCTCCGGCTCCGCTCAGTTCTCGTTGGGCCCATCTCCCATCCAGGGGGTCACATCAATGACCATGGCAGAGTCCATGATTGTTGTGCCTTTCACTTTGGCTGGTCCCGCCAAGACAAAATTAGTCCGTACCGGCCCTAGTCTCATTCTGGGAAATGAAAGTCTGCTGCCCATTTATCGGATGGAGATTTGAGAGGGGCTTGCAGGTTCTGCAGCAAGACTTTTACCCATTTTGTTTACGTTATGGCTCGACCAATATGAGCTCCTATGTACCTCGTACCAGTTGGTCCTCATACCTCTCGCTGATCTTGCACCCCTCACATGTTGAACCATTCCAACCAATCAGGTAAGTTCTGTTTACTGCCTGAGTCCATCTCGTTCAGTGTGCATCCATCGCAAACGTGAGTCATACATCATTCTCCTCAGCAAACAAGTAGCATGCCACTGCTAAATGACCTTTCGCTGCCATTCCTCCCTGAACACAGTTCACACTGTGCACGACGTATTAAAAGGTGCGCACTTTTTAAGTCGATGTTAATGCAATAAGCGCAGTAAATTAGGACGGGTGGTACATATATGTGTGAAGGAATGCCTATTCTTGGATAGGTGCACAGAAACGTCAACCACATGCTGCATGAGTCCGCAACGACCTTCTCTGCACTGCATCACACAGTCAATATCTGTATGGAACTAGCATGCCACTGCGGGGAGCTTCGAGGCGCTCTGAAGTTGCCATGGCGGCATGTTTGACAAACACATAGATACCAATGTACGAGCGTTCAAGACAGATTTATTTACAGGGTAGTAGTGCCATAAAGAGACAAAGATGTTATCGTGCTGTTGCGCCTTTTCAATGTGCCTTTACATTTCAAAAACTAGTGAACTGGTCTTGGCATTCGGTCCCCTTCCTGAAGTCGATGTTAATGCAATAAGCGCAGTAAATTAGGACGGGTGGTACATATATGTGTGAAGGAATGCCTATTCTTGGATAGGTGCACAGAAACGTCACCCGCATGCTGCATGAGTCCGCAACGACCTTCGCTGCACTGCATCACACAGTCAATATCTGTATGGAACTAGCATGCCACTGCGGGGAGCTTCGAGGCGCTCTGAAGTTGCCATGGCGGCATGTTTGACAAACACATAGATACCAATGTACGAGCGTTCAAGACAGATTTATTTACAGGGTAGTAGTGCCATAAAGAGACAAAGATGTTATCCTGCTGTTGCGCCTTTTCAATGTGCCTTTACATTTCAAAAACTAGTGAACTGGTCTTGGCATTCGGTCCCCTTCCTGAAGTCCCCATTAAGTGCACTGATCCAAAAAGCTATGCGCTCATAATGGCCCCTGAAGTCACAGCTCGACAAGGGGAAAGGAGGCCAGCCGTTTCCATTATGCGCCCTGCAGGCAGGCAATGCTGCACCGCCTTCCAGCTTCATATCAAATTTACAATTAGTCCCGACCGCATAATTATAATGTTTCGTCGTACCTCATAAACACTCCGGCGTGGCAAACAGTACATTCCGAGAAGGCAGTATTCAAACCGCAGCAATTACATTGCTTGTGTTCCTCTAATGAGCGCCTGATTACCCCAGGAAAGCAGTTAATAAAAACCCATCCGCTGTTTCTATGGCATAAAAGAAAACAATATCACTTCTGGACTCGGGTAGGAAAAGGGACAAGTTGGGGTGGACAGTTCTGCGAACACAAGCAGTCCTTTATTTTTCTCTAACAGACTAGGTAGCGCCTGTGCCAGCCAGGTAAGTGACTTCCGTCCAAACCTCATACCAGACGCCCGTGTGACCTCCAATGTACCATACATTAACGGCCCTGAATTACATAATAAATCCCAACTTCATTTAAGACCGAGGGTTACCTCACGGATCATTTGCTCTTGCACCCAGTGGAGCTAGAACCCGGTTGGTGCGCCCTACCCATCCCAATCATGCCAACAGCAGTGATCATACCAGATTGCGTGGCAACAAGTCCGCCCACGGGTTTAATAGAGAATACAGATGGGCTCGTTTACAGGTGATGCAAATAGCCAGAGATCAGCCAAGGTTAAAACTACTCTTCGCGGATATCGCATCCGGGTCAAAAGAGTCTCTTTCTGGCAGACACTTGAGTAGTTGGGTGAATCGCGCCAAACCCCCCTGTCGCAAGTTATGATGGCATGGGGAAGCTGGCACGTGGATTCGTGGATTCGGGCATCGTGCTAGGATTCCGTCCACATCGTCAACATTTGATTTCGGTAACGGGTTTAAGAATCTTCCAAATTACTACCAATCTCGTTTACTGTTGCCACCACTCAGTCCGGTGGTCTTGCCAAAGGACTCCAAGAGGGTTTTGGCGGAATTACCGCCAGCAGTAATTACTCACAGGGGGCCTCATTAGGACCCAGGCGGTAAGGGGTTTACGGCGGCGTAAACAGCGCCGACCCTTACCGCCTGATTCCGAGGTCCCTTAGCGCCATGGAGGATTTAACACCTGCTTTTAGCAGGTGTTAAAATCCATGGCGCTAAGGGACCTTGTTGTTAATTACGCCACCGTAATTTACGGTGGCGTAATTAACGCCTTCCCCACTCCCATTATGCCCTATGGGGCAAAAATGGGAATGGGGAAGGGTAAATGGGGATTGGGGACTTACCGCCCCGCCAACCTCGGAATGGGGCGGTAAGTCCGCCAACCACCATGGCGTAAACATAGTTTACGCCATGGTGGTAAAGGTACGACCCAGGCGGTAACTTACCGCCTGGGTCGTAATGAGGCATTCTAGCAATTGAAAGATTACCGTCCCAAGGTGACACTGCAAGGCAGACCTGACACAGCTCATCCAAATTATTGCTCAGAATTTCATATAAGGACACTACCTTTTTAGCCCATCCGCGACATCTATAATTGATCAATCTGCAAAGAGATTTGTTCCTCACAGAAAATAATCAGTGTCTAAACTCAATACACCTACCAGCTTGACAGCAAACATTCCAATTAAGTACACACGCCTTGAAAACGGTCGAAACACGTGTTGGCTGGAATTTTCAATAAAATATCTGTTATGAAGGTTTCAGACGAAATGGCTGAATAAAAATGACCGACCCCACCAAAAGACCTAAAACACACACCACGAAAAGTTCTAACTACCAAAAGTTTGAACTTTTCGTGGTATGTGTTTATGTGTTTCGGTGGGGTTGGTATGAGGCCGATGGGGTGTCCCCCGCAACACCCCGCTCTATACAGTATAGTGAGCGGGATGTTGCGGGGGACACCCCCACAGCTCAGCCGAGCAAAAAAAAAAAGGCAGTGGTCTGCGGGGTTCTCACCGTACAGTATAGTGAGCGGGGGTATACTATACAGTATAGTGAGCAGGGGTTGCGGGGGAAACTCCTGCAGCTGCCCAACAAAAAAAAAAGCAAAGACCATGTGGCACCGTTTCCCAATCACTGAAGTGAAAGGGAACCGGTGCTGCAGGGACACAGCGCGAAGGAAGGAAAGGTAAGAAGGGTGGTGGGGTATGTTGAGGGTGTGTTGTGGGTGTGGGTGGGGGTGTATGTATGTATGGTTTTCTATTGGATGTTTGCATGGGAAATGTACGAACATTTGTTGTGCGTACATTTCCCATGCGAACATCACGCAGATCCTTTATGAACACTACAACTACCCAGGGTCAATCGTTTGAAAATACATACAATTTCTACACTCTTTTCATTTCAAAAACCTAGCGCCATTGTGAACGAGGTTCTACCCCCTGTCCTCATTCAAACGATGTTTGACCTTAAAGTGGAGGATTTACCTCCTGCAAAATGCGAGAGGTAAATCCGGCACTTCAAGCTCAAACTCTGAATTTAGACGTTCTGTAAAAATGGGGGTCATTCCATTACTGTAAAAAATAAATGGTGATAATAACATTTCTGCCACTTTTTTACTGCACATTATTTTGTTTAGAAGAATGTTTTTTTGTGGGGAAAAATAGCATCGATACGGGGGAGGAATCTGATGTGGTGCTGTCAATGCAGGAGGAATACAGCGATCCGGATCCAGTGGATGTGGATCTCTTATCCTCCTAGTAGCAATCCGAAGAGAGGGAGGCACGGTTTATAAGCATTCTCGGGAGGTGCACAGACAATATGCCTCCTACAATAGATGTTGCAATTGCGGAAGTTGCTGTTATTGCCAGTCATAAGGATTCCACTCCGGTATATAGGAGTGATGGAGGAAATGGTGGTGACATTGACACAGAGGTCCCAATTCTCAGCATGGCGCAGTGGGGGTGCTAAATAGCACGACTCACTGTGCCATTTCTTGACGCCCAGGCACCACTGCTATTCTTATGTGGGCCTGGGCATATTCGCAAAGCACTATAGTGCTTTCCCTGTAATTCGCCTGTTTCTAATGGAAACAGGCGGATTGCAGAATCTCGGCAGCATTTTCGTTAAATAACGAGGGAATCGTTATTTAACTAAAATGCTGGCGAGGGCCGATTCTCAACTGGGTGGTAATTGCCGAAAATGTTGTTAAAAGGGCTAACGACATTTCCGTTAATTACACCCTATTCTAAAGGTGGTGCAATATTCCAAAGTCGGAATCATTGTGCCACTTTTGGAATAAGGGTGCCGGTTGCTAGGAAGGGCTGGAAACCGACCTAGCAACCGGCACTCTCGTTTATCAAGCCTTTGCATGGTTATTCTTGTGGCACTCCTCCAATATTGCAAGGGCTTGAAATTGGCGCTGAAGTACGGCACACAATTGGTGCCGTACGGAGGAGTGCCAAAAGAAGCAGTTCGTTTGGTGTGTGAGGTGGGTGAGAATTTATGGCCCAATAATGGAAAAAAATGCATTCAAATGCAGTAAAACCGGCAGGCTGCAGGGCTCCAGTGGGTTTGTTTTGATTTTCCACTTTCCCCCACAACTTTCAAAAAGGCCCACAGCTTATCTCTTTGCACTCCTGTGCACTGCTGTCCATTAATCTGGGCCAATTATGCAGAAGAATGCTTTTAAAATCAATAAAGCCGGCAGGCTGCCACAGCCGTCACTCCTCTGGCAGGGCTCCAGCCAGCACGTGCTTTTGTTTTCATTCTCGGCAGCAGTTTCGTTAAAGAACGATTTCCTCGTTATTTAGCAAAACTGCTGCCGAGATCTTCATCCGCCTGTTTCCAAAGGATATTAACGAAAGCACTATCGTGCTTTCCGATGATGCCTAGGCCCACTTCAGAATAGCAGTGGTGCCTGGGCGTCATGAGATGGCGCAGTGAATCGTGCTATTTAGCACGTTCACTGCGCCATGTTGAGAATCGGGCTCTGAGATGAAAACAAAAAAGCATGTGCTGTTTGGGTGTGCAGATCGTGACAGGTGGGTCCTGCACTGCATTCATATATCTTTTTTTGCAGACGAGTGCGTACTGCCATCCATAGTAGAACCATGGATGGCAGTATGCACTCTTCTGCAAACTAAGATGCTGTGCAGGACCAACCTGTCACCATCTGCACACCCAAACAGCTGTGCGCTTCTTGTGGCACTACTCTTGTGCATGTGCTTCTTGCGGCACTCCTCCTGTACAACACCAATTTGGTACCGTACTTCGGCGCCAATTTCAGGCAGTTCCGAAATTGGAGGAGTGCCACCAGAATACCCATGCAAAAGGAGAGATAACGAAAGTGCCGGTTGCTAGGTCGGTTTTCAGCCCTTCCTAGCAACCGGCACCCATATTCCGAAAGTGGCACAATCAGTCCGACTTCGGAAGATTGCGCCACCTTCAGAATAGGTCGTAATTACCGAAAATGTCGTTAGCACTTTTTACAACATTTTTGGAAATGAACACCAACTTGAGAATCGGGGAGGAGCCTGAGCCGATGGCACAGCCCGTAACTACCATGCGGGTCAGGAGGAGAACCAGTACGGCAGTGTTCAGGAAGAGGCACAAAGTCCACTGAGGGTACAAGGAAGGTCCAGTAGTACCTCATAAATTACAGAGAGGGCAGGAAGACAGCATCCCCTTGGTTACCATTCTATCGGGCAAGGGATTACTTGAAGGTTCACAATGGGTTTCAGCCTCAGAGGCTGAATCCATGGAGCACACCTTGTTCCTGCGAACAAAGACCATTAGGAGGAGGAGGATCTCTGGTAGCCATTCACTAGAATGTGCAAAACAAGTTCCACCCACCCCAAGTCCATACCAGTGATGACGATGAGACTGCAAGAGGGACCTTCCACAAGGATACAGGGACATAGCGATGTGATCATTGGAAGCACAGACTTGTCCCAGCAGTGAGAGGGTCCTGCTCACCTAATGACTGGTTGATAACGATCCACAGAAGGGCCAGCCCAAACCCAGGCGCCGTTCAAGGAAATGTTGGAGACAGGGTCAATGTCATGGACAGCATTGCTCACAGATCGGCACATTGGACCTCATTACGAGTTGATCGGTGATGACGGTGGTAATTCCGCAGGACGGAATTACCATTACAGATGTGATATCCGGCAGAATTACCACCGCAATACAATATGATGGGAGTGCACACACATCACTCGCCCTGAACCCATAGGAGGAAAAGGCCAGCAGCATCCTCCACATGGAGGAAATCGAGGACAGCAGCAGTGCCTAAGTAGGAGCAAACAGTGAAGGATATGCTGGTGAGTTTTTAAGTTCCCACTCCCATGAGAATGCACTGTGCAAATGCATGTGTCCCACAGCATAGATGGGCCCAGTGGTCATGGGAATTGGCAATTACATGGCAATCTGTACAAATGCACTGTGAATATATGCATGTGTAAGGAAAGGCGGGATACTGTTGAAATACACATGCACCATAGTGGAAATTTGTATGTGAAGCCATGGAGCTATGAGAAGCACCAGTGTGTGCTGTGAAACTCCTAAATTGTAAATTGACCACCGCGCGCCACCACATCAACACGCCATATTGGCATACCAACAGGCAAAAAGCCCATGCATGTGTGAAGTACACCCTCAGCAGACACTACTCCCACCTTGCATGAGCTCCACTCATTGGCAGACAAACAACCCTGCCCATCAGACAAAATCTGTGTAGTATGATCATTGTTGCATAAGTGTCTCGCTAACCAACGTACTAGTATGCTTGATGACTGACAGCATGTCATTATCCACCCAACAGGTTTACAGTCGACTCAGGCTGATGGGGCAGGGCCCTCCACTTCCCAGAAGAGCCCCACTGGCTCTAAACAGGGTAGCCATGGGAAGAGCAAGAGGAAGAGCAGGACTGTGGCAGCAGGGCCAGAGCACAGCAGCGGCAGCATGTCAGCTGTGCCAATTGGCAACACAGCCATAGTCCTCACAAGTGTGCCCAGTGGCCCCTCCACCAGCACTCCACATACAGTTGCTAGTGTGGCACCCTCACAAGTGCAACCACCACACCACTGGCTGCCCCTGTGGTGATCCCTGAGGTCAGTGTCACACATGGCACAACACCTGCACCCGCCCATCAGCCCTTTACTCCCCGTTGTCACCTGAGGCAAACATCCTTTCTCATTGCCAGGGTGAGCTGGATACAGGGATGGCAGATGTATGCCTGATGGAGATGACACAGACTTCAGTCCCCCTGATATAGCCCTGGCCCTCTCCATAGTCCACAGGCTGTGCAACACTGTATGCCATCTGGGAGTGGCGGCATGCCACGGAGCACTGCCAGGTCACCATTGAAAAACCTGGCAGAGATGGTGTTGCAGCATCTGCAGGCAATACAGGACAGTATGCAGGGTTCCTGATGGAAAATAGCAAAGTCACTGGACTGCTAGTGCTGGCAGCTGTACATGGTAACTGCTGCAATAACAACTGTGGGCCAGAGTATGAAAGAACATGCAGAGGACATGTTGGCTTTTGCTGAATCTATGCATTTTAGCATGCTCCTAACACTGCAACACATCCAGGACCAGGGTTCCAAAACATCCACCTCTGTCACCCCAAAGGAGAGGTAATTGCCTGTGAGCCCACTGCGCTGCTCCCACCACAATGTGGCCCGTACACTGTCCGAGCAGGCTTGCAAGGGCAAGAGGCCACGTAAATGACAATTATATATATGACAATATTACACTGGGCACATGGGATGTGGGTGGGGGTGGTGAGAGGGAAGGACTGTTGACGATTGGCGAGGTGGGTAGGAAAGGCTTTGGGGATTGGTGCTAACCACAGTTGCTAATAAAACCCATTGATTCACTAGAAAAAATGCCAGGGCAATTCTTTTTGTGTGAAGGTGATATATTCAAAATGTGCGTATATAAAAAAGTGTGATGCATGTGAAAAGTAGTGTGTCTAGAAAACAATTTCAATTTGTTCTTGACCCACCAGATATCCATCCCTGGCTTCCTCATGCTCAATGTGTGGCAACACTGCATCTGCGTACAGTGCACGTACAGTGCATCATTACCTGCTGGGGAGGCATGGCCAGATCAGAGGGCTGTGAGACATTTCACCTGAGGCAGATGCTGTGCAGCATGGCACAAGCAACACGTATCTGGCCAACCTTCTTTGGCCTGTACATAAGGGCTTCTCCTGCAGGATTGAGGAAACAGAAACATGCCTTCAGCTTGCCAAAGGTCCACTCAATGCAGAGTCTGGTCTGGCCCTGACGTGTGCCTCATTGCAGGCCGCCTCCTGTGGCATACCTGGATTGTGAACAAGTGTCATCAGACATGGAAGCTGGAGGTAACCAGAGTCACCTGCAAGAGCATAGGACACAGATGTTATTCAGAGTACAATGAGGATGCGTAGCATGTTACGTGTCTTGTTGATGGACTCTCCCTTGATGTAATTATGTTGCATTTGTTGTACATGGTTATCATTCCCAGAAATTCAATGAAGTGGGATATACTACGGGGGTACATGTGCATTGTCAATTAGAGATACACTGTGCACTGTGTATGCAGCTCACAAACAAGTTGTGCCACACATGGCCTGTGATAGGATTTCAACTGTGCATGCTGTCAGTGTTGGGCCTGTACTGTGCTGTCAAGTAGTGCCCTGCTGGGTGATTTGTTGTTCTTGTGCATGTTTGTGATATGTGAATTGCTGCCATAATGGGTTCACATGAATGGCTTGAAGTGTACATGCAATCAGTGTCTGTTGCATTGGCTGTGTGGGTATGTGGTATGTATACCCTATGCATTGAGTTTCCTGTAGTCAACTGTGCATGAGTTACTCATTGGGGCACTAAGAATTGCTCTCATACTACTGCATAGCAGTAGCACAGGAGAGATGTAAAAACTGAGTGTGTGCCCTCACCCCTGTGAGACAGGAGGGACATACAGATTTAGTGTGCGTCCCCAACTCTTGCGAGATAGGAGAGATGCAAACATTTAGAAAATTGAGTATGTGAATAAATGTTCAATCATTGGAACTTATATGGCAAATTGATCATGTACACCTGTGTTATGCTCTGATAGTAGACACAAAGATTGCAACAAACATGGTACCTCCTCTCTTCACATCTCTGACATCTCTAAGAAGTCAAACTATCAGCTGCACCTCCTCAGAGGTATTCTGCCTTTCCTCACTTTCCCCCAGAAGCTAACTGTCTCTAGAGCTCTGGTTCTCTCTAGGCTGGACTAATGCAACAGCCTCTTTCTAAATCTTCCTGCCTCCACTCTCCGTCCTCTACAGCTCATCCAGAACAGGACTGCGAGTCTTGTCCTTGGCCTCAAGCCCAGGGACCGTATCTCTCCAGCACTGAAATCTCGTCGCTGGCTCCCAGTGGCGGAAAGGATCAAGTTCAAGACCCTCTGCATCGTCCACAAGGCTTTCTGGGGCCTTGGACCACATTATCCCCAACGCTCTCTTCCTAAACATTTCCCTTCTGGAGCGTTCTGCTTATCCACCTCCAACTCTCTGAGGGTCAGTCGCTTTTCCAAGCAGTGAGTTAGGGGCAGATCTCTTTCTTCAGCTGGGGCCTCCCTCTGGAACAGCTTCCCTGCCTCTTTCAAACTTGAGCAGAACCACCTCCGGTTCCGAAAGCAAATCCTTCCTCTTTGCTTGCGCTTTCTCTCTTCCTCTCCCATGCTGTTGACCCGTCTGGTCCATGCACTGGTCACCTGGCCAGCCTCTGAACTCGGGCCCAGGTCCCCAAATGTCCAGTTGCACCTTGTACTGCCTCTCGGGTCCCCCAATACTTGTGGACTGTATCTGCAACCCTACAGTCCCCTCTCTCTGCGCTTAAGAGCCACCCGTTGGCTGCACTTCCCTTTACCTGCACCTTGCCACTAGCTAGCTGCACCTCTGATTACCAGCACTTCTCCAACCCCTTTCCCCTTCGGCACTTCTCACCATCTACTTACTCACTTGTACAATCTGAATGACACCAGGCCTAGTAAGATCGTTGTTCTGTCCTCCCTCTGTTCCCCCCCTTGTCTTGACATGTCTGGAAACACTTGTGTACAGGCGCGTTATAAATGCCAAATCATATCATATCATGGTTCTTCCCACTGTTTGTGGATGAGTCATCAGAATTGTTGTTCATCATCAAGGTCACCAACATCCAACACTAACACAATACAATTTAATCTCCTGAGCATGATCTAGTAGTATCAATGGAGATCACAGTAGCCACCACCCACCCTCCTCTGCACAGGTTGTCCTGTCTAATGGAAAACAGCTGGTCATCCTCTGTCTCAACTCTGATCTGATGCTGACTATGAGGATTCTGTGGATTCTGTAACTGTGCCTGCAAAAGCAACAGTATCTTGCCCTAGTTGACTGGGATATGGTGCTCAATCATTTTCACATACATTGACTGTCCAATAGTTGGGAGCAGCTTAGGATGTCAATGGATACACAGATATGTGATGCTAAACACACAGACTGTTTGGAGAATCAATACTGAGGTGGGTCATTGTCCTTGCCAAGTTGTCATGGGGCACTCATGTACAAACCCTCATCTGTGTCGTTGCAAGCCCAATACTACTACCTGTTGCTCTCCCTGGCCAAGACAACCTGAAGACAGCAGACTCTGGAAGCAAGTCCTACAGCGGTGTATGTGTGAGAGATGCACACTATACACGGAGAGCCACTGCACCTGGTACAGGTGAAGTGGAGTGGGTGCAACAAAATTAAGGCAGACTTCTTACTGGCTGCTAGGGATGCTCTGTTGTTGCCTGTCCTTCAAAACTCTGCTGTGCTTAAGAAAATGATCTTGTAAACACCTCCAGAGCGCGGTCTTGCACATTCCAACTATGTCATATGTATGCGTCATCCTACTGCCCACAGTCTGGAGTTCCAGCCACTTCAACCTTAAAAGAGAGATTAACGAATGACGTCAAAGATACTTAATGTTTTCTTTAATGCTTTTTATACGTGTGTCATTCTGAAAGATTGCCAACAGTTCTCCCATCAGCTGCGGAATGTCTGGCTCGCTCGTGTTATCATGTTCCTTTGCTCTTCTGGACAGATACATTTTGAGCAAGTATATCAATGGAAGTACCTCACTCAGTGACACAGAGCTTTGTCTCACACGCTGTCTGGCTTCCGAAAAAGGATATAGCCTACAACAGACAATTGCATGATCAGCTACGAGGACAGGGTGAAGAAGTTCCCATCCAATACTCAACTGTGACTGTAGCTGTAGAGACTCACAGCATTGCTTTGCTCACAAAGCGTTCAAGCATATGCAATGTTGAATTCCAGTGAGTAGGAACAGACATTTTTAGTGGGTGTGGTGGGAGGTTTTGCTGCACCTGCAACACAATCAAAGCCTTTTTGGTGCTATCTAACTGGCAGAAAGAAGAGCAGGCAATGTGTGCCACAGAAAGCATATGACGGGCAGAGGAGCAAAAGTGACAAAACATGTCACCATAACGTGGACAACATGCACAAGGCATGGTGCATTCATTGTGTTACAGATGTACTCGGGGATGTGTATTTCTACACTTTGACCACGCGCTGAAGGATAAATTGTCACCCCCAAAACCGGAGTTTGAATGCTTGCAGCACTTGTTGTAGCAGTGGTGGATGTATAGCTTGTGGTTATTGACTGACGGCGTGCTACTATACTACCAAAGATTCATGCATCCCCAACAACTGTAGCAGCTACTGCTTTGGTAATGAACCAAGCAACATTTCCACAGCACCTTCCTCTTCCCCTCCAACCTTTGGCCTTTGGCTCTGAGGATATCTTAATTGGCGGTGCTCTTTTCCTAAAAATCCAGAGCCCTTTTTCAAAAAGAGATAGTGCTATATGCTCACCTCCTATGATCACCATCACCGTCACCACCTAATAATATTTCCAGCATCCCCAACATGTTTTCCTCCCCCAAAACAATACAACTACTTGTTTTGTGTGCGAGTGTGTCTGTTCAAATAAGCTGGCCCAGGACAAATTCCTCCTCCAGCCTCCTGCTCAGTATGTACAAGCAGATGTTGGTTTGCGTCTTACAGCCATTCAACCTGCCACTAATTGTCCACTACTTGCATTCATTTTTAGAGCACCCCCAAAATATTCTGTTCCCCCGAAACAATTCAACTACTTATTTTGGGTGTGAGTGCATTTGTTCAGAGAAGCTGACCCAGCACAAATACCTTCTCTGGTCTGCTGCTCAGTGTGATCAAGCCGATGATGTGTTGTATCATACAGCCAATCAACCTGCCACTAATTGCCCACGACCTCCAACACTTTTTCCAGCACCTCAAAAATGTCTATTCTGGTGGTGCTCTTGGACGCCGTCAAACATGGCCGCCTGAGAAGTGAGCTGCACTAACCATAAAAATCCTATCAAGCATACCCTGCGGATCGGGACGACTTTACTGGAAGAGCTGGTTAGAGGGCGGCAGCAGACATCGTGGGGCACAGAATGAACGGCTCATAGCTAGAACCGAGCCAGGAAATCCTGAGAAAATAGACACGACTGTACGACGGGCAGCGTTGGTGTGAAACTGAGAGCGAAGTAGCTCCGCTTGTTGTCCATCCCGTAGTGGTAGCATGGCTTGGTGCCTTTCTACCGGTGAGGTGAGGCCCTGAACGCTGTGTCTGGGCTGGGCAACCACGACCATTGCTTGCTGGGAACTGTTATCCTGCTGCCCTGACATTCGTCTGAGTCTCGCAGAGAGCGAACAAAGGGAGAGAGGTTGGCCCTAATTCCCCCGGAGCATTGGCGTGAGAGCTGTTGTTCCGCCGAGCAACTGAAGCGGGCTACCCTCCCCGGCCGACTGCCGTGTGCACTGTGAGCGAGCGGCTTGGTCGGAGAGGGGTCGAGGGTTATCCCCCGGCATATCTGAGCTACACAGCAGACTATAAAAGGTACGTGAGGCGGTGACTCATTGGGGCACATACAGCCTCTGTAATACGTGAGACGACTGAGACGAGCAGTAGGAGGTGCCAGGCAGCAATACGCGGAGGCATGGTCCTAGCCTAAACCCAAACAAGCATTAGTCTGCACGCCCGCTTTGACTGTAGTGGGAGATGGATATCCAAATACCTGCAAAGATAGCTCCATACCGCTGTGGGCTGTGTAAACGCATGGCGGGGCTCGCACTCCGAGCAACTCAGTAAGATCCATGTACTTGAGCAATCTGACATCCCGGAGCAACCCTCAAACATCATGGTAGCAATCCATGGCCACCAACCGTACACTCTGGGGGACAAGCTCCATCACTGGCACGGCGCACTCCTAAGCATCTGAGTGGGATGCCTTCTGAGACATTGGCAACACACCACAGAGGGCAGACAGCCTCTGACTGCTATGGCAAGCGGTCTGCACCTCGCTCTGCCTGCAGGGCCGGACAAAGAGCTGGAAAGGCGAAATCCACAAACCAGACCACTGCAAGAGTGGAATACCCCATAAGTGATCCACAGACAGAGTTACAGAGCCGCAGTGGACAAAGCTGGTCACACGAACAGCTTCTCCTGGTGCATGGCGAGGCAGGGGATACCCCACTCTAGATAAAAGGTACGACATGGGAACCCCACAAGCATTATATAAGAGGTGTAGAGCTGCTATTGGAACCCGAGACATAGGAAGGGGACCCCACCTACAGAACTATCATATGGGCCTGCCTGGACGTCCAAATAACAATACGTACTAATTCAATAGTCTGATCGAGCGGCCAACTACACAATTGAAGGCCCCACATAACCTGTCATGACAAGAGGCAGTAAAGGAAGCAAAAAGGGCCCAATGGACGCCTTCCCCAATGCAACAACGGAAGAAGGGGGAGCGAGGGCCTGGCAGGCGGGCTCCTTAAGCACACACACAACTGCAGAGGATGAGACAGACCCCTTTATGATGGTGTTGCAGGCCGGTTTTGCCGCAGTGAATAGCAGACTGGATGATAATGGAAGTACCATATCCTCAATTAAGACAGACCTCCAGCAGGTGAACACGAGGGTCTCGGTCGCCGAGACTATGATAGGGGGGCTGGAGGACACCTCAGGCAGGTATGGCAGAGACATCAAAGACATGAAGAAGAACCTGAAACAAGTCCAATCAAAGTGTGACGATTTCAAATCTAGATCATGCCGGAACATTAGAGTGGTGGGCCTGGCGGAGAAACCCCTGAATATACCCATGGAGCACTTCATGGAAGAAGTCATCCGTACCATACTCCTGAATGCTGTTCTCCCAACAATTCCTGATTGAGAGAGCCCATAGGACACTTGCCCCTCCGCCTAAACACAGAGTTCCACCATGCACAATCATTGCGCATCTACTTAATTACCTCGATAGGGATCTGATCCTCTGTCTATCCCTAGAAAAGGGAACATTAACATACGACTCCACAAGAATGCACATATACCCAGACTTCTCTAATGGTGTACAGACTGCCAGTCGCACAGTTGATCAGGTCAAAAAAGCGCTGAGAGCGAGATCGATACCCTATGCCATGCTGTTCCCCGCGGAACAGGCCATGGGTTACATAGAAAGTAATATCCCGTTGCCCCCGACCAGTAAGGAACCAACAGCAAAACAAAACACTTGACCAAAGGAAGTTGCCTGCCAGTGAGGGGCAACAATTAACAGTCCTGATTTACTTGAACTCAGCACAGCGGCTCTCATGGAGGAAACGGAATGGAAGAGATGGCAACATCCAAACAGTACCACCACAGTTGCAGAAGATGCAGTTTGAAGTTGGGGTTACACTGTCCAGTTGGGGGGATGGTGAGGGAGGGGGGAGGTGGGAAAACAGGCATGTTGCCTATTAGGAAAAGGGATAAGAGGAAGACACATAGTTCGGAATGAGTGGGAACACTCAATGTTTGTTAAAAGGGAAATTGGGGAGTTAATTATTTGTAGGAAAACACTGACGAGTACTTAACTCAAAAGAGGCCCAATCAAACTCACAGGTTTCACTTAGACGTTAACGTAAACTATAACTGGCCGTTCCCAGACAGCCGCAAGGAGTTAGATTCCTGACCTGGAATGTCAGAGGCCTTGCACATCCCATAAAGGCGTAGAAAATGCTAGCCTTTGCCAATAGACATAATATAGATGTCCTCCTCTTGCAAAAGACTCACACCATCAAGAACGTTACAGAGACTTTTGCACGGAACTGGGGCCAGGTAAGACCTGCCTCAGACTACTCCTCGCAAGCTAGAGGGGTGTTAACGATTATACATAAACGGACAAATTCCAAATGACTGGAACGAGAATCGACAAAGAGGGAAGATATGTAATTATCGGGGGCAAACTAAAGAATCAAAAATGATTGTGATGAACACATATGGACGCAATACGGATTCTCCGGAATTCTACTTAAAGATTCTGTCCCTAATTACGCCAGCAGGGGATGCCATGATAGTATGGGGGGCTGACCTCAACACAATCTTGAAGGTCAGACCCCAAGCTTGTCGTACAAGGGTCTCAGAGAAATCACACCAAAGCGGCATTGACTTTGCTTCAAGCCATGTCGACATTGCCCCTTGAAGATGCATGGAGGAAAGCACACCCAGATCAGCGGGAGTATACGTTCCACTCAAATGTCCACGACTCAAATGTCCACATCGACTATTGGTTATGCTCACCAGAATATATCCCGGTCATGAGAGACTGTTCCATATTCTCATGCACGCTATCGGATAATTTCCCGGTCCTCCTAGAATTAGCCCCATCAAACGTGGATGATGCTGGAAGCTGGCAAGCTGGCAAATGCCTCCAGCACTATTGTAGGAGGAGTCTTTAATAGAACCATTGAGAACAGAAATAGTAGACTTCTTCGACCGCAACAGAGGATTGGGGAAATCAAATATAACGATTTGGGAGATCTTAAAAGTTTGGCTACAGGGGCACTTAATGTCACAGACACAGGGTGCACTCAGGGAGATCAGCCGAGAGCTCCACCTAACTGAGCACACGATAAAGGGTCTAGAAAACATACAAACCCAATCACCGGGCTTGGATCAGCTACAGTCACTGTATGACCAACTAGCTAAATTCAGATCAATGGCAAAACGCAAGCTCTTTTACATGACACAACCCATTAGGGCCAGAAGATACAGCGAGGGGAACAAGGCAAGCAGAACCATGGCCAATCTCATCAGAGCGGAACAAGGAACGAGGCAAATCACAAGCATAACAGATGCAAATGGGGTGGTGCACACGGTCGCACATGAAATAAATGAGGTATTCTTAAACTTCTACACCAAACTACATGCAAATGCGGACCTAGTGTCCCCGAGGAGCTTCAAGAATACATGAACAAATTCCATCTACCCACACTGGAAAATGTCGACAAAGGGTTGCTAGACCTCCCCCTGACCACAGAAGAAACAGAATAGGCAATCACAGACCTGCAGGCAGGCAACACCCGGATCCGATGGTCTCCCAGCAGACCTATACAAGACCTACAAAACCAGACTCGCTCCTAAACTACTGGAAGTATGGGAAGAAGCTTTAGAGAATGGAGAACTGGCAAATACTATGAGAGAAGCAATAATCACGGTCCTCCTCAAGCCCCACAAGCCCCCACATGAGCCCACCTCTTACCGTACCCTATCCCTAATGAACGTAGACACTAAAATATACACCAAGGCAATGGGCAATCGCTTATTACCACACATGAACAAATTAATACACCCTGACCAGTCAGGTTTTATTCCTTCCCGCTCCACAGCCCTAAACCTTCGTAGATTTTTTGCCATCACCTCACAATTAGATCCGAAGCCAAAACGATAGCGGTCGCTCTAGATGCTGATAAAGCATTTGACTCTGTGTCATGGCGATACATGTATGCCATCTTGAACAAAATGGGACTCGGCCCTGGGTTCCTGAGTTATATAAGACTACTATACAAGGACCCTAAAACCAAATTTAGAACTAATAAGGCACTATCCCCTGGGTTCACACTGCAGAGAGGTACGCGGCAGGGCTGCCCACTGTCTGCCCTCATTTTTGCTCTTACCATGGAAGGCATGGCGGTGAGGCTGAGACACAAACATTCGTGGAGGTGTATCCGTATTAGAGGTCCGTCTCAAATAATTTCTTTATACGCGGACGACACCATGCTCTACATCAGAGACCCTGTAGTTAACCTACAACCAGTGATGCAGAAGATTACTGTATTCGCAAAATATTCAGGCTATAGAATTAATCAATCTAAGTCGGAAATTATTCCTTTAACACAGGCCACAAAACAGTCACAAGCTTCACAAGCTACAGCCCAATTCCGCTGGTCCCCGTATTCAGCCCGTTACCTAGGCATCATTATGGCAACGGACAGACACACCCTATACGCCAAAAAATATGAACCATACTTGCTGCTTCTCGAGCACAGGCTCAATGTATGGGACAATCTTCTGACATCCCTATATGGGCGATTGGCATTGCTAAAAATGGTGGTGGTCCCAAAGTTGTTATATCTTTTTAGCAACATCCCGATCTGGGCCGGAAATTTTTGATAAACTACAGAGGCTGATCCCAGGGTTTGCATGGGGAGGAGGGACGGAGAGGCTCCGTTAGCCCAAGTTGTGCGAGAGATATGAGACAGGGTGAATACGGCCCCAGACTTTCCATTATACTTTGAGGCGGCACAAGCAGGGGTGGACTGGCAACCAAAAGAGGCCCTGGAAATAATGTTCAAAATGGCCCCATATTACACATTTTCAGAAATCTCAACCCTTTTCCCTTGGGAACATTTGGAAATACTACACAAAAGAGGCCCAAGGCTCAGAGGCCTACTGGGAAATATCCAGAGTTCACTATAGGTCATTCCACCCCTGCTGTTATATCAGTGTTCTGAGACATATGGGTGCTATATAAGAAATAGATGTTTTTATCATCTTGGAAATAATGAAACAGCGGAGATGGAGTTATGGTATGTTACGATGCTTATACTGTCCAGATTAATCACTTGAGTAGTTTCAAAGTGCCAAATCCTTGTCTGAGGTGTATTGCGATTCTGCTGGGAAGAGCCACACTACTTGTTAAGTAAAATTGAGGGAATGTGGGTCAGGAGTTTGCAGACGCAAGCCTATTTCCAGAAGTCTTTGCGATCTGTGCCAATCTTCAAATTAAGTGAAATGTTCCTCATTTATACATTGACCCATCAGGCTAAGCCCCTGCAAGGACTTTAAGTGGGCCAGGACTGTCTAAGGCTCAGCCTTGACATTGGCCAAAAACGAAGCTTGAGTCCGGGTCACCAAACGAGCGCTCTCTGTGCTGAAATTGAATGAAAAGATATGAGATAATACTGGTCTTTGCCGGTAGGTGTCACGATCACCCGTGCTTAAAATCACATCAGTTTCAAACATTTCGAGTTAAAGTATTTGTTTTGTAGTACTCTAAAGGGAAAATAGAATGCATTGTTAGATTTTTGCCATTTACTATAGGGAAGTGTTTTCAATAGAGTGAGTAGATAAAATGATTGAATTCAAAAGCAGTATTGGCGTCCTTCAGAAAACTACGGTATTGGGATCTGCATTGATGGGTCCTGCGATCTGCACTCATCGACAGTTCAGTAGTCCCACCTGCACCACCCTATTCGCTCATTAAGCTCCTCCACTCCCATCTTCCAGACCGCGCCCCACAAGGCTACTCATACGGCAGAGGTTTGCGCCGTTCATGGCCACTCCACATTATAAAAAATTACTTTACAGAGAAGAGGAACGTACACAAACCTGGAACATGCCGCACTATTTCAGTGCCACACATGCATGCCACACCTCTTTGCAACATGTCATCTATAAAGATCAGGGTTGGACTGGGGCATAAAATTGTCTCGGGCACCAATGAAAAAGACGCCCACAGTTGCAAATGGTTATTCATTCCTTTTGTGACACTGTTTGAATAGCGCCCGGGGGGCGGGGGCATTTTTTGATAATATGTGATGCAAATTGTGCATTTTTAAAGAAAATGTATTCAGCAACACTGGTAAAAACTATTAGCTGCATAGTGAAGTAACTCAAACTGGCCCACTTTGACCAAAAAAACTCCCACACCAACATTTTGAGTTTTTGGTTTGGTCACGGGCCTATTGCCCTATAGGTCAGTCTGAGACTGATACATTTTTGATCCCGAGACCTGCCTAAATGCGTGTGTAAAACTACACACATGCCTATACATGCGTACAGACATGTGTAGAAGCATATCTTAATGCAGGTACAGAACCATGCAAACAGAAACATGCATAGAAGCACATGAAGTCATTACACATGCAGATGTATGGAGCTGTACAATGGCACATTCCTAAATACATGTTCTAAAACATATGCATTCATACCTGAAAACATGCATGCACAAAAAATGATGTAGGGGTGCATAGAAACATGTAGCAAGCATGCATCTATACAGGTGAAATCATATATGGGTAGAATCATGCACAAACACATTAATCAGAACAGATAACATATAACACATCATCCATCACTGGATAGCTCGATGCTTCCTGACGCTAATCTGCTCCAAGAATGAAGTGATCTCCGCATCCCTCCCTGTCTTTAATGCTAATGCCACTCTCCCATCTCCCGTCTTTCCGACCTACTCACTGCAACCTTGGCCCTTTAACACCCTGCAATTCACCCAAGATAAAGAAATTCCCCACCCCCCACTCCTCATTCACGATGTGGCCAAGGCCCTGATCCCTGCCCTGGTGCTCAGCAGACTGGGCTACCGCTCAAGCCTGCACTGTGGTCTATCTGTCTCCTCCTTGTCTTCCCTAAACGAATTCCAGAACTTTGCGAAATCCTCCTCCACTGCTACACTTTGACACCCTCCTGGATGGCTTCCGTACATAATAAACTCTCTTTAGGTTCCTAACTCTCTTATACAAATTGACCCATGTTCTTCACCCCTGTACCATGCTGTGTGTGTATCTCTCACCACACGCGGCCTTCCCCGCTCACCACAATCTCTCTGCCCATCTCCGCCTGTGACCCCTCCCGCGTCCACTCTTTACCTCAGCAGATTGCGTCCCCAAGACATTAAAGCCAGTCCATCAGGGTCATTGTTTAAAAACAGAAATAAGCTCCCACTGTCATCCAATGAAGGGTTTTTCCGATGCCTGCACTACCACTCACTAAATGACCACTGACAACCCCTCCAGAAAATGTCACGCGTGTGTTCAAAATGTAAACAAGCAAACTCTGTGCTTCTTCAGGCACTAGGACCTAGCGGTGCACCTCGTGGATGCCTGTTCCTTGGCAACTGGCCTCGGTCTAGGTCTCTTTTTACAACACCCTTCTTCAACTGGTGCTATGTACTTGCCGACATCCCCTCGCTACAGGAAAGGAACCACACTTCTAGATTGGAGAGACTTCGAGGTGTGTCATTTCTGTCATGAATAACTTCCCCAGTGTTCATTAAAAAAAATACATTAAATATATGGATCCACACATGAATGTAAGCATAGAAATATGCCTACATCGAGGAAAGGGGACACATTGGATGTATTCAGTCATGTTCAGAAATATGTGTTTGTCTATTCATGCATGCATACAAAACCTGCTCGTTCGTTTTTGAATGTCGCACACATTGTCCAAACCTGAGATTGCTTGGCTACTGCCTCTATAGCTCTTTGCACACAGACAGCTGTATGAATGAATGCTTAGTGGCTGGTGGAGGTCTCCTACGCAAGCCACGAGACCCTGTATCGCCCCACATACACGGCTACTGACCTCTTTGTAGGCAAATGACGCATGCAAATGCTACCAGCGCCCTGTGCACGATTCTTGGGTGCCCCAACCCCTCATGGCCGTAGTGCCTGCGTCAGAGCCAGGCCCAGAAGGGTCAAGTAAAGGTTGCAATTAAAGCAGGAAGAGGTGGAGGGAGGGGCGGCCGGGTCACTCCTTAACTTTCTGCCCAGGGAAGGGAAGGGAACGCTGGCTATTCCATCATCCAGCGCGGTATGTCTAAGTAAACATCATTAGGCTGCCTGCATGAAGTGACTTACTGCGTGTGGCGTTGCCCCGTAAGGGCTGCGCACGCGGCGGCGTGACGTTGCATGTCGACGCGTGCGGCTTAAATAAACGGGGCGTTCCCGGAAGCGATAGAGCGACCGGGGAGCCCGAACCTGACGGACGTGTGAGTGTGAGCTCTGTGGGGTTGGGGGCTCACGGGCACGCCTGGGGGGGCAAAGGACAGACCCCCAACAGTGGCGACGAGTGATGTCGGATGCCCGGGCCCGGCGGTGAAAGGCGTCTGGAATTTTTTCAAACGAACGGAACGTTCACGGACGTTTTGTTTCATGCCGTGGCTGCGGACCGCACACGCGGCTGGTGGCCATTTTGCATACGAGGCCGTGGAACTTCTCGGAGCTCCGGTTTGGACCGAGAAGGTGATCCGGGTCTAATTTTTGGATTTTGTGGTTGCTGAGTGCATGACCTGCACGCCCATACCCAATTTGTGTGTTTTCATAAGATTTTGGGACTGTTACGTCGAGTGTAAGCCAGGATAAGGACTAATATGGTAGGGCCTGCTTAGTCCAGTCCATCCACGTGGCTCAATTTTTGGGACTTCTATACGGCAGTGCTTTGCTGCAAGGTGGCAACAAGGCACTTCCTCGCCCCCTTCATCATCAGGACACTCTTTTTGATCCTCTTCATCATCACGAGGTGGTGGCCGTTTTGGAAGTTCTTCGTGTGTTTGCACCAGGCTGTGTGTGGCACGGGGGTGCATCATTCCGCATGGTGATGGTGGGAATCTGAGTTGCAGCCCCAGGTCTGGTAGTGGGGTGCCTGTGCGCTCAGTCCCATGTCCGACAGCGACCAGGACGGTGACACCGCAGATCCTGGGGAAACATCTCAGGACGAAGGTCAGGCGGCCCAGCCTGCAGCTCTGCAACCGCTGCCACCAGGGAATCAGGGGCCTGCACCACAGGCACCACTAGGGGCACAGCCTGTCGCTCCACAAGGGCCCCCCATCATGGCTCAAGCTAGAGCCCAGGCGGCCCTGCAACCGATACCAGAATTCGATCCTACGGGCCCCCCGTCCAGTCTGGGGCCCCGATGGAAGAGGTGGGTGGCCCGCCTGGACATGTACTTCAGGGCTGCTCGAGTGGATGACAATGACAGCATGGTAGCCACCATGCTGTACTCGGCGGGAGCCGCGGTTCAGGAGATCTTCGAGTCGCTGACTCCGGTGGACCAGACCTATGGTGAGACGAAAGCGGCTCTCCTCGCACACTTCCTTCCACTTGCCAACGTGGACTTTGAGAGATTCGTGATGCTGTCGGCCAAGCAGAAGGATGATGAGACCCTGGACACGTTTTACGACCGCCTACGCCGCCTTTCCCAAGGGTGCGCGTGGGGGGACGCGGAGGACATGATACGGACGATGCTGATCCAAGCATGCTCCTCCGGCAAACTGAGGAGAAAGGTCCTCAGAGAGCCGGGAATCACTCTGCCCCGTATACTAGAACTGGGTCGATGTCACGAAGTGGCTGAGGCACGGGCAAACAAGATGGAAGCGGGTTCACGCTCGATCAAGGCCGAAGAGGTGTGCGCTGTGTGGCGGGGCGGCAGAGGAACAAGAAGGCCTGGTGGAGCCCCCCGAGAAAGGGCAGGAAGATCGGGGGAGTCATGTCAGAAATGTGGGTATGACCTCCCCCACCCCACAGAGTGCCCAGCCGCAGGAAGAACATGTGGCCGATGTGGACTGCCGGATAACTTCTCGAGAGTGTGTAAGTCGGCTCTACCTGTCATGGTACCCAGAGGTCCTGCCTGAATCTGGACTCCGCGCCAAACCCGGCCATCAAACGTGGCCCAGGTGGATCAAGCGGAAGAGGAGGCTCAGGCAGAGGAGGCTGAAGTAGAGGAGGAGGAAAACATCTTCTTCGTCTCAAGCATGGGGATCCTGAAAGGCAAAAGCAGGAGACAGCCAAGGTGCGTGGTGGAGGTGAACCGCTCGCCTGTTCCCGTGCTGGTGGACACAGGGGCATCGGTCAATGTTATGGCGAGGGGACATTATGACGCTCTTGACCCATTACCGAACCTGGCTGTGCCAAGAGCTCGCATCTTCGCCTTCGGTGGACTCGAGCCCATACCGCTGGACGGAGCGTTCGTGGCGAAGGTGGAACTTGAAGGCTCGAAGATCAGAGCCCGGTTCTATGTGACCCCCATAAGCAACAACACCCTGCTGAGCTGTGCGGCTGCGGAGGCACTCGGGATAGTGAGTTTTGCATACTCAGTTTACCTGGAAGATATCAACGATCTACTGGACAAGTACGCAGCCCTGTTCAACGGCATTGGGAGAATGACCGGTGATCCAGTCCGGCTACACATTGACGACTCAGTACAACCAATTGCCCAAAAACACTGGAGAGTTCCTTTTCATCTGAGGGAGCAAGTCGACAAAGAACTGTACAACCTGGTGGCCTTGGACATCATCGAGAAAGTGGAAGGCCCAACACCATGGGTGTCCCCCATTGTCGTGGCCAGGAAACCAAAGCAGCCGGACTCCGTTCGCATCTGTGTGGATATGAGGCTACCCAACAAGGCCATAAAAAGGGAGCGACACCTGACCCCGACCATCGATGACATAATTGCTGAGGTACAGGGGGCCAGATTCTTCTCCAAACTCGACCTCAGAGCAGGGTACCATCAAGTTGTCCTCCATCCGGAGTCCCGATACATTACTACATTCACCACCCATCGGGGACTCTACAGGTACAAGAGGTTGAGCTTTGGGGTATCGGCTGCCGAAGTGTTTCAGAACATTATCAGGGGTGCACTTGCTGATCTTGAAGGGGTACTCAACATCAGTGATGACATTTTGGTGTTTGCCAACACGGAGGTGATCCACCTGAAGCGCCTGGCCAAAACCTTCGAGAGACTACAGTCATTGGGCCTCACCCTCCATAGGGACAAGTGCGAATTCCTGCGCCCATCAATAGAATTCTTTGGGTTCGTATTCAAGGAGGGAGGGGTGTCACCTGACCCGCGGAAGGTTCAGGACATAAAGAGTGCACAGCCCCCGGAATCCGTGTCGGAAGTGAGAAGTTTTCTGGGCATGGTGACCTACTGTGGTCGGTTCATCCAAAACCTGGCCTCGAGGTCTGAGCCGCTCAGAGCTCTTACCAAGAAAGAGACTGCCTGGCACTGGGGCCCACTGGAACAGTCGGCGTTCGAGGACATCAAGAGCGCCCTAACAACGGAAGACACCATGGCGTTCTTCGACCCGGCGCTACCCTCGGAGATCGTGGTCGACGCCAGTCCGTTTGGCCTGGGGGCGGTCCTGACCCAGGTGGTCCGGGATGGAAACCTCCGGCCCGTAGCATACGCCAGCAAGGCGCTCTCGGAAACGGAGCAGCGGTACTCCCAGATCGAGAGGGAGGCCCTGGCGGTCTTGTGGGGATGCCGACATTTTTGCCTCTATGTGCTGGGGCGCCCGGTGACTGTGGTGACTGATCATAAACCCCTGCTCCCGATTCTGGCGGGCTCGTCATCAAAGCCACCGGCCAGAATTGAGAGATGGATGCTCGCATTGCTTGAGTACGGGGTCACGATGGTATACCGGCCAGGTGCCAACAATGCTGCGGACTTCCTTTCCCGTCATCCCGGAGTGCGTGGGGGAGTGGCGGGAGACACCTGCGCAGAAGAAGCGGACGACCATGTCCGGATGGTGGTGGAGGGAGCAACACCAAATGCACTGCCCGTCGGAGCTGGAGGCTGCGGCGGCCGAGGATGGGTGCTTCCAGATACTGAAGCAGTCGATGCAGAGCGGTTCCTGGAAGCTCGTCTTGGAAGCTCTCGCAGGGCGGACCCATGAGGCGAAGACCGCCCTTGAACAGCTGTGGAAGGTGAAAGATGAGCTGTCTTTCTCGGAGTCGGGGCTCCTGCTCCGGGGGGATCGCATAGTGGTCCCCCACTCCAAAGTGGGTGAGGTGATCGCTTTGGCCCATCAACGACATCAGGGTGCTGCCAAGACGAAGGCGAGGCTGCGGATGAAGGTCTGGTTCCCGGAGCTGGAGAAAAGGGTCGATGACTTTGTGGCAGCCTGTGTATGGTGCCAGGCGGCCTCCCCGGTGCAGAGGGAACCGGCTATCGAAGCAATGCCTCGAGGGACCAGGCCCTGGGAGGTTGTGCATGCGGACTTTGGGTCCACGTCCGTGGGCACCCATTTTCTGGCCATAGTCGATGAGTACTCCCGGTACCCCGAAGTGGAGTTTGTGGAATCGGTGGCATTCGAGCATGTGGTAGTCGGCGTGGAAAAGATCTTTGCAACTCACGGATTTCCCCTGACGCTGTGCTCGGACAATGGGTCGCCATTTCAAAGCGAACGCTTCTCAGAGTTCCTGGCCAGCTGTGGTGTTCAACACCGAAAGATATCCCCGCTGTGGCCTCGGGCCAACGGCGATGCAGAAAGACTGATGCGAACACTAAACAAGACATTTCGGATTGCGCAAGGACAGGGCCAGCCCCTCCAACGGGCATTGTATCAATTCCTGAGAGTGTATCGCACCAGCCCACATGCCTCCACTGGTGTCGCCCCGGCGGAAGTGCTGTTCCGGCGATGCCCCCGGGGTCTACTGCCGGAGGTACAGGAAAGAGAACCCGGGATTATCAACGACCAGCAGGTTGAGGCCGACCGACTGGCCAGGATCAGCCAAGAGAACGTGCGCCGGGGCCTGCGGCCCCAGCGGCTGGAACCCGGAGATGAGGTGCTCATCCGGAACCGCCATCCTCACGACGGGAAGTTGTCCCTACCTTATGAACCAGCGCCCCTGGATGTGGTCGCCGTGAAGGGGTCAATGGTGACGGCCTCCGATGGGCGAACGGCTGTCACCCGTAACGTCAGCTTTTTCAAGAAGCTGGGGGACTCGAGAACTGAACCCCCTCTGGACCCTGGTGTCGCCGAGATCCCTGAGGAAGATGGGCCCCCTCTCGGTGTCCTGGCCTCTCCGTGTCGGGAGGCTACTGTTGATGGACTGCCGGTGCCGGAGGTGAGCGGGAGGTACCCCCAGAGGACTGGGCGAGGGAAACCCGCTTACCTCAGTGAATATGTGTTGGGACAGTTGGAGAGTCGTCCGGGGTGAGGGTGGCTGACATTAAAGGGGCTTGGGTCCAGGATGGGCAAGTTGTTTGTTGTGTGATATGTTGTGTTTAACTAATAATGTAATTGTGTGTCCTCCTGAAAAAGGAGGAGTGTGGCGTTGCCCCGTAAGGGCTGCGCACGCGGCGGCGTGACGTTGCACATCGCCGCGTGCGGCTTAAATAAACGGGGCGTTCCCGGAAGCGATAGAGCGACCGGGGAGCCCGAACCTGACGGACGTGTGAGTGTGAGCTCTGTGGGGTTGGGGGCTCACGGGCACGCCTGGGGGGGCAAAGAACAGACCCCCAACACTGCAGAGGTTCACTTGTTCCTACACATCATTCTTCTGTGACGAGAAGGTGGTGGAGATAAAGCTGCTTTGCTTTGAACCCTGTTGTTATGTCCTGCCAGGCCAACCAGGGCTGGGGGCACCCAGCTGACATGCGGGGGGCACCCAACAGACACACTGGTTGCATTCACGCAGCAGGATTGCAGGCAGGGACTGGATCGTGCAATGCTTGTGAACCTTGCTCCTCTAAGTTTGTATCCTTCTGCTCCTGCCAAAGAGGCCCTATGCCCAGAGGCCCACCGGGGCATGTCCCAGTGTCCCGGTGGGGCAGTGCAGCCCTGGACACAAGCGAACTTTGCAAGATACTGGTCCACAAACACAGAGCAGTACGCAAACCAAGAAGGACATGGGGGATGTTGACCCGGTGAATTCCACGGTCCGTGCTTGGACCAAGCTATTCCACAGGGTGGGATGTGTAGACCCATATTGGCCCCATATACCCCTATGGCATTATTCTAACCTGGACCCTACACATGACACGTCATTACAAGGTAGATGGGACCCTGGCAAAGAAATGCGCCTCAGAGATTTATACCCAAACGGGAGATTTGTGTCATTGGAAGATGTACATGAGAAAATAGGGGCGGGCCCTATCACGACAATGCAGTACCTCCGACTTAAAGCAGCGTGTAGAGAAAAATGGCCATCTTTCCCGAACATACCTCCAGCAGTTCCTTACAGCGATCATGACACGAGAGGACTTCACAGGAAATAAATTTGGTCTATGTAAAGCAACCCTGTCACATACCCCATCTAAAAAAACATGAAAGAAAAATGGGAGAAAGACCTGGAGGTAACAATTGAAGAACAGCAATGGGCAAATTTGTCAATACACAAAATCTGTCTCTTTGCACGCCAATTTTCGACTCATTCAATTCAAAATATTGAATCATTTACATATCACGCCTAGTAAAGTTGCTAAATTTGACCCCTCGAAGCAAGCGGCCTGTACAGAGTGTAGAGCTTGCCTGTACAGAGTGTAGAGCTTCAGCGGCGAAGTCAATACACATGTATTGGGAATGTCCCCAGATAAGACACTTTTGGGAAGAGGTAGCTATAATAGTGAGCGACATACTGGGCATACATATACCAGCCACCCCACTAAAATACTTGTTTGGCGACATAGGCAAGGTCTCAATTGTAACACACAGACTGTTTGCGGTTGCTGGGGCTGAAGCCAAAAGAAGCATTCTTAGAGCCTAGAAAGCGAAAAAGGTGCCCACCCCACAGGCATGGTTTCGAGACTTAATATATGTACAGGAATGCAAGGAGTACTACACCAAGGGATTATCGGCCACTTGCAGACCAAAAGATATATGAGGCCCCCTGAGGAGATACCTTAGAGACACACAAGAAACATCGGACGGAGACTCAACTTACTCCGCCCGCTGACCAATGCCCCCAATTTGTCAGTAATGATTATGTATTTCATTGCATGCCTTGTAATCTCTTTGCCATTAGTGTTGGTTATATTGTACTAGTCAGTTGAAAAATAAAGATGTTAAAAAAAAGAAAATGCCTCTTCCCCCATAGCAAGTCAACTGCTTGTTTTATGTGTGAGGGTGCCTGTTGTAACTGGCCCAGCACAAATGCCTCCTCTAGCCTACTGCTCAGTGTGCTCAAGCATGTGGTGAGTTGAATCACACAATCAATCCCATAGCCTCCAACAATTTTCTGGCACTCCCAAAATGTTCTCTTCCCCAAAACAATTTCTTTGCTTTTATGTGTGCGTTTGCCCATTCAAACAAGCTGGCCCTGCGCAAATTTATCCTCCAACCTACCGCTCAGTGTGCTCAAGCATGTGGTGTGTTGCATCACACAGTCAACCTGCCACTAATTGCCCCGCCTGCGATCAACACCTCCAACAGTATTTACAGCACCCTCAAATTATTTTCAGTTCCCCCAAAGTGGTGGGAAATAAATTCAATTCAACTGCTTGTGCATGAGTTCCTGTTCAATCAAGCAGCCCCAGTGCATATATGCAAAGGAGATGCAAGACAACATGGAGCAACACAGGTTCGATCCCCGGGTCCGTGCTTAGAAACCTCTGGGTTTCATATCAAATTGTTGAAGTGCCTGCAGAGAAAGTGAAATTTCAAACAAACACAGCTAATCAATCTTCCACTAATGCACATCACCTGTGATCCCCACCACCACATTAATTTTTACAGTAAGCCCACATTTGTTTCTATTCCCGCAAAGTGGTGGCAAACACATTCAATTCAACTGCGTGTGGCTGAGTGTATGTTCAATCCAGCAGTCCCAATACATATTTGCAAAGTAAAATTTTGCACCACCTGGCAGTGTAGGTGAAATGCAGTTTGCGTTTAAGTGGTGTTTGCAAAAATAAAAAAATACAATTATATTCTGTTGAGCACTGCCAAAAATCACCCTACCCAACTTCCCTCCTATAATATTAAATGAACAACATTTTTCATTTCAAAGTCCAAAAGACCCTACCTAGAAATGAAAGTAAAATGTTGCAGCTCCCGATCAGCAATAGATACCTAAACCTTCCTTTCCTTTTAAATATTCCTTGTTTCTCTCTTTCCATATCTATATTAAATGAACAAGCCCAAAGAGCCCTACCTTAAAAAGAAAGTAAAATGCTCCAGCTCTAAAACAGCAACAGACACCAGTCCACACCACTGCTCCAACCCGCTGAAAGATTCCTGGCGACTGCTGAAGACAACAGCTTCTGCATATGTAGGCTGGTGGATCTGCCTGCCGAAACCATCTATTCAAATCTCGTAATAGTTCAGAAAGTTCGTTAGATCCTGAATATAATAAAAATGTGGGTGATTCGAGATTTGGCCCAAACGAATAAACAGCTCCAGGGAATTTCTGGCAGTGATTTTCGATGAAAGAAGTGGCTGCTACTGCCCTGCTGGATTAAGCTATGACTCCAATTGTGACAAAATGTAGCATTTCCAGATAATACACTCTGACTGAGTTGGGAGGGTGAGTGCTGCTGCAGTGCCCAATGTGAAAGATAAGTGAACCCACATCTGATGCGAACAAGTCCTATTGCCCGTCATTATTGAGGCTGTGTGTCATAACCTCAAAGACCCTGCTGGCAGTGAAGTTTTCTAGTGTGTGCTTGATTCGGGGATGTAAGCAAACTAGAGATCAATAGGTGCACACCAAGTTAAAGAAGAATTGTTTCCTAATAAATGAATGCTTGAGGATTCAGGGTGCTGGGAGGAATACAAACCCTGGCACGGGGCTTGAGCAGAACATGGACAAAGAAAAAGTGTCTAAGGCTAAAGACACTCCCGTCCCCTGTACATAATTAAAGCTGATACAAAATCAGTCAAATATCTTCATAATTTTTACTTCAAAATGATGAATATTTACAAAGGCAATCAAATTAACAAAATGAATTCAGACCAGACACTTCTGGTTAACATGTACATCTCAAAGAGTCAAAGGAAATTCAAAAAGACCCTCAGGGACAAAGAAATATCCGAACAAAATATTTTGAAGTAAAAATTATGAAGATATTTGACTGATTTTGTATCAGCTTTAATGGTGTGCAGGGGACGGGAGTGTCTTTAGCATTAGACACTTTTTCTTTGTCCATGATTCGGGGATGTGACAGACCTTAGTCCTTGTGGGCACAGGCACCCTGCCATACCTCCCTTACAATAATGTTCAATCATATTCTTTTCCATTCTCCCAGTAGGGCCGTTAGGTTAGTTAGGAAGCCGCTGATTCAGGGAAACAACGGTGCCCTTTCTATTCACATGATGTTGATGCACCCCAGGGGGATCACTGCAGTGCTGTCCCTGCCTTTCCTTTAGTCGTTTTATAATGGTGCCTTCTAGATTTGTGTATTTCATTCCTGGTTTGCCTAAGCATATGATGCAGCAGTTGTTTCGAAACCACAACAGGGAGTATTTTATTGGCAATTGTTATAGAGCCAAACATACAAAGTCACTCACTTCATAGTGACAGGTGAAAAGCAAGGGAAGAAGAGTAGGAGAAGGAAAGGGGGAGGGTAAAGACTAAGAAGGGAGGTGGGGGAAGTGAGGAGAGGAAGGTGGCCATCTTCAAATGTAGAAACAGGTCTAATCGTTCATGTTGTACTTTGTTCGAGATTCCAATCCATAAATTGTAGGAACATATGCAACAGGTTCAGTTTAAAGTGGGCATTGCGGGTGACAGAATTACGTTGGGGAGTGAAATTAGTGCAGGAATTAAAGAGAAGTTTCTTTGCATTATGTGTGTTAATGATAAGCCACTTGTTTATGGATGAAAGGCAATTGGCATGGGTCTTGTTTGAGATGTTGATGAATAAGTGGAAAAGAATGCAGACATCCTTTGTGCAGAGTTCAAATGTCATAATTAACACTGAGATCACCAGCAAGAGCAGGAGTAAGGTGATAGTATGGAGCATAAGCGTACCCTGCATATCAATCTTTGAGAAGGGGCCTGGAATTGACCATACTTTACCATGGATATCTGATCTTTACGGAAAGATTTAACTCAGTTCAGACCAATGCCCTTTATACCTGTGAGAGTGATCAATGAAAGGCCTATAGTCTATATTGTCTTAGGCTGCAGACATGTCTAAATGTTTAAGAACACATGGTAAATTTGTGACAATATATATCTGGTAAGGGTAGGCTATCCTGAACCTGTTTGATTTTTATCAATAAAAGGATGAAGGTAAGTCGCTTCTGAAAGGGAGTCCTGCTAAATGGGTCCCCCTTTCATAATGTTCCATGGCAAAAACTTAATGTACCAGATTATTGTGCAGTAACCATCCCATGACATCCCCAGCACCTGCCCTGCAGTGGCTGCAGGGCAGGAGCTGCTGGAACACAAAGTTTCAACATGCAGAGGTTGCTTTTAAATTTTGATGTGACGTGGTGGCTACTGGGATTGCATAATTATAAAGCCACAAGCATTTGGATGTCATATTAGTGTGAGCTTGGTGAGTTGACTCATACAATGCAGGCAGCTGGTCTGTATTAGCCATCTGGCCTGCATATAAACACATCAACTATGGGGGAGCCTTCCCAGGAAGCTCCTTTTTGGGCAGCCTGGGTTGGACCCCTGACGACAGGCTTGCTTATGAACAATCACCTGTAGAATGTTGCCTTTATAAAGAGTAAACACTCTCCCCTAGTTGATCAATCTTTGGACTTCGAAACAAGAGGCACTCACCTTAAACTCTGTTGGGTATGTAGTATATTCCAAAGCTCTCTACAATAAAGGTGACTATAGAAGGCTACAAGGAAGAGGCAAGCTCTTCTCCCTGCCCACTTCAAGGGCAAATATAGGGTTAAACTTCTGAGGACAAAGGCCTCTCTGCTGCTTGCGCACTGGAACCAGTATCCTGCTCAATGGATGTGAAGGAACCCTGCAGACACCAGATAATCTTCCTTGAATGGAGGTGTGCAGTAGAAGCATTGTCTTGATCCGACTTGACCACTGGTTTGAACTGTTGGTAATTGATCACTGAAAAACATTCAGAGAATTCAATTTGAAAGTTGGTATCAAGGAATTTTATTAAACCTGATACAATTTAAATATATGAATCAAATCATGATTTAATCTGCACTTAAGGCAACAATTTACATAGCAGGAAAAAACTTTTAAGAACACATCTATATAGTAAAATACATCCTATTCAATCGTACAGCCATTCATCCACATGCAACCATCAACCATCCAACTATTCATACAAAACACCAAGGGGTGCAAAATATATAAAATCTATAAAAATCTCAAATGCCGACTTGATCCACAGAGAACTCTGTCACGAAACTGCCTTGACGCCGGCTCACCACTGAAAGCACGCAACTCAACTGTCTGAAAACTGGCTCACCTGTAGAAAAGTGCCAGGAAGCCTGGTTTGATGCTTTAAGCCCCCAAGCTAATCAAAAGCTATTTACAGTAGTCACACCCTCCCAACCCACCATAAAGGGCTCTAGTGACGTATAAGGATCCCACAGCCTGCCTCTTCAAGACACCTTCAAGTAATTTTGACATTGCTGCTCAAATTAATAGCCTTCACCCAGAGTGCTCCCTGTTCTACCAAAGTCTGCATTCTCTGCCTCTCCTTTACAAGGGTGCATTGTTAGTTTTAATAAAGTTCTGCTTTTATGGGATTTTTTTTTATTTTGGTACCCCCATACTAATGTCATTTGTGTTGCATATGTAGCAGCACACAGCACTCCTGCCCTCTACCCACGTTACCAAACGGGTAAAAGGAGGCATACTGGTCAGGCTCTGCCAGATTCACCTTTATGATTGGGATCACTGCTAGTTTAATACTAGTGTGTGACTGAGTTGTGGCTTTAGTCATTACTCATCCCAGTATTCTATTCATTTTGTCACTAAATTGTTGCCTGCTGCTTTGAACATTTCTTATCCAATATACATTCCCATGGTTTCAGTGCTCCTGTTAGGGTGAAAGCCGTTGTTGTGGTGCTTCTCTGTTGATTCATTGAGGTTTGGAGTAGGTTAGTGGGAATTAGTTTTAAAGTCTACCCATATACGGGATATTTGAGATAGATATGTAGCATTTGAGGTCTGTTGGGTCAGTGTTAACTCCCTTCAGAAGTGGAGTGATATTTGCCATTTTTAATTCACTGGGGAAAGTGCTCTTATTGAGCGACATGTTGGAGAGTTTGAGTAATGAGAGGGCAGGTTCCAACCAGTGACCTTTTGTGAAAGATGTGTAGAATAGCAGGGCATAGATTGTGGGGGCCTTGATACCGGGCATTATTTTGGTTGTTTTTTCTAAAGAAATGTGACTGAAGGAAGCACATTTAACTTTGTGTGTGCCCTAACAAAAGCGAGGGAGTTAGAGTGCTGCTGAAAAGTGTATCACCTTTATTAATTTCATCTTTGAAGAAGGCACTTCGATTGTCCACTAGATCTTGTGAAAAGATCATTGTGCCCTTCGGATGGGCTTGGTCAGTACTTCATTGATTTTGAAAAGTTATAGTTTGTTTTATTGGGTTCATTAGAGATATGATTGGCTAAGTGTTCCTTCCTTCATTCTTTCACCCAGCAGAAGAGTCTCGAATCTATCTCACAAGCCACTTGAACTGTTTGGAAGTAAGAGTGTCTCAATATGCGTTCCCAGTGTATTTCAGGTCTCTTCAATTGTACCAAGTCTTTGTTGGACAATATTTTCAACCTTTGCCATAATTGTGGGCTTCTTTTGTTTAATCGGGGCTAGGGAATCAAGTTATTTTGTTGTTACGATATTCAGATGTCTGAGAGCCTTATTTGGGTAGCCATCCAATGCAATGGAGAAGGGAGGGGCTTGAAAATAATTGGTAGACTCCTCAGGAGTAATATTTCTGAATGGTCTCCATTGTGACATTTTGGTTAGAATCAATTCAGGGAAATTCTAACAGAAGAAGATAGTAAGTAAGTTGTAGCTATTCAGAAATGGTCAGACCAGACCTGAGGAGTGACGGTAGGTTTACTCAGTTGGGCTATTAAGGCCAGGAGGGCACCCAGAATATGGCCATGTTTCTCTTGTCTGCCTTTGCGTGAAGTGCTTCCCAGGGCATGAACGAGTGACAGATCATCCATACCATTCTCTATTGCCTTGATAAACAAATAAGGGATGATTAACACATGTAATTCTTTCATTAGAATGTCACAAATCATGACAAAAACATTTGAGACTGCTTGACAGTGATTAAAACAATGATTGATCTTAAAGGGGAAGTTTGCTCGAAAATGTTATTGTTCCAATCGTTCGGGCATGTATTTTTAAGCATAAATCGATCTTAAAAAAAGGTCCTATGCATTTTACCTTAGTTTTCCTCACTTTTCCTCATGCAAAAACAATGGATTGGGTGCCGCCATCTTGTGCTAATTTTATCTGTTGATGCATCACCCTAAGTTCAAGTGCCCACGCCGCAAGAATATAGATCGCCCCCCTCAAACAATCCCTTCATGAGCAGACAGCATTGCAGTTGCTTTTTCCTCTGTCTCGCTGTATTTTGTTTCGATCGCCCTTGACTCGTTTCTACTCTGTTCAGCTATCTTCCTGGTACAACACCCCACAAACAGGTACTTACACTAGCAGAACTGTTTTAACTCAGTACTTGTGTTTTATTTAAATATTTCTCATATTATGTACCAATGTCTTCACCAAACCTTATTTAAATTCTACTTTACCATGTGTGAATGTGAAATGTCATAGTTTGTGCCGATCATTCATTTATTTGCTCTATGGGAATTTGTAACATTGCAATGTATTTTCTTCTCCTTCTTTAACAGTAGTTGCTGTATACAAAGAAACACATTTTTATTTTTCTGACTGTGGATTTTGTACTTATTCAATTTTCAAAAACTATGGCAACAATACAGCACTACCAGTACGAGCCTGAATATTCAGAGGAGGAATTCATTGAAAGAGAAAGAAGTGGAAACAATGGGGAATCGAATGAGAGTCCTGATGATCAATCACCAGAGCCTGAACCCAGTCGCATGGAAGACGTTTCTACCAGGTGTACCTGCAATGTTTGCGAGGTCATGCCAACCGAGGTGGAGAACTGCTGCGGCCAAGAAAGCTCTGGATGCTTGGCCTAGATAGCCAAAGAGGACACAACACTGCTATGCGTTACTGAGCTGCATGACTTCAGGACAGCCTGCCGCACAAGATCTGTGTTGCGTATTATGATGATCCTTCTGCATGAACTTCGAGCAACAGTTCACCCTCGGAATCCGAGTAACGAGTAATTATACTCTAGATCTGATGTATGTTTGACCACTGAGAGGACTAACATTTCATGTTGTTCTCCTACATTGTTGTATCTTCGATCGATCACTGACGATTGAATTTATTCTGTAAATTGAACACATTTATCATACTTATTTCAAACCAGAGTGTTCATGGCTAGATTTAACTTCCGAACAATTATGTGTCTTTCACTTTCGACTTCAAAACAATATTTCCCTATGTCCCAACCGTTCTGGCTTGAATGGGTTTTCACATTTGTAATTTGTCGATACGTCAAAGCACAAGTAAATTATTTCTGAAAGCTACTTTTTTAAGGGCATCTATGCCATCGAATTTAGGATGCATTTTCAAGTAAATGAGTACACATATCTGGTACATTCAACTAAAATATTTCTGTTTCTCTTTAACAGGTGATACAGGCTGGTGGCCTATCGTGTGTTTACAATATGGATTCATGGAAGGCTTGGATTCCGCTTTCGATGAGTAATACCTCCCTGTGTCATTCAAGCCATTCGCGCCAAATTCCCCAGTTACAACGGACAGTCCAGGGGATTTTTAAACACTGTGCTGCAACCTCATCTATACAATTTGTAGTTTGTACAAATTAGTAACTATGAATAGTTGTTTGAATTTTTCAGTGAGTCAAGAACACGCCCAACCGTCTATAAGGGTCACGAAAGAAGGTTGGTGCTCTTTCGTGCTCGCTTCATCCCCATCCATCCCCCTTCCAGCCCAGCATAGATGGAAGTTTGCACCTGTTGCTGTGCGCCCGCAAGGGGGCTGGGTGGATGTCTACGCTCAAGTTGCCGAACACAATGTACACCTCAAAGGGATCTTCCGCACGGTCACCATTATCCACATGGCCTCCCCAGACCCAGTGTCTCCAGACTCCCCTCTTCAAGACCCCGTCCCTGCAATCAACATAAGTTTGTGTCCCTTGAGCAGTGTTCCGGCCCTTTAGCACTCGTCTCGTCCACATCCATCCCATTCCCTGCCCAGTATTAATGGAAGTTTGCATCTGTGACCATGCGCTGAAAAGTGTATTACCTTCATTAATTTCTGTGAAGAAGGCACTTAGATTGTCCATCTAGATCTTGTGAAGAGATGATTGGGGAGCTGGGTGGATGGGAACACTCAAGTTGCTGAACACCATGTGCACCTCAAAGGGCTATTCTGCACAGTGACCATAGTTCACATGACCTCCCCAGACCTGTTGTCTCCAGACTCCCCTTTGAAGACCCCGTCCCTGCAATCAACATGTTTATGTGACCCTTGAACATTGTTCTGGCCCTTTTTCCCTCGCCTCATGCCCATCCATCCCCCCTCCAGTATCAATGGCAGTTCACACCTATGACTGTGCGCTCCCGAGGGGGCTGAGTGGATGAGAACGCTCAAGGTGCCAAACACCATGTACATCTCAAGGGGATCTTCCGCGCTCGACCGTTGTCCACATCGCCTCCCTGGACATGGTGTCTCCAGACTCCCTTTGAAGAACCCGTCCCTGCAATCAACATATGTATGTGTCCTTTGAACATTGTTCCGGGCCTTTTGGCCTCGTCTCATGTCCATCTATCCCCCCCAGGGACGTCATTTAGGGGTCGCCAGAGGTTGCAACTGCGACCTCTGAGGTCTCCCTTGCGACCTCTGTGGTCACCCTTGCGACCTCTAGAAAAAAAAAGAAAAAAAAAAGATTATTATTATTTTTTTTTTAATGCAAGCTCATGGACTGTGGCCAGCACCATGTGCCTCTTTACTTCTGGGGTGGCTGAAGAAAAATAAGAAAAGGAGTGCCACAAGTCTAACACTTTCAGCACTGACCCTAAATAAGAAAGATTAGGAATACCAAATAATGTGGCCTTCTGGAATTCTATACAATAATTGCTAGACTAATTAAAGGTTTATTTCGGACACACTTCAGGGGGTGAGTCACTGATTTAGTCTGTTCTTAAATGCCTCAACTCAGCCTTTCATCCTTCTGTGGTCGATAAATGAGTGCCAACACAGGTTGGGTGATATTGGGTGTATATTTTTTCTATATAAAGCGCTTAAGCGTAAGTGCTATATAATAACACATCATTATCATTTGGTCATGGGCGTCTGCTTGCATTCACAGTAATTTGGTAATATGGGCCTATACACACTGATCTTAACAATACATATGGCGATCCATTCTTGTATGAAATATACATCAGATTATAGTGATATCGTAACTGTATTTTTTGTAGTGTACAATGCTATGTGATAGCACTTCCTGCTTTGTCAACGGGTGAAAGGTCGTGTTCCATCGCATGCCGCGATATCACTTCAGGTGGGGTCAAATTACATCACTTCCTGTGATGTCACCAGGGGCCAAGGGTCGTGTGATGTCACTTCCGCTACCCCTGGCATTTTGGTGAAATGACGTCCCGATTCCCCCTCCAGTATCAATGGCAGTTCACACCTATGACCGAGCGCTTCCGAGGGGGTTGGGTTGATGGGAACGCTCAAGGTGCCAAACACCATGTAGACCTCAAAGGGATTTTCCGCACTGCCACCATTGTCCACATAGCCACCCCAGACCCTGTATTACCAGATTTCCCTTTCAAGACGCTGTTCTCTGCAATCAACATATGTTTGTGTCCCTTTTAACCTTTGACTACTTGTGTCCCCATCCCTCCACGCCATGCTGATGTGGCTGCGCCTCTCCTAAAAGACTGTGTCCCATATTCTGTGATATCCATTGTCCACATGGCCAGGCCAGACCCATTGTCGCCTGACTCCCCTCTTCAAGACCCTGTCCCTGCAATCAACATATGTTTTGGTCCCTTGAGCAGTGTTCATGGCCGTTTGAGCTTGCCTCTTCCCCATCCATCCTCCTCCCTAGTATCAATGGCAGTTGGCACCTATGACCAGGGTCTTACTGGGCCATAGGATTGGCTCGGGTACCAATGAAAACGTGACCCACAGTTCCAAGTCCCTATTCATTCCTTTTTCGGATACTCTTTGAATAGTACCTAAGGGGGAGTATTTTGATAAAATGGTGATGCAAATTGTGCATTAAATAAAAATATGTATTCAGCAACAATGATCACTACCACTAGCCGCATATTGAAGTAACTCATCAAACTGGCCCACATTGCCCAAAACAGTGGGCCGCCTGATAAAATAAAATGGCCCACGCAAGCATTTTGCGTTTATGGTTCAGCACTGGCTCCATTGCCCCATAGGCCAGTACGAGCAGGCCAGTACAAGCCGACCTATGCCTGTGCACTTGCAAGGGGACTGAGTGGGTGGGTATGGCAGATGTGAAACATTAGCATCGAGGCTGAGTGGGTGTCAATGAACATGTCACTGATATCTTTGACATCGACTATTTCACTTTAGGCTCATGATGTCACTTATCCATGGTGTTTTCTTTCTTTTGATCATTCACAGGTCATCATATCTTCTATATGTGATTCAATCCTGGTTCTTGTGACGTCACCATTCGTCTTCCTTTAGTATCTTTTTAGCTTCTTCAGGGATTGCATTCTGACAATCTTCATTCTGTTTCATTTGTCAGTATGGTTTTCTCAATGGGTTTTCTTAGGTTTCGATACTTCAACAGGTGCTGTCCTTCTGATAGGTGCTGGACACACCCCCACTGCGGCTCTCTGCTGGTTTATTTGCTCATCATACGTCACATATTTTGGCATGAACGTTCCTGGTACTTCAAAATGGGAGGCTGGAGTGCGTGTCGTGCTTGGGACCTCCTCTACACTCCCCCCTCTGGGGGATTCATCAACCACTTTCACTTCTTCCTTGGTATCCACCTTTACTTCCTCCTCTGGATCCACACATAGAGGTTTGAAGAAATACATCTTTGGGGTCCATATCTTTATGACTTCCTTCAAGATTCCTGCTGTTCTTATGTGCTCATCTTTGTTCCAAGTCATTAGTTGACAGTGTCTACTTGGACTACAATAGATCCATTTTCCCACATAATTTCTATGTTTCATTAGATATCGAAACATTGTTCCTTCTGGTGCATAAATGCTCACAAAGCCTCTTATTTCTTCATCATAATGACAACTCAATAGTTTGGCAAAGGGAGTCCATTTAATCACAAGTATAAAAAACGGGGAGTTCATGTATATCTGCAATTGCTTGATCTCCCTTCTCGCTTTGACTCCGATTAATTTCTGAAAAAAACACATCACTTATACTAAAAACTCATCATCACTGACGTGTAACGCTTAAAATCTTACACACATACACACCCACGTTTCTAAGCCTTTTTAAACACCTTGACATTTACCAGGAAAACATCTGTGCAATCCACAAGGTATATCGTCATTCAATGGCTACTTGTTCCCCGGCTTGCTGAATTGGCTCATTTGTTCGTCCAAGTAAGGGTAGATCACCTATTTGGTTCTGTATGTTCACCAATCGCTTCTCTGAAAGTTTCTATCGATTTCCACCTAATGTACACAGTATTCTAATTTTCATTTATCTTAAAGACTTCACCATTATCGAATGTTTGATGTGTTTTGATCTCAGTAAATAGCACATTGCATCACTGTGCATTGTAACAGAATGGAATGTTTCCTGGTCATTGTTTGAAAACATGTTTTCTTGTGGTGGCTGAAAGTTGATATAATGGATCAGTAATACAATGCAATTTGCTGCATAACAATCAGTTCTAGCAAAAGTGATTGCTGTGTTAATTAGACTAGGTTACACAGGTTTTCTTTCTTTCTTTAAAACATACTTTAAGGACAAAGCGGTGCAATAGTTGCTTTATTCACATTCATAAATTATTATTTGCAGTAATTAATTATATTTGTTCTACAGATCTTACAGACTTTTCAAGAATGCCTTCATGTATCATTTTTGGTTGCCCTTCTGTGAGCCATGTCAAAACTCTGGGAACAGTCCTGCAAATATTCCCAAATGATATCGATTTAATAAGAAGATGGATTACAAATTGTGGATTTCCAGTGGACGAGATTGAAAGTAGAGCCCAGGCTGTCTTAGAAGACGTGAGGGCCAATCGATTACCCGTCTGTAGCCTGCACTTTACCGATGATATGTACAAACAATCAAAGTACACAAAAAAGCGACGACCCAGAATTCTTCGTAAATTGCTTCCAACTGCAAGTCCAACTTAATTTTGGCACATGTTGGCTCAGGTGAGTAGTATATGATGAATTTGTTATGTTTGTTGGTATGTAGGACAGTGGTCTGTATAAATATGTCTTCCCAATGATTTCTCAATCATTTAAAATAGTGTATTGAAAAGGTAACTTGATGAACGGTTTAGAGTTTTCTGGTTATTATTTCCATCAATGTTGTATTACCATTGTTACCAGAATTAACTAACTTTTAAAATGTTTCACTTTAGACTACTTTATCTATCCCCACTTTCGGGACACTCTAATAAATCAGTGAAATGTGACCTTTAGTAAAAACATCCATAGTGCCCTTTAAAAGTCGCCTAATGTTTTGGAAATGTGTTGGTTGACATGTCCTACTTTACATAGAGCTTACTGATAGAAGCACAGACCCTCACAAGTGATGAAACCACTGACAGTGACATTTTAGAGCATTGGATGTGGCCAAATGTTTAATACTAATGTACCTTTTCCATTGTACTCTTTTGACAATGTACTGAAAACGAAGAAGCAAGATTCTTCATCAATGACTTTTCCGGAGTCAACAGCAACCTCACTCACCTATCAAGTAATTATATTGTACTAGTCCTTTATATGCGACTGAACAATAAATGCATGTGTTATGATTGGAATGTAAACATATTGAAAATGATTATGTATAGTATTAGTTATTCACACAAAGTGGCATGTATCAGTGTCTCCCAGTAGGGACCATCGTCTGCAACTCATGTTTTCAGTTTAATTTCACTTTTACATCTGTATTAGAACAAGTACTATGTTAGAGGGGGATGCTGGAACTTCCACTACAATCACTTCCTTGTTTGCGACAGGTCCAGAGCATGAGGTATGCATACTTGCAGTTTATGTGCTACAATGAAAGCAAATCCTACAAAAAATATACTTTGAGACTGAAATGCCTGTAACCTTGCACTGTTTAAAATGTTTCTGTTTTTGTTACTACCATTACACTTCCTCCCTAATGCAGAATAGATTCAAAAGGAAACATTACAAAGCAAACTACTTTTGAAGGCAACATTTGAATCACTAGGTTTTGCAGGGTGATCTCAGATCAAGTCCATGGGCCTCATTACGAGTCCGCCTACCCGGACTTAACGCCACCGGTATAACCATACCGGTACCGTTTCCATGACCGTGTAATCACGACCCACGATCCCGGAAAAACCACCACCACCAACCGCCGCCGCCGCAGAGTTAAGGGATCCGTAAAATGCATTGGCGGTGAAACTCCCCAGTTACCGGCAACACGAAACACCATGGGCATCACGAGTACCACGGACATGGAAACTCTGCCATAAAAATGGCAGAAAAATCGTGGCCACTGAGGCGGTATCGGCGCCACCGCGAACATGACGTTAAACAGTGCCTGGTGAGCTGAATCAGGCCACAGGTGCCCCAAATGAGCCCAACTGGACCGAGCAGGTCACTGGGAGCCCACAAAAGGGCCACACCCAGGCAAACTCCAAACACAACTATGCAGGCAGCAGCTGCAGCAGCATTGGGACTGGGGCTATTGAACCTACAGGCAGCAGTGCACATGGTGGCAGTAATGGTGCAGAGGAGGATGAGGCGGAGGCAGAGGAGGCGCAGGCAGCAGTTAGCAAACTCTGCACCCATGCCAAACCCAATTGTGCAGCTGGCACGACCCCGCAGGCAGCCTGCAATATCCTGCATCAGGGCCTCACCCTGCAACCTGACCCCAGGACAGATCCACACATTATACCGGCTGGACCGTCTAGCAATCATGTACATCACCGCCATGATTGAGGACGACATCAGCAGCCACATTGCCATTTCGACTGCAACCCCCCCCCCTCCTGAAGGTGGTATCAGTACTGCATTTTCTAGGCACCGGAACTTATCAGCAAACAGTTGGTGAGCTGCACGGGCTCTCACAACCCAGTTTCTCTAAAATATTGGGAAAGGTACTGGATGCCCTGCTGCGCGATGTGTCGAAACACTTCGCCCTACCCCGTACTCTTGCAGAGGTCATTGCCACCAAGTTGGCCTTCCATGCCATTGCAGCCAAGCCAAATTGCATAGGTGCAGTAGACTGCACCCACATAGAGCTGAAAGGACCACATGCAATGGAGATGATGTACCGCAATAGGAAACAGTTCCACTCACTGAATGTACAGATGGTATGAGATGCCAGACAGGTGATTACACATTGCTGCGGACGTTTCCCAGGATCAACACATGATTCAATGGTCCTGTGGAATTCCACATTGCCACGCTACATGGAACGCTACGCTGGACAAAGCACATGGCTATTGGGTGAGTACAACTGCCAATGCACAGGTCCTGTGGAAGTGTGTTGTGTGCCCAGGCCAATGACCTGTGTGAGTGGGCTGCTACAACTGCACATGCATCACCCACTGGCCCATGTAATGTACGGTCACCATAACCCACACATCACAAAACTACACATGACAGGTTGGCACAGTACACACCCTGCCAAAAGAGACATACGACCAATGCTACCACAAGGCCATACAAGTTGATCCACTCAATACAGCCACCCACACTTAGCACCACTGCCCCCCAATGCACATGACGGCTGCACATGAGACATCCTGCAACAGCCAAATCATCACAGCCCATAGATTGACTCCTCCATGTGTGCACGTCATTGCACAGTGCCATACTTACCAACCACTATTGTCCGCAAGGCTAATTACATATGCACAGCAAGTCATTGGGCAATGTCCAAATGTCAACATCTACAACAATTACCCATGATTGGCAATCAGCCATCCGTCCAACCACTGCTTGGCCCATATGGATGAATGAATGATGACACAAGATTGGACAGCATCAGATCAAGAGATCATACCACAAACACTGACATATCCCACACATTTCCATCCCATGTAGGTGTTGCTGGATATGCACTCACGCCATGGCTGATGACGCCTGCATGGAGGCCAAGGAACATGCATGAGGAGGCGTACAACAGGGCACACGTCCGCACACGTAGCATGATTGAGCGGACATTTGGCCCACTGAAGACCAGGTTCCGCTGCTTGAGCAGATCTGGAGGATCACTGCTCTACAACCCAGTGAAGACGGGTAGAATTGTGCTTGTGTGTGCCATGCTGCACAATCTGTGCATGCACAGGAACATTCCTATGCCGCCAGACACAGAGAATGATGATGTAGTTGAAGATGGGGATGGGGATGGGGATGGGGATGGGGATGAGGATGGGGTGGCTCCACACCCTCCCGGGGTGCACAAGATGGCCAAAAAGCACGGGATACACTCATTCGCATTTACTTTTGAGAGACTGCACATTGAGAGCAATGCATGGATAAGACGATGCGGTGAATAAATGGATTTTGTCTGCAAATGAAATGACGGATGTTCACTCATTATGGTAGATTTCAAAGGTGTTTTATTATCAATAAACAAGGAAATGAAAGTGCATTGAGTAGGGAAGCTGTACACCAGTGCGCAGCCACCACCCAAACATACACACCCCCAACCGGGCCCTAAACAACTAAGCCCCTAATGGACCTCCCCCACCACCCAAACATACCCACCTCCAACAAGGCCCCAAACAACTAACCCCCTAATGGACCTCCCCCACCACCCAAACGTACCCACCCCCCTACACCCATGGTGTCCCCAAATGTCATGTTCACTGCCATCCCCACATGCCACTATTTGCGGGGGCGCTTATGTGCAGGCGTGTCCTTGCTGGCGGGTCCAGTCAGCCGACTAGAGTGCCTCCGTGGGCTGCCAGTGGCAGAGCTGGATGGGGTGGTGACTGTCGGTGTGACTATGGGCACGCGTCCTTGAAACGCCTGCTGGGCAACTAACATTGACTCCGCAATGCTGGATTGCACACTGTTCCCTTCCCTGACATGGAGTGCCAGGGTGACAATGGTGGCTGCAAATTGTCCAATCGACCTGGAGAGTCGACCCACCGACGTTGCATTGCTCTCACGCTGCAGCCTGTTCTCCTCCCGCTGATGCATGGCCTCCTCATGCTGCAGCCTGGCCTCCTCCAGCTGTCTTTCCACCAGCTGCGTCAGGGTGGCCTGTTGTTGCTCGATGAGCTGCAAGCGTGTACTGAGCTCAGCCATGGAGGGAGTTGGGGAGCGCATGGGTCTGTGCAGTTCTTGGGGGCTGAACTGTAGGCCATGGATGGGTGACAGCTATTCCATGTTGTCCCCCTAAACCTGTTGTACTGCTTCGACCTGCATGGCCGGGGCACTTCCATCACTCGATGCAGCCTCCTCAGCAGTGCAGATGGGCTGCAAATTATCATCCGGGGCCATGGTGGGTGCCTGCATGGGGATGGTGGGGTCTGCTGGTGTGCCTGATGCAGCCGGTGTGCTTGATGCAGCCGGTGTGCCTGATGCAGCCGGTGCTTGTGTGCCAGAGCAGCTAGCATCATCCTCCTGGGCAGGAGTGCTGCGTTGGGCACGTGAAGGTGGCCGCTGCGTTGCCTCTTGGCCGTCGTCGCTGTCACTTGTCACGGCTGTGGGGATACAGAGGGCATGCTGTTAGTTGTGTGATGTTACTTAATGTGTCCATCACATGCATCAAACCAAACAATCCATGACCACTTGCATGTACTCACTTCTGACTATTGATGCACTCAGGTGTGTGTGTCTCTGCTTCCAGTCAAGCACGCACTGTGTGCATTTCCAGAGGTCATGCTTAGGGGATGTGGTACTTGTCATCTGGGCAGTCAGTGGGTCCATTGGGTCACTCCTGCCCTGTTTTGGGGAGGAGCATTGTGAGTGGGTCCATTGGGTCACTCCCATTCACACTTATGGCTTTGTACTCTGTGCACTTATCGGCATCTGCAGGTGGGCTGACTCCTGCCTCTGCATTTCCTATGCCGTGGATGCCCTGGAGGTGCATGATACTGCTGCAGCGCTCCTCCCACGATTGCAACTTCAGAGGGGATGCAGGGCCTCCACCAGTGCCAGTGCTGTGTTGGCGGTGTGCAGTGATGAGGTTGCGCACCTGGAGCCTGAGGTCATCCCACCTCTTATGGCAGTCCTTCACAGAGTGTGTGGTCACACCGACCGCTGTGCACTTGTGTGCTGCCTCCGCCCACACCTCCTTGCGGCGTTGCTGAGTAGCGCGCCGCTGGTCTGCACTAAAGAGCATTTCCGCATGCTCTCAATGTGCTCCACCAGAACTGTGAGCTCAACCTCACTGAAGCGCTGCTTTCTCTGTCTGCGTGCTGGGATGCTAGATGCCATGATGGTGTTAGATGTGTTGTCAGTATCAGGGAGGTGTTCTAACCTGTGGTGTCTGAGGATGGCAGTGGATTGGGCTTTATATAATGGCCCCTTCTCTGTTTCTATTTTTTTTCCACGGTCATGGTATTTCCACTTCCGGTGTTTCTGTGTCGGCGGGGGCAGACACAGGTTTTGCACCATTTTCTGTGGTGTAAAATCCATGTGCGTGGGTGTTTACATGACGGCGGTGACTCAGTTTCCACCTCGGTGTGTTGCGCGCGACCCACGTGCTGTAATCGGCCCTTCTTTCCGCAACCTTGCGGTCGCAGAAGCAGAGTCACCATCGTCACGGAATTACCGGATTCCAGCACGGCAAACTCGTAATGAGGCCCCATGTGTTATCTCGGAAGGTTATCAGGTGAAATGTGAAATGTATATTATAACCAAATCAGTTGATAGTTTTCGAGGTTATGTTCATAAGAATGTTCTATTTGTGTTGCAACAACAAACCTTATACTATAAGGTTCATAATCATTTTAAAGTACTTTGCGGAGAAGTGCTCTGTGAGATGAAAGATTTTACATTTAAGTTCGATTGACATTTAACTTTTTTGTATGATTCTTATGCCCAGGGAATGTACCACTGAAGATGTCGAAATTGAAGGGCCACATGGACAAGAGGTGTAAAAAATATAATTTGAAATACAATTGAGCATCACATCGGATTGGGATGACATTTTTAAAATGTAATGTTTTGACGTCTGTCAAGTTGGTTCTGTTTGTAGATATATACCTATGTGTCTTTGAGTTGAAAAGAAATTTGCTTGATTTAAACCATATAAAAACGCTCTTTTTTCAGCTTGGTGTTATGGTTGGCAAAGCGAAGTCCACGGTTTCGAAGCAAATCAAGAAAACCAGGGTAAAGAATGAACCAGTTTGTTTTGGAGACGTTCTTTAGCCAATGTTTTAGTCATATTATATTTTTAGTTAGAAAAATCATATCTTCTGTATGTGGCTATACATTGAGCATGTTTTTCTATAAATCTGTTAGAGGACCAGGAGGAAGAGGAGTATAAACACTCAGACAACAACTGAAACTGAAGATGTCACTTGCCAAACGGATGTCACAATGGAGCAACTACATTTTGAGGCACAGCATGGTCCAGTCAATATTCAGAGTTGTTATACATATGTCCAGTGTCCGGAAGATGAATGGAATCTCATCTGACAACCATATAAATTTACCAACGAACATTGCTACTTTGTGAAATTTCGCCCAGATGAAAATGAAGACACTGAAGGTGCATTGCAATTACTTGCAGACCCATTGACACAATCTACACCCTCTAAACATTTTCCACCCAACAAACATTCAATTTGATCTGTTTCTCTAATTCATACAGAAATATCACAGCCCGAACAGAGGCTGAAGCATTAATGCAATTGACTGACAAATCTGCTCAAGATCTCGACTTCAGTTTGCCTAGTTTGGGGGACTAGTCCTCCACCGTCGAGTTGCAAAACACAGTACTGCAGGACGATTGGCTATTAAAGGAGCAAAAATACATTGTATTCGACTGCTGCCTGCTAGAAATTGTACAAATTATTAAATGTGATCATACATTAAGTGGGAACATATGCGGGGAGCCATTGGTGAATTTCTCTTGTGTAGTACAAGGAACCAACCTGAAAATCCAGGCCAGCTGTGTCCACCGCCAAAACACATTTTCATGGTCTGCTCAACCGATGCTCAGTAAAGTGCATGCTGGAAATGTACTTTGTTGAGCAGCTTTGCTGTTCAAGGGATCGCCTTTCAGTAGGATTTTCAGTTTATGGCAATTTGTGGGACCCGAGTAATACAAATATTAGAGGGAATTCTGGTTCCTGCTGTTAGTCATGCCTGGAAACTTGAACAGATGTCAATGTACAGTACACTCTCCGGCAAAAGGGTCTGGCTAGTTGGCAATGGACAGTGTGAAAGTCCAGGATGTTCTGCTAAGTACTGCACTTACCATTTTCAAGACATGGAAAGTAAAGAAAATGGTGAGTTTTGTCATCGTGCAGGTGTCTGAGTGTACATCGTCTGTGGCCATGGAGAAACGTGGTTTCATTAAATCCATCGAACCTCTGGAATCCAGAGAAATGCAAATAGAACTGACAGCCACTGAAAATCACGTTGGAACTGCAAAGGCCATGCGAGAGTAGTTTCCACACATTCAGCATCAATTCGAAGTATGGCATGTTGCTAAATCAATCACTAAAGAAATTACAGCTGCTGGTAAATAAAAGGGTTCAGAAAACATTTTAATGTGGTCTCAGTCTCGGGGCCAAACAAGCAGGGACCATCATATCTGCCTGTATTGAGAGAAATCTACATTTTTCCCTTCAAAGATTGGACTTTACACTTGGACACACATATAGCTGCCAATAATAATGTATACATTTTCCTCCTGAAGAGCCACATCGAGGTGGTGAAACACGTGTAGAGGATATAAAAGAGGACCAAGAAACAAGGATAAAGGAGGATATAAAAGAGTACCAGGAAACACGGATAAGTCCAGGCAACAAGGATAAAGGAGGATATATGAGGATATAAAAGAGGAGCAGGAAATAAGGATAAATCAGGATATATGAGAGGACAGGACACAAAGAGGAAATACTAAGAAGAGGATATAAAGAGGACAATACTAAGGACAAGAGGCTCACAGATAAACCTACATAAAGATATTTTAATTAACATTTGAAACCTTCCTGTGGTTAACTTTTGTGAATAAAAACAAAAATAAATTCTCTTTTTTCTTACTCTTTGGGGTTTCCAAATTCTTTCTGTTCTCAGGCGCTTTTGATTGGTAAGAGATAACTATTTTCAAATGTACCTATACTCTTGGGCAAACACAGGAGTGAATCCCTTCATTAAAGCGATGGTCTGGGATCACCCAGACCAAGAGTGAATGTTGGCACTACAATTTACAGCGACCATCTTTGGTGGAGCTCCAAAACCTGTGATGTATCTGTAGAATTTCTACTTGAAAAATGGCGTTCACTGATGCACCATTGTACCAACATACACTTATGGAGAGAAAACAAACATTTCCACGAATGTGGGCATGGACCTTTATCAAAGGAGCGTAAGAAGAAGTGGTTGGTGCCATGTTCCCCTCCACACACAGCACTTGTGAAGATCGTGTACGATAAAATGCTTTCAAGAGACCTGAAGGGACTCACCAAAATCTGCCATACTGGAGATTTTGAGTTTTTACATAACATGTGCCTCAGAACATTGCAAACCAGCCTTGTCCTCCAAAAACTGGAACTTGTTGAAAGGTTGACTTCCAGATTTAAATGATCTGTAGCTGTCTTAAAAAATCTGTTCACAATCAGATGTTCAATGTGTTCCCCAATGTTTGGATATTGTACAGAAACAATCCAATAGTATTACACTTGAAATTCCAATGCTCGATAATGTACTAAAATGTATTTTATGTGCTGATGTAATCGTGTTTCATATGCATTAATGTATTTATATTACCTATCCTTCATTTATATTTTGCATCCTCTGTCTTTAATATATATGTATACATATTAAAATCTAAAATGTAAATGGGATTAATTAAAATCTAAAATGTAAATGTGATTATTTGAAGTATGTACCTTTATTTCTAAATCAAGGAAAACTATTGTTGTATTAATACATATGCTTGCAGATTCTCTAGTGGTTTTTAAAATGTCTGTGTGGGGTGGCCCTTTTGTTCCCTGAATGAGTGCCCGATACCATTCTTCACAATCTACCGCACCCTTACTTTGAGCACCTCATCTGCAGGCTTGGTGCCTGTCAAACCCTCTGGTAAACCCAAACCCCATGCAACAGATGCAATGCATGGGGCTTGCGCTCATGGCCTCCCCTTAGCAGTAGTCTATCCCCTTTTGACGACTTCCACCACACCCCGCTCCACTCCCTCCCAGCCCTTTCTCTTGCACTCTCTCCATGTTTCCCTCACTAGCATTCCGCATTTCGCTAACCAGCACTCCCACCCGCTGCTCTTCCTGTAACTTTGTGCAATCCTTATATCACATGGCATATCAGGATCACTATTGTTATCTTTCTCCCTTTCCCTTTCATGACCGACCCCCCCCCCCACTCATTTCGGTCTTGTGGCATTTTTGAAACACCATTATTTGTATCTATAGATGAACTACAAACATCACAAACAATTAAATAAAGTAAATGAAATACAAAAAAGGATTGTCTGAACTATAACTAGTAGTTGCATGGGTGTTATTACTCGAGCTCTTAGCAGGTTTGTTTGTACGTATTAGCCCAACTGCATTAGGCCACGTTGCTCGTTGCACATTTGCTTACAACTCACCCCCCACCATTCACCTTGTTCACATGTACATAGTAGATCACATTTATTTTGCATTCATGTTTAGCATTCATGTTATGCTAGAAAGGAGATGAATTTGTGTTGTGCATGTTAATTGTATCTATGGGCTCTACAAACGAACAATTGAGCTAAAGACACCCAGTGAACCTGACAAATATTGTACAGGCATATTGCACATTGTTGCACACTTTGATGAATATTTCTAAGCATCAAAGCATGGGTAACTCTGTGGAACGTCATCCGTGGATATGGTGATGCAGACGCAATAAGTTATTCCAATAAGGGGCATGTTTTTTATATGGACGAAGTGGAGGTTCTTTCCGTGGACACTATACATTTGCTTAAAGGGCAATGGAAATGGTTGAAAAGAATGTCATTACAGCCCTAAAATCTATCCATTTGCTCCAGGTGGCTAGAAGGATCAAATTCAAATTCAAGAACCTCAGCCTCAATCACAAACTGTTCTGGGCCCTGTGACCACGCAATCTCTTACTTTCCTTCCCTAAATACTACCCTGATATAGCTGTATGCTCCACTAATCCCAACTCCATGACAGTCAAATACTTCTCCAATCTGAGAGTGAGTGACAGGTCTCTCTCCTCCGCATGTATCTACCTTCCCAACAAGATCCATGCCCCTCTCAAACTTCTGGTGCACCCACTTAATTTCCACAAACTGGTGAAAACTCTACCCTTCTAAACCTCTTTCCCTTCACCGGTAATCACCCCACTTCTGCTGTAAATGGTCGTCTGATCCTCATGAATCCCACAGATTCCCTGGCCCATCCTCGGAGTCAATACTAGCACCATCCACCCCAGGCCAACACTGCACTGCCACGAGTGCCCCTGCTTGATCCCCACACATACCACCCTCGAGAGCTGACCATACTAGCCCTTAGCATGAGGTTCTCCTCCTTGGCTCCCCTTAGCACTTAACCTCACCGGGCCTCCTCCAGCATTTGTACACCCACAGGCTCCTCCTTCCATCCCCTTCGCCAGCCCTTCTCCTCTATGTACTAGCATGCTCAATTGACATAAGGCCTAGTAGGAGCAGGAATGTAACTTCATGTTTTGCAATTATTTTTCACCAACCTGCGTTCCCATTTCGCCTTGTGGCGCTTTGAAGTACCATTTTCTTGCAGAATGCACGGTACAAATGTTCGTGTAGCAACTTGCCATGAGAATGAACACACGGGAGGCATATTTAGTGTGAGTACGCAATGTCGCCCTGTCTCGCATGATGGTAGACAGGGCTGCTTCAGGTGCGCAAGCGAGGATGAACGGACATGCATGAACTATACTAAGAGGTGTACAATATATGCCAGAAGTGTAGGTAGCAAACAAATGAATCAAGGATGGACATAGTAATGAAGGGTGGTAGGTATATAGGAGACTAGGAGCAGGAGAATGCTTTGTGCCATGAAACAGTGTTGGACGAGGAGAGGGGGGGTTTGGATTTACTTTTCTTACAGAGATGATACATCCCCAGAGGTAACAGCAACACATCATACCTTTCTGGTTTGCTGTCCCATTGCGGCACATATTTTACATCGCTGTTTGCAACTGTCCTTGGTTTTCTGAACCACTTGCCCAAGCAGTGTCTTGTCCAGTGTGTCTTTTTTTGTGGCAATCTTTCCCAAAATCGAAACCTGCCAGTCTCTGGCTTAGATCAATGAAAACATACTGGTATTGTTATTTAGCATTGAGTGAAAGTCAGCAACGGTTCGAAGGACACAATGTGACGAATACCCACAAAGAATTTAGTTTAGTTTAGTTTAGTTTAGTTTAGTTTATTATTTGATAATGCGCTCCAAACCCAGGGGTAGCCGGGCGCAGCAGTTACAAGAATACTTAAGCTTAGGTTACATACATAGGTGATATATAACAAATGCAGTACATGTATTATTGATGAATTTGCATGAATACAGGTATACAGCATGTACAGGTGAATACAAAGATGCAAAGTACGGGTCCCTTACATGAGATAGTCTATTGAGAAGTTTCAGAGGTGTCAGTTAGATAAGTGTGCTAGTCGATCCAAGGCTAGCGCAGAGGCGTCAATTGTAGATCATCATTAGTCCATAGCCAATTTTTCACATTACATCTTAATCTAGTGTAGGGTAGGTTGGCTCTCAGTGCGGTGGGGAGTGCATTCCAGGAACAGGCAGCTCTAACCAGGAAACTTGCTCCACCCGCTTTAGATGGTCTAAATCCAGGTATTTCAAGTAGGAGGTGGTTGGCAGCTCTAGTGTGGTGAATAGAAGAAGTTCTAGTCAGTCTGGCCGAGATATTTTTATTTTTTTATTTTTTTTATTTACTTGTATTTAATCATAAAAAGATTATTACAAGAGCGCATTCCAATCTGAATGAAGTCCTTTCATATTTTGTTTGATAAGTGATGCGAGCCTTGCAATTAGATTCGTTGATGGTGCGATCAGACCCCAGCTTCCGGTGTCGCTTTTATTCTTTCCAAGGCCAGGTTCAGAAATTTTGCAGCAGCCATGTGCCATCGAGTCTTTTCTCCTGTTATCAGGCGCTTCCACCAGATATCTACGTTCCCCGCAAAGGAGGTGGCCGTCAAAGTGGAGAAATAGGCGATCCTGGCCTGATGAAGAGCCGGACAACGCATCAGTAGATGTTTTATCGATTCAATGTCCTCAGGATTTGCACAGACTCTACAAGTTTTTTTCTCCAAGCCTCCTCTGATAGCTAAGATTTCTCTGGTCGGTAAAACATTTAGGCGAGCTTTTAGAAGAGTTCTCATCAGTAGTTTGTCAGGGTATTTTTTGCAGTACACCATCGGTTCTTTCAATTTGTTAGTGTTCATTGGAAGGTGTGCTAGAAGTTTGTACGATGATGCTAAATCAGTCGTGTTGATCCATTCCCAGCATTCTAGTTTTGTTTTTATCCTAGTTGGGTTTCCCTTCAGTTCTTCTTAGGTACACACTATTAGCTGTAATTTTTGTTTTTGGTCCGCAGCCCAATGGTTCATAGTCCGGTTGAAACCTTTTTCCAGTTCTGGCCGAGATATAGGGGGGCGAAGTATTATTCAGGCCTTTATAGGTAAGGATAGCGTCTTGAGGAGGACTCTGTCCCTAATTTTTAACCTGTGATGGTCTTTCCTGATGTTGGATATGTGGGCTCTGCGGGGTATGTCCAAAGCTGCTCTTAGAGAATTGTTCTGAAGTATTTGCATTTTATCTATGACAGTTTTACTAGCGCCTACATAGAGGGCATTACAGTAGTCCAATTTAGACATTACTAAGGCATTAGCTAGTGTAATGCAATTAGATTTGGATTGGTATGGTCTGCAGGCCCTTATTAATTTGCAAGTGTAAGCTGTGGAGGAAGCTAGGGAGTTAACTTGTTTTTTGAGAGATAATGTGGAGTCGAGGTAAAAACCTAGTGTTTTTACCTCAGTTGCCACTTTAATTATATTGCCATCTATGTTAAAGGCACGATAATTAGGGCTACATTTTTTGAGGTTAGAGTCGGAACCCAGGATCAGTATCTCTGTTTTGTCATCATTCAGGCAGAGGCCGTGGGAGGCCATCCATGCTTGAATGATGAGGTAAATCTTATTTACTAGAGCTGTTTCTTCGACAAAGTTGCCAGCTAGGGGTATGAGGATCTGCGTGTCGTCCACGTAATTAGTGTAAGTTACCCCCAGTCTGTCCAGTTTGTCAAAGAGTGGCTTAGTGAAGACATTGTACATAGTAGGGGAGACACATGAACCTTGTGGAACACCACAGGTGATTTGTATTGGGTCCGCTGAGGCTGAAGGGGAGAAGAATCTCATCGTATGGTTGGCTAGGAAGGATTGTACCGAGGCTATAGCTTCACTTGAGAAATGGGCGGCAGACGCTAGGTGGTTGCATAACACTGCATGGTCCACCAGGTCAAAGGCCGCCGATAAGTCAAGGAGGAGGAGCATAGCTGTTTTACCTTTATCCTTCAACTCGTCGATTTGTGTCTTAAGATCGATAAGGGCCGTTTCAGTGCCATGTAATGGTCTGAATCCAGATTGGCGTGATCCTAGTAGTTGGTTCGTCTCCAGATAGTTTTGGATCTGGAGGTAGGCGACTCTATCGATGATTTTAAGGAGGAATGGGACCGTAGTAATAGGCCTGTAATTGGTGGGGATGACTGGGTCAAGGGTCTGTTTCTTTAGGAGAGGCAGTACCCAGGATTCTTTAAGGTTCGTGGGTACGGTGCTGGATCTAAAGGAGGCATTGATTAGTTTTGAGATGAAGGGTGCTAGATCTCTTGCAACGTCCTTAATGACTTGTGCTGGGCAATTGTCCCCTCGGCAGTTAGAGGGCTTCAGTGATGAGATCACCTTTTCCGTTTACAAAATGGATATGTTAGTAAATCTGAAAGGTTTGCAATTACTTTGGGTGGCTGTTCTGGGTGTGTCGGTTGAGTAGGTGGTATGGGTTCTTGTAGGGCTCAGGGATGCTTTCTTATTTGCGATTTTGGTTTGTAGAGTTGCAATTCTTTTAGCTAAAGCATTTTGGATACTAATGCACCATTGTTTGTACTTGGGAACGTTGTCTGTGGGGGCAATGGGATTTTCCATTTCCCGAAGGATGGAGAAGAGTTCTTTGGAGTTAGCTTTACTAATTCTTTCATTAAATGTGTCTTTTTTGGTTTGGATTATTTCCTTCTTATATTTCTTAGCAAGGTTGTCAAGAAGGGTTTTATTCTCCACCAACGGTGTATGCCTACAGATAGCTTGGAGTTTACGGTTTTGGATTCGTAGTCCTTTGAGTTGCGGGGTGAACCATTAGTTAAGATGAGATTCTCGTTTACCTTTGCGTAATTTGATTGGGGCAATTGTATCCAGGGCTGTGGACATAGCGTTGTTAAATGTTTCAACTAGCGTATTAGGATCAACGATAGTGTCGCTAACAGTAAGGGCTGGTAGAAGGAGTGGGAGCAAATTTTCAGGCGTAATATCTTTTTTGTTTCTGGTTGGCATGGGGGGGTACTGATTTCTGATTCTTTGGTTTAAGCGGCTCTATAGTTAATGAGAAGCAGATGAGGTGGTGGTCAGTCCACGTTTGTGGTAGAATGTTAATGATGGTAGAGGTACAGTTTCGGTTGGCTATCCAGTCTAATATCCGTCCTTTTGAATGCGTAGGGGCTAGAACTTTTTGGGTGAGGCCATGATCAACTAGGATTGATTGAATGGAGTAAGCTTGTTTGTCCTCATTATCATTAAAGCCCAGGTTAAAGTCACCTAATAGAAGGAGCTGGGTAGAGTCTTTGATGTTATTGATAAGGAGGCTGGATAAGTCTTCCTCAAAGTTACCTAGTGGGCCTGGTGGTCTATACACCAGGAGGACAGTTAGTGTACTGTTATTAGATATAGGTATTTTAGCCGAGAGAAGTTCGCAGGATGTTATTTCTGGGTGAGGGGTAAGTCTTACATCTAGTTTAGTTTTAGCAATGATGGCCAGGCCACCTCCTCTAGAGTTAGGCCGGTCGACTCTTAGTATGTTATAGTTGTCAGGTACGGCAATCATGAGTGCAGGACCTGCAGCATCATGGAGCCAGGTCTCGGTGATTGCTAGGAGATCTAAGTTGTCCATGGAAAGTATGTCGGCAATCTCTGTGTTGTGTGCTATAAGGGATCTCGCATTAATGAGGGCTCCTGATAAGGTGGTGGTTGTAGTTTTTTCTTGGGTGAGTCTAGGATTGGGAGTGTCAGATGTGGGTGGGATTGAAGTCAGACCTAATGGTTTAGTTCTTTTATTTTTGAGGTCATAAAGGCATGGCAGTCTCGCTCTAAGTCAAGTGTTTCTCTCTTGCAAGTTGCAAGGTGTGGAATTAGTGTGGGCCATTGTTATGTTGATGGTTAGAAGAGTCCGGAGTATATATGTGAGGCCAGTTTTAGAGGTGTACATGTTAGGAAACAGGTAGCGAAGGGGCATCTGTATTTGACAAACCCGACAGTGGCTGCGATGCAAGCAGCAGAGTATAATTAATTTTGACACTCCTATTAGCGACTAAGTTGCATATATCAGAGGGTACCTAGATTTGACAATCCCTTCAGCGACCAAGAGTGCATGCATCGATGGCACCTAGATTTGATAATCCCTGCAGCGACTAAAAAAAAGCATACATCAAGGGCACCTAGATTTGACAATCCCCCCAGCGACTGAGAGTACATACATCAGGGCACCTAGATATGACAATCCCACAGTGACTAAAATGCATACAGTGAAGGTCACTAAATTTAGAAATAGCAATCTGGCTATGTTTGCCTGTAGTATGGTTGACACAAGCATAAACAGTTATGGGCAAAAAATGGTACAGCTGTGACAGGGTACAATGGCAAGCGACCTAGGGTCTCAAGTAGGTAATAAGATACTTGCCTACAGTCAATTTAGTCTCAAAGGATTACCTAGATGCAGGTTTGCAGGCAAGCTAGGTTACAGTGTACAAGCATACACTGTCATGAGTACATCATAAGTACTGCTATTATGCATCTTGTGCACACCTAGGGTGCTGGGTAGTTAGATAGAGCGTCAATAATGTTCAGCTTTCGGCCCACTGATCTGGTAAGTGGAATAAGTGGGCTCTGGTGACAATTGATAACATTTACTGTATTGAAAGTGCACATACAAACCTTTTGTTTCCATTTCTTCAATCTGTTGTTCGGAGCGATTACTCAACGTAACATCGAGAGAATGGAACTTCCAGAAATGATGTAAGCCTAACTATACATAATATTTGGCCGATTAAAAACGGCATGTGTGCTTTGTGCATGATGACTAATTCTGTGATGTGTGAATGTGCTATTTGACGGAAATAATGGACACAGTACGTTATGTTATGTTATTTTATGTTATGTTGAATGATATTTATACCGCACACGATAAAAAGCTGAGTGCGAAATTTTTGGTTTATCTGTCTAGTAATGATTGTTATTTGTGTATAGTTTAAAGAGGTGTCAGTAGAGGTATGACTTTTTGGACGTATTGCTTACTGGCCTTGCCCACTAACATATTCTATGCAGAGTTATGGGTTGTTATCTGGACCCTATTGTGATGATGATTCCTCGAAGACCCGCACCCACAACCTGTATGCAGGCTAATGATATCTACACCGCTTTGTCCCGTGGGATATCCTGGAGTGCTGTCACCATTGCACCCTTGTGCACCATAAAGTGGGGGTGGGCAGGGGCAGAACCTTTTCCCTGGGCACTTGGTTCTCTTTTTGATCACTACTCTTACCACTTCCATTATAATGCCATCTGTCTGTGGTTCAACTGAAAACGTTACTATCTCTGTCCTTATTTTCTGGTAGGGCCCGCTATGTGAAGCGGGTGCATCTGGTTCTCTCCACCCATTCAGAGGTATGACTACTTCACAGCACTAGCCTTTCATGCACGTCGTGGTCTGACCTACTACCCTGTGTTGACATGTCTGTGTTCATTCTGTGTGGTTTGTATTTATGATTAGATTTCATCTGGTTCTGAATTATAAGGTAACTTGTTATATTCAATTACAGAGCGGCTACTGAAATATATTCTTTTATTCTGTTATCTACACAGCTATATTCTACCGTTCTTCGCATGCCATAGTTTCCAACTACCATAGGATTGATTCTTCTATCAACATTGGCGGATAATCAACTGTGCCTATTTGATAACCGTTATGTGGAACGACCGACAGGGACCAATCTGCCCTTTAGCGGTACGAGCAATAAGGAGCAACGTGTCAGCATTTAAGATGTGAAAATGAGCTGATGCGAAAGCGTTGCGCTTGGAAGTGAAAAGAATCCATATCTTCTCAATAAAAGAACACAATGTGCGTCCTTAGAATGTTTTGCTGGTGTAACATAAGGACACACAAGAATTGAAGTACACAGATTGATCGATTGCTGAAGGCAAACGGCGTATCATGAGGAAGGATAAACAGCTTATCATGAGGAAGGATAACAAACATTTGAAGCATGCAATGTTTGTTAACTATAACTTGTATTGCAAAATGATATTGTTCATTTCGTGGACTTAATCTTCTCTTTTGAGGTTTCTTTGCAAAATAAAAGCACTTGTTACATTACAGACTACTGATGTTTTCTTCAAAATAAATGTTTTGCTCTCCTATTTGGGACAAGAAAGAAAAGGTACACGCTGTGAGAGGATGTGTGGGTTTATCTTCTTGGTCCTGCCTTAAATAACATTATGGTGTCGGTGATGACAGGGCATGTCTGGCTACGCTGGCCATGAACATCATGAAAATAGGTGGAGCATTTTGTTTGGACTAGTGATGTCAGTTTGAGGGGTGAGCAATATATATGCTTGCTGCGAGGGCACGTGAACTTAAGGCGATGCATCAACGGATAAGATTAGCACAAGATGGCGGTGCCCAACCCGTTGTTTTTGCATTTGTAAAAGTGAGGAAAACTAAGGTAAGATGCATAGACATTTTTTTTAATAACATTTACGGTATGCTTAAAAATACATGCCTGAACGATTGGGACAATAGCATTTTTAGGCAAACTTCTCCTTTGAGACCTTTAAGACCCTGCATGCTCCCTTCTAGTTTTCATATGTATTATTTTCATATATATGTCACATATGTATTTCCCTTGTTGAGCACTCCAGGGACGTATGTTCAGTTTGCAGTTATCGGATTGCCAGTTGCCTATCTTCCTGATGTCAGTCGGATCCATTCCACCCTATAATGCACCTGCAGAAGCACCTGTTATAAACCTTTACTCCTTGTGACCAGCTTAGCCAAATGTCATTGGTAGCATTTTCCTAAAGTGAAACAGAGTAATTGTCACACCATCAAGGTGTCTCCACAGGTATATCTACCCTGCAGGTCTAACTTCTAGGAACCTACGCAGTGGCGAAAAGAGGCAATGACATTCCTCACTCAACGTGAACAGCAGGAGGGCCTTCCATTTCAAGGGTTGTCTGTTTTAGAGACATGTGCCTTAATCATTGCTTTATCGTTCTGTACTGTCACGTCTTCCAGCTGTGGTACATTGTTGATAATTGAACTTTTTTGATTGGGCCACAGGTCTACTACATTTGAATGCCCTGAAAAAGACCAGTGCAAATATTAGTTTAAGTAGCGTTCATTCAAATTCTTAGGAGCACGCCATTCCCATTACCTCCAACATGTCTTGCAATGTTAAGTAACCAACCTATGTGATGGATGAAGTGATATTACAAAAAGTCTGTGTAACTAGAAGGCATTGTACCTTGCTTTGCCCAGGCAGCCCCTCCACTCATTTAAAAAAAACTGCACCACCGGAGGCCACGAGGCCATGATCAGGCGACCCCATGATTTGTTTCTGGGGGGGTCACTGGGACTTGACATGACAGCCCGACCAGGTAATATAAAAATATGCAACATCAGGGGCAGTTGGGCCAAGGCCTAGGGACCCCGTTGCACACCGTTTTAAAGTACAAAACAATATGCGGGCTACCAGGGCAATGCCCACTGAGCCCCTCCACCCTGCAACAATTGGAGGGGGTGGTCACTGGACCTTGCCCTTGCAGACCCCGTATTGATTTGTCTTTTACAACAGGGGTTTAAAAAACTTATTTTCGGCTCCGGCCGAATACTTGCACTAACTATTTGGTATTCGGTCGAATAGTAAATTCACTATTCGGTACAGCCCTAGTCGGAACACATGCATGCACCATCTACCAAACGTATACCAACGATTACAGAGTACTTCCGGAAATTCTAATTCTAATAACCTTGGTGTTGATCATCATTTGCTGATTCCATCTGTGAGTCTCGTTTGCCTGCCTAGGCTGGACGAGGCTGTTCTGTAACCTGTCCAGTGAGGATCAGAGACTATTCCCCGACCTCACCAGTGCCCAGCAAGCGCTGCACAGCCTGTTCCTACGGAGCCCTCGCAAATACTTTACCCCTTAATACTCTCTAGTATGGCATAGCATTTTAATTGGGAAGCTATAATTTTTGGTTCATTTGAGTGACCATTGTTTTCAACACGACCTTAAGTTTTAACGTCTAGGTTTTAAGAACTGATATAGGGGCTTTAGTATTCTGAAAGCACAGACAAAGTACCAGTTAACTACCCAAACCTGTGTCTTCCTTCAAGACAACAAAATACGTCGCACACGGAAAGTGAACTAGCTCCCTTATTTTCATTCATGCTTATCAGACATACTGAAAAGCATTTCTTTTGTAGAATTTCACATTTTTCTCACATGGTGTTTGATGCAGGCCTGTGTCACACATTGGGCATCAAGACAAGTTTAGCAGTAACGCAGCTTTTGCTGTATTTTCACAGAATCACTGCTAAACTTGATTACCATTACTGCCACTCGGTCCTGGCACTTTACTGCAGCACAACGATGATGTCATCGGCAATTGTCTGGGGTCCAGAGGACACCGTGACCATTTTTGTGGATTTACAGTGAGCAGTACATACTGCTGCACTAAATCCGCTGATTTATTTAGATAAAGTGGAGGATTTACCTTCATCTACATGCTGGAGACAAAGCCTCCTTTTCTCCTCCAAACTCGGACTATGGCGTAGTGTGAAATTAGCGCTAAAGTGATAGTAATTGCACCACAGACACTTTTTCCCGGCACCGCCGAATTTGCGGATACCCGTTATATTTTGATGCGAGTCTCTTAGTCGTGAAAGTATATTTACAAACCCACAGGCCTTTTTTTAGTTCCACGCTCAATTGCATTCTGGTATTTGTCGTCTTCCATTCAAGATGGGGGAACTACTGCTACGACCGCACTCTTTTTGCTTAACATATAGCTTTAAAGACTTGTAAATATGCTCAAGTGGTTTATTAGGATTTGTGTACTTTTTAAGTCATCTCTACAAGGATTGTTGAAAGACAAACATGAGGTTGAGGAGGAGCTAACAGAATAGAGTGCCAGCTGGTCATGATGATTTACCAGGACCAGGATGTTGAAAGAGAGCTTGCTGGAATGCTGACTGAAGAGGTTGTTTTCCCTCTGATGATTTTGTGAACATCTGAGGACCTTTGAAACTGCTTACTCTTGCTTCTGTGAGAGCCCCCACATCCTGGTAAATAGGCTCTCGCTCGATCACACGGAATGCTGCAGTAAAGGTACTCTTCCTTGAGTGCCCCAGACCCAATGGCTGCACTGAAGCCCTTGGATCTGTGGTCACAGCAAGAAGTGTGTAGCTCGCCTGTAGCTCACCTTATTTTAAGAGTAATGAAAGTTCTGTCATTTCTTTTGACAGTCAAAATAATCCACATCTCTAGTTTCTAAATTGTAAGCATATTGCCAGTTTGGACAATATGGGCAAAGATATACACCATAAATATTTGCACAATCATGAAACAGCTGCAAAAACAACAGTATATTCAGTTAGCAAAACACAAGAAAATGTTTTTGTTATGGTGTGTTCAAACCATAGTTATAAAAGGACCAGCGATCTATGGCAAACAATCGTGTCGGAGTTGGCATCACCACTTAATGAAAGTGGCTGCTACGAGCAAATCATCTTACCCCACTATGAATCCTATGCCCAAATTAAAAGTCTCATCAAGTGAATCATCTGACACTGTCAAGCCCTCCAAAATAAAAACACGCTTGATACGACCCTACATATATATAAATAACAATGACCATTCACATATCGACACATATATTGACATCACAAAGGGTATGTGTCTATTGGTTTCTTCCTGGCAAGTGCTCTTAATGTAACTTCTCATGATCTCCTAAAATATCAAAGACTCATTTTGTGCCGTCATTTTCTGTGATGTCCCTACATGTGCACGTTAGCGGGGACCACGCATCTTTTGACTCCCAGTGCCACGCAAATCATAGGGCCAGCCCCTGTCACTTTGCGTTTGCTGTATGTTATCATTGTACATATCGTTAGACCAGAACAATTGCCATCCTTTTTTTCCCCAACCCACTGGACTGTGTGGGTCAGGATACATTTCCATTTTAAGAAAAAGGTAGGAATGTTATTTTAATAGAACTATGTTGTAATTTTGGTATCAATTTAGAAAAAGAGGGTACAGTTGCCACGCTTTGCTGCTTATAATTGTGTGTCATCTGGGAACGCGCTTGCGAGATTGCGATGAGGGTGATCACATTGACTTTTTCAGTCATGTGTCTGCCAGAGCGCACATACACAGGGGCTTCAACATGTGTGTTGCCAGAAAATTGGCTGCTTATCCCTTCAGAGAACTAAAAGGTGAACTGATTATTGGCTCATTGGGTTACAATGGATTTCAAGTAAAGACGCCTGGTAAGTTATTGTGTAGGAGCTGGAACCCTTTTGAGCAGTGCTGCTTTGTAGCTTCTACCTTGATGGGCCACAAGCAGCGCAAGGTTGGCGCGCGGATCGGCCCGCGCATTGAGCGCAATGACATGAGGGAGCGAGCGGCGACGGTTGGCGTACGAACTGGAAGAGAGAGCCGGAGTCCAGTGGGGCCCAACACATAGACTTATCTCTTTTCCCTATACAAGTTAATATGCCCTTTAAGTTTAATAAATCCCCTATGTTATGAACCACCTTCTGTCCACTTTGATTCTACATGCTTGCACTTATTTAAATAAGCGCAGGATGTGGTCTGGCTGCTGCCACTGTGCAGTCTCGTGAGCAGAGGCGTTGCTAAGGGGGGCTTAGGGGGCTGTAGCCCCAGGTCCTTTGGTTGTAGCCCCGGATAGAAGCTCAGGTGCTACAACCAAAATGCTAGCTAGCCCCGAGTCCCGCCAATCCTGACATTAGCTTAGCCCCTTATCTTTTCCAGACCTAGCAACACCCCTGCTCGTGAGCTCTCATTCTTGCATCATAATTCATGAATATTATTTTGCTCCTGGGCAAAGCGACCTGTCCCCATCAGTTTCTAGCGTCTACGATTCAGGAGCGCTTCAAATCGCAGTAAATCTAAATATTAGGCGCATGAGGAGAAAGGCACCACCCTTATAGCTATGGAAATATGGACACAGTCGTCCAGTCACTCACACACAAAATATATTTGCACTTTGAACACCTGTACACGGCAACACTTTGTTTCACTGTTCCGCTTTTCACTCTGATTTTGTCCTCTCTCTCTGATAAGGGCTTCTGCATCAGCTCGGTTCCTAGGTAGCACACTGCAGCTCCTGGCTCGTTCTTTGTTTGCACACTAAGGCACCATAGCCAAACATACATCATGCTACTTGTGGTGTAGAGGAAAGTGTAAGGAGGGGTCATGACGTAAAAAGAGGCACAGCCCGCCAAAACGGGACCAGTACCAGTAACACACTTAAGCTGCGTGTGTCGTCTTTTTTTATTTTGTTTGTTATTTGGTTAAAACAAAAACCTTGAGCACAATTATTTTTATATGCAAATTTCATACACAGAACACAAAATGCATCCACATGGTTAAAACAGTTTCACCATCACCTGTGGAGAACAAATCACCATATTTTCTAAAACAGGTCCACCTTTTCTCCTGAATCGCGACACATACTGTTAAGAGGTGTCACAATGTCTCCTTATGCTGTTCCACTATACAAAAAAGACAGTCACCTTGGCCCGGGCCCAACAGTCCGTGTATAATCATTACTTCTATGGTTCAGTGAATGACTTTAGTCTTTGATGGATTAACTTTCAGACTATGAAGCGTTGCAAAGTTGGAAAAGGCATTAAGCAAACTCTGTAATCCCCTCTGTGTGCAATCAAATACAAGGAAGTCGTCGATATATGCAAGCCACATCACTTTAAGGTTTCCAATCTTGGGATCACCCACATCAGACATGTATAAATTGAAGAGGCAGGGTGCCAACACGCTACCCTGTCTCACCCCTCACAGGGTATATATACGTCGGGAGAGGAGACCTTGATGATTGAAACGGATTTGCACATTTGACCCTTCATACATGCAGGAGATGAGCTGTAACAGTCCTTCTGGAATCCACCATCCTTGATGTTTGGGCCAAAGAAGAGATCTGTCGACAGCATCAAAAGCTGCCAACAGATCAATACTTGCCAAAAAAATGTAATCATATTGGCCCTCCATACCTGACTCATAGTACAATTCAGTACAAAATCTTTCAGTGACGTACCCATGGATTTGCGAAAAGCTATCTGCCATATAGATATTCCACAGACCGATGACTGCCGATCCTCCAGATGCTCCAACAGCAAGAACGCAAAAACCTTGCTGTCGGCATCCAGGATTGCAATCGGTCAGTAGTTCTTGGGGTCCAATCTACTTCCCCTTTTAAAGACTGGCACAATATGCACAGTTGACTAACTAGTGGGAAGCTAAGAGACTACAAAATGTGTTCAAAAAGTACAGATAGAATATTGCCCCACATGTGTGGATCTCCCTTCAATAGGAGGTTAGATAACTCATTTGGCCCCGGTGCCCTAGAGGCACTAATTCGATGAATGATTTCCTCATCCCTTGAGGGGAACCGACAACTTCCAATCTAAACTGGTCAGAGGGTGTCTATTATTACCCCAGGAATCACTCTCCCCGGAATTAGCAAAGACAGTTATGTAATGTGTTACCCAGTTTATAGTGAAAAGGTCGAATTTAAAAAAGTCGAATGTCAAAATCTCAACAAAAAAAAATATTGAAAAAAAAAAGTTGATTTTTTTTAATGACGTTTTGTATTCGAAATGGGGGGTTCCCCCCCAACCCCCCCCCCCTTTTTTTACCCATTTGTTTTATTCCCGGACCCCAAAATAAATATATAATTAAAAAAGAGGGAATTCGACTTTTTTTTTTGGAGATTTATTTTTCGAGATTATTGTCATTCGACTTTTATTTTCAAGATTTTGACTGGATTTCGTGTTACCCACAATTCTTCAGGGATTGGATTGGGCTCCCGTCCCAATAGCATATTCCCGGGGTCATAAGGCACGCACCAGAAGGCTTGAGTGTTCTTATTAGCAAGACTTTGAAGCATTGTTTCTGCTTCCCGTTGGCATCTGATGGCATGGTAGGATTTCCGCTAGTTCATATATGACTACCTGGCTTTATTAATAGACACCCCTCTAGCTTTCACCGATAGTGAAGGGGTACTATTAATAGTTCTTATACACGCTCGCAGATATCGTTTTCTGGTAGCTGCCTCTACATCATCGAGGTGCACTTGATTACGCGATGCCACCCTCACTGTGGCAACAAATCTGAACAAACAAAAATCTATTAAACCCCCAACAGAGCTTTCTAAAATTCAAAATCGAAAAACAATCCTTCTACTCTGCAGCAGAAACGGTTTGTAGATATCCTGCAAAACTCAAATTAACCCCGACGGACACTCGTAGGGTTCCAGCCATTTTGGTCCCCGAAACATTTAAATAGATTCCCGTGTTCATCTTAACCAGCTCTCCTTCATTACTCCCGTCAAACTCAAACTCCACAGTCAACACGCAGTGATCACTGAATTCAGACAGAAGAACAGTCATAAGTTTGCATTTCTCAAATAATGTTGGGCTCGTAAATATGTAATCCAGTGTTGACATAAGAGAAGCAGTAAACCAAGTAAAGTGGCTTGGAACATCCCCCGTGGCAGCCTATACACCTTCACTTATCTCACCTCCACAAGTGCCTTTACCCATACATAAACAACGTCCTTCCCTTTAAGACCTGTGATGGTAGTTATCGAGCTGTCTACTTCAGAGCAGGTGGCATTCAGATCTCCAGATAGGAGGATCAAACCACATACCAATTTGTCAAGCCACTCATTGATTGTATGCATTTTAAGTTTGATAAAAAATATTTAAATTCCCACAACCGGGATGCCAATACATGTTAACAACCAAGATGTCACAGATGGTCCCAGTTGATAACTTAACGTTAGTGGCTATGAAAACCAAACGTGTGGTTTATACTGTCTTTGATTTTATAGAACTGACAAGATTGAACTAAAGTCAGTAGACCTCCCAAAGGACGTCCCCCCTGAAGTTTCTTTTAAGCTGACTGAAAACTACAGTCATATCCATCAATAACGGGAGGTTCCATTAACCAGGTTTCTTGGAGGTTGATGATAATTTGGGACTTTATAAAGGCACCTACTACTGAGATAGTGAAAAGATAGGTGTTGCCACACATGTTCCATGACATACAGACTATAGAATTTGTGTCATTGTTAAGGGGAGTATGATTGTTAGGAGGAGTGTGACACCAGACACAGTTCTTTCCTGTTCGAAGTACCTGCAACCCATGACCAATCTCTAGATTGGGTCTCCATCATCCCACCCTTCCCCCAGTCTGCACCCTAAGGTCATGGCCTTGATTTAACACCGTGATAACCACAATTTCTTTCAGAGGGACATTATACTGACCACCATCCCTAGATCCGCTCCTTCAAATACCCCTATCATTATAGGGTGTATGGTCGAACCCAAATAGACGGATGGTATGAAGTTCATTCACAACAATCTCCACTCTATCTGTTCGAAAATGATGAAAGAAAAATATTCTCTCAATGTCCCGGGATGAAATGGTGTTAAGGGTGGGTATAACGTGCATTAGTCAAATGATATTAGTAAGATTCAGAATTATGTGTTTGGTTTCATGTAACACACTCCCTAAGCACACTTTAAGTTCATCATCTGGGGGAAAGACCCTGAGAACCCTAAACATTTTTGTAACCCTCGTTCCTGGGTTCTTACCGTGCCCTCTGGATAATGCATATCCTTGTCATTTACAATATCTCTACCCTTAGAACCCTTCAGAACACTATGGCCCTCATTACAAGTGAGGCGGTAAAGGGTTAACGGCACCGGTAAAGGTGCTGGCGCGTTAACCCCGTACCGCGTCATTACGAGGTCCGCTCACGGGATCCGCTCTGGTCGGACCAGACGTCCTTTGCGGGTCCCGCGAGGGGACCAGCATGCTAACAACGGGCCCATCATTAACGGGCCCATTTTTAGCATGCTCCCCATTCCCATTGAGCCCTCTAGGGGCTCGAATGGGGATCGTCCGGGTTCCCAGAATGGGGAAATACCGGGCCCTCCAAGGTCGGAATGGCCTGGTATTTTTCCATTCAGGAACCATGGACCCGGACCCGAGTTTGGAGGCAGCCATGCCCTTATTGAGGGAATAGCTGCCGCCAAACTCGTAATGAGGCCCAATACGTCACAAATTGAGGTTTCAAAAGTGGCTTATTTCCCTTATTGTTTAACCAATTTGGCTCAGTAAGGGAGGTGGATGAACGATTATCTGCCACAACAGAAGTTCAGAAGGTCAAATTCTTACCATGTGATACTTCCTCTAGACGGGGAACAAAAGGGTTTGGGAACTGAGTAGGAGCAACAAAGGGATTAGTGCATTGGATAGGTGCCGCAGTCACCTTAGTAATCATTACCTCACTTGTTGGAGGTTTAGAGTAACCTGACACCCAAGCTGAGGAAATCTCAGGGGTCTGAAAGTCCCTAACCACCACAGAATCTGATGGTCTCACCCCACTAGAAATGATGACCTGGTCCCGGTTCGGAGGTTGGTATGAAGGAGGTACCCCTACCGGCTCTGAGGCAGAGTTGCTGGTGCACGTAGGTACCATGATACAATCATTCTCCCTATCTTTCAGTGTCCCCCTACTTCCGACTATCAGCCTCCTATCCTGCAACAATTATGCTCACATCAGGGTTTCTGTTGGATGTGGACTGTTTTAAAAAGCAGTTCAAGAATTTCTTAGTAGCTTGCTTATTTGCCTATTAATTATCATTTTTTTTGTTTTTTTCGAATCCATTTACTACCCAACTTAAAGAGACCCTTTCGTGAGCCATTGGTAGGCGGATGACCCTTAGGAACGGGTTCCACTTTGCTCCCAGAAATTACTCTCACAGTAGCAGAAGCCCGTAGGATAGAGTGCTCGGGAGAAATATCCATGGTCGTCATTATGTCATTCCGTACAGGTGACATCCCCCTTGGGTTTACGCCCTCCACTAGCTGTTGGCAGGGCTCCAAGGGACATGTAGCGAGTGTAATAGTAGGACTAACCTTGTACACTGAGTTCTCCATCATAAGAACTGAGTTTCCCACTTTGCTCCCCACCCCACCTATATCATTAGCACATTCCCATAATGGAACTACAAGGTTGTCAGACAAATCCTTACTGACAACACAAGTATTTAACAGATGGTGCCCCTGATTAAATAAAAAAAAGTTTTCAAATACGTTTGCACATTCAGATTTTCAAATTTGAATAAATTAGATTCTAACATCATAGAGTGCGATCGAGTTTTCAATTTTAAACCCTCATATAGGGATACGAAAACACAAAGTACTTGATTTATTTCAGTCAGTATATCGGCATGTGAACCATCCACTTTGTTATTCAGGGCCGTATGTAGAGTAGATACGACACACGATTGCACTTGATCCGAATTTGATGAAAAAGAAGAAGAAGAGGTTGCAGCATTCAAAGATTTTTCAAGAGGAAAATTTGGCGGGAATCCAAAATAAAGCTGTCCTCATTGTGTGTGTAAACCTCTATTGGTACCTGTAGGGGTTCAACCAAAACCAAGACATCCTGAATAACCTCAGATGAAACAACCACCCAGGAGACAGAAGCTAGAGCTATTGGTTTCAAATAGTCAGTAATATTTTTCCCAGCCGGTGGGGTTGGAATTTGTGGCTTGAGTTTGGACGCTCTATCACACACACAATCTGCTCCCTGGGTGACAGCCAATTGACATAGCTCCTCACTCTAAATTAAAGTCAGGGAAGAGATTATTTGCACTGATGCAGTTTGAGGACAATTTTCAATCGGCGAAGGGGCAGGGGTAAACCGAGCGCCTGAGGCATGTCAAAATCTGACATTTGAGCAGATTTTTGACTAACGTGGGATGAGCCCGTCCTTTCCCACTACTAAGAAAGTACATAGGAGCTAAAAATGGTAAAGGCAAGTCCAATTGTTATGATTTGAATAAGCTCGTACAGACAGTTAAACTTATTCCTAGGTGACAAAAGGAACAAGTGTAGTTAAGAATAGGTCCGCCTTACCGCTCATCTGTCCATATACGAGAGCACTCAGCCGCACACAAAATAGGGTAATTCAGTGACCGTGGCAACGTTAAATGTACGACAGTGTGGAAGAGAGGGCTAGGAGTCCGTTTCTAGGACCCACACTCCGAACTCCTTCAATACAATTTTAGATCATTCAACGGAAGCAGTGAGGGATTAGGGCTATGAGTCAGATTCCATGACACACACCCCCCAAAATCCCTTGGAGCACAAGTAATCCAATCAACGATTTGTTGCAAATTAAGTGTTTATACGTTTACACAGATAATAGTTTCTCACTGCCAGGAAGGTCGTACTGCAGTACCCACGGCCCCTCGCAACAGTCACTAAACACACTGCGCTGCACACTGCACTGTGATCCGCGCCAGTGTGGTGTTTGTAGGCATGTGCACGTCCTTCTTGCAGATAAAAGAGTGGGCAGACTGCAATGTGGGTGATCCTAGACCCCCAAAGATGCACCAAACACACTGCATCGCACACCGTGCTCCGTGCCAGTGTGGTGTTGTTATGCAAGTGCACCTCCTTCTTACAGATAAAAAGAGTGGAAAGACTACAGGCTGCAATGGGGGTGATCCATGAATCCAAAAGATACGGTCAACACTGATGCACCAAACACACTGTGTCGCATACCGCACTGCGCTCCATGCCGGTGTGGTGTTTTTATGCAAGTGCACCTCGTCTTGCAGATAAAAAGAGTGGAAAGACTGCAGGCTGCAACATGGGTGATCCGAGACTCCAATAGATACTGCCAACAATGTTTTTGTACAAATGTCTATTCACCTCATGTTTTGTGTTCTAAGAATATAGCACCCTGAATGGAAGTAAAACTCATGCTATATAAATATACAGAAAAGATATTTAAGAAATAAAATAAGGCCAATTGAAAATGGCCAAAATAAGGATCACAACTGTTTTGTTTTCCTTTACAAAAACAAGACTACAGGTTCTATAACGGAACGAGGAATTTAAGTACCTCTGTAAACCTTTGATTCATTAACATGCCGGACTGACGCATGTGAAACTTGACAATTGAAGGACATCATTTGTTATAGTACTAGCACACATTACGCCTAGATGCAAATTCACAATAACAAAACTTGACCAGATTGAAAGCTGAGTGCGACTGATTCTCTAACTCTAATTTGGGTGTGGAGGAATATGATAGGAGTTCTCCCTGACTACTGCTTCTTATAGAATGGACTGGAGCCTAGGGCGGCACCTGGGGGTGACACATTTTGTGCATAATAAAGGCTGCAAAAGTGGCTGAAACGTGCTCTACAGGACCACCTTACATTATACTGGATTGAAGATATACAATTACTATTGGTTACTTACCAACAGTGATGGGCTTGTCTGGCTGGCTGTTTGTAGCTATGCTAAAGCCTGTCTGGAGTCGATACTTGAACAGCGTCCTGCCTGCAAAAACAAAGTAAAGATCACGAAAACCCTATAAACACAGTATTACATGGCCACGGTAGTGGCCATGTAGTTATGGTTAAGTTGCTGTTTCCATAGGAAGAGCACTTTTTGGGCGGCTTATAACTTCACTCCCCCTCGACGAATCCTCACCAAACTTTTTTTGCAAAGTTTGGTGAGGATTTGTCCAGGGGGGGCAAAGTTATAGGGGGGTTCCCAAAACTTCTTTTTTTCCCATAGACTGAATGGGGAAAAAACTTTGCTCGCGCCTACAGCCCAAACCGCTGGACGGATTTTCACCAAATTTGGACCAGGAGTAGTGGCTTGGTCCCGAAAGCTTGTGCAGATTTGGTGAAAATCTGTCCAGTAGTTTTTTTTTAAATGACCAAAAAGTAGGTCATAAAAAATTTGGGATATCTGTGTTCGGTCCGCGGACACACTTCCCTGATCGCTCTGCGGTCCTGATTGGCCAATTGGCTTGCGTAATGTCCGCGGACATGCGGCGTGTTCGCTGTTTGGACGGCGTGGAGCGTGAAGCACGTCAGATTTTTGGTAGCACCCGCCATCTTGGATTCGCGGATGTCCGCGGACAGCGCGGTGAAACCTGGTTTAAAATTTGTATTTATTAGAGTGTGTTGGTGTGTAAGAGTGTTTGGGGAGGGTGGGAGAGTATGAGATAGGTTAAATGTTGTATTTGTTTATGTGGCAGACCCTCTTGTTGTGTTCGATTTGTCTGCGGACATTACGGCTGTTATGAAATGTTCTAAATAAACTAAATGGGGGGGCGTTCTGAGGACGCAATATGTGTCCCATTTTGTTCGCTAGCAAGTTGAATGTATTCTAAGAACACTCGCGGTGTCCTGAAATGTTCGTAAATAAACAAAATGGGAGTTTCCTGAGGACGTTGTCCGTGTTGTTCTCTGGCAAGTTGAAAGTGTTCTAAGAACACTCGCGGTGTCCTGAAATGTTCGTAATTTAATAAAATGGGGGTGTCCTGAGGACACTGTCCGTATTGTTCGCTGGCAAGTTGAATGTGTTTTAAGAACACTTGCGGTGTCCTGAAATGTTCATAAATAAACAAAATGGGGGTGTCCTGAGGACGGTGTCCGTATTGTTCTCTGGCAAGTTGAATGTGTTCTAAGAACACTCGCGGTGTCCTGAAATGTTCATGAAATAAACAAAATGGGGGTGTCCTGAGGACGCTGTCCGTATTGTTCGATGGCAAGTTGAATGTGTTCTAAGAACACTCGCGGTGTCTTGAGATGTTCGTAAATAAACAAAATGGGGGTGTCCCGAGGACGCTGTCCATATTGTTCGCTGGCAAGTTGAATGTGTTCTAAGAACACTCGCGGTGTCCTGAAATGTTTGTAAATAAACAAAATGGGGGTGTCCTGAGGACGCTGTCCGTATCGTTCGCTGGCAAGTTGAAAGTGTTCTAAGAACACTCATTATGTCCGCGGACATTAAAAGTTCCCATAGGCCATAGTTGAAATGTTTGACTCTATGGGTGTGATATGCTGCGGTGGTTGTGGCCAGGGCATAGAGTCTTGGGTGCATGGCCATTTGGCCATTTGGCCATGCACCCAAGACTCTATGCCCTGGCCACAACCACCGCAGCATATCACACTCATAGTGGCTTATAACTTTGGGATCAAAAACAAATTTATAAGGAACAAAGTTATAAGCCACTATGGGTGTGATATGCTGCGATGGTTGTACTTATTATAATATACTTACTGTTTGGTTTAGTAACTGGAGTACATGTATTTCTTTTTCATTTCTGTGATGAAAGAAAAGAGCATGTTAGTATTGGTATTTTGTAATGACTTATTACATTGAATAATCAGCATTTATTTTTTTGACCCTCATATTTAGTACAATTTGCTCAGTTTCTGTGTTTGTTGCTAAAATCATTGGGTCTGTGGGAGAAAAAAAAATCCATGTTGGATTAAAAAAAAAACCTTTTTCTGTTCTGCTACAGTTTATTTGTCTGTTTGTTTTCAGTGTTCACTTGTTTCTGGCTAATGCTGTATAAATTGGCTTGTTGCAGTTTTTTGGAGCAGTAACATATCATTTATTTGTTTGGATATTGTAAAATTTTGGAGCAGTTAGATACCAGTAGGCGTATTCTTACTGTCTATTTTTTGATATATTTTAGTGGTATTGATTTATCTTTTTGGATATTGTAAAATTTTGGGACAGTTAGATACCAATTGGCGTATTCTAACTGTCTATTTTTTGCTCTAATTTAGTGGTATTCATTTATATGATTAGTTGTTGGAGAATCTTTGGCCAGTTAGATAGGTTTTGGAATATTCTAACAGTATATACTTTTTTACTACAGGTTTACTTAAGGTTTAAGTACAGTTTAGTTTTTAAATGTTGGTTTTAAGAACATTAAATAAGCGTTTGAAAGATTGGCTGGTAATCTCTGCTTTAGAGTAATGGTACTATCATTACATTCAAACCATCCACATTTCTTTTTTTATATATGCAGTGTAGTGTCCTGAATTGGTTGTGGCTCCTGCATGGTAGATTATACCTATTGTTGTGAAGGTTTTCTTACCAAGTGATACTTGACCATGTGTGAATCAAGTCAGCTTGCAGTTGTTTTTGGTATCATCTGCATTATAACGTAGAAGCATTAGTATTACGTATTTACTCTGTGTTTGTATTAGTAACGTGGAGCGATTATCCGAATTGCAGGTAGTACATAATCTAGCACGGTTTGCATTTTGTACAAGATGCTGAAATGGAATGGATTCATAATTAGGTATTGATATATACATGAAGCGTTCATTGGGGATTTGTTCTTGTGTCACATTGTTGCAGAGAGTGCATGTATGTTTCCACATGAATGAAATCTGAAAGATTTCATTTATAGGTATGTTTTTATTTTCCAGTACTTGTAGTAAGTACATTAGAAATTCTTGTGGATCTTCCTGTGAGTTTATAGTAAATTTAACCATTCCAGCACAGTAGTCCAATTGTTGTCTTATTCCATAAACACTATACGTGTTATCAGGATTGTTTGTTGCATTTCTGTGAAGTACTAACATTTGCAAACACAATTGGTCTGTACTGTGTAAGTAAATGTTGTCAACAATTGGTGGCAATTGAAATAGAATATTCATTGCTACATTTGCGTAGCAACTTACTCCAACTATATTTAAGAGTTTAAATGGACCAGGTAGTTCTGTATCTGATTGATTTTTTTTAGTTTGTCTTCCTTCTTTGATGAAGTACCTGGTTTACTTTCCCTAATGGGTTCTTTTATGTTTGTGGTACTTGATGAAGTTTTAGTTTCTTTTACTCTCTTTGGAGGATTTGCAGTGACATCCTGTTGCATTTCTGTTTGATTTAGTTTTCTTTTACAACGTTTTACTTTTTGTGGTACAGAATATGTGTTTAGATGAGGGGTGTATAGGGAGCGAAGTCTATTGTATTCTAAAATGCAAGGAATATCAGCGTTTACTTTACTTGCATCAAAGTTGATTAAAAATAGACTGTCAAGTGTACGTAAGCGTGATAGTGCTACGTAGCTCATGCCTTCTTTAAAGACTGTGTTACCAATGTCTATCATTGCTTTGCCTAGGGTAAGACTTTGTGATTTATGAATGGTGACTGCGTATGCAAGAGTTAGAGAAAATTGTTCTCTGCGTACATACATGTCTTTGAAGAGAAGGAATCGAGCTATTGAGCGTCCTATCCTTTTCACTTCTGAAAGTTTGTCAAAGAGAATATTGACAAACTGAATTTTGTTGTCACGTGGGTATGTTTGAAAGCCAACGTTTATAAAAAGTTCTGTGGCAACATACACACACATGGTTTGGTACTTCAGCTGATGTACTTTTAAATTTTAGTATTTCTTTTTTGTATGTGTGTAATAAACGGTTGCCATGTGTAGAATTGTTACTAATTTGGTTTACAGCTATTTCATTCTATAAGTGGCTTTCACTTCCAAAATATTTTTTCTGGATATAGTCGATTTCTTCAAGTAGGTCTTCTGCTGTACCATGTAGAAGATTGTTATTTAAATTGGCTAGTGCTAAAGCAGGACGTTTAGCATACTACAGTTTATAAACTAGATTTCTTATAGTTGAATGATGTGTTGATATCCTTTTGATATCATGGAAGGTGGTTTTGCAAGTAGGTCCTGTAATGCAGGCCAATGAATGTCCTTGTAGTCCTGTGTACTTGCATACTGGACAGGTGTCCATATTTTGCAGTAGTTTAATTTTGATTTTGTCTTTGCTTTTCACATATTGATTGAGGAATTGGCGTAAAGACTTGACATTTTTTTGGGGAATGTTACACATTGACGTGCATTGCCATTTGTACACTAGACGTTCTGGTTCAGTTGAATGAGGGGTAATTCTAAGTTTTCAGGGCATATTTTTGTAAGGAGTACTTCTTGTTCCATTATGGTATTATTAACGTTTTCATAACCTCGACCACTGCTATGTATGGCAATTGTATTTGTTTTCTTTTGTTTGTATGCTTCTGCATTAAAGTATGGTTCTGTGCTTGTAGTGTGACTCCATTCACCTCCGCAGATACTTAAGAAGTTCTTTCTGTTGACATTTCGTTTATTGAGAAGTCTTTTTTGTAATTTAGTTATTAGTTTTGTTAGTGGTTTCATTTTGTTTAACACTAAAATAAATAACTTTCCTTTGAGAAGAATTGCACTGTCTGTCAGCGCTTCTAAGATTAATTTCCTAAGATAGGTTTTAAGGGTTGAACCTGGTTTCTCTCCTGTTTTTATAAGATTTTGAAGGACTTTGTGACGGAACATTTTGGCTAAAATACTTTTCTTGGTATGCTTACTTTGCACTATATCAAGATTTATAGAAGCAGTTTTATCTGTAGTGATAGCTAATTTTCTGTTAATTGTTTTCTGGTTTGTTTTACATTTTGATAGAGGAGGCAAAGTTTTTGTACTTGAAACTTCTTTTGTTTCACTAAATGACTGTATTAGCTGTTTTGTTTCAACTTTTTTTTACAAATTCTGCTAGAGATGGATGCTTATGTTGGACACTTTTATTTTCATTTGCTCTACTTCTGCGTTGCTTTCTACAGACTTGATTTTTGGTAGGCATTCTTTAGGGTCTGTTGAAAAAAATAAAGAAGGTATGGGTTGGGGTGTTCTGCAATGTATGTGTGCTGTGTGCATGAGTGTTTGAGTAAGATGATAAAGATGTATGTAATGGTGTGTGATTGTGCATTGGGCAACTACAACTAGTAGGGATGGGTATTCTTGAATTAATGTGTTACTAAACTTCGGTTCAGATTACAGAAAAAAGTAAGCTAGTGGTGTGGAGAAGTACAAATAGTAAATCTAATGCTATACAATTAAAACAGTTGTTTGTTCTATAACATCAAAATTCTAGTGGCTGAGTTGGGTAATTTGTGTGTCGAAAAATAGGAATTAGTGGACCATTCTGGCTGTAAATCGCTGTTTAAGAAATGGGGATTTTTGGACAGAATGGTGCAGAATCTCTATTTTTAGGCAGAGAAATAGCATGAATGAATCTTACATTTTGTTTGAGTAATAATAGAAATATTATGGTGGTATTCAACTTACTTTTTTCTAAAATGAGCAGGTTACTTCTTAGTTGTTCTTTGTACTTCAAAATCGGCTGCTTCCTTTCAGGAGAATGGTCTTCACTGCAATTGTAAAATAAATATATTAGTACTTCTGTTTGTATATACCACTGTTTTTAATTTAGACATTGATTTTTTTTAATTGACATCCACAGCGCCTTCCTCAAAACCATTAAAACTATCTTATTCACATAAGATACGTTGCACCAGTTGAATACAAATCATATGTTGTTAATGAGTAAACTGTATTGCAATGACTAACTGTAGCAAACAAAGTATCTTTAGTATGCCTTGTGGAGTTCATAATGTACCACTGACTACCACTATTCCCGTAACAAAGCTTTTGCAAGTAATAGTGCCTCAATGTCGTGGGCTGCTTGTCCTATATAAATGTAAGTAATTAAATAAAGAAATAAATAAAGAAATAAATGTTTATGTAAGTGTACAAGTATTGTTGTTTGAGATTTGAACATAGAGTGTGCATGCAATTTTGTTTGACTATATGTAGTCTATATATTTCATTTAAAAAATGTTAGTTCAACATGATTTGAGTGTGTGTGTGTATAAAGAAATTAAATAGTATAAAGGTTTGTAAGTGACAGTTGATTTTAGGAGATTGAAAAAAAGACAGATTCATTTTACAGATTATACAAGCTAAAAGTCAGTTAATCTGTTTATATGAAAGTAGAAAATGTGTTCATGTACTTTACAGAAAATATGCATACATGTAGTTTGTGTTCATGCATATGGATATGCATGGAGCTGCAAGTAGAATTCTTGGAGACATACAGTATTTCTTGTAGAAGGTGCTTTCTAATGAAATGACACTTTTACTCAGAGAGATTCACAGTACATTTGCAGTGCTGATCTATGATGATGCAGTTAGATGTAGAGGTCTTGGATGTGATTGGTGGATGGCCATGTGACTTCTTAGCTACATCCAATCATGGAATGGCACAGAGAGTGAAGTGGAAATGGTAGAAGGGCTGTCCATGTTACGATATGTCCGCGGACATGGCGGAAGTTCGCGGACATCGGGTGTTACATCCGGTGATTTTTGGGTTGGGAAGCCATGCAAATGAGAATGAGCATTGAAAGGGATTGGTCGGGAAAGTTTAGTGGGTGTGTTGTGCCAGGAGAGAGTTTCTCAGATACTCTTTTTGCTGAGAGAAGAACAGATAGCTATGGCTGTGTGTTTCAGAAAACAGATTGTTTGGATTTTGGGAGACTCGTGGATACATTGGTTGAAGATGCATGCAGAAAGGTGTGCAGTAGCTGTAGATCTTGGATTGCCATATGTGGAAGTACACTGGCATGGAGTACGTGGAATGAAGTGGTTGGTCTTGTTATCTCTCTGTGCTACTTTGGAGACACAGCAACATCCAGACATAATTGTAATTCATTGTGGAAAGAACAGTTTAGGACATGTGTCTGGAATTTCTTTGCAATTTGCAATGAAAGAAGGACTTGGGAAGGTCATGGACATGTTTCCAAATTCTCAAGTAATTTTTTCCCGGATTGTGCAGACAAATGTGGCGTTGTTCTTCTTCATTTGGTCCACAAATGGAGAAAGCAAGGCGCAATGTCAATAAGGCTAATTGTGCCTTTGTAAGAGATTTTGGCATGTCCTCTTTTCACAATGAAAATATTATGTTTCGTAGTACATACACTTTTCGCAGAGATGGAGTACATCTAACTTATGCTGGCAATCAGATTTTTCTAAGAAACATACAAAATGCATTGCGACCTTCTTTAGAATGACAGCATCCATTTTGAAGTAGGTGTTGAATATTTTTAATTTTTCAAACACAAACACCACCCAAAGGCTCTTTTCAGAGCCACCACTTCCTCCCAGAGAAAATTGCAATGGTTATGATAGGGCAGCACCCCAAAATTTTAGATGTCCGCAGACTGTCCGCGGACTTCTAAAAAATACAAAGGGCCTTGCTTCATTTATTTTCACTTCTATTTTTTAACTGTGAAAGGCGGCTCTGAAAAGAGCCTTATTTTTTTTTATTTTTGTTGTTTTATATTTTTTGGGTTTTTTTATACACGACACACTAGGAGAGGAGGGGAAAGGAGGGTAAAGGGGGGGACATCAACCACAGGGATAAGAAAGGGCGAGCTGAGAGAGGAAGATGTAGAGTGGGTTTTATTTGGGTAGTGAGCAGATCTTCTCGTGCTCTGAGACGATAGTCTCAAAAGCACTTCGAAGTCGCTCCCCCCTGCAGAGTACTGCGTCGCAGTACATACACACAATTGTGACCCTCGAAAGGTAAGGATCATCAGCATTGCGTATGGCCTGTGAGGCAGCTTGAGGAAGATGCTGTCCCACAGGAGTGTTCCATGTGGTGACAGGATCAGAAAGGGAGGATGAAGTAGAGGAAATCAACCTGCTATGCTCCTCACAAGGTACAACCTTGAGAACGGCCCCAGTGTGGATTGACTTGAGGTGTCGCTTCATGGTGGTGGTCCCAAAGCTATACGAACCATGCCTCCCGCGACTGAGTACCATTTTGCACTCATTGCAGGTGACTCGGTTCGTACGAGCCTTAGGACCATTCCCATGAATGGTAAATAAACGCCACACCCAAGACTCACGCCGAGTGCGGGTAGTAGGGATTTCCACTACCTCATTCTCGTCATCCTCTTCTTCCTCCTCTGCATCCTCACTCCTGTTCCCCTCTTCAGGCCCTTGGGGAGCTGGTGGTGGTGGAGGGGGTGGGGGTGGTGCGGAAGCAGGTGCAGCACCAGGTGGCAGTAGTGCAGCCATGGATGCCATCTTGATGAAGATATCAATCTGCAAGTGGCAGGAAAAATCGCTGTGCTCTGAAGAATAGCCAGAAACACAATGAGAATAAGCTCTAGGGTGTGGTCTTTTATAGGGGTGCTTGTACGCGGTTCGCAGACATGCGCGCTATCCGCGGACAGATCGAACACAAAAAAAGGTTCAAAAAGTTTCAAAAAGTATGTAGAAACTCATGATTAGTATGTGGGACTTGTGCTATGGTGAGTTTTTATTAAAAAATATTGTGGATTACTTGAAAATGTACTTTTAAATTGTTCGAGGACACGAACAGTGTCTGCATTTTAGAACACGCGATCAGCGTGGGCGCGGTCACATGATCGCTTCGCGAACATGTCCGCGAAGGGAGCGGCTGTCCGCAGGACACCAAATGCACGGACATTGGTTGTGCGTTGATGTTCTACGAACAATGTTCGGGTCCTGAAGTAATTGAAAGTGCGTCACACGTCAAATGAACAGTTACGGACGGGTGTTTGTTCTTAGAACAGTTTCAACTTGGTAGCGAACAGTATGGAGAGGTATAATGTTCTTCAGGACACCTCCATTTTTGTTTATTTACGCACATTTCAGGACACCGCATGTGTTCTTAGAACAGTTTCAACTTGGTAGCGAACAGTACAGACAGGTATAGTGTTCTTCAGGACACCTCCATTTTCGTTTATTTATGAACACTTCAGGACACCACTTGTGTTCTAAGAACAGTTTCAACTTGCTAGCGAACAGTACGGACAGGTATAGTGTTCTTTAGGACACTTCCATTTTCGTTTCTTTACGAACATTTCAGGACACCGCGTGTGTTCTTAGAACAGTTCCAACTTGCTAGCAAACATTACGGACAAGTATTGTGTTCTTCAGGACACCTCCATTTTTTTTTGTTTACGAACATGTCAGGACACCGCGTGTGTTCTTAGAACAGTTTCAACTTGGTAGCGAACAGTACGGACAGGTATAGTATTCTTCAGGACACCGCCATTTTTGTTTATTTACGAACATTTCAGAACACCCGCGCTGTCCACGGACACCTAAATTGTTTTTTTAAAAAAAACAAATGAAATTAATTACAACGCAATATAAAAATGTTACTTTATTTAACATATATTAACAATTTATGACAGAGAAGGTGAGGCAGAAACGGAAACAAAAACAGGAGCATTAGGGGTTTCAACAGGATTTGTATCAGGTGAAGAAGGGATGGAAGTCTCATCAAAACGTTTTGGGTCATGGAGAGGGTTTGGGGATAATTGACTGGGATATGGTGAGGGGGGACAAGTATATGTGGGACAATGGTATGAGGTTTTTGGTTTAAAATGATCTTCAACAAAAGTTTTCAAATTATTAAAATTGGTCAACAATAAATCCATTTTTTCTTTTATGCTGTCAAGAGTGTTATCCATAACAGCTTCTTCAGAGGTATTTTCTATTTCGGTATGCTCTGTACAAAATAATATATATATGTTAAATGTATATAAAATAATAATAATGAAATGGTTTATATTGTAAAGTATCTACCATTAGTTTCACTATCTTCTGACATTTCCTCATGTGGGAAATGCTCCTCTAGCCATTCCAGAGTACTAGACATTTCTGTGAGAAAAAAAAGATAATATCATTTTTTTTATCTAATACAGAAACTTTTTAAATATATGAGTACAATGCGGTACACTTACTATTTCAGGTAAGGTATGTTCTGAGTACTCTGTAGGTCTGCTCTTGCTCTTAGTTGTGGAGTGTCTGTGAGGTAATTATGTTGGAAGCCTATTTATCTTCTTTTGGTATATTCCATTTTAGAACATATTGTATTTAAATGAATGGTTAGTGTGTTACATATATGGGTTACACTTACACTTATGTATTACTACATATAATGTGTATGTGTGCTGGTTTGTGAATTTGTAAAATGTTCATATGTTATGATATAACAATCAAACATACCCCCCCAGAGTTTTTAGGTAGTAGTACTGTTGTCCGAACATGTCCGCGGACATTAAAAGAGTTCGCGGACATCAAACTCAATAGAGAAGGTTCAGTATGTTTAATTTTACATGTAGATAAAAATCAGAGTTATTATCACATTTGTGATGTCATCTTTGATGTCATGGGTAAACAATGATACTTTATTATGCAATTTGTATTTTTTGTAAGTAAACTCTATAAGACATTATTACTGTAGACCTTGAAATCCAACAATTTAAGTCAAAGTTTGTGATCCTGGTCATCTGCCACTCCCCTCTTTTGGATGCAGTCAGAGATCCTTTTTTTCCACTTTTTTCCCCAGGTTTTATCCCAAATGTGTTCGTATTTTGACTAATTGTGTTATTGCTACAGCTTGCTACCATGCTAGAAGGTACATGTGTCCTTCAAATAAAGGTAGGTGCCTCAATATTTTTGAAAAAATATATGCTAGTGGTTAAGCTGCTCCCAAGAACTAATCCCCCGATGTAATGTCTTTATTTTGTGAATTTGGTATTTGACAGACTTGGTTCTAGGGTACAGCTACCCTTGTAATACCACTACACACTGGTGCAGTATAAAATACTGTCACATAACATCACTTTTCAGAGCACTTATACTGTAGAAGATTTTGAACACTCACTCTGTACATTAAAGTCACGTGAATAGCTGTACACGTACGCACGCATGTGTGAGGATAAGGCGCTGCCCTATAGCGAAGACTCAGAGCCTCACTGAGAAGACTCTTCATTTCAACCATTTGAGGCCACCCTCGCAAATGGACTACAACAAATATGAGTAATAATGTGAAATGTAACACCTGGTACCAAGCTCTCGGAATTGGTTAACTCTGGTATGCAGCGCTATGCAAAACACCAACAATGATTACTAAAATGAAAACATATTATTTCCTGAGAAGTTCCGTGTCGCACAATATTGCTTTCATTGTACCTGCGCAATGAGCGATTAACTCGGGTGAGAGAAGTCGTGCAATGGGGCCGCTGAATAACGTCTTTTTTAACCAATATTAAATAATTATTGAACATGTGTGAATGATTAATATGCAGGCCACTTATAAGCACACACTCGAGGGCCACCATAACACGGTAACAGTAACACTTAACAACTCAGCAGGAAGCCATTTTAATAACCGCCCGACTGCAATATTTTCATCGCCAAAGGGCCTATAGACCAAACAATGCCACACGGGCAAGGTGAAAAATGGCGTCTACACCTGCCCATGCACTAAACAAATTCTTTTTTGCCCGTTTTGACAAATGTCCCCTGCTTAGTAGCACATGCTAACCATTGCTTTGCTGGCCAACATACCAAACGATTCCCCAGGTCGATTTTTGTGACCTATCTAGAAAAAAAGAATTATGCATTTTGTTCTTTCTTTTTCCTTGAATGCCATGGATGAAATTCTCCAATGGATGGGGACGTTCTCTGCATTAGTGTCGGGCGCCTTTTGTCGTAGAGTACTGCTTTCTTGTAATTAAGAAGAGGGAAGGCCTGCGTTCGAAGCTCCGTGGTGGGGTAACTACAAAGGCACAATTTAAAAAATGAACTTTATCTCAGCTGTATAAATCACGTCCAAGCCGACATCATGTTCCTGCTTTATAAGTCCACACACATATAATTAGTAGAAAATCAGGCAATTTAATTGATCACCACTGAGAATTGTGCTGGTCCCCGTTCTAAAATACAGGAGCGGATGCGTGGTGGCGTCGGGGACCTGAAGCTTCCCCAAACTCAATACGTTTTCCCATACACATGGCCCGTCCTGGCTTGCGTCCTTACTTCAGTGGCACTGGGCTAGTGGGCTGGCTACTATTTGGCTCTGCTCCTGGCCTGGCTGACTGCTGCTCACAGTTGGGCTGGGGTGGCCGTGGAGGCGGCCTTGTGTCCGCGCCAGGGAAGGCATGCGCTGCCACCTGCCTCTCTCTCTCTCTCTGGCTCTTTTGCGCCAGCCCAGATCCGGATCCAGTCAGGGTCAGGTGGTGCCTTGCCTCCTCTTCATGCCTACCTCCCAGTACTATGCCCTGGCACCTACTAGACCCAGTCATGCAGCACTGAGAGCACTTTGCTTGGCAGTCATCACTCGCTTCCTTTTGAATGCAAATTGAAAAGGAAGCAAAACCAAAAATAACAAAAGCCAAATGGCCTGCTCTCAGTGCCTGCTGTGGACATGGGCACCAAGGAGGTGGCCGGGGCATACTGTCTGTCTGTTGCTGTACTTGTTACTAGGAGAGAGCAGCAGATCACTGCTGGACACAGTGGGGGGGGCAGGTGTATCGGCCGACGGCTGCAGGGCCGGTATGAGGCCTTCTGTTGTTGTTGTAACATTTAACAAAAGAAACAAAATAACAGGCCCAGGCACCCCCGCGGCCACCATCATCACGTCATGCAGCTGAGAGCCTAGCTGCCTGGATTTGGAAAATAAAGAATCCATAGGAGATCAAATCAAAGAATATTTTGAAAATAACCCGACCTCCCACACCTCTGAAGTGTAACATGGGACACATTCAAGGCAGTCGTGAGAGGAGAGTTAATCGCCATGAAAGCACATAGAGATAAACAAGTGAGACACATGGATCTCGAAATGGAGAAGGAATTGAGACTTGATATGCAGGCACTGGAGGACAAGCCCACAACAGCTAACTTGAGGGAATGCAGGAATACTACTGGACAACTTGAGATAGTGCACACTACAAAGGCCGGGACAGCTTTACTATACACTAAACAAACATTTTACGTGAAAGCCAATGAAGCAGACAAATTGCTAGCAAGAATGCTGAGGGAACAGACGGCATCTAGGACAAAAAAAGTAATTAGAGAATTGATGGGTCTCAAGGTCACGAAACACGCCCAGATATATGAGGAACTGACTACATTTTACACTTCTCTATACTCGCATGGGTCTCATCAAATAGACGACTTGAATGATTTGCCCCTAACAAAATTATCTCCATTGGAGAAAGAAAGTCTAGATGCCGAAATCAAAAAGGAAGCGGTTTTGGAGGCCATTAAGAAACTTCCTACCAATAAATTGTCGGGATCAGATCGGCTCCCTGATGTTTTTTATAAAATGTTTCGGTCTGTTTTTACAACAAAATTAACCAGTCTATATTTAACACCTTCTGAACAACAGGAAGGATTGCCACATCTATGGATGAGGCAAAAGTGGTCCTGCCTCCTAAGCCTAATAAGAATCCAGTCCTATGTGGAGCATGTCACCCCATAGGGCTAATAAATGTAGATGCTAAAATATACACCAAAATCCTGCCCAATAGGCTGGACCCCTGCTTCCCAGACATATAAGGCCGAATCAATCAGGTTTTGTCCGGCAGCACCAACCTTTAACAAAACAAGGAGGTTCTCCCACTTAATTGAGAAGATAATGAAGGCCGTTGTCCCAGCACTTCTCCTCTTCGACCGGGTAGGGTGATCATTCCTTTATGAAACTTTGAATTATATAGGTTTTGGGTACTCATTCCTCTGAATGGTAGGTGCAAACTACCAGACCCCCTTTATACACTTACTAATTGATGGGCAACTGTCCCAAACAATACTGATCAGCAGGGGAACTAAACAGGGATGTCCATTGTCCCCTCTTCTGTTTGCAATCTATTTGGAGCCTTTTTTTGCATGTATGAAAAAGGTTGGCGAGATACATGGGATTCCATTTGTGGGGGAAGAACATAAAATATCAGCGTTTGTGGGTGATATGTTGTTGACGCTTACAAGTCCGGTAGAATCTCTGTCAGCAATAGTGTGGGAACTGAACATTTTTGGGGACCTTGCACGGCTGAAGGTAAATCTCGGCAAACCCGAGATACTCTACCTCTCTATTCAGGGGGACAATCTGACTCAAGCCAGGGCCTCCTCTCCCTTTAGATGGCAGCCGGAAGGTATATCATATTTGGGTGCAACCCTTATGAGTAACCTTGAGACAATGTGTAGAGGAGATCCCATACATGGCCTGCACCCCAGCCCCCCATTTTGAGGTACCAGGAACATACTCACCAAGGTATGTGACATATGAGGAACAAATGAACCAACAGAGAGCTGCACTAGGACTCTGCCCAGTGCCCATCAGAAGAGCAATACCTGTTGAAGTGCCTATAACGAGACAACCTTGGGCAGCACAGTACCCGCTTAGACAGCCGTACCAGCAGCTGACACAAAATGAAGATTACCTACAAACTGTCCACGAAGAGACCCAAAGAGCCTTAATGGAAGGCAAGTGGTGACGACACGAGGGCCCGGTCAGATGCACGGATGAGCGAGAACGACAACCTAAAGATGACACACCAGTACGAACAGCTATGAATATAGATGTAATGGATTTAGAGGAAGAGGCAATGTTGAAACGTAGGGAAACGTAGCTGTAAAACGAAATGGAAGTATTCAACCAGTTTACACATGTAAATAGGCTTGGAACGCAAGAAGCTAAGAAAACAGTACAGCTTGCTATGCTTAGTAGAAGAATAGAGCGGCAAGCGCCAACTGTATATCTACCTCAATAAAGCACACTATACAAGTGCAACTCCATTTTACTGCAAGGGGCCTACCAGGCTGAGATTCATATTACAGCTAAAGCCAGGAGGAAAGAGCGGAATCGAAATCAGTAAGAAGCAGCTCATGCCTGGGAATTCGAGGTCAACCTAAAGAAGGGAGGAGAGCCGCAACTTCGAAGAATCGAAACTTCAGAGCATAGCAGCCTGCCCCGTGAAGGTCGAAATAGGGAGGCCCAGGCAGGTGGCGAGGCTAAGGAAGAATCAAATACACGAAAAGAGAGAAAATGTAGCAGATTCATGGTGAACTGACACGTGACCTGCCAGGCTCGAAGAGGTACCAATGTCTGATGTCACCCAGAACCAGAGGATGCCATAACGTTTCCTGATAAGAAGCTACAGTTGTGATGTCATCCTTAGCCAACTAATTGACACATAGCCCTAAAGTACTGATTGATGGAAGAAAGGTAGGGTGATTCTTGGGGCACAAGGCACCTGGGTGTCCATTCTGCATGCTGCTAATTAAAGTGGAGATTTATGTCTAGGGGTGTAACCAACCCAATCACAATGGACCAAATAATATAGGGTCCTATAGCTAGTAGAACCAATGAGACGTCGAACTTGTAGTGACGTCTATCATGAGTGATGTAGAGGGACGGCCGTAGATGCCCACCCGATAAGAGTTATCCAATCCTCACGCTCTGTTACTATATACAGATATAACACCTATACTTAAGTTACCTTTCCCGACCAATAGAATTGCATGACAATTTTGGAGTGTAACACGTCAGTGATGACGAGAATGTACTATAACTATTGCTGTCTGAATGAGAATTTGGAAGTTTAAGCGAGACTGGCGATCACAACACTGTTGATTTCCATTTGTTTCCCCGTTTTTTGTACTTGTCATTAAACAGACTTCCCTTTGCCAAACTACTGAGTTGTCCTTATTGATTTGTGTTGGAGTAAGAGAATCCTGCACCCCATCCTCCTCAAGGTGCAGCTATCTCGTCTTAAAGTACTTGAGGGTGAGCTCTGATCCCATGGGCCCGTCAGAGGTCGCTCCACCCTCCTGTACACTTGGTAGCAGAGGATGGTTTATGACCATCAACTATTATTACTGATAAGACACCTATTAACCGTCGACACAAAGTAACTCTAGGTCTTTGGCAATATCACGAGTCCTTCGCCATTTTGGCCGAGTAGACTGTGAAACTTCCCGTGGACAATGATAGTATAAACGTGTCCTAAAAAACTGCAGTGGGTTTGAAGGCACCCGTTTTAAAAAACAGAAACCCTTCCATTCCTACAGGCAGTGAGCAGACGAAAGACCAAAAAAGGCGGTAAAGGAGGCAGTGATCCCGAGGATCCAGAGAGGAACGATGCGAGCTGTGAGTGAAACAAAAAAATTCAATACTTTGGCAAATGTTTTATAGGCATTAGAAAACGTAAGGGAAAGGTAACGGAGGGAGGCAGAAAAAACAAAATAGTTAGAAGTAGAGAAGACTTTATATATATATAAGGGGATAATGACTCGAGAATAATTGAGAAAACAGAGGTTACCGGTATAGACACCGGAGAGAAAACAGTAGCTACCGGGATAGACACCTGAGAGAAAATAGAGGTTACCGGGATAGACACCCGAGAGAAAACAGAGGGTACCGGGATAGACACCCGAGAGAAAACAGAGGATACCAGGGAGGACACCTGAGATAAAAGTGAGAGGATTCGCCTTGTTCCTGCGCTTTAATATAGCGGTCAGAAGAAACGTGAACTCATAGTCCCACATAATAGGGAACGATTAGGATACGACCACGTTTAAAGACGTCGTTAAGGGAGTTTGTTTACACCCCATGTCAGGGTATTGATTAGAAGTCAGAGATATTTGTGTCCAGCTGGTGTCTGTCTAGTCTGTCAAGTGTCTGTTGTACGTGTTCTGTTCTATATCAAATGTAAATAACATGGATTGATGTTCTTGAGTAAATTGATGATAAAATTTTGGTGGAAAAGATTGGATTGGAGCTTGCAGTATTTGGTGCTCGCTCATATTGTTGGGAGTATTGAAATTGCATGAAAATATTGTTGGAAACAGAATTTAAGCATGGAGGATATTACTCCACTGGCTCACTTATGTAAACAGCTGCATAAACATGCACCAAAGCTTAAGAAATACAGTACCGAGTGGGTTAAGGGTACCGCCCACAAGATGTTTATGCCGTGGCCACATAACGGGTCCTTATCTAAAGCCATCTTACAACATAGGACGACTTATCTGCATGCCACATATACAGGTAAAAAACTAGAGAAACGCCTGGCTGTTCTAGAACTTTGGAAAATGTTCGAACAGTCGGAGGAGGAGGAACCACCTGCTGATTGGATATTAAACATATGCACGGAGGGGGGGTGAGACGCCTACCGCGCCACCAGCCCCGCCTGAACCAGAATCCGAGGGGACTAAGCCAGAGGGACTCTACCCATTACGAGAGTTTAAGGCAGCCACATGGTACAGCAACCCGCATATGAGTCGCTTACGTATAGTAGTGATGACAATAAAGGAAAGGAGCAGGAGAAGAATCTCACCTCCACAGTCCCGAGGGACAAGGAGAGACGCGATGATGAAAGGAAGGATCAGGTACAGATTAGTGCACTTCTCGATAAAGAGAGAGAGGGAAAGAAATAGAAAGGAAGTGAAGACAGAACTGATGAGACAGCATTCGAAAAAGACGAATGAATGGGAGGACAGATATTGTTGAAACTCGATGGAAAAGGAAGTGATGATGTGAGACCGAGAGAGAAGTCTGATGAGACACAAAAAAGGGAGAAAGAAAAGGATAAGGAAATAAGGGACGAGAGAATAAAAAAGAAAGATAGGCTGAGGCGAGAACAGCTATATCGCGAAGAACAAGGAAAACAACTCAGTCGCAAACAGCCTATGATCAGCACAGACAGAACCTGCAAAGGTTGGAAGAAGAGCAAAGAGTATGTGAAAAGAGAATAAAGAGACGGGAAGATGAGGAAGTTAGAAGGGCAAATGAACGTAGAAATGAAAGGTGAAGGGAAGAAGATAAGACTAGAGAAGAAGCAAGGAAGAGCAAGGAAGTCAATGATGATATTGAACGTATGTGTAGACAGAGGGCACGGGATCTCGAATATTTGGAGCGGGAAGTTAAAAAACCCAATCCTGTTGTAGAATGGGAAGACATTGAAGAATTCTTTCCTGCGTACGACTCAGTACCAGGCATGAGTGGAACAAATATTGAAGGTGACTTTGACACCAGAAGCATCGGGGAAACGATCGATAAAATATACAATGAAATGGGGCTGGAACCAAATTCCCACGGGGGAAGGGAAGACGAGCGCTTGGAAAGCACTCAGCTGTCTGACACAGAGGATGTCATCCGAAGTAGTGGGAGCAGGAGACTGTCCCTGGACAGGCTAGAAATTAGTAAGAACGGTGAAGACACAAGGAGTTGCGTGAATTGGGAACAATCAGTGTCTTGCTCCGGAGAGGAGACGGAGGACGAGACAAATGAAGAAGGGAGACGGCGCAAAAAGCGGCTCCCGAGGGACAAAGGAGTACGATGGTCAGATGCTAGCGAATCCGCACCCAGGACATCAGAGTCTGCCGCGCAGCCTGACTGACATGAAGGAACACCCCACAGTCAGAGGGGGGTGTCAGCACCCGCCTATGTAGACAGATTGAGGACATTGCCAGGTAGACGGCGATGCAGGAATGTTACCCCGGCGATAGACAGGAGAGCTATGGGGAAACAGAAGGAAGACTGCGCATTCCAATTTCTGCTGCTAGAAAAGGGCGGAGTAAGACCGCAATATATTCCATGGTCATACATGGATCGAGCGAACTTGAAAAACAAGCTTCCAATGCTGACATCGGGAGCTGGGAAGTGGATACACGAGTTAGAAAAAATGACAGGGGGTGCCACATTAGCTATAGGAGGCATTAAGGGCCTCCTGATCGCCATACTTGGTGAGAGAGCAGACGATGTGTGGAAACGGGCAGGGTACCCTGGTGTAACCATAATTAATACTACCCATGACAGAGCGCCATTTAACAATTGTAGAGCAGCAGTGTGGAAAGTGCTACAAGTGCTGTATCCAGACACTTCCGATATGGGAGCTGTAATGACTCGAAAAATGAAAGAGTCAGAAGATCTGTTGATTTATATCCGGAATTTTCAAGACGCGTGGGTGCTTGAAATGCATGAATCTTGGACAAAATCTATCCCTGTATTCTACAATATATTGTGCCAAGGGTTGCCAGAACCAGTGCAGAAACAACTCAAGAAATTGTTAGGGGTAGAAGCTAAACCTTGGGCTGAAATACAGTTGACTATTGCACATTTCTGTAGATTGTTGCAAGAAAAGAATCGAAAAAAGGAGGCAACTCGTAAGGGTGAGGAAGCGAAGCTGGTGCAAAAGAAACTATCAAAGTATGCTCTCGAAGGAGCCATGCTGACCAGCCCAGTGGAACAAAACGTGCAACGGGTGACTAACCTGCCGCAGAACGACCAGGGATTTTACAAGGGGAAGGGGATTTAGAGGAAGAGGATGGCAAAGTAATCAGGGAGGTTTCCAGAGTAATCAAGGAAGCTTTCAAAATGCGCAGATGGGCGGTCCAGATATGTCAAATGGACAGATAGCCCGATCACCACCAGTGTGTTGGCTGTGTGGCATTACAGGGCATATGGTGCGCTCGTGGAGAAGCCAAGGCACATGGCAAAATGGACAAGGAATGGGAGTAGGCATGGTGAATCCTCCTGCAATCTCACAACAGGGCGGTGTAGAGAATCACACAGTACAGAAACAAGCACCAGGCTTGCAGCAAGGTGCACAACAAGGGGTTCACACCCCGAACATGGGGAACTTGCCACAAGGGTAATCCCAACAGGCACCACCACATATGTCTCAGGGCACAAACTCCGGAAGGGGAGGCAGCCCTGGGAATGGAGAAAATTCACAAGTATACAGTGGACCAAACTTATATATGAACTAGGACAGCTCACTGGGAAACCTGATGTGCTCTATTTTATCAGTGACACCAGACCCTAACAGGGAACCTAGGGTCAATGTCATCATAGGGGGGGAAGAATATTCCTTCTTAGTTGACACGGGTGCAACATGCTCGTGCATATGAGAAGGCAGGTTTTCCTTGTCTGGCAAGGCCATAGATACTCAGAGTTTTACAGGAGCTCATAGTCGAGTTCCATTTACGGACAATCTCCCAGTCTCCGTAGGAGAAGTCGAGATGAATGTACCCTTATTATATTCACGTCAGACCCCAGTGAACATTTTGGGTCGAGACTTAATGACAAAATTGAATATGACAATCTCGTTCATGGAGGAGGGCATAGTTTGCTCCACTCCAGGAATATATTATTCAACGGTATGCGAAATGATCAGACCATACTCAGAACGCATAGCCATGAGAGCTATACCATTAGAACCAGAAGTCTTCACATATGGCATGCGTGTGCTTATGGCGAGATTGCCAGGCCTCGCAGATAGAACTATGAGAACCCCTGATGAGTTCCTATTCAGACCAAGAATACCTATGCATGAAGAAGAGGGACAAGTGTTTCCCTTAACGATACATATTGCAGCAGTGCGAGGGAAAGTGGCTTTGGTTGAAGGATACGATGATGAAGGCAGAAAATGGTGCGCGATTATCGCCATCGAAGAAGGGTATCGAGTGACTGACGTCACTGATGACAATCTGTTCGAAGAACACCCTGACTTAGAAGAGAAGAGGGTGGAAGTAAGTCTCATATTCTGGGTCAAAATGATCAAACGAGAAGTGCCACAGAGAATGATGTTGGCGCTGGTCCGTCCAGCATACTTTGATGATGACACGGCCCAAGTGCCTGTCTCAGTATGGACTACAGGGCCTTATGACGTAGGCCTCCTGAAGGGGGTAGGAGAAGTGAAAATTAAACTGAAACCAGGAGCAATTTTACCAAGAGCGCGACAATATCCCATGTCCAGAGAGGCGGATGAAGGGATTGCGAAGACAATTTCCGCCATGATGGATCAGGGCATCCTAGTGACGTCAGAATCGCCCTGTAACACAGTGATTTACCCCGTCAAGAAATCAAAAGGAGGGTCTTGCCGTTTAATTCAAGATTTAAGAGCATTAAACGATATTGTTGAAGCCGAGTTCCCTCTAGTCCCTAATCCATCTACAATCCTATGTAACATACCCACTGAGGCAAGATATTTCACAGTGATTGACTTGAAAAATGCTTTTTTCTCAATCCCGTTGCACCGTGACTCACAAGATCTGACGTCATTCACATTCAGATAAATGCGTCTGAAAAGCACGAGGTTGCCACAGGGGTATTGTGAGTTCCCGTCCATTTTCAACAGAGTCCTGCAAATGGACCTAAGCAATATTGCAGTAGACAGTGTTGTTTTGCAGTATGTGGATGGCATTCTGATCTGCAGCACCACTGAAGATCAATGCAGGCGCAACTCTGTCCAGCTACTGACTATACTGGCTGAGAAGGGATATAAGGTTGACAAGGAAAAGCTACAATACTGTCAACCGGATGTGCTGTACATAGGACAGCTGATCTCACATGGGAAAAAGGTAACCCCAGAAAGGGCTGAAGCTATCATGAACACGGCTAAGCCGCACACGATAAAGCAAATGCAGAGCTTCCTAGGCCTGTGCAACTATGTTAGAGCATGGGTTGTCGAGTACAGCACTTATACCAAGCCCTTGCTCCATGCTCTAAAAAAGGCCCAGGTGACAAAAGAAAAAATTGAATGGACTGAGGCAATGGAAAAGGGGTTTACATAGCCCAAGAGAGCAATTTGTACGGCCCCAGTTCTCGGGATTCCTAATTATGCGGAGGAATTCTACCTATTCTCAAACACTGATGGCAGCGTTATGACAGCAGTACTCGCTCAGAGAACCTTGTTGGGGTACAAGCCCCTGGCATACTACAGTGGGTGCCTGGACCCAGTCATGAGAGGCCACTTCCCATGCAAACAAAGTTTAGCTGCCGCAGGGTCGCCATAGAGAAGGCGACAACCATTGTAATGGGATGATCCATGATGTTATACGTCGAGCACTCATTATTCGCCATCTTAGAAAAACAAAAAGGCACATTGACATCTCAGAGAGCTTCTGCCTATGAAGTCATCATATCTAATCCATCGATCAAAATAGTTCGATGTGAAACAGTAAACCCAGCTATGTTCATAGCTGAGCCAGTCACTGAAGGACAGCCGATACATGACTGTGCAAACTATGAAGAATTCTATGATGAAATCCCCATAGTAAAAGAAAATGCCCTGGCAGGTGGTGAGATCGTTTTCATTGACGGTTGTTCGAGAATCGACCAAGAAGATGGACAAAGATACACAGGCGTGGCCGTGGTAAAACACATAGCGAATGGAGAATTTCGAGTACTCATCAGTGCACAAATACCATCTCATTATTCAGCACAGGCTGCAGAACTATTGGCGTTGATACTCGCCATTGAGAATCATGCAGACCAGAAAGTAACAGTATACAGTGACTCCGCCATTGTGACGTTCACAGTGCACGCAGGACTAACTCCCTGGAAAAGGATGGGCTACCTCCGAGCAGACGGCATGCCAGTGCAGCATGCAGCCTTATTGGACAAGCTAATAAAGGCACTACAGCTCCCAGTGGGCATAGCGGTCGTGAAATGCGCCGCCCACACCAAAGGGACACTTTTCATGTCAATATTGCAGCAGACACGGAAGCCAAGCGTATGGCATCCAAGAGTAAAACGATCATGGAAGTGGAAGTGGTGCACACCCATGAGCGTATGATGGTAGCACAAGCCACACCAGAGGCCTATAGCAATATGGGGCAGACTCAACTGATGGAGCTCCAAGGGGACGCACCTTAGGATGAAAAGAACCTATGGAAGCGTCGAGGGTGTTCTTTAAACCCCTCTGGCGGATTGTGGTGGCAAGACAGCACTGGTAAACCAGTAATGCTTGTAGCCCTATTAAAAATAGCATTGGAACAGTTGCATTACCCATTTCCCATGTCAAAAGAGAATCTAGCAGCAACGCTCACAGAAGACTGGTTCATACCGAATTTGGCTGAGCATGTTGTATTCTTTATGGTGAACTGCATAATCTGCCAGCAATTCACCATTGGGCACACATTAAAAGTAGTGAGAGGAGTCATCCCCAGCCATATGGGCCCTTTCAGCACTTACATATCGACTATGTCGACATGATTCAAGTGTGTAACGGGTACATGTACTTAACTGTAGTGGTGTGTCCATTCTCTAGGTAGATAGAAGCAGGTCCCTGTGCACACCCAGACTCAACCTGTGCTGCTAAATTCCTGGTGAGGGAAGTGTTCCCTAGATGGGGGGAGTGTGAGGTGATGAAGTCAGACAACGGGGCTCATTTTGTTAATGCAGTCTTTGAGCAGATCAGCTTGCTGCTTGGTATAAAACACAAGTTCTCGTCGGCGTATCATCCGGAAGGTAATGGTATCTGTGAGAGGCTCAACGGCTTGTTAAAGGAAAGGATAGCCAAGTTGAAGCTTACTCTAAAGAGGGGATGGTTACACTGCCTCCCATTGGCATTGTATGCTCTTCGGAACTAACCAGGCTCCGACCATCATCTTACGCCGCACGAGATAGTCACGGGAAGGAGAATGAACACCCCTTTACCCCCCGAAACAGGGCTAGATGTGATGCCGAGTCAACCCGAGAGGTCTTGGGAACCGAGCTGCAGGAATACCTGAACTGCATGATATCAAGCCTTACTGTCATTTCAGACCAACTGCAACAACGACGACGAAAAGGGTGCAGCGCAGCACAAAACACAGCAGGAGATGCTGAAACAGATGCAGTTCAAGGTCTACGTGCGCCACTCATCTTCCCTGGTGATGCCGTGTTGGTAAGAAACCACACAAGAAAAAGGTGGGATGAGCCAAGATTTAATGGCCCTTTCATCGTAGAGGACTGCACTCCTTCAGCTGTCAAACTGCAAGGCAGGAGAGCATGGATCTTTCTAAATGACATTAAACCCTATATCGGAGAGATCCCTCTAGCTGCGCCCCACCGCGAAGAGACCACAGACAACAGGGAAGAACCTCAGCACGGGCAGACAAGATCCATGACGAGGAAGAAGGACGCATGAGCAGCAAAGACAAGACAAAAGAACTCTTTTTGAACATTGTAGCTTCAAAATGGACATTTCCTCTAAGCATAAAAAGGGGATAAGGACAATAAAACGGACACTCTGTGCAGCCTAGTTGCAGGGTGAAGAAGAAGAATTGTACATCCAAAGCCACAACAATGTTGGTGATACGAACCTTTGAACCAAGCCACACTTAAGCATTTTGAGACACAAGACTCTAATAGACTGAGATCGAGGACTTTTGCCCTAAGGAGCTAACACAGTATCCTGAAGCTAACCAACACTAAGACTTTGTTTCGCAGAACATATGGTATCCCCCAGCCGAAATATCACAAGGGATGTGCTGTCCTGTTTCCAATTAGTACTAGAGACATATCCGACACTTGTAGGGAGAGTCACCAGTGTCACAGACTTTGTTCAAGATCAAGCCAACAAGAAGGTAATCTGGCAACTGCTTACTGTCATCACGGAAGCCTTCGCTCTGTTGCCAGAATACAGTGATAAGGACACAAATGTTTCCACCACAGGCGATAATTGATGAACTCACAAATACGCTTTTCTTTCGCATCATAGAGGAATGCCCAGCACTCCTCGGGAGAACCACTGACACGACATTAGACGTTAGAGATCCAAGAAACACTGAACATTTGCACCAGCTGTGGGCTAAACTCAGCTACCTGGTCGCAATCCGCGCAGCAGGAAAGTGCAAAGACTGTTCATGCCAAGGGAAGGGCCTGTGATCCAGAACCCAGCAAAGCAGGACAAATTTCCCTGTCACCCGAGGACAGCCGGCTGGTGCACAACATCCTGTTTCGTCTAGTCACTGACTTTCCAGAAATGGTGGGGAGACCTGCCGAGGTTGACGTCATCACCTTCATCAGAGATCCAGCTAATGTCGCGCATATGGGTACGCTCCTACTTGGCATTATGCTCCAAGTGGAACTATCCAACTTCCAAAGAGAGTATCTGAGGAGATTCCAGTGAAACCTTCCGCCGAAGGACAGATCCAGGAGACAGAGACACAGCACTTCATCTTTACGCCGAGGGACAGATCGAGAGAGCAGAGACGAGAACTTCACCGTCTTGTTTTTTCTTATTTTTATTTTTATTTTTTCTTGTTTGATTTTGATTGGTACCATTTTTCCAGTTCTTCGCATTGAACAGTGTGCAGCATGTCTTCAGGACTGAAGCAGATTAGAGGGGTGCACTGGGAGCTTACCTATTTTGAATATGCATAATGAATGTGCCTCACTAAAGGTGTTAGTCTAACCTTTTTACATAGTCGAGCAAGGGAACTATATCCCATAACCAGAGACAATCGTCTCCCGCAAGAGGGGGGACACTTGCGAAGCACCAGACACTTTATGATACAAAACTTTCTGAGAAACAATAACGGATCAAGTGATAGAATTAAACACTGACAATTGATATGATTGAAATGGGGGCCCAGAACAGTAACCTGGTCCTCCCACAACCAGAGGGGCGCCCCCGCTTCCCTGGAAGGAAATGCTGCCAGCTTTCATACCGCTCGATTATGTGTATATGCATAGTGATTATCATTGTTTTTCTATCATTAACAATCAGAACTGCATTCTTTATTGGTGCACGAGGTGTTCCAGTTTCAGTGCACCCACCGGATAATGTACGCATGAGTCCCACAAAAGCACCTAGACTCTATATAGTTATTCCAGTCCCAAAAAAATCTGATGGTAAAGTAAATGAACTAAAATTGAATGTAATTAGCAGTGATTCATACACACTTGAGGTAACGAATGAAGGGAAAAGCTGGAGACAGGGTCAGCACATAATGAATGAAAACGTAGCGCTGACTACTAAACGCACTCACACACTGAATGCACACGAACCAGGGTAAGTGTAAATGGCTACAGAAACTCCAACGAAGACAACAGAAAGAACGAGACTACCTACTGAACAACCTGTCCCAGAAATAAGTGAAAGTGACCAAAAAGAATCAAGTGAAAGGCTGACTAAAGAAGATATAGCACAAGCCCTCAAGAAGACGGAAGTGGCTATGAGAGAATTCACTGCAAAGACACAAATGTTGATAGATAATTTATTCCCGTTTATAGCTAGAGCAAGGAAGCGACAGGAGGAACTGAAAAATAAAACCACATAGACTGTAGTAACAAGCACACCAGTTCCTACACAAAAAACAAGCTCCAGGGCCACGATGCAGCCATACGTAGGGCAGGTGGTACACAGGTGGTGGTTAAAGGAGCTCTACGAGAGAATACAAGAAGAGAGGAAAAGGAAAGCAAAACCTTCTCCTACCACAGCGATACAGATAATGAAACCTGCTCCACCGTCAAGCATGCCTGAGAGACCCCCAGCATGGAAAAGCCGCACGGACGCATTTAAAGATGTAGTTATAGCTAACTACAGAAAGACACTAAGAATCAAGAGAAGCCCACATGAAGATAACAATGTACTAAACGATTACCTGGACAGCACAGCACATCTAGGAAACAACATTTGGTACCAGCACATGAAGGAGGTCGGAAGAAGTAGATCAGAAGGAAAATGCTTTGTCTGTGCACTTCTACCGTACAGCATGGGAAAATTCAAGATCTTTGTGGCTGTAGAAATTGAGTACCCTACAGCACACTGTATGTCTCACATAGCAATGTGCAACACCAGAGGACAGTTTATGGGAAGGAACGCCTCATTGATATGGGCAACTGAAGCGGACTATCCAGACGAAGACGGTTATGTCCAGGATATCAAAACAAGAAACAGAGCGCATACTAAGAATCACGTGATCAGGTATCAGAAGCCTGAAGTTAAAGGATCAGGAACAAGATGGGAAATAAACCCGAGGCTGAACGTCCAAGGAAAGACTCCAGAAGAGGCTCAAATTTGGAAGAACAGAGGCCAAATTCAGATTTGGAGGACAGTGGTTTCCCCAAACGGATGGGAAGAAGGAGTGGTGATCTGCCGAGTTTGGATGGTCCTTGGAGCCTGCCAAGAAGCAATAGAGACCTCACAGAGGTTATGCAAACCTCTATGGCCAAAATTGGTAAAGCTACTAACGTGGGTCAAAGACAGAGGAGGACCCCTGCAAATAGTGCCACTGGAAAGTCCGAAATTGTGCTTCAGAAACAATGGCACAAGGAAGATGGGAGAGAATCAAAACTGCGGACAAATCTTTGAAGCTCCAGGAATGACTCACAGAACTGCATTGATTATGGATCATTACTGGGCGTGTGGATCCAAAGCATACATAAGGCTGCTGAAAAACTGGGGAGGCATATGCACAATAGTGAACGTCCACATTCCAGAATTGGTGATCCCGAAAAGTGACCCGAATATTGACAATTTCCCGAAAGCAGATGCTCACCTAAGGAAGAGGAGTTCTGTGGAACTGGTATCCCGAATGAAGAGAGAGAATTACTTTTCTGCCAAAAATCGGAAGAAGCAATCCCATATGAACACAGGCTGTTTAGCCTCACCTCATCAGTATTCACAATGATTTTTATGCCACAAATCCAAGTTGGAGTAAATGCTAAATGGTTGCAGATAACCAGATGGGTGTTATTGCAGACCATCAACACTACCATAAAAGGATTCAACGCGATCAAAGAAGAACTAAGAGCAATCCGATTGATGACCCTCCAGAACAGATATGTACTTGACATGATCACAGCAATGGATGGAGGTGTTTGCGCAAAAATTGGAGAATCATGTTGCACATTTATACCTTCGCATGACGAAGATAATGGAACCTTAACAGAAGCCATAAGTATGCTGACTAACCTACAGAACCAGATGATCAATGAGACCGACAAAGTGGATTATGACAGCTGGTTTGGAACACTCTTCTCATGAGTCCCACAATGGATGGCGGACATATTCAAGATTTGCTATTGATGATACTGCTAGGATTCTGCGTTATCAAGATAATCTTCACACAATGCCAGAAAACTGTGAGGAAAGCCATTGGGATGAAGATCATGGTCGATGTCGAACCAGGATGGAAACCCAGAGACCTGACTGATGAAGAAATAAGAGACTTTGTGAAGGCCAGCGAATTTGCGCCAGAAAGAACAAAGTTTGTGTATCCCAGAATACGAAGGAAGTATGAAGGGAAATGGATCTATTGCAGCCCAAATGGACAATGCCAGCTAATGACCTGGAACAAAGACGAACATGTAAAAACAGCAGGAAGTTTGAAAGGAGTGATAACAATATGGACTCCAAAGTAACACACGTTCACACCATCATGTACAAACCCAGAAGATGATGAACAAGATACAGAAGAACCAAGTAAGACGAATCCAAAGAAAGAAGCAGAAGTGGTCCATGAACCAACCAGAGGGGGGAGTGTAGAGGAGGTCCCAGACATGGCCTGCACCCCAGCCCCCCATTTTGAGGTACCAGGAACATACTCGCCAAGGTATGTGACATATGAGGAACAAATGAACCAACAGAGAGCTGCACTAGGACTCTGCCCAGTGCCCATCAGAAGAGCAATACATGTTGAAGTGCCTATAGCGAGACAACCTTGAGCAGCACGGTACCCGCTTAGACAGCCGTACCAGCAGCTGACACGAAATGAAGATTACCTACAAACTGTCCACGAAGAGACCCAAAGAGCCTTAATGGAAGGCAAGTGGTGATGACACGAGGGCCTGGACGGACGCACAGATGAGCGAGAACGACAACCTAAAGATGACACGCCAGTACGAACAGCTATGAATATAGATGTAATGGGTTTAGAGGAAGAGGCGATGTTGAAACGTAGGGAAACATAGCTGTAAAACGAAATGGAAGTATTCAACCAGCTTACACATGTAAATAGGCTTGGAATGCAAGAAGCCAAGAAAACAGTACAGCTTACTATGCTTAGTAGAAGAATAGAGTGGCCAGCGCCAACTGTATATCTACCTCAATAAAGCACACTATACAAGTGCGACTCCATTTTACATGAGCAGAAATATGCCCAGACTGCAAGACGCCTACCAGGCCGAGATTCATATTCCAGCTAAAGCCAGGAGGAAAGAGCGGCTCAAAACTCAGTAAGAAGCAGCTCATGCCTGGGAATTCAAGATCAACCTAAGGAAGGGAGGAGAGTGGCAACTTCGAAGAATCGAAACTTCAGAGCATAGCAGCCTGCCCCGTGAAGGTCGAGATAGGGAGGCCCAGGCAGGTGGCGAGGCTAAGGAAGAATCAAATACACGAAAAGAGGGAAAATGTAGCAGATTCATGGTGAACTGACAAGTGACCAGCCATGCGCGAAGAGGTACCAACGTCTGATGTCACCCAGAACCCGAGGATGCCATAACTTTTCCTGATAAGAAGCTAGAGTTTCGAGGTCATCCTTATCCAACTAATTGACACATAGCCCTAAAGTACTGATTGATGGAAGAAAGGCAGGGTGAATCTTGGGGCACAAGGCACCTGGGTGTCCATTCTGCATGCTGCTAATTAAAGTGGAGATTTATGTCTAGGGGTGTAACCCACCCAATCACAATGGACCAAATATTCTAGGGTCCTCTAGCTAGTAGAACCAATGAGACGTTGTACTTGTAGTGATGTCTATCACGAGTGATGTAGAGGGACAGGCGTAGACGCCCACCCGATAAGAGTTATCCAATTCTCACGCTCTGTTACTATATACAGATATAGCACCTATACTTAAGTTACCTTTCCCGACCAATAGAATTGCATGACAATTTTGGAGTGTAACACGTCAGTGATGACGGGAATGTACTATAACTATTGCTGTCTGAATGAAGCATTTGGAAGTTGAAGCGAGACAGGCCGCATCTAGACCTCTTACCTCATTTGAATAGTTTCTGGTTACCAGTCAGGTTAAAAAAAAATCTGATTTCGTCATTATACAAGATTTTCACTGAAAACATCCCGGATAAAAAATGGCCTTATATGATCAAATGGCAAGGAACACTGTGCAAGACTATTACTCAGGAACATTGGATATTCCTGTAGAGGAACATACCTAAGCTTACAAGAGCAATTCAACTTAGAGAGATGTTGAATAAGGTTTTTTTGTTTTTTTTTAACGCATTTTATTGGGTTTTTAACCAAACAACAATTGTTATCGTTAATGCATCAGTTACAAAATCTCAAATAATCCCCCCTTCCACCCTTCCCACCCAACTGTCCAAGACCACCGTTATCAGTCTCTGAGTTCATTCTATTCCGGATAGCCGTCATGGGCTGCCTGTGTTGTCGGTGGAAGTAGCTTCCTCTCTTGGATGGAATAATAACACCGTAAGGGCCACCCATTGATGTCGGTCTTCACTAATGTCCAGTTTCTGTACTCTTTGCGCATTTACCAATGCTCCGGTTTCTGCTGTTTTCCACTTTGGGGGATCTTCCCACCGCAATGTTATGCTAGGGATTTTGGGGCTTTTCCACCCCATGGATATGCGTCTCTTCGCTAAAATGTACATCAGGTCCATGAGCCTGTTCAGAGGTTTGTTCTTTTTGCTTTTTTTATGTCTGCCCAGGAGGCACGCCCTTGGTGACTGTACATCCAAGGTGATGTCTGCCTCGGCTACCTTTGCTGCGACCTGTGACCAAAAGGCTTGTATGATCTGGCATCCCCAGAACATGTGGGTCATCCCCGCGCGGGATTCGTTGCATTTCGGGCATTCTATGGTTCTAGCCCCTTTAAATTTGGAGATGACTTCAGGTGTGAGGTATGCTCTGTTGATGATGTAAAACTGCATAAGTTGCAGTCGGGCGTTTCTGGATACTTTTTTTATGATAGTATGTTATAGATTCCCATTCTTTTTCCTCGAATTGTAGGCTTAGCTCCTGTTCCCATTTCACTTTGCACTTGAGGTCCTGCATGGTTGCGCTATCTAACAATGTCTCGTAGAGCCTAGAGGTTTTGTGCCCTCCCTCAGCAGCGCTTAGCAAGTTTTCAGCCTGGTGCTGCAAGGGGGAAGAGGAATGACTTCTTGCGATTAATTTGAATCCCCGTGTATCTGTGGAACCCGTCTAAAGTCTCCAGTATGTATGGTAGTATGTGTTCTGGGTTGTTTAGGTAGAGGGGAGTGTCGTCTGCATACCTAGAGACCAGATGGGTCATTACATCTATCACTATGCCCCCGTCCCCGTACTCCTGCCTTAGGTATGCTGCTACAGGTTCTATTGCTATGATGTACAACATGGGAGAGAGTGGACATCCCTGTCGCGTACCCCTATTGAGATGCCATTTTTTGGAGTAGGTATTATTCGTTCGTACTCTAGCCGTGGGGTTGGTATATATGAGTTTGGTCCATTTTAGGAAGGCAGGCCCTATACCCATCTTATTCTTGGTGGCGTGCAGCCAACTCCACCGGACTGAATCAAATGCTTTGGTAGCATCCAAGGATGCCTCTGCGTATTTCCCGGGCCCGCCATTCGTGCTGTGTATGACATGGTGAAGCTTGCGTAAGTTCTCCGTAATGGTTCACCCTGGTACATAACCTGTCTGGTCGTGGTGGATTAGAAGCCGGACCGCTTTCCACAGCCTCCTCACCAGCAGCGCAGTCAGGATCGTGTTGTCTACATTTAGCATAGATAGGGGCCTGTATGAACCGCACTCCTCCCCGTCCTTGTCTGGTTTCAGTAGGGAGATAATCACAGCTTCTCTCATGGTGTCAGGGAGTGTGTCTATTTTGTATGCTTCGTTAAACACTTGGGCTAAGAGAGGTGCCAATGCAGCCTCATATGTTTTATAAAACTCCCCTAGAAGCCCGTCCGTTCCTGGGGTCTTGCCAGACGGGAGCAATCTGATGGTGGCTATAACCTCCTCTGGGGTGATAGGCTCATCGAGGGCATCGGCCATTTGTGCGTCTAGTTTTGGGTAGCTTGATGATGTCCAAGACATCCTCAATTTCAGTGTCTGTGGGCGACGAGGGGTCGACATAGAGGGCTAGGTAGAACCCGGTGAATGCCAAGTTTATCTCTGCTTGCGTGTGTGCTACAGTGCCGTCCGGCCTGCGGACCTGGCAAATGGGCTTTCTGGGGGTTTCGCGTCTGTAGAGCCAAGCTCAGAGCTTCCCCGGTTTCCCTTAAGACGTGACTCCGTTCAATATGTTTTGTGTAGCTGAGCTTGCCTAACTTTTCCCAGTGCACTAGGCAAGCTTGTTTAAGTTCTATCACTTTTTGTATGTGGACTGGGTCCAGGGAGGCCTCGGCTTCTAATGCCTTCAGCTCTTCCTCGGTGCGTTTTAGTGAGGTTACTATGGACTTCTGGGCACCGCCTATAGCTGCAATCATTTCGCCCCTCATGACCACCTTGTACGCCTCCCATGATGTGCTAATGCGTGGCACGCTCGTTTCATTTATTTGCCAGTAGTCTAGTGTGCTCCTATTTATCTGTTCGCAGAAGGCCTCGTCTAGCAGGGCTTCGCTTCTAAGCCTCCACGTGGGCGCGGGGGGTCTGGGTACGAGCACCGTCCAGGCGGTTATTAAAGGGGAGTGGTCCGACAACACTCTGGCCAGGTATTGTGTGTCCCCAAACAAGGCCTGTTGTTCCTCGCTAACATGTATATAGTCTATTCTTGTATGAACAGCATGTGGGGCTGAATAGTAGGAGTTTTCCCGTTTCTCAGGATGGTGTTCCCTCCATAAGTCTCTAAGCGCAAGTTGTTGTGTTAGTGCTTGCCGTATTTTGGCAGGTGGGGAAGGGCGAGTGTGTTTGCTATCAGATCTGTCTATACGGGGGTCTAGGGTGCAGTTGTGGTCTCCACCCCATATCAGAGTGCTATCTCTGTACGGGCCTAGGCGATTGTATAATGAATGGAAGAAGACTGTGGCATCGTGGTTGGGTGCGTAGGTATTGATTAGGCAGACTTCCTTCCCTTCTATAGTGCTGTGTACCAGGGCCATTCTGCCTTCATCGTCCGTTTTCGAGTGCATCAGTTTTATGGGTATGGTTGGGGCTATCCAGATCAGGACTCCTCTAGCATACGTGGAGTACGTAGATCCAATCAGTGTCCGTCTCCAGGTTTTGGCTAATGCCGCTAGCTTTTGTGCGTCGAGGTGGGTCTCTTGTATGAGGGCGATTCCGACTTTGTTCCGTTTAATGACTGTGTGGATTTGGCGTTGTTTGACGTAGCTATTCATTCCTCTGACATTCCATGTCATGATTCTGATTGTGTCAGCCATGGGTTTCGTGTGGTCAATAGTTCGAGGGTGGCGCTCATGGCGATTCCTCCTTTGGCTCTGGCAGCTTTCGATGGACTGGGTGGTCTTGGTTTTACTGTGTGTAGTTCCCCAATTATAATACCAACTCCCTGGATCCCTCCCCCCCATAACTTTAAACTCCCCTGTAACAAAAACTGTCCAGCGGGGTTACCCCCATTCTGACTACCCCGTTTCCGCTCCATTAGACCTCTTGGTGGTCACTTGGTGCCCTACGGGTGGGTTAAATATACCCAAACTACTTCTGGGGGCAGAAGAGGTCACTTAGGCTGCTGTCGTGATGGGAGCAGTCCGTCTTCAGTGTAGCTCCTGTTAGGATCTGTCTTGCTGTTTCAGGCTGTGTGTTCTGCTTATTTCGAGTTTGCATGCCCTTTTTTATTTTTATTTTTTTTAGTTTATTTGGGCTATGAGGTGAACTCTTAGGTTGCGGGTTGCCGTGGTTTGCGGTCTCTCACCTCAAGGTCAGGGAGTAGCTCTCTGTCCATCCACTCGCTCGCTTCTGCTGGCATGTCGAACAGGTGCACTTTGTTGTTGTACAATGCTTTCAATCTTGCTGGGTATAGGAGCATGTAGCGCAGCCCTGCTTTTTTCAGTCTAGCTTTGGTGTGAATGAATTGGGCTCTTCTCATTTGGACCTGGAAAGTGTAGTCGGGATATATGGCTATCTTCGCTGCGTCTCTTGTATGCAACCGCCAGATCTCGAGAAGGCTAAGATAGTTTTCCTATCCCTGTAGTTGAGCAACTTTGCGATTATTGGTCTGAGTGGGGTTCCCGGGGGCGGCCGTTTAGTAAGAGATTGCTGCGCTCTCTCGATGGTGAAGCCTTGTGTTAATTTCCCAGCCCCGATTTCTTGCAATAGGAGGTTTTCTGTATAGTTCGTGGGGTCGTTTCCTTCAATTCCCTCTGGCAGGTCTAAAATTCTGATGTTATTTCAGCGCGCCCGCCCTTCAGCCTCGTCTGCCCTATATTCTAGGTTTTTCACTTTTTGTGCCAGTATGCCGACGTCCTTAATGAGCTGGATTTTGGTTTCGGTGTTCTCACGAACCTGGATTTCGAGTGCTTCAGTTCTGCCCTGCTATAGAGCGGACATCTTGTTGCAGTAGGTTGAAATCAATTGCCACTGCGTCAATTTTGCTTTCCATTGTCGTTTGGAGTGTTTGATGGCTTCCAGCAGCTGCGAATTCACTGGTTCTACTGGCGTTTCCGAGGTCTCGGACCGCGCCATCGTGGTGCCCGTGTTGCTGGTGTCTGGCCTCGCTGGTCCTCCCGCCATGTAGGTCTCCATGGTGGTCTGCTTCTGTTTGCCTCTCGCTACTTTAGTAGACATTACACTGTGGGCAGGAGGGCCTGCCAGTTACCTCAGCGGGTTGCGCCGCTGGTGGTGGTGGTGCCCCGCCTGGGGGCTGTGCCGCTGCTGCGGGCACTTTGTAGGTCTCTCTCAGCGTGTTTTGTGGTCCCTGGGGTCTGTGCAATTAGGGTGGGTACCAGGACTTTTCTGTCGTTTTTAGTCTCCCTCAATTCCACAGGTCAGCATGTGGGGGGACCCTCGCAGCTGAGCCCGGCTGATCACCAGTGTCACAATGGTCCCAGTGGTGTGTGGGTTCTTATTCATTGTTTGAAGCTATTTGGTCCCAAACAAGTCCGGTGGGGCTGCTGCTGCAGGCGAGCTTGGCGCCACAGCGTGCAGCTTGCGCCCAATGTGCTCTGCTCCAGGCCTTGCCTGGTACTAGGCCCCAGCCTCTATGTCTCCTTGTGTTGGGGAGGGCCCGCTGGGGGGGGGCGCATGCTTCCCAGAGGCAGTGGACAATGCAGGCCCAGTTGGGTCCCCCCTCCCGCCGGCTCCTCACCTTGTGACTTCTGATGGTCCCGTGCTCTGGCTCGTCTAGCTGCTCTCTCCCAGTCCGGATCTCCCACAGCCAGTCCGTGCAATCCCTCCGTTTGCGCCTCTATTTGGGACCCGCTGCAACGCTGCCTGAGGTGCGGGACAGATCATGGCACTTCTGCCGCCGGCAAGAAAAGGGGAGGGATCTGGGCCCGGCCCCTAACAGGGACCGGGGCCTCGGGCTGCAAGGCTGTCTGATGTCCCAAGGAGCAGACCCCGCGGCAGACAGGCCCCAGGTGCAATCTTCTCGGCCAGCTCCCAGTACATCTTCCGGGTCTCTGCTGTGCTCGCCGGACCCTCTGAGCGTTTATGGTGACAGCGGGATGGGTCTGGGCACCGCGTTCTGCGTCACGTCAGCCGTTCAAGCGGCCGGCGCCATTTTCTCCCTTCACTCTTTTTTCCGCGACTCAGCACCCCGCCTCAGAGAAGAGGCGGCGCTTCTTGAGACTTCGGGCAATGCTGCCTGGTGTGTTTAGCTGCAGTTGTGCTGGCTCTCCGACTCTTGGGCTGCTCAAAACGCGGCGTTACAGCAATATGAAGGGAACATTTCCGGAGCTCACTGAATAGGCGACCTTCTTACATGGCGGTTAGCCACGCACCCCAGAGATGTTGAATAAGGTTATGGTTCAATGACACGACGCACAAACAAGGGTGCAGAAAATGTGTCCCCAAACGTCCCCAGAATGTTGGAGAGGTTGCAAAGTGCAAGCAGATTGGGACCACATTTGGCAGTCATGCCTTGCAGTGGAGGCATTTTGGATGGTGGTACAAACATTAATGCAGGAGATGTTCGGCTCAGGGCTGGAGATGTGTGCAGGCGAGTGTATACTGCGGGTGTGGGACCCATAGAAAGCTCCTCAAAGTAAACCTCTCTTTAAACCCTATGTGATGCTGATTGTGGCAGCCCTACTACTAATAGCACAAAGATGGAAAAGCAAAGAAGCCCCTACAGAGCATGACTCGATACAGAAGCTATGGGACTTAGTAGCATTGGAGTGGGTCACATACTCAATCCAGATGGAATATGCAAGGTTTAGACAGGATTGGGCCCAGTGATGAACTTTCTACAAAAGGACTTTATTCGACCAATATGCCGACAAAGACTAAAGTTGTTTTTTTTTAATTATTATTATTGTTGTGGTTGAATGAAATCAACCTTTCTATACATACACATATAATTTAAAACTTAATCTCAGAGTAAAATATATAATTCATCATAAAAAATCACATAATATAAAATGTACAAACATACAAATATTCTTGTTCGTTCAGAGGAGCTGAGAATACATCATTCAAAGAGATTATTTTGTAAGTATAAGTGCCTGATAGAAATGTTCTCAGTTTCATTAACATATTCTAATAAAATCATTACAAGTAAACCAAGCTAACAAGCTCAGTGTAAGAGCAAAGATCGCAAAAAATGTACAGTTGCAATTCTGAGTCCGATGGGCTGGGTATGAAAGAGTTCATTCCACAAGATTTCAGGTGTTAAAATTAAGAAATCTAGGAAGTGAGGTTCCAGATGTAAAATGTTTCTTTTTACCAACATTGGACATAATACAAGCAAATGTTTCAAAGTTTCTTGTTCTTTCAAGTCTCCACAAAAACGACATACATTTTCTGATTGAGGAATAATCTTTCGATTAGCTGAGACCTCTTTTGTTTGCCAGAAATTTAGACAAAACCGCAAAATTAGATTTCTATATAGTGGCGATGGCAATTTCACTAAGTATGACTCTGGTGTGTGTAAATTCTTTAAGTTAAATGGTTCAGTTTTGAAATGTTCAGAAGAGAATTGCCAGGCATTTCAGTGCTGGACTGCCCTTGGGCAGGACAAAGACTGATATGTAGTGGAAATTTCTCTTCTGTGAAAGGATGGTGAGCTAAAGACTCTGGTTAAGACTCTAACCAGGGATATAGGCCGGTAGTAGAGAAACTCCCAGAACCCCCCTTGTTTTTGCATATTACGTAGCTTTGAGTTCTTACCCTAAATTACAAGGGTAATTCAGACGTGGAACCCTTGCTCACTGTTCTTAGAGAGGCACAGTCCACCTCACTGACGAGGCCCAAACAGGACGGAACACGTGTCTGGGGTTGCTGTTGGTACTCTTGTTCAGAAGAGAATTGCCAGGCATTTCGGTGCTGAACTGCCCTTGGGCAGGACAAAGACTGATATGTAGTGGACATTTCTCTTCTGTGAAAGGATGGTGAGCTAAGACTCTGGTTAAGACTCTAAACCGGGATTTAGGCCGGTAGTAGAGAAACTCCCAGAACCACCCTTGTTTTTGCATATTAAGTAGCTTTGGGTTCTCACCCTAAGTTACAAGGTTAATCCAGACATGGAATCCTTGCTCACTGTTCTTAGAGAGGCACAGCTCCACCTCACTGACCAGGCACAACCAGGCCGAAACACATGTCTGGGGTTGCTGTTGGTACTCTTGTTCAGAAGAGAATTGCCAGGCATTTCGGTGCTGGATTGCCCTTGGGCAGGACAAAGACTGATATGTAGTGGAAATTTGTGCCTAATGATGCATATCGGTTGTCTAGATGAAATAACTAATTTCCAAAACAGGCCTCTTAGTCAATGCCAATACAGTTCAGGTCACCAAGCTCTAGTCTCTGCACCATACATGATTGTAGGCACTACATTTTGGTTGTAAAATTTTAGTAACAGCAAAATTGAAACTTTCCATATTTCGCATGAATAATGCAGACTTGAGCAGCAGCCGTTAATAGTTTCCTCCTTAAATCTAAAGAAGAAGGGATATCGGAAATATGCTTGTTTGTGTTGAGGCCCAAATATCGATATTCATTAACAACCTGCAATCGAGTTCGATGCAGAAGCCAGGCATAAGAGCATTTACTGATCTGGCTTTTTGTTCCACAGACTAAAACCTTTGTCTTTTCCAAGTTCACAGTGAGCAGATTTATATTTAAATAGCTTTCTAAGGCATTAAGAAGATTTTGCAAGCCCCTTGGGGTCTTAGATAGGAGAACTAAGTCCTCTGCATAGAAAAGATAGGGTATGTTCTGCTGGTTTAGTTTAGGAGCATCAGAAAGCACTCTGGTAAAATGATGTCAAATGTGAGAAATTAAAAAAATAAATAATGCAGAAGACAATATACATCCTTGTTTGAGGCCTCTAAAATGTGGAGATGGGGGCGAGAGTGTGCCATTCAAGGTTAGTTGGATTTGTACTGTTATATCTGTATGTAGTTTCAGTATCATTGCTTGAATGTTAGGAAGACAAGCTGCCTTAGTTAGTTTTATTCTTAGCAGGTCTCTACATACAGAATCAAAGGCAAGGTAAATTGGCTGCTTCATTTGCTGATTGTAACTTTTGATGGCATTGATAGCTAATAGGTTGACTGCTGTGCCTAATTCAGGAACAAAGCCTGTTTGAAAAGGATCTTGGATGTTTTTTGAAGTTGACCAAAGATTAAAATCTCTTAGGATCAACCGGGCAAACAACTTACCCGCTGCATCAAGTAGGGCGATGGGCTGATTGTTTTCTGGGAGTTGTCGATCTCCTTTTTTAAAGATGGGAACAATAATTGATTTTCCCCAGGAAGGTGGAATTTGTTGAGATCTTATAATATTGACGAAGATGGTATGGAGAACACTGGCCCAACTTTTGGGGTGTGCTTTAAACATGGTGTTGCTGAGCCCATCTGGCCCAGGGGCTCTGGATGAGCTCAATTCCGAGATGTAATACAAAATGTCATCTTCATCAAAAGCAATAGCGATGTCACCTGAAGCAGGTTCATCAATTAAAGGCCCAGTGGAAGCATATAGGGTGCGATAATAGTGATTCCAAACCTTTTCAGGGACTGCATTAATTTGCATGGGGACCTGTGTGATGTGGTTCGCTCGATTGAGTAAGCCCCAGATTTGGGCTGAGTTTTTAGATGCAAGAACTTGTAGCATCTGCTCGCCATCTATTTGCACGAGTAAGATCTTACGCAACTTAATCTAGTTTGTATACAGGGTGGTAAATTGCCTCAATTTATTAAATCGTTTCTCAAGGGGTAAGTGATCGAGTTTTCTCTTAGCTTTTCGAAATTCAGTTTTCCTAGCCTGTAATTCAGCATCATATACATGCTTATGCCTATTGATACATTTGGAGAAAAAAGATGGTTGCTGTTTGAACGTCTGTAATACTGCAACATAAAGGCCTTCAGTGTAAATTGAGTTTGGATGTAGTGTGTTTCCCATAACTGTAAGTGATTTCAATCCAGCACTCCAACTAAGTCAATGCCTAGTATGGGATGCCCAATGGAAACCCTTATTTATATATTTTTATGTCAACAGTTCTTTTAATTCTGGATGATGTACCCTTATATAACGCCCCTCTCTTTGAATCCCCCTGACCTCACTGAGCCAAGAAGTAGGTTTGTTTTGCAAATTAAAAGATTTATTTGAAGAATTGAACACTATACAGATTACACTTTTATGAATATGAATAATATCTGAATATCACACTTATGAATATGAACAATGATCAGCAATGGGTAATGTTACAATATCAACAATCTCTTTAATCAGTTAGGAGTAGAAATATGAAGAATAATGTAGCAGAGAATACTTTGTATGGTTCAAGGAAATGCAATAATAGGAAAGAATGCAACACAGAAATAAACTTGATATGAATTCAACCAAAAACAATATGATCACTCTTTCCCTCTGTTACTACTCACCCCCCCAAAAATGCAATATGAAGATATGGAATGAGAGCACACAGGTTTCAGGAATAACAATCAATAATGCAGTTCAATCCCAATTCCCCCCAGTAAGCTTAGAGAGAGCAGGTATGATTTCAAAACAGGTCAATCGCTCTTAAATGAGATTTGAATCGGATGGTAAAATGCTAGAAATGATTTTAATTCGCTAAAGGAGATTCAGAATTAGTGAGAGTGGCTTTGGATTGGTTCAGGTCAATACTAGCAATGATTATAGAAATTTAGCAGGTGGAAAACGAAATTCAGAAGTTGAAAACAAGAAACAGATACTTTATATGAAGTGAAATTGAGCCAAAATGCAAATTCGCTGCAACTTTTCCGTGTGCGTGAAACGCGATTACAGCACAACTATCAGGAATTGGAATGTTTTGGGTTCGTTGGAAAGCTGAGGATGTTAGCTTTCGTTTCTAGGACGTACGGTTCAAAAGTTACAGAGGTTTTTGTGAAGGTACATTTTTCAGAAACAGAATCAAGATTCAAAATGAAAGATGCGCTTTAAAGATTAGGAACCAAGTGGACTCAATAATAATAAGGAGCTATGAAAGTAAAGATACCCAACGTGACAACCACCAGAACAGGCCGCCTTCCGCTCTGATTGCCTTGCGCCAGGACACTTGACTTTCTTCAGAAAATATCAGCGCACAGATGACTATCGCTACAATTATCACAGACTATATAATGAGAAGAATTCAGGATGGACACAAGATTCTATAATCCAGTTCTGGATAGGTTGACATGGATTGAATAGGATTACTTTAAACTAAGAGATGACTATGGGCAGTTCTAGACTAAATACTCACTCCTATGACTTTGGAATGGAATGGACCCGTCAAAGATCTGGTCAAGGATTTGGCTAGGATTCTCTCGCCACCAAACAGGATTCAGGCACTGGGTTCTGCTCTCAGCACGGCACTCTGGTCTGCGCGGCCTCTTGGACTGGATCTGACGGGTTCTGGGTTACAGCTCTGCTCTATGGGTCTGGATCTTGGTTCAAGCACAGGGTTCTTAGCTAGAATAGCAAACCAGCTCAGCCAGGCTGTTGGATTTCGTGGTGCCCCTTGGAAGTTTAGGGGTTAATATCAGGTTGCTTATGATTCTGAAGGCCAGCTAAGAAGAGTTCAACTTTTGGGTTGGGCCTTTCTGCTTCAAAGTTCTAGAGTCTGGATTCTGGATCTATGTCTGGAGCCTGGATCTTCCTGCAGGGTGCTTCGCCAATGAATCAATTGATGAGTGGAAAGTGTGTCCTTCTGGGTCCTCAACAGTCCCTATTTATCCATTTCTAAAGTGGGTGGGGAGGCTGATTATCTATGCCCAACCCTCTAAGGAATTGATAGGTCAGAGAATTTCCCCTCTCCTGATTTGAGACAGGATCAGTGTGTCATATGTGTCAGAGTGACACTGTCTTTATGGTCCAAAGGAAATCCCTCCCCTTTGCTTTTACTTAGGAAATCTATTTTCCCCAGAAAAACATATTTCCAAGATGCACAACTTGTTAATAACACATAATTACATGACAGATTGCCTAAGATACATTTCTGTCCAACTCTCATCTTCCTGCAAGCTTTAGTTAATAAATGACAACTTTTTCACGCTATTGGTGGGTTTCTCAACGTTAGTTCTGCACCAATTTTTATACATGCATGCACATCCCATCTGGCCAGATTCCTGTAATTTTTCATGCTCCTAACATAAACACAATGGCTGGAATATGAATAATTTCCGGGGTTCAGTCTCAGAACATCGCACAGATTCCAGATTAGTTTTAAACTGTGAGCACATTTTTCATTTTAACAACCTATAAGTTTCATATTTTTGTCAGTTCAGTACAATTTGCTAGAAGCATTTTTCTAAAACATACATTTACTTCAACTTCAATCCACGTTTCCAGTCTGGCCCGCCTCCAAAGCTGGGCTGAGTCAGAGGGTCACATGGCTTGCCTTCCTGCCAGAGCTGTTGTGGTCAGTCACACCCAAATTAGCATTTTCTATTCAGTTCAAGGAACCCATTGTTTCTTTCTCAGGGCAGCAGAGGAAATCTCCTCCCCTTCTCATTAACATGCCAATGCAAAATCCTCTCCTTTTGGTGGGAATGAACAAGGTGGGAGGTTCTCAGAGGAAGAAAGCCTCTTGGAAGTATTAGCTAAATCAAATGACCTTATGGTCAATTGTGACATAGTTCCTTGTGAAAAACTTACATTTATACATTTAAAATAAGCAAACTTATCTTTAATTCCAGTCTTTTTCAACATGAAATCAATGTGTGGCACTCTATATGGCATTTTGATGGAAATCCCTTCTTTGACATGTTTAGCTTTGAAAACACAAGTTTCTCCTGTCAGATTTAGAGATCGCCAGCGCCTGTCGCAAGCGAGTAACGATACTGTACCAATTTTTGACAGATTTCTTTCCATCAAGTATATTTCAAAGTGGATTTTGTTCTGATATCATATGATTCTTGCTGACATTGTATTTATGTGGATTCTTGCAGTAGAATAATGTGGAACACCCAACAAGGAGGTTCGTTCTTTTAGGTGGTTTGTGAGCCATAATTCTTGCAAACTTGATAACCAAGAAAACGGATTTCCAAACAGCTCTGTATTTCTTTTGGCAATCAGCATTGCTTTTTCAAGTGGTTTCAGTCTATTTTTGGGTAGCCCAATAGTGGGTTTTGGCAGTGGTTTCCTGTGTTAACCTTGGGATAGGCAAAAGTGGATGGCGGCCTATTTTTCAGATTTGTACTGCGCAATTTTGGGTGATTTTTAGCAAGCAGCATGCTTTCCAGTGGCCATTTCTGATGTTTCTTCTGCCAGCAATGCACAGTAATGTTGCAGGGCCTGGACCAGTGGGTTGAAACATCCCACAAGCCCCCCTTTTGCGATTGGCGTTGACTTCCATCAATGGAAACTGGCAAGACTTGGATGTCAGCCTCATCTCTTCTGATTCCATCAATGGCAAAGTTCCTCATCTTTTCCTCCATCAGGGGTGGATCGATCGGTTCACCTCACCAGTCCTGATGTGAGTAATGACCGATACTCTGGGCCCCTCGGATCTTTTCTCCCGGTCCCCGGGTAATCCTCCTTGGTTTTTGTCTCCATGGTTTATCTCTCTCTCTCCTAGGATGACAAAGCAAAAACATATTTGTAGACATTTCCCCACCACTATTAATGTAGTGGGGGACATATACATTTTATAAATCAGGAGACATTTTATTGTATTTTATAGGCTATATGTGGAATAGTTTAGAGCTGGGTTCCAGAAGACTCCTCCAGTTGCTGCAGAGTGTGCCTAGGATGGCCACACTTTAGTTGATTAATGTGGACCTACTTATCTTCCCCTTCTGCCAAACTGCCTTTGGGGATGCGGATCTTGTAGGCAACTGGTGTGATTTTCTCTACAATTTCAAAAGGTCCCCTCTAGGTAGGCAAAAATGGGCGTTGTTTGGCCTGGTTCCTTTGGAAATTGTATAGGTAGACCCGGTCTCCTACATTGTATTCTTTTCTGGTAGTCTTCAAGTCATAGTGGGTCTTCATGCTATCGGCTGATCTTTCTAGATTTCGCTGAGCATAGGCAAAAGCATGTTGAAGGTGTTTTCTTAGGTTTTCAACATACTCATGAGTTGTGGAGGCATTGATTAATGTCTGCTCCTGGGTTCTGTAGAGCAAATATTGGGGAAGCACCATCCTGCGTCCAGTCATCAGCTCAAACAGTGACATTTTAGTTGCAGATGAAGGGGTAGATCTGATGGCCATTAGGACAAGAGGCAATCAAATATCCCAACTTGGCCCAGAATCTGCCACAAACTTTTTTTAATATGCTCACAATTGTTCGATTATATCTCTCTACTGCACCACTAGAGGCTAGCCGGTAAGCAATATTTAGCTTCCTTTTAACCCCAAGTATCTCCCACATCTTTGTCATTGCTTCGCTGGTGAACTGGCTACCTCTCTCTGACTCGATCCTTTGGGGTAGACCAAAACGCGAAAAGATGTGATTGATCATCAGGGCAGCTGCTGTTTCTGCCTTGCAGTTTGGGGCCGGAAGACATTCCACCCATTTAGTAAACAAGCATGTCACAGTCAACATGTACTTCTTCCCCCTAGAGGAGCGAATCACGGGCCCGATAAAGTCGACTTGCAAATCTGACCATGGCAGTGTCATCCCCCTCTTTTGGAGAAGCGCACAGTGTGAGGGATGTTGGCTGAAATTGTGCACACACAAGACACCCCTTCATGTATTGGTCGAGGTCCTGCCATATGTGTGGCCAGTAGGCAACCTCTCTTAAGATTTCAAGTGTTGTATGAAACCCCCTAAGACCGGCTGTGGCCGCATCATGGGCTTGACTTAACATCAGGCTTCGGAAGGAGGTAGGAACCAACCACTGATCATGGCCAGCTAGGGATTTCCTCACCAACAAACCGTCTTGGATTCAGAACATTTTTGGACATTTCATCAACACTCTGAGGTCCTCTTTCCCAATGTAATCAGTATCCGTCAGGGGAAAGTTCTCAGGGTCCTCAATGTGTTGATCAAACTTACCAATTATTGGATCCCCTTTTTGAGCCGTAATCAAATCAGCATCTGGGGTCTCTTTACTCCATTGTGCAGTCGAGACTTCATTGTGAGCATTTGTCTGGGACCTATTGATAACAGTGACCTGGATTTCCCCCAACAGGGACTCGCTCTCTATTAGATCCCCTTGGATGGCCCCGGTTTTGGCCAGCTGATCAGCTAAGTAATTTCCAGTTTAGTCTGGTCCCTCTACTTTGGAATGACCCTTGATCTTTTTCCAGTAGATGGTCATCCCATTCGAGATGACCAGATCATCAATATTTTGATTTAATTTCCAATGTTTCAAGGGTTTGTTGTTAGCACATAGCATGCCTCTGGTTTTCCAGTTAAGCAGGTGCTCCACAAACCCGCTCCGTACATAATCCAAATCTGTGATTATGACCAGTTCGTGCAGTTGATGTTGGACAGCAGTGAGGATGGCTTGATGCACAGCCATCACCTCTGCCACTTGACTACTTCGGGGACCAATCTTGTACCCAGCGGAGGGTTCTGGGGACTCATTCACCCATGCATTCCCTACGCCAGCCACAAGTTCATTTTCCCCATTGTTGTCAACATGGTAATAGCATCCATCCACATAGACAGTGGGCATTCCCTCACACTTGTCTTCTTCAAAGACTTTGTGTGGGGAATTAAGGTATGCCTCCATTTTGTCCTTGATTTTTAGACTTTCGTCCTCGAGACCGTTTTCTCTGGCACAATCATGTAAGTCAGCCGGACCTTGCGCGAGGGAACTCTTCTTGTTTTGGCCATATCTGACCTCCACAGGAAAGCCTTGCATTGACAGAATCCTGGAAGTAATTCGGGAATTACTCACATTTCCGGCCTGGATTCTGTCACTTTGCAGATATTGCAGAGGCTGGTGTGGAGTCTCCACTATGATGTGTTCCCCCTGGATGAACGGACCGTAATTCTTCAATGCCCACACCGTTGCCAGGAGTGCCTTCTCACAATCGTTGAATTTTTCCTCCACAGAGGATAAAGTTTTGCTCGTATAGGAGATTACTTTATTGACCTTGTCATGCTTTTGGTATAATACTGCAGTCAAGCATGTATTAGAGAACCCTGTCTCCAAGAAGAACTCCTTGTTTCTGACAGGGTAAGCTAGGCAAGGCGCTTGTTAGAGGCTTCTTTTGAGTTGTCTTACTGCCTCGGCTTGTTCTGGACCCCATTCTCACTTGACCTCCTCCCTTCAAAAGAAGAATCAGGGGTCTGGTAATCGCTGCCTAGCCCTCAATGAACTTTCTGCTGTAATTAGTCAGTCCAAGGAGGCTCCTTAGTTCCCGCAGAGTTGTGGGGTCTTTCAATTTCTGGAGGGCTACCACTTTCTTTTCCTGGGGAGAGAGACCCTGAGGAGTAATCTCATGCCCCAAGAAATTGACACGGGTTCTACACCACTGTGCCTTTTGAAAGGAAAGTTTTGCTCCGGCGGCCCTTAACTGTGTCAGAACATAACGGATCTCCGCTATGTGTTCCTCCACAGTTGAGCTTTTGATGAGGACATCATCTACATAAGCTAGGTTACCCCTTTCACCCAGGTTGGGCATGGCCTTATGTAGAAAAAAGTTGACCTCATTGCCGGAGTTGAGGTATCCGAAGGGAGTCCGGGTCCATGTGTACTGCTGCCCCCCAAAGGTAAAGGCCAGCTTGTATTGGTCCTCCCTACTGACAGGTACAGTCCAGTATCCATTGGTCAGGTCTATTGCAGTGAATACCTGTGACCCCTGGATCTGGACCAGCCCTTGTTCAATGTAGGGAAGAGGCCATCGGGAAGTATGGACCCATTTGTTGAGCTCCCTAAGGTCGGCACAGAGTCTCCACTGGCCGTTTGGCTTCAATATCCCCAGGACTGGATTATTGAAGGTGCTGTGGACTCAACGGATTATCCACGGGACTCAAGGTTCTTAATTATTTCAGTAAGGGACTCCATTGATGCGAGAGGCAAGCGATATTGCTTCACAAACACTGGAGTCATGCCAGGGTCCGTGGGAATTGTTGTTGTGTGGATGTCGGTGCGACCACAGTCATATGAGTCCATTACAAAGAGATCTTGAAAATCCAAGAAAACTTGTTTCAACTTTTGCTTCTGCTCCAGAGTCTCACAGGCATCAGCTAGGTTGACTCGATCTTCAACCATCTGCCTGAAGCTTGGAAATACTTCTGGTTTCGCTATCTCAGCGGCCTCCTCCAGCTGGGTGGAGAAGACCCTGGTGAAAATACTGATTTGGACTGGTGGCTTCAGGTGGGAAAGGCAGTCCTCATGGACCTGGAAAATCACCTCATCCCTCCTGAAGTCACAGGTCACATCTTCCTTGCCATAAGGGCAGGAAGTGTACACCAGGAAGTTCCCTCCATGCCGGGTAAAGATCCTGTCTGGTGTTGTGTTGTCATCACTGTCACTGTCAAAACAGTCCTTGGGGATTGGTCCTAACAGTTCATTGCCTAAATCAATGGAAAAATGTCGGTCATCAACCGCCATTCCAATAATGGTGCCTGCGGCTAGAGTGATACTCTTTAAGTCGCTGTTATCCACCTCTATTGGAATGGTGTCATGTTCTATACCAGGGGTCTCCAACCTTTACGTTAGCTAGAGCTACTTGTAGTGGAGGCCAACAGTGGAGAGCTACTAGCGGGCGATATCGGGGTGGGGATATTTATAAAACTTGGAATTTTTACCAATATTTTTTTGGCTCGATTATTTCCCCTCTATAAACAGATGGAATAACATATGCCTTCACGAATATATTAAGAACTTCAAAAACCTCTTTGTTGCATTATTTATTTATTAGTAGCTGTCTCAAAAAGACAGATATTTGTTGGACTACCACACAAATATCCTGTAATTTATGTGCCGCTTCCTTTGAGTTTTATGCAGGCTTTCTACATGCTAGGCACACTATTGTTTTATAAATGTGCATTTCACACTTACATTAAAAAAAACAAAAGTAATTTCCAAATTGAAAAATGTTGCTTGCGTTCACAAGTTTTCTTTGAAATGTTTTTTTTGTCAGACACCACACATACTCCGTTATTTGCCAGTAAGATAGCTCAGCGGGTTGAGCGCTCGCTGCTGTGATCTGAGCGTGATCTGCAGGTCGCAGGTTAAAATCCCGGCAAGGCCAACTCAGCCTTTCATCCTTCTGAGATAGATACATGAGTACCAATTTCAGTTGGGTGATATTGCATGAAAAGCGCTTTGGATTAAGGTGCTATATAAATAACACATCATTATCATTATTTGTGTGCCCCTCTGTGTTTTAGCACAAGTTATATTTATAAAGATGTTATATGCTTGTCAAACTGGTTAATCACAAATAAATGCTTCTGATATGCTGACAGCAGTTTTTAGGAAATTAAACTGTGGGTTCATAGGTGCCAACTTTTGATTTTCGCAGGGGCAGAAATATCCCCACCTCAGCCCTGAATATAAGCGAGCAACCAGCCCAACCCATACCCTGGCCAAACACATTGCATAGCACTTTTTTTATAATGCATTGCAAAAAGTCATACGATTAACAACCTGTAGTTTTGAATATATAACATCTCAGCATCGGTTGTCAACCTGCTGAACTACCCTGGTAGGCTTCTACTCTACAGCGTGTCTATGGATTGCTTAATGTACTAACAGTGGGTGTACTTGTGTCATGGAAGTGATTTATAGTGGAAATGTACGGTGTGGAATTTGGAAAGAAACCACCTGAAAGAAATTGCACCATTTTTTAAATATTATTTTGAACATTTCCAGGCGAGCGGCAGTGTTACTGTGATATTTTCATTGTGTGGTCACAATGATCCTGATCCTGCCCCAGCCCCTCCAACATCTCTGGCAAACAAGAGCAGCTTGCTTAAGAAAGACTGTCGTGGGGGCACACAAGGCCAACTGTGTACTATAGGCGGTCTGCAGAAGCATAACGTGATACTGACATTTGTCAGTGGATTTACAAGCAGTTCCAAGTAGCACAGTAGCCAAACTCTCTGCCTGCAATTGGGCTGACTAGGGTTCGGATCCTGAACACGGAACATGGGTGCAAAAAGCACCATTAAATAATATAAATTAGGATAAATGTTAATTTTTCGGTATCTTCAGCGCGGGCGACTGAAAAGGCTCAGCCGAGCTACTAGTCGCCCGCGATCGACTGTTTGGCGACCTCTGTTCTATACTGACTAGTGGTGTTGGGTTTACCCCCAACCCTTGCTGTTGGAGAGAGGCATTTAGATGAATATAAGCATCAGGGTTTTTCAATTTCTGTCCTCTTTTAACTTTCACTTCCAGGGAGAATTGTCGGGTCCTTTCTGGGATGGTGACTTCCTCTAAAATCTGAATTTCAACTGCATAAGGCAGCAGTTGAGCTGACCTAGATGCGTTCTCTGGATCATAAAAGCCCATGGGATTATCTGCCAATCGGGACCAAGCTTTGAAGTTTATTAGGTCCAAACTAATGGCAAAGCGATTGAGAATATCACTGCCTAAGTAAAAGGCAGCAGTGACATCTCGCACGACCCAACAATTATGAACTATGCTCTTGTTACCTATGGAGATTTTGAGCAGGCAGGAGATGTTTGGAATTGGGTGCTTCCAGATCCATTTCCCATTTGTCTATCCGTCTGAATGTGGGAATGGCTGGATCTTTTGGGAGTTGGCGGAACATGGCTTCACTGATGAAGCTCTTACTGTTGTTCACACACACTCAGGCGAGAACAGAGTCCTTCCCTTCATTTAACTGAACAGGGATGAACAACTGCTCTCCAATTTGCTGAATATCAGCCAGGCTCTGAGATGATTTCTCATCTTTCCGGACTATAGTTGTGGGAATGTCTGATTGTGGATTGGTAAAGAATTTCAGAGTGTTTCCTTCCAGTGTGGAATGCCACCTGAGACTGGAAGGAAGGTTGATTTTCAGAAATAGAGAGGACCCCCCCATCACCAGTCTGTTGTCCTACTGCTATTACTGTCACGTCTGGAATTTGGTTGTTCTGAAAGTGAAATTCTACTTGGTCAGATTTTTGTTCAACCATGTGGCATGTGCCATTTAAACTAACATGGTTGACACTCTGTTTTAACTTTATTGGTCGGCTAGTCTGGGTCCAGAGGAACTTGTTTACGCAATCTATTAGGGGTGACAACCTTCGCAGGAGGTCATTCCCTAATAAACAAGGGGTGCCCTCTGGAGTCACAACTATGACCGGGTGTTTCACCTTGTGTCGCCCAATTTTAATGTCCTAATCTGCAGTCCCCTCGACGGGAATTTCCTTCCTGACTTACAGAAGATTTTTATTTTATTTTGCAAAACAGAACGTTTCCTTAGAGCGTTCCCTTTTGAGGGGTGCTTTTACAGCGTAACACAGCGTGGTAGCCCAACAGGATTTATGTATCCTGTCCGTTAGCACACTGTATTAAGCTGCACAAGTGGTAGATCTAATCCAGAAGTCCTGCTACGAGTGATTTCAATTCAGCACTCAAACTAAGTCAATGCCTAGTATGGGATGCCCAATGGAAACCCTTATTTAAATATTTTTATGTCAAAAGTTCTTTGTAATTCTGGATGATGTACCCTTATATAACGCCCCTCTCTTTGAATCCCCCGACCTCACTGAGCCAAGAAGTAGGTTTGTTTTGCAAATTAAAATATTTATTTGAAGAATTGAACACTATATAGATTACACTTTTATGAACATGAATAATATCTGAATATCACACTTATGAATATGAACAATGATCAGCAATGGGTAATATTACAATATCAACAATCTCTTTAATCAGTTAGGAGTAGAAATAGGAAGAATAATGTGGCAGAGAATACTTTGTATGGTTCAAGGAAATGCAATAATAGGAAAGAATGCAACACAGAAATAAACTTGATATGAATTCAACCAAAAACAATATGATCACTCTTTCCCTCTGTTACTACTCACTCCCCCCAAAATGCAATATGAAGATATGGAATGAGAGCACAAAGATTTCAGGAATAAAACAATCAATAATGCAGTTCAATCCCAAATCCCCCCAGTAAGCTTAGAGAGAACAGGTATGATTTCAAAACAGGTCAATCGATCTTAAATGAGATTTCAATTGGATGGGAAAATGCTAAAAATGATTTTAATTAACTAAAGGAGATTCAGAATTAGTGAGAGTGGCTTTGGATTGGTTCAGGTCAACACTGGCAATGATTATAGAATGATTAGCAGATGAAAAACGAAATTCAGAAGTTGAAAACAAGAAACAGCTACTTTATATGAAGTGAAATTGAGCCAAATTGCAAATTCGCTGCAACTTTTCCACGTGCGTGAAACGCGATTACAGCACAACTATCAGGAATTGGAATGTTTTGGGTTCGTTGGAAAGCTGAGGATGTTAGCTTTCGTTTCTACGACGTACGGTTCAAAAGTTACAGAGGTTTTTGTGAAGGTACATTTTTCAGAAACAGAATCAAGATTCAAAATGAAAGATGCGCTTTAAAGATTAGGAACCAAGGTGGACTTATAATAAGGAGCTATGAAAGTACAAGATACCCAACGGGACAACCACCAGAACAGGGCGCCTTCCGCTCTGATTGCTGTGCGCCAGGACACTTGACTTTCTTCAGAAAATATCAGCGCACAGATGATTATCGCTACAATTATCACAGACTATATAATGAGAAGAATTCAGGATGGACACAAGATTCTATAATGCAGTTTTGGATAGGTTGAAATGGATTGAATAGGATTGCTTTAAACTAAGAGATGACTATGGACAGTTCTAGACTAAATACTCACTCCTTTGGAATGGAATGGACCCGTCAAAGATCTGGTCATGGGTTTGGCTGGGATTCTCTCGCCACCGGACAGGATTCAGGCAATGGGTTCTGCTCTCAGCACAGCACTCTGGTCTGCACAGCCTCTTGGACTGGATCTGACGGGTTCTGGGTTACAGCTCTGCTCTATGGGTCTGGATCTTGGTTCTAGCACAGGGTTCTTAGCTAGAATAGCAAAACAGCTCAGCCAGGCTGTTGGATTTTGTGGTGCCCCTTGGAAGTTTAGGAGTTAAAATCAGGTTGCTTAAGATTCTGAAGGCCAGCTGAGAAGAGTTAACCTTTTTGTTGGGCCTTTCTGCTTCAAAGTCCTAGAGTCTGGATTCTGGATCTATGTCTGGAGCCTGGATCTTCCTTCAGGGTGATTCGCCAAGGAATCAGTTGATGAGTGGAAAGTGTGTCCTTCTGGGTCCTCAACAGTCCCTATTTATCCATTTCTAAAGTGGGTGGGGAGGCTGATTATCTATGCCCAACCCTCTAAGGATCTGATAGGTCAGAGAATTTCCCCTCTCCTGATTTGAGACAGGGTCAGTGTGTCATATGTGTCAGAGTGACACTGTGTTTATGGTCCAAAGGAAATCCCTCCCCTTTGCTTTTACTTAGGAAATCTATTTTCCCCAAAAAAACTTATTTCCAAGATGCACAACTTGTTAATAATACATAATTACATGACAGATTGCCTAAGATACATTTCTGTCCAACTCTCATCTTCCTGCGAGCTTTAGTTCATAAATGACAACATTTTCGCACTCTTGGTGGGTTTCTCAACGTTAGTTCTGCACCAATTTTTATACATGCATGCACATCCCATCTGAGCATATTCCTGTAATTTTTCATGCTCCTAACATAAACACAATGGCTAGAATATGAATAATTTCCGGGGTTCAGTCTCAGAACATCACACAGATTCCAGATTAGTTTTAAACTGTTAGCACATTTTTCATTTTAACAACCTATAAGTTTCATATTTTTGTCAGTTCAGTACAATTTGCTATAAGCATTTTTTTAAAACATACATTTACTTCAACTTCAATCCACATTTCCAGTCTGGCCCGCCTCCAAAGCTGGGCTGAGTCAGAGGGTCACATGGCTTGCCTTCCTGCCAGAGCTGTTGTTGTCAGTCACACCTGAATTAGCATTTTCTGTTCAGTTCAAGGAGCCCATTGTTTCTTTCTCATGGCAGCAGAGGAAATCTCCTCCCCTTCTGATTAACATGCCAATGCAAAATCCTCTCCTTTTGGTGGGAATGAACAAGGTGGGAGGTTCTCAGAGGAAGAAAGCCTCTTAGAAGTTTTAGCTAAATCAAGTTACCTTATGGTCTATTGTGACATTGGCCCTCATTACGACCCTGGCGGAAAGTGACTGACCGGACCGCCACAGCGTAAATAGCGTTTCCGCCATTGCACGAAGGAGCAAAGTGCGGCCCATTCCGACCCATCGGGCACGAGCACCACGGCATGGCGGAAGTGCAAAGTCCGCGATGGAGGAAATGACCCCAAAACGGGCCACACCGCCGCCGTACGGCGCCCTAGGTGCAATACCGCCACCCATCACAGCGGACACCGCAGTGTGCGCCTACCGGAAAGTACGGTGACCGGAAATATACGGAAACGGAAGTTAAAACATGGGCCCGGAACGGGAAACATCCCGCCGTACACCTATAAAACCACTAAAACCACACAACCACTAAAATCACTACCCTGAGACACACCCCAACCCGTCATCCACCCTAGCGAAACCAAGAAAAATGGGAAAAGTAGCGAAGAAAGCGTGCGACCGCAAGCGGCAGGTCCACTTCTCCCGTGAGGAACTCACCGTGCTAACAGAGACCCTCCAGGAGAATGCTGCCGTCGTCTTCTGCACGCAAATGACCAGGACGGCACTTGCAAACAAGAAGGCCATATGGGCTCTGGTGGCACAGCGGGTAAGTGCGGTGGGGACCGCACCCCGCACCCCACAGCAATGCCGTAAGCGATGGGACGACCTGCGGATACGCGTCCGCAGCATACTCTCTGCCAACCGCAACATTGCCACAGCCACCGGGGGAGGTCCTGAATCACCCATCAAGTTGACCCCCTGGGAAGAAATCTGTGCCTCCACCATCGGAATGGAGAGCATAGAGGGAGTCGGAGGGATGGAGAAAGGAGTGCAGACATCCGAAGATTCAGGTAGGTGGGCCAAATAAAACAATGCCAAATCCACAAAGTCCATCCATGTGAAGTACCATGCGTCCACATAGTGCAACAGAAACACATGTCCAGGAGAACGTCCACACACATCGGCCTGATAGCGCACGTTAAAACCCACAATAAATACATAAATAATTAAAAACCCCTAAAACACGCACTACACGTGCAGCAGGCACACCCTAACTGCAGGCTGCCAAACAACTGCACCCTCACTCCACACACAAATGAAAGCACCTCCAAGGCCCCGACCCAAATCACCCTCAGGTACCACCCCAATGCATGTGATACAATGCCATTCCAATTCCCACAGACCCATCAATAACCCTCGCCCTCCTTTACTCCACCACAGGGTCCGATCCAAACGACGAGCTTCAGGACACCCCTACCAGCACACCTGCAAAGAGGGCCAAGACCAACGGCCAAAGACCCTCCACCTCAGCTGCACGCATCAAGACACGGCAGCAGCACAAATCAGGTGGCAGCACAGAGGAGGGAACATCAACAGGCACCCCAGCAGCCAGCATGCCCACAACACCACCACCACAGGTCCCCCCAACGGATGCCACAGAAGGCACTGCCTCTGGTGGCAGCAGCACCATAGGTGACACCCCATTGATGGCAGCATGCTCCGACACAGAAGACGGGGATGTCGAAGTCAGATCCATCCATGACCTGTCCCAATCCCCCTGTCTGTCCCATCCCGTACAACATGAGGATACCACGCAGGGGCACCAACAAGACGACGACAGGCCATCCCCCACAAGCCCTGTGGCAAGGCAACATGAGGACAACAGCCCCTCTGTGACACCCCCGCAAATGGCCATGGCCCAGCAGAGGCAACAGTCCCTCGACCAGTTAATCGTGCAACAGCAGCAACTGGCCACGCTCCTCAAGGACCATGCCGATGAATGTGGGGGCACTAAGGCAGACATAGAAACATCAACTGAGACACTTAGGGCAGAAATGGAGAGAGGTACAGAGACACTAAGGGCACAAATGGAGAGTAGCACCGAGAGCCTGGGAGTCCAAATGGAGAGAAGCACCGAGAGCCTGAGGGGGGAACTGCATGCGACGTCCAAGGACGTATGTGCCGAACTTGCCGCAGTGCGCCGTGTGCTCACTGAGCTCTCGCAAACCCTTAGGGACATGCATGGACGTGAGCAGGCAGAGACATCATCCGTTGCAAGTTCCGTCCAGGGCAGCCCCCAACGTAGATCTGGGAGGAACCTGCGCTCCACAGGCAGGGGTGCCCCTGATACCCGCAGAGGGGGCTTGCAATAGCGACTGCCCACTGACAATGAGCATCTTTGGACACTGGTGTTCGGGGGGGAGGTAGGAGGGTGGAGGGGGTGTGTTGGGCTCACTTGGGTGGCGGGTCGATAGGGTGTACAACATGATATCACATATGCCATAAAAAGTGCACGATCAACCAATGAGATGTGTGGACATTGATCTTTGTGTACTAGGCCATCATAGGCGTACAGTCCATATTGTGCATGTCCCAGACACACACAGTGCCACGAGTCCCGTGTCCATGTATCAGCCACCAGGCGTGAGTGCTAGAAGCATACATCAATGAGATGCTGACGAATGTCACGGCCCTCCGGTGCCTCGCAGACTCCTTGAGGTGCTGCCACATCCCCACCCTCATCATGACCATCATCAGGTGCTTGCAGTTCTGCGTCAGGGGGCATGGGCACATTTCTACGTACGCACATGTTGTGGAGCATGACACATGCCATCACCATCTTTGCAACCTTCACATGGCGGTACAGGAGTGCCCCGCCAGACCTGCTGAGGCAGCGGAAACGACCCTTCAGTAGGCCGAATGCCTGTTCAATGACTACACGGGTACGTGAGTGGGCATGGTTGTAGTCCTCCTCATGCTGGTCCCGTGGGTTCCGGACTGGTGTGAGGAGCCATCTCTTCAGTGGATATCCAGCATCACCTGTATGTGGACGAGAAACGTATGATGTGGAATGCCATTGCTACGTACGCCCCCCCCCCCCTTCCTGCCAGGTCATTGCCGAATCACATACCCCACATTATCATGCATGTAATGAGACTCACCGAGTAGCCAGGATCTGTTCCTTGCGTGTCGCTCCATGTAGCGTGGTATTGTAGAGTTCCTCAAGACCATAGAATCATGGGTTGATCCAGGGAATCGGGCACAACAATGTGTAATGATCCTGTTGGAGTCACACACCATTTGTACATTCAGAGAATGAAATTGTTTTCGGTTGCGGTACTGGGCCTCCATGGCATGTGGGACGACCAATTCCACATGGGTGCAGTCGATGGCACCAATGCAACCCGGTATGCCGGCAAGTGCATGGAATCCCACTTTTGTGTTGGTAATTTCCTGCTCCGAGCGTGGTAGGGAGATGTAGTCGTCTGCGTGCTGCAGGAGGGCATCGAGCACTTGCAATAGTGTCCGTGAGAACAGTGGCTGAGAAATGCCATGCAACTGTCCGACTGTGTGCTGGTAGGTGCCTGTGGCCAGGAAGTGTAGTACAGACACCACCTTCAGTAGGGGTGGGATGGCGGTTGGGCTATCTATCATGCTGACAAGGTCAGCCTGTGTCATGTCCACAATGGCGGCTATGGTGTCCCGGTCCAGACGGTAGAGGGTGTGGATCTGCTCATCAGTGAGGTTGAACGGATGTGCTCGGAGGCGTGGGATTGCGGGCTGCCTGCGTGGTGGTAGTGGCTGTGCTGGCGGCCCTTGCTGGCCCTGCCTTGCCCTCCTCCTCCTCCTGCGTCTCCTCCGTGCGGCCGGTTGTAGTTGGTGTTCGTCTTCTTCTTGGAGTTGGAGTACTTGCAGTGCTATCATGTCCCCCAGGGCCAACATCGCGAGTCCTGCCGGTAGCATTTCGGTGTGGTTGTGGGAGGAGACTGGCTGTGCAATTTATGTGTTTTCAGGCTGAATGGCCTCCACCTGTGGTGATTCATTCCACCTGTGCAAACTGCTCTCCCCTTTGGCCGAGCACGTCCCGCGCACAACGCTGCAATTCGTGGAATGGCATCTTGCTATAGCAATCATGTATTTGTACCCGATGGCCGTGTAACATTGGTTGATGTGTTCATTCTGCTGTGGTCCCATTGTTTCACATACTATCTGTGCAGTCGCGAACAGAGTTGTGAAGGGTCAGTGGAACGTAGTACTCGAGTAACGGTGGGCCCTCATGCATCACTGTACCGAGTTGCAACGACGGGCGGGGCGTCCCATTCGTGGGTGAAGGCAGTTGCCATTTTCACACACAGCCGCACTCGATGGATTAATTAGTGTTTTCAAACGGCCACAGATGCCTCTTCGACGTGATGTTGCAAATGAGGAATTCGAAGGGCGGCGCTTTCGGTTTTCAGCTAGCGGCGAGGAAATGCCCACAGGTCTGACTGCAAATATAACGTACTATTGTTCAATGTCCTTGAGACAGGGGCCATGGCGAGAATGCAATGATTGATATGAATGGTTTGGGATGCGCAATAGCGACGTGGGCGATGAGGCCGGACGTTCCCAAATACATGTTACTTCACTACACTGGAATTACGGGCTGGGGCACTGTGGATTTTGCAGGCTGCATAACGCACAGACTCAATGGATATTTCTAATGTTATGTGAGTAAATATTCAGGCGTTTTAATCCCGGGATGAGGGAATGATGAATGGATGCATGGGCAGGTGATTTGATACAGAGTTTGCCATGTACAGGGCTTCTTGGGATCTATCCGCCTCCCCTACGCTATGTGATGCAGGGCTGCCATAGTGGGACCATCGTCTATCTGGCCTTGTTGAGCCCTCCCTGTCTCGACGCGCCCTCAGACACTTGTGTCCATGCACGTTACCAATCCCATCAGATGGATTCTGTTTTCACAGGCGCATGCACAGGTACACTCGTTTGTGATGGTGTTTACACCTCGATATAGATAGTTATGAGTCGCAAGTGGTTTTTGGGTGGTGATGGACCTTTGGAGTGGGCTAGCATGCATATGGCTGTGGATTTAGTGTGATCATTGCAGTGAGTTGTTGGAATGTAGTACTGATGGCCATTCTGTTCTTTTTCTTTTCTTTTGGTTGACAGGTATCTCCTCCCCTTTTGCCACTGCCATCTGTATGCCACTCCTGCAGATGGGTTTTACTCCCGACACCTGCTGCTTCGTGTTAATCAGTGGAGCAGCATTACGATCTTATGGGACGATCGCCAATGGGCCACATGCCCTTACGCAGTACTGGTGGCTCGGAGCAACATTTCGGCCTTTCAGCTGGACTAGTGCCTCCCCATTGGGACGGCCCTGCGGTTCTGTGCGCTTCCATGTTGCCTTTTCGTACGTGAATGTGGCTCTGTGTACCATGAGGGAACAGGGCGTCACACAAGTAGTGGCTGGTCATTTCTTGCGGATGCAGCCCACAATGGTGAAATGTGTTTTGGAGTTCATGGCCTGATGGCTGTATGGGCTTGGTGATTTTGATGTGCATTAAATTTCTATTCTGATTTGGCCCGTGTAGCGTTCTTCTTTGCAAGTGATGTGGCATATGCCTATTTGGGGGGCGATGTATTGTGAGGAGATCTGCACTGGGTTCCAGCTTCGGAGTTTAGTTGCGTGGTACTGTACTGGGCGCGTTTGCCTACGAAGCCCGTGAGGTCAGGGATGGGGGCTGCCAATATGACAGTTTGAATGTTGTCATGCTCAGGGGCGGGGGATTGGGTTTTGTGTAACAGATGCCGGTCAGCCAGGTGGACTGGTGGAATGATGTGATTTTCGGAATATTGCTGGTCACAGGTGCCTGTGTTTGCGTGCGTTTCTTGGTGGGGGACTGTGGTCATGTCCATTGGGATGGCTTCTGTATTCGTGCCATCTGTGCCCTGCAGCTCCCATTGGCCCCTGTTGTGTTTCTTTTGTTCGTTGGCATGCATGGGTGACTTGTACATTTCACTGGTTGCATTGTGACTTCATTGCACCTACGGGGAGTTGTACTTTGTGGGCAGGGAGCGGTGTACAGGCACTCAGTGGGGCCGTTTACGGTTGATTCGCGATGCCGTACTTCTCACCATGGCGGAATGGTGCATTCCGCCATGCTTGATGGCGTTAGGTACATGTCCGCTAGGGTCGGAATTGGCGTACCCTTGCGCCATGGTGGTGTTTACGGTTTGGCATGGCGCGCGCGCGCGTGCTTGGTGCAGTTAGCGTTGGCGTTCACTACGGTGTCGCTAATGGCATCGTACTTTGCGGTGACGGGTCATAGTCGCACCGAGCGCTATTCGATGGCGGTATTGCATTTCCGCCATCGTTTTCCGAATTCCGCCAGGGTCGTAATGAGGGCCATAGTTCCTTGTGAAAAAATTACATTTATAAATTTTAAATAAGCAAACTTATCTTTAATTCCAGTCTTTTTCAACATGAAATCAATGTGTGGCACTCTATATGGCATTTTGATGGAAATCCCTTCTTTGAAATGTTTAGCTTTGAAAACACAAGTTTCTCCTGTCAGATTTAGAGATCGCCAGCACCTGTCGGAGGCGGGTAACGGTACTGTACCCATTTTAGACAGATTTCTTTCCATCAAGTATCTTTAAAAGTGGATTTTGTTCTGATAACATATGATACTTGCTGACATTGTATCTATGTGGATTCTTGCAGTAGAATGATGTGGAGCACCCAACAAGGAGGTTGGATCTTTTAGGTGATTTGTGAGCCATCATTTTTGCAAACTTGATAACCAAGAAAACGGATTTCCAAACAGCTCTGTGTTTCTTTTGGCAATCAGCATAGCTTTTTCAAGTGGTTTCAGGCTACTTTTGGGTAGCCCAGTAGTGGGTTTTGGCAGTGGTCTCCTGTGTTACCCCTGGGATAGGCAAAAGTGGATGGCGGCCTATTTTTCAGATTTTTACTGCACAATTTTGGGTGATTTTTAGCAAGCAGCATGCTTTCCAGTGGCCATTTCTGATATTTCTGCTGCCAGCAATGCACAGTAATGTTGCAGGGCCTGGGCCAGTGGGTTGAAACATCCCACATAACTATGATCTGATTGTTTATATTTTTCAATGATCCTGGGGTCCATCGAAAACAGTTTCTATCACCAGTTAGAATAAGATTGGTATTATAGATTTGTGACTTTGGATGCGCCGGAATGGAATCCGAAGTCCAAGTTAAAGAAAGAAACTTGTGATCGCTATGTTTCTGGGACTTAATCTGGAAACTTTCAATGGTAGCAAATACATCTCAGTTGGTGTATATGTAATCAATAATTGCTTTTGTTGCTGCCTTCTCCAAGTGTACTGTGGAGGAATGTCACCAGGAACAGCCCATTAAGCATAATCAATTGTCTGTTGGACATTATAGAGGACCAACGTTGAACAAGCGCTAGTTCTGACGAGTTTGCTTTAGATAAGCACTGTATATTCAGATCAACTGCCAAAATTGTGTGCGCTATTGAGGAGTCGTTGGTAATAAGATCCAAGGTGTCTTCTAAGTCTTGTAAGAATGCATCGGCCTGAATGCCAGCATGGTTCCAGTATACATTCAGAAGATCTATAGTCTTGAATGAAGTTTTGATCTTTGTCAGTTTGATATAAATATTCAGAGAGGTCCATGCTTCAAGTTGTAGACCAGAGTTAGTCTTGACTGCAACTAGGAGGCCAGCCATAGGTCTGCCCTTTGGATGAAGTTTTAGCTGCCAATAATGATGGACTATAGCCATCCCAAATTGGAGGGACTGATAACCAAATTTCCTGAAGGGCAATGATGTCATAATTTATCAAGGAATTTGAGCTGGCATTTAGGAGATGCTTAAAGCCCCTGGTGTTCCAACTAGCAAGATTGAAAACTTGAGTATGATTAGTCTTGAGTTGTTCATTCTGCTTCAGGTGGCGATAACGTGAAGCATAGCTCGATTCAGTAGCAGACTCGACCTGCCACGAAGAATCAGAGTCTCTTTGGGAGCATGTTACCTTTAAGAACGGAAACAATTGATTTTGCCTCATTGATTGGGTACTTTCTTCAGTTGTTGGTGGTCCCCTGAATTTGTTTAGCGGAGGTTGTTGAGCAAATAGAAATCCCAAATCAAAGAGAGGAGCTCTAGCTTGCCATATGGTGTTCAGTACAATGCCTGATCGTATCCATAATCTAGCAATTGACAGATTGTTATCCTTTAAGAATTCTACTTGTTCTATATCAGATGAATACTGATCTTCCAAACTGGGAATATCACTAAAGATAGTCAAGATACTTGTCCTGTTTAAGTCGTAGGAGGAATAAGGATAACCTCTGCATTGTATGGTTTAGTGATGATAGTAGGATAAGGTGTTTGCATTTCCATTGTGGCTGGATGGGAGGTCTTGCCACCTGCCCTCCGTTGGGAACAGTGGTACCTTACAATGCAGATCGAGGGTTAAGTGCTAAGTTAGGTAAAGGAGGGGCTGGTCGAACCATCTCTGTAGTGGTAAGGCTGAGCATAGATTCTTCATAACTTCGAGAAATGTTTTTTAAATTAGCTTGTTTAACTTGTGGCCGTGTACTGAATAAGGCAATTGATTTAGCAATCTCTGAGCGCCTTTGTTCTAGAGTTAAAAAATCGTCTCTGCGAGGCGGGAGAGTCTCTAGAGTGGGGTTCAGAGTGGTGGAAAATGATGTCAATTCGGTGTTCAGGGGGAGGACAAGGACTTTCTTGTCTTGAAGCACCACTTCTTGAAGAAGTTCATCAAGTGGTTCATATTGTAGATTAGCTGCAGAGACAGAAGGACAGGCTTGTTTTGTGCTATTTTTCTGTATAGTTTCCTTATTCTGAGCCAGCAGCGCACATTTTTTGGTGATAGCAGATTTAGCTAATAGCACTTGCTTGTTTGGCAGGGTCAGGGACTGAATAAAGTGCCTCGATCCTGAGTGGACTCGTGACGTAGAGGATTTTATATTTTTGGTCATTTTTTTTAAGGCAGGGGATGGTTTTGCAGATTTTCTTGAATATTACATATAGTAAAAGCAGGTTTTTCTGGATTTGTTTGTGGTAATGGATCAACTGAAGGATGAGCTTCAGGGGGTATGGCAGTTGTCTCCATTTCGGCAGAGTCTTGAACGGTGTTTTGGTTTACATGTGTAACTGGGGGAAGTGCCATTTCTCCGAGGGGCACAGTACTTTTCCCTTGTTCTCGAAAGAGGTGCTCGGCAGCCATGACTGAGTCTCGTTGTAACAATTGTTATATTAAAGACGTTTGGGGTTTTCAAAAAACCTGGTTAGTGACAAAAGCACAGTGTTCAGTCAGAGTCAGATATATAAAAGGTGCGACATTGGCTTGCGGAGAGATGGATTGATGAGTTTGTGGAAAAGCAGATTTTCTAGGAGTAGGGTTCGCAAAAGAGATCGACAGAATAGATGAATTATGTGTAGAATTCACAAACATAATGGGAGACTGCAACATATTTGTAGCTGGTGGAAGGGAAGGGGAAGACGGTGGAGGCTGAACAGGGATGCTTACGGGCAGGAAAGGGGTAACAGCAGGGACATCAGAAGCAGGCACCACGTTGTTCAACTCTGAAGGCAAAACTGATTCTGGATTTAGTGCAACATCAGCTTGGATGATCATGATTTCTTCTTGACTCACAATGAGCTGTGATTGTGGGGGATTATCATGAAGTTGCGCTATTATTGTAGTTCCAGTGTTAATGTCGAAAGGAATTGCTTTGCAATCAGTCGCAGACTGCAGCGTCTCTGCAGAAGAAGTAACTTAAATTGCGGATTGGACTGTGTTTACTGCTGAGAGCGCAAAACCAGCCGCCATTATAGAGTCAGGCTGTGTGGATAGATCAATCACAGGCATGTTAACATTAGTCGTTTAATGGGAAGACATGCAGCTGCCATTGGCGTAAAACTATCTTTTACCACAGTTGAGTGTGAAGTAGAAGGATCAGGGGAACAGAAACCACAAATATCAGTGGTTAAAGATTGAGTCCGTAACCGTGTGGAGGCATTTTTACTCAGGGTTTACTCGAGTCAGGGTATGTTTGGGTTGAACCATAAATTGTGTGATTTCTTTAGAAAGGGAGCATTGCTGATTTTAGCGAATAGACGGCAGATGTCATCGTAAAATGAGATAAAGGTTTGGCGTTTGAAACAGCTAAACAGAGAAATACAACACCCAACACTAGTCTCAACCGCTAAACAGCGAAACAGCCCTTGACCAAAGCACTTCCCTCCAATGCGCATGCGCAAATGTGCGCAGCGTTTCTTAATATAGGAAGGTCGTAGATGAGGGGGCGGAGCCAAGGGTAAAACACCGTTAGTGGTGTGAGAGTAGTAAATACGTACGAAGTAATCAGAAATGAAAAATCTTTTATATTATAATGTCCATAGCGTCCTTTGTAGAAAAAGAAAAACGCCCCTGTAGTCATACCGCGTCTTCTGATGATAGTATCACACAGAGCAAGGGGAGCTGGTCACCACGAAACAGCCCTTGCCCAAAGACCCCACAAATGCGCGCCCGCAAATTCGCGTGTGCTTTCTTAATATAGGAAGGTCGTAGGTGAGGGGGCAGAGCCAAGTGTAAAACACTGTTTAGAGTTCTTGAAAGCAGTACATACCGCTTCTTCTGATGAAAGTATCACACATAGCAAGAGGAGCCGGTCACAACGAAACAGCACTTGCCCTTTCCTCAAAGCACTTGAACTGAAGATAAGGAGCCCATTGTGTAAGGCTGGAAGTATTTGCACAGTGGGAATAACTGTGTCTGTGGAATCTTCGGAGGGAGGGAGGGGGGGCGAAGGTGGTAGGGGTAGTTAAGGAGTTTCTTTGGTATTGTTACATGTTGTATCTGAAAACACCAATAAAACACATTTTTAAAAAACGAATAATCTTTTTACAGAAATTCTAATAATCTTGGGGTTGACTATGATAGTCTTGGCATTCATGAACTAAATGAAGTGTCTATTAAGTTCAGTGAGCCCCGATGCCGGAGCTCAGTGATCCCCAATGCATGAGCTCAGTGATCCCCAATGCATGAGCTCAGTGAACCCCAATGCATGAGCTCAGTGAACCCCAATGCATGAGCTCAGTGATCGCCAATGCACCAATGCATGAGCTCAGTGATCCCCAATGCATGAGCTCAGTGAACCCCAATGCATGAGCTCAGTGATCCCCAATGCATGAGCTCAGTGAACCCCAATGCATGAGCTCAGTGATCGCCAATGCATGAGCTCAGTGAGCCACAATGCATGAGCTCAGTGAACCCCAATGCATGAGCTCAGTGATCGCCAATGCACCAATGCATGAGCTCAGTGATCCCCAATGCATGAGCTCAGTGAACCCCAATGCATGAGCTCAGTGATCCCCAATGCATGAGCTCAGTGAACCCCAATGCATGAGCTCAGTGATCCCCAATGCATGAGCTCAGTGAACCCCAATGCATGAGCTCAGTGATCGCCAATGCATGAGCTCGGAAATGTGCCCTGAAGTCATAGTTCATAAAGTGAAAAGGAGATTTTTCTACAACAGGAAATGCTCTACGGCCTTTCAGCTCAATATCAAATGTACATTACACGTAACCCACTGTCGCATTGAAATGTTTCCACGTCGCCCATAAATGCTCTGTTAGTGCACAGCCTTACTCATTGCAAATAGCGCATTCCGAGAAGCCAGTATTCATAAACGACTGCACATTCAAGCACAGCAATTAAATTGCTTTTATTTCTCTAATGTGCACCTGATTACCCCAGGAAAGCAGTTAATAAAAGACTACCAGTTGTTGCTACAACACAGAAGAAGACAATCTTATTTCAGATCTATGGCCTCCGCTTTGCAAAGGGACAAGTTGGTGCAGACTGATCTGTAAATGCAAACAGCCTATTATCCTTTCTTGATTGTTAACTTATCATGATTAGTCACTGAACATTATCAATAGAGCCGACCTCTTTGCGTGACTCCCCAACACTTCATTTATGACCATAGGTTACCTTAAAGGTCCTTTTCTCTTCTCCACTACCTGTGCTTTCTTGCATTGAGAGTCCAGGCAAGGTGCTAGTGAGAATCAAAAGGCAAAGATGGCTCTAACTCTGTCCTTGCGAAAAATACCTTTGACATTGTGCCGCAGAACATTGAGCTTCACACCACAGTGTGCTACGGGAGACCATTGCCAAGTGTTGCTGAGCGAGGGGAAGGCAAAGCCCTCCAGCATCACACCTTACAGGTTCACAATCCCATTGCTGTGTATGGCTTCCATTGGAAACCAGCGTGAACAGTACCTACATCCAAACCAGACTGAGCTGCTGTGATATCAGCATAGTGAATAGTCACTTTCCTCTGCCTACACAGGGTCTCCTCATACACAAGGGAGGTGGACAATGGCGGAGCAGGGATGCGCACGACAGTGGATCTGTCACTCCAACAGACCCACCACAGCACCACCCCTGTTGTCAGAGCAAGAGCAGTTGCTGGTTCAGAAACAAACAAACTCATCACTGTGGCAGAGCTGCTACTGCCGATCAAAACGCTGCATCTGCTCTGTTAGCGTGTGCTTTGTATCCTGGAAAATGAGGTCTGGGGGGGTTGAAGGTGGTGGTTGAGACAGCAGGGGGGAGTTATTGTGTTATGAGCAACAATGCATAAAAGAGGTGAGGGAATTTGGCAGGAGAAAAGTGGCAAGGTTTTCTCTATTTTGTTATTTTGGCATAGTTGTGAGATATGTGCGAGGTGAGAACGGTGAGAACGGTGTCAAAAGACTTGGTCCTGGACGTACATTGCAAGATGTCGCATATGTGCCTGCCAATTGTGCATGTTGAGTTTGTGTTGTCATTGTGCTTGGGGTGTAGCATTAGGCTTATGGGAGTACAAGGGGCAATTGTACAGTCTCAACAAGAGCACAATACTTCACTAGAATTCCCACCAGCCCAAGGTCAGACACACAGGACACATCTGGACATGGAAATGGATAGTCAGAGACTCGAGGTGGGTTGGGGGGGCGGGAGTCTTGGGGATTGGTGATGTCATAGAGGACGAGGCAATATTTTTCACTGCAGATGGCTATGTATTACCACCATCACATTTGGATCACTATGATACATGTGTGCTGCAATAACCGAATGGTAGAGAAAGGAGGACACGCACTGAATTTATCTTTGACTTATCTGACAATTGCGCATGTCATTTGTATGTGACTGCATGTTATCCAGTGTGCATGAGTTCTGCATATAAAGTATAGCAGAGCCCTCCACTGTAGAAAGTTGTCCTAAGGGTCGATAGAATATTTATAATACCCATTGCCCCTCTCGCACTCCTACCCATAGAATACACTAATGAAACATTCGGTTAAGCTGTCACATATTTACTGACATAGCAGTCACCTCTGTGCCTGAACACAACGCTCTGCATGATTTTAATAATGTTTTAAAGTAGCCATCTCTTCTAGTAATTGAATAGTTAATTCTAATTATGATTTGCATGCATTGCAATGCTTTTTTTTGGTCGTGTTAGCACAGTATATAGTCTTCCAAAGGGCCTTCCACCTCACAGCACTTGGAAGCCATAACAATGGCAGTAGGCGCTATACAAATATCAAATAACATAACATAGTGTTCATTTATGGCTTCTGCTTTCACGCTCTGTACTGCAGGCCAGCTCATGGGGCTCAGAAGGGAAGCAGCGACACTCTTAGAGAATTGCAAATGGCTAGGCATCAACTTAGGCTTCCAAGTGGCATCTTAGATACCTCAAGCTTCACTCTTGCTGTCCATTATCTCACTCAGAAGCTGTGAGTGGGAAACATCTGCCTTCTTTATATCTACCCACCTGGTAATTTTGTAAAATAATATGGTTGCGTGGGCATTGAACATAATCCAGAGAGTTTCTTTCATTGGCATCAGCAACTGTAACTGTTACCTCATTTAGAACCATCAAAGTAATCCCTGGATGGGGGATTATGCTTGGCACTGTTGCTGGAATGCTTGGGTTGCAAATTCATCAATTACATTTTGCAAAGGTCGTTTCTATGGCGTGTCCACCTATCCTGTAGTAGTTCTAGCGCTGTGCGTCTAGCCTCTAAACCAGGGCTGTCAAACTCACACAGGGGGCCAATTGGATTTAAAACCACCATTCACGGCTGCAGCAAAAGTGCTTTTTAAGGTACAAAGTTCAGGAGAAATTGGATAAAAAGCCACAGGATTAAGAAGCATTTCTGTGGGGAAAATATGGCGGATTACAAACAGTACACAGGAGCAATTCCCTGCAGCAGTTCATGGATGGACTCATCAGAAAAGGACGAGTCCCATAGATTCAGTGGAAGCACAGGGGAGCCAGGTATTTGCTGGAGCAAGGCCTGATACATATGGCACTACCAAACGCAGGACAACGTCAGTAGAAATGATACATGGTTTGAAAGAGCTGGGTCTCAAACTGCAACTTTAAGTTTGTGGTATATTTTAAGATGTACATTTTTCAACCAAGGACACCTTGTTCAGCACTTCTTTTGAAGAAAGGTTGAAAGTCACACTGCTCCGATATTGCACTAAACTCCAGAAGAACATGAGCTTGCTTTCACAGCCCATCATTCTAGGTCGCTTTGCTTTTAGTCCAGTGGGGCTCCCACACCATCTGCAGAGAAACAGAGACTGATCAGCAGAGTCCAATTGATCATCAATGCCTCCTTTTCTTTGGCCTAGCTCCCTCCTTCCCTTCCTAGGGAAACGCCTGGAAAAGGCAGCCATTTCCCAGATTCATTCCTTTGTTGAACAACATTAGATCTGGAAATGTCTAGCAGGCCAGTGCTGGGAACCAAGACTGTGGTCATGGAAATAAAGGATGACATCAGGAGGATGGTGGATCTGGACATTGTCAGTGGCCGGATCTTTTGGTAGCATTCAAAACCGTTGGCCATGCTATTCTCCTAAGCCAGCCTTATCGATTTTGCTTCTTTTAACTGTTATATATCCATGACTCATTCAGGTATGTAGCATTTCTTATATCTTCTCAATAGGGGCGTATCTCCATCGTTTCATCCGGCGCTCCTCTCCTCCAGGTCACATTGCAGAGGGAAATCAGCCCTCTTGCTTTTCAGATTAAGGAGCAGTACTTACTCCGATTGAACATAAGCAGGGGCGTGCACTACCCTGCCACCAGCATTGTGTTACAAATGATCCTGTTCGTTTTGGAACAGGCGGGCATATCTTAAATTCAATGCAAAGACAAGACCTGGCTGTCACTGCAGATGTCCAGTGAGCATCTTGTGACCTTTGAACCTGCTCTGTGCCATGAGTAGAACAGGTGCTGTGGATCAGGCTACTGATGCAGTAGGGCACAAGTACACTATGCTTTTGCCATGGATGTGACGGAAAGAGGAATCCGGTTAGCAGATTACCCTTTTGGAGATGGAATTACGTGCATCATTTTATGTATTAATAAAAAAAAAAAAACAGGGTTTTGCACCCTTGCCAGATGGCAATTCCTCACACATACTTTGCCCAGAGGACAGCATCCACATAGATGATGAAGTGCTACCACACAATCTGTGTTGTAAAGGCAGGGATGCCGTCTGGTGCGGTAAGAACTCATAGAGAATTATTTCTTGTCACATTTCGTAGCACCTACTTCACTCTTTTGTATGTAGCTACCAATTAAATTGTACACTGTCACTCAAAAAAGCACTGTCCGTGCTTGTGTTAAGCTTAAATAGTGGCTTATCCGGTACATTTCAAAACACCTATATCCTTCCCACACCCTCATCCCTAACACTAAGGCCCTCCACAAACACCATGACCCTTCCCACACTCTCATCCCCAAAACCATGGCCCTTCCCACACCCTCATCCCAAACACCATGGCCCTCACCATACCCTCACCCCAAACACTGTGGTCTCCCTCACACCCTCATCCCCAACACAATGACCCTCCCACACCCTCATCCCCAACACCATGGCCCTCACCATACCCTCATCCCAAACACTGTGGTCCCCCTCACACCCTCATCCCCAACACAATGACCCTCCCACACCCTCATCCCCAACACCATGACCCTCCCCACACCCTTATCCCAAACACCTTGGCCCTCCCCACACCCTCACCCCAAACACTGTGGTCCCCCTCACACCCTCATCCCCAACACCATGGACCTCCCCACACCCTTATCTCAAACACCATGACCCTCCCCACACCCTCATCCCCAACACCATGGCCCTCCCCACACCCTCATCCCAAACTCCATGGCCCTCCCCACACCCTCATCCCAAACACTGTGGTCCTCCTCGCACCTTCATCCCCAACACCATGACTCTGTCACACCCTTATCCCAAACACAATGACCCTCCCCACACCCTCATCACCAAAACTGTATCCTTCCCAACACCCTCATCCCCAACACCATGACCCTTCCACACCCACATCCCCAACACCATGACCCTTCCCACACCCTTATCCCAAACAACATGACCCTCCCCACACCCTCATCACCAACACTTTATCCTTCCCAACACCCTCATCCCCAACACCATGACCCTCCCCACACCCTTGTGGTCTGCAGGTTGTCACATAAATGTTTCCACTATTGCCTCCTCATCACCTTTTCTTGTTGAGTGGTAGCATGACTGGTCAGGTGCTGGGAGCGCCTTGGTGGAGTGCTCACCACAGATCCCTCATTTGTGGTGGCTGACACAGAACTGATTGCCAAGAGTGAACCCGAAAGCGGGATGCTGATAAAAGGGGGCAAAATCTAAAGTCCCGAAATACAGTCTGTTGACAAGCGTGAACCTGACCGAGGGAATGTCCACAATGAACTGTTTAAAAAGAATTTAAGATTTGTGAAGAACCAAAAGAAGATTGTGTTGAAAGCCATAGTGAACCCGGCGAACAATTGAGAAGGATTTGAGCCCGGAAGAGGGCGACCCAGGGGTGGAAAAGGCAACACCCAAGGCATAAAAAGAGGGAAAGCCTTTTTGAGCGCATGACAAGCCTGAGGGAACCTCTCAAAGAGAAGTGATATTCGAGAGGGGTCTGAGTGAGCCCAGAAGAAGGGGAACACAGAGGTGAAGAACAATCACCCTAACACAGAGAAGAACTTTTTGTTGAACTTTTGTTTTGAGATTTTGAACCTGACAGACCCTCGAAAGCAGGAGAAGATGACTATCTGAAATTCTGGTATCAGTAAAGATCTTTCTTAGGATCTGTGCCTGGAAGAGGGGGATTCAGAGATGAAAGGCATCCCCCATGGTTTATGTGAAAAAAGGAACTCTTTATTTATTATTTTGATACATCTGGTCTACAAAGGCCCAAGAATTTTTGGTAGAAACGAGACCTAACCACCGAAGGCCCTGATTGCTGAAAGAGGAACTGTTAGCTTGTGCTGGGAAAGCCAGAGCGTGTGCTGTGCTCCAAAGTCCCACCTTGTCCCGTGCTGAAAACGTGGGGAAGGAAGACCTCAAGTACCACATCCTGACTTATTATTTGTGAACACTTCCTTCTTTCTTGAGAACATTATCCAACACTTATTTTGTATTTAGCGTAAAGATTTGCAATAGTTTATTTTTAGTAAAGGCGTTTTTATCAGACACGACACCACTAGGACTGCCTTATTATTATTTGATGGTCGAAGCTTGCTCCCATCTTAGATCAAAGTTTAGATTAGGCATTTTTCCAACCTACCTTTGCAGGTTAATAAACACCCTTGAACTGTGATCACTTGTGTCTGTCTTTACTGTTGCCACCATGAGTTCCTTACAGCTCCCAGATGATTAACAGCATGCCCATCTATTCCAAACAGGCACACAGTCCTGGTACAAACATTAATGCAGGAGATGTTCGGCTCAGGGCTGGAGATGTGTGCAGGCGAGTGTATACTGCGGGTGTGGGACCCATAGAAAGCTCCTCAAAGTAAACCTCTCTTTAAACCCTATGTGATGCTGATTGTGGCAGCCCTACTACTAATAGCACAAAGATGGAAAAGCAAAGAAGCCCCTACAGAGCATGACTCCATACGGAAGCTATGGGACTTTGTAGCATTGGAGTGGGTCACATACTCAATCCAGGTGGAATATGCAAGGTTTAGACAGGATTGGGCCCAGTGATGAACTTTCTACAAAAGGACTTTATTCGACCAATATGCCGACAAAGACTAAAGTTGTTTTTGTTAAATTATTATTATTGTTGTGGTTGAATGAAATCAACCTTTCTATACATACACATATAATTTAAAACTTAATCTCAGGGTAAAATATATAATTCATCATAAAAAATCACATAATATAAAATGTACAAACATACAAATATTCTTCTTCGTTCAGAGGAACTGGGAATACATCACTCAAAGAGATTATTTTGTAAGTATAAGTGCCTGATAGAAATTTTCTCAGTTTCATTAACATATTCTAATAAAATCATTACAAGTAAACCAAGCTAACAAGCTCAGTGTAAGAGCAAAGATCGCAAAAAATGTACTGTTGCAATTCAAAGTCCGATGGGCTGGGTATGAAATAGTTAATTCCACAATATTTCAGGTGTTAACATTAAGAAATCTAGGAAGTGAGGTTTCAGATGTAAAATGTTTCTATTTACCAACATTGGACATAATACAAGCAAATGTTCCAAGGTTTCTTGTTCTTTCAAATCTCCACAAAAACGACATACATTTTCTGATTGAGGAATAATCTTTCGATTAGCTGAGACCTCTTTTGTTTACCAGAGATTCAGACAAAACCACAAAATTAGATTTCTATATAGTGGCGATGACAATTTCACTAAGTATGACTCTGGTGTGTGAAAATTCTTTAAGTTAAATGGTTCAGTTTAGAAATGTTCAGAAGAGAATTGCCAGGCATTTCAGTGCTGGACTGCCCTTGAGCAAGACAAAGGGCCTCATTCCGAGTATGGCGGTAAGGGATACCGGTCACCGTTAACGAGACCGGTGCCGGTAATCCCTTACCGCCACATTCCGAGTTCCCTTTGCGCCCTCGTCCTTAATGCCTGCTTTTAGCAGGCGTTAGGGACGAGGGCGCAAAGTGGCTTTTTAGCCAATAACGGTGACCGTAAAGTACGGTCACCGTTATTTGCAATTTCCCCATTCCCATTGAGTCCTATGGGGGCTAATTTGGGAATGGGGAAGAGCCCTGGGGAATGGGAAATTACCGCCCTGGTCAACTCGGAATAGGGCGGTAATTTCCCATTCCACCAGGGCGGTGCCGGTACGGGTACGGTGCCGACCAAGGCGCTACTACCGCCATTGGTTAGCGCCGGACTCGGAATGAGGCCCAAAGACTTATATGTAGTGGAAATTTCTCTTCTGTGAAAGGATGGTGAGCTAATGACTCCAGTTAAAACTCTAACCCGGGATATATGCCTGTGGTAGAGAAACTCCCACAACCTCCCTTGTTTTTGCATATTAAGTAGCTTTGGGTTCTCACCCTAAGTTACAAGGGTAATCCAGACGTGGATCCCTTGATCACTGTTCTTAGAGAGGCACAGCTCCACCTCACTGACGAGGCCCAACCAGGCCGAAACACGTGTCTGGGGTTGCTGTTGGTACTCTTGTTCAGAAGAGAATTGCCAGGAATTTTGGTGCTGGACTGCCCTTGGGCAGGACAAAGACTGATATGTAGTGGAAATTTCTCTTCTGTGAAAGGATGGTGAGCTAAAGACTCTGGTTAAGACTCTAACCAGGGATATAGGCCGGTAGTAGAGAAACTCCCAGAACCCCCCTTGTTTTTGCATATTATGTAGCCTTGAGTTCTTACCCTAAGTTAAAAGGGTAATTCAGACGTGGAACCCTTGCTCACTGTTCTTAGAGAGGCACAGTCCGCCTCACTGACGAGGCCCAACCAGGACGAAACACGTGTCTGGGGTTGCTGTTGGTACTCTTGTTCAGAAGAGAATTGCCAGGCATTTCGGTGCTGGACTGCCCTTGAGCAAGACAAAGACTTATATGTAGTGGACATTTCTCTTCTGTGAAAGGATGGTGAGCTAATGACTCCAGTTAAAACTCTAACCCAGGATATATGCCTGTAGTAAATAAACTCCCAGAACCCCCCTTGTTTTTGCATATTAAGTAGCTTTGGGTTCTCACCCTAAGTTACAAGGGTAATCCAGACGTGGATCCCTTGATCACTTTTCTTAGAGAGGCACAGCTCCACCTCACTGACGAGGCCCAACCAGGCCGAAACACGTGTCTGGGGTTGCTGTTGGTACTCTTGTTCAGAAGAGAATTGGCAGGCAGTTCGGTGCTGGACTGCCCTTGGGTAGGACAAAGACTGATATGCAGTGGAAATTTGTGCCTAATGATGCATATCGGTTGTCTAGATGAAATAACTAATTTCCAAAACAGGCCTCTTAGTCAATGCCAATATAGTTCAGGTCACCAAGCCCTGGTCTCTGCAGCATACATGATTGTAGGCACTACATTTTGGTTGTAAAATTGGAGTAACAGCAAAATTGAAACTTTCCATATTTCGCATGAATAATGTGGACTTGAGCAGCGGCCGTTAATAGTTTCCTCCTTAAATCTAAAGAAGAAGGGATATCGGAAATATGCTTGTTTATGTTGAGGCCCAAATATCGATATTCATTAATAACCTGCAATCGAGTTCCATGCAGAAGCCAGGCATAAGAGCATTTACTGATCTGGCTTTTTGTTCCACAGACCTTTGTCTTTTCTAAGTTCACAGTGAGCAGATTTATATTTACATAGCTTTCTAAGGCATTAAGAAGATTTTGCATGCCCCTTGGGGTCTTAGATAGGAGAACTTAGTCCTCTGCATAGAAAAGATAGGGTATGTTCTGCTGGCCTAGTTTAGGAGCATCAGAAAGGAGTCTGGTAAAATGATGTCAAATGTGAGAAATGAAAAAATTAAATAATGCTGAAGACAATATACATCCTTGTTTGAGGCCCCTAAAAGGTGGAGATGGGGGGGCGAGAGTGTGCCATTCAAGGTTAGTCGGATTTGTACTGTTGTATCTGTATGTAGTTTCAGTATCATTGCTTGAATGTTAGGAGGACATGCTTCCTTAGTTAGTTTTATTCTTAGCAGGTCTCTACATACAGAATCAAAGGCAAGGTAAATTGGCTGCTTCATTTGCTGATTGTAACTTTTGATGGCATTGATAGCTAATAGGTCGACTGCTGTGCCTGAACAGGAACAAAGCCTGTTTGAAAAGGATCTTGGATGTTTTGTGAAGTTGACCAAAGATTAAAATCTCTTAGGATCAACCGGGCAAACAACTCACCCGGTGCATCAAGTAGGGCACTGAGCTGATTGTTTTCTGGGAGTTGTCGATCTCCTTTTTTTAAAGATGGGAACAATAATTGATTTTCGCCAGGACGGTGGAATTTGTTGAGATCTTATAATATTGACGAAGATGGTATGAGAACACTGGCCCAACCTTTGGGGTGTGCTTTAAACATGGTGTTGCTGAGACCATCTGGCCCAGGGGCTCTGGATGAGCTCATAGTCTTGGCATTCATTAACTAAATGAAGTGTCTACTAAGTTCAGTGAGCCCCGATGCCGGAGCTCAGTGATCCCCAATGCATGAGCTCAATGATCCCCAATGCATGAGCTCAGTGATCCCCAATGCATGAGCTCAGTGAACCCCAATGCATGAGCTCAGTGATCCCCAATGCATGAGCTCAGTGAACCCCAATGCATGAGCTCAGTGATCGCCAATGCATGAGCTCGGAAATGTGCCCTGAAATCATAGTTCATAAAGTGAAAAGGAGATTTTTCTACAACAGGAAATGCTCTACGGTCTTTCAGCTCATTATCAAATGTACATTACACGTAACCCACTGTCGCATTGAAATGTTTCCACGTCGCCCATAAATGCTCTGTTAGTGCACAGCCTTACTCATTGCAAATAGCGCATTCCGAGAAGCCAGTATTCATAAACGACTGCACATTCAAGCACAGCAATTAAATTGCTTTTATTTCTCTAATGTGCACCTGATTAGCCCAGGAAAGCAGTTCATAAAAGACTACCAGTTGTTGCTACAACACAGAAGAAGACAATCTCATTTTAGATCTATGGCCTCCGCTTTGCAAAGGGACAAGTTGGTGCGCACTGATCTGGAAATGCAAACAGCCTATTATTCTTTCTTGATTGTTAACTTATCATGATTAGTCACTGAACATTATCAATAGAGCCGACCTCATTTACAAAGGCTTGCGTGACTCACCAACACTTCATTTATGACCATAGGTTACCTTAAAGGTCCTTTTCTCTTCTCCACTACCTGTGCTTTCTTGCATTGAGAGTCCAGGCAAGGTGCTAGTGAGAATCAAAAGGCAAAGATGGCTCTAACTCTGTCCTTGCGAAAAATACCTTTGACATTGTGCCGCAGAACATTGAGCTTCACACCACAGTGTGCTATGGGAGACCATTGCCAAGTGTTGCTTAGCGAGGGGAAGGCAAAGCCCTCAAGCAGCACACCTTACAGGTTCACAATCCAATTGCTGTGTATGGCTTCCATTGGAAACCAGCGTGAACAGTACCTACATCCAAACCAGACTGAGCTGCTGTGATAGCAGCATAGTGAATAGTCACTTTCCTCTGCCTACACAGGGTCTCCTCATACACAAGGGAGGTGGACAATGGCGGAGCAGGGATGCGCACGACAGTGGATCTGTCACTCCAACAGACCCACCACGGCACCACCCCTGTTGGCAGAGCAAGAGCAGTTGCTGGTTCAGAAGCAAACAAACTCATCACTGTGGCAGAGCTGCTGCTGCTGATCAAAACGCTGCATCTGCTCTGTCAGCGTGTGCTTTGTATCCTGGAAAATGAGGTCTGGGGGGTTGAGGGTGGTGGTTGAGACAGCAGGGGGGAGTTATTGTGTTATGAGCAACAATGCATAAAAGAGGTGAGGGAATTTGGCAGGAGAAAAGTGGCAAGGTTTTCTCTATTTTGTTATTTTGGCATAGTTGTGAGATATGTGCGAGGTGAGAACGGTGTCAAAAGACTTGGTCCTGGATGTACATTGCAAGGTGTTGCATATGTGCCTGCCAATTGTGCATGTTGAGTTTGTGTTGTCATTGTGCTTGGGGTGTAGCATTAGGCTTATGGGAGTACAAGGGGCAATTGTAGGGTCTCAACAAGAGCACAATACTTCACTAGAATTCCCACTAGCCCAAGGTCAGACACACAGGACACATCTGGACAGGGAAATGGATAGTCAGAGACTCGAGGTGGGTTGGGGGATGGCAAGTGTTTTTTCACAAGAGCACCGGGAGTCTTGGGGATTGGTGATGTGATAGAGGACGAGGCAATATTTTTCGCTGCAGATGGCTATGTATTACCACCATCACATTTGGATCACTATGATACATGTGTGCTGCAATAACCGAATGGTAGAGACAGGAGGACACACACTGAATTTATCTTTGACTTATCTGACAATTGTGCATGTCATTTGTATGTGACTGCATGTTATCCAGTGTGCATGAGTTCTGCATATAAAGTATAGCAGAGCCCTCCGCTGTAGAAAGTTGTCCTAGGGGTCGATAGAATATTTATAATACTCATTGCCTCTCTTGCACTTCTATCCATAGAATACACTAATGAAACATTTGGTTAAACCGTCACATATTTACTGACATAGCAGTCACCTCTGTGCCTGAACACAACGCTCTGCATGATTTTAATAATGTTTTAAAGTAGCCATCTCTTCTAGTAATTGAATAGTTAATTCTAATTATGATTTGCATGCAATGCAATGCTTTTTTTTGGTCGTGTTAGCACAGTATATAGTCTTCCAAAGGGCCTTCCACCCCCACAGCACTTGGAAGCCATAACAATGGCAGTAGGCGCCATACAAATATCAAATAACATAACATAGTGTTCATTTATGGCTTCTGCTTTCACGCTCTGTACTGCAGGCCAGCTCATGAGGGTCAGAAGGGAAGCAGCGACACTCTTAGAGAATTGCAAATGGCTAGGCATCAATTTAGGCTTCCAAGTGGCATCTTAGATACCTCAAGCTTCACTCTTGCTGTCCATTATCTCACTCAGAAGCTGTGCGTGGGAAACATCTGCCTTCTTTATTTATATCTACCCACCTGGTCATTTTGTAAAATAATATGGTTGCACGGGCATTGAACATAATCCAGAGAGTTTCTTTCATTGGCATCAGCAACTGTAACTGTTACCTCATTTAGAACCATCAAAGTAATCCCTGGATGGGGGATTATGCTTGGCACTGTTGCAGGAATGCTTGGGTTGCAAATTCATCAATTACATTTTGCAAAGGTCGTTTCTATGGCGTGTCCACCTATCCTGTAGTAGTTCTAGCACTGTGCGTCTAGCCTCCAAACCAGGGCTGTCAAACTCAGACAGGGGGCCAATTGGATGTAAAACCACCATTCACGGCTGCAGCAAAAGTGCTTTTTAAGGTACAAAGTTCAGGAGAAATTGGATAAAAAGCCACAGGATTAAGGAGCATTTCTGTGAGGAAAATATGGCGGATTACACAGGAGCAATTCCCTGCAGCAGTTCATGGATGGACTCATCAGAAAATGTAGCGACCCATAGAATCAGTGGAAGCACAGGGGAGCCAGGTATTCGCTGGAGCAAGGCCTGATACATCTGGCACTACCAAACGCAGGACAACGTCAGTAGAAATGATACATGGTTTGAAAGAGCTGGGTCTCAAACTGCAACTTTAAGTTTGTGGTATATCTTATGATTTTAATTTTTCAACCAAGGAAACCTTGTTCAGCACTTCTTTTGAAGAAAGGTTGAAAGTCACGCTGCTCCGACATTGCACTAAACTCCCGAAGAACATGAGCTTGCTTTCACAGCCCATCATTTTAAGCCGCTTTGCTTTTAGTCCAGTGGGGCTCCCACACCATCTGCAGAGAAACAGAGACTGATCAGAAGAGTCCAATTGATCATCAATGCGTCCTTTTCTTTGGCCACTGTCTCCACTGAGCTCGAATCAGCATCAGTTCTATAGTTACTGAAAAAATGACTCATTGGATCCCATAGACATGGACAATGTTGGGCCTAGCTCCCTCCTTCCCTTCCTAGGGAAACGCCTGGAAAAGGCAGCCATTTCCCAGATTCATTCCTTTGTTGAACAACATTAGATCTGGAAATGTCTAGCAGGCCAGTGCTGGGAACCAAGACTGTGGTCATGGAAATAAAGGATGACATCAGGAGGATGGTGGATCTGGACATTGTCAGTGGCCGGATCTTTTGGTAGCATTCAAAACCGTTGGCCATGCTATTCTCCTAAGCCAGCCTTATCGATTTTGCTTCTTTTAACTGTTATATATCCATGACTCATTCAGGTATGTAGCATTTCTTATATCTTCTCAATAGGGGCGTATCTCCATCGTTTCATCCGGCGCTCCTCTCCTCCAGGTCACATTGCAGAGGGAAATCAGCCCTCTTGCTTTTCAGATTAAGAATCAGTACTTACTCAGATTGAACATAAGCAGGGGCGTGCACTATGCCTAAACTCAGGCATAGCTTTATTTTAGAGTTGACCCTGCCACCAGCATTGTGTTAGGAATGATCATGTTAGTTTTGGTACAGGCGGGCATATCTTAAATTCAATGCAAAGACAAGACCTGGCTGTCACTGCAGATGTCGAGTGAGCATCTTGTGACCTTTGAACCTGCTCTGTGCCATGAGTGGAACAGGTGCTGTGGATCAGGCTACTGATGCAGTAGGGCACAAGTACACTATGCTTTTGCCATGGATGTGACGGAAAGAGGAATCCGGTTAGCAGATTACCCTTTTGGAGATGGAATTACCTGCATCATTTTATGTATTAATTAAAAAAAAAAGCCAGGGTTTTGCACCCTTGCCAGATGGCAATTCCTCACACATACTTTGCCCAGAGGACAGCATCCACGTAGATGATGAAGTGCTACCACACAATCTGTGTTATATAGGCAGGGATGCCATCTGGTGCGGTAAGAACTCATAGAGAATTATTTCTTGTCACATTTCGTAGCACCTACTTCACTCTTTTGTATGTAGCTACCAATTAAATTGTACACTGTCACTCAAAAAAGCACTGTCCTTGCTTGTGTTAAGCTTAACTAGTGGTTTATCCAGTACATTTCAAAACACCTATATCCTTCTCACACCCTCATCCCTAACACTAAGGCCCTCCCCAAACACCATGACCCTTCCCACACTCTCATCCCCAACACCATGGCCCTTCCCACACCCTCATCCCAAACACCATGGCCCTCACCACACCCTCATCCCAAACTCTGTGGTCCCCCTCACACCCTCATCCCCAACACAATGACCCTCCCACACCCTCATCCCCAACACCATGACCCTGCCCACACCCTTATCCCAAACACCATGGCCCTCCCCACACCCTCACCCCAAACACTGTGGTCCCCCTCACACCCTCATCCCCAACACCATGGCCCTCCCCACACCCTTATCTCAAACACCATGACCCTTCCCACACCCTCATCCCCAACACCATGGCCCTCCCCACACCCTCATCCCAAACTCCATGGCCCTCCCCACACCCTCTTTCTAAACTCCATGACCCTCCCCACACTGTCATCCCCAACACTGTGGTCCTCCTCACACCCTCATCCCCAACACCATGACCCTCCCACACCCTCATCCCCAACACCATGACCCTTCCCACACCCTTATCCCAAACAACATGACCCTCCCCACGCCCTCATCACCAACACTGTATCCTTTCCAACACCCTCATCCCCAACACCATCACCCTCTCCACACCCTTGTGGTCTGCAGGCTGTCACATAAATGTTTCCACTATCTCCTCCTCGTCACCTTTTCTTGTTGAGTGATAGCATGACTGGTGAGGTGCTGGGAGCGCCTTGGTGGAGTGCTCACCACAGATCCCACATTTGTGGTGGCTGACACAGAACTGATTGCCAAGAGTGAACCCGAAAGCGGGATGCTGATAAAAGGGGGCACAATCTAAAGTCCCGAAATACAGTCTGTTGACAAGTGTGAACCTGACCAAGGGAATGTCCACAATGAACTGTTGCCATGGTCCATTTCTCGGATGAGCTCTAGGCTCTATTTTACGAGTAAATTACAGGAAGAAGACGTGTTCTTAGGTCCGTTTCTCTAATGGGAACCAGTGACAGCACTATCGTGTAAGATGGCGACCGATGAGGGAAGCAGACGTTTCAATGTCTTACGGAATTTAAATATCAGTTTAACATTGGGCCTCATGACATGCAGATATTTACAGGCCTTGCAAATTTGGAGTGAGTGAGTGCAGAGTGAGCTCGCAGACTTTGGCAGACTCCAGATTCCACAGAGTCTTTCTACAGTGGACATTTCCTGTGTGGCTTGAAAAGGCCATTCTATCCGCGGAGCGGCCGCGGAGTGAGTGCAGAGTGAGCTCGCAGACTTTGGCAGACTCCAGATTCCACAGAGTCTTTCTACAGTGGACATTTCCTGTGTGGCTTGAAAAGGCCATTCTATCCGCGGAGCGGCCGCGGAGTGAGTGCAGAGTGAGCTCGCAGACTTTGGCAGACTCCAGATTCCACAGAGTCTTTCTACAGTGGACATTTCCTGTGTGGCTTGAAAAGGCCATTCTATCCGCGGAGCGGCCGCGGAGTGAATGCAGAGTGAGCTCGCAGACTTTGGCAGACTCCAGATTCCACAGAGTCTTTCTACAGTGGACATTTCCTGTGTGGCTTGAAAAGGCCATTCTATCCGCGGAGCGGCCGCGGAGTGAGTGCAGAGTGAGCTTGCAGACTTTGGCAGACTCCAGATTCCACAGAGTCTTTCTACAGTGGACATTTCCTGTGTGGCTTGAAAAGGCCATTCTATCCGCGGAGCGGCCGCGGAGTGAGTGCAGAGTGAGCTCGCAGACTTTGGCAGACTCCAGATTCCACAGAGTCTTTCTACAGTGGACATTTCCTGTGTGGCTTGAAAAGGCCATTCTATCCGCGGAGCGGCCGCGGAGTGAGTGCAGAGTGAGCTCGCAGACTTTGGCAGACCTTGGCTGGACTTCGCGGGACCCCTGGGGCGGTGTTTCCCATTCCAACACGCCAATACTGACGGCTGACGCCCTCGATCAACTCATTTCAACTTAATTCCACCGGATTACCGATCCCGTTCCACGATGGAGGTCCGCCCGCCCGACATTAACATCCGCGAGCCAAGACCCGACTCAGGACTCGAGGTACTTTTGTCAAACAACACTACAACTTCTGGCTTGGAACCAGCTCGCCCCTCACAACCAGCCGCCATTGAAAGCTCATCTTCCACCCCCGCCCCTTCCCGAACCTTTGTCTTACCCTTCTCCCCCTGCCATCCCATACCTGCCCCCCCTCCCCCTACTCCCTCCATACCTACCCTTCCTATCCCAGTACCCGCCTCCCGCACACCATCTTTACCTTCTGTTCCGTTCCGAGCGGCCTCGGTGGACCGTGGCTCTGTGGGATCTGAGGAGGAGGGGGAGGGGCCCGCTCGCCGGGCCCTTCGTGCAAGGAGAGAGCCTGCCGCGCACGCTGCGCGTCGAATGCCTACGAGGAAGCGATGTGAGGGGCTGGCGCTCCCTAGGCGGGCAGCGCGGCCCTTGGCCTCATTGGGCCCGATCGCTCAGACCTTGCAGCCCGTGGATCCGGCGGACGAGCCGGCGATGGGGTTGGCCGTCTCGGCGGAGTGTGGTGAGGCGGCGGGCTCCGGCTCCTCCCACCTCGCCTCCCTTGGCTCGGATGACCGAGCGGCCCACACTGTATGCGAGTTATTGGGCCGTCTCGTGGACGAGGATTCCCAGCGGCCCATTTCAGCCTCGGCGGAGTTGGGGAGGCGGATCTGCCCCTCTCCCCCGGGGAACGTGGCTCCTAGTACATCTTGTGGGCAGATGGACCCGTTTCCATGGCATAAAGGAGATCTAAACCTCGACACAACGGACACTGCAATTCCCCTAGAGGGAAACGAAACGGCAGCGGCACCTATCCAGGTGGAAACCTATTCCATCACTCCAAAAGGATCATTACTTAACGTCGAGGTCCACCAAATACCCAATTGGAATGCCTTGTCGAGCCCTAAAGAGACCTCTCATCACTCAGAGTTAGTTACAGACACTGTTGAGTGCACGACGAGCCCAATACCTTTTTCCAACTCAGACCTTCACCTACTTGATGCGGGCACCTTTAATAAGGCTGAGGCTCCATCATCAGAGCCTGGAAGATCGGCAAGCTGTCTCCCTAACACACCTTTGAAGAAAATACATCAAGTAGCCCAGGCGATGTCTGCTCAACAAGCCCCCCACCTACAGCCTAAAGAACTAGACAAAATCTTGTTAGTTGAGGAAAATCAGAATCCAACTACCAAAATCTACATTAAACGACAACGTAACACAAGTAGTAAGTGCAGAAAAAGGCAGACCATGAAACCAACGGTCCCGCAAAACAAAAAAATGGGACCCATGAAACATCCCGCATTACCGGTCACCGAGGCGACCATGAATAACTTTTTTAAAAGGAAAATGGATAGCCAGTGGATTCCCCAGGCTGAAATCTCTGACAACGAAATTTTGGATAGTTTAAACCATCAAGAGCACCCTGCCTCTCCCTCAAACTCAGCGCCAGGGGGTCATCTCAAAAAACCTCAAGACGTACAGTTCAGATCACCGCTACCAGCGGCAAAAGACCCTTCCGTGGTAAGATGGCACTGCACTCCTAAACTTATATCAACAAAGGAAATAATCAAACAAAGTACTGAACCAACTCCTGACACTGCTGTAATCTCACTAAACAAAGGAGGTGAGAAGCTATCCACCACACCCCCGAAAGAACGCTCAACTGCAGTTCATACAGAGTCTTCCACAAACCCGGTTTGTCAGGGCTCTGACCAAAGGAGTACGTTTGATGCTCCAAGTCCTCCTGTTTCAGTACCAGCAGCCATCAAGTCTCCTCACCTCAGAGGAAAGAGTCCTGCTCCAACAAAAACTAGAGGATCCACCAGTTCGTTCAACATTCCTTGTACGCCGACACAACTGAGAAGACCGAACAATGGAGGCTATTCGACACCCCAATCAACGCCTCAACACAAAAAGGCAGACCTGATGTCTATTATGTCAACGGTGACGATTGCGCTTGCTCCATTTAGCAAGCTGTATGAGAGCATCAACGACACCTTACAAGACCAGACGTCCCTAATAGCATCAATGCAGTCAAAGCTGAACTATCTCGAAGGCTTCATTGTCGGTAACAACGGCAATCTTGCTTCAAAAATAGACCAATCGCTCAAAACGGCTCTTTCCAAAACCCCACTGCCCACGTTCGGCACACTGGGGGTCCAAGTAAACAGAGTGTCAACATCTACTCAAACAATTCTGGTCCCACCCCCACCTGAAGTTAAGGACCACCACGAGGCCGAAGTCTCCAAAACACGCGATAATAACGTCTGTGAAACAGAAAACCTGTTGGATCCCCTTGACGCATTAATCGCGATAATAGACGAAAACAATAAACCCATCCACAAGGATTATCGAACCAAATCCTTCACTGGACCCAAGCCCTCAATGCTAAATCCTTTCTCCTACACAAAACCTTTGGGTCACCGAATGGCCACCACCAAAGGCCCAGATCAAATCCCGAAGGTTTTTTCCTACGGGATTTTTAACCAACAACAGACTGCGTTTCACTTTGGTGCAAAGAAAAATCCAAAAAAGATTGTGACGTTACAATGTTCTCAATCAACAAAGAATGAAACCAAGCGGGTGGAACGAACACAAGACCTAACAACCAAGTCTCAAGCTGAAAATTCTATCCTGACGAACCATCAACCGATTACAATAAACTTAACAGGATCAGAGGAGTTATCGGACTCAGTAATGACTGTTGAAGATCGACCTGACTGGAGCCCGATATCGATTGACGAAATTGGCTCTGAACCAAGTAAGAAAAAATCTTCAAAACGGAAAGCTACAGAAGCAGGTATTCCATCAGACAAACGAGAACCACCAATCAAAGTTCGTCTGCATGATCAACCATCAACAGAACTGCGTGTAGCTAAAAAATATCCAAAAAAACAAAATGACTGTCTAGAAATCCCAAAGATCCAAACAGTCAACAAAAAAAATGATAATCACGCAATAAGAACACCAAATTCTTCCAATCGAGGAATCAGACCTCGGTCTGTGAGTCCACGTTCCCGCAATCCTGTGAGAACACCCGAGTACAGAACTCGCTCACACGAAATGCAATACGAATCTAGCAACAGATCTCAACTACTCTCTCAGAACCATCGTGCAGCAACAACTATCAAAAATTCGATTAGGCAGAAGAGTGAAAGAGACCCAAAGGTCCTAACGAAGCAAATCATAAGCGACTCCATTATCAGGTTGAAGAAGATCAACCCAAATGGGGGAGAAATTACATTGAACAGAACCAATATCCTGAAAATAATGGCCCAAATTCCAAGCCTAAGACAGATTAGAAACTACGACTTGTGGATGGTGGAACCAAGTACATCAGGAAGAAAGGACTATTCATACATTCATTTAAACTCGGAAATCATCAAGAACCAACTGATGAAGGAAATAGAATCACTGATGATCCTCGGTTACGAACTTACAGAAATCAAGCGGTCAAACAATCAAACTGAACCATCAGCTCGATCATTGACGGGCCTGAGAGAACCAATAACCTCACCAACAAAGCCCGTTCCCTCTCGTATCCATTTTGTCAGCAGGATGGATCACCTACGAGCATCTGACAACAACCGAATAAGTGAGAAACTAAGAAGACACACAGCTCCAGATGCGGACCTCGATTCTTCAACTAATCGTCACAGGGGACAGCTAGCGTTCGAGCAACCCCAAGTAAGATCGCAGAGAAGTTTACATCAGCTTCAGAAACTAGTACCATCGAAGCCACTGGAAAAAACAGCGGAGAGAACTAAAAGGCCTTGGACATGGTCTAAGGAAGAAGTACAACGTAACAAGAAAAATTAGCAACTACCTTTAGAAGATGGAACTAACTCATCAGATGCAGGAAAAAAGGAAAATCGACTTAAAACAGACCTAAAGAACCCCCTAAAACTGGGAACATGGAACACACGTGGATTTGAGCACCTAACTAAAATAACGGATGTCAACTTAGGCATCTTTGATATCCTATGTCTGCAGGAGACATGGCTGACCACTAAACCACAACTGGATGGGTATGAAATAACATTTTCAGCAGCAACAAAGGGAACCTTGGGTCGACCGTCTGTAGGGCTAATCACGGCTCTCAGATCAGGATCGGGAATCAAAGTAATCGAAGTTCTGGTTACACCTAAATGGATCCAGGCGATGATCTTAAACCAAACATTCAACCAGGAACCCTCCCAGACTTCAAACGAGGGGAAAACCCTCTTACTTAATATATACTGGAATCCAGATGCAACATCTACTGAGGAATTCGAATCCACCCTCTCAAATGTGTTCGACGAAGCCGACGAAAAAACTCAACACCACAACATCATAGTAAATGGGGATTTCAATGCAGAATGCGAAGGGATAGGGGAAGTTGGCAAACATCAAAACACTTCGGTAAGAAAAAGAGGGAAACTGCTTGAGCATCTCATGAAAGCAAGGGATTTGCATAACCTTCACCTGATGCGTACCAACGCAAATCTGGAGATCCCGACGTGGGAAAGAGGGAACCAACACGCTTCGATCGATCACGTATTCGTCTCCAAGGACCTACTTCAGGCGATCCATTCCTTTGCGGTTAAGCGGACGATGTTCAGCGACCATAACCTTCTCATTACGGAGGGGAAGAACTGCAGACCTCATTCTCTCGCATACCCAATTCCCCTGGAAAAGTCGACCACGGGTAATCGGGTAAAGATATCCGAAAAAGGACTCCGAGAAATTGACTTTCAATACTCCAATCTCCAAGCTAACGGTGAGACTCTGGGAACTACTGCCAGAGACGCCCTGGATTACACCCCTTTGCTGACCAATTTCTTGATACCAATATCAAAAACCCGTAACCTGGCAACGGCCCCCAACCACCTATATAACATCGATTTGGTGGAAAAAAGAAGGTCCCATCGACGCTTAAAGAAAGTCTACTCTAATAATCCCACCGCAGAAAATCTTAACCTGTGGAGGCTGGCTGTCCGTGAGTATAAGAGCTGGCTTAGACACTACCGTCACAAACTCTATCAATATGACGCAGAACAAATGCTGTCAGCCATCTGCGGAAACAAACCCAAAGAATTTTGGAACCTGATTAAGGGAACTCTCAATAAAACATCCGGAGACATCCAGAACAACGTAGGAGAGGCCAAGTGGATAACCCACTTCTCAAAACTGTTCGCACCGATAGTTGACAACAACTTTTCGTTGGGTTTTGGCACCAGAACAACAGTCCATGACACCGAATCTTGGAATATCCCTGCTGATGAAGCATCGATCCTGCTAAAAATAACTAAATTGAACAACTCGAGGGCCCCCGGCCCGGACGGCCTCTGCAACGCCAAGCTTAAGTCCCACCCAGAACTATGGGCTACGATAATGAGTAAGATCTTCAAAAACTGCAACCGACTCCAGGATATTCCTCCGTCTTGGCAAAGAGGCATTATTGTACCTATTTTCAAGAGGGGTCCCATAGACGACCCGGGTAATTATAGACCGATTGCCCTTTTGGACGTCATGGGTAAGGTGTTTGCATCTCTGGCCCTGGACGTTTTTCAAAAATGGATTACGGACTCGGACCAAGCGGACCCTTTTCAAAACGGCTTCGTAAAAAACTCTGGAACATCAACCAACATCTTTTTACTAAGCTCTCTGAAAGCCAGAGTATTGCAGGGAGGACCTCCCATTTACATGGCTTTTATTGACCTGGTCCAAGCTTTTGACCAGGTCAACAGACAACGATTATGGGCCAAATTGGAAAGCTTAGACTGTCCAAGCGACATCTTGGAACCCATAAAAGCCTTACATCACGGAACGTCAATACGGGTGCGACTAAGCGCCGAAGGCAGATTGTCAAGGGAAATACTTACATCAAAGGGCGTAAAGCAGGGATGCCCGCTAGCACCAGCCCTGTATAACGCATATATAGCGGACTACAAGAAATCGTCAGAACTGATTAGAAGTTTCCCCCCATCCTTAGGAGGCTCAAAAATCGAGAGACTACTCTATGCAGATGACATCATCCTCATGGATTTAACTCCTATAGGCCTGCAGCGCCAATTAGACAATTTAACACACTATATGGCAGAAAACAACTTAAGACTGAATAAAGAAAAAACAAAAATTTTAATACTGGGAACAGCAGCCACAAGACGGAAAAAATTCACTTGGTACGGAGAGGGGAAGAAGCTGGAAACTGTCGAGGCCTTTAAATACCTGGGCATTATGATCAGCAACGACAAGGAAGAACAAGTCATGCAGGAGGCCCTTTGGACAAAACTGAAGAAGCTTACGGCGCAGGCCAAAGCAGTGGACAGGAAGTACGGAAGATTTTCCATCATTCCCGTTATAAGATTTTACAAAGCTAAAGTCGTTCCTGTCCTGATTTATGGCATGGATGCAATGCCACTGATCCCTGACTCAATCTGGCCCAAACTTGAAGGTTTCTTCTGGCGGGGTGTCCTAAACCTGGCCACCTCGACACCGATAACACTGATAAGAAGAGAATTGTGTTTATCCTCTCTCCGGGCCTTAAAGATGAGATCGACCATCATGCTATATCGCAAAGTCTTTGACTCCCCAAAAAATAGAGTTTTGGACCTTATTAGGAGAGAAACTCACTACGGGAACAACACAATGTTGACCAAATGGGCCCAATACAACCTCTCCATTCTCCAAGAACTAAACCTCAATCTGGAAACATTAATACAAAACCCCAACCAGGTATCAAAGAAACTTCTTGAAGCTGACTGGATAAACACCCTGGAAGTTGCAAACAACTATTCGATGACAGCTAACCTACCCAGCATGCCGATGAAACTCAACGGGGTCCGTGGATATCTACGCAAGTTCCCAGACAAACGGCTAAGCAGAACTTTTTTAAGGTTCAGACTAAACCAATTGAAAACTAACGAAGTCCTAGCGACTCGAAATCAATCCAGCTCAAACAACTGTCGGTTTTGTGAAACATCGGACACCGTGGAGACTACTAAACATCTGATCCTCGAATGCCCGGGCCTAATAGGGAACAGACACCGATTCTTGGCCGATCCTTTGAAGAATCATCGCACCCTCGATTTAGAAAACCTATGGGCCCTATTGGCTAGCGGTAACAACAGAAGATGCACCATCGGTCTCTCTCTGTTTCTGGAAAAATTGAACTTGTGAAATTGGCCTTTCTGTTAAAAGACCCCATTTGGAACTAAGAATGAACAATTCAATAATCTATCATTGGTCGGATTCCCTTTTTTTTTGTAAAAATTGTAATACAATTAAATCAAATTAAAAAAAAAAAAAAAAAAACTGTTTAAAAAGACATTACGATTTGTGAAGAACCAAAAGAAGATTGTGTTGAAAGCCATAGTGAACCCAGCGAACAATTGAGAATGGTTTGAGCCCGGAAGAGGGCGACCCAGGGGTGGAAAAGGCAACACCCAAGGCATAAAAAGAGGGAAAGCCTTTTTGAGCGCATGACAAGTCCAAGGGAACCTGTCAAAGAGAAGTGATATTCGAGAGGGGTCTGAGTGAGCCCAGAAGAAGGGGAACCCAGGGGTGAAGAACAATCACCCTAACACAGAGAAGAACTTTTTGTTGAACTTTTGTTTTGAGATTTTGAACCTGACAGACCCTCGAAAGCAGAAGAAGATGACTATCTGAGGTTCTGGTGTCAGTAAAGAACTTTCTTAGGATCTGCGCCTGGAAGAGGGGGATTCAGAGATGAAAGCCATCTCCCATGGTTTATGTGAAAAAAGGAACTCTTTATTTGTTATTTTGATACATCAGGTCTACAAAGGCCAGAGACTTTTTGGTAGAAACAAGACCTAACTACCGAAGGCCCTGATTGCTGAAAGCGGAACTGTTAGCTTGTGCTGGGAAAGCCAGAGCGTATGCTGTGCTCCAAAGCCCCACCTTGTCCCGTGCTGAAAACGTGGGTAAGGAAGACCTCAAGTACCACATCCTGACTTATTATTTGTAAACACTTCCTTCTTTCTTGAGAACATTATCCAACACTTATTTTGTATTTAGCGTAAAGATTCACAATAGTTTATTTTTAGTGAAGCCGTTTTTATCAGACACAACACCACTAGGACTGCTTTATTATTGTTGGATGGTCGCAGCTTGCTCCCATCTTAGATCAAAGTTTAGATTAGGCATTTTTCCAACCTACCTTTGTAGTTTAATAAACACCCTTGAACTGTGATCACTTGTGTCTGTCTTTACTGTTGCCACCATGAGTTCCTTACAGCTCCCAGATGACTAACAGCATGCCCATCTATTCCAAACAGGCACACAGTCCACAGACAGCAACAGAGCTGGACCGTTGACATCAGCCAGACCTGTAAATGTACACAACCACCGCCAGCAGGCTCTGGCAGCAGGGCAGGGCCCCCGGCACAACCACACCTGCATCAGGCGCCCCACCATCAGCTGCGTCCGATGCCCCACCACCCACTGCTGCAAGTGGTACATCAGCAGTGCCTGTGTCTGCTGCCCTCACCACACCAGTGGTCAGTGGACCCACCACCGGTCAGCAGGGAGACACACCATCCCCAAGAGCCACCTTTAGTGGGCCTGACCTGGCCACAGTCTGTGCCCCCCATTCTGTTATCCCTCCTGGGCCCTCAACACCACCATCTGCACTGCAGCCACCAGCCCATGGTGGCAGGGTCACCACCAATGATGAGGAGGATGACACGTCCTACTCCTCCGCCTGTTACAGCCCTGGCCCACCACACAACCCTCCACAACTGCCACAGCTCAGCATCAGATTGCTGGACGCATGCCTGTGTGCTGTCGAGGACAGCCAGTCCGAACTCAGCACCATAGCATGCCAACAGCTCAATGAGATGCGCCTGATGCAGGAGTGCATGCAGGTGTTGAGCCGCAGGACTGCCAGGTCCCTCGGACATGCCACTGCCGCCTTGTCTCCTTTGTGCAAAGGGTGCATGAGGGCAATGAGGTGGCCTCCACCACAGCTGAGGCCATCAACAAGAGCATAGAACTGACCCTGCAGCAAATGCAGGGCCAGGGATCTAACCCACCAAGCTCCATCACCACTACCGAGGGCTCCCCCCCTTGAACCACACAACGCGGCTCCCAGCGACTCCAGACAACAAAGAAACAGGCAAAGAGCCCCATGGTGAAGACGCGCGACATGTGACTATAGAACACTGGCAGGGTGCACCACTGGGTGTTTGGGGAGGGCAGGGGAAGGTTTTTGGTGGGGGGCGGGGGGTTGAGGATGGCAGAGGAAAGGGGTTTATTTAGGAGGAGGGTTTGGGGATGTCGGGGGGTTGTTTGGGGAGTGGGGTGTTTGGGGAGGGTGAGTGAGGGAGGTTGTTTGGGGAGGGGGGTGTTTAGGGAGGGCGGCTGGAGGTGGGTGTTTGGGGGGTTGTGGTGGGTGGCGGTTGTTTGGAAAAGTTAGTGGGATATTTATTTGTGGAGGAGGGTGTTTGGGGAGGGTTCGGGAGGCAGGTTGTTTGGAAAGGGGGGTGTTTGGCATTAGCACTGCTCACATTTCAATGCAAAGCATTTCACTTGAAGCAATGACTGGATATTCCTTTTTCAAACAAGTGTCTACTTTGATGGTGCATGATATTTACAAAGGTGCAAGGGGTGTGCAGAGTGGAGGCTAAAAGTTCTCAAGCAGTTCTTGTCGGGCCATGCAGCCATCCCTGGCCTCCATGCACTCTGTGTGCACATGGATGCATGTGACCGGCTGGCGCTGCATCATCATCCTCTGAGGGAGGCATGTCCAGTTCTGGGGGCATGGGTATGTTGCGCCTGATGCAGATGTCATGCAACATTGCACAGGCCAGGACTTTCTGTTCAACCCTGCCTGGCCTGTACATCAGTGCACCCCAGACCCTTGTAGGCAGGCATCTAAGTCAGGCCTTCAAGGGGCCGAAGGTCTTCTCAATGGCCACCCTGGTCCTCACGTGGGCTCTGTTATATGTCATTCCCTGCATCGTCTGGGGATTCCTCAGAGGGGTCATCAGTCACAGAAGCAGTGGGTATTCAGAGTCACCTACAAGGGGATATGATACAGGTGTGACTCATGATGCCCAGCAGTGGTATTGCCTGCCACGAGTCATCTCAATGGTCAATCTGTGCTTGCAATCCCATTTCATATTGTGCCACACTGCTTCACATTCCAGTCCTTGATTGAGTATTGCAATGCCAAGGGGGTTGTCCAGTCTTACATGGTAATACTTGCACACAGCGCACGGCCAACACACATTGCATTTTGGTATCTGACTGTGAGGGTACCATGCCATGGGGATGTGGGCTGGGCCTGTATATTGCCACCATGCGTGGTACCTGCTAGGAGTTTGGGTTACATGTGAAGGTAGTCTGTGTGGCATCCATGATGGTGTGTGTCATTACTTGGGAAGGCAGTGCATGCCAGGTCTGAAGGCAGGGTAATTGTAATAGTAATTGTTAATTTATAACGTGCTTAATACCGGAGACCAGTTTGTAAGCGCGAGACGAGGATACAAACCTGTGTTGCTATGCATTGTCTTGCTTCCGAGACAGACACGTTGCCCGTGAGCTATCCTCCCAGCCTCAGTAGTTGTTTGGAAGTGTCTCTTCCCATGTATGGGGGTGTCATTGGGTGGCACAATTTACGATGACAGCATGTGCAACATTGTTGTTTGTGTGCCCTGCACCTAGTCTTGGCCTGTAGCCAAGAGCTTACGCCAGGTGTGTGTGGGACTAGGTAGCCTGTTCCGGTCATGTGAATGTCACTGACTAGGCACAGGTAAATGTGCATCACTGTAATGTGTTGTTCCCTGTGACTGTATGCAGAGCTTGATGTTGTTGTTGCTTTCCATCATCACTAGGCTTGACACCGGGCTCTTGGGGGTGCTTGATGTTGTTGCTTTCAGTCATCAGTAGGCTTGATGTCGGGCTCTTGGTGGTGCCGCTGGACGTACATTTGATTCCCCTAGGTGGCCATCTAAACCCATTCACTGCCACTGTGGGGGGGGTTGCATTCTGGTACCTGTAGTGCATTTGATGTGGTATTTACGTTCACATTGGATAGGCCCGGTCAGTGACTGATCCAACCCCAGTCGTCTGTACTCCTGTTTGTTGGGACCTGTCATTTGAGGGTTGTGCTGGGGGGTCATGATTGTACAGGGACCATTCCCAACATGCCTTTGTGACATTGTTACCCCACCCCCATTGCCTATCAGTCATGCTGCAAGGTAGATGGGAATGTACATGTACTCACCCAACATCCAGGTCCATTGTTCTCTGTGAAGCTCCATGTAGGCCGGCAGCGTGTTGCTAGTATCTGTCTGTCAGTGAGGGCCCAGTGTGTGGCCCTTGTGCGAGGGATCACTGCACGCCTCCGCCTCACCACCTACATCTGTGGCTGTATTTCCTTCACCTGTGTCCATTTATCGGCTTCTCTGAGGTGTTGTTATCTACGCCTTGGTTTTGCCAGTATTACCAGCAAATATCAGCAAGTAGTACAGGCAAGTCCAATCTCATAATATGACGGTGATACCATTGTGCCGGTATTTCAGGCCCATCCGGTATTTTCATTGCTGGGATTACCAGCGCCGGTAATTCCGGATGAGGTGATACCAGCACAAGTAATTCCGTCAACTGTATTCCGGCAAACTCGTACTTGGCCAAAACAGTAAAAGTGCCAGTAAACGGTATTACCGGCACTTTTACTGTATACCGGCAAACTCGTAATGAGCCCCAGTATAATCGCTATGCTGGATAGAAATGTGTTTCCACCCTCATTGCTTTTTTCATCCAACAAAAACACTGACTACATCCGTGCAGCATGTGAGCGGGGTTTGCTTCTTTTATAATGAAACCAGTGAGGCAGAGTATTCAGTACACTTGAAACACTGCAGCCATTCCCGGCATTGGCCCTCCCTCTTCCCCTCTCCCCGCCTGAATGACTTCCCCAGGTGAATTCTCCAGGCAGATTTCACACGATTGCTCCCAGATTTAATTAAACTCAATGCAAATAAACAAGCCTGTCACCTAGGCGATGCACGGTGCAAAAGCTGGGCACCACCGCAAGATTCCAAGGGCGCCTACCCCTTCGCCGGGTCAGTGCTTTCAATGGCGAACGGCTGCCACACGCTGTACTCTAATGTTCTGACTGGACGAGAGCAGGGCGGGTCATGGACCAGGCAGAATAATAATAACATGCCTACACAGGGCAGTCTGCCAATGCTGCGTCTCACCATAGAACTACTGAAGACAGTCACTTAAAAACATGCCTGGGGTGGCTTCAGGCCCAGTAAATTCCCCCAACTGATTATTGCAGGGTTTTGTTAATCAAAGGGCGATTTCGTGAACAACACAGCTTATTTGCATAATTAAAGAACCAGTGGCACTTTCTGCAGCACTTCTTCCCAGTCATCATTAACACTGGTGCTGTGAAACAAAGTGGCACGTGTAAAAGTGTGATAAGTAAGTGTTAGTATGTGATACATGAAACTATTTAGTCTAGCTGTTCTCTGCAGTCAATCAACACACTCCACAGCCCTCTCACTCAACAACTGTGAGAACATCAGGGTTAGGCAACCTGTGGCTGCCCAGAAGTCATGGCCTATGACTCCCATGATCCCTCACCATTGAGAAACTATCTACGGCTGGTGGGAATTGTAGTCCAACACAGATGGAGAGCTGCGGGTGGCCTAAAGCCCCTGCTTTACATTATCCAGTACAAAATGTGCAAGTTATGCTCTGGGTCTCACCTCCTATGCTACCTTCTGTGACTTTCCCTTAATCCCAGAAGTCACAATAAGCAAGATTTTGAACTCATTAAAACTATATAGGGCCTCATTACGACCCTGGCGGTACGGGGTAAACGGCGCCGTAAAAGGTGCCGGCGCTGTTTACCCCGTACCGCCTCATTACGAGGTCCCCTCACGGGACCCAGGAAGTAACGCCTGGTCAAACCAAGCGTGCTTACCGGGTCCCGCGATGGGAAGAGGGAGCAAACAACGGGCCAACTCGTAATGGCCCGTTGTTTGCTCCCTCTCCCATTCCCATTCAGCCCTATGGGGGCTGAAATGGGGATGGGGAAGGACCGGGACCGGGTCCTTGGAGGGAAGAATTACCGGCCCTTCCGAACTCGGAATGGCCCGGTAATTCCTCATTCTGAGGACCCAGACACGATTTAGGCGGCAGCCATGCTGCCAATAGCGGCATGGCTACCGCCGAGGTCGTAATGAGGCCCTATGTCTCAAAAAACGTACGACAACAGCGGACTATGGCGTGTCGGCCCACTCTTACAAATATTTAAAGAGCACCCATGAGGAACATATCACAGCAGACTATCACAAAAGTGGCATCAGGGCTATGTAAAAAAACAATCTTTATTCTAATACAAAAACTCTAAAACATTTTCATGAAAACTGTTGATAAAACATCTTCTTTGTGCTCAAGGGGTTAGTAAAGTGCTAAGGTCCAACCTTAATTAACATCGACATTCAGAACAAACCACCATTTTGACAATTCCAGCATTGATGTCATTAATAAAACGACATATTTGGCCAGTTCTCCAACTGTTTGCTTGTTTTCACCCCAATGTAGTTTCTAAAGCCTCGTTTAAACATCAAATGAAGTGATATAGGTGGTGACAAAAATGTCAGATTGTGGAGTGTAAAACTCAGCCCTCAAGAATGACTTCCTCATCACTTCCCCGCTAGGCACTCACTAGTGGGAGGAGTAGTGGAAAGTCATGGGTCACCACAATCACCTAAAAAGCTAGATGAAACTGAACCGGCTCGGCCTCCGTACATCACTTAACCCCGGAATTTCCTTCAGGGATATATTCAAACAACCCATCCTTCAACTTGAAGAACACCCCGTACAACTGGAAAAACATTTCACGGACTACTGTACACCTTTGAGCAATTACTATGTATTTTTGATCATCGCCACACACAGCACCGTCTCGCCTAGACACACACCGTTACCATTTCTGGTTTCTGTTTCCATCCATCATCCTGTTCATTTGTAGTCGGACATAAAGTGGCAGTGTGCATGGACCTGTGACGTAGGTGAAAGAAACTATATTTTAGCCATATTGAAATCTTCATTTTAATATAAACCTCGCATGTGTCAGTGAATAGATAGATGAGTTGCCAAGATCAGAAACACACTGGAAATAGTTGCCCAGGGTGCGGGTTATTTGTGTTGTTGAAGGGCGCACAAGTCAATGCGTTCTCCTGACACTCTGCAAATGAAGACTTGAACTTCATGTTTACACTTGGAACTGAGGAGCTTCGCTGCGGTATCTTGTTTTATCGTTCTCTGCAAAGGACAGGCTCTCCAGTTCTTGGTAAATAATCAATGCACAGTCAGCCCCTCCTTCCTTTCTTGCTAAGAAAACACCCAACTGGGCTTCAAAGGCTCAATGAAGACTGCCAAGGACAGCTGCAGGCATGCATGATCGACTAAAGATTGTGCAAAGCTACAGATTGAAACCAGCCAAGCAATGGGTTTTATGCTTTTTGCAGAATTATACGCACATAGTTTTAACAAAAGCAGAAATATTTGAATGTTACTGAAAAGACATACCAGTTTAAATTGTTGAGTACAAACGATGTTCAAGCTGAACTTTAGTCAGACTAATTACATTCTCTGACTCGTCCATCCATTTGTAAAAGGTGTTGGCAATGTCATGGTCCTTGGCTCTCGGCCCAACCTCCTCCTTCTTGATAGGCAGCTTATGTCTCTCATCAACTTCCTCCCTTCTCCTGCCACTCTTTCTTCTGCCTGCCCGCTGGCCCCTCTTCCACCACTGACAGGTGTACCACATTCCTGTACCCCTCCGCGGAAGACCTTCAAAAGGGCAACCTGCTTCACTTAGCTACCTTCAACTCTCGCTCTGCCGTCAAACACTCCTGTGACATCTGCCACCTCCTTGAAAATCTCGACCTTGACATCCTCGCTCTCACTGAGACGTGGTTCACGACCAGCTGTGTCACAAGATTTTGACACTCTTCTCCCTGAAGCCTACAAGATCCTCTCCAAGCCCAGGCCTAACCAGTATGGGGCGAAGTGGCCTTGATCTTCTCTGAATGGGTCCATGCTACTATCATACCCACTTAGTCCTACTCCTCCTTCGAATGCCTCGTCTGCAGGCTTGGTATCTCTCCTATCCTCTCGTTGACTCTGGCCACCATCTACAGGCCACCTGGTCCGGTCTTCCTCTTCCTCTCAGAGTGGTCTGATCACCCCGCTTCTCTCCCGGCCTCCACCTCCAAGCTTCTCTTCCTCAGAGACTTCAATATTCACCTTGACTCCCCTGATGCAGCCTCTGGACTCTTTCGCAACCTCTGTGACACTATTTCCCTCTCCATTCTTCCCCCCGGTCTGACCTACTCAGCCAGACACACTTTGGATGCTATCCTCTCTGCTGACATCCCATCTCCAACTTTCCACTACTCCTCTCTTCTGGACTGATCATACTCTCCTGTTACTCTCACGTGGACCTCCCCGATCCCCTGGTTAATCCCCTGCCTGCACTGCCAGTGTCCTTCTTCATCATTTGACCTATGAAGCAAGTGTCAGTTGCTTCTTTTGCCGCCACCTTCATTCCCCCAACTCCTTCCTCTGACCCTCACTCTGACACCGCCCTTACTAACCCTCAATTCTACATCTCCAACACTCTCGACATCCTTGCCTCTGTCATGAAGATCCACATGAAGTCTGCCTCCAAGTGAAACTCCCTGTAGGACTCCGACTTGGCCTCACTGAAACGCAAGTGCAGAGCTGCTGAGCGTAAGTGGTAGGCTTCAAGCACACCCTCTGACAAACTGGCCTACCTCCTACTCCAAAGGCAATATAGACTCTCCATCTGCTGAAGAGGGCCTGTAGCCAAGCCTGCATCTCTTTGGCCACTAACAACACGGCTGAACTTTTCAAAATCTGCAAGGAACTCGCCATTCCTACTGCAGTCTCCATTTCTCCTCTACCTTCCCTGGCCGTCTGAACTCCGCTGGCCTCTCACTTCATGACTAAAACATCCTTACCTCACTCTCCTCTACACCACTCTCATCTCCCACATCTGCTTTCAGGCCTCCCTTGGCTCCCCTGACCTCTTCCTTCCCACTCTCCTCTTTCTCTCCCATATCACCGGATGTAGTTACTAGACAAGTCCGCTCTATGAAAGTCTCATCCAAACAGCTGCTCCCCTGCTTCCCTAGAACTATCAAGGACAGCATTGTCTCCCTTGCTCCAGCCTTGGCTGATTTCTGCAATCACTCCTTTGCCAGTGGATCCTTCCCCTCACTCCTCAAGTACTCCCTTGTGCATCCTCTCCTCAAAAAGCCTTCTGCCGACCCTTCCGGTCTAGCTAACTACTACCCTACCTGCATTACCCCTTCCTGGGCAAACTCTTGGAGAAGTTGGCCATCTCCCAGCTTATCACCACACTGAATCTGTTGGTTGTCTGCATGGCCACCAATCTGGCTTCAGAGCTGCCAGAGGCACGGTAACTGCATTCCTGAACACCCATGAAGGCTTACTCTCCAATCTTGATTCCAACTCTTCTTCCGTTCTCATCCTTCTTGGCCTTTCCTTTGCCTTTGATACACTGAATCATGGCATCCTTACAAATCGGCTCCGTGCACCCTTGATATCACGGACCTGGCTCTGGACTGGTTGACCTCCTTCCGCTCTGACCGACCTTCCCAGGTTCAACTGGGCCCTTTTCTCTCCTCCATCCCACTCTCCATCTGCTGTGTCCCTCGGGGCTCTATCTATCTATCTAGTCTTGGGAGGACAGCTCAGGGACAACGTGCTCACCTTGGAAGCAAGACGATGCAGAGCAACACAGGTTCGATCCCCGGGTCCGCGCTTAGAAACCTCTGGGTATTAAGCGCGTTATAAATAACCAATCATATCATATCATATCTCGCCTTGTCTTTTCAACATCTACCTGGCCTCTCTAGCCCATTTATCTCCACCTTCTCTTGTAACTTTCAGTGTTATTCAGATGACACGCAGCTCTCCTTCAAGCCTCCCTCCTCTGTCTCCTCCTCTTCCTTTCTCATTCCTGACTGCCTGTCTGCTATTCAGGCATGGTGCACTGCTAACAACCTCTGCCATGATTCCAGTAAGATAGAGATCCATCTCATTGGGACCTCTGCTCCCACACTCTAGCCCCCATCCATGGGCCCCATCCCCTAAACCTCCTGTGAGGCAAAAATCCCTGGTGTCATCTTCGACTCCTCTCTCCCTTCTCTCCTCACATCACAGACCTTGCCAAGAAGGCCCACTTTCAGCTGCACCTCCTCAGAAGTATTCTTCCTTTCCTCGCCTTCCGTCAGAAACTCAATGGGCCTCATTACAAGTGTGGCGGTCCAGAATGAATGGTGCTGGTACGCTCACCGCACCCTTGTTTCCGGACTGCCACACTACGAGTCTGCCTGCCGGGGGCGCTGTGCCCGACAGGTCTGACCCTGCTGGTCGCAGCGGCCCTGTCAGGCAGAGCTGCCATGGAAGCACCGGCACTGTCAGAAATGGTTCCGGTGCTTCCAAGTACCCATCCCCATGGAGCTCCATGGGAATGGGGATTTACAAAATCTGGAGCCTGACTCCCTACGTCGCCGGGACTTGTAATGTCCCTCTGGCACCGGGAGGAAGTCAGGTGCCGGATTTGATGTTACGGGACTGACAGCAACCCTCCGGTGCCACCGGCAGGTTAACAACACCAACCTCGTAATGAGGCCCAATGTCTCCAGAGGTCTGGTCCGCTCTAGGCTGAACTACTGCAACAGTCTCTTCCTCAATCTGCCTAACCACTCCCCCCTTCAACTAATCCAGAATAGGACTGCAAGACGTATCCATGGCCTCAAGCCCAGGGATCGCATCTCTCTAACTCTAAAATCTCTCCGCTGGCTCCCAGTTGCTGTGAGGATCAAGTTCAAGATCCTTTCCATTATCCACAAGGCTTTCTGGGGCATGAGACCCTGCTACATCCAACCCTCTCTCCCTAAATACCTTTCTGCTAGAGCCCTTCGGTCTTCTAGCTCCAACTCTCTGCAGATCAGACGCTTTTCAAAGCAGCAAGTGGCGAGTAGATCTCTCTCCTCTGCAGGTGCCTCCCTCTGGAATGGCCTCCCTGCTTGAGCCGGATCTCCTTAAGTTCCGGAACATTAATTGAAATGGTTGTTATAATGCAGCATTGCTCTTGTTTCCCTTTTTTATTTTTCTGCTGTTAGGTACCTGTGATTGGACCGCTATTCTGTATCCTTTACATCTATTTATCTGCTGATGTTTATGATTTTGCATTGTTTAATGATTGTTGTTTCATATCCAATCTGGATTGACATATATTAACTGGTGTATTGCTGTGGGTCTCTCTTTCTCTTCCTTTCTCCCCCCCAAATGTCTCTGGGTTGTCCCTGTTCATCTTATACTATAACATCACAATGTCTTAACTCACTTACAATTATGTTTATAAGTCCTGTTATTTTCTATGTGAAACATACATGTATATGACTGTATTTTCTTTTCTTCATGTTACTTTGTGGATATTAGCCTGGAAAAAGACCTGCTGGCCGAGACATGTGTCGTCTAAATCATCCTTATTGGCTACACTTACCTTATTAAATGATCTACGAATTGACATTGTAATTGTGCAGTGTGGTTGTGTTCCTCTGTTTATCTAATGATAATACTAACACTCCTATAGACTATAGGTAAACATGTTCCCTTAACCAATCCCTCCGCCTAGTAGGATGTTACTGTTTGCCATGTAGGATGACGTCATAGCTGACATACATCGAGGTATAAAACCTTTTCCGTAATTGAAATGCGTTGAGAGTGTGTGAGCTTCAATCTGTTTGTCCTGCCAGGTTTCCCTACTTTATTCAACTGATAATAAAGTAGTAGTTTGCCATATCATTTGAGTCTGTATGGTTATTTGGCCTGCAATCATTTATTTGGTAATCCAATTTGGCACTTGGAATGCACCAGGTGCTATTGCACAAATTCATCAGGCATCCTGGGTCATTTCATGAGAAGCAATGGCACCTGGTTATGGATGACACTCCAAGCCCTTATGTCTGCCTCTCCTAGACTCTGTCATGGCTGGCCTCAGGCTCAACCCTGCTGTATACCTTTCCTGGTCCATGACCTGGATGACACCCAGCCCTTCTCCTGTTTTTCTCTTCTGATTTCAGTTCCACCTTTCTTCCTGGACATTTTAGTTCTCCCCCCTTTCCATTGTGTGTCAAGTTTTAAACCCTCCAAGTCACACCCTAAAATATCTAAATTAGGATGTACCAGCTTATTGGCTAATAATTCAGGTTGGGCATCAATTGTTCTCCCTCCTACACAAGGCCTAGTCCCTTCCCACATATTGGTCATTAGGTCTCCAGGCCCTTCTGGGAGTTCTTACTCTACCCAACTGAAATTGCATTTCTGAACAACACACATTTGAAGTTACAACTCTTCAACACTTTTCTACAATTTGCAACTAATGGTCACAACACATATATTTCTAAATGTCCTTGTCATACCGATAGCAATGCACTGCATCTGGTGTCGGCAGCTGGTTGTCTGCTCAAATAACGTATTTTTATGATTTGCCCAGGAAGAATTACAGTTAGAAACCTGATATTTTACAGACAGGTATTTGATTCCATTAGCTACACAATACCTGGCTCTCCGATCTGTAACTTCTTTTGGGGAGCAGCAATGATAGCTTAGCTTATAACTTTGGTTCCCTAGGTCGAATTTTGAGGGGAGTCCTATCAACCGATAGTGCCCGTTATGTGCTTTCCGGAATGGTATGAACCATCTCTGTGTCTGTCACGGTTCTCAAGTTTATGAGTAACATTTGATTTACTTTATATTTCCATGGTCATCTCTACTTATATGCACACTTGTAGCTTCAATAAATGAACTATTTCTGTTCCTAAGCCCTGTGGTCCGGCCTGGTCATCTCTGCTCTGTTGACATAGTCTGCAATAAAACCTCTTAACATTCTTCCAGGGCTAATGACCTAAACATGTGTTTCCTTATCTATTTGAGCAGAGAAACTAAAGCTCCACCCTCTGGGATCATATCATCTGTTGATCCATGTCAATTGTGTTTCAGCCCTAGACCCCACCACAATACTGAATTCAATTTTCGGTATTTTAGAAAGGTGCGGATCCGTGAGTTGCAGTTTTGTTTACTCAGTGAACACCATTCCCTCCATAAACATCACTCCCAGGCTGAAGCCCCACCTCCTTTCTGGTTCTGCTGAGCTTCAAATGGGTTTGACCGAATGGAGAGGTGAAGGATTGTTTGATCTTTGTGGGCTGGTGGTGGAAGATTTCTCTTTGCTTAAACACAGGTGTACTTCAGTTCTTATGAACAGAAGATAGTGCTTTTAAATTCTGCATTTGTTTTCTTTACATGAGGTCTGCACCAATATCTTACATCACATAATGTCCAACCTACCATGATACAGTATCTTTGAATTACTCTGCAATGGAGTTTCATCTTTAATATGTTCATTTTTACATCAATCTGCTGAATGCACAGAGTTCTCCTTAGCAGATCATTGTTTTGTCAAAGCTGTACTTCAGTGCCTCAGTAATATGTCTGATAAAGGCATGTACCTTTGGGCCCTGTCACATGAACATGGGGCCCAGTTAGTTTTCCATATTTCTGGACCCTTGGACCTAACGTAACATGAGGCAGTTCACTTGCAGCTGAAAAATACCCCAATGATGGAACCACTAGTGCTGGGTTATCCCTGACTACACTAACTGCCCCACCTTGTCAGCGCTACATCATCACCTTGGTGTGGGGCTAGTCCTTTTGTCCTTGTCCTTTTGAGTAGGTTGCGCCCCTTTGTTTCCTTTTTCCCAGGACAGATTCTGCTGGAAGGCTGTCCTGCTGGTGAGAGGTGTTACTAGACCCCACAAAGGATCAAGGAAGGGCAACAGTGTTTCACTCTCTTACCCTGCCGGATGACAGAACCAGGATGTCTGATTAGATTACACACAATCCATCCACAGCTGGCCTGTTCTAACACTGCAGACACATATATAATGTAAATCAGATGTGACCTCATAGTTATCTGAATTACTATCCACCATACTCCAGACTCAGGTATTCATTATGTTTAAAGGTTAAACTGCCATCAGAATAGTAATTCCTTGTGATTATGTGGTTTTGAAACAGAGGTGCAGACTTCAAATGCAGCCTCTCTACTGGAGTGACTAAGCTCTCACAGCAGATGTCAAAAAGGATTGTGTGACATCTCAGATGTCAAAAAGGATTGTGTGACATCTGGACCTGCTCTGTGCCACTTGTGACCAGGCGGATCAGATCAGGAGACTTATGTAGCAGGATACATGCCACTATGCTTTTGGCATGGAGTTTATGACAGATGGATCTGGTTACCAGATCACCCTTTCTGAGAATGAATTACAAGCATAATGGTACTCATTAATAAAAATCAAAAAGCCAAGGTGTCTATAATCTTGCTAGGTGGCAGTTCCTCACAACCCCCCTCCACACCTTCCCCCTGCCACAGACCTAGGTGCAACCTGGGCCATTTGCTGTGAGACAAAGGAACGTGAGACCGGCTACCCGAAAAGATGTGGTTGGTGATGTGAAACAGGCTGCGTCATTGTGAAGTCAGGTAATAATAACATCCAGGACACTCTAGACCTAACATCTTACAAAACCAATCTATGACCTAAAACGGAACTAACACATAAAGTCCTCACCATACATCTCCACTGACTCCTGAACATCAATAAACCTAGAACATTGACTGCTTGACCCCCCACTTCTGAACCTCTCCACATCCACATCTGAAGCACTAACCATCCAGCCAGGTCATGTTCCTTTCTCCTGCTCACTCAGGAGGCTCCCACTGACTGAGAAAGTAGACAAAAAAGACTTAAACTTGGACAAATATGTCTACATCCCAAAATGAGAGAGATGGGTCAGATGTGATGGATATCAACAATGCAATTCTTGTCCCCTTTCCTTGTTGGCCATATGATCACAAATGACAACATCTCATTACTTCAATAAATACTCAAAAACCCATGGTGCCCCAAACACCATGAGCGAGCAAGCCAACTCAAACCTCCTCACGGTTTCCCAACAACCTGCGGCTGAGATCAGCTGTAATTAGCTTTTTCTCCCACTCCTGAAATGCTTGCAGCTTGTCCGTGATCGTAACTATGGCCAATATGTTCCCAATAATGCAAAGCAGAAAGGTGTTAACATACTCTTTGCTTTTCTCAATGTGTCTTAACATGGTTTTGGCCCAGCGAGCTAAGTTTAGGTGTCCAATCAATTGGTGCATTCTCCCCAGCTCCCATCCTGAACATATATCACACTGTCAGCAACATAATCCTGCCATCTTTCCATCGTATCGTTGTGCTCCATTCTCCCATATTTGTGGTATATGACAATGCTCAAACTGCCATAGAATCTAGCTCCATCACTAGGAGTGTCCACCTGAACTCTGGGCCTGTCATTTTGGATGGGAGTGGAACAGCCCAAATCCTTAAGTACTTGTGACAGCAACTAGCATTCACTCGCCGCAACAACAAGCCTTCCGAGCAGTTTGACTATGATAACCCATTTAAGGAAAGGGACAAAAGTCATAAGTGTGGGCCATACTATGTATCACCTTATCAGCATTTCCTTGTCCACACGTATAACTCTGCTGGGTGCACAAGCGACAGCGGGAAATTTGGACTTTATCGCACACATTGCCCTCATAGGCATGTAGCTGCAGTTCCATGTGACTACGCCAACAGTAATTACTTTGTGTGAATTCTCCACAAAGTAATTACTTTGAGATTTTTCATTGATTTATTTAATTTTTTACTTTTGGGTTCCTTACCCCGTGTCCTCCCTTCCCCTTCATTACTGCCCCACCCTAAACTCTCCCCAACCCCTTTTTACGCCCTACCCACAACTGCCTATATTGTGTCGATGACATTTTAAAGTAATTATTACGTGGTAACTTATGTGAAGAAGACATGGTATCAACAGTAAGCTAGATACAAGTGACCACAGTTAGCAGGTGTTTATTGAACTTTAGCATCAGTATGATAAACACCTATATAAACCTAAATCTAAGATGGGAACAAGCTATGACCATCAAATAATAATAATGCAGTCCTAGTGGAGTCTTGTCAAATTAGAAGGGCCTATACTAAAAAAAACTATTGCCAATCCTTACTACTAATTTACAAATATGGTGGGGTGAAGTTCATGAAAAAGAAAGAAGTGTTCACAAAATGGTAAGTCAGGATGATAGGGCTGTTGGCCTCCCTTCCCCAGGTTTTCAGCACGGGGCAAGGCTGTTCCATCGATCAAAGCACACACTCTGGCTTCAGTGGCACAAGGATAAAGTTCTATTTTCATAGTTTAGGACCTCTTTTGTCCAAGTCTCTTTGCTTCTTGTAAGTCTCTTGACTCAGAGGGCCTGGTATACACAAAAGAACACGTAAAAGTTATTTTCCTTTTCTCAATATTTCAAGAACAAAGTTCAACATTGGATCCCCCTCTTTCAGCATTGATCCCTTTCAAAAACAAAGTTCAAGGTTGGATCCTCCTCTTCCGGGCTCAGATCACTTTCAAAAACAAAGTTCAACTTTGGATCCCCCTCTTCCGGGCACTGATCCCTTTCACAAAGAGAGTTTAATGTCGGATCCCCCCTCTTCCGGGCTGAGATCCCTTTTATAACAATTTTCAATGAATTCTTTCTCGGGTGACTCACGGTTCACCCCGGATCCCCCCTGCCAGGCTCAGAACAATTGTGTTGTATTTTCAACTATCAAAGGCTTTCGAATGTGCACAGGATTTAGCAAGTCCTGTTGCATGACCACTACGATCTCAGTATTCCTTTTTGTCACACTCAGCATCAGTTGGATACCTAACAGAGAACTTTGTGGGGTGCATTTAAAGGCCCCAAACACGGCAACCAAAAACTGCCTGGCTTTTGATTTCCCTCTCAAATGAATGGCAGGCATTTAAACATTGCAACAAAAATGGCCTGGCTTTTTCTTTTGTTTCGTGTAACATTTGAGAGCCATGTAGAAAGGGGCCTACCTATCATTATCAATAGACAAGCAGCAGTGTAATTCACCCAAGAAGGAGGAATCAAAGAATCATGTGACATGGAAAACGGGATTTTTAAAGATTAAAAGCAAAAACGGCCTGCACATGTGTTTGCAAACAAAAATGGCTTTAAAAAGCCACAATGGAAAAAGATATCACTGCTCACAGAAAAATGACAGCAAAGCAAAACATGATGTGTGGGGTGACCCAAAGCAAATGCATCTTATGCTTCACCCACAAAACTCCAGTAACATGTGAAGAGACACTAACTTCAGGAAAAACCTGTTCTGGCTGATGTCAAAACTTCACAATGAAAAGCCCCACTTCCAGCCCTGGATGTCACACCTCCCAGCTAATGAAGCCCTGTAATAGAATCTGCTGCTGAAGGTGTTGAAAGCCAACTGTTCCCCAGACTGGCTGACCCTGAAGGCAGTTAAAGCAGGGACTTCAAGCAAAGGTCATCCCTTACTGAAGCATGACAAAAAAGTGTGAGTCCTTGTTGCACCCACTTCAAAAGAGCAAACACTGACTTCATAGAGACGCATAAAAAAACTCTGGTCACAGGTGAGGGCAGGGAGACAGATGACTGTGGGTGATGAAGTCACCCTGCCATTTGCTGAACAGACACTCCCAATTAATTTAAAAGACTATTTTCATTTAAGGCATTTTTTACAGTAATCAGACTGAGGATTGATTTCATTCTTATGCCATTTTTCATGTAATTTCCAGGTGGTTTTGAGGGTATAAAATGCATCTACCTGTTACTCTGGAAACTGTAATGGCCCGTTAGACTAGGTTTCTGGCTTATCTGAAAGTGTGCCAATTGTGAGAGTTGGTGTAAAGATCGAAATTGAAATTAGGAATATGCTTGATAACTTACATATTCATAGGGGCGTGGCTAAGTAGCCGATGTAGTGAGACGTGCCGCTGAGGAGCTCCGGAGCGATCCTGACAAAATCCGATAAAACTAGCAGAAATTGGTTCCAGAAGACCGCCAAAGTCTCTCCACAGAGACCGGAACACTGGCTGCCCACCCGGCGAAGCCCCCGGAGGAAACTGGGCGGTGGCAAAGAAGATAGACCGCCGGAGAGGAATCGTCCCGCGAAATCAAAATGGTGGACGCATGAGCTGTGGGAGGACCCCGGCCGCGTAATACAGAGTGAGCCGATCGCCGAGAGGGACACATCCTGCGCATAACGCAGAAACCAGCGCGGGGCAGACCCGAGCCTGAGTCAACCCCACGGCGTGAAGATCAGCGCGACCGGTGGAAGTGAGACGCAGAAGCGAGAGAGGCCCAGAGGCACAGACGGGGACGGCACTACACAACCTACAAAGACCGGCGCCGCCGGAGGAGAAGGACGGCAAGACAGAGGAGACCCGAGGACGCAGGATCAAAGCGTACACTCTCCGAACGGCCAACCCAGCCCGCGAAACCCTGTAAGGGGGTCAGAGGCACACAAAGCCGCACCACAGAGAAGGCAGTGAGGATGAAGGGAAGAGAACCCCTGTATCAATACTGAAGCCGAACCCCAGTGCCAGCGAACACCGACATAGGGGCGAAGCTACCCCCTGATACGGTGAGGTGACTCCCGGAGCGCTCATACGCAATGCAGGCAACACAGAGACACACGCAACAGGCACCGGAAAGGCCTGAGCCCGAGGCGACACCCGACAGGCGACATCCGACAGCAAAAAGCGCCGGGAGCAACGAGGGCCCAACGAATATACTGGCCAGAAGAGTGTAATAATCCTATTACAAGGTGGAGGGTGCCCGAGAAGCATACGCCAGAGAGACCCGCAAACACCAAGGAGCAGGAAGAGCAGGGCGGGGGAAGAAACAGGGACTACGGCACGTGGGGCACAGCCAAGGCTGGTACTGGCAACATAGGCAGAGGAAGGTACCCCCCGCGATGCCAAACACGAAAACAGAAGGGAAAACCAAGCAAGTAAGCATGGAAACCTTTACGAAGGCATCCGGACACAAACTGTTGCTGTCGGCGGACAAGGCAGGTGCCGCGGATGACACCCCACGCCCAGCGGAAGCCGCTAATGAAGGCACGATACTGGAGGCAATCGCCTCCATGAAAGCATCCCTCGAAAACAAAATGGACACAGCAATAGGGGCTCTGAAAGCATCTCTAGAAAATAAACTGGATACAGTAATGGTAGATGTGGGCCTCCTCCGCCAGGACGCAAGGACTTAACAGAGAGAGTCACGGCGACGGAACAGCAGGTGCAGCAAAATACGGCAGGGGTTGCTGTAACGCAGACACAGATGTCGGAGGTATTACAGAGAATTAAGGTTCTGGAAAGGAGAGTGGAAGATGCAGAGGGGAGAGCGCAGAGGAACAACATCCGCATAATTGGAATTCCGGAAGGTGAGGAAGACAAAGACCCCATCAGGTGTACTATCCCAGGGCTTTGTGGTAGAAAGGGCACACAGAGCCCTGACCGGAAGACCCCAGCCGGGTACCCCCCCCGAGAGCTATGATTGCTAGGATCATGAACTGCAAAGAAAGGGAGAAAATACTAGCATTCTCAAGGAGGGGGGGGAATAATAAGAAACTCTTCCAAGATCACAATGTATCCGGACTATACAGCCATGGTTCAGAGGCAACGGGCACAGTTCGGCCCAACAAAAGAACGCCCCAGGACCGCGGGGGTGAGATACATGCTCCTGTTCCCCGCTAAACTCAAGGTGATACACCAAGGCAAAACATGTTTTTTTGACTCCACCGAAGAGGCCCACAGTTGGATGGACTCACAAGGCATCCCTCAACTGAGGCAGAGAAAGGCTAGCAATCCCGGAAATAGACCCCGATGAGGAGTAACAAAGGCAACCTGGAACAAAGAAAATAAGCATTACATAAGTTAAAAGAAGCTAGAAGACAGCATGGAGGAGCAATCAGCCCCACTTTAGCTATGTTGGCTGAGAGAAGCGACTCCCCCGGGAAGAATGAACTACTAGTTTGGATGTCAGTTTTAAGGCATCACGCTGCAGCGAGTCTGCCCCCCTCACAGGAGCATGACGAGAGAAGCGGCGGAGCCCGAGCAGGGGGAGGGTGGCGGGGCGTTAGTTTTCCAGTTTCTGTTGAAGTTAAGGACGTTGAATGGAGTGAATGGGCAGCACACGGCACAAACTACAGAAGGACTATTGTAAAGGACATTAAAATAATACAGACAATAAGCGAGCGGAGTAACAAGGGGCAGGAACCCTGTGACAGCAGCAGTGGCTGCATCAAGAGGCAAGGATCCAGGACCAGGACACCGAGGGAGATAGGTACGAGGAGACCAAAGGGCAGGGTGCAAGGACACGGCAGTGGGATAATGAAGCCAGGCAAACAGAGAAGATCATGGGACCAGACAATAGCTACCTGGAATGTTTGAGGACTCAATGCGTATGTCAAGAGACTTAGGGTTTATGCCTAGCTAAACCGGATGAAAATTAAGATAGCAATGTTACAGGAGACACACCTCACAAGAGACATACAGGCCAAGGTGGATAAGAAATGGGGAGGACAGATATACAGCACCACATATTCAAATCACGCACGAGGAGTACTAATATGGATTGCCCCAGGGGTCTCGTTCCAGCTACTCAGGGGGACCCGTTCCAGCTACTCAAGCAGGATATCGACACAGAGGGATGGCTGGTATTGGTGCATGGCATGCTAGAAAACAAAGAGTTGTGCCTGGTCAAACATACGCACTGAATGATGATGCAACTGACTTCTTCAAAAAGCTAGCGCCCAAGTTAGCGCAATATAGGGAGGCTACGTTCATCTGGGCCGGCGACTTCAACTGCACCTTGAATCCCCTCCTCGACAAGTCTGATAATAAACACAAGAAGACGGTGCCCCCAGCCAAATAACTGCATAGGACCCTGGAGCAGCTACAGCTAGCGGACGTATGGAGGCAGGTACATGGGGAGGGGAGGGGTTATACACACTATAGCGCACCACATGGAACATTCACACGTATAGACTATATATTCGCGGGAAGGGAATCACTACAAGATATCACAGGAATTACCATTAAAGCACGCACACTCTCTGATCATGCCCCAATAGTGGTGACATGGGCACACACCAATAGGAAAGCCCCTATCCCAACATGGCGACTTCGAGCAGAGGCCCTGAGAGAGGGTGAGTTTGAGGAACACCTCCAGGAGGTGATCGATGATTATTTCAAGCAGAATGAGGGCAGTGTTGAGAGTGGCACCGTATTATGGGACGCATTTAAGGTGGTAATAAGGGGAGCAGCAATAGGCAAAACAGGAGGATTGACGGGAGCGGCCATGAGGGAGTTGAATGAACTCGAGAGGGTGATCGAATTGAGAGAACAACGAGCGGGACTAGAGGGGGAGGAACCGGGAGAGCTGATAGAGCTGCGGACTAAATGTATCTTGCTCTGGGAAAAACTAGGGAGGCTAAACTATGGGAGGTACCTACAGCGGTTAAATGCGGAAGGGGATAAACCTAGTAGGCTCCTGGCCTGGCTCACCAGACAGGAGAGTAAAAAAGATCCCATAACGGTGCTAGAAGACCACACCGGGATAGAGATCAGGGACCAAGAGCACATTAACGCTATGTTTGCACGTTTCTATGAGCAACTGTACGCTCCGAATCCGGAAATAGACCCGGAGGACATAGCAGATGCACTGGTAGAAATAGGGTTGCCGAGGCTGGAGGAAGAACAGGTCCAGCAATTGGACGCACCCCTCACGGTGGAAGAAATAGAGACTGTGATCACAGAACTTCCCACCAACAAAACCCCGGGCCCGGATGGGCTTCCGGGAGAGTTCTACAAGACGTACAAGAGCACCATTGCCCCGAAACTACTAGAGACATTCCAAGACGCATATGAGACCATGCGTCTCCCGACAAGCCTGTTGGAATCAATAATTGTCCCGATTCTCAAACCAGGGAAGCCCCCTAGGAAATGCGCTCCTATAGGCAGATATCCCTTATTAATCAAGGCGCTAAAATACTAACGGCAATCCTAGCCAACCGCTTAAAACAGGTAATACCCACGCTGATCCACCCGGACCAAACGGGCTACGTTCCGGGAAGGAACACGTCCTGGAATCTCCGCAGACTTCACCACGTGATAGATGAGACAAACCGACTACAAGACAAGAGCGTAATAGTGTCTTTGGATGCTGTCAAAGCTTTCGACTCTGTGCGTTGGGAATGGCTGGTGGGTGTACTCGCCCATTTTGGTATCGGGGAGGGGTATCTCCGATGGATCAGGTCATTATATAAGGAACCCAGAGCAAGGGTTGAAACTGGGCGATTAATTTCCAAGGAGTGGAAGATACATAGGGGAACCAAGCAGGGGTGCCAGCTATCGCCAATGTTATATATCCTGGCCCTAGAGCCATTTGCGGTATTCCTTAGAGCAGAATATAGAGACACCGGACTGGACATAGATGGGGTACTCCACCAAATCTCGCTATACGTGGAAGATATGCTCCTATTCGTAAGCAAGCCAACCACAAACCTACCCTGCCTTCTAGAAGCGATCAGGGCGTACACCAGGCTTTCGGGGATAGCGACTAATAAAGAGAAGTCCCTCCTTTTCCCCTTGGCTGGTCTGAAACACGTCCCCCCACATCGTCTGCCGGACCTGGGTCTGACATGGGCGCCCCGCACCTTCAAATATTTGGGTCTAGGGATACATCATGACACCGCTGATACCCATACATCCAACACGCTTGTCGCTTTAAAAAGAAGAGAGCGGTCAATGACCTTCTGGGGGACACTCCCACTGGGAATGATGGGAAGAGCAGCCCTCCTGAAAATGGTGGCACCTATTATACTTCCTCACGAACATCCCATACAGCATACCCAGGGCCTTTTTCACTAAACTTAACACGATAATGCGTTCATTCCTATGGGGGGGAGGGAGAACTAGGATCGCAATAAGGACCCTGCAGAAGGACTACGAAGAATGGGGTTTCAGACTACCGGACTTCGAGAGGTACTACTTAGCAGGGCAGCTGCAATTTGCAGTAAAATGGCTGGGGGAAGAAGAAACAATAGACACACGCATTTTCCAGCCAGCACTGAAACAGTATTATCTAAGAGAAATACTATGGCTCGACAGACCCCGGCTCAGAACCCTGCCGAACATGCTCAACATTGTAGTGGACTTATGGAAAACAGTGTGGAAACTCCAAGGGGTAAAAGATCTGCAGTCGACGCAAATCCCTCTAACGGGTCTCCTAGGAGGGAACACAAATACATTAGCAACATATCGAACACATTGGGAGGCTAAAGGTGTAGCACAAATCGGAGACCTGAGAAGAGAGGGAAGGTGGGCGGACTTCCACGAAATGGTAGATGAATATGAAATACATGTGGGTCAATTCATCCTATATACCGGTATGCAGAGAAACATCACGAGAAGATGGCCAGATTGGGAAGACCAGGATGAGGAAATGACATTAGACGTATGGTATGACATTGCAGAGGGAACGCACACAACCTCCAGGTTATATGAACATCTATTGAAAGTTAGAAACCCACAGGAACAATACACGAGGCAGCGTTGGAAGGAGGAGTGGGGGAGACCCCTCAGCGATCAAGAATGGACCAGGGCCCTACGATACCCAAAAAAGGTATCCAGAAATGCAAGATTTAGGCAGGCGCAGCTATATGTAACGCACAGAGCATATCTCACACCCAAAAGATTAACAAAGTCCAGATGGGAGACCAGAGCGGGTGCCCCCGCTGCTCTTCGGAAGAAGCAGACGTGGTACACATGTTCTGGTCCTGCCCAGTGATACAAGAGTTCTGGGATGGGATCAGACTTAAGATAGCAGGAAGCAGACTTCAAATCCAGGTGGAATAACCCGAAAAGTACCTACTGGGCCTCTTCTCGAGAGGGGGTAAACACGAATCGCATCTGGCAAAGATGAAAGATTTAATAAGTATACTGGCCAAGAGAAGGATAGCAATGACATGGAAGTCAAAGGAGGGCCGGCGCGTAGAAGCATGTGGTCAGACCTTCAGAAGTGGACGCAGGCTGAGACGGTGGTGTGGACAAGAGCAGTGATAAGAGGGGAATGTGAAACTGCGCACAATTTGACTGCATGGAACGCACTAATACATGACCTCTTTGGCCACCCGGAGGAGGGAAACTCCGAAGATCCCTCGATCTTCGGAGGGTCCATAGACAAAATAGTAAGGCCAAGCACGAAGCCCAAGAATAGAACATTATGCGTACCAGCCTGGTGCTCGACCCAACGGGAGGTCCGGACTGAACTAACAAGGTCGTTGGGGAAACCATGAAACTACAATGGAAGGAGAAGATCCGTACAAAGTGCCAATAAGCCATTTATGTTAAGGTTGTTTGTATGTTATGTGTTTTGTTGTTGTTAAAAGAAAACAATAAATACATTTTTTTTAAAAACTTACATATTCATAATTGTTGCACATTTTATGAAAATAACAAAAATGTGACACATGGCCATGCTACATCGTACGGATTTGGAGGTCGGTTTATCTAATTCCCCATGATCAGCTAAAACAGAATATATGTTTCATATGGCAGTTGCTAGTACAATTGTGAAGTTAGGATACATAACTAGTTTTTTGCCAAGAAGTTGAAAGGAGAACAAAGGATGGTGATAAATGGGAAAAGACAAGGGGTTGCTCCAAAATCCCTAAACCAATCCTGACTGGGAGCGGAGAGAGAGAGGGTAACTGTCCAATTCTGGCGGCAGGGATTATTGCAGGGTACTTCCCCTAGATTGTAAAATTAGTGATGTTATTTCTGCTATATAAAGGGGACTGTACTGGGACTCAGGGCACACAACAACTGGGGCAGACAGAAAGAGGAGGATGGAGAGAAGGCTGCTCAAACTTACCAGCTTTGAGAGTGGAGTGACCAGACCCTGACCTATCTTTCCAGAGTGTCCTGAGATCCAGCTGGCTTTCCTGAAACTTAATCAAAGGCTTGCTATGTAAGTAACAATCACCCCAGCCCTAAATTGCATAAGCCCTTCAATTTTGTATCAATGCATTCAGTATTTCCCCATTGAAAACCCCAAATTGCCGGTGTAGTTCAGCCATCTCACCATAGAAGAATCTCTTGTTTGCCTGTGTATGTTAGCATATCTCCTTTGAAAACCCCTCATTTGACTGTATACATCCTTAGTATTTTTGTAAGTAAATCAATTATTTCCCCCATTGAATTTCAGAGGATCAAGATTATTGGTGTTCGAAACCAACAATCTTTTCCCAGTGTTGTTGTTAATTGTTATAGTCATTAAAGTGTTGCCCAAAGGAATGAATCCCCTTGTGAGCTGAAAACCGAATTTGTCCCTGTGTCCAAATTATGCCGAGCTAAGCAAATTTTCATTTGCCAGTGTCATTCCTATTTGCATCTGTCCTATTAAGCCCAAACCATTGTTCCCATTGTGAGTAATCTCTTTGCCCAAAGCCTACCTGTTAGTTGCCCCTGTAATTTTCACTGAAGACCGTCATTTTCAGCCCTAGTAGAATTAGTGTGATTTGCATTTTTGTTTTTTTAAAACTGTTGCTTCACCTTAGAAAAATCATAAGTTGAGCGCAGATTTTGAATTGCATTTCCTTTGTTTTTCAAGGCTTTTCCATGACTTAGAGCTTTCCTGTCATTTCCAGTCCCAGCAAAAATGATGGTGATTTCCATTTTCGTTTTTCTAAAAATTTCACTTCACCTGTTTTTCCTACTTTATATCTCTTCCCCTACTGTACCCTTATCACAGATTTAAAATAACATTCCCTTTTATTTTTGATTTTGTGATTTCTTTTCATGTTTTGCCTACATTAAAAGTGAATTTCCTATGTGTGCTAGCTAGCCTGTTATGAAGCCCTATTTGTTTTCTAGTGTAAGCAGCCCGAAGTTCCTTTGTGTGATGTCCCATAGCAGTAGTATTACATCATTGAAAACCCATTTTTCCATTGTACTCCAAAACAAAACGTCCCCCTCTTTACTGTTTCCCAATCTTGTGTATGTGGGCACCACTCCAAAACCTATTTGCTTATTGTATTCTTTCCCCTGCCACTGCCTTCATTCAAAGGGATTCAATCCAATTGTTGTTTGGGGGTGGAGTGTCTAGGGGGGAGTGCTTAACCATCCTGAAATTATTTGAGTGATATTGTTTTGTATCGCTTTTCATAAAACAAAATAGGAGTGAGATCACATTATCTCTTATCCTGGTTACTTTCTAGAAGTCTGCGCATGTGTGTCACCACAACATTAGTGGCTGCTGTCATCTATTTGTTCTGATTTGATATTAAAATAATAAACTAATAAAGTATTAATTGACAACACACCAGCCTGGTTCCTGGTCTATCGTGACAAGGGGTGTTGGTGGAGGTTGGGTGCAAGACGGGTTGGAGGCCTACTCAAAAAGAATCTATAGTATACTAAAATTAAAAGCATTTTATTGTGCACCACGTTCATTGAATGGGAAGGAGTTCCCTGGCTGGCGTGTGCCGTGTAATAAACTGTGACAAAGTGGGAGCTTGTGCCGTGATTGAGAAAAGTGTTTTTACCCGTGGCAGTGAGCACTGCAGACTAGCCATTGTAGGTATTGTTACATTTAGTGGATAGAAAGCTGAATTGTATTGTGAAGGCACCATCCAAAATTGTACCCTGGGTGTCAGGGCGGTGTGTCTAAAATAAAATAGTGTAAGCATAAACTAGGCAGGAGCAGGGTGGAGATTTTGCCCCTGCCTAGATAACCCACCAGCAGTAGAACACGCTTCACAATGAGCATTGTAGAAATTAACAAGGCTAGGAAGCACTTTCTATCCAAATTGTTCATTAGGGGTGAATGGGCAGAACAAAAACATGAAGCCTGGCAATCTAGAATGATGCAAGAGGTGACCCCTATAAATATGGTTGTGTGACAGGACAGTGGCCTGTCACATCAAGTCCTGACAGAGTTTTATTTGACGCAGAACAACAAAGATGTGCAAATTAAAATGGTCCAACTCACTGCATATATGTATTTCCACAAGATAGTTATGGAAGAAAAGTATCAGGAGAGTGTAGCCTCTGTGCAAAATCAATCTGAGCTTTTAGAGCAAACACAGAGTGAGTTAAGGCAGGGGGAGGAGAACATGCCACAGAGCCAAAACTCTGAGTTAGAATTAGGAAACATTATTCAACAGCTAAAGAAGGAGTTGGCAGCAAAGCAACAAATTAATTCAGAACGAGAGTCACAATTCTCTGCACTGAAAGAGGAGTGCCAAGAAGGGGTTGAGAACCTAAAAGAAAGTCAGCTAAAATTGAATCAACAAGTGACGCACAATAGACTCTGTTTAGAGGACATGAGTGCTTTTCAAAATCAGATAGAAAAATTGGAACAGCAGAATAACCAGTTGATCATTAAAAAGGTCCATTCCCAAACAGATTTTGACCAGGAGCGCCAGAAGTTGAGCGCTATGAAACAGCAAAGAGATCACCTCAGTGAATAGAATAGCACACTGTATCAGGAAAAAGATGCCCTATGCCAGGAAATATGCCAGTTAAAGGCAGACCTGGAGAAAGGCGAGTCATGTTTTGAGGAAATGACTGACCTAAACATAGAGAATGAAAACTTAATGGGACACATGAGACACATAGAATGTTACCTAGAGCAGATAATACAGACCAAAAATGCACAGAGGGAGGAGATTAGTCTCCTGCAACAGAAATGGTCTGAGCATTCCCAGACAATACAAGATGCACAGATAGAAAATGAGGCCCTTTGTGAGGAGAACAGGAGACTCCATAGCCAAGTAGTAGCACAAGGTAAGGTCATAGAAGCCAGTCAAGCCCTGATAGCAGAGCACAAAGCTCAGGCCTCTGCATACTATCAAGAAATAGGGGCTGATAAAGATAAATTAGAGAGATTAGAGAAGGAGCGGCCTCGGTTTAATCAGGCATTGAGGAACCCAGAATTGTTAGGGGATGGAAGAGGAACCCCTGATCACGGTGTGATGTCCTCTGTCCCAGAGGCCTCAAGCCAACTCACCACCTGGCATGCGCAAGGTGCTGCTAACTTCTTACCTATGAGTTCACAAGAACAGAGGAATATAAGGCGGTGGGACTGAAGTAGGCCCAGCATGAATGAGCCGGAAGGTCAGCCCCCATCAGAGATTGATGGTCGTGCATCATTGCTTAGGTTCATACACATCTGTCAAGGAGGACTCCTATGAAGGGAAGATCAGGGAGTTGGACTGGCAGAGACATAAGTTACAAAAGGACCATCTGGTCCTCTGGAAGAGTCAGAGTTTAGGCCCCAAAAGAGCATCCTGAAAACTTCCACCCTTTCAGGGAGGTGCGGGAGTTCTCCACCAACCCTGGAAGAAGGCAGGAGTCAGATGAGTACTCCACTGTGCGAAAGAGGGAGTCCAAGGGGAGTGACCCAGAGAGCCCATAATACAGTTGGGGAGATGTATTTTATTTATTTATTTAAATGTATAAAGCGCACAGCGGCCCTTAGATACCAAGATATCTTGCTTGGTTGCATAGTTACATGACATTTCAGAATATTAGTGCCACAACATTGGCAGAATAGAAGTACAGGTTCAGTGGTTACAGTGGAACAAGATAGAGAGGGGCCATTAGTTGCACATTACAGATAGGTGGAGACTGGTCAGCAGGTAAGGCTAAATGAAGAGTTTAGTTTCCAGAACTTTCCGGAAAACTGTGTATGAAGTTTCGTTTCTGAGTGCTGTGGGGAGAGGGTTCCAGTTTTTAGGTGCTAGGTGTTGAAAGCTAAGGCCCCCTGCTTTGGCTCTTTTGAAGTATGGCACGTAGATCTGGTTGGTTAGGTGTGACCTCGTGGGCCTGGAAGAAGTGACGGGTGATCCTATCAGATAGGTAGGGGGGGCATTGTGAGAAAGGCACTTGTGTGTGATAGCAAGGGTTTTAAATAGGATACGTTCTTTGATCGGTAAACAGTGAGATTCCCCCCTAGCCTGGGACATGTATTCCCTTTTGGGGATGCTCAGAGCGGCCCATAGGGTGTTGTTTTGTGTAACTTGTAGCTTTTTAATGTTTTTAGAGGAGGTGCCTAGGAAGAGGTTGTTGCAGTAGTCGCGTTTGGTGCCTCCTGTGGCCCTGGCAATGTTAAGGTAATTCTTGGTTGATAGGAATGGTTTGACAGCGTTGATCATTTTCATGGTGAGTGTGTTGTAATGTGTCCATGGCCATGCGCGTGTGGAATGTTGATGGCCCTTCAGGCATCAACATTCCACATCGAGGGTTATTTTCTGGATCCTTTGATGGCGGAGCTGGTACTTGGGGTCCACACAATAAAGAGCTTAATTACATCTACCTGGCTCCTGTGGGTTTCATCAGTGGCAACGAGGATCAGTGTGGACCCCTCCCGGCTCCGCGCGTGCGTCTTCCCCTTCCCGCTGCCATCCGCACTGCTGACAGCGCACTGTGGCCCGATCTGTCCGGCCGGGAAGCATCAGAGGTGCCCGGAGTACCAGAAGAGTGCTGGGGGGATTGGCAGCCAGCCGGTGTACTTGGCACACCGCGGGATTAGGGGCGCCCCCCGGATCTGAGGGCCCCTGGTGTTGCCGCAGGGCTGTGGCAGTTGGTGGCCCTACACCCCGAAGACAGGGGCTGTCCCGTCCTGCCTCGCCATCACATGTCTGGCGAGCTGTTGCCGGTCTTGGAGCGACCGAGTGGCGTTGCTGGCGGCAGTGGCAGCTGGTGACTGGAGCGGAGTCCGGTCTGCGCAGGGGGATTGGAGCTGCTCCGCGCACTGGGAAACGGATGGTGTGCTTGACATCCGCTGCGTTGGGGGTACCCCGCGGTTCTGAGGACCCCCGGTGTTGCTGCAGGGCTGTGACATTCGGCGGCTGGATCGGAGTCTGGCCTGCGGAGAGGGGGTGGCCCAAGATACGTCAAGGAATCATGTCCGGCCTTTTGTCCTCTTTCCGTTTCGCTATCCGCCGCTATCAGGAGGCGGAGCCAACTTCCTGGTGTCCATGCCTGAGTTGGAGGAGACGCGGGTAAGCTGCTGCTGACTTTGGAGGCGTGGTTTTGGGATTGACTGCGGTCGAGGGCTACAACACTCATTGTTGACCGTGCCGTTTCACCATCCGGTGCCGCTATCAGGAGGCGGAGCCAGCTTCCTGGTGTCCGCGTCTGAGTTGGAGGACTGTGACTGTGGCCCTGGCTGCTCCTGGCTGCAACCGGTAGGTTTCCCTTGCCTCACACCTCTGCGTCATTGCTGTGACATTCTGGATTGTCTTCCTGGATTGCATCCAGTACTTTAACTCTGTAGGTACCAGCCTGGATGATTGTGGGTACTGCAGCTTGCAATTCGACGTATGGAGACGAGGCGACATTACCTCGTCCACCTGTGTTGACTGATCCTGTTTGGATTTCACTAGGGAGGCACTGTTTTTGGTTACTGCTGTCCGCAAATTGATTTGAGGTGAACCGTGGTACCCTTGCTAACATGTTGCACACAGCTGCGAGGCCTCCTCCCGCTTTTCTGCCAAGCCCTGGGGAACCTACTGCTCCATGGGATCAGTGGGTGGATGCCTTCAAGATATACTTGAGGGCTGCCGGCGGCGCCAAATTCAGCGATGATGAGAAGGAGGCTACACTACTTAATTGTCTTGGTACTGAAGGGTTGAGGGTTTTCCGTCACCTGCCTGGAGAGAATGTGATGGGCCAGGTCGCGGTGAGGGGGAGGTGGTCATAAGTACTTATGAGACTGCTCTGAAGAAGTTGCAAACTCGTTTTGGTAAAAGGGTTAATGTTGTTTTGGAGCATTATAAATTCTTTTCTAGGGCACAAGGGTCCACGGAAAGCATAGATGCATATGTTACGGCATTACGAGCACTGATGGCCACTTGTGTGTTTCTGGGTAATTTGGATGAACACATCAGGGACCAAATTATGATGAAAACCTCTAATCAAAAAATCAGAGAAAGGTTGTGGATTGAGAGCGACCCACCCTTAGATAAGGTGTTGGAGATCACGAGGGCAATTGAGGCAAACAGGACAAGTGTACAGATCGTGACTGAGAGGGATGGGTCTAGGGATGTGGTTCATGCCGTGATCCCAAGGAACAAAAAAATGGTTGATAAGTTTAATGGTCAAGGGGGCAGGTCGTCTAAGGGTAAGGATGGGTGCAAAAAATTGTGGTTGGTCCAGCCATGCGGCTGATTCCAAGTCGTGTCCTGCTAGCAATGTTGAATGCAGGAAATGTAAACATGTGGGCCATTATGCACGCATGTGTAAGGTGCAGGTGGTGGCTAATGTAATTCCGGATGATTCTACAGTGTTGCAAGAAGGTGCCTCAGGTGGTAGACCTGAACAGGCAGTGATTTTGCATGTGGACGGAAGTGTGCGTAAGGGCCCCTGGGTTCCGGTATTGATTGATGATCATCCTGTGGATATGTTGGTAGATTCAGGGTCACCTTACACCTTGGTGGCTCCAGAAGTCTATCATGGAGAATTGGGCAAGCAGATTTCAGCTTTGCTTGCTTCGGATATCAAGCCGTGTGCCTATGGGCAGAACCCCATTGATGTACTGGGCTACAGTTGGTCCAATTTTTCGTTCAATGGTAGGCAAGCTCTGGGTAAATTGTATGTAGCGTCCAAGGGTACCAGTGTGTTAGGTTGGGATGAGCAGGCGGCTTTAGGAATGCAAATTCATCCTGGTAAGGAGGTTCCTGTTCTCAGTATTGCAGAGGGAGCTGTGGATACCACCACAGTTACACCAGCGTTGCTCATGGGTGAGTTTCTAGAGGTATTTTCGGAAACTCTTGTTAAGCTCAGAGGTTTTACCCATCGCATTGTGTTGAAGAGGGGTGCTGTGCCTAAGGTACACAAAGTGAGGAGAGTGCCAGTGTCAGCAAGGGAGGGATTGGAAGCTGAGTTGACCAGACTACAGACGGCAGGTATAGTTGAGCCGATTGAGTCGTCAGAGTGGTTGTTTCCCGTGGTCCTAGTCAAGAAAGCTGATGGAAGTATCAGAATGTGTGTAGACCTTTGGGAATTGAATTCTAGTATTTGGGTGGATAGGCACCCCTTTCAGAACATTAACGAGTTTTTGTTGACATTGGGGGATGCAAAGTATTATTCAACGTTTGATTTGTCTACCGCTTACCATCAAATTGACCTGCACATTGACTCTAAGCCTCTCACATCATTCGTGACTCCTTTTGGGGGATACCGTTTTTGTCGCATGCCATTTGGCCTTGCTTCGGCTTCTGCAGTATTCCAACGGTTGATGCAGCAGATGTTTGGCGGATTGTCCGGAGTAAGTTATTTTCAGGATGACATCTTGGTGTGGGGTAGTAGCAGAGAGGAACATGATGTCAGGGTCAGGAAGGTGATGCAGATTCTTAAAGAGAGAGGTCTGACTGTGAAACTGGCCAAATGTCAAGTGGGAGTGGAGGAGGTTACCTATTTAGGTCATACACTAAGTCCGGAGGGTGTGAGCCCTAAGGCTGAGTTGGTACAAGTTTTGAGGGACACACCTGTTCCTTCCAATAAAGACCAGCTGAGGGCTTTCCTTGGCCTTGCAGAGTATTATGTCAAATTCATATCCAACTATGCGGAAATAACGGTGGACTTGAGGGCGCTCATGAAAAAATCAGCCAGATTTGTGTGGTCTGAGGAGTGTGGGGCAGAATTTGAACTGGTTAAAAGAGATGTAGAAAATGCCCCATGCTTGAAATCATTTGATCCCAAAAACAGGACTGTACTGACTGTGGATGTGAGTGATGTGGGTTTGGGTGCGGTGCTGGAACAATGGTTGGATGGTGAATGGAAGCCGGTGGCTTTTGCTTCAAGGACTCTGAGAGATGTGGAAAGCAGATATTCGGTAATTGAAAGGGAGGCCTTGGCGGTGTTGTGGGCTTAAAAGCATTTCAGGACATTTCTGTGGGGTATTCCATATATAATCAGGACAGACCACAAATCTTTGGTGCAGGTGTTTTCTACCAAAGGTGCTGGGGCGGTGTCACCAAGGATTGCGAGGTGGTCAGTTGAGTTACAGGATTACAATTTTGCCCTGCAGTATGTTCCAGGAAAGCTTAATGTAGTGGCGGACTGTTTATCCCGTTTGGCTGTGGTGGAGGGAGACAGTCAGGATCAGGGAGGGCTGGAGAAAGAGGAGGATTTGCAAGAGTGTCAGGTTCCGTATGTTGCTTCCGCTGTGGAGAAGTCATTGTGGGATGTTGAGTCTGAGACTGATGTGGAGTTAAAGTGGACCAGGGAAGGTCTCATAAAAGGCTGGCAGGCTGTTAAGGATAGACCTGAGGGAAAGGGCTATTCCCAGGTATTGCATGAGTTGGCCGTGGGTCCTTGGGGTGTTTTCAGAGATGTCAAGTTAATACCCCCCGTATGTCTCAGGGCTAAAATTGTGGAGTTGGCGCATGCTGGGCATTTGGGTCATTCTCTGACTAAGAGGAGACTTAGGGAAGATTACTGGTGGCAGTCTATGGACAAGGATGTAGAACAAATGGTGAAGGATTGTCAGGCTTGTTCCTTCAGTGATAAAAGCAAGGTATTGCATCCCCAACCCATACATCCTGTAGATGTTCCTAAACAGGTCTGGAACAAATTGGCTTTGGACATCAGGGGTCCTTTTGAGTGTCTTCAACTGGAGTGTAGATATTTGTTGGTGTTGGTGGACTATACATCTCGGTGGATTGAATTGGCTGTGTGTGGAAATGTCACTACTATTTCAGTTATTGCTTTTTGAGGAAAGTGTTTGACCGAGAAGGGTTACCGGCCGATTTGGTGACAGATAATGGTGTGCAGTTCACATCCAGGACCATGAGAGAATTTCTGGATCAGCATGCCATCTCCCATCATCGGACTGCTTTATATAATCCATGCGCCAATGGTTTGGTGGAGAGGGCGAATGGTACCATTAAGTCTGCTATACAATTGGCTTTGGCCAACGGTTTGGATTGGCAGGAAGTTTTGACACAGTATTTGGCTGCGTATCATAGGACTCCTTCGATGGCTACGGGGAGGTCTCCTTTTGAATTTATGAGGGGCAGGAAGGCTGGAACCTTATTGAGAACCTTGGCTTTGGGTGGTGGTGGTCCATGTAAGGTGGATCTGGATGGGATTCATTGCAGTATTTTGGCACGCCAGGAAGCTATGGTTTCTTCTCAGAAGTCCAGGAAATAATTGCGGGTTAAGCCTGGCGGTTCTGTGTACATTAAAAATCCAAGGTTTGTTTACAAAGGTAATAGCACGTTTTTGCCCTCGAGGAAAGTGGTGAAGGAGGGGAAGGGCCATGTGGAGTTGGAGGATGGCTCTGTTTGGCGTAAGAGACGTGTGGTGGTGAATGATGGCAAGTGTGCTGGTACTTCAGGTGGAGATTTGAATGTGGAGTCTCAGGAATCTCAGGATGTTGCTTTGGATTATGATCCAGTTGACTACCAAGGAAGTATGTGTGGACATGAAGAGGATATTGCTTGTTCCTCAGGTACAGGAGTGAATGAGGAGAATCAAATTGCACTTCCTCAGCAAGCTGAAGTGGGGCACGCTGTGGGGCGTGTCCCTAGGCGGTGTGGGCCGCCCATAAAATGTAGAGATTACATTTGTTAGGAATTGCCAGGTGCAATTTTGGGGCTCTTGCACAAATATGTTATTGTGACGTACTGTTGTTGAGGTGTAAGGGTATGTGCACTAATATCTTATTTCCATACACAAATATGTTATCTCGATATACTGTTTAGATATACTGTGCTTTATGTTTGCAGGGTATGTTGAGTGCCATTGTTCTACTGTTCTTCATTAAGTTGTTTCTGTTCACCTTGCAATTCTGTTATTGTTTAATTTTGGTTATGTAAGGGAAGAGGATATGTTGTAATGTGTCCATGGCCATGCGCGTGTGGAATGTTGATGGCCTTTCAGGCATCAACATTCCACATCGAGGGTTATTTTCTGGATCCTTTGGTGGCAGAGCTGGTACTTGGGGTCCACACAATAAAGAGCTTAATTACATCTACCTGGCTCCTGTGGGTTTCATCAGAGTGCAGCTGAGGAGGCAATGGCACTAACCTGGCATGTCATGGACAGGCAGGAGTCGAGGAAAACTCCTAGCGTTTTGACAGACTGTGATACTGAGATAGGTGTATTGACAATGTTAAAAGTCGAGTATTGAGGGGAAATTTTACTGAGGGCCTCTTTAGCGCCTACCAAGAGGATCTCAGTTTTATCTCCATTGAGACAGAGACCGTTTGCTGCCATCCATGTCTGGATGGCTGCGTAAATGTTAGTTAAGGCTTCAGATGCTTGTTCATAGGAGCCTGTGAGTGGGAGAAGGACTTGCGTATCATCTGCATAGTTAGTATAAGCAATGCTGCGATGATCCAGGTCATTGAAGAGGGGGAGGGTAAAATTGTTATACAGGGTGGGTGCCGTGCATGAGCCCTGCGGGACTCTACAGTGCATGGTGGTTGGGGCACAGAGGCAGAGTCTGAGAAGACCCTCATAGGCCTCTCTTTGAGGAAGGAATCGATCCAAGGTGTGGCTTGCGGGGAGAAGTGGGCAGCATTTTTAAGTTATTTGCAGAGGATATCGTGGTTGACGAGATCAAAGGCAGCCGATAAATCAAGCAGTGGGAGAAGTGCCGGTTTGCCTTTGTCCATAATGTCGCCAAGTTGTATTTTGAGATCCAGTAGGGCAGATTCTGTCCCATGGCCCGGCTGGAATCCAGATTGCCTTTTGCCTAGAAAGCTGTTTTCTTCTAGGAATTGCTGGATTTGGGTATAGGCAACTTTGTCCAGGATTTTAAGCAAGAATGGAACGGTGGTGATAGGTCTGTGATTGTTGGCTATCTCAGGGTCTAGCAAGGGTTTTTTCAAAAGTGGGCGGACCCAGGCCTCTTTTAGAATATCAGGGACTGAGTTAGAATTGAAAGAGGCATTGATGAAAGTTTTGAGAAAAGGAGCAAGGGTATCTGCACAGTCTTTGACCAGCTTGGCTGGACAGGCATCGCCTTTCCAATTAGAGGGTTTGATATTCCTCATGATGTCCATTATTTCGGACTCCGTTAATTCTCTGAATGAGAAGAGGTTTCTTTTCTTTGGTGTCCTCACTTGCAGTGCGGGATACTGTCATGATATGTTTAGAGAGGTTGTTGTGGTGGGCATGGATCTTTTTTGTAGGAGTTAAATTTTTTTAATCAGGGCTGTTTGAACACTGGTACACCAAGCTGCATCTTTGACGACATCTAGTGAGTTGGTGACTGGTGTGGACAGTTCTTTAAAGATGGAGAAGAGTTCTCTGGATTCAGAGGTGGCATTGGTGATCCTGTTATTATAGGAGGATAATTTAGCTTTAACTATACCTTGCTTGTATTGCTTGGCTAAGTATTTATAGGAGATGAGCATGGCATCCTGTGGGGATCCTTGCCATTTCCTCAGGTCTTTGCGATTTAAGGTACGTAGTTCTTATGAACTAGGTGAGAGACTAGGCCGCGACATTCTGGGAGAGACTCCCAGTCTCAAAGACTCAGGGAGCGCCTAGAGGAGAGGGACGGGACCACAAATAGCAGCAGCTCTGAGTCTGAGGGCGAATGGACTCAGGTGCTGCGGAAAAAGAAGGCTGCCAAACAAAAGAGACCTCTGGTAAAAGACCCTATTCGACAATTGAAATCCATTAGACACTTCATGACCCTTTATCATAAAAATGCCAAGTACTCAGTCTGGGAGCATCTCGAGCTCTATGACCAGATGATGGCGTCATTTGGCATAAAAAATTATCATAATTCTATGGAGTTTGCCAATTGGGCATTCTCCACAGAATACTCCAGCTTCTCTGCTGGGCTGGACGATCAGAATCATTAAGGGTTGTCTACCTACAAGGCGTCCATCTTGAAGCACTTCTCCATGCACCAGAACCCCCAGGAGGCCCGGAATGCGGCCTACAACCTGCAATGCGGAGAGGATCAGGCACAGATAGAGTTTGTGCAAGAATTGAAGAGGGCATTTGCTCGAACCTCTAGACGGGTGCGCACAAAAAGTAGGGGGTTCATTAATACCTATTTTCATGCCCTCCCTAAGTACATAATAACACAACTGGTTAGGGACTTCCACGAGGAAAGAACTCTGGACTGGGTAATAGAACACCAGATTTATGAAGTCCAGAAGCATGTAGAAACCAAAATTTCTCCAAAAAATCCCAAACCAGCCAACACCCTCGCTGCTGCCAAGGTGGCGGAGATGAAGAATACCCCCATTTTGGTGCTCGAAATGGGGGGCCTTAAAAATACACCGTCCGCTAATAAACCAACTGAGCGGCAGAGGAGACCCTCTGACCAGTCCCAAATGGGTGGTAGCCAGGCAGTGTACCCCACAAATGTGTCACCTGACTCTGCCACATACATTAGCCTGAGGTACAAGGAGAACATACCTATCTTGGGATATGTATGGACTCCTCCAGCTCAAGGGGGGGATTCAAACAGGTAAGTTAGGCCCCTGGACATTTTCCTCCCAACATCCCTTCAAATTAACCACAGAACTCCCCTCAGGGGGGCAGTAATATTCCACCCTCCAATTTAAAGTTCTTCCATAAGTACCCTCCAAATCCCAACTTCCAGAATAATCCATCTCTTTCTCCCTGCTTTCCGGATTCTAGTCCACCAAATTAGCGAGAAGGGAAACCAAGAATGGGGGGTTACCATGGAAACCCTCTATACCCTAGCTACTCGGGGAGAAGGGACAACAACTCTTCCCGCGAGCAGTAAAGATTTCATCCTAGACCCCCATATCAACCAGAGAGGGTGTCACAAATGGAACGCCAGGTCCAGAGCTTGACCCAAGACCTGAGTCGCATGTTGAGGGCTCAGTAGAGCCCTCAAATGAACATGGCTGCCCAGAACAGCTCGAACCCAGGATCTGGCCGCCCGGAACAATGACTGGGAGAAAACCCAGACAACCAACAGGTTCCCGAGGAGGAGACTTGGGAGGAAGGGGGATGCAAGCCCTACAGGGAGCTTGCTTCCTCACTCATGAAAGGCCACTAGAAACCTCTGAACCTGAACCCAAATCTCCTAACCCTGAAAAACTGCAACCTAGGAAACAGAGGATATGTAGGAGAAACAAAGGGACCAAGAAGACCCCTTTTGTGGAGGAAATCCGTGTCCTCCAGTTTGAAGGGGAAGAATATCAGGATGATTCTGGGAAGAAAGTCTTCTCTTTTAATGATGGGGGGATTCCTCCCAAAGAAAAATGGGTCCCAAAAGACCCTAACTTAGACTGGGTAAGTATGGGGACTGACCCAGAACCACAAATCCCTGAACCAAAAAAATGTCACCCCGATGACACTGAAATCCATGAGGGATCCTCCCCCAAACCGTTTCAAGTGACTGCCTCCAGGAAAAGAGGGACATCACAGACTCAGAGGAAAAAGGAGATTCCCAAACCCCCCAAATCTCAGTATGCCAAATTCTGTTTACAGATTCCCAAACTCCGACACAGAAAACTAACCAAGATCCCACAATGTCGAAGTTCAAAATAAAGAAATTAACTGTCCAGCTGGCCCAAAATGCACATTACCTTTGCCCCCTTGAGGGGAAAGAAGGCAGGTTGTATGCTCCCGTCAAGGTATAAGGCCAGTGTACATTTTCAGCGCTGGTGGACACAGGATCCCAAGCCACCCATCTATCAAAAAAGACATTGGATCAAATCAATTCAGGAAGGGGGAGAGTCACCTAATTCCCCTCACACCTCTTCCTGGACACCTCCAGAACATCGACGGAAATGACATTTCCATGGAAGGGACTGTAGATCGGGAGATCAAAATTGTGTGACACAAGGTCAAACACCAGGTTATAGTCGTCACTCCAGAGGGACACCCCGTCTCCCAGGGAATGACCGTCATTTGGAGGTTGTCACCCCTAATAGACTGTGTGAACAAGGTCCTCTGGACACAGACTAACCGGCCAATAAAATTAAAATAGAGCACAAACTATGTAACCTTAAATGGCACATGCCATATGGTTGAGTAACTGTCTGACAAAATTGAGTTTCACTTGAGGAACAATCAAGTCCCTGACAGAACTGTTGATGGGAACCCTTCTCCATTCTTGAACATCAACCTTCCTTCCAGATTCAAGTGGCATTCCACACTGGAAGGAAATACCCTGAAATATTATACTGATCCACAATTTGAGGAAAACCCAAATCCCATGGTAAAAGGTGAGGAAAAACCAGCTCAAAGCGGGGTGGATATTCAGAAAAAGGGCGAACAGCTGTTCCTCAACAGTCAGGTAATGAGGCGGGGAGCATGTCCTTGCCAGAGTATGCCTGAATAATGTAAGAAGCTTCATCAGTGAAGCATTATTCAGGAAACTCCAAAAAGATCAGACTATTCCCTCATTTAAGTTAATTGATAAGTGTGAAATGGGCCTGGAAACTCTCAACTCTAAACATCTCCTTCTTAGCAGGTGCATGTTCAACATTTCCATTGGTTATAAAAGCATATAGCATAATTGTGGGGTTGTGCGAGATGTCCCCTCTGCCTTCTACAGATTTTGAAGGAACTTTTGGGTTGATATCACTTAGAACCCCCGCGACCTGATTGAATGCAAACATTTGCACTGTCGCATTGGTGTGCCATAGAACGGAGACTTCGAGTTCCTCAACTCCATTTGTTTAATTAGGAAACCAGGCTGCTGTGGTCACACCTTATTACTGCGCCAGAAAATAAATGTATGCAGAGACTAAGTCCAATTGATGTTGTGTGATAAGGAAGTTTAATTGATCTGCCCTATGGATTACACGTGTTTCGGCAAGGTGCCTTTCTCAAATCAGGGCTTATCTAATTATGACCCATCATAAGTGAAAATAATAAATACACCATCCAATCCCCATGTACCAAACCACATCGTATAAATCAAGGTAAAACGGAATATCCAGAAAAGAAAGTTAAGTAATTCAATCAAACATTATTGAGAAGAAAACAAAAGCAAATGGCATTTTTTAAACGTATGCATTTCCATTTCAGTTTCCCATTCACAGAGAGAGAGGATAGGGGATAAGGGATGGATGTTTAGGTTTGGAAAAGTCAAAAGGAAAAAAGGAAAACACATTAGAAATTAATAATTGGTGAGTGGTTGTGATTGAACAAACTTGTGCTAAGTGTGCTGTAATGTGAGAAAAGATTTCTTACCCAACTTTATTTCTCTTGATCATTACTGGAAGTGTAATAACGGGGATCAATCCCCACTGTGAGGTAAGGGTGTGGGAGAGAAAGGAAAGAAGGTGGCGGTTTGTGAACACTTCTATGCACATAGTCAGCTAAAGTTGCAAAAAGGCGCTTTTACTTTTAATGCGGGTTGCATCATGTTAAAAGGCTCGCGCTGCCCTTGGTTCCATTTTAATAGATGTTAAGACTAATTTGCTAATATTTGCGGTTGTACATTAAAAGCCAACAATTGGCGTGTGTGCTGTCAGTTGATTTAAATAGCTTAGACCCGATTTGTACATCACATTTGGCAATAGCTGTAACTGATTCAACAAGTGCTACTCTTTGTATTAATATTAATATTTGTGGTTGTACATTGAAAGCCACAAATGGCGTGTGTGCTGTCAGTTGATTTAAATAGCTTAGAACCGAGTTTTACATGACATGTGGCAATAACTGTAGCTGATTCAACAAGTGCTGCTCTTTGTAATAATTCGACTATGTGCTGGAATTAAGCGCATCCTGATGTGATTGGTCTTGGGAGCGGGTGGGCTGTTAAGGACCCCAAGGCTTACCTGCAAATATCATTGCCGCGTCCCGCGTTCAAGCGAAGTGTTGCTGTGGTCCCTGCTTGTTGCCATGTAATGAGGGGATGACTTGGCAACTAAGTCCCTTGTTTGTGTCATTGCCGACTGTCTGTTTGTCTACAGGTTTAGAGTCGGCCATGTTGTAATGTACTTTGTGATAACCTCTTCATGGGAGACACGAACTGAGTGCTAATCACAGCGTTCTATTCCTTAGCTGTGTGGGAATCTTATGTTACCATTTAGTATTTGTTTCATACAGGAGTATTTGAAGCTCGAAATGCATTAAAACTCATAGTCACGTTCCAATTGTTACTAGGTTTGTCTCATGGGATTCTCAGTGGTGTGTTGTGGGAACCATAGTACTGTGTTGGTTACAGTTCTGAAGAGTTAGAATTTGCCTAAAAATCACTTGTGAAGAGTTTTGCATTAAAACTCATAGTCACGTTCCAATTGTTACTAGGTTTGTCTCATGGGATTCTCAGTGGTGTATTGTGGGAACCGTAGTACTGTGTAGGTTACAGTTCTGAAAAGTTAGAATTTGCCTAGAAATCACTTGTAAAGAGTTTTGCACAGTACATACTTGATACGTATTGTATGAAAGGGTGCCCTTGATTCTGGTTGTATCTTAATAAAAACCTTATATGTATTAAAAGTTTTTTAAACCCTGTGGGTAGACAGTTCCTATTGATGCTTGCATGGGCGTGGGAATCTTAAGTCTCGAGGGATTCACAGTGGTGTATTATGCCTTCTACTTAGACAGTGACATTCTCAATCGATTTGCAATTGATATGGGCTTAATTAATTGCAAAGTATGTCCCGAATGAGGGGGTAACCCCCTGGACTTTGATAATCCTGAAAAAGCATTTTCGGTTAGTTCAATTGCTGCCGTAGGCAGTTGAAGTTCAAACTGGAGAAGAGGTCACCATCCCAGGACTGGCCCGACATTTCACCATCCACCTCAAATTTAAGAGAGCAGGGCTTGTGGCTGATTAAAGAAGGGAATCCCCCGAAGAGTACAGGTAAGGAACTGGAATCTGGATGAATAAAATTATATATATATAACAGGGAGTAATTTACTTGGTGTTATTGTACAAATGAAGAAAATAAAAAATAAAAAAGTGTGTATGAAATAAGAAATGTCATATGATCACTGTAGCTTATTGTTGTTGGAAATTCTTTGTCAATCTTCTGGGAAAAATGTGTGTAAAAAGTACTAAAACTTTCCTTTTTATCCTTTATTAGAGAACTAACCTACTTAACTTCCAGCTTGGAGGAGAAAGCTGAGTCCGAACAACCGCCAGGGACCTGGAAGGTAAGGAGGAAAGGGGGTGCCATGCCACACCCTCCAACCCAAAAGAGGGAAGGGGAGGCTGGAGTGACCACTCCCAAAAGAAGGAAGAAAGGGGGGTGCCATGCCATACCCCAACCCAGAGACAGAAGGGGACACTGGAGTGCCCACTCCCTGATTAAGTACAATTATGCCTAAGGAAACCCCACTCTGCCCTGCTCTTCCCCAACAAAGAGTCATGGAAGAACAGGGTGGGGGCATGTGGGGTGCATTCAAAGGCCCCAAACAGAAGTCCCTTTCACATGAATAGCAGGCAATTAAACACTGCAACCAAAAAATACCTGGCTTTTGCTTTCCCTGTCACATGAATGGCAGGCATTTCAACATTGCAACAAAAATGGCCTGGCTTTTTCTTTTGTTTCATGTAAAATTTGAGAGCCATGTGGAAAGCGCCCTACCTATCATTATCAATGGACAAGCAGCAGTGTAATTCACCCAATCAAAGAATCCTGGGACATGAAAAACAGGATATTTTTAAACATTAAAAGCAATAACGGCCTGCACATGTGTTTGCAAATAAAAATGGCTTTAAAAAGCCACAACGGAAAAAGATATCACTGTCCACAGAAAAATGTCAGGAAAGCAAAACATGATGTGTGGGGTGACCCAAAGCAAATGTATATTATGTTTCACCCACAAAACTCCAGTAACATGTGAAGAGACACTTACTTCAGGGAAAACCTGTACTGGCTGAGGTCAAAACTTCACAATGAAAAGCCCAACTTCCAGCCCTGGATGTCACACCTCCCGGCTAATGATGCCCTGCAATAGAATCTGCTGCTGAAGGTGTTGGAAGCCCACTGTTCCCCAGACTGGCTGGCCATGAAGGCAGTTAAAGAAGGGACTTCAAGGAAAAGTCATCCCTGGCTGAAGCATGACAAAAAGGTGTGAGTCCTTGTTGCACCCACTTCAAAAGAGCCCACACTGACTTCAGAGAGACTCATTAAAAAACTCTGGTCACAGGCAAGCACAGGGAGACAGATGGCTGTTGGGTATGAAGCTGCCCTCCCATTTGCTTAACAGACACTCCCAATTAGTTTAAAAGACTATTTTCCTTTTAGGCATTTTTCGCAGCAATCAAACTGAGGATTTATTTCATTTTTATGCCATTTTTTGTGTAATTTCCAGGTGGTTTTGAGGGTATAAAATGCATCTACCTGTGACACTGGGTACTGTAATGGCCAGTTAGACCAGGTCTCTGGCTGATCTGAACGTGTGACAATTGGGAGAGTTGGTGAAAAGATAGAAAATGAAATTAGGAATATGCTTGATAACTTACATATTCATAACTGTTGTACACTTTATGAATAATTTAACTAGACCCTTCAATCCAAAAAGAAACTCCCTGATTATCCGGCATGCTAAATCTGTAAAAAGTAGACTGTATCCTGTGAAGTATCAACACATATAATATACATTTATTTAGAACAATGTTAATTCAAAATAAAAACATAAATAGACCCAAAAACATGGTACACGGTGGAACAAATAACCTAATACCTAGACCTGTCGTCTAAAATCTCCTAACATGATTACACAAACACAAATTACATGAAACTAAAACAAGTGATTGGTGCATTTGGTATAGCTTTAACTGCCTTTAACTGCCAGCACACCTTTGAAGAAATTACACAATGAAGGTAATTTGAAAGTTAATTCTTAGAACTCAAAGTTAAGTAGATGTTATTTGTTGGGTCTTGCCTTTGGTTCCTCATGCTACAGAAATTTATACTGCAGCATGGGGTTATATATTTAGTATTCTTTTGACCTCTTCCTTAAAATCCTTCCCTATTTTTGTATTTTAGGTACATCCATTTTTGTGATGTGAAAATTGACCCATTGTACACAGTGTTGAAGCAGTCTACAACATATTTTACAGAAGTTTTCCCCTGAAGAATGTTCACCCGTTTGAGGCTTTGTAAGAACAGAAACATGTTGGGAATCATTTCTACAACACATGTAGAATGTTTATTGTTTTAGTTTCATGTCTTTTGTGTTTGTATAATCATGTTAGGAGATTTTAGACGACAGGTCTAGGTATTAGGGTATTTGTTCCACTGTGTTCCATGTTTTTGGGTCTATTCATGTTTTTATTTTGAATTTACATTGTTCTAAATAAATTTATATTATATTTTTTGATACTTCACAGCATACAGTCTATTTTTTACGGACTTAGCATGCTGGATAATCAGGGAGTTTCTTTTTGGATTGAAGGGTTTGATTTGTAGTTCAATCTTATCTCCTTTATAGAAACATATTATTTTCCCCTGCTGGTGGAGATATATTTTTTGTGTTGAGTGGGGGTACTTTACTACCTATTTATAACACAGTACATTTTATGAAAACAACAAAAATGTGACACATGGCCATGCTAGATCAAACGGATTTGGCAGTCGGTTTATCTAATTCCCCATGATCAGCTAAAACAGAATATATGTTTCATATGGCAGTTGCTAGTACAATTATGAAGTCATGATACATAACTAGTTTTTGCCAAAAAGTTGAAAGGAGTTCAAAGGATGGTGATGAATGGGAAAAGACAAGGGGTTGCTCCAAAATCCCTAAACCAATACTGACTGGGGGCAGAGAGAGAGAGGGTAACTGCCCAATCCTAGTGGCAGAGATTATTGCAGGGTACTTCCCCTAGAATGTAAAATTAGTGATGTAATTTCTCCTATATTTCTCTGGCTGCTGACCATTCCATTAGGTAGGTGCACTTTCTGTGCATTACTGCACCTCCAGGGGGATTTTTGAACCTGAAAAAAGAAATTTGAAAGAAAAAAAAAGAAGAAAGAAAAAAAGAGGAAATTTGCATAAAATTGTTGGAAACGACTGTTTTATTTGGCATTTTCATCGTGCGGCCATTTTATGAGCTTTTTAATACCTGGAGTTGCCTTGCAATTTTGAAAGCGCAAGTTTTTTCCTACTATTGTTGCTTATTTGACTGTTTTTGGCCCTTCCAAGATGGCCACCATGGTTTTCTTAGTTGTGTAGGCAGGCTGTGCTGAACCACCTCTCCCTGTGCTGTACTCCAATTGGTTTCTGAGTGTTTTCTTCCATCCAATCAGGGATCGGCAGGCTTCAGCCGGCCCTCTCCGCAAAGGTCTGCTCCCTGTCTGCTTCCGGAATGTTAATTGGGGTCCTCCCTGCACCTTAACCACAATGATGCTGCCACCTCACTCCTCTAAGAAATCCGGACTGCCTTGACTTTGCCACCTCCAGAACTATGGGTTAGTTCCCTCCTTATGGACTCACTCCTACTGCCTTTGACTATCACTGTTCTTTCTGCTTGTTGCTTCCTAAAACCTTTTGCTAACATCCGATTCCAAGATTGAAAAAGTCAAATCTTGCTGTTTTTGCTTTGTTCTAAAAAGTCAAATCTTGCTGTTTTTGCTTTGTGCTAAAAAGACACATCTTGCTGTTTTTGCTTTGTGCTAAAAAGACAAATCTTGCTGTTTTTGCTTTGTTCTAAAAAGTCAAATCTTGCTGTTTTTGCTTTGTGCTAAAAAGACAAATCTTGCTGTTTTTGCTTTGTTCTAAAAAGCCAAATCTTGCTGCCCATTGCGAATTTCTCTGTATTTTGCTTGTATACTGTTTCTTCTCTGTAACCTGCCAGCCCAGTGACCTCACCACTCTCTTTTGTCCTACATCTACCTGCCTTAACCCCGCCAGTATCTCCATCCTCTCCTCACTTCCACCCCAATGGCGCTTTCTGTTTCTCCTATCTTTTCCAATTGCTTCTCCATTGACTATCCTTCCCTTCTCACTAAGTCTGGTAGGAAGAAGTTCAAAAAGGATATCTTGGCCTCTAACCCTGGTCTTCCTATTGCTGACACCTACTCCAATGCTTCTGCGAGGCAGACCCGTACCGACATCCTCTTTGTCGTTCCTTCGCCAGATCTATGGACTCCTCATATGGTCTCTGTGCTCTGCCCTATCTCCTCCTCTCCCATTAATGGTGGCACTCGCTGGGAAGTTCTCATGGCTTCCTTCGACTTTTCTAAAGTCATCATTAATGTCTACCTAAATGGCACTGCCATGGTCCAAGGACCTCAGGCCAATCTCCTCCTCTTTGATAGGCGATTCCCTCGCCTCATCAATTTCCTCTCATCTCCTGCTGTCCCCTCCTCTTCCCCCTTGGCTACCTTGCTCTCACTCTCCTCCTCCTCCTCTACCCCTCCTTTGGCTCTTTCTCCTCCACAGGGCGTACCTCTGATCTGTACCCCTCCCCGGAAGGTCTTTAAGGCTGGCAACCTTCTTCATATTGCCACTCTCAACTCTCGTTCTGCCGTCAAACACTCCTCTGACATCTGCCACCTCCTTGAAGAACTAGACCTTGATGTCCTTGGTCTTACTGAGACATGGTTCACAGCCAGCTCTGTCACAAGCTTTGACACTCTCCTCCCTGATGGCTACAAGATCCTCTCAGCACCCAGATCCTACCGGCCCGGTGGGGGGGTAGCCCTGATCTTTCCTGAGTGGATTCCTGCCTCTATCATTCCCACTCAGACCTACTCCTCTTTTGAATGCCTTGTCTGTAGACTTTCTCTCTCGCCGACCCATTCTCTTACTGTGGTTCCCACCTACCGGCCTCCTGGTCAAATCACCTAATTTCTCTCTGAGTGGGCAGACCTCTCCTCCTCCCTCCTGGCCTCTACCACACAACTACTCCTCCTCGGTGACCTAAATATACATTTGGACTCTCCTTGCTCCTCCTCTGTACTCTTCCGTGACCTTTGTGACTCCCTCTGCCTGTCCATCCTCCCCTCTGGCCCGACTCACTCTGCAGGGCACACAGTTGATGTCTTGATCTCCTCTGATCTCCCCCTCTCCATCCCTCTGACCACTCCTCTCTCCTGGAGCGATCACTCCCTCCTCTCATCTGATCTCTCCCTCTCTTCCCCCCAAGCCAAGCCTACCCCAACATTGCCACCTACCTTCTCGGACATCCGGCCCATGAAGCGTGTGTCAGTTGAGGCTTTTGCCGCCACTTTCTCTTCCCCCCTCCACCTTTGGCTGTCTCACATCCTGACACAGCCATGTCTCTGCTCTACTCTTCAATTTCTGATACACTTGATGCTCTTGCCCCTGTCATGAGGATCCGTTTGAAGTCCAAAGCCAAGTGCAATTCCTGGTATGACTCTGAGCTAGCTACACTTAAACGTAAGTGTAGGACAGCTGAGACAAAATGGAGGACTTCCTGTTCATCCTCTGACAAACTGGCCTGTCGCCTGCTACAAAGGCAATACCGACTCTCTGACCTCACCAAGAAGAGAGTCCACATTCAAGCTCATGTCTCTGCGGCATCTAACAACTCGGCCTAACACTTTAAAATCTGCAAGGAGCTGGCCAACCCTCCTGCAGTCTCTACCCCTCCTGTTGCCTCCCAGGCTCTTTTCAATGCCCTTGCCCCTCACTACATTTAAAAAACCCAGGACATCCTGTCCACCCTCTCCACCCACACCTCTCCTCTCCCCTCTCCATCTATGCTTGCTGACCCCCCTTTAGCCACCCTGCCACCATCCCTCTTGTCCTTTCCTCTTTTCACCCCTGACGAGGTCGCAAGACAAGAACGATCTATGAAAGCCTTGTCAAAACAGGTTCATCCCTGTTCCTCTAAAACCATCAAGGACCACATTGACACCCTTGCTCCGGCCCTTGATGATTTTTGCAACCACTCCTTTGCCTCAGGATCCTTCCCCTACCCTCTGAAGCACTCCTTTGTGCATCCTCTTCTCAAGAAACCCACAGCTGATCCTTCTTGTCCAGCTAACTATCGCCCACTTTCCATTACTCCCTTTCTTGGCAAACTCCTGAAAAAGTTGGCCATCTCTCAGCTTAACCTTCTTTCCAATTCTGTTGACTGTCTCCATGACCACCAGTCTGGCTTCAGAGCTGCCAGAAGCACGGAAACTGCTCTCCTGAACATCAGTGAAGATCTGCTCTCCAACCTTGACTCTAACATTCCCTCTGTCCTCATCCTCCTCGATCTCTATTCTGCCTTTGACACGGTCAACCATACCATCCTGTTCAACCGTCTCTGTAAAAACCTGGGTATCACTGATCAGGCTCTGGCCTGGCTGACCTCTTTCCTCTCAGATCGACCCTCCCAGGTCCAACTTGGGTCCTTCCTTTCATCTATCTTCCTCTCTACCTGTGGTGTTCCCCAGGGGTCTAACCTCTCGCCCTGGCTTTTCAACCAATATCTGGCAACTCTCGCCCACTGCATTGCCACTTTCTGCTCAAATTTCCAGTGCTATGCTGATGACACTCAACTCATTTTCAGGCTGCCCTCTGCCACCTCCTCTCCCCCTCTCATCTCTGATTGCCTAACTGCCATTCAAGATTGGTGTTCCGCCAATGATCTTTGTCTGAATGCCAGCAAGACGGAGATCCTCCTCATCGGCACACCTTCACCATCCTTTCTCCTCACTCTCTGGCAGGCCTCCCTTGGCCCTCCTCCTACCCCCACCTGCGAGGCTAAGAAACTCGGGGTCATCTTTGACTTCACTCTTTCCTTCTCCGCCCACATCTCTGAGGTCTCTAAAAAGTCAAATTTCCGACTGCACTTCCTCAGAGGTACTCTGCCTTTCCTCTCCTTCCCCAGAAGCTCATGATATCCCAAGCTCTTGTTCTCTCTAGCTTGGACTATTGTAACAGCCTCTTTCTAAATCTACCTGCCTCTACTCTCCGCCCTCTGCAACTAATCCAGAACAGGATTGCGAGACTTGTCCTTGGCCTCAAGCCCTGGGATTGTATCTCTCCAGCTCTGAAATCTCTCCACTGGCTCCCAGTGGATGCAAGGATTACATTCAAAACCCTCTGCATTGTCCACAAGGCTTTCTGGGGCCTGGGTCCAAAATACCTTCAGCTATCCCTCTGCAAATACCTCCCCTCTCGAGCTCTTCACTCCTCTACCTCCAACTCCCTCAGGGTCAGTCATTTTTCAAAGAAATGAGCTGGGGTAGATCTCTGTCTTGGGCTGGGGCCTCCCTCTGGAGTAGGCTCCCTGCCACTCTAAAACTTGAGGAGAACAATCTCCGGTTCCGGAAGCACCTCAAGACCTTCCTCTTTTCTTCTGCCTTCGCTCCCCCTCTCCCCTGCTGATCTGTTCTCTCTTGGCACTTTGCACCTGGCCGTCCTCTGTCCTTCGGGCCCAGGTACCTGCTCACCCTGCCACCCTCCCGCACTGCCTCCGGACCACCCCTTGTACTGGGGTCTGTATCTGTACCCATACAGCCTCCCCTTTTTCTTCCTGTACTTATCAGACCTACCCTGTCTGCTGCCTTAAACCTAGCACTTGCAAATTGCTGGCTGCATTCCCACTGTTTGTTGCCTTTATTATTTATTTATTGTTATTTATCTGTTTCTCCTCTGCTTCGCACTTTCCACTTCTCCCTCCTTCCATGAATTTTTCCCCTCCCCCTCTCCCATGCACTTGCGCGTTCTCAATGTCACTGGGCCTAGTAAGATCGCTGTTTTGTTCTTCCCTGTTCCCCTCCCTTGCCTTGTTGCGCTCTGAAACACTTGTGTACGAGCGTGATAGAAATAAAATATCAATCAATCAATCTACATAAAGGGGACTGTACTAGGACTCAGGACACACAAAAACCGGGGAAGACAGAAAGAGGAGGACGGAGAGAAGGCAGCTAAAACTTCCCATCTTTGAGAGTGGAGTGACCAGACCCCCTGACCTATCTTTCCAGAGTGTCCTGTGATCCAGCTGGCTTTCCTGAAACTTAAATAAAGGCTTGCTATGTAAGTAGCAATCGCCCCAGCCCTAAAGTGCATAAGCCCTTCATTTTTGTAGCAGTGCATTCAATATTTCCCCATTGAAAACCCCAAATTGCCAGTGTAGTTCAGCCATTTCCTCATAGAAGAATTTCTTGTTTGCCTGTGTATGTTAGCATATGTCCTTTGAAAAAACCCTCATTTGACTGTATACATACTTAGTATTTTTGTAAGTAAATCAATTAATTCCCCCATTGAATTTCACAGGGTCGAGATTGTTGGTGTTCGAAACCAACAATCTTTTCCCAGTGTTGTTGTTAATTGTCATAGTCATTAAAGTGTTGCCCAAAAGAATGAACTCCCTTGTGAGCTGAAAACCGAATTTGTCCCTGTGTCCAAATTATGCCGAGCTAAGCGAATTTTCATTTGCCAGTGTCATTCCTATTTGAATCTGTCCTATTAAGCCCAAACCGTTGTTCCCATTGTGAGTAATCTCTTTGCCCAAAGCCTACCTGTTAGTTGCCCCTGTCATTTTCACTGAAGACCGTGGTTAGTACGTGTCTTTCTCATTGTTGAAAGCGTGCCTGTCATTTTCAGCCCCAGTAGAATTAGTGTGATTTCCATTTACGTTTTTCTAAAAATATTGCTTCACCTTTGAAAAAGCGCTTTTCCCTATCATATTATGAGCACAGATTTTGAATTGCATTTCCTTCGTTTTTCATGGCTTAGAGCTTGCCTGTCATTTCCACCTGCAGCAAAAATTAGGGTGATTTCCATTTTCGTTTTTCTAAAAATGTCACTTCATCTGTTTAAACCCGTTATCCTACTTTATATCTCTTCCCCTACTGTACTCTTATCACAGATTTAAAATAGCATTCCCTTTTATTTTTGATTTGGTGATTTTTTTCATGTTTTGCCTATATTAAAATTGAATTTCCTATGTGTTCTAGCTAGTCTGTTTTGTAGCCCTATGTGTCTTCTATTGTGAGCAGCCCGAAGTTCCCTTGGGTGCTGTCCCATAGCAGTAGTATTAAATCATTGAAAGCCCATTTTTCCATTGTACTCCAAAACGAAATCTCCCCCTCTTAACTGGTTCCCCTTCTTGTGTCTATGGGCACCACCCCAAAACCTATTTGTTCATTGTATACTTACCCCTGCTATTGCCTTCATTCAAAGGGATTCAATCCAATTGTTGTTTGGAGGTGGAGTGTCGCAGGGGGGGAGTGCCTAACCTTCCTGCAATCATTTGAGTGGTATTGTTTTATATTGCTTTTCATAAAACAAAATAGGAGTGGCATCACAGTATCTCTTATCCTGGTTACTTTTTAGAAGTCTGTGTATTCGTGTTGCCACAACATTAGTGGCTGCTATCATCTATTTGTTCTGATTTGATATTAAAATAATAAATGAATAAAGTATTCATTGACAACACACCGGCCTGGTTCTTGTCTATCGTGACAAGGGTTGTTGGTGGAGGTTGGGTACGAGACGGGTTGGAGGCCTACTCAAAAAGAATCTGTAGTATACTAAAATAAAAAGTGTTTTATTGTGCGCCACATTCATTGAAGGGGAAGGAGTTCCCTGGCTGGCGTGTGCCATGTAATAAACCGTGACACCTTCGAATGAGCGCCCACGTGGCTCTGGACCACAGCAGTAATTGCTCCTCCCCGCCTTTGTTATCGACGCGGGAGAGCCCCGGGTACCTCCGACACACTGTGCAGGTTTGATCCGCCTTAGTTCCTGGTCTTCGGCTCCTTACTTTCCAAGGCTCACGAAGGTAACGGTCTTTAGACACTTCCCTCTTTGCGACTCTCTCTGGTCACGCCGTCTTTCTCCTTGTATGAAACTGCCATCTTCGAACTGCTCTTTCCTCGTGTGGTTTGCCTCACTCAGAGTGTGCTTTCGTGCTCTGCTTTTATCCGTGTGGGGAACTGTGATAGAAGTCAGGTATGTGTAATAATCCGTAATTGCCTGACCTTGCCTGTCGATTGTGTTGGGACATGTCGGGGAAACGGCTCTGGTGTTAGTCCATTGTCGCTCACTGTGAACTGTCCATGGGAAAGTGTTTGTGCCGGAAAAGGGGCAGGGGGTAGATTCCTAGGTGTGCTACCTGTTAGCTGGAGAAAAGGTGTTACAGGGAAAGGGATAGCGTGTCTCACCATGCGGTTTCCCACTAACACGCCCCGAAAACCCCTCATCCAGGTGATTCTCCTGGCCTGGTCCACCCCCAGGAACTGAATGCAAAAGCAATGGCAGTGTCCTGGCCACCTGGATGACAGATCTCATTATGGTTTCTCACACTTACCACAAAGTAATTAATGCTAGCTAAACAACAGCATACCATCTGTGCATTCCCTCGCCAACTTGATCGCTCGATCAATGTTGAACTATGTCAACAAACAACCATATTGATTAATGTAATTATTGAACAATCTACCCTCCACTCATGACAGATGGTGATTCAGCATGTACTCACCCGCCGTCTCCAGGAACCAGCAGAGGTGTCATCTGGTTATCCAAGGAGCGCGCAGGGTTTATTCCCCGCTCTCCTTCAGCTTTAATTGTGCCTGCTCTGGGCAGTCCTACTACAGCACCAAATTCTTTGCCCATCTGCCTTCTGCAGGTCGAATATAGGTATTCCAGAAACCTTGACTGAAACCCTCCTCAAATACCATGCCATTGCTTCGTACAGATATTATTCAATCCAATCCAACAGTTTCACCATAGTAGTGTTACTCACCGGAATGGGGAGTACGTAAAACAGGCCGGACCTCTAGTGCTGGGGAGTTGCTTGAAGGAGCAAGGGTTGGAGCCTCCACCCAAGCCTCCTCTCTGTGAGGGAATGAAACTCTTTAAACCGATATGACCACCTGCTGAACTGTACAGACAAGGGGACCGATCGATCAAAAGAGCGGGGAGAACACACCGCCTCGAACCCAGGCTGTAAAGGAAAGGATAACAAGTTAAACAATCTGTCAATTCTGAATCTGGTATCCCCAAGACTATTCCCCTTAAGTAGAACCTGGTTTAGCTCCCCTTAAGCCAAAAGAACTGGAGCAACCTATAAAGCAAAGAGGCTTTAGTATATAGCTAAGGTGTAATTCTCTAATATTGAAAACCAAGAAAACTATACTTTACCACTGATGGAAGTAAGATTGGTGTAAAGAATCCTGGGTAACAACGAAAGTATAAAATAAAAAAAAGGGAAGGTTAGTAAGGCAGCTATCCCCGAGCGGAACGAGGGTCGCACTGGTTTCGGGATGGTGCACCACAGCAAAGCGTTCCAAAATGCACTTTAGGAATGAAACCAAAATCCACAGATGTGATGACAGTCTGACGAAAGAGGGATTCAAATTAGAGAGTTGTTCTTACCAAAGTAATCAGAGTCCAGGAAGCAGGCAAGGGTTCTGATACACGGGCGGTCAGCAAACACAGCAGAATCAATAATCCAAGAGTCCGGGAAGCAGGCAAGGGTTCTGATACACGGGCGGTCAGCAAACACAGCAGAATCAATAATCCAAGAGTCCGGGAAGCAGGCAAGGGGTCTGGTACATGGGCGGTCAGCAAACAAATCAAATGAGGTTTAAGAAGAAGGAGTCCGTGTGCAGGCAGGGTCGGTACACGGGAAAACAGGAACTTCCAAAATCAAGATAAAAGGAGAGCACTTCGGAAAGTATGCCGGTTGTACTTTAAACAGAAGCAGCGTTCTGTACGCCGCTGTGGAATAAGTAACAACAAGGAGGCGTACCGTTTGAAAACGAGGCTCCCGTATCAACGCCGGGAACTACAACCCTTGACAGGTTTTCTGGGTAAGGTAGTTCGTGTAGCAATTTTCCACGGCAGCTGCCAGCGCGATAAGAAGGGCGCATGCCGGCGCCGCAACCCTTTATGAAGGGCGATCACTTTCCTGTCCCTTATTCTGGCGTTACCTGGAACTCCCCAATTGTCCTTGTGTACACGGGAGCAACGAGACAGAACCCGGGGAACGTGGTGCGGCTGAGGGCGAGGTGTAACAAGTAGGAACCTTTTCCCCACAGCCTATTTACTCAGTCCTTATTCCTTGTTGATCCCCTCTGACCATCCTGTAGCTGCCTTTCAATAACGCTACAAAGGCTTCCGTCTTTTGTCGCAGGTACGACTGCAGTTACAAATGTGGTGGTCGTAAGGACCTCTTAAGAGCGAACCCTTGCCTCTCCTCATGTCACCAAACCTCTGATGAGTGGTTAGACAGAACAAGAGGGTACTAGCCATATGTAACATGATTTTTGGCCATGTGTACTCAATCTTTTGGAGCCAAAATTCCATATCCTTTACTATGTCTGCTGGTTACTATGTCTGCACTAACTGCTTTCTTGTCAACTATACATATGCTGCACAATTGTACAAATGTTCCTCACCTTTGCCTGTAACTTGATGCGTAAGCGCCCAGATACCCCTGGGTCAGGAGTGCTATACAAAATAAATAAACATAAACATAAACATATAACGCTTACCCTATGACCTGCTCCCGTCTTTCCCCATTTCCAACCAATATTCCTACTCCAAACGGATCCATGCTAGTCACCGAAAGTTAATGTGCTCTTTTCTGACAATATAAAGTAATTAAGTAATGCAACACTCTCTTTGGATTTTCTTTGAAATAAACTCTGGTGTAGATTAAGAATACTGATGCCCAGTTTATCAATCCTCATGCACACCAAGCGGAGCTGAAGCAACTTCTTGGACTCCTCCTTCCATCCCACATTCCAATTCAGCAAATGGAATAGTTCAATGAATGCCCTAGTCCATGTCTTTTCATTTGTCTGTACCATCAAATGAGTCCATAATGGCTTTGTTATATCCAACTGTGGCAAGCGCATGGGACCCTCACTCTTTTCCTCTTCTTCCCAGTTTCTCTCACTCCCTAGAAATCCTGGCCATTGTACTCTAAAGTACCCCCCTTCACGGTACCTGAAATGTTTCCCCCCACTGTTTTTGGTCTCATCACAGCAGCTCTGGCCCCCATCCCACTCCCCTGTTCAGGGGTGGATACTGACCAACCTTTGTGGTCTACTGGCATCCTAACCCCTCCAAGCGGCCCCTCTCCTATGTGATGTGGTTTTCACCTACATCTATGCCCCATCCCACTCTTTCCCTCTACCTCTGTTCCAAACACAGGGCTCATCTATCAACCCTATTCTAACAATACTTACAGAAACATCCACTCACTTTCTCACCGCAGATGCCCAAGCATCCATCACATGGCCTTGCTCGGAGGTGGCATCTCTCTACACTCAAGTGTGTCCTATTACATGACTTGTCTGCCTCTACTTACATCTTATTGTGTCTGGCCCCAGCTTGCCCTCTCTTCCCCCGGCACCCTCCTGCTCCCAGGACCCAGTAGGACATCCCCAACGTCTCCTAAACCATACTTCTCCTGTTGATCATGTGATGAATATGATGATGTCATCACTCCTTTCGCTGAGGTAGCCTCTGCTCATGTGGCCAGTGGACTGCAGCCGCTACCTGATCTTGACCTTGGCGGAGGTTATATGAGGGAGGGTCACATGGGGGAGGTGGCATGACATCATCAGAGGAAGTCACATACCCCCTTTCCCTTTTAGGGATGTTCCCTCCCTTCCTCATCACTTGATGGCAGATTGTAACACTCTCCCTCCACTACTTTCCAGGTCTACTTCAAGTATTCACCAATATCACCTACAGACTAGTTTATCAACTACTGAGAAGAAGAAGAGGAAGAGGCAGGGAGTGGTGATGATTACTCCCAATGAGATCCAACACCAGCTTCCCCAATATCACATAAGGAACAGTATGACAACAACTTAGACGAGGAAGAGGTGAGGAGCAATGATGATTACTCCTAATGTGCACCACTGTCGGCAGTCTAGTCTCTGGGGAAATTCGATTGGCCCGACATATTTAAAACCATGCTGGGAGAGAAGTATGGAGTTCTCCAGCTCAGGGCAGAGCGAGTCCAAGCAGCTACACGGAGCAAGAGGGAAGACCGGTGAACGACGAACTTAGGGAGGCTCCGTAGAAACCAGAACGAAGTGTGAGGAAGCAAGTCATGCTTCCTGACCAATACAGAGACCGGAAAGCTGACCGAAGCCCAGACGCCTACTGGAAGTGCCGGCAAGGGTGGAGAGACGCAGAAGCCGGAGAAACATCTGACTTTGAGTAGAAAAATATACCAAGTGTTTGAAAAGCAAGCTGAATGATTATATTAAAAGTACCAAACAAACATTGTTGAAAGAAACTGCATACCAGGCAAAGCCAAGAGTGTACAAGAATGTGAAAGAGACTGCATCCAAGACCTGGCAGGAGACTATACCAGGCAAAGTCAAGTGTGGGTGATAAACTACAGTAGGAAGGGAATCTCAAGAAAGATCCATGTCATTAAGATTGTTAATTGTTGTAAATGTGAAAAAGAGCTTGGCAGGGAAATATATCAAGTGACCTGCAAGTCTAAGACCTGCATCCAAATTATAATACAGTGAAAAGAGATTCCCAAGGAACACATATGCCCTTAGGATGTTTTAACTGTTTTGAATGTGAAGAGAAACCTGGGGAAAGGAACCATTTCTTCAGGAAGAGTTAACCCACCAAGAGGAGGGAGTTATCCTCTTGGGTCACAAGGAACTCGGTTATTCTTTCTTGAACTTTCATTTTGGGAGAATAGGAATCTGGGGAAGGGAGCCATTCCCTGGAACTGTGAACATTGTCCACTTGGATCTTTGTGGTTGGATTTATGCTTTTGTGTTGAATTTGAACATGTGTGCACTTTGAGAATCAGAGACAATATCCTTGTCACCTTAGATTTAGGTCTAGAGTGTGAGGGCCAGGATAGGATTTCGGACACAGGACATATTTTTGCTTTGGGCATCTCGACAAAGGACAAACCCATTATTTTTGTCTGAGGCTAGGGAAATTCCTCGTAGATTAGGGATAGGAAAGCATTTTCCAACCCCCTTATCATTTAGATAAATGTTTATAACCGAAAATGAATCCGCTGTTTCCAGATGTCATTCTTGGCTCCTCACAATCATAACACAATAGGCCCCTCCATTTCCATTTCTTTCATATTGGATCCCCATTCACAACCAACATCCTCTTCCAAGTCCCTGTCGGACTGGAGCCATAACCTCGTCATTTCACGTAAAGCCCAAACATCCAGTATGCCCCTTTCTATAATCCTTCAGCGGCACCAGCAGCAAGATACTGATCAGCCAGCCCTGGTGACTGTTCTCCCCGGGGCTCTCCCTATGGGGCCATACTGCCTCAACTCCCATCTTTTGGTTAGTTGCATTGCACTAATCATGAATACAACTGGACCTAAGAACATATTCCCTTGATAGATCCCCACACCTAATCTCCTTGCCAGGAAGCTGCGCATTGCCATCCTGTTTTGAACAAAACAAGCAGTGCTCTGGGCCAGCTTCAATTCTTCCACCACCTAATGCGAGGTAAACCCTATATATGCTAGCTTTGAGCAATGTCGCCTAATTATGACATAATCCCACAGCTCCACATGCCATTGGGGCACACCCTGTTGTGTCTACCAGCACCTACCTTTTTCTTAGCCCTCCTTAGCATCTTCCCAAAGATGCCAGTGCTGGTCCTTCTTCAACATACCACTGTGCACTATGCCCCTTGTGGCCACACTGACCCCTTTCACGATGGCCACACAACGTCCAGAGATAAGTCCATGGAGAATACCCAGCCCCTTTCATAACCCTCACTCACATCTCCAATGGGTTCAGCAATCTTGCTCCTCCCTGTTTTTGCTGCTGCCAAGCTCTCCTGCTGTCACTCCGCACTGTCTTCTACTCTCGGGCTCTTGCCTCTGGCCCCTCGACCCCCCGCTGCATTCTCCAGGCCTTCTTCCATTCCTCATCATTCTCTTGTGTTGACCTGCCCTTCTTTTTTCCCTCTTTCTCGGTATTCACTGCTTCTTTGTTGCCATTAAACACCTTGAGTTACTCTGCGCACTAGCAGATGATAAAAAGGCCTAGACAGGCTCTGGCATTGACATCAGTCCTGGAGGCAAACAGCACACTCTGAAATCATCTGCCCTTTACCTGACACCTGCCCCCCTCATATGCACTTTCTGGTCAGATATGCCTGTGTCCTGGATCACCAAAATCACCCTAACAACAGAATCTTCCATCAAGCCCCTCAGCTTTGATATTATATGATATGATATGATATGATATGATATATGATATGATATGGCATTTATAACATGCTTATACACAGATGTTTCAAGGCGCGACGAGGCAAGGCAGGGGGAACAGAGGGAAGACAGACAACGATCCTACTAGGCCAGGTGTCATTCAGATTGCGCAAGTGCATGGGAAGGGGGAAAGGGGAAAGTGTGGGGGGAGGGGACAGTGTGGGGCCCAAAAAGACTCCCTTGCCTGGTTTGCATACTTTCCTTACTCTCTTAGAGTCTTCTGACCAGTCATCAGACAGATTGGGGAACACCTCAAAGCGAATGGCATGAGCTGTTCTTATGCTCCCAACCCCCAAGGGAGCAGCCCAGTGCCCAAGGGAGGTGCCCTGTACATTCCCAGGTACCCTTGCCGCATTCCTAAAAACAAAGTGTTAATCGTCACCACCTGAAGAGTGAAATTAGAAGACACAATGAGTGCAGCATGAATGATTTGCATCCCCTGAGTCAAGTGTTCTCAGTGGGAAACTTCACTGCAGTCCTAACCACTAAACGGTAGAATTACAGGGTGATGAAAAGAAACAGGTACAATGAATTGGGCATCCAATAATAGGGAAGAGAACGTGGACATGTAGCTTAATTGTGGGATATATTGACGCACTCAACAGTATTTCACCACATCACCAAGCTGCATTTGCGCAAGAAACAGAAAATGGCTGCGCTGGCTCCTGTGCACACCAGGACGTCAAAACTACATTTTTGTAGCGACAAAAAGATGGCTGCACCGTCCTGCCAAGCACACTTCCGGCAGGATGGAACAAGGAGACACCTGAAGGAGCGTGCCATTGTGTTCTGAAAGATATAGATGGAATAAAGTAAAAAGGCAGCACTGCTTTGCTAAAATCCCAGAATTCCCCTTCAAAATGAAACTTTTTCACCCTTTAAAAATGCGGCTCTGTTCATTTTGAAACTACTGTGATTAAAAAGGCCCTGCCATGCCCAGGATATTTCATTCATTCAGCAAAACCAGACATATTTCCTGAATGACGGGCCCTGTCAAACCAACTCTGAGAGAAATCAACAAGGATCTTCACTTTGGAACACGTGTTTATTTCTTTCCAAAAGTATCCAAAGCTCAGCAGTTCAAAGAGAGTCCAACCCTCTGAGTCAGGTCAGTTTCAATATATCTGTGCTTCAAAAAAAATTCTTGCTTTCAAGAAAATGATTTTGGCTGCAAAGAAATTGTGGGAATCTGATGGAGCTGCCAAACCGAATTAAAGAACGAAGTGCTAGCTTTTCAGCACACATATAAAATTGGACCTTTGCAAACTGAAGGAAAACAAATGGCCTGTTTAAAAGGGAAACTGTTGAATGATTGCTTGCCTTATTTAGCAATGTAAAGGACTTTGTTGTTGGTGATAACACACACATGGGCTATTTTATTCCACTGGTTTGCCTAATTCAGCACCCAACATAAGAAAATAAAGATTTTAAACACATGGACTGAATTTGCAAGCTCTCAAAAACCAGTTACTCCAGATGGCAGAGCCCGGAAACTTCCCCCTCAGGAAGGGAGCCACACAATAAACTCTCAGCAGATACTAACACCTGAATGATAATTACAGGGTTGGAAATAATCTTGTCTAGGCCAACCCACTGACAATGGGTGTCCCAGGGCAAGGAAGTTTGAAGTGTGAAGGGGCAATAAAACCTTGAATAAGGCTGAGAAACCCGCACCTTGCTTTGAAGGAAAGGAAATTACAGTTTGTTACAGTTGAAGGAAGGAAAAAAAATATCCAGTCACAATCGACTACATTTGTTTCCAAAGACTATTTCATAAATAAACTTTAAAGAATTTTATCTCTGCAGCAAGACTTTGTAAAAATGTAGAATTTTCGCGGTGTAAAAGCAAATTTCTGGGCTTTATATTAAGACTTGGTAGAATTCATTGACACCTGGGGGACAGAAATGGCAAACTATTGCGGATTCCCCGAAAAGTATCCATGTTGCAAATGTGAATTTTTGTACATACCACCCTTATGATAATCCACACCCATGTAGAAAGTTATAGAATTTTGAGTAATATAAATCCCATTGAAAAGTGCGAAAACTAGTAGAAGGGTGAAACAAGATCTCATGGACTGGAGGATTAGACTGTAATGTGCTGCACAAAATATGTAACCTGGGTATATAGTTTGTTAAGAGATTGCAATTGTATAAATGTATCTTTGTTGCAAAATTGGATTTTAGTTAAAGTAACTGTGGGGGGTTTTTGGACATTGTAAAATTCACCTCATAAATCTGACATCATTTTCCTGAAATCCAACCAGCTGAGAGTGAGGTGGAGACTATCACCCTTGTCCAATTCTGTTGTTAGAGGCGTGTTTAGTTAAACCTGCCCCAGTCATACACTTTGATGATGTCACTAGGCATTATAAATATTAGTCCCTGACAAGACTCTAGACACACACTCTTCCAGATTTTCCTGCGCCGGCGTCCTGTTCCTTTTCCATCCATCCAGACTCCAGATCCCAACTACAAGGCCAAAGCACTGCTGACCCTACTCCAGGGCCCACTGCAAAACCCAAGCATTGCTGATCCTGCTCCAGCAAGGCCTCAAATCGGAAAACCCACTAAAATTCCCAAATATCCAAAGAGGAGAAAAGCTGTGGTGTTTTTGGGAAGCATCCTGATACCGCTAACTGCATGCATCCTGCCATCCAGCTTTTAGTATCCAGTGACCAGAATTGGTCTGCCAGTCCAGTGCCATCCAGTGACCAGAACTGCCCAGCTGTTTGCCAGGCGCCCTGCCGTGTAGTGACCAGAACCGTTGACTGTCCAAAATCCCAAAACTAAAAAGTGGACTGTGAGTATCAATTGCCACCCCATCTAAACCCATAGCCTTGTCTTTGTCCTTATCCCACTCTCTAAGTCAGCCTATCCTTATCCTGGTAACTTGTAAAACAGTCAGAATCCTTCTTGAAACCCTGCCCTTGATTTCTAGTGCTAGCGCCATCTCTTTAGTAATTTTGTCTTGTGTAAATCCTAAGCCATTAATCCTATTTCGAGTGATCGGACTGGTTCCGCCAGGGTTGGGCGCTGGGGGGATAGGGTTGAACTCGCAAATCAACCCTGGAGCTTACTGAGTCCCTCCTTGGTGGCCTAGCCTGAATACTCTAGTGTAGAGTAAAACTGTTCTTGTCACAACTGATTTCCTTTCCTTTTTCACCGCTCCATTTTACTCAAAGTGCACCTTTCTAGATCTTGCATAACTCATCCAATTTACCAGCTAGAGACTTACCTTCACTTCCATATTTTACCTGTGATCTATGACTACACCCCAACCAAGGAACTGTACTCAAAATCATTTATTAAAAACCGTTTGGGTAATTTCAGGTGGGAATTGCAAAATTTGCAAAGTTTCCAACGTGTCATTTTGCTGCAATCTGTTTTAAACTTTCCACTCATTTTTGAACTGTATGCTTTTGGTAATCCATTCTTTGTGATTGTAAGTGTATTTGCAGTGTGGCTTTAGTGAGGAATTATATTTGCTTCAAGGTTTTTCACACACATTCATTACTTATTTGTACATTTCCGAGTGTCATTTCATAACATTACAAGGGGTTTAAAATCTGTTTTTCTCTCTTATTTGGGGAGGGAAGGTCAGATTCGGATTCCGATTCTTGCCTATTATTCCTGATTACCTGCTGTGTCTTTCTTTCCCGTCAGAATTCAATTATTTGTGGGCTGAGGGAACATTGAAGGGGGAAATCCTAACTTGGGTGCTATCTTTCGTAAATCAAAAGGTGCTCCTATTCCGCTGTGCTGTGTATCTGTTTCACTAGAAGGTTAAATCCAGTGCATTTGTTCATATTCTCATTGTGATTATCACACCATTGGTGATTGCTGCCCCATATTAAAAAGTGTATGATTTCTTTTGAATTTTAAAATAAATAAATTAATTTTCTATTTTACCAACCAGCCTGGTTCATGGTCCATTGTGACCCGGAGTATTTGAAAAGGGGGTGGTATACCATCTCAATATTGAATCAATATTCTTTTTAAAAAGCATTTCAGTCATGCGCTGCATACTAGGCCGAGACCCAGGTGTGCGTTGTCTGATTGCAATCCTTAACAAATTTGGGGGCTCAAGTCCGGAATTTAGTTTGGTTACCACCCGTGACAGTCTAACACAGCAGACTAACCTGCAAGGTAGTGATACTTTGTGTGGTGGGGATACTGAGTTACACTGTACAAGCTCCTCCCAAAATCAAATACTCTAAGTACCAGGCCTGTGTTTAGAAAACTAAAACTAAAATCAACCCCGAAATAGACAGAAAAGCAACATAATACAAGTTACCCTTACATAAATAAATAAATTAATAAAGAAAGAACATGTCCAAAATGACCGTAGTAGAAATCAAGATGGCTAGGGAGCACTGCCTGCACAAGCTATTTGTCAGAGGTGAGTGGCCAGAACAGGATGAAAAAGCCTGGCTACAAGAAATAAAACAACAGGTCACTGCCATGAACCTGGACATGTGGCAGGACGGTGGCCTATTACACCAAGTTTTGATTATTATATATGACCCCAAAAATTAAAGAGGAGAAAATCAAAATTGCCAGAATCACGGCTTACGTGTATCTCCACATGGGAGTGATGCGGTAAAGGCATGAGGAAAACACGACTCTTGCGCAGAATCAAGTTGAACTGTTAAATAAAATCCAGACTGATCTAGATTTAGCAGAACAAATATTACAGAAGAGCCAAGAGTTGGAGGTAGAATCTGAAAATTATTTCATAAAATGAAATGAAGAGTTGGCTTTCCAACAGCAAAATAATGCAGATCAAGAGGCCCAATTAGACGCAGTAAGACTAGAGTGTCAGGAAAAGGTTGACTCTCTAGAAGAGAGTCAACAGAAGCTGTCTCAACAACTAACCTATAACAGGGTCTGCGTAGAGCAGATAGTTACAATGAGGCCCTCTGTGAAAAAAATGAAGGGCTCCACAAGTGGCAGCGCAAGAGCGGGTAATGGAGGCCAGTAAAGCCTTGATAGCTGAGCAAAAGGCTAAGATATTTGCTTATTATCAAGAAGTGGGGGCTGAGAAGGGGAAACTAGCAAGGTTGGAGAAAGAGGGTGCTAGATTTAATCCTAACTTGAGGGACCCTGAACAGGTAGAGAGGGGAAGGGCAACCCCTGATCATAGCATCAGGACCTCTGTACTAAGGGACTCAAACCCATTTAATACTGTGAACACTGCCAATTTCATGTTTGCTGGTTCACATGAGCCGGGAACCATGAGGCCGGCAGAATTCAATAGGTTTAGCATGATGGAACTGACAGATGAGCGCCCCCCAGAAATTGATGGACGGGCACCCCTATATAGATACCCAAACATTAAAGCTGATGTCTCTGACAAGGAAGTCTCCTATGAGGGGAGGGCTGCGGAATTAGATCCACAGAAATATTACTTTCCCAGGGACCAGTTGGTCCAAACTTATTAAAAGCCAAATGAAATGAGGCCCAAAAAGAGCATCCCGAAAACCTCTGCCCAATTAGGGCAGTGGGGGGATTACTCTGCCAACCCTGAGAGTAGGGAGGAGTCAGAAGACTACTCTCCTGTGCCCCACAGCAGTGGAGAAACTAGGCCCCACCATTCTGCAAGCCCCTCTCAAGCTCACAGAATCCAACCCCATTAGGCAGATTAAGGCCCTTAGGAGTGTCATAACCCCATACCATAAAAATGCAAAATATTCAGTTTGGGAACACTTAGAACTCTATGAGCAGATGATGGACACTTTTCATATGAAAGACAACCAGAACTGAATAGAGTATGTACAATGGACCTTCTCCCCTGAGTACTCTAGCTTCTTTGCTGGACCAGAACCATTCAAGATGGTCCACCTACAGAGCGGCCATCTTCAAACACTTTTCTGCCCACAGAAACTCCCAAGAAGCTTGCAAAGCGGCCTACAATCTGCAGTGCGGGGAAGATCAGGCCCCACAAGAGTTTGTGCAGGAGCTAAAACGCGCCTTCGCACAAACCACTGGGAGGGTACGCACGGATAGCAGGGAGTTCATCACCACCTTCTTTCATGCACTCCCCAAATATATTATGGCCCAGCTGGTGAGGGACTTCCACGAGAAAAGATCTGTGGACTGGGTCATAGAGCAGTCGACCTGCATTTATGAGGTCCAAAAACCTGCAGAAAATAAAAATCTAAACAAAAACCCCAATCCAGCCAACACCCTTGCTGCTGCTAAGGAAGCACCCATTTTAGACTTAGAGATGGGGGAGCCTAAAAATATACCTGCCCAAAATCAGCAAAATCAAAGACCCAAAAGGCCTTCTGGCCAATCACAAACAGGTGGCAGTCAGGGCGGTAATCCCACCAATGGGACCCCTAACTCCCCTGATTATATCAGCCCCAGATACAAGGGCAACCAACCAATCCTGGGGTATGTATGGACTCCCCCAGCCCAAGGGGAGGGTCCAATCAGGTAAGTACTGCCCCGGGAAACTTCCCTCCTAACTTCCCCCAGGAGGGCAGGAATTCCCCAAATTCTGGGTTAAGTTTCTTTCCCCGGTACTCACAAAACCCCAACCTGCTGGACAACCCTCCTTTCATTCCCCGATTTCAGGAACCCAGACAACCCAATCTGGGAGAGGGAAGGCCAATGGTGGAGGGTTACCAAAATTCACCACATCCAGGGTACTACAGGAGAAGTGATAGTTACCCTTCCCATGATCTACCTAGGGTTGACCAGAGACCCCCATACCAGCCAGAAAGGGGGTCCCTACTGGAGCGCCAGGTCCAAAACCTTACCCAGTATCTGGGTTGCATGTTGAGGGCTCAACAGAACCCTCAGATAAACATGGCGACTCAAAACCCCACAAGCCATAGGTCTGGTACCCCAGAAAAATGACGGGGCAAGAACCCTGACAACTCACCGGTTCCAGAGGAGGAGGCACAGGGGAAGGGGGAGTAAAGCCCTAGAGGAAGCTTCCTTCCTTACTTGTGAAAAGCCCTGGGACACCTAGGAACCAGAACAAAAATCTCCTGCCCCCAAAAATCTGCAACCCAAGGAGGAGGGTGGGTTGGAGAAATAAAGAACTCAAAAAGACCCATTTTGTGTAGGAAGTTAGTGTCCTCCAATTTAAAGGGGAAGAATCCTTAGAGGATTCTGGGAAAAAGATCTTCTCCTTCAGGGACGGGGGGACCCCTCCCAAAGAAAAATGGGTCCCAAGAGATCTAAATGAAGACTGGGTGGGTGTGGGGACCGAGTCAGAATCACCCATCCTTGAACCCCAGAATGAGCATCCAGGAAACCCAATAGTAACAGAGGGATCCCAAACCTCACAAACCAATTCTGTTGACTGCCTCCAAAAAGTGGGAGTGGGAGGACAGCTCAGAATCAGACAAAGGGTAGCCCGAAACTCCCCAAATATCCGAATGTCAAATTTTTCTTTCAGATCCCCAAAACTCCCACACAGAATTATGCCCAAACTACCCGTGTCGGTTTAAAAAAAAAGTAAATTGACCACCGAGATTGCCCAAAATGCACATTATCTTTGCCCCCTTGAGGAGAAGGAGGGTAGATTTTATGCCCCGGTCCAAGTGCAAGGGCAGTGTACATTTTCGGCGCTGGTGGAATCTGAATCCCAAGTCACTCTTCTGTCAAACAGGGCCTTTGATCAGATAAATTCAGGAAGGGGGGAGATATACCAGATCCCTCTCACCCCTCTTCCTAAACAACTCCAGACCTTCGATGGGAATGAAATTCCTGTCGAGGGGGCTGCGGATTTGGAAATAAAAATTGGGCGCCACAAAGTGAAACACCCTGTCATAGTCGTGACTCCAGAGGGCACACCCTGTCTACTGGGGAATGACATCCTGCATAGGTTGTCCCCCCTAATAGACTGTGTGAATGAGGTCCTCTGGACTCAGAATAACAGGCCAATAAAATTGAAACAGAGTGTCAACCATTTAGTTTAAATGGCACATGCCACATGGTTGAACAAAAACCTGATCATATTGAGTTTCATTTTCAGAACAATCAAATACCTGACGTGACAGTAATTGCTGTAGGACAACCAACTGGTGATGGGAACTCCTCTCCATTCCTGAAAATCAACGTTCCTCCAGTCTCAAGTAGCATTCCACACTGGAAGGAAATACTTTGAAATTCTATACCAATTCACAATCTGAAAATCCCAATTCCATAGTCAAAAGCGATGAGAAACCAGCTCAAAGTTTAGCTGATATTCAGAAAATTAGAGAACAGTTGTTCATCCCTATTCAGTTAAATGAGAGGAAGAAATCTGTTCTCGCCCAAGTGTGTGTGAACAACGGTAAGAGCTTCATCTGTTCTCGCCCGAGTGTGCGTGAACAATGGTAAGAGCTTCATCAGCAAAGCCATGTTCCGACAGCTCCCAAAAGATCCAGCCATTCCCACCTTTAAGTTGATCAATAAGTGGGAAATGGGCCTGGAAGCTCCCAATTCCAAACATCTCCTGCCTAGTAGGTGTATACTCAAAATCTCTATCGGAAACAAAAGCATAGTACATAAGTGTTGGGTAATGCGAGATGTCCCTGCTGCATTCTATTTAGGCAGAAACATTCTCAATCGTTTTGCCATTAATTTGGATCTGATAAATTTCAAATCCTGGTCCCGACTAGGGGTTAATCCCATGGACTTTAATGATTCAGAAAATGCATTTCGGTCAGCCCAATTGCTGCCGTATACAGTTGTAGTTCAAATTGGAGAGAAGGTCAACATCCCAGAACGGACACAACTATTTCCACTTGAATTACAAATTAAAAGAGGACAGAAACTGCAAAATCCTGACGCATATGTACACCTCAATGCCCATCTCCAACAGCAGGGGTTGGGGCTAAACCCAACACCATTAGTCAATGTAGAACACAACACCATTCCAATATTGATGGATAACAGCGACTTTAGGAGTATCACTCTGGGCGCAGGCACCATTATTGGAATGGCGGTTGATGACTGACATTTTTCCATGGATCTAGGTAATGAACTGATAGGACCAATCCCCAATGACTGTTTTGACAGTGATAGTGACAATGACTTACCACCAGACAGGCTCTTCACCCGGCAAGGGGGGGATTTCTTGGTGTACTCGTCCTGCCCTTACGGTGAGGAAGAGGTGACCTGTGACATCAGGCAGGATGAGGTGATTTTCCAGGTCCACAATGACAGCCTCGCCTACCTGAAACCCTCTGTCCAGGTCAATATTCTAACCAGGGGCCTCTCCACCCAGCTTGAGGAGGCTGCTGAGATAGCAAAATCAGAAGTCTTTCCAGGCTTCAGGCAAACGGTTGAAGAGCGAGTCAAACTAGCTGATGCCTGTGAGACTCCGGAGCAAAAGTTGAAACAGGTGTTCTTAGATTTTCAAATCCATACAACAATTCCCACGGACCCTGGAATGACTCCAGTGTTTGTGAAGCAATAGCCCTTGCCTCTCGCATCCATGGAGTCCCTCAAAGAAATTATCAAAAACCTTGAGTCCCGTGGGATAATATGTCCAGTCCACAGCACCTTTAATAATTCGGTGCTGGGGATTTTAAAACCAAATGGCCAGTGGAGACTCTGTGCTGACCTAAGGGGGCTGAATAAATGGATCCACATGTCCCGATGGCCTCTCCCCTATATTGACCGGGGGCTGGCCCAGATCCAGGGGTCAAGGGTATCCACTGCCACTGACCTGACCAATGCGTACTAGATCATGCCTGTCAGTAGGGAGGACCAATACAAGCTGGTCTTTACCTTCGGGGGGCAGCAATACACGTGGACCCGGACTTCCTTCGGATACATCAACTTCGGCAACAAATTCAACATCTTTTTACATAACGCCATGCCCAACTTCGGTGAAAGGGGTAACCTAGCCTATGTGGATGATGTCCTGATAAAAAGCTCAACTGTGGAGGAACACATAGCGGAAATCCGTTATGTTCTGACACAGTTGACTATCCTTCCAAAAGTGGTGCAGAACCCGTGTCAACTTCTTGGGGCATGAGATAACTCCTGAGGGTCTCTGTCCCCAGGAGAAGAAAGTGGAAGCACTCCTAAACCTAAAAGACCCCACAACTCTGCCTGAGCTAAGAAGCCTCTCTGGATTGACTAATTACAGTAGGAAGTTCATTGAGGATTATGCAGAGAACATAAGACCCCTGATCCATATGTTGAAGGGGGGGTAATGTGGGAGTGGGGTCCAGAACAAGCCGAGGCTGTAAAGCAACTCAAAAGAAGCCTCTCACAAGCGCCTTGTCTAGCTTACCCAATCAAAAACAAGGAGTTCTTCTGGGAGACAGGGTTCTCGAATACATGCTTGACAGCAGTATTATATCAAAAGCATGACAAGGTCAATAAAGTAATCTCCTATGCAAGCAAGACTTTATCCTCTGTGGAGGAAAAATTCAACGATTGTGAGAAGGCACTCCTGGCAACGGTGTGGGCATTGAAGAATTACCGCACATTTATCCAGGGGGAACACATCATAGTGGAGACTCCACAACAGCCTTTGCAATACCTCCAAAATGTCAGAATTCGGCCAGAAATGTGAGTAATTCCAGAATTACTTCCTGGATTCTGTCAATGCAAGGCTTTCCTGTGGAGGTCATATATGGCCAAACCAAGAAGAGTCCCATTGCGCAAGGTCTGGCTGACTTGCATGATTGTGCCAGAGAAAACAGTCTCGAGGACGAAAGTCTTAAAACCCAGGACAACATGGAGGCGTACCTGAATTCCCCGCACAAAGCCTATGAAGAAGACAAGTGCGAGGGAATGCCTGCAGTTTATGTGGACGTGTGCTCCTACCATGTTGACAACAACAGGGAAAAGGAACTGGTGGCCGGCGTTGGGAATGCCTGAGTGAATGATGCCTGCAACCCTCCGCTGGGCACAAAATCGAACCCCGTAGTTGTCAGGTGGCGGAGTAGGTGGCAGTTCATCAATCCATCCTAACTGCCGTCCAACATCAACTCCACGAACTGGTCATAATCACTGATTCAGATTATGTCCGGAACGGGTTCGTGGAGCACCTGGTTAATTGGAAAAGCAGAGGCATGATATGTGCTAATAATAAACTGCTTAAACATGGCAAGCTCATCCAAAATATTGATGATCTGGTCACCTCTAGTGGGATGACCATCTATTGGAAGAAAATCAAGGGTCATTCCAGAATAGAGGGACCAGACAAAACTAGAAACGACCTAGCTGATCAGCTGGCCAAAACTGGAGCCATCTAGGGGGATCTCCTTGAGATCGAGTCCCTGTTGGGGGAAATCCAGGACACTGTTATCACTAGGTCCCAGACAAATGCTCACAATGAACTCTCAACTGCCCAATGGAGTAAGGAGACCCCAGATGCAGATTTAATCACGGCACAAAAAGGGGATCCGATTATTGGTAAATGTTATCAACACATTGAGGACCCTGAGAACTTTCTCCTGACGGATACCGATTACATTGGGAAAGAGGACCTCAGAGTGTTGATGAAATGTCCAAAAATGTTCTGAATCCAAGATGGTTTGTTGGTAAGGAGATCCATATCTGTCATGGGTATCAGGCAGGTAGTTGGGGCAAGCTGGGTGGAGGCTTGGCAGGCCTGGCATAGGCACACAAAGAACCCATAAAAAATCTTTCCTTTCATTCCTTCCTAGTGTTTGTAGTAACCTCCTGGTTACTACTTCCTGTTGCCAAACAGGAAGTGCATGATAAACACATGAGCTCTCTAGTGTTTGGGTGTGGCTGGCTATACAAGCCACACCCACGATTCTTCCAGTGCTGGTTCTTACTCCACGCCGCAGCTATCTCCAGTCAAGAAGGGACTTCTACACCGGCACCTGTAAGAACAAAGAAGAACAGCGTTAACACGCCCACATCAAGAACGCTGCGCATACTCACCGAATCTTCCTGCGACGCTGGAATCCAGGTTAGTGGCACGAGTGCACAAACCCCTGTAAGAAAGAACAGACATTATTCATTGCGCTCTCTCCCATAACACGGACACTTATTTCACTGCGCTCTCTCTCTCTACGCGGTGCATACTTACCAAAAGCCTCCGTGCAAACTTGCCTAACCACCAAGTCTCCAGTAGCGCTGAACCTGGACTCGAGGCGCTAATAACAGATAATTTCTCCTGCAAGGGAAATGGAGAGACAATACCAGGCGCGCTTGAATTGAAGGCGCTGCGCAAACCTACCAGCAGCTAGCTTCTACACGCAGCGCTACTCACCCACAGAAATACCAGCAAACAAAGACAATCCGGACAATTTTGGACACTTAACATTCTCCGCGCAACGTTCACTTGTGGGAAGGACTTTCTAGCCAGTGAAGAAACTGGCGCCTTGAACTCTCGGCCTCGCTGTGAAGGCATAAAACAGTGTTTGGCATCTGAACTCAGCCTAAAGACATTGGCACCTATCACATGAGTGAATTGCGCCCCTGCAAATACAGAATGGAGTGCACACCCTACTAAAGATCAAGGTAAGCCCATAGGGGGACATCACAGCACACAGTAAAGAGAAGGGAAGGGCCCAGGGGAATCGGGTGAATTCAGCTCTAAGTGTAAACCTTGTATTTGACAGGTATTCCTCCAGGTGAAACAGGGGAAGTGAAGACTTGGGGTCAAGGGAGGCTCGTCCATCGCTCCTGAAGAGACACAGGTGAGTGTGACAGAACACAAAGCCATCCTCAATACCTCCGCCTGAGCGATGGAAACCTCCGAGGTAGACCAGCTTTCCCTATTGTTAGGTGAACTACGGGCCGAGGTGCATGCAGCCCACTCAGAGACAAATGCCTTAAGTCGCGAACTGGTAGTCAACAGGGACAAAACAGAGAATTTGGCAAGACAGCTCCTACAGACCCAAGCTGGTCCAGCACCCCTACCAGGTGGAGTTCCACAGGGGCAGCCTACCGTGGCACCTGTAACCACACCCATTCAGGTATTTCTTCCAGGCAACATCCCTTTAGCACCCCCAGAACGCTTCTCTGGGGATCCTAAGAAATTTGGAGCGTTCATGAATCAATGCCGGCTACATTTCATATGCAAACCAGACACCTTTCTGAATGACCAAGCTAAAGTAGCTTTTGTCCTCTCCTATTTAGGAGGGCACTTGGCAGACTGGTCTGTCCCGTTAGTGCTTAGGGACGACCCTTTACTGAGAAATTACCCAGGTTTTCAGCGTGAACTGGAAAAACTATTTGCCCATCTGACTCGAGGTCAGGCCCTGGACGATGAGCTACTCTCTCTGCGACAGGGTGGTCAGGAGCCTATCTCATATGTCGCCACATTCAATCGCTTAATAGCCGAATCAGGTTGGCCAGAGGAGAAACGAATAACATTATTTTATCGAGGACTGAGAGGAGAATTAAAAGATGTCTTGGCGCTAGTAGTTAATCCTCCCGAAGATTGCAGTGAATACATCGGCCTAACTATGCAACTAGACCTCCGGTTACAGGATCGCAAGGCCAACCGAACCAGATCAGAGCTTAGACCAGTGTATGTCCGACCAAAGGAAGCGTCCCATCGACAGGCCTCAGAAATACACTCAGAGCCCATGCAATTGGGTGTTCTCAGGGGACCACTCACCAAGGCGGAGAGAGAATGGAGGCGTCAGGAAAAACTTTGCTTATATTGCGGCCAATCTGGTCACTTCCTCCGGAACTGCATGATTAAACCCCCACGGAAGACAATGGGGATATTAGATAACACAGGGGAAGACACAGGTGCGGTAGCGGAAACTCCAACGCCCGGCAGATGTAGAGGTCGGTCTGTCGAGCCAGGAATGGAGCACTCAGTTCTCACATTTCAGTATTCCTGTGGTTTTGGTAAACCCCTCACAGCCCACACGAATGCATGACCTCAAGGCTTTCATAGGCAGTGGGGCTTTTGGGAACTACCTTGACATAAACACTGCAAAGACCTTGGGATTAGCATTCCACCGTAAGGACACCGCAGAAAGCGTGACAGCTGTGGATGGCACACAACTCCTTTCGGGACCAGTAACAGAGTGTACTTCCACCATCACCTTAATCTGCCAAGATGGCCACAGAGAAAGTATTAGATTCGACCTTATCGCTGCACCCCAATTCCAGCTCATTCTTGGCATACCGTGGCTAGAGACGCACAACCCAAAGATAGATTGGCGAGCTCGGACCTTACTCTTTTTCACGGAATGCGCCTCTTGTTACGACATAAAAGGGATCAAAGGAAGCCTATTGTTAGCTTCACAGGAAAAGATAGCAGGTTTAGGATTGGTGGGCACTTTACCAGAGGAATACCAAGAGTTCCAGGATGTGTTCGCGAAGGAGCAAGCTAATACACTACCACCACATCGAGTTTACGACTGCCAGATCGACCTGCAGACAGGGGCACAAGTACCGTGCAGCCGCATTTATGCATTAACTGAGGAAGAAAACACTCATCTACGGACCTACTTGGATCAATACCTAGCCAATGGCTTCATTAGACCATCTAAGTCACCAGCCGCCTCCCCACTCTTCTTCGTACCGAAAAAAGAGGGGGACATAAGAACGTGTATTGATTACCAGGCCCTAAATCAAGTCACCATCAAAAATAAGTACCCGTTACCTCTGATACCAGTACTCATAGACCAGGAGAGACAAGCGAAGATTTTTAGCAATCTAGATTTATGCGACGCATATCACCTGGTACGCATGAAGAAAGGGGACGAGTGGAAGACTCTGTTCCGTACCCGCTATGGCTTGCATGAATACCAGGTCAGCCCTTTGGGCTTTGCAATCCCCCGGCTGCGTTCTAACATTTTATGAATGATGTGTAACGGGAACTCCTCGATGTCTCCGTAGTCGTCTACATCGATGACATTCTGATCTACTCCACCACTCCTCAAGAGCACATAACCCACGTGCGAGCTGTACTCAGCAAACTACGTGAAAACAAACTGTACGCAAAGCTAGAAAAATGCTCCTTCCACGTCACTGAGATGGAGTTTCTGGGATATGTACTGACACCGCAGGGGATCCAGATGGACAATAGAAAAGTGGAGGCAATCCTCACTTGGTCCTCACCCACGTCTCTAAAGGGAGTACAGAGTTTCCTAGCGGTTGCAAACTTTTATCAATGCTTCATACCAGGATTCTCACATATTGTACATCCAATAATGTCCTTGCTGCGCAAACAACGAAAGTTCGAATGGACACCAGCGGCGGAAGAAGCTTTCCGAGCTCTCAAGGAAAAATTCACCTCAGCCCCAATTCTGCAACACTCATAGCCCGATTTACCGTGCATAGGGGAAACGGACGCTTCAAGCATTGCCATGGGGGCTGTATTGTCTCAACAAAATCCTGAAACCGGATGCCTTCACCCTATTGCCTTTTGATCAAGGACATTTTCCCCAGCAGAATTAAACTATGCAATTTCTGAGAAAGAACTCCCAGCAATCAAAAGCGCACTGTGTGAATGGCGACATTACTTACTAGGAGCAAAACACACCATCACAATAATAACAGATCATCGGAACTTGCAATACTTACGCTCAGCAAAAGCTCAGTCTTCTAGGCAGCTCCGTTGGGCCCTATCCTTAATGCAATACGACTTTGTAATCACCTATCGCTCCGGAGTTAAGAACGGGAAAGCGGATGCGTTATCCCACATTAACACAGGAGAGGAAGTCTACAATACCCCTAACCCGGTGGAGATCATACCCAGCCATAAAAGTCTCGGCCTCTGCATCAGCCCATCTCCATGAAATACTCTGCAGGAAACAATAAAATAAAATATGTCTGAAGAAGACCTACTGGCTTGGGACACAATGGGAGATCAGTTCACCATTCAAGACAAACTACCATACTACCAAAAACGCCTCTACGTTCCAACTAAGGATCTGCGAAAAGCAATCATATCAGACTACCACGACTCGCTATTAGAAGCCCATCGGGTCTAGCCAAAACCATGAAGAAAGCAAGCAAATCTTATTGGTGGCCAACTTGGCGAGAACATATTGCCATCTACATTGGCACCTGTGAGGTGTGTGCACAATACAAAACATCCAGGCAAAAACCACCCGGCCTCCTTCAGTCAATAACCATTCCACCAGTGCCCTGGCACACAGTATCAATGTACTTCGTCACTGGTCTACCTCCTAACCCCGGTTATAATACCATCCTCGTAGTAGTGGACCTCTTCTCCAAAATGGCCCATTTCATAGCTCTAAAAGGTATTCCCTCAGCTCAGACCCTGGCGCAGGTTTTTCTAGAATGAATCGTCAAGTTACATGGATTCCCTACCATAATCGTTTCTGACAGAGGCAGCCAATTTGTATCTTGTTTTTGGAAAAAATGTTGTTCCCAGGCAAGAGTAGAAGTCTGTCTGTCTTCTAGTTACCACCCTCAAACGGACGGCCAAAACAAGCGCACGAACCAGACCATGGAACAGTATTTGCGCTGTCTATTACACCAAACAAGCCAAAGCTGGACAGAAATTCTATGGATGGCAGAGTATGCCTACAACAACTCAACACATTCATCAACCCAAGCAACACCCTTCTTTACTTTATATGGTCGAAACCCCAGAACGTTGGTTTACAATCCACCAGAAAAGATTGAAATGCCCGCAGTAAAAAAACTACATGCCAGCATCAAGAAAGCAGCTAGAGAAGCCAGCAGGAACCTACAGCAAGCCAAAGAAACACAGAAAAGAAACTTTGATTGCCATCGACGAAAAAGCCCCAGATTATCAAGTGGGAGACTCGGTCAGGCTGGCAACTAGACACATTGCTTTAAAGGGTCCCAAGAAATTTCAGCCTAGTTACATCGGCCCGTATACAATAGAAAAAGTAATTAATCCAGCAGCCATGAGACTGGCGTTACCTCAACATATGCGTATACATCCCGTATTTCACGTGTCACTATTAAAACCAGCACACCCAGGAACCCGAACTTCCACACCTCCTGCATCCATACAAGTGGGTGAAGAAGCACCAGAATATGAAGTAAAGAACATATTAGATTCCAAACAAGTACGAAAAACCGTGTTTTATTTGATAGACTGGAAGGGCTACGGACCCCAGGAAAGATCATGGGAACCCAGCACACACGTGCATGCCCCCCGATTGGTGCGGAAATTCCATTGGGACCATCCTGAGAAACCAAAGCCCTCATACATACCATTAGGAGGGGTCTTGAGGGGGAAGACTGTTATGGGTATCAGGCAGGTAGTTGGAAAAAGCTGGGCAGAGGCTTGGCAGGCCTGGCACAGGCACACAAAGAACCCATAACAAATCCCTCCTTTCATTCCTTCCTAGTGTTTGTAGTAACTTCCTGGTTACCACTTCCTGTTGCCAAACAGGAAGTGCATGATAAACTCATGAGCTCTCTAGTGTTTGGGTGTGGCTGGCTATATAAGCCACACCCAAGATTATTCCAGTGCTTCGTGTTGCTTACTGTGAGCTGTATCAGCAACACACTTGCCGTGCTCTGGATCAGCCAGCATCTGCTTACCTGCTCCGGATCATCCTGTTTCTGCTTACCTGCTCCGAATCATCCTGCTTCTGCTTACCTGCTCCTGATCATCCTACTTCTGCTTACCCGTTCTGGATCATTCAGCTTCAGCTTACCTGGTTCTTACTCCATTCCACAGCTATTTCCAGTCAAGAGGGGACTTCTACACTGGCACCTGTAAGAACAAAGAAGAACAGCGTTAACACGCACACATCAGTAAAGCTGCGCATACTCACCAAATTTTCCCGCGACGCTGGAATCCAGGTTAGTTGCACGAGCACACAAACCCCTGTAAGAAAGAAGAGAAATTATTCATTGTGCTCACTCCAATAACGCAGACACTTATTTCACTCTCTCTATGCGGTGCATACTTACCAAAAGCCTCTGTGCAAACTTACCTAACCACCAAGTCTCCAGTAGCGCTGAACCCGGACTCGAGGCACTAATACCACATAATTTCTCCTGCAAGGGAAAGGGAGAGACATTACCAGGCACGCTCGAATTGAAGGCACTGTGCAAACCTACCAGCAGCTAGCTTCTACACGCAGTGCTACTCACCCACAAAAATACCGGCAAACAAAGACAATACGGATAATTTTGGACACTCAACATTCTCCGCGCAACGTTCACTTGTGGGAAGGACTTTCTAGCCAGTGAAGAAACTAGCACCTTGAACTCTCGGCCTCGCTGTGAAGGCATAAAACAGCGTTCGGCATCTGAGCTCAGCCTACAGACATTGGCACCAATCACATGAGTGAATCGTGCCCCTGCAAATGCAGGATGGAGTGTACACCCTACTAAAGATCAAGGTAAGCCCATAGGGGGACATCACAGCACACAGTAAAGAGAAGGGAAGGGCCCAGGGGAATCGGGTGAATTCAGGTCTAAGTGTACACCTTGTATTTGACAGGTATTCCTCTAGGTTAAACAGGGGAAGTGAAGACTCGAGGTCAAGGGAGGCTCGTCCATCACTCCTGCAGAGGCACAGGTGAGTGTGACAATATCTGGCTGTGACCAGTGGGTGGTCCCTACCTCATTCCAAAGCCTAATGCTAAGTCACGGCCATGATGCGGACACCGCCGGTCATCAGGGGTTTCACACTACTTTAGAAATCTTGTGAGAGGTTTCATACTGGCCACACATGGGGCAGGACCTCGACCAATACTTGAATCGGTGTCTTGTGTGTGCACAATTTAAGCCAACATCACTCACACACCAAGCTCCCCTCCAGAAGAGGGGGATGACACTGCCTTGGTCAGATTTACAAGTAGATTTCATCGGGCCCGTGATTCGCTCCTCTAGGGGGACCAAGTACATGTTCACCGTAACATGCTTCATTACCAAATGGGTGGAATGTCTCCCGTCCCCAAATTGCAAGGCAGAAACAGCAGCTGCCCTGATGATCAATCACATCTTCTCGCGTTTTGGCCTACCCCAAAGGATTGAGTCAGACCGGGGTAGTCACTTCACCAGCAAAGTGATGACAAAGATGTGGGAGATACTTGGGGTAAAAAGGAAACTTCATATTTCATACCGCTAGTCCTCTAGTGGTGGAGTTGAGTTAAAACCATTGTGAGCATTCTAAAAAAGTTTGTGGCAGACTCTGGGCCTAGTTGGGACATCCGATTACTGCTTGTCCTGATGGCCATCAGATCTACACGTTCTTCTGCAACAAAGATGTCTCCATTTGAGCTGATGACTGGATGAGGGGTGGTGTTACCTCAGCATTTTCTCAATAGAACACAGGAGCAGACACTGATAAACTACTCCACAATGCATGAGTATGTTGAGAATCTAAGAAAACACCTTCAACATGCTTTTGCGTACACTCAGCGGAATCTAGAAAGATCTGCAGAGGGGATGAAGACTCAATATGATCTAAAAACAACCAAAAAGGAATACCAAGTAGGAGACAGGGTCTACTTGTACAATTTCCAAAGGAACCAGACAAAAGAGTGCACATTTTTCCCTAGCTCGTGAGGACGTTTTGAAATTGTAGATAAAATCTCACCTGTCGCCTACAGAATCCACATCCCCAAAGGTGAATTGACAGAAGGGAAATGGGTCCATATTAATCAGCTAAAGAGTTATCACCCTAGGCACACGTTGCAACAAATTGAGGAGCCCAGAGAGAATCAAATAGAGGAGACATCTGAAACATGAGAATAAGAAAAAGAAGAACCAGAAGGAAACAGATAGAGTTTTTGGTATAATTATGTAACAGGGAGTATTTTTCTTCATCATCAATTGTCGTCATTGAATGCCTGCATATCCCACTGCTGTCAACCCGATTGGAGGGCAGTTAGTGGGAAATGGTAGTTACCGGGTTCTGTTCTCTTTCATAGATTTGTACTGTATGCACCGTCACTACCAAGGAGGACCTCCTCGGGGACCTGGAAAGAAGAAACCCAAGGAAATTCGGGGTTGTCGCTCAACACCATAAAGGAAGATCCAAGAGAAAGCTGGGGGTGTCGTTCCACGTTCCAATCAGAGGCAGCGAGAGGAGCGTGACGCACCGCTCTCTGATGGAAGAAGGACTCATACCTGACTGATCCTGCTTTGTCCCATGAAGGATCCCACTTGCCCGACTCTTCCTCGACTTAGAAGGTCAGAAGAAGTCAGGGGGGGATATGTGGGATATATTGACCCACTCAACAGTATTTCACCACATCACCAAGCTGCATTTGCACAAGAGACAGCAAATGGCTGGGCTGGCTCCTGTGCTCACCAGGACCTCAAAACTGTGTTTTTGCAGCGACAAAAAGATGGCTGCACCGTCCTGCCAAGCACACTTCAGGCAGGATGGAACACGGGGATACCCTGAAGGAGCGTGCCAGTGTGTTCTGAAACATATAGATGGAATAAAGTAAAAAGGCAGCACTGCTTTGCTAAAAACCCAAATTCCCCTTCAAAATGAAACTTTTTCACCCTTTAAAAATGTGGCTGTCATGCTAATTCTATCTGTTCATTCTAAAACTACTGTGATTAAAAAGGCCCTGCCCTGCCCAGGATATTTCATTGTGCCTCAGCAAAACCAGGCATAATTTCTGAATGACAGGCCCTGTCAAACGAACTCTGAGAGAAATCCACAAGGATCTTCACTTTTCACTCGCACAGGAACACACATTTATTTCTTTCCAAAAGTATCCAAAGCTCAGCAGTTCAAAGAGAGTCTAACTCTCTGAGTCAGGTCAGTTTCAATATATCTATGCTTCAGACAAAACTCCTGCTTTCAAGAAAATGACTTTGGCTGCAAAGACAGTGTGGGAATCTGATGGAGCTGCCAAACCGAATGAAAGAAAGAAGTGCTAGCTTTTCACCACACATGTAAAAATGTGCCTTTGCAAACTGAAGGAAAAAGATTGCCTGTTTAAAAGGGAAATTGTTCAATGAAAGCTTGCCTTATTTAGAAATGTTAAGGGGTTTGTTGTTGGTGATAACACACACATGGGCTATTTTATTCCACAGGTTTGTTTAATTCAGGACCCAAAATAAGAAAACAAAGATTTTAATTTGCAAGCTCTCAAAAACCAGTTATTCCAGATGGCAGAGCCCTGAAACTTCCCCCTCAGGAAGGGAGCCACACCATAAACTCTCAGCAGATACTAACACATGAATGGTAATTACAGGGTTGGAAAGAATCTTGTCTAGGCCAACCCACTGACAATGGGACTCCCAGGGCAAGGAAGTTGGAAGTGTGAAGGCGCAATACAACCTTCAATCAGGCTGAGAAACCCCGACCTTGCTTTGAAGGAAATGACAGTTGGTTACAGTTGAAGGAAGGAAAATAAATGATCCAGTGACAAAGGACTACATTTGTTTCCAAAGACTATTTCATAGATAAACTTTAAAGACTTTTATCTCTGTAGCAAGACTTTGTAAAAATGTAGAATTTTCAAAGTGTAACAGTGAACTTTTGGGCATTAAGACATTGCCACCTGGGGGACAGAAATGGCAAAGTATTGCGGATTCCCTGAAAATTATCCATATTGCAAATTTGAATTTTTGTACATACATCCCTTATCCCTTATGATAATCCGCCCCCATGCATAAAGTTATAGAATTTTGAGTAATATAAATCCCATTGAAAAGCGCAGAAAACTGGTAGAAGGGCGAAACAATGTCACCTAGGTATAAAGTTTGTTAAGAGATTGCAATTGTACAAATGTATGTTTGTGGCAAAATCGGATTTTAGTTAAAGTAACTGTGGGAGGTTTTTGGACATTGTAAAACTCGCCAAATAAATCTGACATAATTTTCCTGGAATCCAACCAACTGAGAGCGAGGTGGAGACTATCACCCTTGTCCAATCCCGTTGTTAGAGGCGTGTTTAGTTATACACTTTGATGATGTTACTAGGCATTATAAATAAGAGTCCCTGACAAGACTCTAGACACACACTCTTCCTGATCTTCCTGTGCCAGCGTCTTGTTCCTGTTCCATCTATCCAGACTCCAGATCCCAACTACAAGGCCAAAGCATTGCTGACCCTACTCCAAGACCCACTTTAAAACCCAAGCATTGCTGATCCTGCTACAGCAAGGCCTCAAATCTGAAAACCTACTAAAATTCCCAAATAACCAAAGGGGAAAGCAGTGGTGTTTTTGGGAAGCATCCTGATACCACTAACTGCATGCATCCTGCAAACCTGCCATCCAGCTGATCTTTAGTATCCAGTGACCAGAATTGCCATTCCAGTCCAGTGCCATCCGGGACCAGAACTTCCCAGATGTTTGCCAGGTGCCCTGCCGTGTAGTGACTAGAACCGTTGACTGTCCAAAATCCCAAAACTAAAAAGTGGACTGTGAGTATCAATTGCCACCCCGTCTAAACCCATAGCCTATCTTGTCTTTCTCCTTATCCCACTCTCTAAGTCACCCTATCCTTATCCTGATAACTTGTAAAACTGTCAGAATCCTTCTTGCAATCCTGTCCTTGATTTCTAGTACTAGCGCCATCTCTTTAGTAATTTTGATTTGTGTAAATTCTAAGCCATTAAACCTATTTTGAGTGATCGGACTGGTTCCACCAGGGTTGGGCGCTGGGGTAATAGGGTTTAACTTGTAAATCAACCCTGGAGCTTACTGTGTCCCTCCTTGGTGGCCTATCCTGAATACTCTAGTTTAGAGTAAAACTGTTCTTGTCACAACTGATTTCCTTTCCTTTTTCACTGCTCCATTTTACTCGAAGCGCACCTTTCTAGATCTTGCATAACTCATCCAATTGACTAGCTAGAGACTTACTTTCACTTCCGTATTGTACCTGTGATCTATAGCTACACCCCAACCAACTGCCCTCCAAATCAGTGTATTTCACCCGTTTATATCAAGAACTGTTTGGGTAATTTCAGGCAGGAATTGCAAAATTTGCAGTTTCCAACGTGTCATTTTGCTGCAATCTGTTTTAGAATTTTCCACTCATTTTTTAACTGTATGCTTTTGGTAATCCATTCTTTGTGATTGTTAGTGTATTTGCATTGTGGCTTTAGTGAGGAATTATATTTGCTTCAAGGTTTTTCACACACATTCAATATTTATTTGTCCATTTCTGAGTGTCATTTCATAACATTGCAAGGGGATTAAAATCAGTTTTTCTCTCTTATTTGGGGAGGGAAGGTCAGATTTGGATTCCGATTCTTGGCTATTATTCCTGATTACCTGCTGTGTCATTCTATCCCATCAGAATGCAATTATTTGTGGGTTGAGGGAACATTAAAGGGGGAAATCCTAACTTGGGTGCTATCTTTCCTAAATCAAAAGGTGCTCCTATTCCGCTGTGCTGTGTATCTGTTTCACTAGAAGGTTAAACATTTGTTCACATTCTCATCATAATTATCACTCCATTGGTGATTGCTGCCCCATATTAAAAAGTGTATGATTTCTTTTGAATTTTAAAATAAATGAATACATTTTGTATTTTACCAAACAGCCTGGTTCATGGTCCATTGTGACCTGGGGTATTTGAAAAGGGGGTGTAATATGAGTGATGTACCATCTTAATATTGAATCAATATAAAAAAATAAGTATTTCAGTCGTGCACTGCATACTAGGCCGAGACCCAGGTGTGCGTCGCCTGATTGAAATCCATAACATTATTCAAAAAGTTGACCCATGAATTGCTTGGGTGCAGTGTATCTGTGTAGGTGATGCTCTGTCAGGCCCTTTTGAATAGATTAATCCCGGAAGCACATGTCTTTCCTGATCTTGGGAGTCTGTCCATATGTCGTGTGGCCTTTTTAGGCTGACAATCCTAACACAACTGTTGACACAACCGTTGAACCCTTTGCTTATGTGATTATGATCTATCCTGGGATATGGCAGTTTGGTCCATTTCCTGTCCCATTCAACAGATTTCCCTGAAAACTTTGGACTTACCCCAGCCCCTTGCCCACCCTTGTAATAACCTTCTTACTTCGGTGTTAGGCCCACCCATCCACACTTTTGAGCAGCCTGATACCTACCATTTAGTGTAACAACTGGGCAGTGCAGTGGACCCCCCAATAGAATAAGTGCTTCGTTGTTGGGTGGATATTTTCTCCTGATTATATCCTCCTCAAATGAACTAGAGAGCCAGTAAACAGTGTCATAGAAAATGGTGGGACAAGGTGGGGGTTGCTTAATAACTTGCTACCACACGTGGTTTCCTCACTCGTCGCAGCCGCAGAGAAAGAAGAGATCTCATGAGGCCACCTAGAGACTAAACAGTGCAGTTAGGAAGTTCAGATTGTGTGTAATTCATAGGACTCAAGCTTCAGCAGGAGCGCAGCTGCAGATCCACCAATAGATTATTATGAATACGTCTCCCTTTCCCTTCCCAACCAGTAACCTTCTGTCATCTTCTCCCTAACCTGTAGGCTTCTGTTTCCCCCTCTCTCTCCCTATCCCTACAAGTGTCCTCTTAATAGTCTGTCCTAACTCTATTTCTATTATTATACCCGATTTCTGCATCTTTTATTGTACAGTGTTCTGTTGCTTCACAGCTAGGTTTGAGCTGTATAAAACCCACCATGTATATTCAACAACTTATGCACACAGTTGGGAGCCCCTTTACTGAGAGCAAATGTGGCCAATTAATCTGCTCAATGTGCTGGTTCTCACTCAAGAGGGTCAACTACAATGTTGTAGTTCACTGTTCCTTTTAGAGAAGTGAAAATATCAATTTGTATATCGGTCTGGTCCCACTAGGCAATTCTCCTCTGAACGAGAGTACCAACAGCAACCAGAGACACGTTTCAGGCTCGTTGGTGAAGTTCTGCGTCAAGGGCGCGAAGGCGAAGCTGAGGCAAGAGCATTTCTGCAGGGGAGACTGAGCCCTGTGTACCTCCTGGTACGCGTGTGCTATACTTAGAGTCCTGAGATTTGAATTGCCTGGGAGCATTGTTGGCTCGGTACCGGCTCTCTACTATCAGGTCTTGGGAGCATCCAGCGTTCTGAGCTCCTATCCCGCCTTGGACCACATAAGTACAGTATGCGTGCGCGAAAGCACGCAAAGGCAGAGCTAAGGCGAGAGCACTTCTGCAGTTCTGCGGCTTCTATGCTGATGCTGGCGAAAAGCATTCAGTGAGTAGTTCTGAGTTTCGATCCTGGTCACATTTACATCGTGTACTAGACTATTTGAATTTATTTTTCCTCTAATGACGAACTCTAAGCCCCACTCTTATGGCTTGCGCAGCATGGCGCCTCATAAGGGAAAAAAGGCGCGGAATCAGCGAGACTCTAATATGCTTCCCCACCCAAAAAAGGACAAACGGGAGAAGACTTGTTAGGAGGATGTGACACAACCAAAAAATGATTGCCTTCCTTGAAGCTGTGTGTTCTGTGGGCGGAGAGGGAGTCAACACAATAGAACTACCACCATTTGAAGCCATTTCCAGGAGAAGTCAACAGCCTAATCAAGCCATCAGCGCATTGCATATCTCCCCCATCTCAGATAATAATGGCTCTCCTACCATAGACAACAATGGGTCCCTTTTGAAACACTGTTTGATCCTCAGATGGAATTCATTCGGTCCTGCCAGTCTGAATTACAACAACATAACTGGCACAAACCTCTCAGCGACCCCGGACCTTATTGACCTGCTCTCCTCCTCTGACTCTTCATTTAGTGAAAGCGACATAGAGGAAAAATCAAGGGAATATGGATCCATCTCCCCTGAAGAATGAAATCAGGCACAGGCTCGTACTTCGGTCATGGTAACCTAACTAGAAGCAAAAATTGATGTGTTGCTCCAATTATGCTACAACATGGCTGAAGAGCAGATGGACTTTAAATATATTCTAGCCAAAGTTGTGACCTTATTCTTAAGAACAGTACTTCTAAACATGAGAAATCGAGCGGGGTACCAGTTTTGACCGAGGATTCGAAACGTGGGGACCATGATTCTACACTGTCGAGCCATACATTCTGTGGTGTGGCCAGCTACAATAAAAAGCGAGGCCAGGTAGAAACTCAAGCTTCCAAACCTACTGGCATGAAGAACGCTGCTTGTCCCGAAAATCTGAGGCGGCTTTCACCAGGTGGTGTTACTGACCCTGATTATATGATACTTTCTGATGGCGTAGACGTGTGTCTCAAGGCAGTGTTAAAGTGGCTGCTGCCACTGAGGATAATGCCGTTGAAGCTCTGTGCACCAAGCTTTCGATGTCAAACAGTCTCCTTGACCCTCTATGCATAAAAGCCCACCCAAGGTTTTAAAAAAACAGGCAAACCTTGCAGATGGGTACAACATAATAAGGATATTAAATTTGGACAAAACAGCCAAACCTCCCCTGCATAGATCATTGCCCTCTTCATTTGTTTGCTACACCGTTACCAACTAAATGGGTAATGGCAGGGTCAGGTGAGTTGTGCTCCAAGGCCCTTTGGACAATGGATTTCAACGCATAACGGGCCCTCTCCAACGACACTGGTTGATTCACAACCTGGGGGCAGAGGCGGGCATATGACTGTGCAACCGGCTGATACTTTTGCATCATCATCCTCTGAACAGCCATTGCTAAAGGAATAAGGAGTCATCAACATGGTTTGTACAGATTTCACAGCCTCAAGCCAGCATTTAGACCTCAGACATGAAACACTTGCGGCCAAAGTATACAAACGTAATCCTGCCCCTAAGGGAATGAGGAGTCAGGTATCTGGCGGGGAGTCTACACTGAACCCTCCTGGGTCTAAGCATTTGAATACTCCTGGAAGCAAAGAAGTTAACAACTACACTCCTGATGCCTGGCTTACGCGTGTGGAATCACTACAAAAGACTACCAATAGTACCCCCCGTTAATTACAGACACCCTCTGGTTTGCTGATTCAAAACACATCAAGTTTGTTGAGGTTTATCCCAGTGCCAACAGGCCTTTCTTGAAAACATCCTGGCTCTTAGAACTGCTGCATATCATTCTGGATATAACTACGGTGACGTCTAAGGACATCGAGAGCCTGGAACTGTCTCGATTGAATAGAACCACAAAATGGGCGGCAGTGGCTTTTATATCCCCTATTATTGTCGAACGCATCTGCAAACGTGCTCAAGCCTTCATGGAACTGGACTTTAATTTATTGGTGTTCCGGACTTCTGAGATCAGCAAAAATGTACTTGAATACTCATTTTACTCATTTTAGGCTGTACCCCTCTGGTGCGAACCATACCTGCTCTACGATGGAGGCAAATAGGCTTGTGGGCAAGTGTGCACCTCCTAGAGATTCATAGATTTAAACTAACCACAGCTTTTGGCTCTAGCTTCGCAGTCAAAGCAGCCCTATCATGGAATGCACTGCCTCTAGACATCAGAACTGAACTGAACAACCTTACCCTAAATTCTGACGCAACATGCTGAATTGGTTACATACAAATGACTGTTAACACGCACCCCACCTCTCTGGTACTGTTCCAGATACCTTCCACCCTATCTCTGCTCCACTGCCAGCTGGCTGCCTTTGTGTCAGTCTTGACAGTCCATCTCACCTACTATACCTGTTACCTGCTGCACTATCTGACTGTTTTATGTAAGATGTGACCACGCCCTCATTGTAACCTGCAGGTGGTAGCAAACTATATCATTGTATGCCTGTACCCATTGCATTTGCTGTAACTAAGCTTAAGTATACCTGTCCCTGTTAACTCTGTGATCTCAAAAAGCTCTCCAGACCTGCACAGTAGCTGGATTAGTATAAGAGATCATGTCACTCTTACTTTAAATGCCAGGTCTCACCTGGGAAGCCCTGAGAGTGTCTACTCGCTAACCCTTCTTTAAATTTACAAGGAAACAGACTGTGGTGGACCTCCTTTAATATCAACCATTTTAATCACTAGTCAAGACCTATTGAGGAGTCAAGTGTTGAATGCTGGATAAGTACTGCTTATTTGCACTACAATATGTTACTAGTAAAACATATCAGGGTACCTCTGGGTGGGGTTCTATACGATTTGAGTATTGCTAAGAAGACAAAATAGGTTAACGTTTCTCTACGTCGAATTATGAGAAGCTACTCTATATCTACAGACGATATAAAAACATTTACCACCAAAGTTAGATCTAAGTATAAAACCTGGCTAAGGGAATACAAATATAATGAAACATCCTCACGTTGGCGCTTCATAAACTTCCTGTTTAGGGCCCGGGATTGTATGAAATTATGGCACCTACTTCGCACCTTTAGAATTGGTAAATCTGCCTTGGCCTTATGTGGGATTGTTAAAGAAACTCGGGCACTTTTTATAGCAGAAACCTATTGGCAAGTCCCGAAGAGGGACACAGTGGACCAATGCATTGTAATGACTGGCATCACATCATGGAAGCCAATATTGTGGGAACTATTTTGAAAACTAAAGCTTCTAAGGCCTCTGGGCCCGGAGGATTCTGTAACATAGTATTCAAGTGTGACCCCCAGTATTGGGCAGAAATATTACAAACATTATTTCAACACATTTGTGAGCCGAATTCCATCTACCCGGCAACAGTCCATTTTGATACCAGTGTTTAAGAAGGGCATACAAACTAATCTAGGAAACTATAGACTCCTGGCCATGCTAGACAGTAGTTTCAAGATTTTCTCTAACTTACTATTGGAACTGCTGACAGCATGAACTGATCCAAATTCCCTACTAGACATTACACAGACTGGCTTCAGGAAAGGTCATAGCACCACTCATTCCATCTGGGCATTATTAACACTAATATCAGACCCTTTACAAAATCCTGAAGCCACTCTTTATCTGTGTTGATTATTGTTCTGCCTTTGATTCTGTTAATCGAATGAGCATGTGTAGAAAACTGGAAGGCTGGGGTGTAGGTTCTTTTCCCTTTTATATTTTATTAAGCTTCTGCATAGTAATACTGTGGTAAGGGTTAGACGGTCCCAGGAGGTCGAACTATCCCAATCCCTATGCACGAACGTGGGCTTGAAGCAGGGGTGTGTTCTTGCCCCTGCTTTATAATCTCTATGTGGCCGATTTTGTCTCTGCTTTAAGATCTGCACAGAATCATCCTCCATGGTTTGGCTATGAGGACATACATTTTCTTATTTACGCATACAATACCGTTATGTTAGACCGTACAGCAATAGGCCTACACCATTTTTTGGACATGCTGTATTAGTATGCCAGCCTAAATGGACTGCTCATCAACGTAAATAAGACAAAGATTATGGCTGTGGGCAGGCAGGCATATGGGGGTTCGAAGTTCTCATGGAGACTGGGTGGTACATGCTTGGAACAAGTGACTGAATATAGATACCTTGGAATGCAGATTATGGCCACCCCAACCCTTTAACACTTTGCTCATGTGGTTCCCCCGATGGCCTGGTCAAAATGGCTGGTGAGGAAAAATATAATCGATCGGCAGTGTGGACGTTCAATAAAGGCTAAGATAAATGCCTATAAATTATCAATAGTGCCGGGCATTTTATATGCTCTGGAGGTGCTACTTGAGAGGGTGGTCATGTGGCTGAAAAAAATAGAGGTTAAATATTGTGCTCTCTACCTGGTCTTCCAGGAGCTGTGCCAATTGAAGCCATTAGATTAGAACAAGGATTGCAATCACTAACTTCATTATGGAAAGTGGCTATGTGTACATTTTGGGCCTCAGTATGCTTTAACGATTCTAATAAAGGTAACCTATTGAGCATCACACTACGCCATAAGCATTGATGGTCTCTTAGTATCTGGTACAGGGAAATGGAGAAACTGGTTGAAAGCCATTGATTGAATATTGGTTTGCAAAGATTGGCAGAAAACACTAACGCATTTTACACACCTGGCCTCGAAAAGAAGCCCAAACATTACAATTGCATCGATTCTCTAGCGTTCCTGGCACTGACTCCTAAATATGCCCTCTATTCTCACCAAGGAAGGTTCTCTGACGCTCCCGGAATTACTTAATTAAAACGCACTCTCATTCCTTGGTTCGATTTATTTCATCCCTGCACTTAGAAATCTTGCCTGTATTAGAAAATATGGGGGCATGGACTGGTATTAGCCGGGAAGAGCGCCTCTGTCATTTTTGCAAAAGGGAAATCGAATCTTCACTTCACTTATTGACCGTCTGTCCTAAATATGTTGAAGCATATGAGAAGGGTTACCATGAATTTGAAACATATCGCACTGATCAGTTTTGGAGCACCATCTGCGGAGCTGAGTCACTGGTAGTGACATCTGCAGCATATCACATATGGCAGCTAGTGAAAAAAGAATAGACTCTCAGACTGATATCTAAAGCTGACACATTGTGGAGGGAAGTATACAAATGTATAGTCATTGGTGAATCTTAATTGATTTTATGATAGGATTACTTGAAATGTTTTTATTTCATGATATTTTAAAAACATTGTATTTTTCGATGTGTTTTTTATGTATTTATTTATGGTTTTATTAATAGTGCAAATGGTCATTTTTGACCAGAGTTCTGCCTCTCTAAGGACAATGAGCAAGGGGTATACGTCTTGGAACATGGTCAAATTACCTGTTCTATAGGAGGGTCTACAACCAGGTTTTTGCTCACTGTACCCTTCACAGAGGAGAAATATCAAAATGCATATCAGTCTGGTCCCACCCACAAGGAAAGTCCAGCACTGAAATTCTAGGCAATTCTCCTGTGTGCAAGAGTACCAACAGAAACCCAAGACACATGCATCTTCCTTGTTGGGTGGCATCGGTGAGCTGAAGCGGTACCTCAATAAACAGAGTGAGCACAGGCCCACATTTGTATTAGCTTTAGTAATTTAGGGTTAAACCCCAAGTTTTTCAAACTATGCAGAAATGTTGGAGCCTCTCGACTGAGAATGAATACAGCCAAATCCCTTATTCTAGGGGGTGGTTCCCCCGCAGAAGTGTGTGCAAATATTGTCAACAACTGTGCTCTCCTGGATAGAAACCATGACTCGGACACTAGAGACTACAACAATATCCCCTGCATCACAGTGAATTGCCACCCTAGTAATCTAAACCCAACAACATTACACACTAGAGCAATAGAGGATAACAATTTTGATTAACTTCTAAAGAAAGACTAACTAAGCATCCCCATTTAGAGAACCAAATTCCCCACAATCTGCACACTACTGATAACAGTAAGGTTCGGGCTGGCCCAGTCTGCATTAAGTCCAATCCAACACTCCCTCACAGAAAGAGCACCCCAAAGGGAAAATGATAAAGGTCACCGAATAATACTATGCCAAACCCCGAAATAGGAACTATGAACACTAGATCAGTGGAGTGGAATGCAAAAATGTATATTCCATGGTCAGTGAGCACAACGTAGATATGATAGGGGTGACCAAACCTGGTTTTCCAATAATTTCTCCATTACTCTAGACACCTTGCTGCTACAAGGCTTAGAAGAGGGAGAGAAGAACTGAGGAAGGGTGGCAGTTATTTATTCAGAGGAATGGAAGTGTTCCATTATGCAAACTAAGCAGTTTCCTCCATACAAAAAGCCAGAGAATTAATGAATGCCAATGTATAAACATGTCCCCTGTGGGCATCGCAGCCTACCAACTGGCAATGTGGTTGGAACTTCTCTGTGATGTCCAAAACCATAACAAAAAGAATATTATTTTAGATGTCCTCCAACTTTGCTTGGAGTCTTCTAGTGACAAGAAAGAACAATCCTTCCATGACAACATGTTGTCACTGGGCTTCACCAAGCAAATGAACCCTCCCACTCATAGAGATGGTCACGCACTTGCAGTCATGCTCATTTGGAAAATTAAGGTCAACCAACCAAAAGTGAAAAAACAGATCTGCCCTGATCAAATGTTTGTATCCAGTGAGATTATGTTCACCTGGAAACACCTCCCTAATAATGGAAAAACAACAAAGTCTCCTCTTGGAGGTAACAGAGGAACATCAACAACCACAAGTGTGATAGGGCTTTTGAACAGCCTAGTACTCGAGATAAGATGGATAACCGGAAATCCTTCTCCATGCCCTGTCTGAGGCGTTTGAGAAGACTGTAGACATTCTTGCACTATGGCACTTAAAAAAATTCAAATCGCAGCACAAGAAAGGAAATACAAATTGTACAACCTTCACTTGGTCAAAATGAAAAGGGAATGAAATGAGAAGGAAACTTGCAGGCATCTAACACCAAAGAAGATGCTATGGCATATATGAGGCAAGGCAGAGGGCACTGTATGGTGGTAAAATGGGTAAAACAAGAACACTACTTCATTAGAATCACAGACACTCGAAACAAAACTATAGAGCTATTTACCAAACCCAATGACCTTACGAAGCCTGAACAAATGGCAAGTAATATAACACAAAACTCACTGACATATTGGCTAACTTCTGTACAGAATAAATATCAGTCAATCAAACTACCAGAAAAGCTCACAACAACAATATAAAACTGTATTTCAGCTCCTGGCTGCAGACCGCTAATTTGAACTCTTTTAAAAAGATAAGCATGTCAGACATCATGAAAACCATGTAGGGGTAAAAGTACCCACCACACTGTGTTCCCCGTGCCCAGCATCAGTGATCCAAGATTATACCCACATAATCCATCACTCTTTTTAAAAGTAAACAATAATCTGACCAAACTAAGAATTATCGGCCAATTTCCAAACTACCATTTCTGGTCAAAACCATAGAAAGACTAGAAGACTAGCACTAGCTGAGCTCCAAACATATAGTGAACCACTAGGCCTTTTTCATCACAGGAAATCAGGATTACACCCAGACCAAAGCACAGGACCCACCTTAGTAGACATTAAAAAATTCATTCTTAAGACGACAAATGCTAATGGGAAAGTCGGCCCGATCCTGTTAGACCTTGCACCAGCCCATGATATTGTAAATCATGGAATCATACTTGGGAGATTTAAAACTTGAGCGGACATGGAAAGTCAGGCCCTCTATTGGCTAGAATCTTTTATAAAAAACAGAACATCTCAATACCAATTAGGGGATTGCATTTTGAAAGCCACTAACACAATTTGAGGAGTTCCTCAGTGCTCTTAGTTATATCCTTGGATTTGCGAAGCCTACCTATGCACCCTTGCTACCATTTAGACATGTCTACAAATGTATACAGATGTTATCCAGTCAACTGTCAGGACAGAAGATACATTGTCAACAATAAGCAACATGTCTGATTACCTTAGTATGATTCAGAATTTGATATTGTCTAACCCTCTATACGTTAATGCAAGAAAAAACATTTTCAATAAATTAGGTATGAATGCAAATAACCACATCCCCTTCATATGGCCACAACCCTGGATCCCCCTCCCATCCTACAATAACGATACTAAAAACTTGGTAAGCATTCTTGATGCCAAACATTCTCACATCTAACAGGTTTATTCCCCCACTAAGAATCCTCACTGCAAACTCCATACTCTAAAGAATGTCACCCCTTTTTCTGGGTATGAACAACGAGGGCGAACTGTTACAACAGCTCATTGGAATGTTCCCTATTTAGCTCTCTTGGCATATCTTATGAAATGAATGCAGCTTGTCCAGAAATGAGCAGCCAGACTTAAGAAGCACTATCATATCTTATTAGCCCTGGAATCCCACCTACCTACAGATCACAAAGATCAGAACATTCTGTGCATTAATCACAAATACTCTTGTAAAGGGGGCCCTAACCACCTAATCAACTGGGGGACCCCTTACCAAACATAGAGAACCCCAAGAATTTCTGATGCAAAAAGACTTTAAGCTATATTAAAAACAGCAACTCAACTTCTCGCATCACAAGGACTATAGAATAAGCTTCCTTAGGTTTTACACGAATAACAGATGCACATATTCTGGCCCAGTTTCGAATCACTCGTAACATTTTCTGCGGAAGTGAAGGAATTTTATTTTAATTACATTTTTTCTTTTCATTTTATTGGTCATTTGTTAGACACTTATACAATTTGGCAAAACTGTTTCAAATTTCCCACAGGTCGACAGGATGAGGACAGGAGATGGACAATAAATTACAACAAAAATACATAATTGAATTAATAGTATAAAACAAATAATGAGACCAAAGGGCAGGAGAGATGAAACTACTATGCCTTGTGAGTGTTCAGAACATGCAAGTGCAGAGGGAGGGGGGTAAAGGATAGGTGCTGTAGCACTAAGGAGCACTAAGGAGAAGTGCTCGGGTGAAGTGATAGAAAGTGCTAGAAGGAAGAACGTACGTGCAAACCTCCCGCAGGGAGGGAGAGTGAATGGACCCATACCCAGTAACACAATGAAGAACTCTGAAATAATGAACACACCCCAGTAGGGAATAAGACCAGGAGATAGATTGCAAGTTGAACAAAGTTTCTATCAAGTAAACAGATGCACGCAGAGAACTCTGCTGCCAAGAGCGCTCTGCCCAACAATGCACTGGCAGCACATTAAGAAGGGATACAGCACCATAAATGACGTAATAAATGGGCGATATTTTACACTCAACTGCACATATTGAACCCAGCTCCATAAGGGATGCCAGGGCTCCATTGGTCGCCAGTGTCAACGCCTTCGATCACTGTACACGTGGTCAGCTGGGCTCATCTTCGTCAGGGTGGTCAGGCTTGGAGAAGTTACAGTCTTCTTTCCCTGACTACGCTAAGACTCAGATAACACATGAATAATGTGGATCAAGAAGTCATCATACGAATACCAGGGTACTTCAAAGACCAGGGGCTAATTTACAGACATTCTACCCTCTGCCATTCATGGTTCAGCTTAAACCTTTATTCTTATCCCAGGTGTCCCCGTAGGGGGTTTGATTGGTCTGCTGGTTTATCCTTTACAGAGACACATGGTATTTCAGGGGGATAATATTATGACGCAGGATTAACTTCATGGTGGCGGTTCTGGGATGGTCGAGGCTAGGAGGTCAGGAGGTGTAAGTATGTCTTACAGGAAACAGGACAGGGAACTGGGGGGACCATAAACTCTGGCCAGTCTTGGTTGGGGTCAAAGCGGTATGGGCATGTTTGTGGAGACGGATGGGTGAAGCAGGCCAGAACTGGCTCCGGTCCCACACAGGGCAATGAGCTCATCGGCCATGAAAGGATACTATCATTTGCAACATTGCATGGTGAACCTTCTGTGGGAAGCTGGATCTGTTTGAAACTGACTGGAGAAGTCAGAAGAAAAGGTGGGGGCTGGCTTTGCGAGGTGCTGGGCAAGGGGTGAGACAGGCTGGTTTAGAAATCATTTTGCGGCCTGGTCCAAAGATGGCGGGTTTGGGTAGCGCAGAATGGATCTCGGTGCCCAGCCTTTGCCTTCTGTCTGTACTTATTGATTTTTGGTGTATATTAAGTTTAATTGGTACAGAAAGCAAACGTCGGGGACGTCTCCCACCTTTAGCAATATCAAATCCATTTTGCGCGGGAGTGTTAAGGGGGTGTAGAATACCACCTCTCCCAACAAGTGCCAAGTAAGTGCAGTGAATAGGTAGTGACTGGGATGCGAGATGTGGGAGGGTCAGGGCCCCGAGGTTACATAAGGACCCTGCACATCAGTCATGCTATTGGGTAATTAGCAGGGGAGAGAGGAGGAGAAGGAAGAGGTAAAGAGAAAGGCATTGAGGCTTTTCTGGAACTTGAGGAGGTCCTGCTCAAGCCTCAGAGGAAGAGGGAGGCTGTTCCAAATGAGCCAGCCCCCTGAGGAAAGTGATCGCCCACCAGCTCTCTGTTTAGCAAACCGCTTCACACGCAGGGAGTTGGTGCCAGAGGAACGCAGGAGGGTGCGTGTGCATTCCTTTCCTTGTGTGGAAAACAGGTTTATGATGCAAGCTTCTTGTTTTAATTGAGATGTGACTGATGCACCAGAACTAGGGTACACAAAATGTTTCCCCGCCAGACTGTGCAACGGTAATAAATTGCATTCTTCAGATGAGTATAGAGTTTTACTCTCGATCAATCCTTTCCGTATGCTTACTAGCTTTGCACGGGTTTTGTTTAACTATAGTATTTGTCATCATCATTATTATGTGCCATGTTTTCTGTCAACTGAAATCCTCTTTTGTGGATACTTTGGCTGCATTACGAGTTTGGCGATGTGGTAAAAAAGCAGCAGTAGTTCCATCAATAACGCAACATTATAAATATGAATCACTCCGTTAAGTTTTGATTTGTTCAAAAGAACACGTTTTAATTGCAGACAGATTAGTATTCCACTGCATTTCGGTTGTGTGCATCCATCACCAGAGACCATTCTGTAAATGACAAGCATAACCAGCGGTCAGACTAGGTCTCTTTGTAGGAATACATCATAAATCCAGTAACATATAATATAGTCACTTGCCTGGGTCGTCTCTGACTCTCATCAACTAAACCATAACAAAAAGAAAAATTAAGGATAACTTAAGAAACATTCTACTTTAGGTGTCAACTCATTATTAAAAAATGTGTTGTGCGAAAATTGTAAAAAGCAAGGTTATACCTCAAAAATCCTAGTATTCCAGGATAATGCTGTCCTGGTATCTGATAGTGGCCTGTAGAGACAGTGTACTAGATGCAGCAATTGGCCGCGTGATGCCAAATGCAGTGAAAACACAAGTTCCCAGAACGTACAGTGAACGCCACCTACACCAAAGCATACTTTGTAGTAGAACCGCCATTTTGTTCACAGTATAATACAACACGTGCCTCCACTGTTGCATGGAAAGCAATGAAAGCCCAGACGGCGCGCATTACAATCTCAAAAGAAACTCAGCGTCGAATATTACACATTTCACATTTGCAAAACAAAAGGTACATGGCCAGACATAGCATCGTGAAACATAGACAGATCAATAATTCTAATAAACATGTATTCATTTCTAATATAGGCTTCATGTCCATTAGAAAAATATGAAAACCTGCTTCAGAACCGTGAGAAAGCCTCCACGCTTCAATCATTTCATAATTTGGACAAATATCCTGTAAACATGACAGGCTCTTACAATCAGTTCTCGGTGTCCTAACTCAATGATCCATGTTTTCATCTAATAAACAATTAAAATCAGCAGCCCATGTCATCAGAGCATTATTCAACCATGCCGCATGCTGTACAATATGCATCATTCCCTTCACTCGGTCACAGTGCGCTCCTTAATAATTAACAAGCGCAGCATTTCGAGGTCTAAGTGTGCCTTTCAACGTCACCCATCTTCCTTGCTCATCTGTCAAACAAGAGCCATGTATGGAAACATTCTCTTACTCAAAAGAAAACACACAACTTTCAGAATGTGAAGAAATGTGAAGACAAAAATATAGTTCCATCCATTGAGCCAAATTACCATGTTCTCTGTCAGTAGGATGAGTCTTCGCATTTTGTATTCTTTTCCTTCTTGAGAACTGTATCATTTTACTCTTTTTAGCTACATTGTTAATGACACACAATAAAGGACATGCACATAACTACCATTAGCAAATCCCAGGCCCTCATTATGTTTCCCGGTATCCCGCCAGTAATTCCAGCGGGATACCGGGAAACGGACCAACTGTCACCGGCGCCTGATATCCCAGTAATACCAGAATATTCCAGGTGCGGGCAACGGCAGTAAAGGCCCATTCCATGGAGTGGAGGGGATTGTCGGTATTTACAGAACCAATGGAACCGGTGCTGAAAAATACCGCTGTTTTTTGCCAGTGGGGACCTGATTTACCTCCAGATCTGGGCAGGAGGTAAATCAATGAACCCCCACCAGCAAACTTGTAGTTTTGTGGTGCGGAAAAAGTGGCAGTCATGGAATTACCGCCAATTTTACTAGCAATTTTCCTGCACCGCAAAACCACGTATGTAGGTAAAGCAAAATCTGCAGGCAGATATCCAAGCATATTACAGTGCATCCGTATACACAACTAACTTTGAACAACTCTCCCCACCAGACCCCGGCCCACAACCTCAAGACACATTCCCTTACAGCCCTCTGTGTAAACCCAGTCCAATTAATCAAACCAACTGCTTAATGCCAGCGAAAACCAGACAGCCTCTAACATAGAAGCCATCCGGTTACTGGCATTCGGAGGGGCAGCAAACTGCGAGCCACAAAAAGCTGTAGACATCTGACCCCAGTTATTAAAGCATTACAATGAAACAGCAACAACCTCATTCCATGTATTGAACACCATGCACATCATACAGCTGAGACATAATGTTCTGCGTGGGAGGACTAGCTGAGCTTTTTTGACTTTTGTAACCCAACATGACTCTGGTAATTCTGCCTCTGAAAGTGAGCTCTGCTAATCTAACTCACTTTTACAATACTCCATTCTGAAAATCGAGTGTAAATATGTTACTCTGCTGAGCCTGTCAACTGACACCTATAGTTTGATAACATGACCGTTACAGAATAACATGTGCATTCCTGCAAACAACCTGATGGAGCCCAAATCTCCAACATCAGGGACCGACTTAGACCATAGGCAGCCCTGACCCCAATTAAATATGTGTGTGATCCCAGGGCCTGCTGGCAGATGAATATCTAAACATAAACCATGTCTAGTTTAAAGGGTATCAGGTATTAGTACCCGGCGAGAGTCAAGCAGAATGTAACACACATTCTGATTGGCTCTCGCCGGGTCATTACCCGGCCGAGAATCCCTCGATTCTCGGATGGGATTCCAGCCGTTTTTTCCACGGCGGGGGGCATGGCAGCCCCTCAGCCAATGAGGAGGCTCGAAGTGGGGCCATCCCCGCTGCATGCCTCCACACGGCTGGAGGCTGCCATCGTCCCCCGCCAGGTATTCGGGTACTTCGCTCGGGCCTATAACTATGGGCCCCGGGGCATTACCTGACTCAGTAATGCCCCCACCGCTCGGGCATATTACTTAAATATTATCCCCCTAAATAATGTTGCCATACATATAGATGCCGGGAAACGGCATAGGCAACATTATTTAGGGGGATAACATATGGGGTAAATGGGAGCTGGGGTTGCAGGTGTGTCGCCTGCTCCATTTAAAAAATGTGGGGGTTGCAGGGATGACCCCCCAGGTTCTATGGGGTAATATCACCGCAAAATGTATGGGGACATTTCTGCGTGGATATTATCACATGGAACCGTTTAAACACAGCAGCCTTTAGGAATCTACAAACATTCTAACCAAAACACATTGGTGGCATTTTATTGTCAGCTTGGTTTCTAGTGAGTCATTTGGTCAGGCTTTCTCTCTATACACTGTCTGTGACTGAGTTTCACCCATAAAAGACAATTCGTGCTCAGCCCCCAAGCCTTTGTTCTCTCTGGGAAAGACTTGTCACTTTCCAGGAGAATAGGATATGCCCCCCAGTGGGCAGGAAGTGGAATGGTGCTATAAAAGACAGGTTCAGCCAGCAAGAGGGAACTCGCACCAGGGTTGTAAATACTAGAGACGTTTTGATGCAGGGAAGACAGGAGAGAGGGCAGAGTTAGATTAGCCTGGAGAGGAGTTCAGTCCAGGGAAGGGTCCCACCATCTTGGAATCTCCCCGGCCTCCCACACTTCTTGTGCACCCTCTACACTTTATTCAAACAAAGCACTCTGGGACAGACACCACCAGAAAAAGACAGAGACCACAGCAGAAAGGATTGGACCCTCCCAGAAGGCTTGAAATGGGCCAATCCACTGTGACAGACTGACTATATAAGGTGGTGAGATCCTGCCCCTTTAATTGAATCATCTTCACAGGACCTCTAGCGGAGTATAGTCTGCCCAAAGGCCTCTTCCAAGGAAAGGAGAAAGACCCTTTCCTCACCCATCTCAGGGGAACATTTGGGATGAATTTTTGTGGGGAAAGGCCTGCCTGCTACCCAACCACTTGAACCAGAATCCTGCTCTGTGGACAAAATAGCCCTTGCAAGTGCTTTCTAGTAGCCTTGCCGGCTGTGAGGGGCAGATTGAACAAGGATTCACTGTATCCCTAGAGGCCCTGGTTGTGGTCCTCCAGCAACCCAGCAGTCAAGGAATAGGTCTGGACTCAATCACCTTTTGAGCCTGCTAAACCGCTTTGAGTAATTTGCAAGCAGCTGCAACCCCCCAACCCAGAGCTGCCATTGACTCCGACAACTTTTTCAATTTGTCCATTGAGCCACTGTCTCAACCATCTTCTGCCTGCGCTCCAGCAATTTTGTAGCCTGACGCCACTGAGGGACTGCATTGTATCGCAGATCTTGTTGAACCAGCCATGACTGCTTAGATACACTGACTCAACCATCAACTACCTTGTCTTCACCTGTTTCGGCCCAGTTACCACTGCAGGGCTGCATCACTGGACCATCTTGAGCTGAATCTACTGCCTCGACATGACCAATCTATAGAGAACCACTGACCCGGCCCATTGTAAAACTACTAGAAGCCTGTTTCGATGCTGGGAGGGACAGGAACAAACAAAACAGGCATTTGTAGTGGTTCTGTCCCTTTGGCCTACCTCAAAGTGCCTTCGTTGCATTTAGGGCCCCACTCCTTAGCGTTTAAAAGACATCTTTATTGAAGTTGAGCATTGCTGCTGAACATATTGCCTGTCTCCCTCTGTCTTCAGAGCTAGAGTGCCTTTTTCATATTTAAGTCTGTATATTTTGTGTCTTTGCTTACAGGGGTGGGTTGAAGTGTTTTAGTTACTTCTGTGTATTGTTAGTTTCATTAAACTCTCCTATTTTTGATAGAATATGGGGCAGTTTCTGTATCCCTACAGTCCCCCCAGCTCTTGACACTTAGTGTCTGCACTTGCCCCTGCACTTGCCACTAGCTGGCCTCACTTTTGCCTACTGTTTTATTTGTTTTATTGATTTTACTGCTGATCCATGTATTGCACTGCTCCCTTGCCTCCCGCACTTTCCCTTTCCCCCATCCCCTGCACTTGCGCGGTCTCAATGTCACCTGGCCTAGTAAGATTGTTGTCTCTGTCTTCCCTCTGTTCCCCCTCCCTTGCTTTGTCGCGCTTTGCAACACTTGTGTATAGGCGTGTTATACATGCCATATCGTAACACATCATATCAGAACCGTGGTTGGACATTCTTTAACCCTTTAAGTGCCATGGGTATTTCTCCCCAGTGCCAGGGCCTTTTTTGGTGATTTTGGTATGTGGCCATTCAATGGCTTGTAACTTTTTTGTTACATGAGATATCTCGGCCAAATTTGGCTCCTTTTTTCCCACATGTAGGCGGTCGTAACGCCACACAGGAATCCCAGTTTGCTGTAGGGGGGTGAGAGAAAATAAGCAAAAAGCGCGAAAATTTGGATTCTTTCAAGAAAATGCCAATAAAATGATGTACAAAGAAGCCTGTGGTTTTTTCCTTGTAAGAGCTAGGAACAAATGGTTTGCTGTGCTGAATTCCCCAATTTCCTGGCTTTCAAGAACAGGTTGAGTGGAAATGGAAAAAAATTATTTTGATGTGGTTATCAACCGTTTTGTGAGAGGTAGGCGATTTTGGCCATTTTTGCCAATTGGACATGCATGGACGGAATGGAAGAAAAGGGCAGGGAAGCCCAATTGGAGGACAGAAAAGCATATATTTCTGAAAAGTAGACAAAATTCCAAGTTTAGGAAGGGGTGATTTGCGTAGGTCAGGCAACAACTAGGTAGGGGAAACTGCCATCGATTGGGGGAAAAGCGGGAAAATGACCGAAAAAAAAGGTATGTGTTGGACATGGTTGGCTTGGTACGGCAATGGCTTCTATGAATTTTGAGAAAAGCAATGCTCTGCTACATTCCCCCGACTCTTGCAGTTAGGAGAGCATACCATTTTTGTAGTGTTTTACAAAACAAGCAAAACCACAAGCCAAACACTGAGCCATGGTACACAGGAGTTTTACGCTCACGGCCTGACCAGACGCACTTAGCATGTGTAAATCGGGAAACCCAATGTGGTGAGGAACGGCAAGCATACATTTTTTGAAAGAGCACATGCAGACCTTTCCAAGGGTAGGTGACTTGTGCAGGTTACAAAAGTGTATGGTGGCTAAAGCAGCGACTAAATGTAGGTCACATTTGGGAAATGAAAGGATTGTGAGACAAAGGGCACCAGCAAATGGGTCAAAACGTTATGAAAACCACACAAACCCAAAACATGGCCTACCGTCCCGCGTTCCCACATGTGTCCCGATGAAAACGGTACCTCACATGTGTGGGTGCACCTACCTGGCCGCCAAGGGGAAATCCTAAAACACAAGTAACCCCAAGTCTGTTTTCAGAGCGGAATCGCAGACATTCTGCCGACCGGCATAACAGATAGATATGGGCCTCGGGTGTCCAAGCCACCAAGAAAAACAGGGAACCCCATGCATTTCCGAAAAGAGGACACCCGTGGGAATCCGCAGAGGTATGATTTGCGCACATCGCCCCAGAATGTATTACCTAGACAGCCCTGCAAAGTCCGAAATGTGGGGAAAAAAACGCTTTTTCCGCACATTTCGCTCGGCGCACCCATCGAAACAAGCCCCCAACAACACATGGCCTACTGTCCCGCGTTTCCACAGGTGTCCTAATAAGAACGGTACCTCACATGTGTGGGTGCACCTACCTGGCTGCCAAGGGGAAAGCCTAAAACACAAGTAACCCCAAGTCTGTTTTCAGAGCGGAATCGCAGACATTCTGCCGACCGGCACAACATACAGATATGTGCCTCGGGTGTCCAAGCCACTGAGGAAAACAGGGAACCCCATGCATTTCCAAAAAGAGGACACCCGTGGGAATCCGCAGAGGTATGATTTGCGCACATCGCCCCAGAATTTATTACCCAGACAGCCCCGCAAAGTCCGAAATGTGGGGGAAAAAAACGCTTTTTCTGCACATTTCGCTCGGCGCACCCATCGAAACACGCCCCCAACAACACATGGCCTACCGTCCCGCGTTCCCGCAGGTGTCACGATGAAAACGGTACCTCACATGTGTGGGTGCACCTACCTGGCCGCCAAGGGGAAAGCCTAAAACACAAGTAACCCCAAGTCTGTTTTCAGAGCGGAATCTCAGACATTCTGCCGACCGGCACAACATACAGATATGGGCCTCGGGTGCCCAAGCCACCGAGGAAAACAGGGAACCCCATTCATTTCCGAAAAGAGGACACCCGTGGGAATCCGCAGAGGTATGATTTGCACACATCGCCCCAGAATTTATTACCCAGACTGCCCCGCAAAGTCCGAAATGTGGGGGAAAAAAACGCTTTTTCCGCACATTTCGCTCGGCGCACCCGTTGAAACACGTCCCCAACAACACATGGCCTACCGTCCCGTGTTCCCACAGGTGTCCCGATGAAAACGGTACCTCACATGTGTGGGTGCACCTACCTGGCCGCCAAGGGGAAAGCCTAAAACACAAGTAACCACAAGTCTGTTTTCAGAGCGGAATCTCAGACATTCTGCCGACCGGCACAACATACAGATATGGGCCTCGGGTGTCCAAGCCACCGAGGAAAACAGGGAACCCCATGCATTTCCGAAAAGAGAACACCCGTGGGAATCCGCAGAGGTATGATTTGCGCACATCGCCCCAGAATTTATTACCCAGACAGCCCCGTAAAGTCCGAAATGTGGGAGAAAAAAACGCTTTTTCCGCACATTTCGCTTGGCGCACCCATCGAAACACGCCCCCAACAACACATGGCCTACTGTCCCGCGTTCCCACAGGTGTCCCCCTGAAAACGGTACCTCACATGTGTGGGTGCACCTACCTGGCCGCCAAGGGGAAAGCCTAAAACACAAGTAACCCCAAGTCTGTTTTCAGAGCGGAATCTTAGACATTCTGCCGACCGGCACAACATACAGATATGGGCCTCAGGTGTCCAAGCCACCAAGGAAAACAGGGAACCCCATGCATTTCCAAAAAGAGGACACCTGTGGGAATCCGCAGAGGTATGATTTGTGCACATCGGCCCAGAATTTATTACCCAGACAGCCCCGCAAATTCCGAAATGTGAGGAAAAAAACGCCTTTTCCCCACATTTCGCTCGGCACACCCATCGAACCACGGCCCAACAACACATGGCCTACCGTCCCGTGTTCCCACAGGTGTCCCGATGAAAACGGTACCTCACATGTGTGGGTGCACCTACCTGGCCGCCAAGGGGAAAGCCTAAAACACAAGTAACCCCAAGTCTGTTTTCAGAACGGAATCTCAGACATTCTGCCGACCGGCACAACATACAGATATGGGCCTCGGGTGTCCAAGCCACCGAGGAAAACAGGGAACCCCATGCATTTCCGAAAAGAGGACACCCGTGGGAATCCGCAGAGGTATGATTTGCGCACATCGCCCCAGAATTTATTACCCAGACAGTCCCGTAAAGTCCGAAATATGGGAGAAAAAAACGCTTTTTCCGCACATTTCGCTTGGCGCACCCATCGAAACACGCCCCCCAACAACACATGGCCTACCGTCCCGCGTTCCCACAGGTGTCCCCCTGAAAACGGTACCTCACATGTGTGGGTGCACCTACCTGGCGGCCAAGGGGAAAGCCTAAAACACAAGTAACCCCAAGTCTGTTTTCAGAGCGGAATCTCAGACATTCTGCCGACCGGCACAACATACAGATATGGGCCTCGGGTGTCCAAGTCACTGAGGAAAACAGGGAACCCCATGCATTTCCGAAAATAGGACAGCCGTGGGAATCCGCAGAGGTATGATTTGCGCACATCGCCCCAGAATTTATTACCCAGACAGCCCCGCAAAGTCCGAAATGTGGGGAAAAAAATGCTTTTTCCGCACATTTTGCTCGGCGCACCCATCGAAGCACGCCCCCAACAACACATGGCCTACCGTCCCGCCTTCCCACAGGTGTCCCGATGAAAACGGTACCTCACATGTGTGGGTGCACCTACCTGACCGCCAAGGGGAAAGCCTAAAACACAAGTAACCCCAAGTCTGTTTTCAGAGCGGAATCTCAGACATTCTGCCGACCGGCACAACATACAGATATGGGCCTCGGGTGTCCAAGCCACCGAGGAAAACAGGGAACCCCATGCATTTCCGAAAAGAGGACACCCGTGGGAATCCGTAGAGGTATGATTTGTGCACATCGCCCCAGAATTTATTACCCAGACAGCCCCGCAAATTCCGAAATGTGGGGAAAAAAACGCCTTTTCCCCACATTTCGCTCGGCGCACCCATCGAACCACGCCCCAACAACACATGGCCTACCGTCCCGTGTTCCCACAGGTGTCCCGATGAAAACGGTACCTCACATGTGTGGGTGCACCTACCTGGCCGCCAAGAGGAAAGCCTAAAACACAAGTAACCCCAAGTCTGTTTTCAGAGCGGAATCTCAGACATTCTGCCGACCGGCACAACATACAGATATGGGCCTCGGGTGTCCAAGCCACCGAGGAAAACAGGGAACCCCATGCATTTCCGAAAAGAGGACACCCGTGGGAATCCGCAGAGGTATGATTTGCGCACATCACCCCAGAATTTATTAACCAGACAGCCCCGCAAAGTCCGAAATGTGGGAGAAAAAAACGCTTTTTCCGCATATTTCGCTTGGCGCACCCATCGAAACACGCCCCCAACAACACATGGCCTACCGTCCCGTGTTCCCACAGGTGTCCCGATGAAAACGGTACCTCACATGTGTGGGTGCACCTACCTGGCCGCCAAGGGGAAAGCCTAAAACACAAGTAACCCCAAGACTGTTTTCAGAGCGGAATCTCAGACATTCTGCCGACCGGCACAACATACAGATATGGGCCTCGGGTGTCCAAGCCACCGAGGAAAACAGGGAACCCCATGCATTTCTGAAAAGAGGACACCCGTGGGAATCCACAGAGGTATGATTTGCGCACATCGCCCCAGAATTTATTACCCAGACAGCCCCGCAAATTCCGAAATGTGGGGAAAAAAACGCCTTTTCCCCACATTTCGCTCGGCACACCCATCGAACCACGCCCCCAACAACACATGGCCTACCGTCCCGTGTTCCCACAGGTGTCCCGATGAAAACAGTACCTCACATGTGTGGGTGCACCTACCTGGCCGCCAAGGGGAAAGCCTAAAACACAAGTAACCCCAAGTCTGTTTTCAGAGCGGAATCTCAGACATTCTGCCGACTGGCACAACATACAGATATGGGCCTCGTGTGTCCAAGCCACCAAGGAAAACAGGGAACCCCATGCATTTCCGAAAAGAGGACACCCGTGGGAATCCGCAGAGGTATGATTTGCGCACATCGCCCTTGACACTTAGGGGCCGATTCATGGAACAAACGTGCGCCGAAAATCCATGCGCAAGCAGGCGCAAGGGAGCGCAAGCGTGAGAAACGCAGCGCACGCACTCGCATGCGATTCAAGGAAGACGCTGCGCGTGCTTCCCGCTGTCTGTGCGCCCAATCCAGCCATGGCACACGCAGGCATACACGGCGTGCGCTACGCGCACAGCAAAAGCGCACATAGCGCGGCGCACACAACCAAAGTGGGCAGAAGAGTGGGCGTAACACGCGGAATGGGGAACAACGCATGAAAAAGAAGGCGTAACTGGGGAAGTACTGCAGGGAACTACACAGAACGCCCACACGCACGCGAACAACCCGTATTCATGGATCCGAATACGGGAAACCCGTGCACGGCAAAAGACGCACAGAGGCGTCAACGCGTCCGCCACACGAAGGCAGGCGGAAGCGTCCCCGCGCACAGTACAAAAGTGCGCGCAAACAACAAACACCTATATACAGCTACGATGAATGCCCCATTTGTCGCAGCACTGATCGTGGGACACCGCAGGAGGAGGAGAATAGCCAGGGCACGCATTTTCGCACCACGGACAAGCCTTTTTGGGATGCCTGACGACCAGGTCTATGGCAGGTATAGATTTCCACCCCACATCATCCTAGACCTGGTCAGGAAGTGGGAAGATGACCTTACATCCCCCACCCTTTGCTCCCAAGCATTGAGCCCCTTGGAGAAGGTGCTCAATGTCCTGCATTTTTTGGCCACTGGGTCATTTCAGCGGACTACTGCCATAGTGGGGGGGTCTCACAGGCCACGCAGTCACGCTGCCTACACCAGGTACTGGCAATCATGACAGCGCGCCCCTCAGTCCGCAGGCACATATACATGCCCAGGACACCCGCAGAAAGGCAGGCCGTTGTCCTGGATTTTTTCAGGGTGGCACACTTCCCCAAAGTGCTCGGTGCCATAGATTGCACCCATGTGGCCCTACGTCCACCTAGGGCCACTGAGCACATCTACCAAAACCGCAAGCACTGGCATTCCATCAATGTACAGGTGGTATGCGATGCAAAGGGAATCATCACCTCTGTCTATGCAAACTACCCTGGCTCCACCCATGACAGTTTCATATACAGAATGTCCGCCCTGAGCCGGGCCCTGGAAGCTGGGCAGCATGGCGACACATGGCTCCTAGGTGAGTACAAATGCCCTTGCACATGCATGCAAGTCACACACAGACAAATATCCAAACCCTAATAATCTCAACTATTATCACCTCCCCAGGGGACAGTGCCTACCCTCTGAGCAACCACATGATGACGCCAATCCGAAACCCCACCACACCACCCCAGGTAAGATACAACGCCGCCCATATTGCAACCAGGGCCATAGTGGAGCGCACATTCGGAGTGCTCAAGTCACGTTTCCGCTCCCTTGACCGCTCTGGCGGACAACTACTCTATGCACCACCAGTAGTGTGCAGGATCATTGTGGCAGCATGTGTCCTGCACAATGTTGCAACACGGCAGGGATTCCCGGTGGACATGGTGGTGCCCCCACATCCCCAACCACAGGCACAGGCGCTGCCCATGGGAGGGGACAGGGCACATGGCGAGGAAGCCCGGACCCAGCTTGTGGCCACATTTTTCACCTAAACTCCCACCCCTGCGGAGTGCACACAGACCTGGCACATACCAGGTGACAATCGATGATGACAAAGAGACAGTCAACTGTCACAACCCTACCACCCTGAGATAGTTGCCATGGAAGTGCCACATCGTCTGCATCCCTAGCTACTTAAACACAAGCTATCCTGTGTGACCAAAAGGCACACATATGACAGATGACATGATATGGCCTATACACAAGTATTTCAAGGTGCGATGAGGCAGGGAGGGGGGAACAAGGGAAGACAGACAACGGTACTACTAGGCCAGGTGTCATTTAGATTGTGCAAGTGCAGGCGTAGGGGGAAGGGAAAAGTGCAAGGGGAAGGGGAGGGGGGAGTGCAGTACAGGGGAAGTAGACCAAAAAACAAATATATAGGTCAGCTGGTGGCAACTGCAAAGGTAAGTGCAGACAAGTGCTGGGAAGGGGGGGCTGTAGAGATAGAGAGACAGTACCGCAGTGCAGGAGTTGCCAGGGAGGCAGTGCAAGTGGAGAGTGGCTGGGCCAGGGACCGAGGTCGGTGAGAGTGGCCCAGTTGCAGATCCATTGCAGTTCCAGTGAAGAATTCCGCAGGGGAGAGGCAGAGAGAAAGCAGAAGCAAAGAGGAAGGTCCTGAGGTTCTTCCCGAACCGGAGATGGTTCCCCTCAAGTTCAAGTGAGGCAGGAAGGCTGTTCCAGAGGGAAGGCCCTGCCGCGGAGAGAGATCTACCCCCAGCTAGTTGCTCTGAGAAGCGGATGACCCTGACATGCAAGGTGTGCATCACACACACCTGCAAAACAGGCCATGGCCATCACTGTTATGTCACTCAAACCCTCCCAAACCACAACATGACATGGCAAGCAATACCCATACACCAGCACAGTAACAATAAGGTACACATTGCCATGTCCAAAATGTACAGTGGCATCAGACAATGATGCCTGACCTGGAATCAGATGAAATGACTGACCAACAACCTCCCACCCAAAATAAGTCATTTCCAAATGCATTACAAGAGTTGTAGACGTAACATAACAATGAATGCATGTCTGCATGCACATTGTGCATTGCAAAATCAACACTGCAGCTCCTGTGTGATGTGTCCTACTCCTGCAACACACTGCTCAGCGCACATCACAGTGAACAGCCATTGTGTGTGATGCACACCCTGAGCATCACACCTAAGCGACAGACCACATCAAAAAGCAAATTAAGCATGTACAGGATCCATAATTGGTCACAGAACATGTGCTGCAGGGACACAGTGGCCACCAGAAGGAAAACAGTGTACACGTGGATATGCAAGGGTGGGAGTACATGTAGTGCATCAGAGTGCAAGTGTGTGGGTCTGCAAGGACATGCACTCAACATATGGATGTGCACTCAAGTGACCATCAGTGTTCTCTACACATCACATGTGAACATTCACCATGTGTACACCCCAGCATGTCAAACCACAACTATCCCCTTGCACCTGAAAGGTAAACACAACACATGAACAGGCATTGATCAGCACAACACAACATGTACATAGGATACCACCATTACAATGTCAGAGTTCCCATCACACTGCAGGGCAAGGCAACTATCAACAACATCCCCCACCCCTCCCTCACAAATGACCATGACCCACTGAACAACTGCACCTGGGTCATGGAGCCTTCAACCCTCAATTCTACCTTTACCCTTCGTCACCATCTCCCACCTTGTGTGTAAAAAGTTGCCTGCACCCTCAGAATCCACACTCATTTCCAAAATCACAAAATCCAAGGCATAAAAACGAACCTGAACACCCTCCAGTAGATGACTTGACGTAGCAGTAACTCACAAAGGCCAAGTACTACCACAATGATGCAACAACCAAGGTAGCACAGTAAAACAATGTCACAACAGGATGTGAACCATGTGTGGTAAATAACATAGGATGATGCACCATGAACGGATGTGTACTGTCACAGGTCCCGTGTACAGGCGCGGGAGTGTCACGAAACAACCACCCCCACTGTGTCCCGGGTGCCTGCAAGGTCAAACTCACACAGGCCCCTGAGACCCTGGTGGGGAAGGAGGTTCAGGGATATGCAGTCGGGACAGGTGTTGTCACACTGGATAACTGGAATGAGTGGCAGGAGAGGGGAGGAGGAATGACACATGAAAGTAGGGAATGAACGAAAATGTACTACCTGCATGAACACATACACAATCCAAACAAACTTGGACATCATTGTCATGACCTTCTGTAGTCCAGGCTTAGGAGTGCTACGACCCAACCACCCCCTCTAGGGTTTTGGCGCCTGAAAGTTCGGGGCTTACACAGGCATCCGCAACCCCAGCGGGGAAAGAGGGTTAGGGAACGTTGCTTGGATAGGTACGGGAAGCAGGAACACCGGGTAGAGGGTACAGGGTTCTGGGTGATTAGGGGGAAAAAAACATACCAGATTGAATCACAAATACATCCATGCATTAGTGCACCCCCCAGCAAGCCTATGCAGAGCAGTTTGAAAGAAAAACAACAAGACACTTAGCTCTGGTTTTGAGTGCTGGCCTCCTGCTTGCGCACTCTCAGGTCCGGTTACAGGAGCACTGCAATGCTGCAAAGAGAGCCACAGTCAACAACCTGTACATGCCAATTACACAAAAACACACCACCAAACATGCCCCATAGCAACAAACTACTCTACAAACAGACAATCTGGTGTAGATGCTTCGTACCCATATATAACATTACCCCTGTGACGGGTCATACACAGTCAATGCAGTAAGTCAGCCGCCGGTGGGTGCGTGGCAAATGGAACACCAATGTGTCACAATTCACACAACATGCAATGTTCCCTGGGTAAGCAGACAGACCCATATAGCAAGCCATGACTTCAGAGCAAGTTGCGTACCACCATGACCGAAACAAAGTTGGCAGTGCATTTATCATAAAGTACATGGAAATTAAATGCACTGCACCCGAGTATGTCCCTTGCTGTATGTCCCTGTGAGCTGCCCCTTTCCATGTTCCGGAAGGCTACATGGTTGATACAAGTGCCTCAATGGACCTTGGTGTACCGTAGGGCATGTGCCACTGCCCCTGCAGGTGTCCCAGACAACTTTACAATCAACAGCCATCAGTCCACCAACACATCTGAGCTGCATTGTGTGCTTCAACACCAATATTCGTCCAAGCTCACCCTCAGTGCTGTGACTAAGCCTGCATGTGCAACTCGCCTGGTGCAAGCTTTGCTGTGTTGTGGCCCCCCTGTGCTGCTCACCTTGCCTGGAGTTCCTTGGAACACATCAGCAGTTCTAGGATGTAGGTCTGCAATCCCTGTGCCTCTGCTTGTGCACACATGTGCATGTGGGAACCAACAAACGTGTCCAGAATTCCGTCGTCCAATGGGCCATGTCTGCTGGCTAAGGTGCTCTGGAGGGTCATCCCCCTGCAGAAAGGGCATGAAACACATGATTAATGCTTCAAAGTCATCTGTGTGTGTCTCTTCAGGCATCTCATTACTTGACCATGTCAGAGAGTCACAGCATAAATCACACCATCAGTCCGTCTTTCACATCCAAAGTGTGTAACACTATCTACAGCATGAATTGCAACAAGCACGTGTACAGTAAAGATAAGAAACATACTACACAATGCATAGCAATGAATGTACACATTAATCATGAAACACCCCATCTAGCAAAAGCTGAACAGTGGACAATAACACCAAAATCATCCCCACTAGGGGTGTAAACACAAGTCACACAGCACCAGACATGCCACAGATATGACAGTCCAAGGCCCTTGTGTAAAAGTTTGTGACACCGAAACATCCTTGCGAGCCAATGGATAAGGGAGGCAGGAGTGGCATATGTGAGTCAAGGACCCCAAGCAGCAAACACATACACAAGACAAGCCTGAAGGGCCCAGCTGGAACAGACAGTGGATGCCTTCAAAAGCCACAAAGCACCGCACCGTCACATGAAAGCACAATAGACGGGCAATTTTAAACTATAGTAACTATTAACTAATTACACTAACTATGGAAAACCTACATTACCTAATTAAACTAACTATCAAACAGAAACTTAACTAACTAAACTAAAAGAAAAATCAAAAATGGCCACATACGACCCGGGGGGAGGTGAGGTACCCAGGAGGGGGGAGGTACAGGGTGCTGCTCAACATCCACATGCGATGATGCTGAGCCAAAACAAAAACCTCCATGGGCTCAACGCCTGCACAGCCCGACCTATGTGGGAGATAGATGGTCGTCCGAGTCTGGCTCATCCTGTAAAGGAGGACGTGGCACAGTAGCCTGGCCACGCCTAGCCGCAGCTTGCCCCTCGTCGGCAGCAAGTCTGCCGGACGGGTGAGCCTGGTTCTGTGTGGCGATGTGATGTAGGTCTGCAAGCAGAACCTCACGTGATACACGTGCTTCCTCTTGCAAGGTAGCACGTGTAACACGGAGTTCCTCCTGCAAGGCCTGGCTGGACAACCGCTGCACCTCCCGGCAAGCCTGTAGCTCAGCCGAGATGGTATGCTCAAGCTGTGCAAACCTCTCCTCCGCCTGCTGCCTCTGGGACATCATAAGGACACCCAGAGTGGATCTGAGGGAAGCATACTCCTCCCTCAGGGCATCCATGTGCGCCTCTGCGTGAGCAGCAATTGCTTGACGCAGAGACGACATTTCAGCCTGGCGTGCCCTGTCTGAGGCCGCCATGCCCAGCCTGAGCGAGCGGGCCGTGGACCGTGCCGCCTGCTGCTGGAGAAGCACCTGCCTAGCAGGGGGGAGCACAGATCGGGCCACACGCTCCATGCTCTCAGCGATGTTCTCCATTGCTGCCCCCTGCCGTTCTGAATTGGCAGTCATGTCTTGCTCCCACTCAGTATACTGCGGTTGCGTGTGGCGACTGCGTTGCCGGGCTTGACCCCTGCGGGACCCAAGGACCGGGGGTCCTCGCTGTGTTGGCACTGCCCGCGGCTGCACGACTACATGCCCCCGTCGACGTGATGTCCCAGGCACATAAGTGACTGGTGTGGAGGGTGACCCTGCGTCCCGATCCACCACAGGCGGAGGAACCAAGACTGTCTGATCCCTCAGTGAAGGTGTCGCAGACAAAGGAGTGTCCATATCAGAATCACTCACCCCTGACACATGGACTTGATGCTCATCCAACTCAACATGGACGTCAGAGTCGTCATCAAGGCTGGACTCATAGGCAGCCAGAGACAAGATGGACTGTAGCACTTGGGGGTTTTCGTGGCCTACCACCCCATGACCCCCACTAGTGCCGGGTTGATGTAGTGGTAACAACCCTGTGTCTGGCATGACAACACCATCCTCCGCCTCCATTGCGTCATCACCTGAAAAATAGAGAGAATAAAGGTCACTACACATGTCAGAAGCACACAACACACACACACACCGACAGCAAACGCATCAGGCAGACATGTGACACACAACATATAACCTGCCATGCATGCTGGGTCAACTTTGAATTGCTTCTGTGATCAGACCTGTTGAAAGGTGGCAGTTTCCATGGAAGTGGGTCTATGCAGTGCAGAAAATGTGTACGCCACTCACTACCTACATGTACAAGGACTCCATGGTGTGTGCCAGGAAATGTGAAGGCAGTGCAATGTCAAATTCAGACATCACGTGCATTGTGCATTCAATGTATACCATATCTAGAAGCCAAGCACCCCTCCACCCCAGTACCAAAGCAGGGATGCCTAGCATGGTATCAAAAGGCTGACCATACACCTGTCTATTGACAGGCAGTGTTGACTGGCATCAACAGCTGAATGTGATTCAAGTGACAACACTGCAAATGATGCAGGGACAGTAAGCAGGACACATGATGAAAACTCTGGATTCCACCCATGTGTGAAGAAGACACAACAACAGTTGGACAGAGTCATTGGCCATTGAACAGGCTGAGGCCTGTGAGCCACACAGATTGTCAGACCCTAAACATGTGTGCAACGCAGGACTGAGCCACAGTTGACATGGGAAGGCTGATGAGATGGCAGGCAATGTATGTAACCAAGGACTTGTATTACAGTGATCATCCTGTCAACGACATATAGGGGCATGCGTGCAATGCACATGGACCATGAATGGGCACTCATGTCCCTGCGGGAGATCTGACCTATGCACAGTACAAGTGAGATACCCTGCATCAAGTACTAAGGCTGTACCACACGGCATATGTTTGGCAGATTCTACGCTGGAAGTTAGCATCTACACAGGACGCATGAACAAGAAAGTACACATTGGCAAGATTGAAGAACACCAGTGCAAAGGTGGAACTGAGGTGCAGAGTGGCGGAGGAGGAGCAAGGGAGCATGCCTACATGGAGTCCCCCCATGCAGGCAGAGGAGACATGCATGACGGAAGCATTGCATTACTTACACATCAGAACCATGTACACGTCACATGTAGCGGCAATCATGCACAACACATCCCACAAGTGAAACACACACGTCCTCAACAAACACGCAGCAACACTCACTGGACTGGGCATCAAAGTCCAGCATCTCTCCCACTCCTTCGACCAATTCAGGTGGTATGAACTCTGCAACGAGTGCCTCATGCGGAGTGAGCTCTTCCTCCTCTGGTGCAGGCCCACCGCCAGTCACCAGAGTCAAGTTGTAATTAGAGGCACGCTTAGCCTTAGTGCTGCGTTTGATGTCATTCCAACGCTTTTTGCACTCTTGCGCCGTGCGCACCTCATGGCCGAATGAACTGACATGTTCCGCAACATGCTTCCAGTGGGTGTCACGTTGGGCAGCCGTAGTCTGACTATTGGCACCCACTAGCATGTCACGGCTGTGGCCCCGCATGTAGTCCACGAGGAAGTCCAGTTCCTGCTTACAGAAAGGCTTCTTCCTCGACGTGCAGGAGGTCGTGGCTGTGTGTGGGGTCCCAGCCTGTGCTGCAGGTGCAACCTTCCTCCTCTTGGACTGTGGCGCAGACCCTGGCTGGCTAATGCTACCCTGACCAGTATGGCCAGTGGGTTCGGTGGATTGAGCCAAGGGAGTGGCAGGTGGAGGGATGACCAAAGGCCTGACTTGTGTCAGTGGCAGCTGGGTGCCCACTAATGGACCCTGCACAGCAACACCAGCTGTGGCAGGGTCATTGACCGCAACAGTCCTGGTTGGCAGACTCACAACCGGGGTGCTGTTGGGTGCATCTGCCCCTGCACTTGCCAACACCCGGCTGTTCGGGGCAGCAGATGACATGACTGCCCCAGGGACACATGTCTTGGTCTGAGCAGCCCGGCCTGCCCCTATGGTTTCCCCCTGGCCTGTTGGAGATCTACCAAGGGCTCTTCAAGAGCCAACGCAGCCTGCGCTGGCAGACCCCGAGCCTGGGTGGCGGTGTCCACAGCTGCACCTGCAGCTACCACTACCCTTCGGCCCGTGGCAGTCGATGGAACGGACTGCCGGGTCACACAGGCGCCAGTGCCAGACGCAGAAGCTGCATCCCCCGGAACCACAGGGGGTGGTGGCATGACTGCACCGACACATGGCACAACATTGTGCTCAAGTGGCGCACCCCTGCCTCTTCCCCCTCTGTGGCCCCCCTGGACACCCTGGAGTCCCCCTACTCCCTGGTCACCACGGGCACGTCCCCGACCACGCCCGCCACGAGGAGGATGCCCAGCTGAGGCGCCCCTCACCTTTGGTGGGCTCCCAACCATGGCATAGATGTAGTAGTGCCGGCACAGATGGAGTGGTGCCAATGGGAGTTGTACACCACAATTGACCTGGGCAATTGGGGTGAAGGGGGTGGGAAGCAAGATGTTAACAGCCCCCCTGCACCTGCAAGGCTGTATGTGACACCGGTGATGTAGTGACGGGTCACGCAACGCTCAGGCACCCCAAAACTGCAGTACAACCGTGCACGCAACCCTGCAGCCTACGTGCGTGGATTCAACCTCCCGCAGTACGCGGTGGCACCCAGTAACACGAATAACGCATACGCGTGGGACAGGCAGGCTACTATGACATCGAAAATGGGTGCGATACACAGGGGCACCCGCAGTGGGAAAAAGAGCGTGTGCGACTCACCGTCTGACTAGTGCGATGCAGAAAAACACGCGTAGCCAATACCCCTGCCAAAAGAAGAGATACGTCCTTGATAGCTGTGAAGTTGTGATGGCGCGCGAAACAACAGGAAGCAGCAACACACGTCGGTCTCCACGAAAGGCACGTACAGCGAACTGCTGGGCCCGCTCACCTTTAACCCGTGCTGAGGGAAACGCACGCGTGCGTCACGTCACTTATGCGCATGGGCCCTTTCCATGTATTACACGCGGACGTGCAGTTTTGCACGCGCTGAAATGGCCATGCACGCCTGTGCGCGTCACGTCACAGGGGCGCTTGCGCTTGAGGGGCCTTCTGTCCAATGAAATTGCGTATGCGTGCAGATGCGCTTACGCGCTAAGGGCCTTTCCTCGAATTACACGCTGACGTGCTGAATTTTCACGTGCCAAATCACTCCGTATCAAGCTGGCCACGCGTAAGCACACGGAAGACCACGCTCCTGCCCAGAAGGCCGAACTACTGCCCCCCAGAGCCCCGAGCACACTGCCACCTGCCATCTGCTGCTGCCTGACTGCCTGCTGCCCACGTGCCCTGACATTTGCTGCCTGCACATCAGCCAGGGGTGCTGTTGCTGTGACCACCCCTGCTGGAACCGAAGACTCCCGACTGGGATTCCATCGCTCCACAGCCCAGCCCCAGGACCCAGTTGCCCACCCACTCCTGCCTCTGGGGTTGTCATGTCGGGCACTGCAACATCTGGCACCACTGACAACCCCAGGCCGGAGAGGCAGAGGGGCACCAGCTTCAGTGCCAGGGAAGTTGGTGTCCTGGTGGAGCAAGTCCTGGGGCAATATGATGCCCTCTTCGGAGGTTCCTGCGCCGACAAGGAAGGACGGACTCAGATCTGGACTGACATCGTGACTGCCATCAACACGGAGGGGGTGGCTGTCCGAGACTTCCAACATGTCAAGAAGCGCTGGGAGGACTTCAGGTCCAGGACCCTGAACAAGGCCCGGTGCCTCTTGAAGGCAGCGGATGCCAAGGGGCGCCGGGGCCACTTGTCGGAAGATCAAATGAGGGTCCTGGAACGCATATCCCCAGCGCTCCACGTCCAGGTCCTTGAGAGGCTCAAGTGGCGCACCCTGTCCTTGAGAGGCAGACACGTCTGGAGTCGAGCGGTAAGTGTACATGCATCCTGATTGTGAGCTGTGCGTGTGGTGATGTTTCAGTAGTGTGCAGGTTGCACATCTGTTTGTATGGGGTCGAGTATGGGTGGGGGTGTACAGGGCCGTGGGGCTAACACATGCGAGGGCTGTAATGTGTGAGACATGGATGGTGCTTGTGTGTGTAGGCTTGCATGCCAAATGCAGTTGTGTGGGCACACATGTTTGGATGAATGTGTATGTAAGTAGACATGTCCGTGATGTCACGCATGTATGTTGTTTTCAGCTGCATGTATCAGCACTGTGTACATGGGCATTTGTGTGTATTTGACAAGGGTGCAACAGTGATGCAACATGGATGCATGTGACAGCGGGATGTAGAAGCCTGATTGGCAGATGTGACATGGATGCCCATCTGAACACTGCGACACTTGGCAGAGGTGTACACATGCATGCAGGTGTGGTGGTGTGTGTACATGTGTGGTGCACTTCCTGTGTTGCATGTGATGTCTAGCTCAGCTTTGCCTGCTCATGCTGTTGTATGTGTATGGATGGTGCTGGCAGTTGCGATATGGCTGTGGTATGGCTCATGTGTGCGAGTTGAAATGACATGTGTGTTGGGGATTGTGATGGCATGTTTGAGGTTTGCCAATGCCACTCATGTACAACTGTCATGTGTGTATGTGTCCATTGTACAGTGCCCTGATGCCTGTGTTTTATTTCTCCCTGTCTGCAGCGTCAACTGATGAAGAGGGCGGAGAAGGTGCTGTGGAGCACAGCGGCGGGGATCCCACCGCCAGCCGGAGACGCAAAGCCCGGCTCCCCTCCCAGGTTGTCATCTCGTCGGGGAGTGAGAAGTCCGGTGCCGCGTCCCAGGCCGCAGCTGCCGGGGGGAGGTCCAAGAGGCGGAGGTTGGAGTTGGACTCTTCGGCAGCAGAAGGGGCAGCTGGGACCCCACAGGGCCCAACGGGGGAAGATGGCACGGAGTCATCCAGGTTGGTGGGGGGTTTGGTGGAGGAGGAGGCCGTGCAAGCAACAGAGACGGGGTCTGGAGGTGGGGATCCCACTGGTGCTAGTGGTGCAGTGCAGGACCAGGGACAGGAGGCAGCACAGGCCGCCGCGGAGGTGCCTGTGTGCATTCCTGTCCCTGATCCTGTCCCTGCATCATCTTGCACCAGCAGGGATGCCTACGTCCAGACCCGTTTTCAGGCAGGGGATGAGCAAACGACAACTGGCCTTCCTCTGCCTGCGGACATGGCTATCCGGGTCTGGGTTGAGCCTGTCCTGACTGGTGTGGCGTTGCATCAACGGGCCATGCGAGGTGACCTGCAGTCTTTTCATGAGGAGACTGCACGTCATCTCGAATGGCTCGTTGACCACGTCAGCCTACTGGGACAGGTCACCCAGGCCGGATTCCTCCGTTTGATGGAGCATGCTACGACCTCCTCCTCAACTGAACCCCCTACGCGCCAGTCGTCCTCCGTGCCATCTTTCCACCCATCAGTCACCTGGGTGCCCTGTGGAGCTGCCTCTGACGGTGCGGCCAGGCTGGTGGAGGAGGCATCCCTGCCACAGTCGGGAGTCGGACGTCCAGCAGGGGTGGCCACATCAACGACTGCACCCCAGCCGGCGGAGGATGTGCAGGCAGCAGGAGGCAGTGCATGGGCAGAGGCACAGCAGCAGCAGCAACGTGGTGGGAGCCATGAAGGCTCGGGGCTTTCAACATCGGAGGGGCAGGCATCGGCCGGAGGGCAGGAGGACCCAGGACAGAGAGTGTCTTCCGTGTGGCAGCGGTTGGGCCACGCCATAGATGCGGAGCGGCAGCGGGCGGAAGAGGCACGGCTCACGATGGTCAGGGCGGAGAACTCCATGCCCCTGAGGCGGGCCGAGTGCCTCGAGGCAATCCGCAGGGAGTTGGAGGTGGACACGTCGACGGCCCTGCGGACCCTCGGGGCCATGAAGGAGGACCGCCTCCGGGACATTGAGCAGGAGTTCGATGATGCCCTGGCCCGGGACATCCAAAAGTGAGCTGTCAGACTAGCCCGCTGCCCTTGTACATAGTTATGTAGTTAGTGTTAGGTTTCCTTTGTTTTATTTTATTTATTTTGGACCTTTTGGACATTGGCCACATTTTTGTATATAGTTTATTTTATTAGTTAGTGTTGTTAGATAGGTTTCATTTCTTTTGTTGGGATAATGGACCCTGGCTTGTTCGTCTGTACATAGTTCACTGTTGGATTTTATTTTTCTTTCACAATTTACCCATGGAGCAATGGCTTTCAATTATTATTTCCCATTGGATTTTCTTTTGTGGACAGTGACTTTGGACACCATTACTTTGGATTATGATTTTTGGTTTTGCTTTTTTTCACGGACATGCTTCTTTTCTTTTTTGTACATTCCCCTTTCTGTTTCTTTATTTTTGAATCTATTTATGTTTCCTTTAATACATATTTTTTTATCGAACTTCAATGTGTAGTATCATCTCATTGGTTTCATGCATATCATGATATGGGTTTTGAGATTCACTGACACCCATTGGGTGTATGTGAGGGACATGTGTTTCTTTCGAAACTTGCAATTGGTGTTCTGTCATGTAATTGCCATTTCTGAGTGGTTGGATGCAATACTTGGGTGGGTGTTTTGCATTTGGAGGCTGACCATAGGGACCAGGGATCTAGATTGTGATGACATGTTGGCTGGGGAACATGAGTTGGGGCCTGCTGGCAGGTGCCCCACAGTGCTGGGGGGTGGGGGTGGTGGGGAACATGAGTTGGACATGGGTGGGGGCCTGCTGGCAGGTGCCCCACAGTGCTGGGGGGTGGGGGTGGTGGCGACATGAGTTGAACATGGGTGGGGGCCTGGTGAGGGTGCCCCTGCACTGCTGGGGGGTGGGGGTGGTGGGGACATGAGTTGGACATGGGTGGCGGCCTGCTGGCAGGTGCCCCACAGTGCTGGGGGGTGGGGGTGGTGGGAGACATGGGTTGGGGCCTGGTGGAGGCTGCCCCTGCACTGCTGGGGGGTTTGGGTGGTGGGGACATGAGTTGGACATGGGTGGGGGCCTGCTGGCAGGTGCCCCACAGAGCTGGGGGGTGGGGGTGGTGGGAGACATGGGTAGGGGCCTGCTGGCAGGTGCCCCACAGTGCTGGGGGGTGGGGGTGGTGGGGACATGAGTTGGACATGGGTGGGGGCCTGGTGGAGGTTGCCCCTGAACTGCTGGGGGTGGGGGTGGTGGGGACATGAGTTGGACATGGGTGGGGGCCTGGTGGAGGGTGCCCCTGCACTGCTGGGGGGTGGGGTGGTGGGAGACATGGGTGGGGGCCTGCTGGCAGGTGCCCCACAGTGCTGGGGGGTGGGGGTGGTGGGGAACATGAGTTGGACATGGGTGGGGGCCTGGTGGAGGCTGCCCCTGCACTGCTGGGGGGTGGGGGTGGTGGGAGACATGGGTGGGGGCCTGCTGGCAGGTGCCCCACAGTGCTGGGGGGTGGGGGTGGTGGGGAACATGAGTTGGACATGGGTGGGGGCCTGGTGGAGGGTGCCCCTGCACTGCTAGGGGTGGGGGTGGTGGGAGACATGGGTGGGGGCCTACTGGCAGGTGCCCCACAGTGCTGGGGGGTGGGGGTGGTGGGGAACATGAGTTGGACATGGGTGGGGGCCTGGTGGAGGCTGCCCCTGCACTGCTGGGGAGTGGGGACATGAGTTGGACATGGGTGGGGGCCTGCTGGCAGGTGCCCCACAGTGCTGGGGGCTGGGGGTGGTGGGGACATGAGTTGGACATGGGTGGGGGCCTGGTGGAGGGTGCCCCTGCACTGCTGGGGGGTGGGGGTGGTGGGCACATGAGTTGGACATGGGTGGGGGCCTGCTGGCAGGTGCCCCGCAGTGCTGGGGGGTGGGGGTGGTGGGGACATGAGTTGGACATGGGTGGGGGCCTGGTGGAGGGTGCCCCTGCACTGCTGGGGGGTGGGGGTGGTGGGAGACATGGGGGGGCCTGGTGGAGGCTGCCCCTGCACTGCTGGGGGTGGGGGTGGTGGGGACATGGGTGGGGGCCTGCTGGCAGGTGCCCCACAGTGCTGGGGGGTGGGGGTGGTGGGGAACATGAGTTGGACATGGGTGGGGGCCTGGTGGAGGGTGCCCCTGCACTGCTAGGGGTGGGGGTGGTGGGAGACATGGGTGGGGGCCTGCTGGCAGGTGCCCCACAGTGCTGGGGGGTGGGGGTGGTGGGGAACATGAGTTGGACATGGTTGGGGGCCTGGTAGAGGCTGCCCCTGCACTGCTGGGGGGTGGGGACATGAGTTGGACATGGGTGGGGGCCTGCTGGCAGGTGCCCCACAGTGCTGGGGGCTGGGGGTGGTGGGGACATGAGTTGGACATGGGTGGGGGCCTGGTGGAGGGTGCCCCTGCACTGCTGGGGGGTGGGGGTGGTGGGGACATGAGTTGGACATGGGTGGGGGCCTGCTGGCAGGTGCCCCACAGTGCTGGGGGCTGGGGGTGGTGGGGACATGAGTTGGACATGGGTGGGGGCCTGGTGGAGGGTGCCCCTGCACTGCTGGGGGGTGGGGGTGGTGGGAGACATGGGTGGGGGCCTGGTGGAGGCTGCCCCTGCACTGCTGGGGGGTGGGGGTGGTGGGGACATGAGTTGGACATGGGTGGGGGCCTGGTGGAGGGTGCCCCTGCACTGCTGGGGGGTGGGGGTGGTGGGGACATGAGTTGGACATGGGTGGGGGCCTGATGGAGGGTGCCCCTGGTGGCTGGGGGTGCAGGGGACATGCGTTGGTGGGCAGTAGTGCAAGTTGACATGTGGGTTGGCTGGGTGGCATGGCCATGGTGGATTGGGTGCCTGTAGGACATGTGCAGGGTAGGCCCCTGTGGTGTGAGCCACCTGCAGGGGCCGTGGAGGGTGTAGAGGGAACACCTGGGAGGACCCACACGTGCAATTCACGTGTGGTGCTCCCCGCGCACCCCTGTAATACACGTACCCTGATGGAATAGCGTGTGATACTTTCCGCGCACCCCTGATATGCACGTACCCTGCTGATATCGCGTGTGAAACTTCCCGCGCACCCCGAAATACACGTAGCCAGGACATTCGCGTGTGTAACTTCCCGCGCACCCCTGATATACATGTACCCTGCTGACTTCACGTGTGAAACTTCCCACGCACCCCAAGATACACGTAGCCAGGAGATTTGCGTGTGTAACTTCCCGCGCACCCCTGATATACATGTACCCTGCTGACTTCGCGTGTGAGACTTCCCACGCACCCCAAGATACACGTAGCCAGGAGATTTGCGTGTGTAACTTCCCACGCACCCAGAAATACACGTAGCCAGGAGATTCGCGTGTGGAACTTCCCGCGTACCCCGAAATACACGTAGCCAGGACATTCGCGTGTGGAACTTCCCACGCACCCCTGGAATACACGTACCCTGCTGATATCGCGTGTGAAACTTCCCGCGCACCCCGAAATACACGTAGCCTGGACATTCGCGTGTGGAACTTCCCGCGCACCCCTGGAATACACGTACCCTGCTGATATCGCGTGTGAAAATTCCCGCGCACCCCTGAAATACACGTACCCTGATGGAATCGCGTGTGGAACTTCCCGCGCACCCCTGAAATACACGTACCCTGCTGAAATCACGTGTGGAACTTCCCGCGCACCCCTGAAATACACATACCCTTATAGAATCGCGTGTGGAACTTCCCGCGCACCCCTGAAATACACGTACCCTGCTGAAATCGCGTGTGGAACTTCCCGCGCACCCCTGAAATACACGTACCCTGATGGAATCGCGTGTGAAACTTCCTGCGCACCCCTGAAATGCACGTACCCAGCTGAAATGACGGGAGGTACTTCCCGCGCACCCCAGTGATACACTTAGCCCGCTTGCCATGCTGGTACAGGGTTAGTGTTATGCACGATAGGTCAGTCGCACACCCACACAACACCCTGCATGACACCCCGATGCAAAATACTGTCAGGCTCCCCGGTTCACCGCCCAACCCTCCTCACGTCCCATCACCTAGGGTGCAGGGGAGTCGCCATCACCGATGGTTGCGGATCACACGAAGAGGACGGTGTGGTCTGTTTCCTCATCTCCAATGGCAACTGCCATGGAGATTGCGATCGGGCTGGAACAGCCGATCGCGATCGCTTCCTGGTTGCACATCAACTTCCCGATCACGTGCACGGAGCCCCACTCACGTGATCGGGAGGCGGCTCGCATAAAAGCCGGGAGCTTTGAATCACTCGCCGCTTCACAGCTGTTCTCTAACACTGTTCGGCGTTCTTGACTCTCGTTTTTGACCTCATCGGATATCGACCTCAGGCTTACTCTCACGGATTTGATTAAACTCTTGCTCCTTGGATACGGTTGCCGATACTCTGCACGGATACTGGTACTTTGGACCCTTTTTGCACTTAACGGACTGCTTTGGATTTTCCCTATCTGTTCACTTGCTACAACCCGGATTTCGACCCTTGGAAGGTTGAAGACCTTCCTTCTGTTCAGTCTTGGAAATCATTACGGGATACTGGTGGTCAGCTCGTACCCACCTCCAGGTACCTGCCTGTTTGAATCATCGGCGCTCCCTTGCACCAATTCCTCAGGCTCCCTTCCATTGAACATAGCCTCTGGAGTCCTCGGCGCCACCTGATTCTACAACCAACAACCCACCTGTGGCCTCAAAGCTCGCACAGGGAGTGTTTATCTTTCTCTCCCTGTGGGTGATTTGTGGACAGAGGCTCAATACTCTTCACTACGCGGCAAGTCTCGACAGACTGTGAAGCCGTGCGTTGTGTTGAGTATGGATCCTGTAGCCGAGGACCCCGTGGCTGCATTGATACAGGCACTCACAGTTTTGAGGGCAGACATGACAGCCGCCAACGCGGCTATACATCAGAGGTTAGATTTAATCCAAAGTGTACAACACCCATTACCCGCTGATGTAGAGTTTGGGGAAGCCGCTGCCCAACCCCCGGTTGTCCAACCTATTACTCCCCCTGTAGCGCCACAAATTCCTGTACTCATGCCTACACCTTTTCCCTTGGCTGCTCCAGAAAGATTCCACGGAGACCCCAGAAAGTACCGCACTTTTGTAAACCAATGCAAGCTACATTTTCTTTGTAGACCTCAGGCCTTTCCCGACTCCACCACAAAGGCAGCTTTTACCTTGTCCCATCTGGCCGGCACTGCGGCAGCATGGGCCAATCCCCTACTGGAAAGCAATAGCCCTGTCCTATATGATTTCGAGTTATTGGTCACAGAAATGTCTCATGTATTCGACACACGCCACAAAGCCCAATCCCGGGATCTTGAATTGTTGGATCTAACTCAAGGCAAGGGGTCACTCATAGAGTACATTGCCCGATTTAACCAACTGGCTGCTGAAACATCTTGGCCTGAACCCAAAAGGGCAGTAGTGTTTTACCGGGGGCTTAATAGTACCATGAAGGATGCTATGTCCGTCGTTCCTTCTTTGCCCACATCTCATACTGACTTAGTGGATCTCGCCCTACAGATCGATGCAAGGCGTTCCGAACGCAGGTTCGAAACAGGGTTCCCTACTCCTAGTTTATCCTCCCCCTCCTCTGATACCGGTGGTGAACCTATCCAAATAGGCGGTATTCGTAGCCCGATCACACAACTAGAAAGGGACCGCAGAAGAACCGACCATGCCTGCTTCTACTGTGGCCTGAGTGGGCATTTTATAAAGTCCTGTCCCAGACGCCCCAAGTTAAAAAATCTGGTTTTTCGGAATGCTCGACCCTAGATCCGGGGGCCGGATCGAGCAATCCTTCAACTCCCTCGGACAGGTTCCCCACATTTGGCAGGATCAGACCGGTGATGGTAAAGGCTACGTTAAAACCCACACCCGACATCGTTCATGTTGTTTCGATCTATATCGATTCTGGTGCCACTGGCAATTATGTCGATATAAACCTGGCCGGGTCATTGAATCTGCCCCTGATTACCAAACAACGTCCGGAACCAGTACAGGCGGTGGATGGCACAGCACTGATTTCTGGCCCAATTCGACAACAAACTGCCCCGATCACCCTAACTATACAGAAAATACATCAGGAAGTCATATCCTTTGATTTGATTACGATGCCCCAATTCGGGATTATACTAGGGCTCCCATGGTTACATCAACACAACCCTTTAATCGACTGGAAGTCTGGGCAGGTTCACTTTGAATCGGAAATCTGCCAGAATTTTTGCCTCACCGCACCTGACGACACCGAATCTCCTTCACGTGCCTTGGGGGCCGTCGCACAACTTACCCTACACGAGGAAGCGTCCACGTCCTTGGAGTCTCACATAGTGGGGGTGGTGGCGACAAATATCCCTGGGGAGTATAAGGACTTTCATGAGGTCTTTGACAAGGGTTCTTCGGAGGTACTACCACCACACCGTTCTTACGATTGCCCTATTGATTTCATCCCTGATTCCAGCATTCCCTCAGGACGTATTTACTCCCTGTCCCCCTCAGAGGAACAGGCATTGAAAGAATACATACAAGTGGCTCTAAAGGTTGGCCATATACGTCCTTCCACCTCTCCGGCAGCTAGCCCTATTTTTTTTGTCCCCAAAAAGGAGGGCGACTTACGTCCTTGTGTGGACTACCGACGCTTGAATGCTATCACCATAAAGAACCGGTATCCTATACCCCTGATTACACCATTGTTGGACAGGTTGAGTCACGCCAACATCTTCACGAAACTCGATCTCCGCGGAGCCTATAATTTAATCAGAATTCGCCCCGGAGACGAGTGGAAAACGGCTTTTTGCACTTGTTACGGACTGTTTGAGTACGTAGTCATGCCCTTCGGGCTTTGTAATGCCCCTGCTACGTTTCAGCGTTTCATGAATGAGATTTTCCATGATTTGTTAGACATCTGTGTAGCGGTATATCTCGATGACATCCTGATATTTTCACAGGACCTGAAAGAACATGTACTACATGTCCGCGAGGTATTATCTCGGCTTCGCCGTTTTTCACTCTATGCAAAGCCAAAAAAATGTCAGTTCCATACTGGAAGTGTGGAATTCTTGGGATTCCACATTACCCCTGGGGGTTTAGCAATGAATCAATCCAAGGTTCGTGCAGTTCTGGACTGGCCAAAACCCTGTAATGTTAAGGCACTACAATCATTCCTTGGGTTTTCGAATTTTTACAGGCGCTTTATCCAGGATTTCTCGTCTCTTGTATCGCCTCTTACTGCCTTGACCAGCCCCAAGTTGCCTTTTATCTGGTTGGAACAACACCAAAAGGCTTTTGATGCGCTAAAAGCTGCATTTACTACCGCTCCTGTGCTGAAGCATCCCGACCCGGAACTCCCCTTCATTGTAGAAGCGGATGCATCCTCCTTTGCTCTTGGAGCGGTATTGTCCCAACATTGTCCTTGTTCCGGTCGGCTACACCCGGTGGCGTTTCATTCTCGAAAGTTTACCCCTACAGAAACGCACTATACGGTTACGGAGAAGGAATTGTTGGCCATCAAGGATGCCTTTCAGGTCTGGCGGCATCACCTGTTGGGAGCAAGACATGCAGTCACGGTGTACACAGACCATCGTAACATTCAAGACTTAGCCTCACTCAAGTGTGTCAATAGTCGGCAGGTGCGGTGGCATTTATTCTTTGCAGCCTTTGACTTCCAGATAAAACACCGGTCGGGTCTGTCCCACGGGAAGGCGGACGCTTTATCACGTTCTCCTGGTGGGGTATCCTTGCCTGTTTTCCCTGAAAAACTATTAGATCAACATGTCATTTGCCTCTGTACTCCTCCTTTACCGCTTCTAGAGTCCATTCGCGCATGGGTTTCGTTACATCCCGAACAGACCTCTGAGTGGGATCCGGTGTTACATGATGGGCTGCCATTCATACAAAACAAATTATGGTTACCGACATCCGACACTCGTAATCTTGCACTAGAATGGTCCCACGACAGTGCCATTAATGGTCATCCTGGACAGAAGCGCACGCTGGACCTCCTCAGGCGATGGTGTTGGTGGCCCTCCATGAAGCGCGATGTTGAAGGGTATGTCAACACGTGCGCCGTGTGTGCCCAATGTAAACATCGCCGGGGACGTCCAGTGGGACTCTTACTTCCCTTGCCTATACCTCCTAGGCCCTGGCACACAGTGTCGATGGATTTTGTGACAGACCTACCTCGAACCAAGGGCTTCGACACCATTTGGGTGGTGGTCGATTCTTTCTCTAAAATGGCTCGTTTTGTTCCCTGTTCTGGCATCCCATCTGCACCGGCTCTGGCCGACCTTTTCTTTAGGTCAATCTTCTGTCTTTTCGGGTTACCCACTATCATAATCTCAGACAGGGGACCCCAGTTCACTTCTCGGTTCTGGCGGGCGCTCACAGGCCTCTTGGGCATTGATTCCCGTTTTTCCTCCGCATATCACCCGGAGACAGACGGCCAGACGGAGAGGGTGAACCAGGCCATGGAGCAATATTTACGTTGCCTCATTCTACAGCACCAGCAGTCCTGGCTGAGTGTACTACATCTCGCTGAATTCTCGTATAATAATGCTCTGCATTCCTCTACTGGCTTTTCTCCCTTTTTTTTCTTATATGGCCAACACCCCCGCACCTTACCTGTTCCAGACCTTACACATTCCATTAACCCTGCTGCTGTTTCCTGTGCACGTGACCTTTCGGCCGTTCATGCCCGGACTCTCGCTCACCTTCGTGAGTCCCAAGTCTCTGCTAAATCTGCGGCTGACCGGCGGAGGGCCGTTGCACCTTCCTATGTAGTGGGGGACAGGGTGTGGCTTTCCTCTCGTCACCTCCGCCTGCCCGGTTGTCGCAAATTGCTACCCCGTTTTGTGGGTCCGTACAGGATATCTGCTGTGATCAACCCTGTGGCTTATCGCCTTTCGGTTCCCGCCTCCTGGCGCCTTCACCCTGTGTTCCATACATCTCTGCTAAAGCCTTGTCCTGCTCCTACTCGCCTTAGGTCTACGCCTGGCCCTGTGTCTGTGGGTGACTCTGTGGAATATGAGGTGTCGGGTATACTGGGTTCTCGTATGGTTCGTGGTTGTCTCCAGTATCTGGTGGACTGGGCGGGTTATGGTCCGGAGGAGCGGTGTTGGGTCCCCGCGAATGACGTCCATGCTCCGAGGCTTGTCTCCCATTTTCATTTGAACCATCCCACCTGCCCACGCGGTCGTGGGCCATTGAGGGGGGGCTCTGTTATGCACGATAGGTCAGTCGCACACCCACACAACACCCTGCATGACACCCCGATGCAAAATACTGTCAGGCTCCCCGGTTCACCGCCCAACCCTCCTCACGTCCCATCACCTAGGGTGCAGGGGAGTCGCCATCACCGATGGTTGCGGATCACACGAAGAGGACGGTGTGGTCTGTTTCCTCATCTCCAATGGCAACTGCCATGGAGATTGCGATCGGGCTGGAACAGCCGATAGCGATCGCTTCCTGGTTGCACATCAACTTCCCGATCACGTGCACGGAGCCCCACTCACGTGATCGGGAGGCGGCTCGCATAAAAGCCGGGAGCTTTGAATCACTCGCCGCTTCACAGCTGTTCTCTAACACTGTTCGGCGTTCTTGACTCTCGTTTTTGACCTCATCGGATATCGACCTCAGGCTTACTCTCACGGATTTGATTAAACTCTTGCTCCTTGGATACGGTTGCCGATACTCTGCACGGATACTGGTACTTTGGACCCTTTTTGCACTTAACGGACTGCTTTGGATTTTCCCTATCTGTTCACTTGCTACAACCCGGATTTCGACCCTTGGAAGGTTGAAGACCTTCCTTCTGTTCAGTCTTGGAAATCATTACGGGATACTGGTGGTCAGCTCGTACCCACCTCCAGGTACCTGCCTGTTTGAATCATCGGCGCTCCCTTGCACCAATTCCTCAGGCTCCCTTCCATTGAACATAGCCTCTGGAGTCCTCGGCGCCACCTGATTCTACAACCAACAACCCACCTGTGGCCTCAAAGCTCGCACAGGGAGTGTTTATCTTTCTCTCCCTGTGGGTGATTTGTGGACAGAGGCTCAATACTCTTCACTACGCGGCAAGTCTCGACAGTTAGCGCAGCCCTTACCGCTGGATTGGGGATTTTGATGGCTTTTCCCTGCGCGAGAGGCGTTCTTGGGGGCGTAACTGGCGCTGCTTCAGGGTCGCTGCACCACTGTGCGCCACGGCTGGTTTTGGTAGCTGGAATCCATGAATATGCTGTGCGCGGAAATGGGTTTTGGCGCACGCGGCTTGCGCAGGGATTCGCACGCGCACACTGTGCGCCAGCCGCGTGCGCCACTTGTGCGCTGAATTCTATGAATTACCCCCTTAAAGGGTTATTTTTGGTACCCCAGTACTATTGTTGTTTGGATGCTTCTGTGCTAGCTCCCACCCCTCCTGAAGCATATAGCCTGCCGTTGGCACACGTTACCATAAGAGGTGAAGGAGGTGCACCTGTTAAGACTGTGCCTGTTTCCTCTTCATGCTTGGGATCACTGCTTGTTCAGTAGTAGTATGAGGATGAGTTGGCGTTTTATCCACAACATATCCCTGTACTCCTACAGAGTGGTCGTCTTTTTGTCACAACAGCAATGAAATATTATTATTTTTCAGACCAATGATTCATTCTGAATATAGTGGCGTACCTTTCAGGGATCATCAAAGTAGTCCTTCTCCGTTTTAAAGTCCACCCGCAAGCGTGCAATTGCATATTTAATGCCACAGTCACACAGGTGTTGCTTGGCCAGAGCAAAGCCTTGGCACAATTCCTCTTTAGCGCTTGAGAAATCAGGAAAGAATGATAAATTGTTGCCATTAATCATGGCCTCACCCATACTAGAGCTGCTGAAAACAAATGAACCTTGTCTTGATGTCACAGTAGCTTAATCATGATAGGAGGCACCCCAGTCAGAGGTTACTTACCTGAGATTCCATGAGCAGTATCAACAGTTACAGTAGAAAGTAAATGGCCATTCGGAAACTGAGTCTCAATTGAGTTTTTTGGCATTCCTAAAAAATGCACATGATTGCACCTTAACCTATCCTCCAAATCAGTCACCTTTTCATTATTATATGAGAGACTGATTTAAGGGACATGTTGGCCAAAGAGGAACTTGCTTTTTCAGTAGTCTCTACGCCAACCTTTCAGGTTTCAACATCCAAAGTGTGTTCACATATCTTGGAAACCTACTTCAAGATGTTGAGGTTGTTGCTCAGATTATCAATTTTGTCACTGACTGTTTTATATCCTTCCAACACTAGCATGCAAAATTCAGCTATTCCAGTATCACTCAACCGGTTGCCTGCCATCTCGGGGTCAGTATGTGACCTCTGCAAGCTTCCCTGGCCCTTCCCTACAAAGCTAGCAGTGATCGTAGCTTGAGATGAAGCAGGTCCTTTAGACTTGGGTGTCATAAGACCACACAAATGTCCTGATTCAAGTGTTCCAAAAAGGTTCTGATCTATGGAAAACGATACCCCCACATAGTGTTCACATATCACCACAATGTATGCTTTCCAAATGCAGAGATGCATTCAGGACATTCATTAGGACTTAACATGTCTGACACAGTTTGCTTGAATATCAGTTCCCCCCAGAAAACAGGCATTTACCAATACAGAAACATCATAACTTGTACATAATAGTTTTTACTGCAAAGTACGCCAGCACAATCATAAAGCACATGGACAGCAGCACTCTCAACAATGACTAACAATGACGCAGTCCAGTCACTTGACATGGACCCCATAATTGCTCCCCCCATTACCTGTGCCTCCAATCCTCTCTGCACTGCGCCTTTGCAAGCCGAGCACTGCGCCTTTGCAAGCCGAACCCCGGTGCAAGCGGCCCGCAGCTCACCTCCAATGTAATCGGGTGGACCTGTTTCGGTACTCAGTTGGCCCCAGTCAACTAACCACAGCCATTAGCACACCAAGCTCATTTCATGGCCACACACACCAAGTGACATAGGAGGCTTTGGCAGCCCGCAGAGGGAGAGGAGCACGCCGTAATCTAGGTCAAAAATACAAAATTCACAGAGTTCCCCATCAGATCACCTCACGTAATCAAAAGTCCAAAAACATAGTAGTCATCACAGCTTAAACCTCGAAATACCAATATGGTAGTGTAGTGTATGGTATGGTAGTCCTTGGTCTCCTACCTCCCTGAGAGTACACAGGTGTCCGGCGCTGCATGTGCATGCAGCATCCACTGACGCGTCTGGCCTCTGCTGCTACCAATGATCAAAGGATACTGCCAGGAGGCTTTGCAATGGCCTCTGTCTGTAAACCTCTGAATTAGAGCATTGTGGGAGCTTACATTCTGCATGCTAATGTAAGCCCATAAAATAATCAGGGGCTGTTAAATGATTAAATACGGTCTACTAATAATTATCTTATGTGAGTATTTATTTTGTGGTTTTGAAATTTGAAAACAATGACACCAATACCTTTTTAGGGATAAAACATTTGATTCTATTCGATAATCTAAAAGGTAATGCTGGGGATTGTAGTCACTCTTCTGTGCATATGAAGGCAATTTAAACTGTAAATAAAGTGTTCCCTAAATGCAGTGCTTCTATCTGTAAAACATGACCTGTTTTCTGTGTACTCTGTTATTACTTCGTCAAAAAGCCAATATAACTAATTGCGCTTTCCAAGTCGTCTCTTGTGCACTTGTGTTGTGCTAAAAAACACATGCTCTACCGCCTTGGTTTTTGCATGTGTTGGCTGCCATCCAGATGAAAATGAACATTCATTTTAATAGGTTTTCTCTGGGTGGGCAGGTGCAGGTGTGGGTTGTTAAAACAGTGAAGAATTTTCTTCAGCGATGTTCTCGGTAGTTCACCTCAAACAGGAAAGGCCCCTAGATACTTGGGCAGGGGGTCCTTAATCAGAACGAGTGTAACCTGTACAGTTCATGTTGTGCACTAGGTTTGGTCGTTCTCTAGCGGACCGGTTTCTGTGGGACAAATTAGTGGGCCACATTCATCAGGGCTTTGCAAGGTACCTGAGTGTGTGCCTGCTGGTCATCACGTCTGGCAGCACTGTCTGCATATCTTCAAAACCTCTCCCCGCTCCGTGTGGTCTGGTAACTTTGCACGGTGGGTGAGACGGCCCGGAACCTTGGAGCGGTCGTCTCTGTCTGCGTTACGGGCCACGCGCGAGTATGAAGTATTTCTTTCCTAGAAATTGAGCACACTCAAAAATACACCATTTTCGAAATGACACTTTACCCTCCTGAATGGCCATCTACTTGAGGGCTGGACTTGGTGTGCCCCAGCAAGGTATGCTTTCAACATAGCAGTCACCCTCTAGAGACAGCTTGAAATGGTTTACCCCACAGATTACCTCCATCAGGAGACCCAGCATCCAGGGGCAGGTACATTCGCCTGCTTATGGTTATTCCTATTTTCGTTTTGGGATTCCCTAAAGTTAAGATGGATTTCTGAATTTTGACCTGGTGGGCAGAGGTTCAGAAGGCCAGCCTAGTTTCTTGGAACAGGGTAGCCTTCTGGACAAGCCAGACCAATCAAGGTAGCACTGGCGGCGGTCATACTAGGTCTCAGGAGGGGTGAGGGTGACTGAAAGACCTCAATGAGCACACAGAGTAAAGGACACATACAAATTACTCCCAATCAGGTGTATATATATATCAAAAATACAAATACATTTATTCAAGGCCTTGGAGTTTCAACACACAGTAATAATCAACAGTAATACTTTAAAACCAACACAATCCTACTAAAATACATATATACAGGACAAAGTGGCCTAAAGGGTTAATGCATGAAATGGGTCCACAACCTAAAAAGGGAATTAAGCAGGCAGTGCAAAGAGTCTTTAGGCAATTCTGCAGTAATCACAGTCCTAACTGAAAGGCAGTCCAGTCCCTAAGAAAAGTAGAGCCTATTGCTCAAATGTACTTGCAATGCTGGTGCACGTGGTAGTGCAGGTGGATAAAAATGGGGTCTCTTGTAGGGTCTGCAGCAGCTCAGGAAGGTGGGTGAGGTGATGCAGAATAAGTTCCCACTATTCGTGGAGGGTCTCCCCAAGAGGGCAGAACAGGTTCCAGGAGTTGGGAATAGTTTGATAGCTCAGGCTATCTGTGGAAAGGAGAGTGGCCCTCAGGGGACACTCGTGCGTAAATATGGGTGGATGTGCTAGGGGCCATCGGTAAAAGTTATAAGTACTTACCAACCCCTGGTGCCCTCCAGACCAAACTTCAGCAGTCAAGTCCACTTTGGTTGCAGGTTCAAATGCGGCAATTGTGCACCTCTGCGGCTTTCGGCGGTGACGTTACAGTGATGATTCTCAAACGGGACAGTGGTGATTTCTCCGCTCCTGGTGGATGGGTTAGGCCAGTTTCACTGTAGCAGGTTTCAGGGCACAGGGGGCCACAGCATCAAGGCACCTGCGATGTTCGTCGCTACAGCTGGGTGAGACAGTAACCAAAGGTACTCCGGTTCAGGCCCTCTCTCTTTACTTCAGACGTGGGAATGCCAAGTGTACAAAATTTGGGGTGCGAGTGCCGTGAACACGAGCTTGCGATGTACTAAGTTTCAAGGGTCTCCTCGAAACGGCGGCAGTTTCAGAGCAAAGGTCCTGCACAACTGGTCAGTCCACTGGTTGGCCAAGGGACACTTCCGAGAAGGCTTACTTGCAGGAATTGATGAAGGTGCCGAGAATAGTTAGTCCCATTATTCCAATGGGTCGAAGCGTCTTTGCAGACCTTCTAGTTCGATCAGATGCAGAGGGGTCAAGCGGGAGGACAGCGGGCCAAGGGTGTCAAACCTTCCAGCAGGTCACAGCGGTTCCTCGACTCGGCTTCTTAGTTTCAGGATACTTGGATCCTATCCTTCATTCAGTGAGAACTCAAGATGCTATGGGTGTTTGGAGCCTTCTCTTATCCAGAATCTCCTTTGCGCCAAAATGAAGAGGACCCAATGGGAGATCTACTCACATACAGGCACACCATACGTGGACCAATAACAGAACATGGTGGTCCCAGTATTTCACAGCACACCAGACTCTCTGACACCCAGGATGTTTATTGGAACCAGACAGTCCAACCCACATCCTGGAAGCACACACACAAGGCATGAAGGAGCCCACGAAAGCTTGGCGTTTCGCAGGAGAATGCATGCCCAGATAAGGACTGACCTGGGTCGGCTCGACCTGGGGAAGGTGAAGGGGTAAGATGGCCAAAGGACAGGACAAAGAACCTCGTGGCATGGCCATTTTGGAGCCAGGCCACTGATCTGTGCCAAACGCGGTAAATGTGGTTTGCATGGCAGGAAAGGGTTAACAATATATGAAAGATAAGATGCCACCAGCTCAGTCCAAGGCACATCCGCACCTCTCTTAAAAAATCTTTCCAGGGTGTCTAGGGCCCTGGGAAATGACAGGAGGACCTAAGCACACTGTACTGTAAGGTACATTGTGCACTTGTAACATAATGCAGCAATGTTGCAACATTGGAAAGTACTAAGGGAAACAAAGTCTCCCAGTACTGACTGTCTTTAAGGGCATGTCAGCTTCCCCATAACAAAGTGAGCAAAAGTCCTAGGAGGGTGCAGCTGAAACAACTGGCGGGAAAACGTCACATAAACGGGAATCTTACCTAACACCTAAGATTTATGTTTTCATTGTTTTGCAATTTTCTAAATGTTTTTCCTGTTTTTAAAAAAAAGGAAGTCTGCAGCTACCGTTGTAGTAACAAGTGACTTTAAGTTTAGATTGAACTCCGTATTCTTACAAAGTGTTTCATGTGACTAAGTGAGAGACAAAAAGAGGATCCAAGAACAAGACTTTTATCCAGAAAAAAGACATGGGTAAAATAAGAAACTGTGTTTGAAGACTGTATTTAAACATAGGTTTTGTGCACATAGTTATGCACAGTCTTTCCTGTAATCTATGGTAAATCTGCAAAATTGAGGAGGACTTTGAACTCCGTTTAAGGACTGACATCCTAATTAATTTAATCACAAGGTAGTTATTTAATAACTGTATTATATTTAAGACCTGTTTGCAGTTTATTACATAGTTACTAACCCACAGTGAGGCCATTATTTATTCTATATAAAATTCATCCTGAGGGGTGTAAATACACTTTTGTGAGGAACCATTTTTGTTTGTTTTGTTGACTCAGTTTGATGAGTAGCTACCTGAATTTGGAGGGTTGTTTAATCTTCACTTTATAGTTGGGGACTCTGGGAGTACACCTCATATGATCACTTCCGGTGGAGGCACTATACCCACACTGGTACAGACAGGGGGTACTGCTTTCTTTAGGAGTAGCCCCTAGCCCCTGATCCTATGCAAGAACTCGGTACTCGCATGAGTGTGTAGTCCATCTCCTGTTTTCCCAGCTACAGGTTACTGCAGTCCCAGTTGCAGACCAGGTATCACATAATTATAATTATTAGAGTCTACTCCACTGAAGGGTTACACAAAGGCTCTAGCTAGTCTCCCACCCTTGCCCTGTCCAGTAGTCTTCTGCAGTAGGTTCACAGAATGTAGATGTACAAGTCTGCCATTCCCATGTAATTGTAATGGTTCCTAGTAATAGCCTCGACATCCAAAACATGGAATGCAAAAGCCTCGAAAAAAAAGCATCAAAAAAATCCCTTTTTTTCTCAATTATTTTAATGGGAGGTCCCCCCAACCTCTGTTTTTTTACCCCTTAAAACCCATGTTAATTAAAAAAACTTTACCTGCAAAAAAAATGCATTTTTTCGATGCATTTTTTATTCGAGGCTTTTGCATTCGATGCTTTATATTCGAGGGAATCACTGGATACCATTGCAATTGGTTATTTATAACGCGCTTAATACCCATAGGTTTCTAAGCACGGACCCGTGTTCGAACCTGTCTTGCTCTGTGTCGTCTTCCTTCCAAGGCAAGCAAGTTGCCCCTGAGCTATCCTCCCGAGGTGTAGCATAACACCCAGCATTTAGCAAAACTGAAAATGAGCAGTGCTCACCCAGGTAAATGGACTGGTTGACTAGGAGGAGAATGTGTATCGATCACAATCCATAAACTCTTCACTTGAATATTAATAATGTGAAGTAGAAACAGAATGTGGGTGTCATATTTGGGCCTGTCTGTTAAGTGACATAAGCCTGAAGCCATCTCAGCTGGTGCATGACAAGAGAAGAATAAAAGAAAATTAAATTGTTACTGCACTTTTTGATTTGCTGTGTCAGCAAAATTAGTAAAGTAGACCACATCCACAGCAGACACATTAGTGAGTTTACCTTTTCATAATTCTCCTCCACGTTTGCTGGCCTGCAAGGTCTGCTTCAAAGCCCGATTCTATTAGCCAAATACCCCCCACCACAGCTGCAAGCTGATCTACCAAAAAAGCCTTCCACCTTGAATGCTTAGGATAGATGTGATCCCAATATATGAATGCATGAGTTGAATAATAATAATATAATAATAACAATATCTAGTTCTTATATAGCTCTGACATTATTATCCCACAGAGTGGTACTCAATTTATCATCCTCGGAAGGATGAAAGGCTGAGTTGACCTAGCTGGAATTCGAACCTGCATCAGGGAGGAGCGTTCAACTCGCTGTGCTATCTGAGCGGCTATTAATTATGAGTGCAGAAGTGCATCGGAAGTGCTATTTTGCTGGGAAATGCTGTTACAGAGAAACCAACGCTGCTGCTGACGAGCAGAGAATGTTTTGGAATATTTGGACTCCTTTCAATATAGAGCAACCTAATGTGATTTTCCTGCCCACCTTGCCTACAAAACCAGCTGTCACGCGCACCAGCGCGCACGCACCCAGAAGTGCACCGGACGTGCTGTTTTGCTGGGAAACGCTGTTACAGAGAAACCAATGCCACTGCTGACGAGCGGAGAATGTTTCGGAATCTTTGGACTCCTTTCAATATAGAGCAACCTAAAGCGGTTGGTTTAATATGCATTTCCATTGACATTGTCCCTGTAAAATAATTAGAAGTGATTTAGATTAGTATTTGCTTAGCACTTACTAAATATAATTTTTTCTCTTATCTCTAGATTTGCCACACCCACCGTACTCACAAAAGCAGCTGTCATGCGCACCAGCGTGTGCGCTCCCAGAAGTGCACTGGAAGTGCTGTTCTGTAGTTCTGGGTGCGAGGCGCATGGTGCTCAGTGGTCGCTGGGTGAGTTTGTTTGTTTGTTTGTTTATTTCATTTGTAATGCGCACCAGACACGGGGGTAACAGGGCGCAGAAGTTACGACAGATGCAAAGCTTAAGTTACAATGTTACAGTGTTACAAGAAATAGGGCCTCATTACACGTTGTGCGGTAAAAATCTCCAATTACCGGCATGGCGCTCTTAACGTGTCCGCCCTCGCAAGAGGGCGCTAATAGCGTACCATTACGAGTACGCGGACACGAGCATAGCGCCATGCTGGTAATGACCCTACCGCCATACCGCTAAAGACCCCAAAAAGTCACTTACCGCCCTTGACGAAAGTGCAGATAGCACCTCCGCCCTCACGCTGCATGCAAATAGCGGTCACTGCTATTAGCAGTGACCATTAAATTGCGGAACCGGAAATAGCGTCATCGGACAGGAACGGTAGAGAGCACGGCGGCCATCTTTAAAAACACAATCCATTGCCATCCTCTGCCCCCTGGACCTGTTTGGAGTAGGTTGCAGTCGCAAATCATCAGGGACACTCTCAACATGCCCAAGGCATTGAAAAAAAGTACCGACAGGCAGCGGAAAGACAAATTCACCTCAGAGGAGCTGATCATGCTGACCCAGACCCTGGCTGACAATGCCGCCGTTGTCTTTGCCAACGACATGCAGTGGGAGACACTTATAAAAAAAAAAGCCAATCTGGGATGATGTTGCGGTGAAAGTTAGTCTAGTGGGCACCACCACCCGCAATGTGCGTGAGTGCAGGAAAAGGTGGGACGACCTCAGACGGCGGGTGAGAAGCATCCTTGCCGAAAACCACAGAATAGCCACTGCAGGTGGATCCGGTTCACCCATCAAACTAAAGGAATGGGAGGAGACCTGTGCGAACCTAATCGGAGTGGAATGCATTGAGGGAGTCGGCACTATGGAGCATGGCGTGGCAACCACATCAGATGGAGGTGAGTGTACACATGGCAGGATGCTATGTGAATGTACTGGTCCCCACAAATGTGAGCCCAGAATCATCTCATGGATGGACAAACATCCACACATGCATCCATCCCTGCCCATGTCAGTGTCAGACCCAAACACACACACATGCACACATCACCAGAGACAAGTGCCAAACACAACCATGCATGGATGAGGCACTGAACTGACACATCACCTGCATCCCCAACAATTAAGTCCCAATGGCCACAACTGCATTATTGTTGTATTCTGCATAAAGTACATAGAAACGTAACCAATGCCATCCCCTTTCTTGTCCCTGACAGGCTCACATACAGACGGTGAGGATGCCGGAAATGCATCCCAGGCACCCCCTGCAAGTTAGAGACCAAGGGCACAGGACTCTGAGGACACCCCCACGACATCAAGGGGCAAGGGGGGAAGGTTCCACATGATGAGTGTCAAGCATCTGAGGAGTGCCACTGCCAGGATAGAAGTAACCACACCACTAACTACAGCCCCACCACTGGAGGTGAACCCACAACCACCAATCCCAGCCACGGAGGGCCCACCATCAGCTGCGCCAAGCTCCACATGAGAGGCAGCAGCCACTGCCCCACTATCTGATGTTGAGGACACAACAGATGTCACAATGGAGATGCACAGCCCAACCCCCCCTGGAACCCCTGAGCCATCACCACTCCAGACACCTGGGTCTGATGCCACTGGCGAGGACAACATTCTAGGCTCAATGTCCCCCACGGTGGCTTCACCTCCTGACATGGATGCATCTGAGGGCACAGCAGCCACTCCACCAGCACCCAGCACTGCCCTCGACCTGGCCACCATCAGCCAGCGTCAACAGGAACTAACTGTGCTGGTTGGCCAGCATGTGGAGGAGGCTGCCCATCTCAGGGAGGAGATTGTGGAGACGGCAAGGCAATCCAGGGAGAGGATGGAGGCCTGTACAGACAGGCTGTGTGAGGAGATAGGCAGACTTTGGGAGGTCCTCACTCAAATAGCAGACACAATGGACCGCCACTTCACACCACCAGGACAGTCAGCCACATCATCATCCGCCGGTTCAACGCAGACAAGCCCCCTACGCCGCTCCACACGCACCACCAGGCGCATGTCTAGCCAGCCTCCAAATGCTGCTGCAGACAATGGCCAATAGGGAGTTTATGGCGAAGCTTCTGCGTGCATGGCCCGACGCAAACATAGTGGCAGACACATGAGGAACTGTTATGGGGGGTGGGGGAAAGGGTGTTATGGGTCTGTTGTGGGGGTGGGTGGAAGGGTGTTATGGGTCTGTGTGGGGGGTGGGTGGAAGGGTGGTGGGATGTTTGGGGACATGCACTTTTTCATCTGTCCGTTACTTAATACACTGGTGTCAGATCAAAACACAGGCTTGGACATCTTCATTGTGTTTGTGTACTTTATTGGCGACAGGGTCCATTGCGTGCTTCCAAACATACACCAGTGCATTCATACCCATATCCATGTGACAGTAAAAAACCACGTTACTCAGAATATTTGGTTGATCAGATGTTGTTTCACAGCACGTCCCTCTTGACTATCACCTCTGCACGTCCCTCTTGACTATCACCTCTTGCATGTCCTGCATCCCCTTCACCTCCGTCCTCATCACCATCATCATCCTCATCAGGTGCTTCCATTTCAACGTCAGGGGGTTAGTGGCACATTCCGTCTGATACACATATTGTGCAGCATGAAACATGCCATGGTGATCTTGGCCACCTTCTCAAGGCCATACAGGAGAGTGCCACCAGACCTGCTCATGCACCTAAACCGTGTCTTCAAAAGGCCAAAAGTCTGCTCAATCACGTTGTGTGTACGGGTATCTGCACGATTGTATTCCTCCTCGTGCCTGTTCTGTGGGTTCCGTACAGGGGTAAGGAGCCAACTCTTCAGGGGATAGCCAGCATCACCTGTATGGGGGGACAAATGGGGACCTGTTACTGTTCAGCTCAAGTGCGGCAAGTTCATTTCAGGCTTTTTTAATTTGCATTGTGATTGAAGTGCACAATTAACAGCATACATGCAGGCTGTCTGTGTGACTGGAATGTGCAAAGGTAAGGGCGACCCTGCAAGTACACATGCCCCGTCAATGCCTACAACAGTAATGGACATGTCCTGGCTGAAGCCGTGTGTTAGGGGTTCCTTGGTCCTAGGCAGATTTGGTATCGCACTGCTGGTGTACTGCCATTCCAACATTGATGTTGCCATGCTGAGAGGCATCACTTGAGTTATGCTATAAGTGCGTGGTGTAATGCTATGGCTAGGGGTGATCCCTTCGCATGCATTCAAGGCCACAATGCATTATTGCTGTTGTGCTGCGCTCATTTTGTAGGACTATGTTGGTGGCATGTATGAGATTTGTGTATTTTGAGGTGTGGAATGTTGTGCAATGTGGATGTGGATGGATGTTTGATTTTTCTAGACCTGGATTGTCATCTATGTTATGTACCTCACACTTGTATGTCCATTCATCTCTGGTATGTTTTGGGCCTACCCAGATGGAAGTTGGTGTACATCTGTATGTGCATTTGTCCAACGGACAACAAGCTACACCCAATCGGAGTATGTATCTCTCCCCCCACCCCCAATCACACTGCCATGTGCTTGCCCTGCTACTCACCAAGTAGCCACGAACGTTGTCCGGCTTGTCGCTCCATGTTGCGTGGGATAGTTGAGTTCCGCAGTACCATGGAATCATGGGTTGATCCAGGAAATCGGGCACAGAAATGAGTGATTATCTTGTTGGCGTCACATACCATTTGGACATTGATGGAGTGGAATTGCTTCCTGTTTTGGCACACCACTTCATTGTGATGTGGGACCACCAATTCCACTTGGGTACAGTCGATTGCCCCGATGCAACTTGGGATGCCTGCCAGTGCATAGAAGCCAACTTTGGTGTTTGAAATCTCCTGGGCAGTCCGTGGCATGGATATGTGTTCAGGTGCATGCTTCAGGAGGGCATCGAGTACCTGGGTCAGCGTGCGTGAGAATACTGGTTGTGAGATGCCATGCATCTGCCCCACTGTATGCTGGTAAGTGCCTGTGGCCAGGAAGTGGAGCACAGTCACCACCTTGAGTAGAGGGGGGATAGCAGTTCGGATGTCTATGAGGCTCACAATGTTGTTGTGTATCATGTCTATAATGCTGGTTATGGTATCCCGGTCCAGACGGTACAGGGTGTGTATCTGCCCCGGGGTTAGGTTAAATGGATTGGCTCTGATTCTGGGGATTGGTGGGTGCCTCTGTGGTATGATTAGGTGCCGTGGTGGTGCTTGCTGTGCCTGTCTTGCCCTCCTCCTCCTCCTCCTCCTGCGTCTCCTCTGTGCTGCCTGCTGCTGCTGCTGCTGCGCTGCGATCATGTCCTCCAGCCCATGTAATGCTGCTAGTATTGGAACCATCTTGGTGTGGGAAGGGGTGTGGTGTGCTCCTTTTGTGCTGCCTGAGTCTCCATTGTCTCCACCTGTGCTGATTGTGTCCACCTGTGGCATGTGGGAACACTGCTCAGTTCTCTTAACGGGTGGTTCGCGGTGGTGGTATTAGCACCATGGCGTTAAGGGGTTTTGGGTGCTTTTTCATGCCGCTATTGGCACGTCCGCCTGGCTTGTGATGATGTGCAAATAGCGGCATGGCGTAAATTACGGACTCGAGGGTCGCGTGCCCGCAGACTGGCCGCTATTAGTGGCACCGTACTTAGCGGTGCCGCAAATAGCGGTGAGCCAGGTCATAATTTGGATGGGGATTTAACGTTACCGGTATTCGATTACCGGTAACGTTAAATCCCTACCGCCTACCGTGTAATGAGGCCAGGAATACAGCAAATGTACAAGTTGTACACACAAAAGAAACATATAAACAACAAGATATGCATTGAATGACTGTACAGGTGTAGTACCAGAATGTGAATAGCCCTAAAGTGGGTGTGGCAGAGAGTCCCAGAGTTTAGCTGCTTTTAAAGGAAAGCTACAGGAGTCTACCCATACTTATCTTCTGGCATTTGCCGTCTATTGTCTACTTGTCATTCTTATGGTGGGGGGTCAGATTGAATAGACTGAACGGAGTGTAAACTGACAAGTTGGCCAGGGGTTTACTTACCCCCTAGCACAGAAGTATCCAAGAATACTTAAGAATACTTATGATCAAGCTGTAAATGCTAAGCGGTGAACTCTGGGATCTTCCGTGAGTAAAGTCAGCGTGAAGCCGCTAGTATCACGTGTGTGATATATGATTTCATCATCATTTCTGTCAGGTTGACACTGCTTGTTTGAACTTGCATGATTGCGGAATCCATGTAAGGTACATCCTAATTGCGAAATTGCGAAATTGCATAAGGGTAACCATAAATGTAACCAGCGTGAGATTGTGCTATATCAGTGAAAACGCTGTCCAATAATAGAAAAGATACACATGGAAAAGATGGTATTCCTTTAGTTGCAGACTGCCATTTAGAAGGTTGTCTTTGAGTAAGGTTTTCTGCGATCTCGATCACACAGTCCTGAAGAAAAAAAAGAATAACAATCCATCTTTCAGAGACAAGCTGGCGAGCCAGGTGGATTGCCGTGCTGTACAGAGCTTAAAGCGCTTAAAGAAACATGGTGTATTTGATTTCTCAACACTGAGAATTGTTATTGCTAACTGATAACAAACCAGTTCGTAGATTTGGTTATAGGGTGTATATCACATGTTTGAGTTGGTTTGAGTTGGTGCGGATGACATGAACATACCTTTAATATAAGGACAGTAAAACTTGTATAACAGCACCACTAAGTCAGACATTAATGGGAGTGAGCGGCTGCCATTGCTGCTATTACCTGCTAGGGCTTATCCACGTCGTGGTAATCAAACATGAATTCCCAAAACAATTTCTAAAACTGGATTTGGAAATACAAAGAGATCCGGAACCCATGATGGTGGAAGCAAGACTGATGTCCAGGATAGAAAATTAGGAGTTATGACTAACTATTACTCCAAGAAAAGTGCACCCACCGTTGATCATATTATTAATAATGCGGGAACAATTGAAAATCGTACTGACCAGTCAGCTGTTCTACAGATTACAAATGCAGAACGCCTGGTGGAAGCAAATGAAATAGCAGTTGAGATTAATAAACTCCTACCCTGCCTTGCAGGTAAACTAATTGACAATGTTCTCAAATCCTTAATAAACCTGAATGTGAGTGAGACTGTGAAAGAATCTGTGAGACCTCATAGTACTTATAACACTGATAACATCTTTATCATGCAAGCCCAAATAAGTGCACCTCCAGTGAGTAGATCCTTATCTCCTGTCACCTCTAATGTCACCTGCCTAACGAGTTGTCCGCTTCTTCCCTTGAAAGTACCAACTGCTGTTGGAATCAGATTAGATTAGGATTTAAATAGGGCTCCTAAAACAGCATGTTCTACAATTATTTTCGAAATTGTCAAAAAACGATTGTACACCTTAAATGAAAAATGCTAAAGAATGGAGAAAAAAAACTTGACATTCAATCATTATTGTTGCACAAAAGTATTAATCATGGAAGGCGAATGAGCAAAGAAGCGGCATTAAATACTGATACTCCTTGTCCATCAATTGATATTACGAATGTACATCAGGTACCAATAGTAACAAATAGAAAAGGAAAACTAAAAAGCAAAAACAAAAAGCAGGTAATTGCCCAAGCTATCATGTATAAGATCAAAGGACAAATGAAAAAAATAAATGGCGGCATTGTAAAAGATAAAGTAGATGGGCCAATAACTGAACAGGAGAGTACTAATCTGGCACTGAGTAAAATGAGTGCACAAACTAATCTAGATTCCCATCAAGAAATTCAAAACATACTTCAGGAGCCTGAGAAAGATAAAATTGAGGAGGGTGTTACGTTACTAACCATAACACCAATGTACCGAAAGAATCCACGACTTGAAATGATATTCATAAATATTTACGAGAGCTTGTAGACGAATCACAGAACAAAAACATAGGTGATAGCGTGACATTTGAAAATCTAAGGGCCTCATTACGAGCATGGCGGTCCGGGAACTAGGGTACCGGTAAGCATGCCGGTACTGTAGTTCCCGGACCGCCATACTATCAGCTCTGCTTGCGGGTGCCGTCTCACCCGTCAGGTTTTTCCTGGCGGGTGTAATGGCACCCGCGAGCAGAGCACGTCGGATGCACCGGCACAACTCTTAATGTGCTGGTGCATCCGACGTGCCCATCCCCATTCAGCCCTATGAGGCAGAATGGGGGTCGGGAGGCCCTTGATTCCAGCACCCGCAAATGGGCAATTACCGGGTCCGCCGAGCTCGGCATTACCCAGTTCTTGCACATTCGTGGGTGCCGGAAAAAATGCAACTCCGGCGGCAGCCGTGCCGTTTTTAAGAGTTGTAATGAGGCCCAAAGTGTAGTAGAAGTAGAAGAGTCTTCAAATAATAACACAACAGGAAAATCAGATGATCAAGTGACACATTCTTCTACTAACAACATAGCAACAGTGAGTGACTGAGATAAAACAGTGAAGAGAGGTCTAAGAACCCAAACAAAAGATAATGTAACCCATAACATTATCAATAAAAGTATGGATCATAGACTAGTAATTGTAGACAAAGATGACTGTGTAAATTCGTTTGAAGTACCTAAAGCACTTGAGATTAAATCATCAATGGGAATTGATAGTCACCGCCCACTAAATAGGACGACTATGCTGCGTATCCTACATGAAATCATTCCTTTATGAGTGATTACATCTGATGACATTCAAATAGTGGGCCAATTAGAAATAAAACACAAAGGGCCTCATTACATGGATGGCGCTAAGGGATTACCAGCACCGGTAAGGACACAGGTGCCGGTAATCCCTTAGCGCCATACTACGAGGTGCCTCAGCGGGTCCCGTCCTTAACGTGTGGCCAGACCACACGTTAAGGAAGGGACCCGCTGAGGGACTTCAGGGCAAATAACGGTACCGCTGATAGTGGTACCGTTATTTGCTCCTTCCCCATTCCCATTGAGCCCTATGGGGGCTCAAATGGGAATGGGGAGGGGCCTTGGTGAATGGGGAATTACCGCCCCACCAACCTTGGAATGGGGCGGTAAATCCCCCATTCACCAAGGCGGAATCGGTAAAATACCGGCGGCAACCATGGCGCTAATAGCGCCATGGTTACCGCCGTCCGTGTAATGAGGCCCATTGTCACATCTAATATTTGCCTTAAATCCCATGACATCCCAACCTACAGACTAAAATATGAAGAAGAACTCTTCAAATTGGGCTATTGCTGTAAAGAAATAGACATGAGGAAAGTAAAATATCCAATAGAAACCGTTAAACGGAATCCTAAAGCTAATCCTATACATACACCTAAATTGGGCAGAGAGAATCCGGCAGTAAATACCCCAAAGCGTACAACTATAATGTGCAAGAAAGCATCTAATGCTGTGGCAAAAGCTGTCCAAATAGAAGAAGGATACAATTGAATAGGTCAAGAGAACATCACCCTTGCACTCTCCTTTCCCCTCTCTGGTCAAAAACAATTGAATACAGTCACTCAATTTTTGGTACCCTATTGGGGAATCTTTTGAATTTTATATGAGGTACAGTAAAATCCACTGGTTAATAAAATAGGCTTTACACCAAATTTTTCAAAACAAAACATACAGAATTTTATCACAAGGATACAAAAATGCTATGGAGATCAAATGCTTGTGTATCAAGACAAGAGGTCAATATCTTGCTGTCATGATCAACTGAACAGCATTACAGTGGATGTGACTGAACATGTTTTACAATGAAAAACAAAAACAAAAAACAACACAATGTTTTTTCAGATAACAGTGACACTACACTGTGAGTAATAAAGGTGCGTCTACACTGGGATGTTTCTGCCGTCTACGGGGGCTAGATGAGCCACGCATCTACCACTGCATTCATCAGGACAAAGTCTGTATGTGAAGGAAATCATGGAGTGCTGTGTGGAGGGAATTCCACCAGGCACTTGTTTAGGAAACCGTCTCGGGTGAATTATCCCAACAACGTTCCTCTCATGTGAGTACAGTGGGCAGGGATCTGAAATCTATGATGTCCAAGTGAAATTCACAGTCCTAATAATTGATCCCGCTCGCGAAGCTCGCGGGTCGCTGCATGCAGGCAATGGTTACCCACTGTCTTTAAGTCTCACTTCTCCGAAATCTCACTATAACAACGGCCTCCTGTGTTCTTGGAATACTAGAGGTTTCGCCCACTTTACAGCAAATGGTGGACTTTTGGACAATATCGATCTATTTACCATAGTAGCACTCCAAGAGACCTGGATGACTGAACCGTGTGAGATTGATGGTCGATGCACACTACAAATGCCAGCTATAAAAGGACCTGTGGGCCGCCCTTGTGGAGGCCTAGTGGTAACAGTGCACCATCCCTGGACCTTAATACCAATTAGTGCCACTCCAATAACACAAGCAGTGTACATGTGTAGTGGTAAACAGGGAAGTGAACTGATCCTCCTCATAAATATATATTACTCCCCAAACTATGTAGCAACTAAAACAAATGTAGGAATAGTGAAAAGAGCTCTGCAAGATACTAATTTAAACAAGCCGGTGTTAGTCTTAGGCGATTTCAATAGTAGAATGAATGATCGAATAAGCTACCCTTTTACTTTGAGTAACTCTGGACCTTAAAACTGATAGGCAGGGTGAAGCGTGGCTTGAGATGCTCAAATCTTTTCACCTTACCATGCTAAATGGCAATTTCAAAGGCGATTCAATAAAAGCCCACACCAGAATGAGTGGCAAAAGTGCATCAACAATTAACTATGTATTTGCCAATGAAGCGGGAATGAATATCATTAAAGATATGGCAATTATACATTGTGAAGAAAGCGATCATCTTCCATTGTGCGTATTTCATAAGTCCACCACGAAGGAGAAAGAGAGCAAAATATTGCTGAATGGTGATATGTACCTAAACTCAAGGAACAACAGAATAAGCTGGAATCCCACTAACCTAGAGAAAGCACGAGTAATAGCAGAAGAAGCATTTCGGCAATTTACAGCAAACTTCCAATAAATACAAGGCCAGATGATAAGATCTATTCTAGCTGACTTCTCTGAGGCAATTAAAAAAATCAGCAGTGCAACACAAAAGAAATGCAGGTTCAAGACCCCATGTGAACGCTGGAATAAACCCCAAAGTAAGCAAGGAGGGTATGATCCTATTATTCAAACAGCTAAAACTACACTTAGGAAAGAAATCTCCAAAGTAGCAAATAATAGAAGTTGTGATACTATTCAGAATAACATGCCGCATATCATCAAGGATCTTAAAAAGTACTATTGTGACTTTATACGTAGACATAAGATTAAAAAAACAACATGATCTTTGGATGCAATTGGCCTCCCGTGCCAAAACTAATAATAATATAGGAATAGGGACTACTCTTAGGGGTACAGCAAAAACCAATCTAGGGATCAATAGCGTGCCTGAAGAGAGCTGGGGCACCCATATTAAAAATTTGTTGGGAGCCATAATACCCCCTGATGAATACCATAATATAGTACTAGCTCGATTGTTAGGTGGGGCTTCTATTGATAGGATCTGTCTTAATTGTAATTGTAACGTTTTCACTTTACAATGCCTCACTGAGGTCATAGAATATTCCAGTATTTTTTTTATTCACTGCTGCAAGCATTTTGGAAGCAGGGCTCGGGGAGACTCTTCTGATTTTCCTGGTAAGACGCTGTCAGTTTCTATCTGCTTCCCGTGGTGCTGTGGTTGCTCAATAAAGGATTTCTAACATGACCTTACAGAAATTGAAGACTTATGTCTCCTTTAGATGACAATAGGGTTATCAAAACATAGCTCAAGAACATGATTTGGGGGAAGATATGTCAGACAATAAAAAGGCCCTTTGACCTTAGATACCAATCTTGGGGCAGTTAAGTGTAAGTTAAGGTCACTGAAAGGCATCAAGCTCAAGCAGGCAAGATACCAGGTCTGAGTCAAAAGCACAATCCCCACGATGGTTGCTACAGTAAAGATTTACCCAATACAAAAATCAACATTTGTAATTGTGAATGAAAATGGCTAAAACCCAAATTTTAGAAGCTAATATGACACGGGGTAGAGCCACACATTACTGTAATAAAAAGCATCTTAAAGAACCCACCTTTCACCAAAAAACATCTTCTTAAAAAAACAGCAAAGGCGCTGTTCAAAACACTAGGTGAACAGAAAAACCTAGCTGCAGTGGAGAAGGACTCTTGCGCTACGCAGTCTCTACGATCTCATTTGTACATGAGCCCTGTTCATACCTTTAAAGAAATCAGTCTATATGATAAAATTAATTAACTTATCAATGCCTCTTTCACACCAGGGTTTATACGTACCAAACTCAAACCTGCCTCAGTTCTTCCATTGCTAAAATAAAGCTTCTCTTTATCCTGATAGCCCATCTGATTTTCATTTCTCCCCCTGCTTCCCCCTGCCTCCCCCTTTTTTGGGAAACTGCTATGAGACATCGTCCACTACTCAAATTCAATCTTTTCTTGGGGTAACACTGCATTCTTAATGATTGGCCACTCGGTTTCAGATCAGGAATGGGAACTATGACAAATCGAGGGAATTCGTCCCTTCTGCCCAAGAGGGAGACCCACACATGAGGCTAGGGAGGTGAGACCTCTCTGCAACATCATGCCTTGGGGTTGAGGCAAGTCGGACCTCACCGTTAGGGGAAAAGGACTCCCGTTCCTGTGAGGAACCCCCTAAAGCTGTGCACACTGTGACCTGCATGGGATACTCTAAAATACCAGAGAATTTTAAACAACAAGGAGGAGACAAACAAAAACGTGATGGGTGTCATTATCACCCAGAAAGAAAGCATGCCCCTTTAAATGGAAGTATCCAATGCACTAGGACGAGTACGTTGAATAGAGAGTACTCAACGAGCAACCAAAACAAAGGGACAGCTTGAGCTGTGTAAGACCTGGAGGAGGCGGAGGAGGCGTGTGCCATGAAGCCCCCAAGTTTCAAGCTCGCACTGTACTGAACAGGGAGACGCCAGATTTACAGCCAATCCCCACCATGAGAAGCCGAAAGGGCAGGAGCCCCAAAGGAGGTGGTTGTGTGACCAGGAGCTATCGCAGATACCACCGCAAGCACAAAGCAACAAGGTCACTGAGCAGAATACTGGGACGTTGCAAGGAGAAGAGAAAACCCAAGGAAGGAAACGGTGGTGAAAGCAAGGCGATGGCTGTACAGAGCATGGTGAAATCTCCCAGAGAAATTAGAATCCCAAAGACGTTTTCCTTCACAGTCAGAGGTAACAGGGGATCGGAAGAATGGCGGACGGGAATAATGGGGGGCCTAGAGGGAATCATTATACCATGCAAGAAACTCGTCCCAGTACAATGTATGAGAAAAAGTTGAACGTGAAACTGATTAACTTAAAGTGTTGTAGTGTAAGAGAAAGAAACTTTCAACATTGTGAGAGTTAAAGAAAAGAACAGTGCATAACAATACCCTAGGAAAAAAGGAAAGCACGCTGGTATTCTATGCAAGAAGAAAATAACATAAGAGAAAGAGAATATTATGAGCCAGAGCTCAGAGGAACTGTCCCGTGAATATTATACAAAATTAAATAGACAAGAACAAGGTGAACCATGAGTGTCCAGGAGAGAAGGCCTACCAGAGAAATAACATTTATCAAGAATACTTTTAATCTAGTAACCAGGAATACAGTTCTTCTAAAAGATCCACTAAGGATATTTACAAAGAGGAGAGAAAAGCAAATAGTCCCCTTGAAGAGTTACAGAGACTGATACAAGAAATAACAAGGGGCTATTTGAAGATTATGGGCCTCATTACGAGTTTGGAGGCAGCCATGGAGCTGTTAGCTCCATGGCTGCCTCCAAACCGGGCTCCATTACTGGGTTCCTACAATGGGGACTTACCGGGTCATTCCGACATAGGAGGACCCGGTAAGTCTTCCTTGCAGAAACCATTCCCCATTCCCATTTGAGCCCCCACACATTACAAGTGTCCCGTTGTTACCTCCCTCTTCCCCTCGCGGGACCCAGTTTTACCAGACGTCTGATCCGGGTCCCGCAAAGGGAACCTCGTAATCAGCCCTGACGGAATGAAGGGGGCCGGTCCCGTACCGGCCCCCTTCATTCCGTCAGCGCCAGGGTCGTAATGAGGCCCTATATATTAATAAGAAATCCTAAGATTGTTAACAGAAGTACCCTCATGAGAAGGGAGACATTCTCCTGACCTAAGTTAGTTATCATAGTGGTAGGGGCAAATAGGTTAGTTTGGACAGCAGACTTATTCCTTTGGATATTCACGAATGACTGACGAGCACCTTAGTAACATAGGTAGGGGCCACCCATAGCAATGAAGAAAGTTAGGCCTTGTCATTTTTCCTTTAATAAAACCACGTGAAACATGTCCTTAGAGTGTCTGCGTCCTTCTGATTTGCCACAGAACTGAAATTGTGATCGTAGCGAAGATGAATGATCACAGGAGGATGGTAGATATAGGGGGTGCTGGAGCCCTCATACTTTTAGACATGCCAGCAGGATTCAACAACATTGACCACACCATCCTCCTAAATCGCCTCCACTCCATCATCTCAGCTTTATCAACCTAGTTCTTAAGTGGTTGAAATACTTCCTTACAACCTGGACCCATACAACTACCCTTTGAATCCAAGGTTTTGAGTTTAACTGTGCAGTACCCCAGGGAGCGGGTCTCTCGCCCTTTCCTTTTGATTTATATGTGCAGCCTTTGTCCAAAGCACCCCACTTCTTTGGAGCATCCTATGACGATGGTACGCAGATACTGTACAATTAAGCAGGGATACAGAAGAATTAACTAGTCTTTCTCTATATTTATGCCTTTGGTGGTCAGGTGGATGAAATCGATTTACATGTAAATACAATTTAAAGCCATTAAAACCGAAATAATTTGAGGGCAAACTCCGATTATATGTCACTGTCCTGCTCCAATGAGGCAGCTGAGCAACGTAGGTTTGATACTAAATGACCAACTCACCATTCCCAATTTAACTAACTGACTCGATCTTATTTTTTCCAAATGAAAACTCTGTGAAGATTTCTTTCATAATTCTATTTCCCTCATGAAGTATCGCTGATTAATGACTTTGTAATCTAGCCTACTTGAGCCTTTCTCAATACTCTATTTAAAGATTTCAGTGGATACAAAATTCATTAGCTCTCTTCAAATTGAAGAGCAGAGCCATTTGTTTACGAATTCCCCAACAACGTCATTGGCTCCTTGTGGAAAAGAGAATCGCCTTCAAATTGATCTAGCCCTCCTGAGGTATCAAGGTTCTCCTGAACACTACACAGAAATGTGTGCTTGGCACATGCTGAGTAGATTCCAGTGCCTTCCTCCAGACAGGCTAATTGGGGAAGCTGTTCCTCCTGAGCTGCTCGTGTTATGAATACCATCACCAATAGCAGTAAGAAGAGAAAGTACTCTCTTCACCTGCAGAATCTCTCTTCTCATCGACTACATACCCATTAAAATTACAGCACCAAGATGCCCCGACGGTTCTATGTGATAGTCCCGCATATTGAAGGCAGCATGCAAAAAAGACAGATTTCTTTCGGCCGTTTTCATGCTGTCTTCAATTGCGTGATGAGGACATTTTCGGGGGGTTTCTGACCTCCCCTCTCTACCAATCCCCTGCTCGCACCCGCCCTTGCCCTCTACCAAACTAGCAGGCTTTCCTTTTAAACAGATGGTTTCACCCCGTTTGTTGACCTTGGCCTCTCCCTTCCTCCCAAAACTATTTTCCCTCTACCCCAGTCTAACCCCAGCAGTCAAACAAATACAAATACTCTTACATGTCACAGACATTCCCCGCCTCCGACGCCCGCGACTTCCCTCTTCTGACCAGCCGGACGAGTCAGCCCCTGCACTCACTTGTGTGCATCGCGGGGTGCGACAGCTCGCTTTAGAAAGACCGCTCTGAGCGTTCTTGGAGCGGTCTTTCTAAATCGACATTTTCTATTATCGAAAAAGAAAAAACTGATTTTCACTTCACACCACCCCGACAGGAGCGTTGTTTGCGCTTTATAAGAACCATAACAGTAGCCTTGCCATTGAGAAATGATGCAGTGCAGGTAAACCTTCTGTGTTACCAGCATCCAGGCAATAAGGAGGTCATATTGTTCGCTGTGGCACACAAAGGTTTCAGGTACAGACCAAATCAGAGAGTCAATCAAACATGGCCGAGCGAGTAGCCTGTGATAGATCAATGACCGAGCTTCACTTTCTGTACGGGCTAATTACGAGTTTGGTGGTGTCTGGGCGGTAATGGTATTACCGTTACCGCCACTTGGTCTGGCAGTATTAAAACCAGATTACAAGTGACAGTAGGCAGTGTTAGTCCCCATTTATTTGAGTCCATTGGACTCAATGGGGGATTCCGCCGTGGTAATTCCGCCAAAGCTTGCCAGAAAGTCAACTGCTTTACATCCAGTTCATAACTGGAGGTGAATCCTCCAACGTTCTGCCAAACGTATAGTTAGGCGGTCCAGTAATGCAGCAGTATACGCTAATACCGCTGCATTTTACCTGCACCACCCAACAAGTAATGAGGCCAATGTCCTCTCAGAAGGAGATGAAAAGGGCCTGGTCATTAAAAGAGATTTGCATGGCATCAAAATGACTATCCCACACCTCAATGCATGCCCCTCTTGAGGCGCTGCCTCGCATTTAAGGTGGCAAGACCTTACACTTACTTTCATGCACTTAGCATTACAGTTAGTGCTCAGTACAATGATATCACACCACGTGGTGCGGGCCCAACACCCCTCTGTTTATAGAAGACCACACAGTGGATTTTTATAAAATGTTATTACTTTGCCTGCACATTGTCATAAGTATTATTAAATGCCATTAGCATAGTTGCAGATATTTGGTGCCCTTCCTAGGCTCATTTGCCAAGAGATAATCGTCGGTGCCTCCTCTGTTCTGTTAAGCATCGCACAGGCTGAATGGAATCGTCAATCCGTGTGTTGCAGTGATTGTGTCTGATGCTTTAATTGCTTGGATGAAAACGTTTGTATTAAATGTGAAATTAAAGAAACCCAAAAATACTCTGCAGTAAGAGCATTCAAAAGAGCATTTCAGATTGTACTTCTTGGATTGGCATAATTATACTGGCGAACTGTACAGTTCTCTGTACTTGGAAAGAAAGGTTGCACAACAAAAAAAAAACATAATTCATTTGTATGTAGGCTCCAATGCTCCAATCCAATCTCTTCCAGCAAACCACATAAAAAAATCAAATAATGCATGCTAATTAAGAAGCCATGGTGTGTGTGTGTGGGTGCGGGGTATATAGAGTGCGAAAGAATTATAAAGAGAAATATTCACATTTTACTATGCTGAGATCTCCAACAGTCTGGTCTCCCCATCGAGCTTCGAATGGATGCAGAGTTTATAGATGGGCCTTGGTCACAGGGACTAAGTCTCGGAAGAAAGTCTCGGGGTCCAACTGACTGTAAAATACCCCAACCCTGGTCTAAAAGGATGACTTTAGAGAGCATCCTGGAGTCATCCGATGATCATCGAACTACATTAGAAGTCATTCCCACATCATCAGAAGTCATCAGGCTGTTAAAGTCATCAGCAAATGTCGAGGAATGGTGGGTGATGATTTGGGGATGAGCTTAGAATGACTTTCTGATGATGCCAACATCATCCCTATTTTAGAAAACTTTGTTCCTGATGATTTTAGGATGACTTGCCGATTACTTCAAGAGCATCACCTTGTTTGTCCGTGATGATTTGGGGATGATTCTGGGATGACCTGCCGATTACTTCAAGAGCATCAACATGTCTGTCCCTGATGATTTGGGGATGATTCTGGGATGACCTGCCGATTACTTCAAGAGCATCAACATGTCTGTCCCTGATGATTTGGGGATGATTCTGGGATGACCTGCCGATTACTTCAAGAGCATCAACATGTCTGTCCCTGATGATTTGGGGATGATTCTGGGATGACCTGCCGATTACTTCAAGAGCATCGATATGCAACATGTTTGTTTTTGATGATTTGGGGATGGCTTACTGATTATTTCAGAGCATCACAGAGTTTGTAGGATGATTTGCGGACTAATAATGATTGTCATTCAGCTTATGCTTAGTTGCACTTGTGCTGAATGATTTTTGAATGCTTTGCTAAGCACACCTATTTGACTATGTTGGGCGAAAATGGAAGCCACAGCCCTAAACATAGCATGTACCCCCTGGGCGAGACACCTTTGCCATCCCAGTCAAAAGCAGGCAAGCAGCACCCTCAAAATCCCCAATGTGGCAAGGGTAAAGCTTGAGACTATGTTGGGCGAAAATGGAAGCCACAGGTCTAAACATAGCATGCACCCCCTGGGTGAGAATCCTTTGCCATTCCAGTCAAAAGCAGGCACCCAGCACCCTCAAAATCCCCAATGTGGCACGGGAAAAGCTTGAGACTATGTTGGGTGAAAATGGAAGCCACAGGCCTTAACATAGCATGCACCCCCTGGGTGAGACTCCTTTGCCATCCCAGTCAAAAGCAGGCACCCAGCACCCTCAAAATCCCCAATGTGGCAAGGGTAAAGCTTGAGACTATGTTGGGCGAAAATGGAAGCCACAGGTCTAAACATAGCATGCACCCCCTGGGTGAGAATCCTTTGCCATTCCAGTCAAAAGCAGGCACCCAGCACCCTCAAAATCCCCAATGTGGTAGGGGTAAAGCTTGTGACCAAGCCTCTCACCTGTCCATATAATTCAATGGGCTCGCACCCGTCCAAAACAAAATCATCTGCTTTCACCTGCCTTGGGGCTCTGAAAGGTTGAGAGGCATAATTAGGTGGGTAGATGATGCATGAGTTTCTAGATGTGTGTCTTTAATAGTCAGGGTTTCGCTGCGCGTGTTTTGCCAGGACGCGTATGTTATCTTGATTTATGAGGCAGACCGGCCTCGATCTTTCCCTGGGAGGAGAAGATGGCGCTGCGCGGGCTGAGAGGGAGCTGCACACAATGGACATTTAAAAAAAAATAAAACCGCAGGTCAGGGATGCAAACTGTTAGCAGTGTCTATCCAATCCCCATATTACTGTAAACAGGTTAATGCTGTCCTTTTGTGACCACATCATGTCTTCGCTACACATTGGAAACGTTATGTCACAGTTCACTTTGTAGTTAGTAAAGGCTCCCAGGTGGGAAAAATACAAACACGAACTAAAAGACTTGTTAAAAGCTCAAACGCTTAACATATATCGATTTGTATCGCGCAGTACAAATGACGTGCTCAATCTCACTTTTATACTCGTGACCAAAACTACAAACTTACTGAGAAGCCCTTGGTAGAAACATTAATACTTATTCCGTTGGAACGTTCTTGTAGCGTGATTCCCCTTTGCTGATGCACCTGTAGACGTACGTCCCAGTAGCCCAAGGTATAGGGCAATGTGCGACAAGCTGCACTGAAAGTTGTCCTTTACGGGCTGGGACAGCTGAAGGCGCAATAGTAACATTTCCTAAAAGCCGCCTGGCATCGATAAGGGTGAGCAACATCCCCATTTCCCATTAAATCCTAAACCGCAGCATCTAAACAAAGTGCATATCAGTTTTCTTTTGCACCTACCGCCTGCGCTCGACACGCATGTTCATAATGGCGAACATCAGCGCACCATTCCCTTGACAGAAATGACATCCCCTAAGCTGAAGCTTGGCTCTGCCACTGATAAAGAAATGCTGCTAGAGCACCTAAAAACCTGCAAAGCCTCCGTGCTCTGCGTGTATCTGTCTCGCTGTGACCTGGGAACGGGCAGTGTTTGAATCTTGCCCTTTCCGACATTTGTACTCGCCCGCGTGGTAGCCGACAATGGTGCCATAACCCCCATGTTAACTATGCTTCTGACAGAGGTCGCATGGAAGCTTGTTTGAATGAAGGAAATGCTGATAGAAGCAAGACCGGTCCCCGTTTGTACATGCCGTTGCTGGGATAATGATGAAGTGTTTACATGGTGCTTACTGTTGCCAAAGGCTTACCGCTTCAAAGCACTGTAAGCAAACGGGGTTAATACAAAGCGGTACTCATTTCATCAACCTTGGAAATATAGACAGCGGGGTTACATTTGCTGAAATATGACATGACACCAGGTAAACATGTTTCCTGTAGCGGGATTGCCTCCCATAACGAAATGGATTTGCTGTCTCAGTTGCCTACGGACGATCAATATGCACACTGGTGGCATGAGGGTCTCAACAACAGTAACTGTTTAAACCAAATGGATATCATGGCGGATGACAATATTCGTATAATGTACACCGTCGATGTTGCTATAAAGTCCCCTGTTAACTACAACCCCCAGAATGCATCACTCACTAGGCTCCTATTAAACTGCAAGACCCTTCCTAAAGCTGTTCTGCCCACCCACGGCCGGACTCCAAACCGTGGTTCCTGCATAAATTCACCCACATGTGCCATGGTGTTTTATTTATTTTGGGGGCGGGGAGGGGTTTGCCGGGGGAGAGGATAGCTTTTGAGCGCCACAAACACTCACAATGTTACACGACCGATAACCAGGGCTGGAAGAGTAGGCTTCCTGCAGCCAACATTTGAACTCCATCACTGCGTAGCTGATGCGCCAGTGGATGAATGCCAAACCATGCGGTCCAGCAACCCATACTCTCAATCACCAGTGGGCCAATCACCTGGCAAACTCGCAACCTGTGTTTCATTCTGTTTGAGCCCGAACACCTTCCCGATGTATTGAGCTGCAGATGAGAGGCAGGCAGCCAGCGCATCACAATTTGAAAAGGTTTTCGAGTGCGTTGGCCTTAAGCTTAGATTGTGCTATATAGGTTATTGGAAATATTTGCTCGTTTGTGCCTGTCGGTGCAAGCCCCCCTGCGCACTGTCACACCCATCCAAAACAGTCCCAACGCCCGCTGTTCCCAGCAACCACGTTTCAGTGTGCCACCCCATTGCGAGCTCCGCAAACACCAATTACAAAACACAATTACGCCTGCTAAACCCAGAGTGCGGCTAATGCCACGTTGCTTGGGGACACATGCTCAATTATAACATACACGGTGCAGAAAGCGTAGACCCAAACCAACCGCCCGAACGCAAGTTGTGATTCTGACCCTTACCAGCCTGCTCACCATTCCACTTTCTACCTTGTACTATACGGCGCCTAGGTTTCGTCACTGTGATTCTGCCCCCTTGCCAGCCTGCTCACCATTCCACTTTCTACCTTGTACTATACTGCTCCGCTTCTCTAGAGGAGATCTGGGGCCGCTATCGAGGTCTGTGTACATGAAAACCTTGCATTAAACATATCCTGGCTAATGTTGAAAACATTCTTCGGCGAGGGGAAGGCTTTAAAAAAACCTCTTTAACGAACTCCGGGCCACCCCTTGCACTGGGGTCTGTATCTGTACCTATACAGTTTCCCCCCACCCCTTACTTCCTGCACTTATCTGACGTACCCTGTCGGCTGCCTTAAACTCAGCACTTGCTGGTTGCACTACCACTTTTTGTTGCTTTTATTATTTATTTATTTTATTTATTCTGTTCTCCTTTTGCTCTGCACTTTCCACTTCTCCCCCTTCCCATGCACTTGCACGTTCTCAATGTCACTGGGCCTAGTAAGATTGTTGTTTTGTTCTCCCATGTTCCCCTCCCTTGCCTTGTCGCGCTCTGAACCACTTGTGTATGAGCGTGATAGAAATAAAATATCAATTCAATTCAAAGCTCAGCGCATGGTGAAAACCAAACTGAAGCGGTCAACAGCACACTACTTTCTCACTTTCCTATTTCCTCTTTACCCGACTAACCCATTCCCGCCTTCTTGTTTGCAGATCCGCCTGAGTACCTGGGGACCAATTCCGTTGGTGACGGTGAGCGATGCAATACCTTTATTACCATTTACATAAATCTCCATGCAAAATGTGGTTGCAAACACATTTCTTTTATCCGTGGCAGAGCCTCTAGTATGCACAAGGCAACATTTAATAATAAAGTGCTTTTAAATCACTAATCCAATGTTTTCAACATCACAAACAACAACGAGCTGGAAGTTTGTGACATAGAAGCTGCATATCTATCTTTGTTTATTACACAACTTCTTGCATGTCTTAAATCACTGAAAATACAGTGGGGTAAAAGTTTTTCCATGTTGACATCTTGCATTCTGGGACTTATAGTTTTCCATTCCGGATGTGAAAATTAAACCCACAATGATATTCATTTGGCTTAACATGTTGCTCTAAGGGTGCACATGTTGTCATGTGGCTTTACTATGCAACTGAATGCAACTTTTGAGGGCTTTCTTGGAATCTCAGCCCAAGTGGGCATGACTGAGTGACTAGGCATGACCGACTGTGTGCCTGATGAGCATGACTTGTGTTTTTAATCAGTGACTTAGTGTACACAATTGTGACGATTAAAAAGTAACTATGACTGAGTCCAGCCAAGCGATTGTAACTGAAGAACTGGGATTGTGTGGGAGTGACTGACTGACTGTGTGACTAATATGGAGTTACTGACTGAATGTGACTAAGTGAGGGTGTGACTGCATAAGTGGCTGGCTGGCTGACTGGCTGAGTGAGTGAGGGAGTGAATGGTTGGTTGAGGGAGTGAGTGGGTTCATGAGTGGCTGGTTGGCTGGCCCAAGCAGGGACTATTTCTGACGTATTGTCTTTTTCCCTCAGCAGATGCAAACGGTGGTGTTGGTGAAAGCTGCCAGCGCGGATTTATCTTCTTGGTGTTTACGAACTCTCGAAACCAGGGTGCATAAAGAAAACCAGAGTGAACTCTTGGGAGGAAGTAGTCTACTACTCCAATGCAAATATGCTACCTTTTTTAAGAATGGTATCTCAAATTAGTATTTCTTTTAACGTGTGTTTTTATTTTTTTCTTGGTTGTTTTATTTGGTTGTTTTATATTGTACTTTTTGGCCCCTTCAACTGCATAGAGGAAGTTATCAAGTAGCTGGGCGGGTGGCCGAGGTTGTGCGAGTGTGAGTGTGGGTAGAAGATATGTGCGCGTTGTTGGGAGATATTGTATGTATGGGAGTGTAAGAATGGTAGGGGCATTAGGGGAGGTAGTTAATTAGCAAAGGGTTTGAAAGACTACTTCCCCATTTTCACTTACGTCTTCTATTTCTAACTGTGTGATATAAATCAATGTAGCTACACTAAAGACCATAAATCTTCTGAATGCAGCCACAGAAAACCATAATTCATTTTCAGTTCAAATCTATCTTTTAAGCCTGTTTCATCCTTTGTGTACAAATGCATTTAAATGTAGTGACGCATTTATAAATTGACATTTTAACATTAGTTAATGTATTCTATAATAAGGAATTTAACAATGCCTAATCGGATGTCCATTTATGTTCATATATCCTTTCTTTTTTTGTAGAATTTTTTAGATCTGTCTGCAAGGCTAACAGTTGGCCTACTATGCCGAGTGATAAGGAGGAAGCTTGCCACCAAAATTTGCAATGCCAGAAGAGGCCTAAGGAAGACTCTGCCTTTCGAAATGCAGGATCGATGACTATTTGTTTGTATTTTTGCAAACCTATTTATTCTTAGGGAATACAGCTATGCTGTTAAACCGAATTTGTTGAATAAAAAAATGCTGAACTTTTTCTGAGCCTATGTTTGATTGAAGATATCTTATAGCCAGAGCAATACTATATTAAAATATCAACAATTTATAGCTGCTGAATTTTACTATCATAGTATGAACTAGGTAATTGTATTGGGTGAAGTGACTGGCGGCAGTCTGTCATGTGGGTAGACCTTTAACAGATTCTGTTTAGGTAGCTGGAAGTGTGTATTTTAGTGCAGTGCTTTGTAATTGTGGAGTTTATTGGGTGTGAGGCCATGTTGGCTAGAGGAGAGAATTGAAATGAGGGAATTTACAGGTTGGTTTGTGACATGGGGGTGTTTGTAGTTGTGTGCACTAAATCGGCGAACTTAGTTAACAGGTGCTCTAGCAAAGATGAAAAGTGACAGCTGCAAAATTCCATCGGTTTTTTTTTTTTTTTTTTTTCCAGTAAACCATCCAGAAGTCTAACTAGAGTCATTCAAAAGTAATGCCACCAATGTTACTCAAAAGGGATACATCCTGGGGTAATCCAACCCCTTTTCCTAAATCTTTTGGAAGCATCTTGAAATCATTTAAACTCATGCTGGAGTGGTCTGCAATAATCATTTGCAATTCAAAACCCATCCTAAAGTTATCATGGAACCATCCTGAAGTTGTCATGAAGTCATCCTGGAGATGTCATGGAGCCATCCTAGAGTAATATGAAGTCATCCTGGAGTAATCCAAACTCATCCTGAAGTTGTCGTGGGGTCATCCTGAAGTTGTCATGAAGTCATCCTGGAGTTGTCATGGAGCCATCCTAGAGTAATACGAAGTCATCCTGAAGTAATCCCAACTCATCCTGAAATTGTCATGGAGTCATCCTAGAGTAATCCAAGATCATCACCGGAAGTAATCCGAACTCATCCTGGAGTAGTTTCTGTGATGACCCTAGAGTCATCATCTCATTAAATATTTCAGCCCACACACATACTTCAGGATGATCTTCCTGAACTATCTTGACTCTAGAATGGAGTCATCGGATGACTCCAGAATGATTCCAGGATGATCTTCCTTTTTGACTAGGGAAAGTGCATCTGTAGAGGCCCCTGGAAAGGAATGGACGGGGGGCCACAGGACTAAGCGGTAGAAGCACGTCAGTCGGGTTTTGTGTAGGTGGCCAAGCGGGCAAGAATCATGATGCTGTACAGATAGCCTGCATATGTTGGAGCAGTTACTTTATGGGAGATGTTTAACACAATGGGCCTCATTACACGGTAGGCGGTAAGGGTTTACCGGTACAGGTATTTTACCGGTACCGGTAAATCCTTACCACCTTACTACGAGGTCCCTTTGCGGGTTGGGGTATTTAACGCCTGCTTTTTGCAGGCGTTAAAAACCAACCCGCAAAGGGACCCAGGGAGCTAATTACGGTACCGCAATTTGCGGTGCCGTAATTAGCGCCTTCCCCATTCCCATTATGCCCTATGGGGCAAAAATGGGAATGGGGAAGGGCAATGGTGGAAGGGGGAATTACCGCCCCGCCAACCTTGGAATGGGGCGGTAATTCCCCTTTCCACCAAGGCGGTGCCGGTATTTTACCGGCATGCACCATGGCGCTAATAGCGCCATGGTTCTCCGCCTACCGTGTAATGAGGCCCAATATGGGAGCAAGAGGTCCGGAATCCACACAGTGTTGAGGAGGGAGGACTGAGTAAGCAGTGTAGGGAGCAGTGGATGGAAGCCCAGCACTGGCTCAACTTCCTAACTGGCCACCAGATTTCTAAAGGCAACCCACTCCAATGTATCCAGGAGCAGCTCGTCCATAACGGGTCGAGGGGCGCCGACCCGCCAGAACCCTCGCCCATCATGGAGGAGCTGGGACAGCCCAGTGGAAACACAGAGCACTCCCTCGGCTTCTTGTTGCAGCCGAGGAAGCACCCCTGGTCTGGATTGAACTGTCAAAGGGAAGCACATTTTCCCTTCAGCATTTCACACTCCAGCCACAGATGTCCGATGGGCCATGCAAGGCCAGGGGCATTTTGCTTCCCCAGCTTTGCATGGCCACGTGGGGATGAAGGCTGGGATACTGCATGTTTAAATGTGAAAGGGGGCGCTACTGCTTTTGCTTCCTGGTTCTAGTATGTGGTGTGCCATAACCAGAGGGCTTTCTGGAGGCAGCAGCGCTGAGTGAGGATCAGGGCTGCATACAGGTAGGATTATCATTTTGTATATATTTTATGCAGTGGCAGCTGGTGACTTTTTTAGTTGGATGGACGTAAACATTTCCCACAAATATGCCAGAACGAGCAGGCATAGAGAGGGAGCCCGAACCAACTGAGGGACCTTCAAGGAGGGGTTTCCCCCTGAGACTTTTTTTTATAAATATTGGGTTAAAATGGAGCATTATAAAGCACACTTTCTGTGACAAATTCAGTAAAAAGCCAGACAGTTTGCAGTTGGTTTTATAGGATAACAACAATCCAAACATGCAAAAGAAAAAGTCACCAATAGAGCACAGGAGCATTTTCCAACGCATTTTCATGATGTCTTTGCCCACAATATATGCCAGTGTGAACATTTTTTTGCACTGGTTGAATCAATATATGCCAGAATTCCTATATACAAATGTGTATATAATTCCTATATAAGAACATACTCATGTTTGATTTGCACATGATGACAGTAATTGTACTTTAAGAAAACATGTGATGAATTCAGGGAATTCGTCCCTTCTCCCCAAAGGGAAACCACTCACTTTGGGATTAGGGAGGTGAGCCCACTATGCAATACCCTTTCTAGGGGTCAGGGCATGCAGAATCCGATTGGGGAATGACCCTTCACCCTCAACTGGGGACAAGGAATGCCAAAGTAGGTATTCCCTTTCACCTCCCCTCACGGCAAGTCCCAAGCATTTGTTGGTTATATGGCAACCGAGCAGGGTAGCTTGGTCTCTGACATACATCCGTGGCAGTCTCATTGTGAAACCCAGAGTCAATGGGATTCCTCCCTCCACTCCAAGGAGGATATCAAATACACTGGGGGATCAGGAGACCATCTGATATGTGAGTTGTGCTGGCTTGCTATGCTGCGCAAAGGAGGAAGTCCTTCCCCTTCAGGAGGAGCCAAACAGGGAAGCCATGCAGCCGGCCTGGTCAACGCATACTCAAAGCGAAGATCCTGCAGAAACCGGCACTGCCGGGAGAAGAAATCCCTTCCCACGATGCAAGGCATATCAGCGTCCTCTTCCTCCACAGCAGAAGGAAAGTTCTAAGGTAAAGAAGCTGGCCGTGCAGTCCAGAGCCAGGATGAGGCCAAGGACCCACCCTCACCATAGAGTGAAGGTATGCAGCTTTGCACGAATTTCAGGTGATAGGCAATGAAACAGCAAAATAGCTCACCCGGAGATGATAATCAGAAGACCCCAGGAGGGTTAAAAGAGACCAAATCCAAAGCAGGGCCAAGTAGGCCCATAGCCCACTTGGGGTTGACACTCAGAAGACTCCAGGAGATCAGAGAAACTGCAACAAAAGTAGGTTCCAGTAGGCCCATAACCAACACAGGGCTGCAACTCAGAAGACCCCAGTAGAGGGTATGAGAAAACGCCAGAAAAACCATAACCAAAGCGGGCCACGCAGGTCCATATCCCACATGGGGCTGACACTCAGAAGACCCCTGGAGGGGGTAAGATCAATTGCAGGAGAAACTACAACCAATGTGGGGGCAAGCAGGCTTGTAGCCCACACAGGGCTGACACTCAGAAGACCACATGAGGGGGGTAAGATAATTCGCCAGATAAACCACATCCAAAGCAGTGCCAATCAGGCCCATAGTTTACACAAGGCTGACACACAGAAGATCCCAGGAGTGTGTAAGAGAAATCGCCAGAGAAACTGCAACCGGAGTGGGACCAAGCCAGCCCACAGCCCACACAAGGCTGACACTCCGAAGACACCAGGAGGTGGGTAAAAGAAACTACCAGAGAAGCCACAACGAAAGCTGCTCACACAGGACTGAACCTCAGGAGATCCCTGGAGGGAGTAAGGTAAATCACCAGAGAAACCACAACCAAAGCGAGGCCAAGCAAGCCCATAGCCCACATGGGGCTGGCCCTCAGAAGACACTAGGAGGTCAGAGAAACTGCACTCAGAAGACCCCAGAAGGAGTTACAAGAAACTGCAATCAAAGCAGTGCCAAACAGACCCACAGCCCAGAGAAACCGTAACCAAGGCGGGCCAAGCAGACCCATAGCCCACAAGGGGATGACACTCAGAAGACCCCAGTAAGGAATAAAAGAAATCGTCAGAGAAACCTCAACCCGAGCGGGACCAAACCAAACCATGGCCCACCTGGGGCTAAAAATCAGAAGAACCCAAGAAGGGTTGAGAGAAACTACGAGTAGGACAAGAACCCAAGTTGAGCTAAGCAAGCCCTGGGCCTAGCTGAGGCAGATAGCAGGAATTTCCAAACAAGAACTGTAAGATAGTGATGTGTTGTAAAAACAGATAGATACGAATTAGAGGAACTCATTTGGTTTAATATATCCTTGCGAAGGAGGTAAACCAAGAACTGTTTGGACCAACTGAACAAGGCAAGAAGCATTTCTTTGTTATATTTTCATTGGAACCACCAGGTCAAGAACTGAAAGAGACTCTTCGTTGTAAAGATGCTTTTTGTTTGTTCGAACTACCAACCCAAGAATTGGAAGAGTCTTTTGAGAAATCTTTGGTGGGGGTCAGAAAACCAGCCACCACTGAGAAAACCCAGTGGGGAGCAACCCCATGCTAGGTTAAAACTTAGATTGTCTTTCTTTCTTTTTTTTCATAGTGGTAGGACAGATATGAGGTTAGCTTAGGTTTTGACAGACGACTATGTTTTTTTTCATCCTGACAAGCACTGTTTGTTGTTTTTTTAGAAAAGGGGCCTCATCATAGTAATAGGGTGTAGCGAAGGTTTTCTTTGATTTCAAATAAAGCTGTGTTTAAACATGTACTCTTGTCCGTCTACAATATCTGGCTTACCACTGTGTCCACAATACCTCTGCTAATATATGGCATTATCCCCACAAAAGAACATACGCTGTTGGCTTTGCCTTTGAAAATGCCATGCCACTATAAGAAAACATGTCCAAACGGGCTACGCAATGTGGGCCAGTCTAGACACGTAAAAACACTTATTATGTTTGCTTTATCATAGATGCCCAGAATGAAATACCACATCACAGCAAGAACTAGCTAGACTTGCTGCACTAAAATGCCAGTTTAGCCAAGTAATAACACATACCCTGCTTGTTTTATTACAGATGCCCAGCAAAAAATGTCATGCCACAGTAGGAAAGGGCTCCACTGGCTAACCCAAAATGCCAGTCTAGCCAAGTAATAACACATGTCTTGGTTTATCATAGAGGCACTGTAAAAGAAATGTATTGCACAGTAAGTAAGGGCTAGACTGGCTGCCCCAAAATGCCAGTAAAACACAACAATAACATTTGGTTCTATGTGAAAATGACCTCCAAAAAATATAGTCATGTGAAAATGTAGCCAGCAAAAAGTAGTTTTCAAAAATGTAGTCATTCAATACAATCAATGCAAAGTGTAAACATGTTGCCAGTAATAAGGTCACCAACAAATCTATTTTTAAATAAACAAATGTAAAAGGCTGTAACCCTAACAATGACTCCAACCATTAATAAAACCCAAAATCGTTACTCTAACCCTAACCCCTATCCTAAACCAAGCAATCACAAGCCCACAAAATCTTCCTTAACCTTAACAATGACCTCATCAGCACTACACTTTGCAGCTGCATTTTTTACTACTTTTTGCGTGACAAAATTTTCCCTAGAGGTATTTTCACCATGACTTTTTCACTGGATACATTTTTGCTGGCAACATTTTCACTGGATACCTAACATTTAACATGCCTGGTTTATCCAATGGATAAGCCCACCACCATACTCTCCTGGTTAACTGTTACTCCCCGACCTTCGCCGCATCGCACTCTCCGGTGTCTGCCCCGTGCCTCTTCAGTCTCCCGCGTTAACAAGGACAGTTGGGGAGCTCTATGTAAGGCCAGAAAGAGGGACAAGAAAGTGGTTGCTCTTCATAAGGGGCTACGGCGCCATCATGCACCTTTTTTCTCACGGTGGCAGCTGCCATGGAGAATAGCTGCAACAAACTACATTTCCCAGAAAACCTGCCATGGGTTGTAGTTCCCGGCATTAATACGGGAGCCTCGTTTTCGATTATGTCCCGCCTCCTTGTTGTATTTAAACCACAGCGGTTTTCAGAACGCCGCTTCTGTTTATAGTTACAACCGGCATTTTCTGAAGTGCTACTTTCTGTACCTTAATTCCGGAAGTCTCCTGTTTTCTCTGTGTACCGACCTTGCCTGCACACGGACTCCTACATCTTGATTCTACTTTGGTATTGTTTGCTGACCACCCGTGTACCGACCTTGCCTGCACACGGTTTTCTAATTCCTGATCCTGTCTTGGTTTTGTTTGCTGACCGTCCGTGTACCAGACCCCTTGCCTGCTCCTGGACCCCTGGATTGTGATTTTGTTGTGTTTGCTGACCGCCCGTGCACCAGACCTTTTGCCTGCTCCTGGACCCCTGGTTTAAGACTTTGCTACTGCTACTTCCTGTATGAATACCATCTCTCACGTGGCCACGGACTCTTGAACCCATTCCTCACAGTACTTGCGTTCTTCTGGGGAATAACACTGGTAAGAACAATTCTTCATTTTTGGAATCCTGCCTTCATCGAACTGTTACCTCATCTTTGGATAACATTGCTTTATTTCTAAAGTGCATTTTGGAACGCTTTGCTGTGGTGCACCATCCCGAAACCAGTGCGACCCTCGTTCCGTCCGGGGATAGCTACCCTACTAACCTTCCTTTTTTTTGTTTTATACTTTCGTTGTTGCCCAGGATTCTTTGCACTACTCTTACCTCCACCAGTGGTAAAGTATATTTCCTTGATTACCATCATTGGGCAGTTTTCACATTTAGCTAGTATCTAAAGTCTCTTCTGCTTTATAGGTTGCTCCAGGTCCTTTTTTGTGGCTTAAGGGGAACTCACTCAGGTACTCTATTAAGGGAGATAGTTTTGGGGAAAGCCAGGGTTGAATCCGATAGAATATTCATCTCTTGTCTTTTCTTTACAGCTGGGTCCGTGGCGGTGTGTTCTCCCCGCTCTTTTGATTGATCGGTCTCCTTGTCTGTATAGTTCAGCAGGTGGTCATATCAGTTTAAAGAGTTCATTCCCTCACAGAGAGGAGGCTTGGGTGGAGGCTCCAACCCGAGCTCTTCAAGCAAATCCCCAGCACAAGAGGACCGGTCTGTTTTTACGCACTCCCCATACCGGTGAGTAACATTAACCCTTACCTATCCCTTGCCTTTCTGTTATTATAAAAACATCTCCTCTTTCTTAACTCCTTAAAATCCTATCTCTTAATGGTTTTCAGTACATTTGGTCAAAAAAGGATCCGTTCATTTTTAGTTTGGGCTATTGGGTGGCAAACTGTTGCATTAGATTACAGCTAGGGAGACATGGCATATGAGGAGGGACACAAAGCTTGTAGGTGTTATTTGCTATTTTCCCATCCACTGACTGCCCCTCGCTGCCAAAATAACATCCCCCTGAGAGCTATTTGAGCTCACTTTAATCAAGCCTTATGATCAAACTTTACACTTGACGTGCCTGCCAGTGTTTTTTAAAAGCAGTCGTCGGAGAGGTATTATTATTATTATTTATACCGTGCCACATGCCCATGGGCCTCAGGGCACACAAGTTATAACACATATGTTTGGTCTGACTTAATGGGTGCTGTAAACCAGGTGTAATACAAATGTCTAAACCAGGTCTGCCTTAAACCCCTCTATTTCTACGCACTATGCGTATCCTTCATGCAAGCATAGGCAAAGCTTATACGTATTAGGTATTTGCCAGTCACTGCTATTAGATGACCAGGTACTTGCACCATGTTGCACCTGCCACCATCACTGGCCAGTTAATACCACTATGGCAGTGCCTGGCAAGTGCCTTTCCCATGCATACACAAAAGCCCAAACTGTTGGCATTGCCAATGCTTGTTTTCCATTAAACAGACCAAACACAGAAAGAGAGAGAGAGAGTGAGAGAGAGAGAGAGAGAGAGAGAGAGAGAGAGAGAGAGAGAGAGAGAGAGAGAAAGAGAGAGAGCGTGGAATGGAATGAGATAGTGGCCTACAAAAAAGTCTTCCGTTTGAGTATTTTCGCAAATTGCAATGCACTTCAAAGCAATCGATCAACAAGAGGATTGACAAAGGATAAGGATGTCTAGTTCCCTTTTGCAAAGATGGAGAAGAACACACGTGTCTGCATCGAGCCCTTGATCCAGTGACATAAGAAAGACCTACAGAGTAAATGGAGGTTCCGGCGATCATACGTTTTACTGTTATTTGTAGAATGCCCCACTCCATGTTATCAAACATTTGCTCTGCATCCATGTTAAGCACTACATGGGGTGTTTTATTCTACTGGCCAGCAGGCTCGGACTGGCCTATAGGGCACTAGGGCAATGCCCGAACCAAAAACGCAAAATGCCAGTGTGGGCAGTTTATTTGGTCAAAGTGGACCACTTTTTTGGCAAATGTGGGCCAGTTTCATGAGTTACTTCACTATGCGGCTAGTAGTTTTGACCAAAATGCTGCTGCATTAATATTCTTTAAAAAGCACAATTTGAATCTCATTTTATCAAAAAACTCCCCCTTGGGAACTATTCAAACAGTCTGTCACAAAAGGAGTGAATTGCCATTTGCAACTGTGAGCCACTTTTTCATAGGTTCCCAAGACAATTATGCCCAGTCCGACCCTGCTGGCCAGTCGCATCACATCGAACATCTGTTTCATGTTGTTATATTCCTATCTAGGCTTGAATCCATTTTGGTTGACATGCATGACTTATGTACACACGTTGCTCAGCCTTGTGAGGCATGCATTCTTCAGTATTGTGTAGTCTGTATTAAATAGTGGAGACGATGGCAACTGGAGGAATATGCGGCATCGTTACCTTTTTTCATCACAAGAGAGCTCTTTGGCATCTTCAGTTGTGTCGTGACTGAGTTGCAGAGGCCACAAAGGACGCCCGAAATGTCATTGGCCCTCATTACGACCCTGGCGGAAAGTAACTGACCGGACCGCCATAGCGTAAATAGCGTTTCCGCCATTGCACGACGGAGTAAAGTGCGGCTAATTCTGACCCATCGGGCACAAGCACTACGCCATGGCGGAAGTGCAAACTCCGCGATGGCGGAAATGTCCCCAAAACGCCCCTCACCGCCGTCGTACGGCGCCCTAGGTGCAATTCCGCCACCCATCATAGCGGTCACCGTAATGAGCGGTAATCGCAAAATACGGTGACCGTAAATATACGGAAACGGAAGTAAAAACATGGTCCCGGAACGGGAAACAGCACACCGTACACCTATAAAATCAGAATCCCAACACAACCATCAAAAATCCTACCCTGAGACACATCCCAACCCGTTAGCCACCCTAGTGAAAACAATAAAAATGGGAAAAGTTGCGAAAAAAGCGTGCGACCGCAAGCGGCAGGTCCACTTCTCCCATGAGGAACTCACCGTGCTCACAGAGACCCTCCAGGAGAATGCTGCCGTCGTCTTCTCGACGCAAATGACCAGGACGGCACTTGCGAACAAGAAGGCCATATGGGCCCTGGTGGCACAGCGGGTAAGTGCGGTGGGGACCGCACCCCGCAACCCACAGAAATGCAGAAAGCGATATGACGACTTGCGGATACGCGTACGGAGCATACTATCTGCCAACCGTAACATTGCCACAGCTACCGGGGGAGGATCGGAATCACCCATCAAGTTGACCCCCTGGGAAGAAATCTGTGCCTCCACCATTGGAATGGAGAGTATAGAGGGAGTCGGAGGGATGGAGAAAGGAGTGCAGACATCCGAAGAATCAGGTAGGTGGGCCAAATAAAACAATGCTAAATCCACAATGTCCAATCATGTGAAGTACCATGTGTCCACATAGTGCAACAGAAACACATGTCCAGGAGAACGTCCACATACATTGGCCTGATAGCGCACTTTAAAACTCACATTAAATACATAAATAATTAAAAATCCTAAAAACACCCTCTACACGTGCAGCATGCACACCCTAACTGCAGGCTGCAAAACAACTGCATCCTCAATCCACACAAAAATGAAACCACCTCCAAGGCCCTGACCCAAATCACCCTCAGGTACCACCCCAATGCATGTGATACATTGCCATTCCAATTTCCACAGACCCATAAATAACGCTCGCCCTCCTTTACTCCACCACAGGGTCCGATTCAAACGACGAGCTCCAGGACACCCCTACCAGCACACCTGCAAAGAGGGCCAAGACCAACGGCCAAAGACCCTCCACCTCAGCTGCACGGATCAAGACACGGCAGCAGCACAAATCAAGTTGCAGCACACAGGAGGGGACTTCAACAGGCACCCCAGCAGCCAGCATGCCCACAACAGCAGCACCACAGGTCCCCCCAATGGATGCCACAGAAGGCACTGCTTCTGGTGGCAGCAGCACCATAGGTGACACTGTATTAATGGCAGCATGCTCCGTCACAGAAAACGGTGCTGTCGATGTAGGATCCATCCATGACCTGTCTCAATCCCCCTGTTTGTTTCATCCCGTACACCATGAGGATACCACGCAGGGGCACCCACAAGACGACGACTGGCCATCCCCCACAAGCCCTGTGGCAAGGCAACATGAGGTGATCAGCCCCTCTGTGACACCACCGCAAATGGCCATGGCCCAGCAGAGGCAACAGTCCCTCGACCAGGTGATCGTGCAACAGCAGCAACTGGCCACGCTCCTCAAGGAGCATGCTGATGAATGTGGGGGTACTAAGGGAGCCATAGAAACATCAACTGAGACACTTAGGTCAGAAATGGAGAGAAGCACAGAGACACTAAGGGCACAAATGGAGAGAAGCACCGAGAGCCTGAGGGTACAAATGGAGAGAAGCACCGAGAGCCTGAGGGGGGAACTGCATGCGACGTCCAAAGACGTATGTCCTGAACTTGCCGCTGTGCGCCGTGTGCTCACTGAGCTCTCACAAACCCTTAGGGACATGCATGGACGTGAGCAGGCAGAGACATCATCCGTTGCAAGTTCCGTCCAGGGCAGCCCCCAACGTAGATCTGGGAGGAACCTGCGCTCCACAGGCAGGGGTGCCCCTGATACCCGGAGAGGGGGCTTGCAATAGCGTCTGCCCACTGACAATGAGCATCTTTGGACACTGGTGTTCGGGGGGGAGGTAGGAGGGTGGAGGGGGTGTGTTGGGCTTTCTTGGGTGGTGGGTCGATGGGGTGTGTAACATAATTTCACATATGCTATAAACATTTCACAATCATCCAATGAGATGTGTGGACATTGATCTTTGTGTACGAGGCCTTTATAGGCGTACAGTCCATATTGTGCATGTTCCAGACACACACAGTGCCACAAGTACTGTGTCCATGTATCAGCCACCAGGCGTGAGTGCTAGAAGCATGAATCTATGAGAATCTGACGAATTTCACGGCCCTCCTGTGCCTCGCGGACTCCTTGAGGTGCTGCCACATCCCCACCCTCATCATGACCATCTTCAGGTGCTTGCAGTCCTGCGTCAGGGGGCATGGGCACATTTCTACGTACGCACATGTTGTGTAGCATGACACATGCCATGACCATCTTTGCAACCTTCTCATGGCGGTACAGGAGTGCCCCGCCAGACTTGCTGAGGCAGCGGAAACGAGTCTTCAGTAGGCCGAATGCCTGTTCTATGACTACACGGGTACGTGAGTGGGCATGGTTGTAGTCCTCCTCATGCTGGTTCTGTGGGTTCCGGAGTGGTGTAAGGAGCCATCTCTTCAGTGGATACCCGGCATCACCTGTATGTGGACAATAAAGGATGTTTGTGGAATGACATAGCTACGTACGCATCCCCCCCCCCTTCCTGCCAGGTCATTGCCGCATCACATACCCCACATTATCATGCATGAAATGAGACTCACCGAGTAGCCAGGATCTGTTCCCTGCGTGTCGCTCCATGTAGCGTGGTATTGTAGAGTTCCTCAAGACCATAGAATCATGGGTTGATCCAGGAAATCGGGCACAACAATGTGTAATGATCCTGTTGGAGTCACACACCATTTGTATATTAAGAGAATGATATTGTTTTCGGATGCGGTACTGGGCCTCCATGGCATGTGGCACAACCAATTCCACATGGGTGCAGTCGATGGCACCAATGCAACCCGGTATGCCGGCAAGTGCATGGAATCCCACTTTCGTGTTCGTAATTTCCTGCTCCGAGCGTGGTAGAGAGATGTAGTTGTCTGCGTGCTTCAGGAGGGCATCGAGCACTTGCGATAGTGTCCGTGACAACAGTGGCTGTGAAATGCCATGCAACTGTCCGACTGTGTGCTGGTAGGTGCCTGTGGCCAGGAAGTGTAGTACAGACACCACCTTCAGTAAGGGTGGGATGGTGGTTGGGCTATCTATCATGCTGGCAAGGTCAGCAAGTGTCATGTCCACAATGGCGGTTATGGTGTCCCGGTCCAAACGGTAGAGGGTGTGGATCTGCTCATCAGTGAGGTTGAACGGATGAGCTCGGAGGCGTAGGATTGCGGGCTGCCTGCGTGGTGGTAGTGGCTGTGCTGGTGGGCCTTGCTGGCCCTGCCTTGCCCTCCTCCTCCGTCTCCTCTGTGCGGCCGGTTGTTGTAGTAGTTGGTGTTCGTCTTCTTCTTGAAGTTGGAGTACTTGCAGTGCTATCAGGTCCCCCAGGGCCAACATCGCTAGTCCTGCCGGTAGCATTTTGGAGTGGGTGTGGTTGTGGGAGGGGGTTGGGTGTGCAATTTATGTGTTTTCAGGCTGTATAGCCTCCACCTGTGGTGATTCATTCCACCTGTGCAAGCTGCAATCCCCTTTGGGCGAGCACGTCCCGCACACAACGCTGCAATTCGACGCATGGCATCTTGCTATTACAATCATGTATTTAATCCCGATGGCAGTGGAATATTTGTTCATATGTTCATTCTGCAATGGTCCCATTGTTTCACATACTATCTTTACAGTCGCGAACGCTGGACCCTCATGCAGCACTGTACCGAGGTTCACCGACGGGCGGGGCGTCCCATTTGTGAGTGAAGCCAGTTGCCATTTTCACACACTGCCGCACTACATGGATGAATTTGTGATTTCAAGCGGTCACAGATGCCTTTTCGACGTGATGTTGCAAATGTGGAATTCGAGGACAGCGCTTTCGGTTTTCAGCTAGCGGCGAGGAGACGCCCACAGGTCTGACTGCAGATATTAAGTTCTATTGTTTAATGTCCTTGGGACAGGGGCCATGGCGAGAATGCAATGATTGATATGAATAGTATGGGATGCGCAATAGCGTAGTGGACGATAAGGCAGGACGTTCCCAAATACATGTTACTTCACAACACTAGAATTCCGGGCTGGAGCACAGTGGATTTTGCAGACTGCATTACGCACAGACTCAATGGAAATTTCACATGTTATGTGAGTAAATAAACAGGCGTTTTCATACCGGGATGAGGGTATGATGTATGGATGCATGGACAGATGATTTAATTGAGAGTTTACCATGTACATGGCTTTTTGGAATCTATCCACTTCCCCTGCGCTATGTGATGCAGAGCTGCCATAGTGGGACCATCGTCTATCTGCCCTTGTTGAACCCTCCCTGTCTCGACGCGCCTTCAAACACTTGTGTCTATGCACGTTACTAATCCCATCTAATGGATTCTGTTTTAACAGACGCATGCACACAAACACTTGTTTGTAATAGTGTATTCACCTCGATTTATATAGTTATGATTCGCAAGTGATTTTTGGGTGTGAATGATCCTTTTGAGTGGGCTAACATGCATATGGCTGTAGATTTAGTGTGATCATTGAAGTGAGTAATTCAAATTAAGTTCTGATGCCCATACCATTCTTTTTCATTTCATTTGGGTGACAGGTATCTCCTCCCCTTTTGCCGCTGCCATCTGTATGCCACTCCTGCAGATGGCTTTTACTCCCGACACCTGCTGCTTCGTGTTAATCAGTGGAGCACCATTACGATCTTATGGGACGATCGCCAATGGGCCACATGCCCTTACGCAGTACTAGTGGCTAGGAGCAACATATCGACCTTTCAGCTGGACTAGTGCCTACCTAATGGGACGGCCCTGCGGTTCTAGGCGCTTCCATGTTGCCTTTTTGAACGTGTATGTAGCCCCTGTGTACCATGAAGGAACAGGGCGTCACACAAGCAGAAGCTGGTCATTTATTGCGGATGCAGCCCACAATACTGAATTGTATTTTGGAGTTCATGACCTAATGGCTGTATGGGCTTGGTGATTTTGTAGTGCATTAAATTTCTATTATGATATTAACCGTGTAGCGTTATTCTTTGCAAGTAATGTAGCATATTCCTATTTGTGGAGCGATGTATTGTGAGTAGATCTGCATTGGGTTCCGGCTTCTGGTTATAGTTGCGTGGTACTGTACTGGGCGCGTTTGCCTACGAAGCCCAGTGAGGTCAGGGATATGGGCTGCCATTATGACTGTTTTAATGATGTCATGCTCAGGGGCGGGGGATTAGCTTTTGTGTAACAGATGCCGGTCAGCCAGGTGGATTGGTGGAATGATGTGATTATCAGAATATGGCTGGTCACAGGTGCCTATGTTTGCGTGCGTTTCTTGGAGGGAGACTGAGGTCATGTCCATTGGAATAGCTTCTGTATTCGTGCCATCTGTGCCCTGCAGCTCCCATTGGCCCCTCTTGAGATGGGCCTGGCTGCTCAGTCACTCTGCCAACTTGTGTGGTACATGCTTATGCTGATGGTTGGTTTGTTTACTGGCAAGAGTACAGGGCTGGTGCAGTCTCCCTCAGGTTACTGCTTTGAATGTTGCCTTACACTGGTGTCAAGCGATGGGGGCCTGTTGTTGTTTTGTCTCATATTTCAGTTCATATTGCTGTACTTGACCCTTCACGTGCCTGTGCTGCATCAGTACGGCAATGGTGAGATGGCAAATATGGATGGCCACTCACAAGGCACTTGGAGCCCCTACATTCATTTGTTCGTTGGCATGCATGGGTGACGTGTACATTTCACTGGTTGCATTGTGTGACTTCATTGCACCTACGAGGAGTTGTGCAATGTGGCCAGGGAGTGGTGTACAGGCACTCAGTAGGGACATTTACGGTTGGTTCGCGTTGCCGTTCTTCTCACCATGGCGGAATGGTACTTTCCGCCATGCTTGATGGCGTTAGGTAAATGTCCGCTAGGGTCAGAATTCGCGTACCGTTGCGCCATGGTGGTAATTACGGTTTCGCATGGCGCGCGTGCGCGTACTTGGTGCAGTTAGCGTTGGCGTTCACTACGGTGTCACTAATGGCATCGTACTTTACGGTGACGGGTCATAATCGCACCGAGCGCTATTCGATGGCGGTATTGCATTTCCGCCATCGTTTTTCGATTTCCGCCAGGGTCGTAATGAGGCCCATTGGCTTCGCAGAAATCCGAGCATCTTCCTGGCCAAAGTGCAGTCCAAAGCTGAAGGCCTGAGAGAGCGCCAGAAGCTTCAATCGCCAGAGTTGGGTTCGCCAACGACTTAAAAGTGCCAGAATTTCCGGGAAATCCTCTGCAACCCTTAGAGGGCTCTTTAGATATACAGAGATCTGAAAAAAAGCCACAGGTAAGTGATTGATTGACCACTTATTTCTCATCTTTAGTGGATTCAATCCACTATTCGGAAGTTTCTTTCTGCAATAGCAAAGGGGCAGGGGTCAAGTCCTGAAAATTAAAGTGGGGGGACTCATCAACGAACGCGATGGGATGTGACGTCGCCAGCAATTAGCATATCAAGGTAAATTATGCACATTTAATTAAATTGGCTTTGCATAACCACCCAAACTGCACAGGAGGGATGCCATTTTCCATTCATAAAATCAACACAATACAAAACCAAGAAAGGATATTTTCTTGTAATAGTGTTTTAGAAAACTTCAAAAGGTTTGCATGTTTTAAGCTCCAAGAACAAATACAAATGTTTCCCGTGGCACTTGCAGTACCGAAATGAGAAATTTCATCTTTAGTTGTTTGTTATTTTTCATCAGGTTATATAGTGCAGTGGCGAAGTGTCCGTACTGCAAACTTCACGACTGAAGTTCGATCCTGGATGTCGGCTTTATTTCATAAATTCAAAGAGGACATTTAGTGGTCGTCATTTTAGCTTGGGGGGGACTGAGTCCACACTCTGAAAAAAGTGGGTGGACTCCGTCCACCCGCATGTACCCTCGACTTGAGCCCTGCAAAGGGGCATGCCACACTTATGAATACTTCCCCAAAATCAGGTCGTATTTTGAGCACCTTGTGCTCTAGCTCGCTAGTAAGCAGGCGTGCAGCTTGTATTTGTCTGTCTGTCATTGGCTTTCATGTTCGATCTTCGATATTTTAGCTCGTTTTCAAATTTCGTAGAACAGTCACATGATGATCTGCAAGAGCCTTTGTCTCTGACTAACTTGTCAGATGTGAACTCTGGCTTATCAGATGGCCACGTACTCTCGCCTTCATGCTCTCACCATGGCTTATCAGATGGCCACGTACTGTCGCCTCCATGCTCTTACTATAGCTTATCAGATGTCCACGTACTGTCGCCTTCATACTCTCACCATGGCTTATCAGATGGCCACGTACTGTCGCTTTCATGCTCTAACTATAGCTTATCAGATGGCCACGTACTGTCGCCTTCATGCTCTCACCATGGCTTATCAGATGGCCACGTACTGTCGCCTCCATGCTCTAACTATAGCTTATCAGATGTCCACGTACTGTCGCCTTCATGCTCTCACCATGGCTTATCAGATGTCCACGTACTGTCGCCTCCATGCTCTCACCATGGCTTATCAGATGGCCACGTACTGTCGCCTTCATGCTCTCACCATGGCTTATCAGATGGCCACGTACTGTCGCCTTCATGCTCTCACCATGGCTTATCAGATGGCCACGTACTGTCGCCTCCATGCTCCAACCATAGCTTATCAGATGTCCACGTACTGTCGCCTTCATGCTCTCAACATGGCTTATCAGATGGCCACGTACTGTCACCTCCATGCTCTAACTATAGCTTATCAGATGGCCACGTACTGTCACCTCCATGCTCTAACTATAGCTTATCAGATGGCCACATACTGTCGCCTTCACGCTTCCACCATGGCTTATCAGATGGCCACGTACTGTCACCTCCATGCTCTAACTATAGCTTATCAGATGGCCACGTACTGTCGCCTTCACGCTTCCACCATGGCTTATCAGATGGCCACGTACTGTCGCCTCCATGCTCTAACTATAGCTTATCAGATGGCCACGTACTGTCGCCTTCACGCTTCCACCATGGCTTATCAGATGGCCACGTACTGTCGCCTCCATGCTCTAACTATAGCTCATCAGATGGCCACGTACTGTCGCCTCCAAGCTCTAAGTATAGCTTATCAGATGGCCACGTACTGTCGCCTTCATACTCTCACCATGGCTTATCAGATGTCCACGTACTGTCGCCTTCATGCTCTCACCATGGCTTATCAGATGTCCACGTACTGTCGCCTCCATGCTCTCACCATGGCTTATCAGATGGCCACGTACTGTCGCCTACAAGCTCTCACCATGGCTTATCAGATGGCCACGTACTGTCGCCTTCATGCTCTCACCATGGCTTATCAGATGGCCACGTACTGTCACCTTCAAGCTCTCACCATGGCTTAGCAGATGTCCACGTACTGTTTCCTTCATGCTCCCATGATGGATCATCAGATGTCCACCTACTTTCACCTTCATGCAGTCATGAAGGTGTATCAGATAGCCGCGTTCTATCACCTTCATGCTCTCACGATGGCGTATCAGACGGCCACACACAGTTGCCTTCATGCTCTCATGATGGTAAGAAGACTTACTTGTCAGACTTACTTGTTTCACACATTTCCTTGTAATCATGTTCTTATGGGTGAATTACACTCTGGTTTTAAAGTTTAGTTTAGATCCATTATGTCTGCTAGTCTGGTATGCACAAAAGTTTGCTTTTTTGTGGATGTTCACCTTTTTCTAACACCTTACAGAAAGCTGTATATGTATGCTAAACAATTACTAGTGACAGCTGACTATATCACACAATGTATTTTACTGTGTAATTAAGTGCTGAAGCCAAATTGATGTAAAGCAGAACATATTTTTTATATTCTGGGACTTTTAGGATTTCATTCAGTTTGTTCAAAATTAAGCTAAAATGAAAATCTTTGGGCTAAATATCTTTCCATAAGGTTTTATGTATTTTCTGGTTGCTTCACTGTGCAATTTGTGTAAATACACTCTTTAAGACAGTATTATTGCAGTTCTGAAAGCTAAAACTTAAATATGTGTAACAACTAGAGTTTGCTTTGAAACAGAATTGACTTACTGTATAAGCGCCTAACAAATGCACAATAAAATAAATAAAAATGTGATCAAGTGGCTAAATTGCTGAATCAGATAAAAACCTGCCTAACCAAAGTGTGTGATCCTGCACAAAAAATATAATCGCAATGTACCTTATCTGCAAAAATTGCTTGGCCCTAGAAGTTACTCAGTTCACACTATTCAAACTATCTCCTCTTACAATGGGGCAGAATTATTGTTTTCTGATGATGTCTATGGGGAATTGCCATCTGATAAGGGAGTAGAAGCCCTGGCTTTTTTAATTGGATTAATTAACTAGCAATAGTAACTGTTTTGCAAACGGGTACTGTCGGCAGACATGATAACACTCATCAATTGTTGAACATAATTGATCCTGTAGGTCGCTATTCTGATTAGTTTATCGCTTGATGTGCTTTGCACCCTGAAGTAAACTGCACTGAGAATGGGTGCTTGTAGCTGGTTGACAAACCCCGGAGCAGACGTTGGGGGGAGGTGAGAGTTGGTGTGCTGCTGCCTACTGGGATGTTCTGTGCTCTCTCCCCATCTGTCGCCTCACCCTGGCGTGGTGCAGTTCGTTGCGGTGCAATATCTCAGTAACCATGCATCCCACGGCCTTGAAAGGTGGGTTCCCAGGTTTTGTTCCTCGTGTTGGGGCTCTTCCTTCTATGACCACATGGATGTTTTGCTGATTTCAGGCAACCGTCTCATGTGTGAAGGTGCTGAAATCTGGGGAAATGGGTGGGGTGTCCAAATGTCATGTAGCCAGTCATGTCGAGAGGATCTTAACATGTAACTATGCAAAATGTATTGCAGATTCGTGAAACGGTGTGGAATTTTATAACAAACAACGCTTTGGCAAGCCACAAGCCCACGAGAAAATGTAGAGTTTTGCTGTAATACAGGGAAAGAAGTGGGTTGTCCAAATGTCATGTAGCCAGTAATGTATGTAGGGTGCTAACAGGTAACTTCGCAAAATGGGGTGCAGATTGGTGAAACAGTGTGGAATTGAATAAGGAACAGCACTTCGCCAAGCCACAAACCCACACATTTTGACATGTGCTGAAATCCGTGGAACGGTGTGGGGTGTCCACATGCCAGGTAGCCAGTAATGTCTGCAGAGTTCTAACAGGCAACTATGCAAAGTCTGGTGCAGATTGGTGGAACAGTGTGGAATTGTATAAGGAACAGCGCTTCGCCAAGCCATAAACCCACAAACTAATTTTTACTTGTACTGAAATATGGCGAACGAGTTGGGGTGTCCAAATGTCATGTAACCAGTATTGTCTGGAGGGTCCTTACAGGTAACTATGCAAAGTTTGGTGCAGATTGGTTAAACAGTGTGGAATTGTATAAGGGACACTGCTTTCCCACAAACCCAGCCACTCACACATTTTCACTTTTATAAAGATAGATAGATAGATAGATAGATAGATAGATAGATAGATAGATAGATAGATAGATAGATAGATAGATAGATAGATAGATAGATAGATAGATAGATAGATAGATAGATAGATATAATGATGCAGGTAATTCCATCTCTGAAAGGGAAATATGCTAATCAGATTCCCCTTTCATAAGCTCAATGCCAAAAGCATAGTGTGGACCTGTGCCCTGCTGGATCAGTATCCCGATGTGCAAACACATATTCTATCAGTGGCACAGTGCAGGTTCGGAGGACACAAGTGCCCACTTAACAGCTGCAGTGACAGCCAAGTCTCTGCAGCACAGGGCCTGCATTTAGGACATACACCCTTTTACCAAAAGCCTATAATTATGAGTTTACTGTCCTAGTGGCAGAGAAATCTTAAAATATAAGCTATACATGAGTTATGGTGGGTGGCATTTCTCATAATTATTACAGCCACAACAATTAGATATCACACACGTGTCAGTCCTCTGAGCCCAGCTTATCTGTAAAAGGATTAGATAGTATTCTCCCGAGACAGGATGTCCTTGCTACTACTAGCTGAACTGTAGCCTTGGGGATTGCCTCGCTTTGTAACACCAAGAGAGACAGTCACTCAACAGGAAGTTGTCTCAGAACAGAAATTAAAGGGCACACCCATTCACAACAAGAGTAGCATCACAACTGGGTGCTGCATAACTAAAGGCCTTTGATTCTATTGAGAAGCCAAGGGCCGGGGTAAGCGTAGACAGAGTGAGCTCTTAACAGCTGGAGGGGGGTTTCGCCATTTTGTTCCTCTCTGCCTCTATCTTTCCTTCCTGTACCCTCCACTTCATGTAGCACAAAGCACTTTGTTTGGGATGTCTGAAGGAAAAGACCACTTGTTCCCCTAAAGGAGGCTAGCTTTAGTCCAAATACATGTGAACTTTTACGTTTAAAAGAAGGGGACTCCCACTCCTCCGATGATTCATATTTGGACAAACACAATTATGAGAGAGTCTTTCCAAAGTCCTCCGCCAATGAGGTGAAGACTGAGTCTCCAAGTCAAAGAGGTGTTTTGTCACCTAACAACCCCAGTGACCAGTAGGCAAGAATTGTTGTTGGGACTGTGCCTGCCTCTCTGCCATGCCTGGTACAATGGTACAAGGACCTCACTGTATTGAAGGACCCCGGCAGTTGTGTGTCACCCTCCCCTGTGTTTTGAGCCTGAGAACAAGGACCATTCTACTCCTTGAATCCATGATTTAGGATTCACAGCACCCGAGAGCCAAGCCAGCCAAGATCCTCGTTTTCATTGCATCAAACTGGTTGTACCACTGTCAAACTGGGTTCACCACATCTCGAACCCCATGAGCCACCAGTGCTGGCTTTTTGGCACTCCACCCAACTCTTTGAACCAGCATGCTTGCATCATGGACACGTTCAACTCTGCATCGTGCCTCGCAGGGCCTGTCTCCTGCTCTGCTCGATTCAACTGCTTATCGCTGGACCTCGACTGGGACCATGGGCGCATCACTCACCGACCCTACCCAATTGTTATGGAGACTTGACCTCAAACTGCCGCTTTGTTAAACCACACACTGGACCATCAAGTTCAGCGCTTCGAACTGTCACCGACCCTCAACTCGAACCAATCCTAGTTGACACCCAAACCTGCATTGGTGTATTGCCGCCTTCGTAGTGCTCTTAGCACCAGATTCATCCCAGTTCAACACTAGCTCACTGCTTGGATCAACACGAATCACTGAACCAAACTTGGCTCAAACTGCTCACACAACAGCTCAAAGCCTGGTTCAGCGCTGTCAAACAGCCAAGAATCACAACAAGTCATTGTTGAATGATAACCTCCCCCTTTGTCCATTTTGGCCCCTACAGATTGGTTAGGTCACTTTGATCCCTTTTACAGCCAAGAACATTTTCAAGGACATTGTGGCTTTTTACTTGCCTTTCACTCCTAATTCATTAAACAGTTTGGTATCTTGATACCTTTGCTTATTCTGTTTCCTCAGGGGTGGGTTTTGTGTAGTGTTTTCTAGTTAGGTATTATTGCATATGGTGTGTTTGATTAAAGTATATCTTTTATAGAATCTTGATTGGACATTCATTTATTCTGGACTGTTAAACTTTACTGTTTGGGTCAAAACTGAATAATATGCACACCCCTCTTGAGAGTATAGCCTTCCCTAGGCCCATATTACCAGAAAAGGCAAAAGAGGTATATCTCTTAACAGTGACTGTTTTACCTTTATGATTGTTTTGACTCTTGGTTTGTAGAAGTGTGAGGGTTGTGCTGAACCCGAGGGAGTCATTACTGATTCCCTGGCGGTTACCTCCTACCATGCAGCATGGGGATGGCAGCCACCACCTGATCCTGACCCTGGGGGCGGCTTTATGAGGGAGATCACATGGGAGGAGACAACTACCGGGAAGATGCCATGACTTCATTGGATGATTTGCGTGTGCCCACCCTTCCTATAAGCAAGACCCTCTTATACCCTATTGTCAGCTGTCTGTTCCCCCTTGTAGAGAAAGTAAAGAAACATCTTCTCAGCGGTTCCCCTCTTCTTGGTCTACCACTTTTGTTTGACCTATTTTTAAAAAGGGACTTAGATCTGACCCACTTAATTATCGACCCATTACCATCCTAATGGTAATGGGTCTTTTCGGCCTTGCTGTTGGTGCATCTTGAGGAATGGCAATGGAAGCGGGGAAGATCTCAAAATGACAGATCAGGTTTTGTAGACACCTGGGTACCATAATCAATGGCTTTATTTTGAAAGGCGTTATGAATCAGGCATGGTCTTCAAAATATGACTCCATCTTCCTTTCTACGATTGACCATTCAGCCGCATTTGATGCGGTTGACCGAGGTCTGCTATGGACCAAATTGAAAAATTGGGGAATTCCGGACGGTCTGGTGCACCTTATCATTGGTCTGTATCAAGGCTTAAATGTCCAAATTAGATTGGATGAACAGGGTGCTCTCTCTCAGAAAATTATGACGCATTGGAATGTGAGATAAGGTTGTGTGTTGGCGCCCACCCTTTTTAACTTGTATATGTCTGATATTAGTGAATAATTTACACCAGCTGAGTTTATCTCCCCTAAGATTTGTAATATGGATGTTTTATGGTTGGCAGATGATTTTATTATTTTATTATTTTATTATTTTGGACTGTGCTCAAATAGTCTTCAGTGCCTGATTACATAATTTACGAATTTCACTGATGTACACTCTTTGAAGTTGAATCCAAAAAAGAGAAAAGTAATGCAGTGTACTGGGTGTAAAATTGCTCCAAAATATATGTGAACTTATCCCCTCAGAAAGCAGAAATACATAACAGCCGCTAAATCAATATGGGCTGCATTATGTATTCTCAATACACATAGAACAGTGTTGTTAGAAAATATCATTTTTAATATATTAATCTCTAATTCAGCACAGGTAATACAAAAATAGTTACAACAACATATACACATAACACAGTCATATACATGCTAAAAACATTCCACCTCGCAATATAGAAACATTTACGCCGACAATTAGATCAGCATAGCACCAAGAAGGCAACTTAATTGATTTCATTTCCCATTGTGTGTTACAGCCCAACTTATATAAGTTTCTGTCCTCTGTGTTCTCAATAACCGGACATTCATCAGGGGCAGAGGTAATCCTGTGCTTCAGGTAGATTCTTCCTATTCGACCAACAACTTGCTATTTCTAAGGAGAAAAGAGAGAAACATGTGTCACTGACACCGGCATAATTGGTTTAATTTACTCATCACTGCCACGCCCTAATCACCAATAGGGTACCAAGTATAAAATGAATCATATACCTGGTCTAAGGTCTCAAGAAATATATAACTTGGACCTCAAAAGCCAACCCATTTATGGCTCTTCACTGCAGAAGCAGAAGGGATTCAGCATCAAGTCCTACGAAATACCTCCCCCAACGCTAAAATGTAGAACTCTCTCAGTCATAATAGCTGTTCTTTTACCCTGAGTAGAAGAAAATCTAGGCATCTCAATCATCGGTTGGATCCTGGTACAACCCCAAATTTCGAAGATCTAATATATGGATTGCTCACCATGGGATGTGGAAGCTGAATTTTACCTAGATCCAACCAAGTCTCAATAATGGTCACCACCCGTGGATCCTTTCCAATTCCTCTAGACCTCCAAGTGTCTGAAAAACAGGTGGAGGAAGATAGATTACATTCGCCCTCCAAATATCCATTATTCCTCACCTCCAATTTAACAAAGTAATCTTACCTATCTAAGGTTCTTGTGAGCCAACAAATATATGTTTTAATCGGAGAACCATCTGAATACGGACTCTTCCTCTTCACAGATGTGAACCTCTCGCTCTGTAATATTACAATGCTGAGTCAGCAAAATGTCAAGGAGTAGCCCCATGTTAGACTTAAGTTATTAGACAACACTCCTAACTCTTACCCACAATTAGGTGGATCCACTCCTAGTAGGCAGTCACGTATAGAAGTTTGAGAAACAGGGGCCGGCGGCCATGTCCACCGTCAGTTCTACCACCAACCGTCCACAGATCCTCATAACAAGTAAGTGGCGTACCGTGCTGACGTCACCACGCTGGTCATCGCGCAGCGACGTAAAACGTCATCACGTAACCTTCAGGTAAAAAAGGGGGCCGGGCTCCAACAATCCCTAATGATAGCGAGGTTGCTGCGCAACCATTGTTACGGGGAAAACAAAAGGAGATCTCACACAACCCAAGGGGCCACAGTGTCCCTACCACCACAACATAACAGGTATATACGGGGCTCAGAACTAGTAACACCCAATGAAAAATGGGGTAATTAACCGAAGTTTTTATACCCAAAGACCACCATCTGACTGAAATTGGTCACACTTACAGCGGGAAAAACCCTTGACCCGATCATGTCCAACGGTCATAGAGAAACCACAGAGTCATCTCTCTCAATAAGGATTTGCCACAATGGAAGCAATTACCGATAAATTACACCATCAGGAGATTTATGCAGATATTAGCTCACCAACAGATATATAGTTATTTGTTTCTGCATATAGAGGTTGGTATTCTCCTACAGTTGAAAACCCCGAGAAAGTGCAACACTCCAATGATTTCGTGAGTCCCATCACACTCTCTTATCTAATGTTATGCCACTCTATATTTTCATTTAATCCTGTAATGTGACTATTGGTAAGAAATATCAGCTTTTGTTCCAGATTGATCAATTTTCTATTGATTTCGTCTTGGGTTCTACCTTTAATCTTTTTAAGGATACACCATTCGAAGTCCGAGAATGTGTGTCTTTTCTCATCGAAATGTTTTACTAAAGGAGCTTTCTCGATATGATTTTTCAAACAGCTCCTGTGTTCGATCATACGAGTCTTGCACTTTCTGTTGGTTTTGCCTATATAAATTAGGTCACATGGGCATTTAATCAAATAAATTACATTCTCCGTGTTACAATTAGTATGTTCTTTCAAAGACCATTCTGTGGTTAAACCCAAATCAACAGAAGTCATTTTCTTAGTAAAAGGGCACATAACACATTCTCCGCACGGATGATGTCCCATCACACGGGGCAGACCCCACAATGTACTTTGGGCGCTCTCATGATTTACCACCTTGTGTATGTCGTTTTTCATGACAAGATTGCGGATGTTAGTGCTCTTTTTAAAGGCTATCAAAGGTACTGGGCTATTCATAGTCTTTTTCCAATTTTTGCATATAATGTTCTTAACTTTATAGGACATGTTACTAAAGGTATTAACAAACACCAATGGGGTGTCGCGATTGGCAGTGTTTTTCTTTTTCCTTTCAAGAAGGGCTTCCCGATTGTTGTTAAAAGCTCGTTTGGCAGATTGTCTCACGACTTTAGTAGGGTAACCCCTTTCAATCAGTTTGTCCATTAGTATATTAGCGCCTATTTCATAATCATGATTGGTGCTACTGTTACGCTTTAGCCGTAAAAACTGTCCAAAGGGCAGATTGTCCCGGACATGTTTCGCGTGATGACTCCTGTAATGCAGTAACGCATTTTTATCGGTGCTCTTGACAAACGGTTTCACCCATTGGTTATTCTGTTGGTAAATTGTTAAATCTAGGTAATTTACCTCTGTGGAGTTCATGGTATCTGTGAATTTCAGGTATCTATTCTGGTTATTCAGCCAAATAAGGAAATTATTAGCTTCATCTATTGAGCCATGCCATAACATGAACACATCATCGATGTATCTTAACCATTGAGTTATTTGTTGCTTGAAAGGATTAATTTCCGAATAAATCACTGTTTGTTCTACCATGTCTACCATGTCTACCATGTCTACATACAAATTAGCCAAATTAGGAGCCATGGCAGCACCCATGGCTGTGCCCTCTACCTGCAGATAGAATTGACCCATGAATTGAAAAAAGTTATTAGTCAGAGCTGTTTCCGCACACCATAAGATGAAGGCATTACTCACAGGATGATTGCCCTTCTTGAAAGGAAAAAGAAAAACACTGCCAATCGCGACACCCCATTGGTGTTTGTTAATACCTTTAGTAACATGTCCTATAAAGTTAAGAACATTATATGCAAAAATTGGAAAAAGACTATGAATAGCCCAGTACCTTTGATAGCCTTTAAAAAGAGCACTAACATCCGCAATCTTGTCATGAAAAACGACATACACAAGGTGGTAAATCATGAGAGCGCCCAAAGTATATTTTGGGGTCTGCCCCGTGTGATGGGACATCATCCGTGCGGAGAATGTGTTATGTGCCCTTTTACTAAGAAAATGACTTCTGTTGATTTGGGTTTAGCCACAGAATGGTCTTTGAAAGAACATACTAATTGTAACACGGAGAATGTAATTTATTTGATTAAATGCCCATGTGACCTAATTTATATAGGCAAAACCAACAGAAAGTGCAAGACTCGTATGATCGAACACAGGAGCTGTTTGAAAAATCATATCGAGAAAGCTCCTTTAGTAAAACATTTCGATGAGAAAAGACACACATTCTCGGACTTCGAATGGTGTATCCTTAAAAAGATTAAAGGTAGAACCCAAGACGAAATCAATAGAAAATTGATCAATCTGGAACAAAAGCTGATATTTCTTACCAATAGTCACATTACAGGATTAAATGAAAATATAGAGTGGCATAACATTAGATAAGAGAGTGTGATGGGACTCACGAAATCATTGGAGTGTTGCATTTTCTGGGGGTTTTCAACTGTAGGAGAATACCAACCTCTATATGCAGAAACAAATAACTATATATCTGTTGGTGAGCTAATATCTGCATAAATCTCCTGATGGTGTAATTTATCGGTAATTGCTTCCATTGTGGCAAATCCTTATTGAGAGAGATGACTCTGTGGTTTCTCTATGACCGTTGGACATGATCGGGTCAAGGTGTCATGGTCTCTGCTTCCAAAAGGTCAGGGTTTTCCCAACTCCCTTGGAAGCAGATCCATAACCCAGGTTCCGAGTGCCAACCAGTCCCAATTGGGACCTTTTGGACCCAGTCCTGGCGCCAGTGGCACCAGGCTCATAAATATGCCCAGTCCCAGCGCTGGAAGCGCCGGGCTCATAATGCTTGGGTGGACTTACCTGCAGCAGACCATGCTGCTTACTTGCCTGCCAGTTGAGTCTCTGATCCTCTTCTGTTTGGAACTACTTTTCCTGTTGGGTGGGGCTGGAGCCACTCCCTAGATTCAGAACACTGTACTCTTCTGGAAGGCAGGAACTCTTTTCTTACTTAGGCGTGGCTGTGGAAGGAGACACCTAAGCACTACAGGAGGCTATTTAAACCACACCCGGTGGATGAATCTTGCTTTGCGTTATTCTGCACCCTCTGCAGCAGAACGCTCATCGTGTCTTCTGCATCCGGTCCTGGGCCTAAGGAAAAAGGCTTACCATCCTGAATCCAGTCTTCAGCAACTCCTATAAAGACAAGAAAGAACAGGTTAGCATTCCGGCATCTGAAAGGAAAAGGCTTACCTACTCTTCGTGCGTTCCGGAGGTCTTCACACTGCATTCCGGCATCTGAAAGACAAAAGCTTACCAACTCTTCGCACGCTCCGGAGGCCGTCGGCGCTCCATCCCGCATCTGAAAGACAAAACAAGGTGCGTTTAAAGACATTGGGGAACTTTAATACTCACGTGCCATTACTCCTTTCCACATCTAACCCAGTGGGTATCCCGGCACCCTGCAGCCGATCCGAACTTGTACCTGCAAAATAAAAGACAGTTAGAGCGCATCGTGAAGCTGGCAACAAGCGCTTACTTACGTGCTTCCAGGCGCTTCTATTCATCACACGGGCTCCATATTCAACTCACTTCAGCCCGTCATCCGCCATCGCCGGAACCCTGCAAAACAAGAGACATCATTATTAAAGACTTTAAAGACATTTGAGTTACTCGAAACTTACCGTTCGTGCAGTAAACGACGGACAGCAGTCCTCTGAAGTCAAGAGGCCTGCGCTACCTATCCAGTGAAGAAACTGGTTACAGCACCCTGCCCCGAGGCAGATGGAGAGCTCGGCATTCACTTACCTAAGACATCTTCTCTGCACGTCAGGCATACAGGGCACAGAGGTCCAGCCCAAAGAGCCAACCGGGTGCTGCACATCACCTTTGAAGATACGGTAGTCGCCCAGTCAAGACTGGCGCCTCTGCGAGAATCAGGTGAGCGTTACAGAACGCAAAGCCTACCGCAAAACTCTCGCCCAGGCGCTATGGAAACCTCGGATACTGACCACCTAGCCCGGTTACTTGGGGAACTAAGGGCAGAAGTGCATGCAGCTCGTCAGGAAACGAACGCTCTAAGAAGGGAACTAATTATTTCCAAGGAGAGAACAGATGATCTTGCTAGACAATTGCTACAGTCACAAGCCGGACAGACCCCGCTACCCGCATCAGGGGCAAATCTTCCTTCAACATCCTCTATGAATCCAGTGCAGATCAACCTACCTGGGAATGTACCTCTGGCTCCGCCCGAACGATTTTCTGGTGACCCAAAGAGGTTTGCGGTATTTATCAATCAGTGCCGGTTGCACTTCTTATGCCGGCCAGCAGCCTTTCCAACTGATCAAGCTAAAGTAGCTTTTGTACTTTCGTACCTTAGTGGCAATGCGGCAGACTGGTCGATCCCTCTAGTTAATCAAGATGATCCGGTTCTCCATGATTTTCAAGCCTTTCAGCTTAGTATGGAAAAACTGTTCGCAAGACATGCACAGGGGCAGGCCTTGGACAATGAGCTTCTTTCGTTGCGACAGGGTAATCAAGACCTTTTGGCTTATATTGCATCTTTCAATAGACTAATAGTGGAAACTCAATGGCCTGAGGACAAAAGGATTACGCTGTTTTATAGAGGTCTACGTGGAGAGCTCAAAAACGTTTTAGCCCAAGTAGTGAATCCCCCACAAGACTGTTCGGATTATATAGACTTGGTCGTTCAAATAGATCACAGACTGCAGAACAGGAAGGCCGATCGTTCCAAGTTTGATGCTCGAGTATTTTCCAAACCGCCAACTCCATCCAAAGGAGTAGACTCCGGGGAACCCATGCAAATAGCGGGTCTGAAAGGTCCTCTAACACAAAGGGAGCGGGAAAGGAGAAAACAGTTGCAATTATGCCTATATTGCGGAAACTCAGGGCACTTTCTTCGAGACTGTCCGGTGAAACCTGCCAAGAAGGCAGTAGGAGCTGCAGTTACCACAGTTACAAACTCTGAGCAGGGAAACGACCTCGCCCGACAAGAATAGAGGTCCTCTTGCCGAGCGTGAAAACCAGTTCCGTGACCTCGCATTTCGTGATACCTATGGTCCTCATTAGCCCTGATAATCCGGATCGATTACATGCAATTGAAGCTTACGTCGACAGCGGTGCCATCGGCAATTATGTGGATCATGAAATGGTTTTGAGGATGAATCTAACTCTTTGTCCCAAGGCTGTAAAGGACGTCATTACTACGGTGGATGGTACGGAGATAGCCTCCGGGCCAGTAACGCATACCACTCAAGAGGTGACGCTAGTAAGTCAAGATGGACACCATGAGAAGATCGTGTTCGATGTGATCAAGGCCCCTCAGTTCCAGATTATTCTAGGAATACCTTGGTTAGAGAAACACAACCCTCTGATCGATTGGCGAGCAAGAACGGTCCAGTTTCCAGAATGTGTCTCTACTTGTCACCCTCCACCTGGTGTTGCACTGGCAGCAATTGTTAGGGAGAATTCTCTGTTTAGGCTGAATTTCCCTACCTAGTGAGTCCCCCAGCAGCTTTGCTGGATTTCTGGGGTTTAATTTTTTTCTCCTGCCAAGAGTGAGACTCTTTTACCCTCACTCTTGGACATGTTGAAGTGTGTTTTCTTGGTTAAACCTTGTGTTGAATGGGCTATGGGGTCTTTTACTCCATAGGGCCTCATGTATTTTTGTGATGTGGGTTACACAGCACCCTCTGTGCCGTGACCCAGGAGTGTCCTAGGGACTCCCCAACATAGACTCCATACCCTGGGACTGACTACTGTCTCCCAGGGCATGTAAAGTCACCAAAGACTTTGCTAGTCTTGAATCCTGAACAGAACCAGTACAAACCATCATATTGTGGACGTACTGGCTGGGGCAATTCGATTGCCCCAGGGTCTGTTAGTCGAGGGGGCACGTCTCCGTCCCCCCTGATCGAGTTTTGGCTGGTGGCAGTGGAAACTACTTTTTATATTCGACCGCGAATATTTCCCTATGGGATTTCCCATTGTTTTAGGCTAACACATTTAATTATTTATTTACGGTAGCCTTAAACATCCCGCCGGTTTATATATTTCTTTTTATAACTCCGGTTGGGACTTTTTGCCAAAACTTGATTCTAAAATGGCGTTGGTGTTCGCCTCTGTAACTCTGACCCAAAGTGGAGCCCTTTGTTCCACTTTTGGCGGGCTTCTCCACAGAAGCCCTCCAAAGTGGTGCCACTCTGTCTGGGGTACTTAGGAGGGGTGGAGGGGGATTTAGGCACCCTGGACTGGGTTACCTTGGTAACTCAAGTCGCACTCCGTCCTGATTGGCCCAAGTGGTGAGCCGCCCGGCTCACCACTTAGCATGTTTGAGTGACAGCTAGGCTGGGTGAATGGGGGCTTGCTGCATAAAAGCAGGGCTTTGGGGACTGGGACTTCAGAAGTCGCCACAGGACCAAGAATCCGACGAGGGAAGAGCTGAGCCGACCTGCTTCGACGACACCACCCGGTGGAGCCCTGCTGAACCGTCTCACCACTTTTTCCCGACGACCGAGGAGAACTCTTAACGGAGTGGCTCCTTCCCTTAACTGGTGGGGACAACCAGTTTTCGCCTTCTTTCCGTTCTTTGAGGTATCTCGTGGCCGCCTTGCCTGTGCCAAGCACCCCGGCAACCGGAATACCACACTTTACCCCCCTACCGCGAAAGTCGGTACCAACCCTTTAACCGGAGGACTCCGCGGCTGGTTTCTTCCCGGGCAGTGCAACGACCCTCCTCTTCTGCTCTTCAGCGAGAACTTCTTCTCCCCTGACCGACGTCGAGCCCTGCTGCCACTGCCTGGAACAACTGCCACCGCTGGAGGATCCTTTCCGCTTAAGGTACTGTGTTCCGCCTGGCTTCCCTTGCCACCGACTGTACGGGGTAGATTTAGTCCCCGGCTTTCGAACCTGGGAGTGCCTGGGACACTTTGGCTAAACTTTCTGAGCCACTCTAAAACTCTTTTTGACTCTTTGCAAGACTTGAATCTCTAACTAACAGTGTGATCTTGGGCACCTTTTCGCTCCGGCTACTCTAAGAGTGGGCCCTGCCTAGTGACTTTTGCTCACCTGTGCCTTTGTGCTTCTTTAAGCCTATTGCAAGTGTTCTGGACCTTAGAGTGGTGTGTTTAACCTATTTCTGCTTTTTCTCTCCCTTTCTTGGAAACTACTAGAGTGTCATCTAACGTTAAGCACTCACCTCTGTTTTAATTAAGTGGTGTTAACCTAGAGTTGTCTAGATAGGAGAAAGGATTGAATTTACTTTCATTATAACTGTGTTGAAGTGTTTTTACCATATTCGTTGCTAGAGTGTTTTTACTTATGTGTGTTTTTAAATAAATAACAATATTCTTTTGAAACCAAGCTCTGGTCAGTGTTTGCTTGTGCTATTGTGTTTTGGTACATATTGTGTATACTTTGCATACTGCCTAACTCTTCTTGAGGGGAGTCTGACTGCTCAGCCACAGCTACCAGGTAAATCTGGGTGGTACAGACTGCTACCAAAGGGGTTTACTGCTCTACCTGTAGTCTTAAATCTTTTGCAGTGTTCCCCAAGGGAACTGCACAGGTTTCTGCCTAACACTGGTGTACAGCGGTGGGATTTGTATTGAGTATACACTTTATTGTGCTTTAGATACCTTAGTGCAACTAACCACAAAGCTTAGCACTGAAAAAGTAAAACCTCTAACATGTCAGTTATAGAAAGCTATAGTCAAGAGTCCCTTGCAGCCAAAACTGCTGATTGTTTAAGAGTGCTCTGTAAACATAAGGATCTCCTGACTAAGGGCAAGAAAATGGAGCTGATTGAAAGATTGTTAGCTAACCAAAGTCTGGGTGATGGTTCAGAGGAACCTACCACTCCAGCAACTGTAGATGACAGTGTTGAAGTTAACATGGAGCAAAATGTTGATGTTTCTGAGGAAGAGTCAGAAGAGGAGGGTGAGGCTGTTGTAACTGTCCCCCCTAGGCCTCTGCCTGCTCTACCTGCTGTGCCTACTGGACCTTTACCAGGTCCCACATTTAGTCCTCAGTACTTTGAACTGGAGAAAATGAAGCTAGAATTGGAGTATAAGAAACTTAATGCTCAAACTGACAAAGAACTAAGGCTAAGGGAAATGGAGCTCAAGTATGACTTAGAAATGAAGAAATTATCTGTTGAGAATGTTTCTCTCTCTGGCTCCTCTAGAAGTTCCAGTCCTAAAAGACCCCGGATGCCTAAAGAATTGGTTGGTATGTATGAGCCTAAGTTGGATGTGTTGGATTGGTTGTCTCTGTTTGAATATAATCATGGGCTCCAGAACATCACAGGAAATGACTTACTCACCTGGTTGTTCTCTAGGCTTCCCCCGGTTGCAACTGATGTGGTAATGGAGATGGGGGAGGAGGATAGGAAGGACTATGAATGTGTGAAACTAGCTTTGATAGCTAGGTTTGGGAAGACCCCTTCCCAGTATCTTAAGAGGTTTAGGAACCTCAAAAAGCATGATGGTACCCCTTGGGCTACCTGGGTGAGTGAATGTTTGAAAAACTTAGAGGGATGGATTAAGGGTTACAAGGTGAACACTTATGAAGGTATGAAGAATTTGTTTATGTTGGAGACTATTTATGATGCCTGCTCTCCTGAGCTCAGACAACACTTGGCTGATTCCAAGGAATTGGATTCCCGGAAACTAGCTAAGGCTGCTGACTTGTGGGTTGCCAACAGGGCCACTCACAAGGATTCTGGGGTAACTCAGAAGAAGGATGGGGAGAAACAGCCAAAAAAAGACTCCAAAGAGAATTCTAATAATTCCTATCCCAAAGAGGGCCCCAAAACACAAAATAACCAGGGTAAGCCACATGGGAAACCTAGTCAGGCTACTGTACCTTCTGGCCACAAGCCAGAAGGGGGTCAGAACAAGCCACCCTTCCAGAGAGCATTTGGACAATGCTATGTCTGTCAGGGTACTGACCATATCAAAGGAGATCCCAAGTGCAAGGGTAAACCTGCAGGGATCAGCACAGTCTCCTTAGCCTTCACTCCTGAGGATGAAGTACAGATGGCTAGTGCCCACTTTGAACTCTTTGCTGAAGAACCCTTGGGTCTTCAAGCAACTGTAAACTTAGAGCCTATGGGTCTGGTTAGTCCCCAGAATAGGGTTGTGTATAACTCCCTACCTGTTAACTCTAAGGTGTATTATGTGGACAGTGTTCTTGTCAATGGCCAGGATACTCCTGCCAGGAGAGACACTGGGGCCAGCAGAACAGTAGTGGATGAAAGCTTCTTTCAACCTGAGGATGTGGCCAAAGCACCCAAAGGTCCCACTAAGATGTCTGGAGGCCCTGTCCAAATGGTTCCTATTCTACCCGCCCTCATTCAGTGTAACAACATGACAGTGAGGATCCCTGTCAGTGTTCAGACTGAGGTACCTGGGAAGGTCCTGTTGGGGAATGACCTAAGAACTCTAGGAGTAGTGTCACATACCCCCAGGCCTCCCAGTAGGGAGAAGCAGAACTTAACCAAATTGGCTAGAAAGGCTACCTTGAAGGACCCTTCTAAGCCTGTGGGACCCTCTACTGAGAACCCCACTACAAGCCTTGGGTTTAGTAAGTTGACCTCTGACCCAGGCACCTTTCAGGATAGTATGCTAGGAACATGGGAGCCCCAACCAAGCTCCATCATTGTTCCCCTAGTCTCAGAGTCTCTGACTCCCCCTGCTTCTGAGGAAGAGGTGGATAGACCAACTAGGCCCCTATCTGGACCTGAGAGAACTGGTAATTCTCAGTGCTGGTGGAAAACCAGAAAAGAAAAGTCTAAGGCCAAAAACCTTCAGACTGTTGGACCTTCTACTGAAGACCCCAACTCAAATCCTAATATTAGGGGGGAAACTCCTAAAATAGGTAAGGGTAGATCTAAGAGGAAGGGGAAGCAGGTACATTGCCTAACCCCAACCCCTCCAACCAAGAGGCCTAAGACCCAACCTGCTCCCACAAGAGAGGTGGTGAGGAACCTTGGAGGCCCCTCTAGATCTAAGGGAATCCTTTATAAGGACCCCTTGAAAAAGCCTAACATAGGTTCAGAAGTTGTACCAACTTCTGAGGGACTGGTCAACCAGATCCCCTATAACAAAAAGACTGGTGTTCCTCAAAGGGTCTGTAGGTCCGTTAGCTTGCAAAAGAAAACCTTTGAGTTCTCCATTGAACATAGGTCAAGGTGTCACCATCAAAATGCTGATGGACTCTCTAGGATGTATATCATCGACTAGAGGTATGAGGTTCATCCAGGAGTGGATTAAATCCTCCTGTCCCTTAGTCTGGGGGGGGCGAGTGTTAGGGAGAATTCTCTGTTTAGGCTGAATTTCCCTACCTAGTGAGTCCCCCAGCAGCTTTGCTGGATTTCTGGGGTTTAATTTTTTTCTCCTGCCAAGAGTGAGACTCTTTTACCCTCACTCTTGGACATGTTGAAGTGTGTTTTCTTGGTTAAACCTTGTGTTGAATGGGCTATGGGGTCTTTTACTCCATAGGGCCTCATGTATTTTTGTGATGTGGGTTACACAGCACCCTCTGTGCCGTGACCCAGGAGTGTCCTAGGGACTCCCCAACATAGACTCCATACCCTGGGACTGACTACTGTCTCCCAGGGCATGTAAAGTCACCAAAGACTTTGCTAGTCTTGAATCCTGAACAGAACCAGTACAAACCATCATATTGTGGACGTACTGGCTGGGGCAATTCGATTGCCCCAGGGTCTGTTAGTCGAGGGGGCACGTCTCCGTCCCCCCTGATCGAGTTTTGGCTGGTGGCAGTGGAAACTACTTTTTATATTCGACCGCGAATATTTCCCTATGGGATTTCCCATTGTTTTAGGCTAACACATTTAATTATTTATTTACGGTAGCCTTAAACATCCCGCCGGTTTATATATTTCTTTTTATAACTCCGGTTGGGACTTTTTGCCAAAACTTGATTCTAAAATGGCGTTGGTGTTCGCCTCTGTAACTCTGACCCAAAGTGGAGCCCTTTGTTCCACTTTTGGCGGGCTTCTCCACAGAAGCCCTCCAAAGTGGTGCCACTCTGTCTGGGGTACTTAGGAGGGGTGGAGGGGGATTTAGGCACCCTGGACTGGGTTACCTTGGTAACTCAAGTCGCACTCCGTCCTGATTGGCCCAAGTGGTGAGCCGCCCGGCTCACCACTTAGCATGTTTGAGTGACAGCTAGGCTGGGTGAATGGGGGCTTGCTGCATAAAAGCAGGGCTTTGGGGACTGGGACTTCAGAAGTCGCCACAGGACCAAGAATCCGACGAGGGAAGAGCTGAGCCGACCTGCTTCGACGACACCACCCGGTGGAGCCCTGCTGAACCGTCTCACCACTTTTTCCCGACGACCGAGGAGAACTCTTAACGGAGTGGCTCCTTCCCTTAACTGGTGGGGACAACCAGTTTTCGCCTTCTTTCCGTTCTTTGAGGTATCTCGTGGCCGCCTTGCCTGTGCCAAGCACCCCGGCAACCGGAATACCACACTTTACCCCCCTACCGCGAAAGTCGGTACCAACCCTTTAACCGGAGGACTCCGCGGCTGGTTTCTTCCCGGGCAGTGCAACGACCCTCCTCTTCTGCTCTTCAGCGAGAACTTCTTCTCCCCTGACCGACGTCGAGCCCTGCTGCCACTGCCTGGAACAACTGCCACCGCTGGAGGATCCTTTCCGCTTAAGGTACTGTGTTCCGCCTGGCTTCCCTTGCCACCGACTGTACGGGGTAGATTTAGTCCCCGGCTTTCGAACCTGGGAGTGCCTGGGACACTTTGGCTAAACTTTCTGAGCCACTCTAAAACTCTTTTTGACTCTTTGCAAGACTTGAATCTCTAACTAACAGTGTGATCTTGGGCACCTTTTCGCTCCGGCTACTCTAAGAGTGGGCCCTGCCTAGTGACTTTTGCTCACCTGTGCCTTTGTGCTTCTTTAAGCCTATTGCAAGTGTTCTGGACCTTAGAGTGGTGTGTTTAACCTATTTCTGCTTTTTCTCTCCCTTTCTTGGAAACTACTAGAGTGTCATCTAACGTTAAGCACTCACCTCTGTTTTAATTAAGTGGTGTTAACCTAGAGTTGTCTAGATAGGAGAAAGGATTGAATTTACTTTCATTATAACTGTGTTGAAGTGTTTTTACCATATTCGTTGCTAGAGTGTTTTTACTTATGTGTGTTTTTAAATAAATAACAATATTCTTTTGAAACCAAGCTCTGGTCAGTGTTTGCTTGTGCTATTGTGTTTTGGTACATATTGTGTATACTTTGCATACTGCCTAACTCTTCTTGAGGGGAGTCTGACTGCTCAGCCACAGCTACCAGGTAAATCTGGGTGGTACAGACTGCTACCAAAGGGGTTTACTGCTCTACCTGTAGTCTTAAATCTTTTGCAGTGTTCCCCAAGGGAACTGCACAGGTTTCTGCCTAACAGCAATTTCTTCAGAGACTCCCCAGTTACCTCCCGAATACCTAGAATACCAAGATGTTTTCCGGAAGGAGCAGGCTAACTCTCTACCTCCTCATAGGTCTTATGACTGCCAGATAGACCTGATACCTGGATCTACTCCTCCTTGTAGTAGAATTTATGCCCTCACCGAGCCTGAGAACCTTCACCTTCGACAATACCTGGATCAATACCTGGCAAATGGGTTTATTCGTCCTTCCAAGTCCCCTGCCTCTTCAGCTTTGTTCTTCGTTCCAAAAAAGGAAGGAGACCTTAGAACTTGTATCGATTATCGCTCCCTGAACCAGATCACCGTTAAGAATAGATATCCGTTACCTTTGATCCCTGAACTCCTGGACCAAGTCAGAAAAGCATGCATATATACAAAGCTGGATCTTAGAGGAGCTTACCACTTGGTACGAGTAAAAGAGGGCGATGAATGGAAGACGGCCTTCCGCACCAAGTATGGGCTATTTGAATATCAGGTCATGCCCTTCGGACTTTGCAATGCCCCAGCCGCCTTTCAATATTTTATGAACGATGTCCTCAGAGAGCTCATAGATGTGTGTGTTGTTGTTTACATCGACGACATTCTCGTTTATTCTTCATCGGAATCTGAACATCGGAAACACGTGAAAATGGTCCTCGAAAGATTGCGTCAACACAAACTTTTCGCTAAGTTGGAAAAATGTGTTTTCAACGTGACTGAAGTTGAATTCTTGGGATTCATATTATCACCTGGCGGAGTGCGTATGGATTCAAAGAAGGTCGATGCAGTTCTCAAATGGCCATCACCATCCTCCGTAAAAGGTGTGCAAAGCATGTTAGGCTTCGCTAACTTTTACCGCAGGTTTATCCCCGAGTTCTCTCGAATAGTCCAGCCCATCACTGCCTTGTTAAAGAAAAACAATAGTTTTGAATGGTCTACCGAGGCGGAACAAGCTTTCCAGGATTTGAAGACTAAATTTATCTCTGCACCAATCTTAAAACACCCTCGCCCCGAACTCCCCTACATCGTGGAAACTGATGCTTCAAGCCTTGCCATGGGGGCAGTTCTATCACAAAAGGACCCGGTAACCAATCAGTTGCATCCCGTGGCATTTTGGTCCCGAAAATTCTCGCCTCCTGAAGTCAATTACACGATTACTGACAAGGAACTTCTGGCTATCAAGTCTGCCTTTAAGGCTTGGCGGCATTATCTGCTGGGGGCCCGACACACCGTTACTGTGATTACGGATCACCGAAACCTGCAATATTTGAAAACCGCAAAAGCCCAATCCTCTAGACAACTCCGTTGGGCATTATTCTTTGCCGAGTTTGACTTCATAATTACCTATCGACCTGGTACAAAGAACGGTAAAGCCGATGCCCTTTCTCGGATGGGAGTGGAAGAACACTTGATCAACCCTAAACCTGTACCAATCATTCCCGAACAAAGAATTCTGGGTGTAATCGCCACAGAATCCATAGAGGAAGTTAAGGATAAAGCCAGGCAACTTGTAACTCCAGCAGACATAAAGAATTGGCATCTGCAGGGAAAGGACTTTGCAGTAAAGGACACCTTATTGTATTTCCAAGAACGATTATACCTACCCAGCACAGATTTACAGAAAAAAGTAATCTCTTGTTATCACGACTCTTTAATGGAAGGTCATCCCGGTATAGCCAAGACCTCAGAAAAGATCAAGCGCTACTTCTGGTGGCCGTCTTGGAAAAAAAATATCAGAGACTTTATAATGTCCTGTGGAGTATGCGCCCAAAACAAGAGTCAAAAGGAAAGACCAGCAGGCCTCTTACGCCCTATTGACATCCCACCTCGCCCTTGGCATACGCTTTCTATGGACTTCATCACCGATCTACCTCCATGCTCCGGATACAATACGATTCTAGTAATCGTGGACTTATTCTCCAAGATGGCGCATTTCATTCCGCCCAAAGGCTTGCCAACAGCAGCAACTCTGGCCCGAGAATTTCTCGAAAACATCGTCCGACTGCACGGTTTTCCTTCGGTTCTAATTTCGGATCGAGGTAGTCAATTTATTTCTCATTTTTGGCGAAGTTGCTGTCGGTCGGCTCAAATTGATGTGAGACTATCGACCAGTCACCACCCTCAGACCGACGGACAAACCGAGAGGACCAATCAAACTCTGGAACAGTATTTACGCTGCATGCTGCAACAAACTGAAAAAACTTGGAAAGATATCCTTTGGATAGCCGAGTATGCCTACAATAACTCTGTCCATTCGGGAACTGGGAAAACCCCGTTTTTTCTTTTGTACGGCAGTCACCCTCGAACCTCGGAGTTGGATCCCCTCCAAGATCTTGAAACACCAGCAGTAGACTACCTGCATTCTACAATCACCCAAGCCTTTAAGGAAGCTGTTTCTCACCTTCAAAGGGCTAAAGAACAATACAAGAAAGGAGCAGATCAACATCGGAAGGAAGCCCCTCACTACCAAGTAGGGGATCAAGTCTGGTTATCCACCAAATATCTATCTCTAAAAGGGCCACGCACATTCAACCCAAGATACCTTGGTCCCTATTCCATCACTACCATAGTAAACCCAGTAGCGGTCAAGTTGGACTTGCCCCCGCACATGAAGATACATCCGGTCTTCCACGTCTCTCTATTAAAACCAGTGCAACCTCAAACCCGACTAACCAAATCTCCAAAACCTATCCTAGTTGATGGAGAACTCGAGTTTGAAGTCAAAAGTATTCTGGACTCCAAGATCTCCAAATCTAAACTATTCTACCTAATTGACTGGAAAGGCTACGGCCCCCAAGAGAGATCCTGGGAACCTGCTGAATATGTCCACGCTCCTCGCCTAATCAAAAGATTTCACCGAACATTTCCTGACAAGCCAAAACCCCCGGAGAAGCCCGGTTTGGGAGGGGCCTTGAGGGGGGGTACTGTCATGGTCTCTGCTTCCAAAAGGTCAGGGTTTTCCCAACTCCCTTGGAAGCAGATCCATAACCCAGGTTCCGAGTGCCAACCAGTCCCAATTGGGACCTTTTGGACCCAGTCCTGGCGCCAGTGGCACCAGGCTCATAAATATGCCCAGTCCCAGCGCTGGAAGCGCCGGGCTCATAATGCTTGGGTGGACTTACCTGCAGCAGACCATGCTGCTTACTTGCCTGCCAGTTGAGTCTCTGATCCTCTTCTGTTTGGAACTACTTTTCCTGTTGGGTGGGGCTGGAGCCACTCCCTAGATTCAGAACACTGTACTCTTCTGGATGGCAGGAACTCTTTTCTTACTTAGGCGTGGATGTGGAAGGAGACATCTAAGCACTACAGGAGGCTATTTAAACCACACCCGGTGGATGAATCTTGCTTTGCGTTATTCTGCACCCTCTGCAGCAGAACGCTCATCGTGTCTTCTGCATCCGGTCCTGGGCCTAAGGAAAAAGGCTTACCATCCTGAATCCAGTCTTCAGCAACTCCTATAAAGACAAGAAAGAACAGGTTAGCATTCCGGCATCTGAAAGGCAAAGGCTTACCTACTCTTCGTGCGTTCCGGAGGTCTTCACACTGCATTCCGGCATCTGAAAGACAAAAGCTTACCAACTCTTCGCACGCTCCGGAGGCCGTCGGTGCTGCATCCCGCATCTGAAAGACAAAACAAGGTGCGTTTAAAGACATTGGGGAACTTTAATACTCACGTGCCATTACTCCTTTCCACATCTAACCCAGTGGGTATCCCGGCACCCTGCAGCCGATCCGAACTTGTACCTGCAAAATAAAAGACAGTTAGAGCGCATCGTGAAGCTGGCAACAAGCGCTTACTTACGTGCTTCCAGGCGCTTCTATTCATCACACGGGCTCCATCTTCAACTCACTTCAGCCCGTCATCCGCCATCGCCGGAACCCTGCAAAACAAGAGACATCATTATTAAAGACTTTAAAGACATTTGAGTTACTCGAAACTTACCGTTCGTGCAGTAAACGACGGACAGCAGTCCTCTGAAGTCAAGAGGCCTGCGCTACCTATCCAGTGAAGAAACTGGTTACAGCACCCTGCCCCGAGGCAGATGGAGAGCTCGGCATTCACTTACCTAAGACATCTTCTCTGCACGTCAGGCATACAGGGCACAGAGGTCCAGCCCAAAGAGCCAACCGGGTGCTGCACATCACCTTTGAAGATACGGTAGTCGCCCAGTCAAGACTGGCGCCTCTGCGAGAATCAGGTGAGCGTTACACAAGGGTTTTTCCCGCTGTAAGTGTGACTAATTTCAGTCAGATGGTGGTCTTTGGGTATAAAAACTTCGGTTAATTACCCCATTTTTCATTGGGTGTTACTAGTTCTGAGCCCCGTATATACCTGTTATGTTGTGGTGGTAGGGACACTGTGGCCCCTTGGGTTGTGTGAGATCTCCTTTTGTTTTCCCCGTAACAATGGTTGCGCAGCAACCTCGCTATCATTAGGGATTGTTGGAGCCCGGCCCCCTTTTTTACATGAAGGTTACGTGATGACGTTTTACGTCGCTGCGCGATGACCAGCGTGGTGACGTCAGCACGGTACGCCACTTACTTGTTATGAGGATCTGTGGACGGTTGGTGGTAGAACTGACGGTGGACATGGCCGCCGGCCCCTGTTTCTCAAACTTCTATACGTGACTGCCTACTAGGAGTGGATCCACCTAATTGTGGGTAAGAGTTAGGAGTGTTGTCTAATAACTTAAGTCTAACATGGGGCTACTCCTTGACATTTTGCTGACTCAGCATTGTAATATTACAGAGCGAGAGGTTCACATCTGTGAAGAGGAAGAGGCCGTATTCAGATGGTTCTCCGATTAAAACATATATTTGTTGGCTCACAAGAACCTTAGATAGGTAATATTACTTTGTTAAATTGGAGGTGAGGAATAATGGATATTTGGAGGGCGAATGTAATCTATCTTCCTCCACCTGTTTTTCAGACACTTGGAGGTCTAGAGGAATTGGAAAGGATCCACGGGTGGTGACCATTATTGAGACTTGGTTGGATCTAGGTAAAATTCAGCTTCCACATCCCATGGTGAGCAATCCATATATTAGATCTTCGAAATTTGGGGTTGTACCAGGATCCAACCGATGATTGAGATGCCTAGATTTTCTTCTACTCAGGGTAAAAGAACAGCTATTATGACTGAGAGAGTTCTACATTTTAGCGTTGCGGGAGGTATTTCGTAGGACTTGATGCTGAATCCCTTCTGCTTCTGCAGTGAAGAGCCATAAATGGGTTGGCTTTTGAGGTCCAAGTTATATATTTCTTGAGACCTTAGACCAGGTATATGATTCATTTTATACTTGGTACCCTATTGGTGATTAGGGCGTGGCAGTGATGAGTAAATTAAACCAATTATGCCGGTGTCAGTGACACATGTTTCTCTCTTTTCTCCTTAGAAATAGCAAGTTGTTGGTCGAATAAGAAGAATCTACCTGAAGCACAGGATTACCTCTGCCCCTGATGAATGTCCGGTTATTGAGAACACAGAGGACAGAAACTTATATAAGTTGGGCTGTAACACACAATGGGAAATGAAATCAATTAAGTTGCCTTCTTGGTGCTATGCTGATCTAATTGTCGGCGTAAATGTTTCTATATTGCGAGGTGGAATGTTTTTAACATGTATATGACTATGTTATGTGTATATGTTGTTGTAACTATTTTTGTATTACCTGTGCTGAATTAGAGATTAATATATTAAAAATGATATTTTCTAACAACACTGTTCTATGTGTATTGAGAATACATAATGCAGCCCATATTGATTTAGCGGCTGTTATGTATTTCTGCTTTCTGAGGGGATAAGTTCACTGTTTTATATAGTTTGTTGTACATTCCTTCCTTTTGTTGAAATATATGTTATATATCCTCACTTAGTAGGAGGAATCATCACCAGAGTGTGGGGTTACCCTTATAGATGAGTATCTCCAAAATATATGTGGCATGTTAAATCAACCCTGATTGAGCTAGTAGATAATTTTATCTGTTTAGGTTTTCCAATCTTGGCCAAACGTCACAAAGAATACACATCAAAGTTTGGCTAAAAACATGGATGACCAAAATGTTTACCCAATTGCGCAGAATTGATGTTACATATGGAAAGTTCTCCATGAGCCCTGCTCTGAGATACTACGAGGGGAAGATTGTCCCTAAAATTCTATATGGGTTGAAAATATAGAATTTTAGTGTGTTGGACTTTCTATCATCTTTGGAAAGCTTAATTTGCAAAAAGCTGTTGCGACTATCGAACTGTATGCCTCTTGTAGACTTACGACTTATGTTGGACAATAAGGGGGGTTGTTTTATAAATAAGTTCTTGGATTTCTACAGCAATCTAGAACAAAATGGCTCATCCATGGTTAAATTAGCTACAAACCCGGGGAGACTAAATTCTCATCTGCTTTATGATTGGACTCTGACTATGGAGGAGATGAAATCGTACAAGTCCTTGAGTCATCTAAGTTGAGATTTCAAAAAAGGAGGTGTTCTTGCTCCTTATATATCAATGTATCCCCACATCTGAATATTTGGAAACTTTGTGCACTTGTGCTTGAACCTACTCCCCACTAGGGAGATTTGAATCTGATATGGTCAGTTCCCTCTTGAATCTAGTATGTGCAGATTTTTACAGACCACAGAAGATATTCAAACACTTAAGGACTTAATTATATATTTCCCGGCACTGATTGCTAAAAGATTGATCTATTTTAATATCTTTTTAATTGATCTATTTGCTTTATCTGATGATGAATCGGTTTGTCGGTTTTGTCTTTCGTGCCGAACCACTGCCACAGTGATTACGATCACTGACTGATGCGCCTGACCTCCAATATTTAGCTTTGTTGCTCTCTGCACTGTCTCACCTGATGTGCCTGACATTCGAACTTAGCTCTGCTGTATTCTGAATTGTTTTACCTGAGGTGCCTGACATTCGAATTTAGCTGTGCTGCATTCTGCATTGTTTTAACTGAGGTGCCTGACATTCGAATTTAGCTGTGCTGTATTCTGCATTGTTTTACCTGAGGTACCTGACATTCAAACTTAGCTGTGCTGTATTCTGCATTGTCTTACATGAGGTTGCGGTCATTCGAACCTAGCTGCGCTATACCTGCACTGTTCTACCCGATGTGCCTAATGTTAGATTTAAGTTGCGCTGCATTCCTGCACTGCTTTACCTTGATGTAACTGACATCTGTCGTTAACATCAGTGCACTCTGTACTACATAGCCTTAGAGCCGTCCGGCCCAGCCTCCTGTACTCCGCTCTGGCCACTTAGTGACCGCTACATTGGCCTGGTGCCCTACTCCACTCTACTCTGGTACCATGTTACCACGCTCACCTGCTCTAAACCTCCTCGTCCCGCTATTAGAAGCACTCCTTGTACTGGGGCTATCCACCTGCGCGCCTTACGCATCACCCCCTAGCATATTGGCACCCACCATTTTGTACACTGCAACCATGGCTCCTACCTACAGACTTGTTGACACTTGCACTAACGCTGCTCCCCAGCATCCCAATATCTACCTTAATGCACCAGCCCTATGGCTTGACCATTTCACTAAAAAACCTACGCCCAATCAACCTTGCGCCACCGCCTTAAGAAACCTAAGACTAGGTTCTAGACTTATGGGCACGAAGGGTCACCCCTTGTACCCTAACGTATCTCAGAAAACTATGGAGCCCAGCTTGTCCCCACAAACCCTTACCTTACCTACGCCTCAAGGCCCACAGACTAACCTTGCCGCCTCAGGCAACACCAGTCAGATTAAGGCTAAACCCAGCAACGTTGGCCTGATTAAGGCTGCCATGATTAACGCTCGGTCCCTAGCAGCCCACGCCTTGGACATTGCAGATCTCATCAAGACTCAGGAGCTGAACTTCATCGCCATCTCCGAAACTTGGCTGCACCCCGCCTCTGGCCCAGCTCTTTCACTGGCTATACCACCAAATTATGCCATTACCAGATGCGACTGCACCACCAGAGGTGGAGGTATCGCATTCATCTACAAAAACTCACTAGGACTTAGAACTCTACCGAGTATTAAGTTGGAAACCGCAGAGCTACTCTCGGTCACACTCTCACTATCGGCCAACCAAACGGCCACTATCCATTTAATTTACAGACCACCTGGCCCCCCCACCTCCTTCGTGGATTTTGCCACTCTAGTACTTGAAAAAGCAAAAACGAACTCTCAAATTATCATCCTTGGTGACTGTAATTTAGGTTACCAAGACCCTAACGACCCGGCGGCACTCGATCTTGCCAACACCTTAAATGATTTAGGTTTCTCTCACCACATACAAAAACCTACCCACAATAAAGGACGAGCCTTAGACTGGCTCAGCGACACCAACTGCAACATTCGCCTTCTCTCCAGCGCTCCTTGCGTTTGGTCAGATCACCACATCATCATCTTCAGCATTGAAGCAGCCTCACTACCAGCGCCTCTTGTCGCCCCAGGCACCCTTACCAGAAACAAAAAGAACATAACCACAGAAAAGCTGCTCCCTCTCATCCTCCCCACCCTCAATAATGCCACCGACTCCTGCTCTGACCCTACTATTTTAGCCAACATCTACAACCAGTCAGTTCTCACAGCCATAGATTCCATTACCCCACTTAAACTCAGAAGACCCAAACAACACGCGCACCTAAACTCGTGGTTCACACCAAAACTCGTAAAGAGAAACGTAATGCAGAGTCACGTTGGAAAAGTCACCATTCTGACACACACAAGGACAGCCTCATACTAGCCACCCTTAATTATAAAGAAGCTCTTCTCCAGGCCAAAAAAGACTCATATAATAACCGCATTGCTTCAGCACAATCGAACACCAAGGAATTATTTAAAATTCTTAAGGAACTCGAGTCACCGGTAGCCCCCCCTGATTCCTGTCCTAAAGATAGCAACTGGTTCACTAACATCCAGACAGCACTCCTAGGTAAAATTGCCACCCTTCAAACTAAAATCAGAGATAAACAAATGTCACTACAATTGGACCAACCACTGTTCACACCTACAACTAGCCCCCAACACCAAGCTAACCAATCAGTTAAACCATTCACCTTCTCCCCTCTTACTATCCCTGAAGTAGAAGGAATCATAAACAACCTTAAAGTGTCCAACTGCCAAGGCGACCCTTGCCCAGCCCCCATCATTAAGGAAGCCTCGCACCACCTTGCCCCTTTCGCCGCAATGTTCATAAATGCCTCTTTCAAAACGGGTATAGTCCCTGACAACCTCAAGGATGCGTGGGTAATCCCACTACTCAAAAAAGCATCCCTTGACCCTAACATCCCAACTAACTTCAGACCAATCACCACAGTCCCGTTCCTGCTTAAGATTCTTGATCGCGCAGCTTACCTGCAGATCCAAGACTACCTTGAGTCCAACAAACTCCTGGGGCTAAGACAATCAGGCTTCTGCCCGGAACATGGCACCGAATCAGCCCTGATCGACCTGAAAACTCAGATGGAGACACTAAAGGACAACGGGAAGCTTGCGCTACTCCTTGTCCTTGATCTCTCTGCGGCATTCGATCTGGTCAACCACCAAATACTTTGCCAACATCTCAAATCCGCTGCTCACTTTTCTGACTCTGCTAATGCCTGGATCCATTCATTCCTCAGCAACAGATCTATGCGGGTATTCTCACCCTCAGCATCGGCAGACCCCTCTCCCATCCTCTGCGGCATCCCTCAAGGCTCTTGTGTATCGCCTACATTGTATAATGTATTCACGAAGCCCCTCTTTGATGTGCTTGACTATCTGGGTGTATCTTATACTAACTACGCGGACGACACCCAGATACTCATTCCCATTACTGGTGATTATACAGCTGACACCAAAGCCCTGAATGATGTCTACCTGGTCATTCAAGCATGGATGGCTCAACATGAGCTTTGCCTCAAGGACAATAAGACGGAGCTCTTACTACTAGGATCCATTTATCGTTTTAACAAGCTTAACCAAGCCTATAAGTCCTTCACGATTGACGGCAACGTCATTGAGGTCTCCAAAGACACCAAAACATTAGGCGTTTATCTGGACTCTACCCTCTCTCTGAACAGACAAACAAATGCTGTCAGGTCGGCCTCCGCTTACACATGTAAACTCATCACCGCCTGCAGACCATTTCTAAACACTCACAACTGCACCACATTGGCCAGAACACTCATCATGTCCAAAATAGATTACTGTAGCGCTCTGTACCTAGGGACTAGCCAGACTAACCTCAATAAACTCCAAACTATTCAAAATAATACCATAAGGGCAGTTCTCAATAACCCTAGACGGTCCCACATCTCTACATTTAGATCTGACCTACGCTGGCTTCTGGTAAAACAAAGAATTGCCCTGAAAACACTAGCCTTGACCCACAAATGCCTGAACAATGATGCCCCACCCTACCTCACATCGTGTTTTGTACTTCACTCCTTCTCCCGCCCCACTAGATCAGCCCAAGTTCATAGCTTAACCCTGCCTAGATTCAAACTCCAAAAAGCAGGTGGCGTGAGTTTCCCTGTCCTAGCTTCCAAACTGTGGAATACCTTGCCAACCCACATAAGAACTGAACCTTCTTTCCTAATGTTCAAGAACAACGCCAAAGCTTGGCTGTTCACCCAGAAAGCTTAAGGTTCTCACTATCCGGTCCCTATCTGTAACATATCTTATCTGTATCTGTAACATACCTTATCTGTGTATATAGGCCTCATTATATGGTTCACTACTTGTATTCTGTATTTATGTATCTGGCCCTTTGTATATACTTTGTTGTAACCTGTACTTAAGATTATGCGCCCGGTTGCCCATGGGCCTGGTGCACTTTACAAATAAACAAAACTTCAAACTTCAAACTAACTATATGGACTCACTCTTACTGGACCCTTTGATACTGGTATGATGCACTTTACCATAATGCACTTTCTTTGTCAAGCCTTTTCATATATGAATTGGTTTAAGGGAATGTATTTTAACGTATTGTAATATGGAAATTGGATGGATTTTCCTATACATTTTTAATGTATTGAAATTGTATAATTGTATATTATGTGTTTTTATACGTTTTTATTGTGATATTGTAAACATGTGTTTAGTTAAAGACTATTTATAACCATACAACAATAAAAAAAAAGAATAAACATCCTCCCAATAGTCTGTTGGTCAAACCCCCAACTATGACCTAGACACACCACACAAAGCTCCAAACAAAACCCTTTTGCTTCTGAGATACCCTGTTGTGGAAATGCTCTTTATTGTAAAACTACTGAGAAGAGCTATTTAAACAATATTAATCCAATGACATCCATGGACACCAAATCCCATAATCATCAGAGTACTGAGATGAGGAAGATGAAGGAGTTGATCCAAGATAACAAGAGCTCAAAGCTTAATGTGCAGACGAGTTGTTTTTCCAAATCAGCTGTGCGTGAGACATTTAAAGATGGCAACCGCACAAGTGAGTGTGGCAGTGCAGGAGAAGACGTCAGCTACTCTGCAGAGGCCCCTGAGCGCAAGAGACACATACCGGTTTGGCAGAGGAGTCCATCGAGGCAAAAGGAAAAAGGAGAACCGCAGTGTGCAAGCAGGATAAGCCGTGGAGTTGCTGGGAGCCGTGAGGGGCATTCTCAGGACAGGGACCTGAAAGGTAGCAGGCATGTGACCACAGAGCCTCGAAGGAAGCAGGAAGAATGTCTGCACGATCCAGAGTAGGAAGCGTGTTGCAGAGCCTCCCCGCTGAAGCTCGAGCAGGACCGGAGATGCTGGAGAGAACCAGTGAATCAACCCAAAGCTAGTTGGAACCTCAGGGTGTTTCAGTGGCCGTGCCAATCACAATTTGAATGTAATAAGATTGCTAACACAGAAAATACAAGAAGCTTGTTTGAATGCAGAAAAGGTAAAGTACAGATTCAAACCCCAGCGAGATATAGATGCATGAGATGCAGGTGTGGGGCCAAGCTTCAACAAATATTACTGCAGAAAGATATACCAAGTCAAACGCGGTATATGCAGTTTTGGTGATACAGAGGAACTGTGAAACGCATAAGAAGTCCTGGAAAAAGAAAGATACCAGGCAATTGAAACCACAAGAAAAGTCCTGGCATGGTAGTATACCAGGCAGTTGGAATTGCACAGAGCCCTGGCAGGGGAGTATACAAGGCCTGTTGCAAAGCTACAGGGATACTAAAAGAAGGACAGTGTTTGCTAGACAAGAGAGACACTTGTGTTGAAGAAAGACTGTTGCAGAACTTGTTGCCTAACAGGAACATTTTGAATCTAGGAAAGACACAAACGGAACTGCTAGTAAAATAGACATTGCCATCCATCTCAGAATCCAAGGGAAGGGAACCACCCTCTGGGTACAAGCCAGGTCTTTCACGTTGGAGAACATTTTTGTTGGAGTTATACTAATATTCATTTGTGAACACTTTTTTGCCAGTATCAGGTTGAAAAAACAAGGGGGGTCCTGAAAGTCCCTCTACCGGACAATAGTCCCAGTTACAAGAGCCTTACCCAGATTCTTATATGGTTGAAGACATTTCCTTTCACACTTTATTGTTTTGTTTCTAGTGTGACGGGCAGGACATTTTGGGCACAAGGACGGCTCTTCAGTTATTGACATCCTGACACAGACAGATCCTTTGTTTTTGGTTTTTAGGTCGGGAAACTCCTGTTTAGCATAGGGTTAGAGAGGCAGTTTCACAACCCATTTTCATTTAAATAAAAGTCTTTAACCAGAAACATGACAACTTTGTGTCCGGCTTTGAGCAGGTGCTTTAGCATTTACTTAATGCTGTACTCGTGTAGGGCAGAGGTCAATTCGTCACAATGTCTGCTCATGCCTCTGCAAGTGGTGCCAAAGGCTTCCACCTAAAATTGTGTTCATGTAGCTCTGATCCTGGCTCAGTCCTGCATCACTTGATGTAACAGTGGGCTATATATTCTATCCAGCAAGTCAAGGCACTAAAGCTTCTAGTATAGTGGACTTCCTGCAGCTGAGCCAGCATTCATTTCATCCCGACAGGTGAATAAGTGAAACGCTTAGCTATGCCCTGTTTAGCTATGTTATTTGGTATTGTATAGCACAGCTGCTGTCATTTTCACGGTCAGCTGGAGCTTCAGGGTCCTCAAGAGGTGGGGTGGGGGACTCATGTAGAAAAAAAGAGATGAAACAGGGCAAGGTGCCTTTGTTTCAATGTTGATGTGTGCAGTTCTGAAAAGAGAGCTTTGTGCACTGTTTTTAGGTATGTTGCCAGTTGTCTGGCGCAGTGCTTCTTATGAGCTCCAAATTGTAATGCAAATTGTTTGTGTGGTAGCCTATAGTGTCTGGCAGAGTGATGTTTAAGGCGTGCTGCGAGTTGTGATGGTGTACCTGTGGAGGGTGGTTTCATTGGCCCTCATTACGACCCTTGCGGAAATTGACTGACCGGACCGCAACAGCGTAAATAGCGTTTCCGCCATTGCACGAAGGAGCAAAGTGCGGCTAATTACGACCCATCGGGCACGAGCATTACGCCATGGCGGAATCCGAAAGGCTGCGATGGCGGAAATGACCCCAAAACGGCCCTTACCGCCGCCGTACGCTGCACCAGGTGCAATACCGCCACCCATCTTAGCGGTCACCGTAATGAGCGGGCACCGTAATGAGCGGGCACCGCAAATTACGGGCACCGTAAATATACGGAAACGGAAGTAAAAGCATGTGGCCGGAACGGGAAACAGCACGCCGCACAACTATAAAATCCGAATCCCAACACAACCATTAAAAATCCGACCCTGACACACATCCCAACCCGTTAGCAACCCCAGTTAAAAAAATAAATATGGGAAAGGTAGCCAAGAAAGCGTGTGATCGCAAGCGGCAGGTCCACTTCTCCCGAGAGGAACTGACCGTGCTGACCGAGACCCTGCAGGAAAATGCCGCCGTCGTCTTCTCCAGTCAAATGACCAGGACGGCCCTTGCCAACAAGAAGGCCATATGGGCCCTGGTGGCACAGCGCGTAAGTGCGGTGGGGACAACACCCCGCACGCCACAGCAATGTCGCAAGCGGTGGGACGACCTGCGGATCCGCGTACGCAGCATACTTTCTGCGAACAGGAACATCGCCACAGCTACCGGGGGGGGATCAGAGTCGCCCATCAAGTTGACCCCCTGGGAGGAGATCTGCGCCTCCACCATAGGAATGGAGAGCATAGAGGGAGTCGGAGGGATGGAGAAAGGAGTGCCGACATCCGGAGAATCAGGTAGGTTGGCCAAGAGAAACAATGCGAAATCCACAAACCACGAACATGTGCAGTACCATGTGACCCCATAGTGCAATACATACTTTGCCCTGACAGCGCCCTCTAAAAGTCAGAATGAATAAACAAATTAATCAAGATGCCATAAACAACCCCTACATGTGCAGCATGCACCCCCTAACTGCAGGCAGCCAAATGAATGCATCCTCAACCCACACGAAAATGAGACCACCTCCAAGGCCCAGTCCCAAATCACCCTCATGTACCACCCCAATGCATTTGATACGTTGCCATTCCAAATCCCACAGACCCTTAACTAACGCTCGCCCCTCTTTACTCCACCACAGGGTCCGATACCAACGACGAGCTGCAGGACACCCCTACCAGCACGCCTGCAAAGAGGGCCAGGACCAACGTCCCAAGAGCCTCCACCTCAGGTGCAAGGATCAAGACACGGCAGCAGCAGGAATCAAGTGCCAGCACACTGGAGGGGACTGCAACAGGCACCCCAGCAGCCAGCAAGTCCACAACCCCAGCACCACAGGTCCCCCCAAAGAACGTATCTGATGGCACTGCCTCTGGTGGTAGCAGCACCATAGGTGACACAGCTGTCATGCCAGCATGCTCCGACACGGAAAACAGTGCTGGCGACGTAGGTACCATCCATGACCTTTCCCAATCCCCCTGCATGTCCCATCCCCTACACCATGACGAAACCACGCAGGGGCACCCTGAAGACGACGACTGGCCAACCCCCACAAGTCCTGTGCCAAGCCAACATGTGTTGAGCAGCCCCCCTGTCACACCACCGCAAATGTCCATGGCCCAGCAGAGGCAACAGTCCCTCGACCTGCTGATCGAGCAACAGCAGGAAGTGTCCACGCTACTCAAGGACCATGCAAATGAATGCGGGGGTTCCAGGGCAGCCATGGAAACATCCACCGAGACACTCAGGGCACAAATAGAGAAAAGTAGTGAGAGCCTCAGGGGAGAAATGGAGAGAAGCACCGAGAGCCTGAGAGCACAAATGGAGAGAAGCACCGAGAGCCTGAGAGCACAAATGGAGAAAAGCACCGAGAGCCTGAGGGGGGAACTGAATGCGACGTCCAAAGACGTTTGTGCTGAACTTGCTGCTGTGCGCCGTGTGCTCTCGGAGCTCTCACAAACCCTCAGAGACATGCATGGACGCGAGCAGGCAGAGACGTCATCCGTGGCAAGTTCCGTCCAGGGCAGCCCCCAACGCAGATCTGGCAGGAACCTGCGCTCCACGGGCAGGGGTGCCCCTGATACCCGTAGAGGGGGCTTGCAATAGCGTCTACCCACGGGCAGCATGCATATTTGGACACTGGTGTTGGGGGGGGAGGAAGTAGGGTGGAGGGGGTGTGTTGGGCTTCACTGGGTGGCGGGTCCATAGGGTGTATAAATCAAATCACATTAACAATACAGCACTTCATTATCATCCAATGACATGTGTGGACATTGATATTTGCGTACGAGGCCTTCATAGGCGTACAGTCCACTATGTGCCTGTACTACACACACACAGTGCCACAGGTCCCCTTTCCGTGTAATAGGCACCATGCGTGGTTGCTAGAAGCATGCATCTATGATGCTCTGTCGGATTGCACGTGCATCCTGTGCCTCATGGACTCCTTGGGGTGCCTCCACATCCCCACCCTCATCATCATCATCTTCAGGTGCATGCAGTACAGCGTCAGGGGGCATGGGCACATTCCTACGTATGCACATGTTGTGCAGCATGACACATGCCATGACCATCTTAGAAACCCTCTCATGGCTGTACATGAGTGCCCCGCCAGACCTGCTGAGGCTGCGGAAACGAGCCTTCAGTAGGCCGAATGCCTGTTCAATGACCACACGGGTACGTGAGTGGGCATGGTTGTAGTCCTCCTCATGCTGGTTCTGTGGGTTCCGGATTGGTGTAAGGAGCCATCTCTTCAGTGGATACCCGGCATCACCTGTATGGGACGAATAAAGGGTGTCAGTGGAATGATAGTGCTAAGTAGCCCCCCCCCCCTCCTGCAAGGTCATTGACGCATCAAATGGGCCACGATGTCATGCATGGAATGAGACTCACCGAGTAGCCAGGATCTGTGCCCTGCGTGTCGCTCCATGTAGCGTGGTATTCTTGTGTTCCTCAGGACCATAGAATCATGGGTAGATCCTGGAAATCTGGCACAACAATGCGTAAAGATCTTGTTGGAGTCACACACCATTTGCACATTGATTGAATGAAATTGTTTCCGGTTGCGGTACTGGACCTCCATGGCATGTGGGACAACCAATTCAACATGGGTGCAGTCGATGGCACCAATGCAACCCGGGATGCCGCCAAGTGCATGGAATCCCACCTTTGCGTTGGTAATCTCCTGGTACGTGCGTGGTAGTGTGATGTGGTCGTCGGCGTGCTTCAGGAGGGCATCGTGCACTTGGAAGAGTGTCCGTGAGAACAGTGGCTGTGAAATGCCATGCAACTGTCCGACTGTGTGCTGGTAGGTGCCTGTGGCCAGGAAGTGGAGTACAGACACCACCTTCAGTAGGGGTGGGATGGCGGTTGGGCTATCTATCATGCTCACGAGGTCAGCATGTGTCATGTCCACAATGGCGATTATGGTGTCCCGGTCCAAACGGTAGAGGGTGTGGATCTGCTCAGCAGTGAGGTTGAACGGATCAGCTCGGAGGCGTGGGATTGCGGGCCGCCTGCGTGGTGGTAGTGGCAGTGCTTGTGGGCCTTGCTGACCCTGCCTTGCCCTCCTCCTCCTCCTTCTCCTCCGTCTCCCCTGTGCGCCCGGTTGTTGTACCTGTTGTTGTTCGTCGTCTTCTTGTAGTTGTAGCACTTGCAGTGCTATCTGGTGCCCCAGGCCCAACATCGCTAGTCCTGCCGGTAGCATTTTGGAGTGGGAGTGGTTGTGGGAGGGGTTTGGGTCTGCTATATATGTGCTGTCGGCCTGTATGGCCTCCACCTGTGCTGATTGAATGAATCTGTGGCAGATGCAATCCCTTCTGGCCGAGCACGTCCCGCACGTAAGGCTGCATTTGGCCGCATGGCATCTTGGGATTGGAATCATGTATCAAATCCCGATGGCAGTGTGATGTACTTTGACTGATTTTCATGCTATGCTCCCATTGTTACACATGCTATGATTGCAGCCGCTTACATACCTGTGAAGAGTCAGTGGTATGTAGGGCTCGATCGATGGCCGACCCTCATGCAGCACAGTATCGTACATCACCGACGGGCGTGGCGTCCCATTTGTGATTGCAGCCAGTTAGCATTATGACACACAGCCGCACTACATTGATGTGGTTGTGAATGCAAGCGTTCACAGAAGCCTTTTCGACGTAATGTTGCAAGTGAGGAATTCGAAGGCCAGCATTTTTGGTTGCGAAGTAGCGGTGAGGAGACGCCCACAGGTCTGCCTGGAAATGTAACGTTCTATTGTTGAATGTCCTTGGGACAGGGCCCATAACGAGCAAGCAATGAATGACATGAATTGAATGGGATGCGCAATAGCGTAGTGGACGATAAGGCAGGACGTTCCCAAGTCCATCTTGCTTCACAACACTACAGATCCGGCCAGGAGCACAGTGGTTTTTGCAGACTGCATTACGCACAGACGCGATGGAAGTTTCACATATTATGTGAGTGAATGTTCATGCGTTTTCATTGCGGGATGAGGGAATGATGAATGGATGCATGGACAGATGATTCCATTTAGGGTCTGCCATGTACATGTGTTTTTTGATTCAATCCCCTTCCCCTGCGCTATGTGATGCAAGGCTGCCATAGTGGGACTTACGTCTATCTGCCCTTGTCGGATCCTCCCTGTCTCGACGCGCCTTCATACACTTGTGTCTAGGCACGTTACTAATCCCATGTCATGGGTTCTATCTTGACGGACGCATGCACAGTAACCGACGTTGCCAATGGTGTATTAACCTCGATTGGTTTCGTTATGTATCGATACTGATTTAGGGGTGTGTATATTCCTTTGGAGTGGGCTAGCATGCATATGGGTGTGGATTTGGTGTGTTGAATGAAGATAGTGATGCATCATGTGTCCTGTAGTGCAATCGGTTAATTTGTGTTTCATTTGGGTGACAGGTATCTCCTGCCCTATTGCAGATGCCATCTGTACGCCACTCCTCCAGATGGATTTTACTCTCGACACCTGCAGCTTCGGGTGAATCAGTGGAGCACCATTACGATCTTATGGGACGATCGCCAATGGGCCACATGCCCTTACGCTGTTCTGGTGGCTAGGTGCAACATTTCGGCCTTTCAGCTGGACTAGTGCCTGCCTCATGGGACGGACCTGCGGTTCTTGCCGCTTCCATGTTGCCTTTTGGAACGTTGATGTTGGCCCTGTGTGCCATGATGGTACAGGGCGTCACACAAGTGGAAGCTGGTCAATTATTGCAGATGCAGCCCTCGGTGATGATGGATGTTTTGGTGTTATTTTACAAATTGCTGTGAGGCCTTTGTCATTTGGATGTGCATTTAAATTGTATTCCGATATTTGGCGTGTTGCGTTATTCTTTGCAGGTGATGTGGCGATTTTCGATTTGTGGCGGTATGTATTGCGAGATGATCTGCATTGTGTTCCGCCTTCTGAGTTGAGTTGTGTGGTACAGTACTGGCCGCTTTTGCCTACGTAGCACAGTATGGTCACGGATAGGGGCTGCCATTGTGACTGTTTACATGATGTGCTGTTCAGGGGCGGGGGATTGGCTTTTGGCCGACTGGTGCCTGTCAGCCAGGTCGATTGATGGTATGATGGGATGTTCAGAATGTGGCTGGTCACAGGTGCCTGTGTTTGCGTGCGTTTGTTGGAGGGGGACTGGGGTCATGTCCATTGGAATTGCTTCTGTATTCATGCCATCTGTGCCCTGCAGCTCCCATCGGCCCCTCTTGGGATGAGCCTGGCTGCTCAGTCACTCTGCCAACTTGTGTGGTACATGCTTCTGCTGATGGTTGGTTTGTTTACTGGCAAGAGTACAGGGCTGGTGCAATCCCCCTCAGGATGCTGTTTTGGATGTTGCCTTGCGCTGGTGGCAAGCGATGGGGGACTACTGTTGTTTTGTGTCATGTGTTCTTGATTTCCATTTTGATGTCTTGTACCTTCACATGCCTGTGCTGCATCAGTACGGCTATGGTGACATGCCGTACATGGATGCCCACTCACGGGGCGCTTTGAACACCTGCATGCATTTCTACGTTGGCATGCATGGGTGAATTGTAGATTTCACTGGTTGCATGGTGTGAGTACATTGCGCCTGCCAGGAGTTGTGCAATGTGGCCAGGGAGTGGAGTACAGGCACTCAGTGGGCCATTTACGGTTGGTTCACGATGCCGTATTTCTCGCCATGGCGGAATGGTCCATTCCGCCATGCCTGATGGCGTTAGGTACATGTCCGCTAGGGTCGGAATTGGCGTACCGTTGCACCATGGTGGTGTTTGCGGTTTGGCATGGTGCGCGCGCGCGTGCTTAGTGCAGTTAGCGTTGGCGTTCACTACGGTGTCGCTAATGGCTTCGTACTTTGCGGTGACGGGTCATAGTCGCACCGAGCGCTTTTCGATGGCGGTATTGCATTTCCGCCATCGTTTTCCCCTTTCCGCCAGGGTCGTAATGAGGGCCATTGTGTTAACCGTTGTTGTTTAGGTGCTGGAGTTGAGTTCTGTGATGTGCTCTTGGTTTAGGGGGATGGATGGGTATTGTTGTGACACATTGCCCAGCAGGCCCCCAAATGACAACTGCAGACAACCTTTCTAACTTTGAAAACATAAAAGAGGTTGCATTTATTTGTTTATAGCCACACGTGTTTCATGCCTTTTTATGCCACATCATTGATGTTAAGCTAAGTTATGCAATGTCCCAGGGCACAAACTCATGGGCCGCAATTTATTATCAATTAGCCTCGCTCTTTGCTGTCCAACGACACCACAAAGATACTCCAATAGCAGTGGCACTCAGGCTTACATGGGGTTATGGTACAATGCATGCGGTCCTGCACCATGAACGAGCAACTGACAAAGCCAACCACACACTACACAACATCACCACGACCACATTACCATGGTGGCAGGTACCAATACAAATGCATTGTGTCATTAAATCCTATCATGTTTTTGGGCAATATCATTGGCCCAGTGTGATATGATATGATATGATATGGCATTTGTAACGCGCCTATACACAAGTGTTTCAAGGCGCGACGAGGCAGGGAGGGGGGAACAAGGGGAAGACAGACAACGATCCTACTAGGCCAGGTGTCATTCAGACCGCGCAAGTGCAGGGGTAGGGGGAAGGGAAAAAGTGCAAGGGGAAGGGGGAGGGGGGGAGTGCGGTATAAATAAGTAGAATAGAAATAAAATAATAAATAAATAGGGCCAGCTGGTGAAAGTGCAAGGTAAGTGCAGACAAGTGCTGGGGGGGGAGGGCTGTAGTGATACAGAGACAGTCCCGCAGTGCAGGGGTTGCCAGGGAGGCAGTGCAAGTGAAGAGTGACTGGGCCCAGGACCAAGGTCGGTGAGAGTGGCCCAGTTGCAGAATCAGTGCAGTTTTGGTGAAGAATTTAGCAGGGGAGAGGGAGAGAGAAAGTAGAAGTGAAGAGGAAGGTTTTGAGGTGCTTCCGGAACCGTAGATGGTTCTCCTCAAGTTTCAGGGAGGCAGGAAGGCTGTTCCAGAGGGAGGCCCCTGCCCCGGAGAGAGATCTACCCCCAGCTCGTTGCTTCGAGGAGCGGCTGACCCTGAGGGAGTTGGAGACGGATGAGCGTAGGGCTCGGGAAGGAAGATATTTAGGAAGAGAGAGTTGAAGGTATTTAGGCCCCAGGCCCCAGAAGGCCTTGTGGACAATGCAGAGGGTTTTGAACTTAATCCTCGCAGCCACTGGGAGCCAGTGTAGAGATTTCAGTCCTGGAGAGATACGGTCCCTGGGCTTGAGGCCAAGGACAAGTCTCGCAGTTCTGTTCTGGATGAGTTGCAGAGGGCGGAGAGTGGAGGCAGGCAGATTAAGATAGAGGCTGTTACAGTAGTCCAGCTTCGAGAGAACCAGGGCTCGGGAGACAGTGAGCTTCTGGGGGAAGGAGAGGAAGGGAAGAATACCTCTGAGGAGGTGCAGCTGGTAATGTGACTTCTTAGAGACGTCAGATATATGAGGAGAGAAGGAGAGTGTGGAGTCGAAGATGACCCCGAGGTTTTTTGCCTTGCAGGTAGGAGCAGGAAGAGGGCCAAGAGAGGCCGGCCAGAGAGCTGCAGGGAAGGAGGGAGTGGGTGTGCCGATGAGTAGGATCTCAGTCTTACTAGCATTAAGGCAGAGGTCATTGGCAGCACACCATTCCTGGATAGCAGACAGACAGTCAGAGATGAGGGAGGGAAAGGAGGAGGCCGAGGGTAGCCTGAAAATGAGCTGGGTATCGTCCGCATAGCACTGAAAGTTGGGGCAGAGGGCGGCGATGCGGTGGGCAAGGAGTGCCAGATACTGGTTGAACAGCCAGGGAGAGAGATTAGATCCTTGGGGAACGCCACAGGTGGAGAAAAATATGTCAGAGAGGAAGGACCCAAGTTGGACCTGGGAGGGTCGATTGGAAAGGAAAGAGGTCAGCCACGCCAGAGCCTGACCAGTGATACCCAGGTTATCACGGAGACGGTTGAGCAGGATGGCATGGTTGACAGTGTCAAAGGCAGAAGAGAGATCGAGCAGAATGAGAACACACGGAGTGTTGGAGTCGAGGTTCAAGAGCAGGTCCTCACGGATGTTCAGGAGAGCAGTTTCCGTGCTTCTGGCCGCTCTGAAGCCAGATTGATGGTCATGGAGACTATCAACAGCTTCAGCATGGAGGTTAAGCTGGGAGATGGCCAGTTTCTCCAGGAGCTTGCCCAGGAAGGGAGTGATGGAGATTGGGCGATAGTTAGCCGGACAGGAGGGGTCGGCAGAGGGTTTCTTAAGGAGAGGGTGCACAAGGGAGTGCTTGAGGGGGGATGGGAAGACTCCAGAGGCGAAGGAGTGGTTGCAAAAGTCAGCTATATATTACACCATTGGCTGCGAACTCGGCATTATTTCCCCCAAACATTCCTTGTGGAGAACGAGCAGAAGGCATCACTCGAGTAAATTTGCATTTGCCACAAAAAGCCTCTGAAGGTCGCTCCTCCCCCACCATTTGAAGCTTTAGGCCGCCCTTAGTTTCAACCTACTTTCCCTCCCCCCCACCCAACATTAATATACCTGTCCTGATCAACACCTACTGCGCAACTGCAGCAAGGGATACACAAAGCTAGTGAAACATGATGATGACTTGCATACATTCTGGAAAGACACACTGACAAAGGAGGCTCGCCACAGAACTATGGATCACAAAAAGAAAGTCTTGTGTGTGATCGTGGAGCGTAAAGCAGCAGCCCAAGCATGTCATGTACTGTACATATTTGCTGTCCCCATTTTCTCTTCAAACACAGCACGCACGCATTCATCACACCCTTGTCGTTTTTTACTGACAGCGAGAACCGGGGAGACTGGGTTTCGGAGCACCTAATGATGTTCTTTCACCAGAAATGGAGCACATATATCCAAATCTGTTCATTTGGCATGAAGTTACTCGGCTACTGTACACATAATGAAGTGGTGCAGTGCACACGATGCGCAGGAGGTGCACTGGCCGAGGCACAGCTGGCCCATGTCAGTCCAAAGGGAGCAAGTGTGAGACAGTTAGAGGAAATTCAGACTATTCGAGAGCCTCAGAGTGGGCCAGTCTTGTCACACAGAACATCGCTCGTGGAAAAGGTGTCCTTGATCACTACAATGGGCGAAGGAAGCGTACTGCGAGTGAACCACAGCGTGCAGCCATGACAACGAGTAGCTAGTGAACTGGAAATGCACTAACTCAGAAGTTCCGAACCAGGTCAGAACGTGGGGAAAAGGCGGAAGTCGAAAAAAAGGACAGCAGGGGCAAAAGATGGATAGCGGTGTGGGGTCCGCTGGTGATGGGAGGGAGATAAGGAGAGAAGGGGCGTAAGGAACCAAGAGCAAAGGGAAATAGAGTTTGCAGAGAGGAGAGCAGAGAAAGTGGTAAATGCATGGATATGGGGGAGGAGGGGATTCATGGTCAATTGCAATTGTACCATGATGCATTCTAGAGCAATCTGGGTACTGCAGTGGGTCCCTTACAAATCAATGATTACATAACTATAGAGGGCAAAGGCGACGGAATTACTCTTGAAATGTGCAACACTTCGTTGAAAGACAGTTGGTTATATCTGCCATTTTTCAGTAGAAAATAAGAAATATACTGTTGAAGGATATATTTGTTATCTTCAGAAATCGAGAGGGGTTTCTGTTCTTTTCTGATGCAACATACGTATAGGATCCTGGGCAAAAATAATCCTAGAGCCCACGGGTAGATATTGCACTAGAGATTAATTTGGAGTGGACCTGTTCTCATGCTGGCGAATGTTTATTCTTCACATGTGGGTCAGGGTCGTTTTTACTTAGAGGTAGGAAAGGTCCTAGGGTCACTAGAGGGAGAGGGTATTTATTATATTGGGAGGGACTTTAATCAAGTCCTCGATGTAGTGTTAGATAGGTCTCCTGACAGTCTGCGCCAAAGGGAAGGGAGGTGAATTCAGGAAATTAAGGATTCATTGCAGACTTGGGACTTGGTTGATCCATGGCTAACTTTCAATCCTAGTACTAGACAGTACAGCATGTATTCCAATTCACAAAACTCCTCCTTTCGTATTGACTTCTATTTGGTTTCTAAGAAGATTTTCCCTAACATAGTGGATTCATCGATTGGGAGTATAGTCATTTCTGATCATGCAGATATTAGTTTGTCCCTGGTCTGTTCATTGGTTGAAGTGAGGAAAGACATAGGTTGGAGGTTCAATGCTAGTTTACTGTCTGATATGGCTGTTAGGGAGACTGTCAGAGAAGAACTTGTTTGTTGCATTGCTGAAAATAGAAACTCAGTGGGAGATATCTTTACTTTTTGGGGAAGCACTGTAAGCTACTATTAGAGGGAAAATCGTCACATCTCAAGAAGGTTAGTGCTTGGGAAGAGGAAGATTTAGTTTGTTCCTTGAGAGAAGTATACAAGGAATACTGTGAGAATCCATTTAAGAATAGTAGAGAAAAAGTTCTTCAACCTAGACAGAAATTAGATCACTGACTCACTGAAAAAGAGAGCATTGTTTTATATTAGGCAATCTTACTGGGAATTTGGTGAGAGGGCAGGATCACTGCTGGCTAGCAGGCTTAAAATGGAAATGACAAACAAGTAAGAGTGGTAAGTCCAATGTTAAGGATGATAATGTAGTCTTTACTGAAAACGGGGTAATCATGCAGGCTTTTCAGAACTTTTATGAAGAGTTGTATCAGTCAGTACACAGGTACTGAAGCTGACAAATTGGAATTTATGCCAGGGATTGACTTATCAGTTGTAAGTGATACTGAAACCTTGGATGCACAGCCAAGTAAGGAAGAGCTACTGTGGGAAATAAAGAATACATCAAGGACTAAAAGCCCTGGTCCTGATGGATTTCCGATTGAGTTTTACAATGCATTTAGTGGCCTATTATGCCCCATTCTATTACACATCTACTTGGCAATCATAGAACAGGGTTTGTTACCGGAGTCCATGCAATTGGCCTTGATTACACTCATAAGGAAAGCCCATAAGCCAGCAGAGCAAGGATCCGAGGGGTGGAAGGCAGGAGATTTTTAGTTCAGGGTAGATAACACAGCTATAAAAAGCAGGCACATAGACAAGAAAGGGGAAGGATGCAAGGGTAGACATCCTATGGTATGACAATTTTGGGTTGAGTCGAGGAGAGGAGGACGGGTGGAGTACATTTGATTAGTAGGAAGATGATGAGCATTAGGTGGTGGAACCAGCACTGAGCAAACACCTCTGGTGGAGTGTTTGTGGGAGGGCAATTTAAGGAGCCGGTTGGCCAGATGACAGTGTCAAGGAAGAGAGGAAGTGGGAAAAGGACTGATGGGGGTAGGCCAAGGATGCAGATGCCCCTCTTTACAGAAGGGTACCGGCAGATCGCACAATGTGCCATGGGCACAGATAGATAAAAACAATTTGATAAAAGGCAATCCCGCCCCTTACAGCACTTGTGGGCAAGTGGATTTACGCATTTGTAAAACAGACTGCCGGGGTTCCCCTGGTGGTCGGCGACATAAAGAGCTTATTGGTGGCAACGGTTGGAGATCAGGCTTGGGGGGTGTGGGTGAAAGCAAGGTATCTGGGAGGGACTCTGGGGAATGATGCACATGATGGAGCATCATTTAACAAGATTCGAGCAAAGGCATGGGACGCGCTACTGCAGCCATTTCCGGGCACACCCGACTTACACTATCATGCAATGTACTATGGGCGATGATGAAGACACCGCTCAATTCATTCTTAATGTTCAGGAGATGTGGAGAGCATAGTAATTCATGGGATCAATCAATACCCCTTTTCTACTTTATTAATAAAAAGGGCCTACCCAAGGAGGTGCAAAAGGCATTAGACAAAATTGTGGGTGTTGAAGCAAAGGGGTGGCCTGAAACACAGAGCATAACAGTACACCATTGCGGAAGAATCAAGGAGCGTGACAGGGAAATGACAGAGAGTCAACAGGCAGAGGAAGCAAGACTAGTACAAAACAAACTAGCTAAAGTCGCTGTGTAGGAGTCAGTGTTGACGCCAGCACAGACATAAGTGGCAGTATATACCCCAAATTTTGCCAACGCTACATTAGCCGCGGTGTGGTCGGAAGGAGGACAAGGACAGGGAGGCCGGAATGCACAATACCCTGACCAACAGTGCCAAGGAGGACAGCAGCAAAGAAGAGGTGGCTTCTGAGGGTTGAGGGGAGAGGGATTTGGAGGAATGGGACCCAGCAGGGGAGGAATGGGGCCTTCACAAAGTTGGAACTATGGAAAATGGGGGCATTGTTCAAGGGAATGTAGGAGCAGACAGGGAGTGGGGTATAGCTATGGTCAACATAATTATGGTCCACCACCACAGGGGGGCCCACATGGGCTGACTCCCAGAATGACCTCCATACCATACAGAATACACCAGGCATACATGCAGTTGCCCCCACAGATCCCAGGTCCAACCTTGCATCAACAGCATGCAATGTAACCATATGCCCCCCAGTACACCTCCCAACAGGCAGGTGGCACAAACCCATTAAATGGGACACTGAATGGTACGGTAGCCCCATTTTGGGTGCAGCCATGGTGGGGGGAAACCCCTTCTCATTTTCCAGGACAAACATGTACCCTGACTAGGACAGCCCACAGAGAACTCTTGCGTGTCCGGATCTTCCAATGACCCTTAACCCTGAACAGGAACCTTTGCTGGGGGCAGAGATAGGAAACAAGCAATTCATTTTTATGAGTGATTCGGGCACTGAGAAATCATGCATCAGTGAAGGGGATTTCCCATTATTTGGCAAAACTCTCGACATGTAGGGATTCTCTGGGGCTATTTCTACAGTTCCATGCACAAATGATTTGGAAGTAAAAGTAGGAGTGAGGGTGGTGCACGCTCCCCTATTGCATTCCGAGAGTTCTCCTGTCAACCTACTTGGTAGAAATCTGCTTAGTAAGTTGAACATGACAATCTCATTTACTGATCACGGCATTGTTTGTGCCACACCAGGGATGTATGCAATGAGAGCGATGATGATAATACAGGCAATGGCAGGTGAGGTGGGGGTTCCGGGGAATACCTGTAGACCCAGACATGTTCATGTATGGCATAACAGTACTTGTGGAGGCAGTGCCACAAATTGCGAAGGGCTGTTGGAGAGTGCCTACAGATTTCATTTTTCGCCCTGCAGTGTCCCCACAATTGGTAGTGGGTGCAATATTCTCTCTAGACCTACAAGGGTTGGTAGTATCAAGGGTAAAAGAGTGGTTGTGCTAGGAACAGACAGGCAAGGGTGCAAATGGCGTTCAGTGTTTTGCATCGATCCCACCGTACCCCTCAAACAGGTAACAGACTCCGAGATTTTTGAAAACAATGACAGTGGTGGAGAGATAATCTTAGAGATCTGTATCCCCTGTGAGATTATGGTACAGTATAGAAAAGTACACTGCCCCCTGATGGCCGTTGTGGCGCCACCTCCCTTCATTGAGGCAGACTTGAAGTATGTGCCCACACAGATGTGGACCACCAATCCACATGGCGTTGGGCTTCTAAAAGAAGTGACTCCAGTACACAGCATACTGAAGGCTGGAGCAGTATTATCCCAAGTGAAACAGTACCCACTATCAAGAGAGGCAGTGGAGGGAATAATAGTAGCTCATGACCTTTACCCATGGCGGGAAGCTCTACAAACACACGTGTTTGCTCCAAGGGTACGGCGAGAGCCCAAGAATACTACACGCTGACCTAGGTAACATTCAAGTGGTCAGCATGGTCATACAGTACGTCGACAAGTTGCTTGTGTATAGAAACAGAGAGCAGAACTGCCAAAGGGACTCCATTACTCTTCTACAACTTTTTGCCTGCAAGGGGTACAAGGTTGACAGGACCAAACTCCAGTATTGCCAACTGGAAGTGCTTAACTCGAGTCAATTAATATCAGCAAATAGCAAAAGAATAATACCAGGCAGAGCGTCATCCGTGCGTGCCACGCCCAGACCTGTTACAGTGAAGGACATGCAAACATTTCTAGGGTTGTGCAATTACTGCAGTGCCTGGATTCTAGACTATGCAGTGTGCACAAGGCTGCTCCTGCAGGGCCTCAACGAAGCACAGAAAGGCAATCCCACACTCAATTGGACAGCCAACATGGTACAGATTTACAATGATTTGAAGGAAGTAATATCCACAGCCCCAGTTCTCACCACCCCAGACTATACGAAGAATTGTTCATGTTCTCACATTCAAATGGCACACTTATGACCTCTGTACTGACCCCGAAAGGCACAATGCACCACAAGCCATTGGCCTATTACAGCGGCACACTCAATTTAGTTATGCAAGGGCAATTTGCGTGCGAACAAGCACTTGCTGCGGCTAACTTCACAATTGAAAAAAGTTCCACAATCGTTGTGGGATGTGTTAGGGAGGATGCTCAGAAATGTGCTAATTCCCTTCTACCTTAGTGACCCCCCATCTCATTTTGCTGTACTTTAGGACTTTTCATTTCTAACCTGGAGAGAGTGAGACCTTTTCCCCACTCACTGATGTATTTTTCTGAGATTTGCACTTCTTTCGACTTTGGAGTCTGACAAACTCCATAGGCATCATCTTTACATTGTGTCACACAGCACCTTCAGTGAAGTGGAGTGGCACGGGCAAGTCTCTTAGATTTCCCAAAGGTTTAAATACCTTCTCTTGGTGAAACTACTGTTTCCAAGAGCAGTGAAATGAAATTGACACTACTTAAATTTAACTTTCTAGACCCAGCACACACTATCTTACAGTAGGGTGCTGGAGCGGTTACTTAGTATCCCCTTTGTCTAGCTTCTCATGTAAAAATGTTTATGTTACCCGTTCCACAATTAATGACTGGTGGTAGTGGTTTACCTTTTCCTACCAATGTGTGTTTTTACTGTGAGCTGCAATTGCAGCTGCAGTAAAGCACCCATGGGTGCTCATTGTGTCTTCTTTTTCTGCCATTTCTTGTTGGAAAGGTCATCTTGAGAGTTACTCTGGTCCCTTTGTTCATTTTGTCTTTTGCAGGATTCACTGGTGAATCCCGCCTTTGGCTCCAGCGTGTCTGGCGGGGGCAGGAAGTGAGGTTAGTGCCTGAAACTCCCTGGGTTTAATCCCCTTGGTTACAGGAATGCACCCAAAGGTGATTGGCCAGCCAGCTGTCCTTTGAGGACAGCCACCCTGCTGTGTGATTGACAGTTAGGCTGCAAATAAATGGGAGAAACCTGCATAAAAGGCGAGGCTTTTGGCTTGGAAGGCAGAGTCGACCACTGGACGAAGGAATCCGAAGAAGAACTTGGAAGAGACGATTGCTGCAACTCATGGACCGTTGGTTTGCTCGGTGAAGCCCTGCTGCATTGCTGAAGCTCCGAATTTGCCTCGACTAGAGAAGCCCTGCAACGGACGACTTCTCCCATTGGGTTGGTGGGGCCAATCAACCCCAAAGCAAACTCATCTGGACAGCCTCTCAGAGCTGGCTGTACTCCCATTGCTGCTGCAGGAACTGATTGCCATGGAGAGGAACACCACATCGAATGCAGCATTCTTAAATCAGACCCAATCTCCAGGAAGGTCCTCATACTCCCATGAAGCAGTACTGACCAAGCCTGAGCCACCCCAATAGAGTGCTAGACTCCAGATGCAAGGGAAGTCCATAGTGGAATCCGAGAACCGCAGTGGTGCTGTCAGTGAAAACTGCAAAGTGCTGCTGATCTGAAGTTTGCCTATTGCTGCCGCTGACCTTCAATTCGAAGTGCAGGAGTTCACAGACATCCTCCCTCTTGTCCCCACGACTGAAGCCCAGGAACAACAGGATCTGCAGACCTACACAGGAACAGAAGCCAGCTGGAACCAATTTCTTCTAACCAAAGGAATTGTAAAACTAAGGGGACGTACCTCTTGTTGTGTAGCCGTGCTAGTTCTCAGTTGAGACTTGTCTTGGTTGCTTTTGCAGAGTTGCTTGCAGCTTTGCCCCGCACAAGCCTCCATGCTTGTGGCCCTACAGTGATTTCATTTTCTACAAAGATTTCTAAAACATTGTGCAAGACTTTTTACCTACCTGCAAGAAGTGCTTCAGCTCACCTGGACTTGTGCTCAACTAACTTTGGCTGTCCTGGCTCCCTGAAAGACTCTTCTTACCTCTGACTTTGTGCTTTACCTTTCCCCCAGGAAAGGGTTAATTTACTTTGCATTGGAGGGTTTAAAAAGTACTTACCTGCTTCAGAATATTTATTAACCATTATTTTTATACCCTCATCTTTTCCTTTTGACACTACCCACAGTAATGCTCTAAATGTGCCAGTGATATATCAATGTCCACAGAGTCCTAGTTATTTCAGTCACCTCAGGGTGTAGGAAGTATCTGACTGCCATCCCAAATGGGGAACTACTGATTTAGAGAAACTGACAGTGTGTATTTTGAAGTATATTTTTGTCTTATATATATTTGCTCCCAAAAGAAGGCTTATTCAACTGATTGTTAAATAAATTAATAATTGTTTAATGAAGAAATCTTGAGTGTAAGTGTTTATTTGGATACTTGTCACTGTCAATCCCTGTGTACCAACCCTACAGCTCACATTGACCCCTCTTGAGATAAGCCTGGCTGCTCAGTCACTCTACCAACTTGTGTAGTACATGCTTAAAGTACATACCAAAGGTTGGGTTAACTATTGCCAAGAGGACAAGGTTGGACCAGTCCCCCATAGGGTACTGCGTACAATATTGCCTGACAGGATGCTCAGTCACTTTGTACGTGGAGCTTTCAGCCATTTTAGAGAGATCGAAATCTACCCTGACCACGCAAAGAGCATTGTCGCATGAGATTATCAGCTCCAGCAAAAAAATATTTATGCTGTGCGATGCAAAACAGTGAATCCTGCCAAGTTTCTGACAGAAGTGTGAACAGATCAAGACTTGCAAATAAACGACTGTGCCACGTATGAAGGGGAGGAGGAAGACATTCCCAAATCAAGGAACAGCCCATTGAAGGAGGTGGAAGTGCTCTTTGTTGACGGGTCAGTGACAATTGATCAGGACACTGGACAAAGACATACGTGCGTGGCACTAGTACGCATCGAGGGAGGTGAATATAAAACACTAGTGATGAAAAGACTACCCATGCACTATTCAGACCAAGCAGCAGAGCTTGTGGTTCTCAGCGCTACATGCATCACAAGGTTGCCACGTAACCATCTATTCCGACTCGGCATACGTCACTGCAACAGTGCATGCCGGGTTGCCATGATGGAAGAGGAGGGGCTTCCCGAGAGCATACGGTTCCCCAGTGTAACATGCCACACTGCTAGATATGTTGATTTCTGCATTATCAGAACCCTCTGTGGTGGCGGTCATTAAATGCGTCGCCCACACCAATAACACAGACATAATTTCATTGGAAAATGCTGCAACGGATGCTGTGGCCAAAATGGCAACTCCCTAGGCCAAAATCCCTATCTTCTTATCCCAATAATTTCCGAGTATGTCCTGATGACACCAAAGCATGATCATTAAAATATACCACATACATCATCGAGCCTCAATGCAAAGCACCAAATTAAGAAAAGAAAATGTGGTCCAAAAGAGGGTGTGAACAATCCCCGACAGATTTGTTATGGCAGCAGGAATGCACTGGTAAAGCAGTAATGCCATATTAGTTGCTATCAATAGCTTTTGACCAACTTCATCACACTGCCCACAGCTCAAAGAAACATAATGCAGCAGACATACAGGAAGATTGGTTTGTCCCCAATCTTCAGGAGCACCTCACAAACAAGATTATACATTGTTTATACATTGCACCACGTGTCAATGTTTTAGCACAGGTATGACGCTCCAGACTTTGCGAGGCACCGTGCCCCGGCCTATTGGCCCGTTCCGTGAGCTACACATAGATCATGCAGACATGGGAGAAAGATGCAATGGGTCGCGGTATCTGATTGTTGTGGTCTGCCCCTTCTCACAGTGGGTCGGGACAGGTCCTTGTGCACAACCGGATACCAAATGTGCTGCCAAATTTCTTGTGCGTGAAGTCTTCCCACGATGGAGCAGGTGTGATTTATTAAGGTCTGATAACGTCACCCATTTTTTCAATGAACTCTTTAAAGAGATCACAGTGCTACTTGGCATTAAGCACTGGATGTGTTCCAATGGTCTACTCAAGAACAAACTATCCAAGCTTTGCACCACATTGAAAAAAAACTGGCTTCACTGCCTGCCCCTGGCCGTCGTCAGTTTACGCACACAACCTAGCAAGGACCACCATTTCTCAGCCCATGAGGTGTTAACTGGTTGGTGCATAAACACACCCATATCCTCTGTCCGGAGAGCATCAAATGCCCATATGGCAGCAGTAGTCCTAGGGGAGATATTTAAAGACTATTTAACAACCGTAACGCATCCCATTAAGTTCATCTCACAATAAATTGCCCTGCCCCGGACAGAGGACACAGCAAACACTACAAACACAGCAGTGGCAAGCTCCTAGCCTACCCAACCGCTCCTGCCTGGAGAAATGATTTACATGTGCAGTTTTGTCAAGAAGTGGAACAACCCCAGGTTCCACAGCCCCTGTGAGGTGGTGTTTTCCACACCCATCGGTGTAAAAGTGACAATCACAGTAAAATCTGTACATCGGCCACCTACCTCAGTACTGCTAATTACATTTTTCTGCTTCAAACATGTTTTATAAAAATCTTTCTTTCTCTCTGTGTCTCTCTCTCTCTTTCTCTCCTCCCCCACCCTGCCTCTTTTGTGCATTTTTTTCCCTCACATATCAAGAAGATCGAACCGCTGACCTCAAATTTTTCTATTCATACTCAAAAAGAAATGAGTTGTGATATGAGCCCTAGATCTTCATATTCTTATACATGGAGAATGCATTTTAGTGCAATATTATTTACAGTTTTGATGTTTAGTTTAGACATTTATTAGGGAGCTTCTGTTATATTCGGAGCTCATATAACAGAGGGGGGAGGAGGAGAAGTATTGATGAATATAACCAATAGTACTACAATAGTACTACAAATATGTATACTATTAGCTAGGAACAAACTAATAATGTTAACAAATCAACGAGTATCCTTGAACTTATGAGGCTGACTGTGAACATGATATTAGAACACCTGTATCCCATTGTTTAAAAAAACATTTATCGTAATTCCACCACCCATGATTACACCAGCACCTTAAGTGTGGTAAGCAAACCCACTAAACTAAACAAAAGAATGAGGCGACAAGCACGAAGGACGAAGTATGATGCGTATCACAGCCTTGGCCTTGTTGCCATTGAGGATGTATGAAATCCGGAAATATCAAACAGCTGGTATACTGACAGAAGTGTGGCAAATAGGCAAACAGCAAACGGTAGCTGTTATGTCTGTTCTCTGACCCCGCACGCGTCGGGGGCACCCAAGGTATTAGTACCCCAAGAAGTACCAATTATAGAGGCACAGTGTCTGGTTCCTTGTGCGCAATGTAGGATTAAAGGCACCTTCCAGGCACACAGAGTACAACTAGAGCTCGTCGACCCAGACCCTCTTTAATGTAACAACAATCCGAGAGACATTAAATGCCTGCAGCATCCATACTTAGTGATTGAAGGACTCAAATATACAAACAGCAAGTGGCAAGAAACCACACCTACTTGTCTGGTAGAAGGACTATTAGGATACAAAGAACTCCTGGTTCGGGTGTATGCAACTTGCGCACAAATTTGGACAGAGAACATTGCAAAATTGACATGGATTGCAGCTATAGAGAAACCAGTGAAAGTACATTGAGAAGAAACATATGAACTTTGATTCCAGAGTGAAGGAACCAAACGAGAAGTGCAACAAGACCCTCCTGATCCCAGATCTGAAGAGGGGCACAGCAGCTGTAATGGATTACTACTGGGTCTGTGGCTAACAGGCACATTTACACCTCCCACCATCATGGAGGGGCTATTGTTCACTGGCCATGCTGCACTCAGTGCTACTATTAATCCCTGAATAACACTTAAAATGGGGGCCACTACCTGACACAGCCCCAACTGCTGCTCCTGCGAACAAAGAACAGAACCCAATACCACCGCCAGAATTTTACATCCTCCCCAGGAAAGGCCAGTATGAAAAACTGCAAAGTAGAAGAGATCATCAAACTATCTATCAAAATACTCAGCTGCATTGATTGGGGAAATCCCTGTAGAATACTGATTGTTCAGCTAAGCTGAAACCTTTTACGCCTCGCTCTTGCTACCCAGTGTACAGGCAGCTGCCAGTGCAAAATGGCTGCAGATAGTACACTGGGAACTGGTCCAGTTGGCAAACCACACTGAGCATGGGTTCAACATCATAAAGGTCAAGATGCATGCCCTAAAGTTGATGATGATGCAGAACTGCTACGTCCTCGATATGCTGATGGCAATGGAAGGAGGCATGTGCTGAACAATTGGGGATTCGTGTCGCACATTTGTGCTTCCCAGAGATGTCGAGAATGGATCACTGTCTCACATAATAACAGCAGTACATGGACTGGGAGTGCGCATGAAAAAAGAAGCTGGAATCCAAGGGGATGATTGGTTTGACGCCGCTTTCAACTGGGCTCAATCCTTGCTGGGAGCCATTGTGAAGATGCTGGTACCTGTCATTGTGTTCATCCTAGTCATCTTCTGCACCTGCCAGATGAGACTCTGGTGTTTTGCTAAAGCAGTGCCTAGTAGAGCAATGATGATGGTTTCAATTGGGGCTCCAAAAGCATCTTGCAATACGAAGGATACTGAAATACAAACAGGCCATGCAGGGACGTCATTTAGGGGTCGCCAGAGGTTGCAAGAGCGACCGCTGCTGATTGGCCAGTGACCTCTGTCAATCTCTTGCGACTTCTGGCATTTTGTCCAATCAGAAGAGGGGGCATGGCCACAGCTATGATCATGCCGTGCTGCATGCTTGTGGTCCTCCATTTTGCACGTGGTTTCTTGCAAGAAGACGCGTGCTCCTCCTGTCTCCTGAAGGCCAGCTTCTAAAACACGTGAGTAGTGGTCGGGTGGTAGTGGCTGTGTGTCTGACTGAGGTCAGGGCCCGGGGCGCGTGTGTGTCGTGTGTACTGCTGGATGGGTTGCTGCCGCGGCGTGTGTGTGTGGTTGGACGGTGGTGCCCTTCCCTCGCCTGCGGCCACGGCACCACCACAGCCTCAGGCCCAGGCTGAGGTCGGGTGCGGGTATGTGTGTGTGTGTGCTTACTGCTATGCCCCATGGAATTCGTCTGTGGTGGCCGCAGTGCTGCTGCAGGCCCTGGCCTGCCACCTGGCCCACGGCTGGCACTTCCAAGCCAGTCACGAAGTCAGCTGCAGGGTGGGCGCTCCCAGGCTGACCTCACCTTTGTGCTTCAACTGAGCGAGTTCAGTTGAAGCACACAGGTCAGCCTGCCTGGACCTGCCATGGCCGCAGGCGAGTTGAACACGCATGCGGCTGCCTAACTTTACTGCACACCTCCCCTTCTGTACTCTCACCCGACCCATTCCAACGTTGCCACAGTGCCTGTGTGCACTCAGGCATGCCGCATTCGCGCCTACTTTGCCCATGCACCCAGAACGCTGCATGGGCACCGGGAGAGGATGCAGTCATTCTAAAGGGGTTTGTGCAATTCATGGTGCAGCCCCTCTTTTCTACGACAAGTCACAAGCACATACTCTGTTGGAGCCTAGCACTCCCACCCACCCCCATAGCCTCCGTGAACGTGTTTGTGAACCCCACCCACCCCCATGAACGTGTTTGTTGCCACCCACCCCCATGACCGTGTTTGTGCCCCCCACAACCCCTGTGACTGATTTGTTTGCCAAACCCATGCCCTCTGTAAACGTATTTGTGCCCCCAGCCACCCCATAACCGTGTTTGTGCCCACCACCCACCTCCGTGACTGTTTGTTGACCCCCACCCACCTCATGCCCTCTGTGAACATATTTGTGCCCCCACCCACCCCCATTACTGTGTTTGTGTCCCCCACCCGCCCCGTGACTGTTTGTTGCCCCCACCCACCCAGTGACCTTGTTTGTGCCCCCCACCAACCCCCATAACCGTGTTTGTGTCCCCCACCAACCCCCATGCCCCTGTTACTGTGATATGTTTGTCGAACATTCCAATCAGATTAAAAGCAACGATAATGAACATTTTGTTAGAGATGTTTTGAAGTTCAGAGCTGTAATCTGCCAATGGACTAATGAGTGGAGTATACATGTGCTCTATGTAAGATAACAATAGTGAGGCATGTGTTAGGGTGCTTGCATGCAATACAAAAGGATGATGTGGCATTCCTGGTGATGTAGACATATGCCAAGGAGATGATATGATAGGTTATTTATAACGCGCTTAATACCCAGATGTTTCTAAGCGCAGATCTGGGGATCGAACCTGTGTTGCTTCATGTCGTCTTTCTCCCAGGGCGAGCATGTTGCCCCTGAGCTATCCTCCTGAGATGAGGCAACTCTGCCTGATATATTTGTTCAATATGTTTGCTAGCATGGATTTTGTTGTAGAGGGTCATCAAGGTGGTTTAATTGTCCATAAACCATGTTCCAGTTAGCCACAAGATGTCAATATCAGGCTCTTCCAACGAGTCATGGGTTTGGATGTGTTTTTAGGGAGAGATGGTGATTATGAGAGAGTGATTAAAATTTAAGAGCGCAAGTGTGCAAGCAAATTCAGTGGGTTGTGTATAAAGGTTCTGGGTTCCGAAAGGCATGGGCAGAAGTGTGTTGCCTATGAGACTCATATTGTTGGTAGAAGACTATTAAAGAGTTGGTTATGTAGCTGGAATACCATGGTAATGTTTCTGGTGGGCAATTTAGAGAAAGAGAGAAGAACATAGTCAAGGCAAGGAGATTCCTGTGGCTTACTTGGTTAAGATAGTTCAATTTTTATAAATGTTTATCACCAGTTTCATGCAAGGTGCAAAATCATGAGAGACATATTACTTTGACATCTCACAGAAGGTAGGCATTCCTTTAACATGGAGAAGGATGAGAAACATTTTTAAAAGATTTTCCAGCCTCACTCTTACACGCCGAGCAGGCAGGAGAGCTGTACCCTTCAAAGGCAGTGGTCTACAGCAACAGGAAAGGGAAAGTAATTTCCAAAATGGTGGACAGGCCAAATGAAGGTTTGGTCTGACCAATAAAACGTAGTACATGCAGTGGTGAGCCAATTAGTGACAGCCTATAACAGCCCCACAGACATTGCATGGAGTCCAAAGCTTAGGCCCTGCAGAGCTATTTTAACCAAGACCTTCAGTCAGTATGGGGGTTTGGAGTAGGATCTTGAGACCATACAATGAAGACACTCAGGAGTTTGTGTGGAGAAGGTTGGAGGACAAAGCAAGATCCAGGAGGCTAGAGGAGAGATCCAGGAAGTTGGACAATACTGAGAACTGGGAGCTAGAGGAGAGACCCAGGGTGCTATACCATGGAGTCAAGAGAACTAGAGGGAAGATGCAAGGAGCAGCAATGTGGTGGCCAAATATGGTGACATTATGAAGAAGGGTGGTGACACGAGGGGAGGGGTGTTGGGGTTGGGAGATAGAAAGGAGCCCAGAGGGGTAGAGAAGGGAGAAACCAAAAATAAAACCTTTGAGCTCGAGCGTAGATATAATATTTACAGTATTTAAAAAGGGGCAGAGAAGGTACCGAGAATCGTGAAGAAAGTTAGAGGTCTAGGAATCCATGAGTGTGAAAGTAACAGAGGGTGGGGCCCTTTGAAGAGATACAGGAAGATGATCAGGTAGCAGTATTTACCAATGCACTAATCAAACCCATTTTAAACTTATCTCAAGGTTCTGAAGGAGATGCAAATCGGAGACGTCTGGCTGTTTTGTGCAGAAGTAATGAAGTCCATGAAACAACTGCAAACAGTACAACACAACACCGAAGGTAACTTGTCGAATCAGAAGAAAATGGGGTAAGTGCCAAAATCATTAAAGACTGTGGATGCCATCAACTAGAAGAATACATGTTCTCTGGTGAAATATTCTCCCTCTCCCCTTTTATCCTGGCTTTCATCTATCCCCATATCCGCCTATCCGCCCCAGTCCACCAGAATATGATTTCAATCTGTAGTCCTGTTGAAATAACAGGGCTGATCCACATAAAGGGGGATTTGGATTCATACACTTCTCGTGGAAACATGGACCTTGACACACTGCTACATATGATGATCCATTTTTGTATGAAATGTCACAATACAGTGATATTGTAACCATATTTTCTTACTGTACTGAGGGATAATGCTTTATGATGCCACTTCATGTGATGTCATGGGGGTGGGGGGCTAAATGACATCACTTCCTGTGATGTCACATGGGGGGTCAAATGACAGCTTGGGGGTGTGGCACTGTGATGTCACTTCCATTACCCCTGGCATTTTGGTGAAATGACGTCCCTGAGACCATGCCATTCCACGAAATTCTCCCTATTCTCTATGGAGATGAAGTAGACCGCTTATACCACACCATAGTTGTCCAACCCCCTGACCCAGAGAATTATGAGGAAGTATGGGTTGATCTAGCAGGAGATGGGGGATCTATTCATATGGCATGCACACACGAAGAATATGCGCAAGCAGAACAAAGTTTGCCGTCAGTATATCGGGCCTGGATGCCAATAAAGGGAAGCCCACTGTATGAGGCGCAGTGAGAAGGGAGAATGAGTGCATGCATATGATGGAGTTTGTTACTGTAGAAGTAACGAAAGGGAGGAATGTTGGGAAGGAAATTAACCTATCCCAAACCCTTAGATGTTTTAGGGTGAGGCGAATCCCATATAGAAACCTGTGATGTGCCAGGGAGGAGAGGGACGTGCTAAGAGACCCTGCACAGACACAATATTATGCAAACTGTAGATGTTTAGACTTAGTACGTGCATATAAACACCATTTTGTGGCTATAGCATAAGAATAGGGCATGCATGGCAGCGCGTTAAACACAGGTTGCAAACCTAACGAAGAAACCTGAGCAAGCCCAAGCACTGATGAGAGAGAGACCTGCGCTGTTAATTTCCACAAAACCCTCCTTTGTTTTAAACTGTTGCTAATGTGTTTGTCCCGAGAAGGAATGTGCCCTGAAAGGCCATGAGGCTTCTTACTACACGTGTTATCACGAACAGGCCCCACAGGCCTCTGACCCCCACCCAGCCAACTACGAGTTATAGCCCCTGCAACTGTCTGAGTCCCAAAGATCCCCGAACTCTGAGATACTAGCCGACCCCAGACACTCGACCACAAACCCATCATCCATAATACACCCAAGAACGTTGGTGTCTCACTTTTATCCTACAATGACATGATTTGTAATGCGAGGTACAGGGAGGGATACATTATACTTCAAAACCGAAGGTGGAAGCCTCCTCAAGAAGCCATCTGCTGATCCTACCTGCTTGGCAAACTATCACCCAATCTCAATCACCCCTTTTCCTGGGCAAACTCTTTAGAACGCTGGCCATCTTCCAGTTTACTCTCCATACTGAATCTGTTGGTTGTCTCCATGACCATCAGTCTGGCTTCAGAGCTGCCAGAGGCATGGAATATGCTCTCCTGACCCCTGTGAAGATTTGCTCTCTAACCTTGATTCCAACATTCCTTCTGTCCTCATCCTCCTTGATCTTTCCTCTGCCTTCGAAATGGTCAACCACGCCATCCTGATCAATCAACTACGTGAGAACCTGGGCATCACACAGACCAGGCTCTGGATTGGCTGACCGCCTTCCTCTTAGACTACCCCTCCCAGATCCAACATGGTCCCTTTCTCTCCACCACCTCGCTCTCTCTACCTGTAGCATTCCCCAGGGCTCTATCCTCTCACCCTGGTTTTTCAACCTCTACTTGGCCCCTTTGGTCCACCTGATCTCTACCTTCTGCTCTAACTTTCAGTGTTATGTGGATAACACTCAGCTTTCCTTCAGACTCCCCTCAGCCTCCTCTGCTCTCTCGCTCATTCCTGACTGTCTATCCGCAATTCAGGATTGGTGCGCCTCCAAAGCAAAAACAAAGAGGTGATGGCTGGAAGGTTTAGAATTAATCTTAACCACTGGCATTGCTCTGGGCAACCCTCCAGACCATTGTTCTTCACCTGCCAAGCCATTACAGAAGGGGAAAGATCATATGCAAGACCCAAGCTACTCCTCACTGATGAGGCCCAACAAGGCCGAAACATGTTTGGGGATGCTTGTGGTCTCGTGCAGAAGGGATGTGACCTAGCAGTTCGGGCTGGACTGCCTCTTTTGGGGTTGAGCCAAGCCTGAACGTTTAGGTGCGTGCCTTCATTAAGTGTAAGCTATATTACACATATACATATAAAAATATATACATACAAACCACTGCCTATTTTTCTCACCTAATTACTTCATTCATACTCTTCTTTCGTAAAACATAGGCTGAAACAGAACTCTCAAATCATGTTTTTTAAGTCCTGGCATTGAGAGCACATGTCATTTTACATTCCTCTTTAGTTTTATAAATGTAAGTGGACAAGCACCAGGATGCAATGCAGCTAGTAGTTTTCCACATTTATTTAAATGTAAAAAATTGCTGTTAGCGCTTGAATTCCTATTTTGGGACACTCCTGAGGTTGGCTCCTCCATATGAAGGTAAATTCTGTGATACGCCCTTAATACAATTAGGGTACTACTACCTTAAATCAGAGAACTTGGTAGCTTCCAATTTTAAAAAAAGTCACAGTTTTACCATAAACAGCAACACATACCACTCTATGTACCTTTTTTATGCAAGCTGGGACTCACATGGATTTTCTTTTTTCTACACACAAACACACCCTGAGCAGAAAAACTATTACAGCTGTTGCTTTATTTTCACCATTCTGATGATTGAAAGCCTACAATTACCCGCATGTAAAGTAATACTAACCAAAATAAATCTAAAAAAACACAGTGAGATTGAAACGATCACAGCCCCAGCTTTGTTACACAAGGCATACAGATTTATGCAACCCTTTTCTTTATAATCAGCCATCTGTTAGCAGCGGGGGCCGCTGCTAATAAATACGCAGCAGCCAGCGGGTGCAAACAAACGTCTTCTTTATTGAAACTCCGTAATGATACTAAACTCCTCCCCTTCCTCCCTCATAGTAGAACACCACTTCCTGTGTGACATTCAGTCTCCCTGGAGGCTGCCATAAAGGGGCAGCCTGAGGCAACAACACCTCCGGACAAATGTCCTTACAACACTTTTAACTGAATTGTTTAACACGCGATCAGCACTCCTCTACTAACCTCGGAGGTCTCTTGATCGTCCTTTGGGGCTGTCCTCGCGACCCTTGACTGTGGTTGCCGTCAGCTTCTCTTGGGGGATTTGGCTGACGTAGAACCTGCGGTTCGAGGAGAACCCATTCCTCATCATGAATGTCAACATAGTCTGGGTCCGGGTCGATGGGTGGTGACCTTTCTTCAGCTCCGCTCGTGACATGCTTGAACAGTGAGCTGTTCCATGTCACCTCTTTTCCATCTTTTGCTGCCATTACCATTGTCCCTTTTACGGCAACGACTTGAAGTGGCTCTGGCGAGAATTGGGAGTCAGTCTTTTTGTGCACGGCTTGTTGCACCCACACCTCATCTCCTATTTGGAAGTCTTTTGTTTGCGCTCTCCTCTTCTTGTCAGTCTGTTCTCGTGCCTTCCCTTTCCTTTCTTCATCTCTTCGGATGACTTCTTGATCTGGTTCAGGCCTTGATGCAGGGTTGTTGAAGAGTCTAGTTCTGACTTGGTATCTCACCATGAGCTCAGCCGGGGTTTTATTGTTTGCTTCGTGGGGTGTGTTTCGATAGTCTCTTAACATTCTGCCTAAGGCTTGATGTGGATCGGTCCCTTCTACGCGTGCCCTTTGCATGGTCTTTTTGATGGATGCCATGAACCTTTCTGCCATGCCATTTGTCTGGGGCAACCTTGGGGTGACTTTTTGGTGTTGGAACCCCATGTGTTTTGCGAACACTCCAAACTTGTGTCTGCTGAAAGGCGGACTATTGTCTGACTTTATAATGTCTGGGATCCCCCACTCACTGATGACCTCGTCGAACGTGGCTGCCACATGAGCAAACGCGGTAGACTTCACTTGTTTCACGATAGGGAACCTGGAGTGTTCATCAATAAGCAGTAGTAGATAGTCTTCTGATTCTCATGGTCCATAAAAGTCTGTTGCAACTCGTTCCCACGGGCGATCTAGGATCGTGGTCACTCTGAGTGGCACTGGGGGTTCTGGTTTCGTCATGCATTGACATGCTGTGCAGTTCCTTACCCACCGGTCGACCATATCATCCATGAAGGGGAACCAAACTTTGTACCGTAACTGTGTTTTGGTATATTCCGCGCCTCTGTGGCCTTCGTGTGCGGTTTTGATGATGTCTGCTATTAGTGTAGTGGGAATTACTAGTTTGCACCCCCTCAGCAGAATGGAGTTGTCCTGAACCGCTAGCTCGGTGTGTACTCTGGCGAGTCTCTTGAGTTTATCTCGACTTGCTCCTGAATGTCTTTGGACTGCCCTCCAAAAGTCTTTCCATTTATTGTTTTCCGTCAGACTGATAGCCAGGGCCATTGATGGGTCTGCCGCTGAGGCAGCAGCAACGGTTTCGATGGAGATGGCAGGGGGTAAAGCATTGGCAGTGACGTAGCTGATGTATTCAGCGTCACCGGGCCTCGGAGTGGGAATGCCACACGGTGGTGCGCCGGGTTGTTCTCACCCCCTGGTCTGTGAATGATCTCAAAGTATTGTTATTCTTGCAAACGGATTCCCCATCGTTCAATTCGGGGGGGCATCTTCATTCATGGGTTCCTGAAGAGGGATAAGAGGGCTTGATGATCGGTTCTGAGAGTGAACTTCTTCCCAATGATGAAATGATGAAAGTGTTCGCAGGCCCAGACGGCCGCAAGGCTTTCTTTCTCTGCCTGAGAGTAAGCTGATTTCGCGGGGAACCAGGGCTCTACTGGCGTAGGCGACCATGTGTCTTGGATGCATGACTTGTCCACTGGTTTGGGCGAGGATAGCTCCCAAGCCCACCGGGCTGGCATCAACGATGATTTCGGTGTGCCATTCAGGGTCAAAATATGCCAGTTTCCTGGCTTCCGCTAGGAGAGTTTGAAAAGCAGCTTGGCACTCGTCAGTCCACTGGAATGGGACCTCTTTTTGGAGTAGCTGCATTAGGGGTTCAGTAATGGTGGCAAATTGTGGTATGTATCGGGCACCGTATCCCACCATGCCCAGGAAAGATCTGATATCTGCCACTTGACTGGGTTTTTCAAGATGGGGGATGATAGAGACTTTGTCGGGGTCAGGGGTCATCCCTTCGGCCGAGAAAATGTGTCCAAAGAACTTGAGTTTAGCTTTACTGAACTGACATTTCTCTATGTTGAGGGTTAGTCCAGCCTCTTGTACCGCAGTGCAGGCGGCTCGAAGGGCGGCATCGTGTTTGCGACAAGTCTTCCCAAACACAAGAATATCGTCACTATAATTTAGCGTGCCTGTTATTGGCCGTATAATTTGCTGTATTGTTTCGTGAAATATTTCAGCAGCTGAGGAAATACCAAAGTTCAGTCTTTTGTAACGAAACAGCCCTTCATGGGAGGGAAATGTGGTGATTGGCTGGGAATCTGGGTGAAGTACGAGCTGGTGGTAACCTTGATTGAGGTCTAGCTTTGTGAAAAGTACTGCTTTGTTTAGTTGGACAATCATATCTTCAATTTTCAGCCCTGGGTGCCGTTCTCGTTGTATGGCGGTGTTGGCTACTCTCATATCTACGCACAGTCTGAGACGCCCACCTTCCTCCGGGACAATCACGAGCGGGGATACCCATGGAGCTGGGCTGGTGGCCGGTTCAATAATGTCACTGCGCAGGAGTTGATTGAGTTCCTTTGAGACTACCTCTTGTAAGTGAAGCCCAACTCTGCACAGGTGTTGCGGGACCGGGTGGACTTCTGGGTCTATGTGCAGCTTGACTGGTGGGCCTTTCAGTCTGCCTCAGCCATGACAAATGTCCGGGAATTCTTTTAGTATTTCATCTTTTGTGATGATTGAGGTGTCAGAGGATCTTTGGTCCATGCTGTATATTTGAGCATGCTTCAGGGTTTGGGGTTCGGCTGGGCTGATGAGGTTACCGTCTTGCACTAATATGTTGATTAGACCTAGATGTGAAGCGGTTTTGTAGCTCAGTAGACAGCGCCCTTTGGTGGGGCTTCTGATGACATGGATGACGGTGGTAGTGGATTTGTCGCCGAATGTGAGGCATCTTTTGAACGATCCAACGCTACACAGGGGGGCGTCAGCACCCCATTGATATATTATGGTCGTTGTTGGAGTTAGTGTAGGTTTGCTTTGGAGTAGTTGAAGTTCCTTCTCACACATGATGTTTACTGTCACCCCAGAGTCAATTAGGAAGCAGAATTGTTGGTTGCAGATTTGTACTTGTATCCTGGGTGCTTCACGTGCCACCTCTTCATCCATGATGAGATTTACGAACTCATCTTGAGTGTGTGGGTCATATTGGTCTCCTTTGTAATCTGTGTAGCTTTGCAGCGCTGCGTATAAGACTTGTCTTGGTGGCGGAGGACCATCATACTCATCACGCAGCTGTGTGTTGGTTTCCGGAGTCTCATATTGTTGATAGTCGTCTTCTGGATATACTTCTTCTACCACCCTCACGTACCTCCGCGGACCCTGTAGGCATGGGTGAGTTTGGTATGGCTGATTAGGTCCAGGCCGCTGGAATGACCTGTATGATGGAGTTGTGGTCATGGGAGGTGTGGGAAAAGGTCTCCCTTCTCTGCATACAACTTGGAAATGTCCTTCCCTGCCACAATTTCCACACTTTTGAGTGAGAGCGGGACATGCACCAGCGTGGGGGAACGTCATCCCGCACCGATAGCATTGTCTCTGCATTCGCGTGGTTGTTGTGCCACTTGACTGGACTGCTGCGATGACATCACTTCTGTCTTGCTTGGTGGCCTCCGTGTTGGACATTTGCGTGGCTTGCTTGTCAACTCTCTCGAGTATCCGGGCCATCGCACTCACTTCCTCAATGGTGATAGGTTTCTTAAGTAACTGTTTTTTCAATGCCGGCAAGACACATCCCTCAATTACTCTCCAACGGATGGCCTCGTCCAGTGAGAAGGCATCAAATTGGCAGTGTGTGCCTTTATCCAGAGTCCTGTGATGAACTCATCAACTGATTCATCAGTGCGTTGCGAGCACTGATTAAATATGTACCTTTCGTAATCCCTGTTGGGGGCAATGACAAGCCGTTTGTTTAAGGCTGTTATTAGGCTCACTAAGTCAGTGAGTTCTGATGGGGGAATGGTTTTGATTAGCGTTTTTATTTCTGTGTCCGCCGTGTTAATGAACATGCTGCGCAGGCGTGGGGAGGTTTCCTCGCCTGCCGCATCTATAAAATTGTTCAAATCCTCAAGCCATTCCACCCATCTTGCCCCTTTATCAGCCTGGGGAGTCATGGAGAAAGGGGGGGGCATGCGCCATGCTGTCACGGTTGACCTCGTGGCTGGTGCAACTGGTGGTGTGCTTTGGCCTGCTTGGTCGGCTGATGTGCTCATGATGGACTTGAGTGGGGACCTGGTGTCTTTGGGTGAGTATCCTGCTTGGATACCTTGCGCAGGTGGACTCTATGCAGTCACTGGTCCCTTGTTGGCATTGTCTATGAGGTGTGACCTACCTGCAGGCCGTTGGTTCTTGGCTGTGGAGCCTGGATGTGGTGAGCGTTGTGTAGCTGCAGGTGCTTGCCCTGGTTGCTGTCTGAGCGGGTGGTGTCCTTAGGGTGGTGGGTTTATTTTATGTGCCTATGAGTCGGGACCGTGTCTCCCATGTGTCCTTCATGCACACTTCTATTTTTCTTTTTTTGGCGGCCCCCTGGGGGCCGCGGCAGGATCTCGCGGCATTTGATGGGCAGCCGTGGTAGGGCCGCAGGCAGTCACTGGAGGCTGGATGTGGACGCAGTGAAGGGAGGACTGATGGGTAGCAGGATCGCTGCGTTCTGGAAGCAACCGCATGGTGGGATCACTGACGCACAAGGAGGACCACAGAACAGTGGGATCACTGTTTCCGTGTGGCGGCCGCGTGGTGGGATCACCAACACGCCGTAAGGAGAACCGCTGGCATGTATGACCCTCGTCGCCAGTTGTTAGCAGCGGGGGCCGCTGCTAATAAATACGCAGGAGCCAGCGGGTGCAAAGAAACGTCTTCTTTATTGAAACTCTGTAACGATACTAAACTCCTCCCCTTCCTCCCTCATAGTAGAACGCCACTTCCTGTGTGACGTTCAGTCTCCCTGGAGGCTGCCTTAAAGGGGTAGCCTGAGGCAACACCATCACTTGCGCTGCTTGGTGACAATGGCCACAACACACATTTCCCTTTTTTGTTGTTATTGTTGTATTGTTGGGACACTGCCCCAAGTCCTTCAAGCCGAGATGCAACCCCTCCTCTCACTGTGCACACAGCCTTTAACTGTTTGCTTTTCAGGAAGAAAAGAGGGAGGGGGCAGGGGAAGAGGCCCGGGTACTTCAGACAACAAAATAAACACACACTGCTCATTTTGGTGTCTGGTGGGAAGAGCTACTGGGAAGTCTCAAGCAAGCTAGCAGGGCTTGTGATGTATGGGTTAGAGACCCTGGGGTTAGAATGACTTCATGAACAGTACATCCTTGGATGACAACAGGATCCTGTAAACCAGCAAGAGATCAGCTGAAAGGGAAAGGGGGAGAAAAATGTCCTGAGAGAGATGAAAAGCAATAACGATCTTCGGGTGGAATGTAGGGTCGCAACTGGGTATTCCCCACTTTGCCCACATCCGATTTCACAAAATCATATTTCCCCGCAATGTTTTTACGGCATTTTACATCCAAAATATAGATGAAGGTTTGCATTAGGCAGATAGAAAGGGGTGGGTTTCATGGGGCTGCGGGTGGTCTCCCCCTGCATTTTCGCAATAAAACAAATGTGGGGAAACAGGATTCAATGAAATGGGATGCAAGTAAATCTCGTACATTCACAACGGAGGTCAAATGCCTCCTGCAAGATGATCAAATAAGGAGGGGAACCGAAGAGGGCTCGCCCAAGTGATAAGCAACCAAAACAATGGTTTTAAACATAAGGTGTTTGGATGTACGTGATTATTGCGATTCCGAAAATTTTGAATCTGAAAAATATGAATTTGTAATTTTCAAAAAAGGAACTAATCATGAACATCACCCTGCAACAAAATGCCACTCTGTGAACCCGCTTTTCCCTCCCCATCCTCTTACTTACCTTTTGGCTGCACACTTCGCTGTGTTCTGCCGACTCCCTGCAAACTGAGATGTTGGACCAGTGCATTGGTCCACTGGTGCAGCAGGATTTGAGACTGGCATGGTGGTTTTTGGTTAGTGATCCAATGGGACTTGCTAGAATGCGGAAGTAGGAATTGTTTTCTATATTTTGTCTGCAGACAAACTAGTTTGCCCTGTTATTAAAAGTCTGATTATTTCTCTTGTTTTCTGTTGTAAGGTTGATCAGTGCTAATGAATCCTGACACTGATTTGCAGGAATTATCATTTGTTCAGGAACCTACATTACAGGCTGTGGCAAGACTCACCATGACCTATGTACAGAATATATATACAAGAGAAAACATACGAAAGACATAACAATTAGCCCGAATAAACTTTAGTAAGTTCACATTTTCCTTCTATTCCAAATTGTAGAACACATGAAGCCAAACAAAATCCTGGCATAAGCGCTGGGAAATAGCACTGCCGGTCTGCATGCATTAGCTTATGGTATCTATGAACGTAAGCATGGCAGTGGTATCCAAACATGGCGCTAAAAAAACACACACACACACCCCACCCTCAGAGTCAAGCCCAGAAATGCCCGAACAGCATATATTTTCTATTAAAAGCAGTCTCCGTACACCCTTTTTGAGGAACTTCCTACCCTTCCGCCCACATCCTCCGTGCCCTCCAAGGGGTTCCAGTCCCACAGTTTGAAGAGCACTGGGATTTAAAGTGCAAGCTAGTGTATCGAGCATGGAGACTGGTGCCGTACACAGCGGAGAGGAGGGGTGTTCAGCCCACCGTGGGAGGAATGCTAATCTAACCTAATGAGAGTCCGTTAGGCTTCATGCATGAGAACACCAATTCACCACGGCCCATAGAGCATCGCTCTCTTTACACTTCAGATTAGTACGTGGGCCTCGCGTAAATAAACACCGCCTAATAGGCTTACGTTACGCAACCTGCGCTGACGATGCATAGCAGCACGGCTTGGAGCCTGGCGCTCTGTTTGAATATCCCTGGATACTGCTGGCTTCTGTGATGTGCCCCCTCCCTGGCATGGGCCTCCACCTCTGTAAACAGAGCAGGTGCTTCGCAATATCACAACGTGTTCGAAAGAGCAGCTCTATTTGAAGTAGATGCCATGGCAGTGGGAGGAAAAGGTGAGGCCGGCGTCACAGTCTTTATTGCAAGTGTTTGCATATTGAAGTTAACGCAAAAACATTGACAATGCTCTGCGTATCTTAGCTTGTAACAAAACATGGTTCGCAGCTCCGGTTCCTGACGTACCATGCCCTGCACGCGAATACGACAAAAGCATAGGCATGTGTAATTTAAAGAAATTAAAACCACAATCTCAGTACTCTATTTCTTGCAGTCTAATTAAACCTGCAGATATCTTGTATAAAAAGAGTCTGTTATCCCCTGTTTCATACGTAGACCCTTTTTAATGCTGACAAGGTGACCGAGAACACTTTTTTGGGACCACCGGGCAAGAATTATATGGCTTTTTTCTCTATTCCTTTGACTCAGCGTACCTGCTGTCAACTGAACACCTTGCGTAAAAGTACCATGGATGTAACTATTCATGCATCCAACACAAACGTATTACAGCGCTTAGAAGCAAGAGGAGTCTGGCAGGAAGCGCTACAGTACTTGGCATATACATTCATTCCCTTGTCCTGCATGCAATGAGCCCTTTGCCTCAACACAATACCATGAATCTCAGAGCCACATTTCTTTATTCCTCATTGTCGATACTCTTAAATAAAACTAAATACACCCAGGGGTGGACTGGCCTATAGGGAACTCTGGAGATTTCCCGGTGGGCCTCTGCACCCTGGGCCTCTTTTGCGTGGTGTTTTTAAATTTTCTCATAGGAAAAGCATTGGGTTTGCTGAAAATGAGTCATATGGGGCCACTTTGAGCATTAACTCCAGGGCCTCTTTTGGTCCCCCGTAATTATTTCCAGGGCCTCTTTTAGTTCCCAGTCCACGCCTGAATACACCCCTCCACTCTCAGTGTGGCGGTAGACGCAACATACACTGCCAATATGGAAGGATTAGTCATATTCGTCATATTTGTATTTTTATTTTATTTTACCATGTACAGCAGTTTCACCAAAGTGATGCACACACAAGGTGGCACAAGTGATATCACAAAATGTAAAATCAAATTAAGATGGTCATTTACAAATCTCTCTATGGACTGAAATGAATTGAATTATGCCAAATGGAACACATAATAGACAAGGTGCATCAGGTGAGAAGAAGGTCACAACCATCTTGATATACGTCATGTGGTAATTCTTGAATCTGTTAGTTGCAAATATAGATATTATATAACTGTGTAAATTAAATTGGTGAAAGGTTGAGAACTCAGCCAAAACAATAACAAAAAACAAAAACGTAGATACAGTTCATTGTTGGTCATGTACGAGGCATGTATCACATAAAACACTCATAAGAATGATGAGTGCACAGAGCATAGGCATTGTCATTTTACAGGTTCGCTATAGTTTACCATGTCCATAGAAGGGAACAATATCCTTGAAATTAATGTATTCGATAATGGGACACACATGCAGACTAAAACATGATACAATTGCTTTTCAGGAAATTGATTGGCAGAAGGGATAGGAGAACCCCTCAAGACAGGATTGGTATTATCACGATCCTGCATCTTTAAAGTAAACAACAAATATCAAACATGATCAGTATATATGCTTCAGATAGACAGGGGCACATTCAATACATGGCCACTGTTTAGTCTCAATCGTTTAGACAATTGTATTACTATAAAAAATATATTTTTCTTAAAAACATTTCACCTATATAAAAAAGTGCATGTATATAAAAGTGCATTTCACAATATGCCACATACAGAATACATTAACATATTATACCAACACATATCAGAAACCTTCGCATTTGAATTGTATCCATATCTATCATATCCAGTGAATTTACTGCAACCAATGGATGTTTTTTCGGTTACACTATCCATACACCGGACACTCAAAGCCTATTCTCCTCTCGTTCTTAATCACTTCTCATTAGAAAACGTTCTTAGACCAATACTGTTAAAGGGCATACTCTTCTAAGAGTTTGCCCTTTAACACTGATGGCATGAATAGAATGAACAGAAAAACATTCATTGGCTGTAAACAAATTCACTAGATATGATGGACATGAATACAATTCAAATGTGAAGGTTTCCGATATGTCATGGTGTAGTATGTTAATGTATTAATGTAGTATGTGTGGCTTATTGTGAAATGCACTTTTATATACATGCGTTTTATATATGTGTGAAACCTTTAAAGAAAAATATAATTTTTGAAACAATAAAATTGTTAAACAATTGAGACTTAACAGTGGCCATTTATTGATTGTCATCGGTTATAGGTCAAAGGATCGAATCAAAAGGATCGGAATACAATAGGGTCGAATCAAAAGGACCGAAAACAAAAGAGTTGATTATTTGGGGGGTGAGGGGGCCCCAAAACCCAATTTTTTCTGGTAAAAAACACTTTTTTTTCCTATACGGGAAACCCAAAACAAAATATACATTTAAAAAAAAAATTCAACCCTTTTATTTTAGGTCCTATTGACTCGACCCTATGGCATTCGATCCATTTGGATTTGAACCTTTGACCAGACACCAATGTGTCATTCTGTCTATCTGAAGCTCATATCCTGGTCATGTTTGATATTTATTGATAAATGAAACCTGGAGAATCAGGATATGAGCAGATACCCTTGTTGTGATTTTTATCAAGTAAGAGACAGAGAGAGCAACTGTTTATATGTACACTAGCTGGGTTACCCGGCGTTGCCTGTGTCCTGATCGAGATGTGTCTCATGTGCCCTGGAGGATGTTGCTCTTGTTCTTTTGTTGACAAATCTTGCTTGAGTTTGCTCTGGTGTCTCATTTGCCCTGAAGGATGTTGCTCTTGTCCTCATGTCACTAAGTCTTGGTTCAGTTTGCTCTGGCATCTCCTTTGCCCTGGAGAAAGTTGCTCTTGTCCACTGGTTGGCAAGTCGTGCTGCTGTTTGTTGTGTTGCAGAAACTTTTGATGTTGATTTTCGCTTTGCATCAGATGGAGATTTTCCAAGTGATGTTCGTTTTTTTGTGTGGCATGTTTCAGTCACTCAATGGTTTCAGCACATTTGAGAAAATGCCCAAGAAATATTGATTGATTGTGCTCTCTTCTTGTGAATGAACTTAAGTAAACTGTAACCTTGCCATTTCCCCTATTTGGAGTGGTGTGAGAAAAATAATTACGTTTGTTTTGAATTCCCTTTAAAAATGCTCTAATAAACACTTTTGAACTGTATACAGTAGTAATACATTTCATAGGAATAACCAACACATCAAACATTTTGCTTTACACACTTTTCAAAATGTTGCCTCCTTTTAGTACCTGCTATAGTGAATTGGGGTGAGCGTCAGTAAATTAGGGTGTCTACGGAGTGCATTTTTTGCCTACAAGCATAGACTATAATCCTGACCCAGTCAAATGAGGAATCCATGCAAAATTTGGTAGCAGTGGGTTCAACAGTGTGGATTTGTATAGACGGACAAACATAACGCACAGATCCCAATATCCTTTTGCATATAAGATTATGAAATTGAGACAAACTCGCCACAATCAAATCCACCAAAACTAAATGCAACAACCATCGGGTGCATGATGTACGCAGACAACATCGTTCTGTGTTCACAAACTCCAAGTGGTCTCCAATCAGCTTTGTTAAAACTAGAATCTTATATGAAAACAAATCAACTGGTAATAAACACACAAAAATCAAAAGTGATGCTCCTAGCCCCTTCCCACAAATCAAAACAGAAATTGAAACCAATTCTACTAAATAACTCACCCCTTGAACAAGTGACAACAGTCAAATATTTGGGGATTTGGATAAATCAACCACCCACTGAAACAAATTGGTCTAGCTATTTAATGGCGAAAACTCTATCACTAGCCTGTCAAGGTTGCTTTCTACATCTAAAACATGGAAAATTCACTTTACAGCCAATTATAACATTCTATAGGCAAAATGTCACTGCAATTCTTCTCTATGGAAGTGAATCTATTATTAACATCGATAGATCAATATGGCTGCGTCTTGAAGGTACGTTTTGGAGGAAAGTTCTTTCATTACCTCAATTGTTCCTGATGGCTCGCATTCGATACGAACTGGCACTTCAATCCCTCACCTCACTTTACACATGGCGAAAGCTAGATCTATACAGGAAAATCATCTCTGACTCACATATCCCGGCGCTAAATATATTCCAGCAAAAAGACCATACGACTCAAGCGACCGCAATGCAGATCTGGAAAAAACACATGGAAAACACTAGAATAACGGCAGACATATCAATAGAACTATTAATCCAGCGCCCTGAAAAAGCGTAAAAAGAATTCGCCCTTAATGACTGGATATCGACCATCAACGCCAAAACACAATTCAAACTCAATCTGGAATGTAAATTGGATGCGGATCCGCTAAACTGTCTTCCGCTTTATTTACAACGTTTCCCATCTGCTTCTGTCAGAGACACGTTCCTATGTTTCTGACTGAATTTGATGCCAACACGAGAACTATTATCGACTAGGCAACTCGTACCAAAAGGCAATTCCTTCTGTCGTTTCTGCAAACAACCAAACGAACTTGAAACACTACAGCATATTGCCACCTCATGCCCAGCTCTGGATGACACAAAATCAAGTATTAGAGACATGTACCTATCCTCCACAATTAAACTCTCAACTGAAGACCGGTGGGCCAAATTCTCTACAGTGGCACAAAGAAAGACATTTTCACAATTGTCACCTTCTTAAACACGTTATTTGAACCTAATCGGAACAACTAAATGGAATAAGAGCTCTTTCGTTTTCCTGACTGTACAAAAAGATGAAAGGTTTAAAATTCGAACCATATCATTTTAATAAAAAAAATATATAAGATGTTTGCATCGAAACATAGACTACGATCTTGCTTCAGACAAAAGAGGAATCCATGCAAAATTTGGTAGGCGTGGGTTCAACGGTGTGGATTTGTACAGCCGGACAAACATACACACATACATACATTAAGCTTTATACATAAAGATCATAGAACCAAGAAACCCCTATGAAGTAGATAGAATTAATTTCATCAAATTAATTTCACCATATTTTTATAGCCCTTGAAGAAGCATGCAATGCGGAAGAACAATATTCTGTGGAGTACGAAACACGTGTTGGGCATTGGAATTTCTATCCCGATCGCAAGAGGGAAATCGGATGCAAGCATTAGACCCTAACTTGCAATCACAAAAGGAAAGATGTACTTTGGACTTTTAAATAATAGTTTGAATAAATTAGATCAGATGAATATTTAAGAGCTGAATCAAATATGTATTTATACGTGAATGGACAAATGTTTAAGTTTGATTTTGTTGTTTTTGATTTTGACAATTATAACCTCAATAGATAACATAAGATTAATTTCTGTGTTTTATTTAATTCATAATCTATTCTACGTATTCATGCTATGTGCATGTAACTTTACAGAATGTAATATGTGTGAGATGCTGGCTTGCTTGTCTGGTGTTTGTGTGGGTGATGGGGTTGAGTTTGTTGTCAAGATAAAGTGGGGTTTTGTAGTGAATGGCTTTCAAAACAATGCAGAGTCCTTTGAAGACTATTCTTTGGGTACAGGGAGACAGTGGAGCTGGGCGAGGGTTGAAGTGATATGTGAATGTTTAGGTAGGTGGAGGATGAGTCTGGCTGCTACTTTTTGTATGGCTTGTAGGGAGGAAAGGTTGCTGCTGGGGAATCTAGTGAGAAGAGCATGGCCGTAGTCCAGCTTGAAGAGAACTAGTGCTTTTAATGTGGCGCAGAAGTCATCAAGAGGAAGGATGCGTCTTACGTAGGAGGAGGAGTTGTAGATTGCATGTTTTGCTGACAGCAGCTATGTGGTGTATGAAGGAACGGTGGTGGTTGATGGTGAAGCCAAGGTATTTGACAGGTGTGGAGAGGGATATATGTGGATTGTCTGTGGCTAGTTCTGTGATCCATAGAATGAGTTCGGGTTTGTTTCTGTGGGGGGTGGGGGCAGATGAGGAGCTATTCCGTTTTGGAAGGGTTGAGCTGGAGGGAGTGGGTGGACATCCAGGTGATGATGGTGAAAGCCAGATTGAAAGGGGTTTAGTAGGTTGTTTGTGGTGATGTGTTGCTGAAGGTGGGTAGTGACAATGTGTCCAATGATTGTTGCAAGGTATGTCTTTAACCAGTGTTCATTAAGGAAAAATAAATTACTCTAACAAAAACGTCCTTCAAAGACCTTGCTCTGGAGGGTGGTTACCTTCCCCTGGATTCCTCTTTATTCCCTGATGTTTCACAAACAACAGTTCCTTGAGCCTTTCTTGTCCAATATCAACACTGTCACACAAAACTGTCTGGTTCTGCATTTTTGTCTCATTCAGGAAACCTGGTATATGTTTTGCCAGGGGTTTGCCCTTTTCTCCTGGTTAACACAATCCTTATTCTTAGACTTGATGTTTATTTATGTTTATTTTTTTATTTATTTTATTTATTTATTATTACATTTGTAAAGCGCCTAACCCTTGGGCATCTGGGCGCAACAATCTTAAGAACATGGTTACAGAGACAACAATTTAAGAGGTTGGTTACAGGTTTGACCTAAGATAGTGGTTACATGAAATGCAGATCATAGATAGGCATGGTTAAATAATATGGTTACAGTATAGACCTAGTAGCCCTTAGGTGGCTAGGTAAACAGATTTAAGAATATGGTTGCAGAATCAGTATGCTTGAGAGATTAGTTATGGATTTTGGCAGGCTTAAGAATATGGTTACAGGTAATGCACATCATAGAGAGGCATGCCTAGGGGGGTGGCCAGCACGCATGCGGTAAGGACAAGCTTCCGCGGTGCTCCGTTCCGTGATCCTTGAGAAGAACGCTAATATCGCTATAACCTGCCTGCACATAGAGAAAATCGTACAAGACCGTGGGGGAACCGATTATCAACACTCGATCCTGCTCCTGGAGCGAATCGGGGCAGAAAAGGCCAAAAACGCGAAGCTCAAAGCTGAGCCCCTGTGACCTGCAAGATGGCGGCGCCCGCCATGAAATGAGAACGTAGCTGTCGTGGACTCAAGTCGCTCTGCAGAGCGCGGCAACGAAGGGCTCTTTCCCACACCAAAGCCGACAAGGCGGGCCACCCATCCCCCGGCTGCACCCCAGCTTACACTGACGCGCAGAGAAGCCGCAGGGGCTGACAACCGGTGAGCCGAGCCCCGGGATACCAGCGCTGGGAGGCACTCAGGGGCAGAGCGGACTCGAGGACGCTGGGCACCAGGAGAACTAGCCGATGTCACGAGCAGAACGGGGGACGCGGAGGTAGACCCGCTGTGCAGTTGAGGTGCGCACGGAGACGGCGCCAGAGGAGGCCGCCCAGTCGGAAGGGGCTGACGGGAAGCCAATTGGAACGGAACGGGCGGAGAACTAACTCCCGGAGAAAATACAGTTAGTGTGGCGGAGAAAGAGCCGAAGCCCCCCCACACCACTCATAATTGGGACACGGCTGTGTGGTGGATCCCACCCCACACGGCCAACTAGTTAGTGGGGGAGGCCAACAAGACCCACAGACCCAGTACTGTCCACTCAATGACATGGGCAATTGGCTGGCCCGAAAGGAACACAGGGCCCACACGGAGTAGGGCGGCCCGCTGACGAAGAGGGAGAGAACCGAGGCAGCAACTGCGACGGCACCAACTGAGTCACCAGAAGGGCTCCAAAGCGGGCAGAAAACCCCCAGTTGCCTGAATCAAAGGCAGTCAGGGACTACTATTCCGCCCAAAGCCCCACGCTAACGCAGGTGGGGAGCTGGAACCTACCCAGACATATTTGCAAGGACCAAACATATTCGTAGGAGAACGCCATCTCTGAACGTCGACAGTAAGCAGCGAAAGGACAAACTCACAGGCAAAGAGAGCAGCAACTTATTAACTGACAATTGGTCTCAAGGACACTTACTGCTGGAAATAAAACCAATAGTAGGGCAAGATTCTCGAGGCTGGAGATTCGTCGAAGGCTGGGACCGGCTAGAACTAACAAAGGAAGGTGCCTGGGTTACACCCCAACCAACTAGTCTTTGCCTGATAGGGAAACCTGGCCAGTGTGGCGCTCTCGGAGATAAAAGGACTGTAGCGCAAACAAGGGGCCACCAGTAAGGTCTGCATAACTTGCTGAACCGGACCTGCTATAGGAGACTGTCGGACCGGAGGAAGGTGATGTCTCCTCCTAAAAACAAACCGAAATTGGTCACGATGGATTCCTTCACGACAGTCAGGCCCCAAAGGCAACCACAACAAGACCTGGAAACCACAGAAGAGCCTCTCCAACAAGAAGAGGACCTCAAGCACACGCAAGTATGACAAGTCTTACAAGCAATAGCGGCACTCCGCACATCTATTGAAGGAAAGATAGAGGAGGTAAAATCAGACATGCAGCTCATGCGTCATGACGCCCGTAACCTAACAGAAAGGGTGACGGTGACGGAAACTACCCTACAAGACAATGTGGAGAGTACCCAAATCCAAGACCTGGAACAAAAAGTGGCAAGACTGGACGCACACTCCGACGATGCTGAGGGTTGAGCCTGTTGAAATAACATTCGTATCCTGGGGGTTCCGGAAGACATGGAGGGCCCAGACCTGACAGAATTTATCGAAACACTGCTACAACAGGAAATAGGACCAGGAAAACTCTCCCAAGGGTTCTCTGTGGAGAGAGCCCACAGATCTCTGAAGAAACGTCCCCCGCCCGGATCACACCCATGTCCAATCATAGCCAAAATTCTAAATTTCCGTGACCGAGAAACAATATAGCGGTACTCCAGAGAAGGAGGAGAGATCAGGAGAAAAGACTCTACAATAGTCATGTACCCGGACTATACCCCTACAGTGCAACGAGCAAGGAACTCCTTCATCCCAATAAAAGCAAGATTACGGAACTCAATTTAAAATACACGGTACTCTACCCGTCACGCCTCAAGATACGGTATAAAGGAAAAGCGATAACTCTGGAGACGCTAGCCGCAGCAAATATGTGGCTTGAACATAATAACCTGGCAGACGACAAAGAAGAACCATCAAGGTCAGATATGGGTTGACCACGCACCCGCCACTGCAAGAAGAGCAACTGGATTTCCCCACACGAATACAGTAAGCAGACAACCATACTACATTCGAATCCTACCATGAAGTTAGCCAGACCGGACAAGAGCTCAGTGGACCACACGTGAGACAGAAAGGTGACCCACCCCACTGGAAACTGTGCAGGCTGTTCACCTACACACCACCCGATCCGGAAGGCCAGGAGAGGCCTGGAAGGCTTGGGACAACCCGAGCGCTGCAAGTTGAAAGCAACTGCTAGGGGCAGTTCAAAGTTGTTTTGTTTGTTTTCCTCATTCATGAGAGTTACACAAGTTAAAAAGTCTCCAAGGGGTGTCACGGATGGAGCGGAGGGGAGGAGTGGGGAGGGAGGAGGCCGAAAGTGGGTGAGCGAGCGGAAGATGCTGATAGTTGCCGGACTGAAGCAGCAAACAACCCCTCTAAACCACTATGGCAACTAGAATAAAAAGAATGTCTTGGAATGTGAGAGGTTTGGGAACTTATCTATGCCGGAATAGAATCAAGTCCTACTTGAACAGAAAGGGAGTGCAAATAGCACTATCACAGGAGACGCACTGCACGGCGGATTCTGCGGCCGAATTAGGCGAACATTGGGGTGGGCAAGGAATTGGAACCACCTACTCCAAATACGCCAGAGGAGTATACACCTGGATTCACCCCCAGCTCCCATTCCATTTAGTTAAGTCCGAGACAGACCCGGAGGGCAGGTTCGCGATAATGTGGGGCCGGCTAGAGCAGGAAGAGGTATGTTTAGTGAATTCCTACCTTCCCAACAATAACATCCCGGCACACCTGAACACAATGTGTGCCAAAATCACATCATACAGGCATGGCATTTTTTTCTGGAGAGGGATTTTAACTGCGTGCATAACCCAGAACTTGACATGTCCCAGCCCCACCCGAAGGTCCCATCGGCAGCAACGGCAACCCTGACCCTATTAACGGACAGGCTCAACCTTGCTGACACATGGAGAGAGCAGCACCCTGACACTCGGGAATACTCGTACTTCTCGTACCCACATGACCTACATACGAGATTAGATTATGTTTTCATAAGTAAAGAACACCTGTCACAAATAGACGGGGCACAGCACCTGGGGAGAACCATCTCAGATCACTCACCAATTCTGGTAGAATGGAACCACGCTGGGCTTAGACCCCTTATTCCTATGTGGAGAATGCCGGTAGATGCTCTGGGGGACCTAGCATTCAAAGACGAACTGCACAACTTCATAGATAACTTTATAGAGGTAAACACCAGAAGTGTCGACCACTTGAGTACGATGTGGGACGCCCTAAAAGTAGTAACAAGGGGGGAAATCATAACGAAAGCAGGAGGCATTAGAAAACAGCTGCGGGGTGAACTCGTTCAGTGGGAATATGAGATTGAGCGACTTGAGGCCACCCCAGTAAACACCCACCAGAGAGAAGACAACCTCAAAGCACTCAGAGTTAAATGCACATCAGCATGGGATAGACTAGCTAACTTCGACCACACCACTACGACTAATAGAGCGCATTCAGAAGCAGACAGGCCGGGCAGACTGCTGGCCTGCCTATGCAAGAAGGAACACCCCAGGCACACTATTACCACAATACAGGACACAGAAGGCGATAAATTCCAAACACAACAGGGCATAAACAACGCCTTTAAGCGCTTTTATGAGCACCTATACTCCCACAAAGATCAGGTGCCCCGAGAACAAATAACAGATACCTTGGAAGAGATAGGGCTGCCCAGACTAACCCTTGAACAGACCGAGGCCCTAGACGCAGACATCACAACCGAAGATATAACGGAAGTGATTAAATCGCTCGCCACCTGCAAGGCTCTTGGAAGAGATGGGTTACCCACCGAGTTCTATAAAGCATACGAGACCTCCCTAACACCCCTATTACATGAGGTTTTTCAAGAGGCACATGAGAGAGGGATATTACCTGATAGTATGAGAGAGACCCTTCTGATCCCGATTATTAAGCTCAACAAACCCACAAACAAATGTGACTCTTACCAACCAATAGCCATGCTCAATTACGATGTGAAAATATTGACAACGATACTAGCAAAGAGGCTTGCTAGAATCATAGGGGAAATCGTGCACATGGATCAGTGTGGCTTCATACCAAGCCGAAACACGGCCATGAACTTACGCAGACTGCAACAGGTCATAAACCAAACTGAAACAAGCACAGAAGCATACGCACTGCTATCCCTTGATGCCATTAAGGCGTTTGATTCTATATTTTGGGAATGGCTGGTAGCGGTCCTAGAGGGTTTCGGCTTCGGTCCGGGGTTCATTAGATGGATCAAGATACTTTATACTAAACCTAGAGCTAGGGTAAAAACCGGAAAATACATATCAGAGGCCTGGGACATATGCAGGGGCACAAGCAGGGATGCCCACTATCCCGCATGCTTTATGTACTGGGACTGGAGCCCATCGCCATCTATTTTCGGAAGCAATTCTTTGACGCTGGGATACGTTTGGGTGGAGTGGACCACATCATCTCAATCTAGGCAGACGACGTACTGCTATATGTCAGGGACCCATGCAATAACGTGCCCACAATGCTAGACGTCTTAGATAACTTTGCAAATGTCTCAGGCATACAATTTAGCAGGGCAAAGTCCTGTCTCTTTCCTCTGGCGGGCCTCAAGGGCAAGGACATTGCAGAACTCCCTTCAGTGGGGATACAGTGGGAGGTTACTTCGTTTAAATACCTTGCAGTACAAATAATGCACACCCCTGCACTAATGCATGAACGCAACACGAAGGCGGCAATCCCTATCTTGAGAAAATCCATAAACCTCTGGGCAAAACTTCCCCTGTCCATGATGGGTAGAGCCTCAATAATTAAAATGATCGTCCTCCCCAGATTCCTGTATGGGTTCCAAAATGTACACTACTACATCAATGCTCCTTTTTTCGCCTGTTAGAAGGGATATTCTGAGATTTCCTAAGGGGGAAAGGAAGATACAAGATAGCGCTCACCACCTTAGTCCTACCATACAGCCAGGGGGGAATTCAACTCCCAAATCTTGAGAAATATTATCTGGCAGCACAACTCAGCTTTGTGACCAAGTGGTTGGCAGACGATACCACATCTGAGACGCCCCTGCTACAACCCTTGGTCTCCCCGATGCACGTGAGGGAACTTATCTGGGTCCCCAGCCACCTGATGCGTAATGCCCGCTTCTTAGCTACCCTAGGGTGGCACAGAGCGAAGGCCCACGTAAAGCACCCTTACTCCCCAGATATACCAATGATCTCGGACCTGGGCAGATCCGACGTGGATCTACAACACCTCAGACAGTGGGAAAGGAGGGGGTATATGCATGGGGAGACTTGTATGCGGATGACTCCTTTAAGGAATTTGAGACACTAAAAGAGGAAACTGGCATCCACACAGGTCAGTTCCTATGGTACCAAAGGATACGTACTATAGCACGAAACAAGTGGACAACTAGGCCGGAGGAACCAGAATCAAACCCCCTGATTACATTACTGTATAGCTTGGGAGAGGGATGGAAACCAGTGTCCCAAATCTGCGGCCACCTGAGCGACACCCCTAACCAACGAAGTGCCGATCTGAAAAGTAGATGGGAAGCTGACGTGGGCCGGGAGATAACTGATGGGGAATGGGAAAGGGCTCTAGCATACCCTAAAACAGTCTCCAGAAACCATAGATTTAGACAAATACAACTGAACCTGCTGCACCGAACATATTTAACCCCATCCAGGCTGGCAAATTCAATAAATCACCACATTCTTACTGTACCTGGTGCGAAGCGGACAGAGCGGATCTGATTCACATGTTCTGGTCATGCACCAAAACGTGGTCCCTTTGGACCACCATACAGCAGACAAGCGAAAAGGCAGGATCGACTAGGTACAAGTGGACCCCGGACAAATGCCTTCTAGGAACGTACCCCAGGCCGGCCAAACTTAAACATCTGGCCAAATTAATGGATATAATGGGCCTCATTACGACCCAGGCGGAGGACCATGGTGCTATTAGCACCATGGTCCATGCCGGTAACTTACCGACTCCGCCATGGAGAAAGGGGGAATTACCACCCCATTACAAGGTTGGCGGGGTGGTAATTCCCCCTTCCTCCGTGGCCCTTCCCCATTCCCATTTTTGCCCCATAGGGCATAACGGGAATGGGGAAGGCAGTAAATACGGTACCGCAAATTGCGGTACCGTAATTAGCACCAAGGTCCCTTTGCGGGTCCATTCCTTAACAGCTGGTAAAACCAGTCGTTAAGGTGGGAACCCGCAAAAGGACCTCGTAATCAGGCGCTAAGGGATTACCAGTATGGGTACCCTTACCGGTACCGGTAATCCCTTAGCGCCAGGGTCGTAATGAGGCCCAATGTGTATATTGGCAAAAAGGACAATTGCAATGTCCTGGAAGAAACCCGCCGGACCACAACATAAAGTATGGTACAGGGAATTAGAACGGTGGGTACGTGCCGAAACAAAGGCATGGGAAGACAGTGTTACCAGATCCACGGCGCCTCAAGCATGACCCTAGAAGCTTGGAAAGAACTCACAGGATCTCTATTCCTCCCCTCAGATGACAAGCCCCCATGAACATGAGCAAATCCACAGAAAACAGGTTTGCGACCAGAGTCACAGAACCTGGAGAGCAACTGGCCACAGCCACAAAAGGTCCTTACAGGCTTAAGGCCCTCCTCCCCCCTCCCCCTGCTTGCCTATCCCCCCTGTGCCGATAGACAGTTCGACCATAATGAGAGAATCACTTGGAGACAGTTAAAGTTGACTCAATGTTTTTATTATGAAACGCTTACTATCCTCTAGTCACGGACATGTAATGTGTCATGTAAAAGTAAAAATGATAAATGCCAATAAGCAAATTTAAAAATGTAAAAATAGAGAGGCATGCTTAAGTATTTAGTTAAGTTTTACATTTGTATAGTGCACAGATAGCCAGAGGGCATCGAGGCGCTGTTGCTAACAAGGAGCTTAGTTACAGTGTGGGACTGATGTCTCTTATCAGGGCTTCTTTTAACTCTTGATTAACACAATTCTTTTTCTTAGTCCTGATATTTTCCTCTCAGGACTTATTTTATTCTTGGTTAACACACTCCTTGTAAGGGCCTGGTATACTCTCCTACCAGGGCTTCTTGTATTCACACACTTGTAATTGCCTGATATATTCTCTATTCTCTTCCCAGGGCTGCATGTATTCACACACTTGTAGTTGCCTGGTATATTTACCTCACAGGGCTCTTGTACTCACACACTTGTAATTGTCTGGTATACTGTCCTGCAAGGACTTTTGTTCATACGGGCTTCTGCCCTCTCCCAGAGTTGCACATATCTGTTCGAAATTGTATCCTCTTGATATATTATCCTATTCGGGTTTCCCATATATTTGCATTGTATACATTTATATATATGTAATGGTTTTGCTGATGGTTCAATTCCCCCTTTAACAATAAGTCCTTTTATTCTTTCTCTCTCTGTGGCTTTATTTACAATTACTTTGATTCGGCGCGGCTGCCAATATGGCCTGGTGTCCACGCTGTCTCTGGGTGAACTCACTGGCTCCTTTAGACGTTCCTAGACTCTCCTTTGGTCATCAGGCAAAGCATTTCCAACTGCTCCCCTCTCACGACCGCTTCGTCTTGGTTTCTCCCTCATGGCTTCCAGTTACCACATCTGCTTCGTACCCGGTTCCGATAAGTAAAGCGCTGCTCTCTGTCACCTGCGAATGCCCAGGAGTCTGCCACCACTCCTAGCATTCCCACAGCTTGTCCTTCTCAAGCAGCAGCTTCTTTCTCCTTGGTCAGTTAGCAGCCTGGCTCCACCACGCCTTAGCGTTTCAGTTCTTCAATCCTTGCTGCAAGACATCGCTCTCTCCCGCCAGCAGCATACCTTGCTTCTCTGTCTCCCTTCTTTAAATTTCCCAGTCACAGTTGTATGCAAGCAACAACTAGAGCACTCGCTGGGCTTGTCTCCTTTGCTCAACATTGCTCGATCTTTCTTCCTCGTCCAAGTTTTTCGGTAATTCTGGGAAAGGAAGTCAATTTTTGTCCATTTGCCCGAAACACTTGGATAAACATTCTCAATGGTTTTCATTGGCAAGTTGGTCCTAGATGATGGATAGGTGGAACTGGAGAAGCCGGTTTCATAAGTTTTACAAGGCAGACCAAAGTTGAAAGTTTGGCCTATAGGTCCGGGGAAAAGGTTTTCCCTATTCTTCATAGGAGGATGAATAGATGTATGACAATAGGCCATGAGGGTATTAGACATAGAAGGGTTATTTTCAAGGGAAAATGGGGGATACCATGTCTCACCCGATGAAGCCATGACATCTCCCCAGAGGTTGTCTCTTCCAATGTGATCTTCCCTCTATAGCCACCCCCAGGGTCACGGTCAGATAGCGGCTGCCGTCCCCTAGCCACATGGGAGGAGGTCACTGCCGGAAAATCAATGATGACTGCATCAGATTCATCAAACTACCTAGAGGGTTCCTCCTCAATTACCTACAATTCATCCCTTTTCAAACCACTCCACAGAAACCCCAGCACCACAATCCTACCTGATCTATCCGAAGCCTACCAGAGTGGAAACTCACCCCCTTCTCAGTCCGCTGGGTATGAAGAAGAGACAACTCCTGAGTGGGAGCGCCTGATCTAGGAAGTTAAGACTGAGAACCACATTCTTGCACCTACTCCTGAAATCAGCAGGTACCCTTTGAGAAGAATCACACAACCACTGGATAGGCTCAAGGACTTTCAGTGAGATAAATCTTCTGGGGAGGGCCATGGTGTTTGTTTATTTTAAGGGGATAGGTATGTGAGAGCACAAAGCGCTACCAGCATAACACGGTAGCACACTGTTAGCGTGAACCGCAAGCAGACACACACACATTACAACACCTGGTGACAATGGGAAACGTTACCATGCATACTAAAAGGCATGAGCCTCGGCACACGTCTTCTGAGCTCCATGCAGAGTGCCACCACTAGTCCGGAGTGTTATTAAAGGCAAAGCTGCTAGTGTGTGTATCATTAGTATACCTGATCCAATGTTCAGTAGGTGGCCCTGATCCAGTCATCTTAGAGGGGTGAAAGGCTCAGCTGCCAGAAGGTGCCTGAGATCCTGATGATATCATCACCCGAGGTAGGACATACCACCTTGCAACTACCAAAGACACTGCACTCTCTTCTGGCTAAAAGTAATATAAAAATGCTTAACATAGAATCCGAAGCCAATCAGTAGATTTCATAATACCCATGGGGCTACTTCGCAATGTGAAATCATTGAACGGCACAACACCCTTCAAAGAGTGGGTCCCTAAAACAGAAATATCTATCCCTGCATCATAGAGCATCAGTCGAAACCACATGGATAGGATCATAGCCAACAGTGGCCTATAAGAAGGATGAAAGGAAATCAAAAGCTGAGAACCAGTTACTCATAGGTTCCAAGATTAGTATTCCTGCAAAAAGCAAAGCAAGCACAGGTTAGGACATGACAACATGGAAGGCAAGGCAATATATGTAATCTTAGTCCTCTGTCAAAGGTAAAAACACACTTCATTATGAAGGTACCCCCTAATGGAATGTACAGAGCATTACTATCCAAACTCTATAACATCATACAAAGTAAGAAGCCAAACGTATGGGAGAAATCCTGCAAGAACATAAGGGAGTTAGCTGGCAACTCACAAACAAGCTCAAAACCATGTTAATGTACCACACAGAATTACAGCAGTGGAATTGGGGGAAGTGAAATGAGGATACTCCTGAGGACCCCTTAGACACAGAGATTTTCACTCCATCCAACCTTGAATGACGCACACAAATAATAGACTAGGAAGTATATGGCTTGCCAGCACCAAATGAAGGAGAGATGAAATTCACCACATTAACAAGAGGGAAATGGAATGAAGAGCCCACTCATGCACCATCATACCAGGTGCACCATGGGGGATGGGACCCCTTGACCATGCCCCTACACCAAGAACTAGGATGTGGCACTAGAAACAAAGGGGTCAGGAGTTCTAGTGGTCGAGAAGATGATCCGAGCACCAGGAGTAAAAGATGCATATCCATCAAGCGGTCCATAATGGAAGGAAATCAACTCTTAACCCGCCGCACCATCACAATGGACACCTGGTCAAATATATCACAGTGTACCAGCTACAGAACAAACATGTGCAAGGAGACGTCCAGTCTTGATTGAATGCATCCACCCAAGAGCATTCAGATCCTGATGCTAAATGAAGAAGGAAGAGTGCTGGCAGTTTGTGTTGCAGAAATATCAACTCTGCAAAGGGTCCACTTGGGGCTTCATGACACACAACATCTATCTATCCAGAAGCAAATCACTTGGGTCAAGACATTCGAGAGAGTTCAATTTCACAACCATATTCCTTACACACAGAAGATACTCCTGCCAACACAGGCAGTAATGCCAAAAGGATAGGGCTACCATGCCAAGCGGTACACATCCAAGGCTGCAACATTTTGCAGTCATTATGTGTGTGAATTGCCTCATGCCCCATGGCCCATGAGGCAATTCACATACATAATGACTGCAAAATGTTGCAGCCTCAGGTAAAGAAAGAATACAGATGCCCCTGGCAAGTCTCCTCAGGGTGAAAAGGGGTGCCTTCAGTGCCAGACAATTATGTGGAGCTCTAGCTCAGCAGAAATTCACAGGACCCTGGTGGTGACCCAACCAGAGCTTGCCCAACATTGCTGTCTGCTTATATCAGACTTGAAAATGTGGTCTGGGGAGCCCAAAAAGTCAATACGGCTAGCAGCAGATAGGAAAAAAGCATTTGGTGCACTGGAGAACCTAATAAAAGAGCAGCCCAGAAAAAATACCTGGTTGGTTGAAGACAAAAACCCAATGAGACATGTCAGGCACAAAAGTCAAACAAAATTGCGGACTAAAATCTTCACAACACACTCGAAAGCCCAGGTGCTTTTGAAGCTTGGACATTTAGGACCCACAACCTTGCATCTTACAGAAACCCCAGGAACAGAGTGGCTAAGCTGGGACCATGGTTGAGGCAAGGATATCAAAGGACTGACACCCATGTGCATCTACTGCCATGCCTCTTCCTAGTCCTGAGTAATCTGGATGTGGTTGACCAAATATGTAATCAGAAGTGTTGGTACTGAACCTGTGTCACGATGGGATTAGGTTGGTTGGTAGTTTCCTTTTGATTAGAGGGTTCTATGATGTAGAAAAAGATTCAAAAACTCGACGTTTGTGATGTAGGAAACCGTGATAAGTAAAAACGCTAAATGTTGTAGTATATATTGGTGACTTCCTAACTCTACCTGCACCAAACAATTGTTAGTATTCTAATAGAGAATTGGGAATTATGCCCTGCACTCGCTCTGTATTCCTAAGGCTAATTCACTCATGGCCACTCACCTCTATTCTGCCACTTTTACTACCACCCCTGCCTCTTACTCATCCCTCCAATATTGTATCCCTCTGGTGTTTCAGTCTCTTACTCCTCGTCTCTACCCTTTGATATAACCACTCCTCCCATTGCACTTCACTAATCACTCTACTACTCTCCTACATTTCTACTATTCTCATTTGACCACTACTACAATCCTCCATCCACTACTACAAATCACAACCCTGTTTTTCACCCATCCACTTCATATTAACTCCTTACACTATTTGCTTCTACTCATTTAGCACACACACACTCAATCTGCAGAGCCAGATAGACATAGGCTCCTAAGCCTAAATATCATCTGGTTCAAAAATCACAAGCCGTCGCTCCTTCTTTCCTCTTGCTGGTCTTTTGGTTGTCCTTCACCTCTGACCTCACACTGAAAACCCACATCCTCAGCTTCCTGCTCCTATTTTGTATGCCCTTACCTCCTTTGGGATTGGCCCTTTTCCCCTAGCAAATCTGGGCTCCTCTCCCCATCCCGTGATGTGAATGTGGGATGGATGATGTTTCACTGCAGCCCTTTTTCACCAAAGCCTGGTTCCCCGAGGTCGGTTTTGGAGCTGCAGGAAAACATCATTCCCTTTGAGTGCCCCGCCCTGACCTTTTGAGGACCGCTGTACAGCACAGTATTTCTTTTGCCTATTTTCTTGGGTTCCTGGCCTGATCTGCTCTCTAGCAAAGATGCAGATGTGCGGAACAATGAGAGAGATAATGGTAATTATCTGAGCACAGAGACAATGCAGGTGATAATGGTCTCCAAAGACACATACAGGCATGTGGGGGTGTAGGGTTTGGGGCCCTCTGTACTCGGTTTAACCTCATGGCTAGGTCTACCTATGGAACCCTCCCTGCATCTCCCACCTCCCCTGGAGAGGGGTGCTGGACTACCTTTGACAAGGCCAGACTATTGGCTGGGTCACAACTGCAAGTCTCCCCTCTCGAAACCATTATTACTCTCCCTTCTCCACTCCACTACTACTCACCCCTCTACACCACTCTACTACTCACCCCTCTCCACTCCACTAGTCTCCCCTCTCAATTCCACTACCAATTTCCTCTCTCCACTCATCTATTACTATTCACCTCTCCACTCCACTACCATTCTCCCCTCTCCACTCCACTAATGCTACTGCACCCAGCCTTCTACTCATTCACCCTCCTTTCACTCCCTCAGTCACCTCCACTCACTCCCTTCTCTTCACTACTGCTCTCACATCATACACGCACACTCAGAACAAAGTATCACTTCTCTCACCAACCAATGTGTCACTATATTTTTTTAAACCGCTTCCACACTCCTGTCCACCTTCCTTCCTTCTTGTGGTCTCTTGGTCTCCTACTGCCTCCTCTGACCTCACTCGAACAAGCCACAACTCCTGGTTTCCTGACCCCAGCTTTATCCTCCTTCTTTCATTGGTCCTTCCCCACGGATTCCCTGGAATAATCTTGTCTGCTCTTCCCCACCTAGGAGGTGTTACAGATAGGAGAACACATAAAAATGGGATAAGCCCCCCGTCCTTTCAAAGTGGCCAGAGTGGTCACTCCTACACACCTGACATGGTGGGGATGAATGGAATCAATGAATATGGCATTTGCCCCCAAAATGTTTTATATACTAAATATGCTCTGAGCCCCCATGCAAACGCTTTCTTCTTGACCAAGACAATAGCTTCACGTCCTTCCTGTGAAAGAGCAAATGCCCTACCATACACCAAGATGTTGCTCAGGGAGGGTCAGGTTCCAAAACATACTGTAGTATCAGCTGTCTTTTTCTCAACTCCATCAAAAAAACTTGCACTCCTTGGAGCCATTAGTCAAAAGCATGCCGTCCCCTTCTCACACATACTATGCTCGAGAAGGCTTGGAGGAGCCTACACCTTGTCTCTTAAGGTCCTGATAATTCCATTTAAAAAGCAGGGAATGAAGCAGAGGTCTCATCCAAATCTCACTATAGAGGAAGCAATCAATAGAAATTAGTCAAGATCTCATGACTTGAGCTAACCGAGATATATATTTTGATCATCAGGTTATGACAGGCACCTAGGTTAGACAGTTTCAAGAACTATGCAATAACTTATACTGGATTATGTAGATATGTACAGCTCTGATCAGCAACCATGTCAGTAATAGACGCCCCCAACCTAGTAAGTCCCGACAACTGGCCAAACCATAGCCTCCCATATTTCTCAGTGACAAAACTGCCTAGAGTCTCCACAATATATACAACCTTGGGACTACCTATTTAAAAACTTTGAAAAACCAAATCGGATGAAGAGTGAGCATGGGAGACTGGAACTCAGTCTGGCTGATGATGAACACCATTCTGAAGTTAAGCCGGCCTCTTTTCTATGTACCAATTTGACTATTTACTTTATGTTCTCTGATTAATTTGACCTAAATGCCTCTAAACATTGATGTCAAGACAATCTTGTCCAATTGGAAGATATCCTGCCAAATCAAAGATCTCAGAGATCTTTGATTTGGCAGGATATGCTAAACACAAGTCATGCTTCCTTATTGGTCAAGTGGCATATGTTTGTTTTTTTTTTTTATTTACTTGCCTTTAATCGAAAAGATTTTAACGATTTTTACAAGGACTTTTTTCATTTCAGACAAATCAGCGCTAATTCCGTATTTCTTTAGCTGTGTGGACAAAAGATGAAGCTCGAACTTTGGTCTCGGGTTTGGATCACGTAGACGTACATCTGTTACGAGGCTGATTAATGAGGTAACGATGGCTCAGGCCCCTCCAATGCTGCTATTCTTAGTTCAGCCTGTTCACTCAATGAGTTGGTGATTGTTTCCAAGGCTAGTTCTATTAACTTCACCATTGTAATTGTCCATCTCGTTGTTTCTCCTGAGATTAGCCTATTCCACACAGCCTCTTCGTCTAGAGTGACCGCCCCTTGGATGCAGGAATGCAGGTATTTATCTCTGTCTTTGAACATCTTAGCACTAGATGTTTTAGTGTTTCCACTTCCTCTTTGTCTTTACACAGACGGCATCTATTGTCCATCTTTGGTGTTCTAATTGCCAGGATTTCATGAGTCCTCAGCAGATTTAATCTGGCTTTCAAAAAAGTTCCTCGCATATTTTTATTCGGAAATTTTGTACAGTAATTCAGTGGCATTTTCACTTTGTTAAAGGTCGGTGGGAAGTGCGAAAGTAGCTTATTTGTACTAGCAGTTACAATCGTCCTGATCCAGTCCATAAATTCCATTTTTCTTTTCACTCGGCCTCGGTTGGATTTTAGATCTTCTTCCGAGCACGATACTTTGCTAAGACTGTCTTGTACTGTTCTCGCCCACTTGTTGAGAGCCTTACAGGTGCCACTTTTGAGCTCTTCTGCAATAATAGCATAGATTGGCAAAGAGTCTGCCATTACAATCTTTCTGTAGAGTCTCCTCTTGCTCTGTTCTACCAGCGATGCAAGGGAGACCAGGCCCAGCTCCCGTCTAATTGCTGCCATGGATGTCGACTTTGGGAGGCCCAAAACCGATTTCCACACATGTCCTTCAAGTTTCTGCCATATCACACTCGGCATGTTTAGCGATGCTTCCATACCATAAATAATGGACGGTACGACCTTGGCCTTGTAAAAATGTATCGCCGGCAGGATGGAGAATTTCCCAAATTTTTTGTCTACCAGTCTTGTTTGCGCTGTTAGTCTTTTTACTTTATCCCATAGCTGATCTTGCATTGCTTTGTCAACTGAAGATCCGTCCATGGTCATCCCTAAATATTTAAACTGGGTGACTACTTCAAGCTTGGTTTCCTCCAGATACCACTTATGCTGCTTAGACAACCTCTTTGTAGTTTTGTCTAAAACAAGGACTTTTGTTTTTGCTGTATTGATTTCCAAATTATAATTTTTTGTATACCTTGCCAAATTTGTCAGTTTCCGTTGCAGGCCAATTTGGGTTTGATCAATGATAATGGCGTTGTCTGCGTAGAGAAGTCGCAAGATGGTAGACTTCCCAATTTTTGGTGGGAAAGCTCTTATTTTCTCCTCGTCGTTCTGGTAGTCCCCAAGGGAAGCGATAAAAAGGGCTGGGGCTAAAGGGCACCCTTGTTTGATGCCCCGCTTAACTAGAATCTCCTCCGACAGTACCCCTTATTTACTCAATTTCACTCTGATCTTCGTTTGGGCGTGTAGCGCTTTTATCGGGCCCATGATTGACGTTGGGCATTTCCAATTGCTTAGTTTGTGCCACAGTTTCGCCCGGTCTATTTTATCGAATGCTTTCGATAGATCTACAAACGCCAAATAGACTCTGGGTGCTCCTTCTCTTACTTTCGCTTTGAGGATATTCATCATCAATATGTTTATTGACGTGGTTCCGTTTTTCTGAAAACCTGTCTGAAAGATGTCAAAACATGGCGCATTTTTTGCCCAAATTCTAAAGTGGTTCAACAGCTGCGTTGCGTAGATTTTTCCCACAATGTCCAAGAGGGCAATCGGCCTGTAACTTTCTGGATCTTCTCTTCCGCCTTTTTTTGTACACCGGTACAATTATGGCGTTTAACCATGTTTCGGGAACCATTTTTGTTTGGCCACAATGGGCGAAGATTTTACTGATAATTTCAGCCCATGTTTTCGATGACTGCTTCAAATCCACATTAGTCAGGCCATCTGGGCCTGGGGCCCTCGATGATTTCAGTTTGTTGATGGCTATTTCAATATCATCCACGTTGGCAACGTCCACCCAAGGTGTTGTAGTTTCAGGTTTTTCTTTGGTCGCTTGCGTTTTTGGAAGCTCAAATTGTGCAGTTAAATATGTTTTCCATTTTGTCTCAGAGACCGCATTTACCATTTCTATTGGTCTTTGCTGTTTTTATTGTTGCCCAGAAGTCGCTAGATTTTTTTGAGCTAAGACTTCTTAACATTTTTTCAGCGTCTTGTTGGTACAACTGTAGCCTATGTTCTTTTAGCCACTGATTATATGCCTTTGATTCCCTGCGGCATTTTTCCCACGTTTCCTTGTTGTTTGTTTTTTTCGCGATTTTGCTCCATCTCCTGACAACTTTTCTTTTTTCCACAACCAGGCTATCGTAAACATGTTTAGGACCCGCGTTTTTTGGCAGCTGGCCTCCCACAGGTTTTCTGTACGGGATAAGTAGCGGTAGGTAATTTGGTCGCTTTGCGGGCACTTGGGACGTTGTTGCATCTGGAAGTATGTATTTTTCCATTATCCTTATTAAATCTTCTTCCGACAGACGTAGCCTTGATTGTTGGTTGTTCGACTCAACATTGTATTTATATACCTGTCTCTGTATTTGTCTTCCTTGCCATGCGCATGTCAGGAGATTGTGATCACTGTGCATGGTTCTTTGCACTTTATACTCTTGGATCCTGGGTAAAAGACTGGTTGACACATAGATGTAATCTAAAGTCGCTTTGGAATTCAAATACTCCCATGTCGGGATGTTCCTTTGTTGTGGGAATACTGTCACGATATTGTACAAATTTCTTGGTTTGGTCATCGCGCCCCATGCTTTTCCTCGTTTCCCTGTTGCTCCATGTGGCCCACTCCCCTTCGTTTCTTCGTTCCATTCGTTGAAATCTGCATTCAAGTCTCCACACACAATGACATCAGCATTCTCATACTCCGCATCAATCGAGTCTAATATATCCGCCATTTTTGTGCAATATGCTTTGATTGTCGTTCTTTGCGGATTAGTATTTATTATGATGACTTGTTTGCTATCCACCTTCATCGTCAGGTCCGGTTGATCTGCCCATGCCGTCAGGGTGACCAGCACCTCATATGATTCGTGTAACTTTGTAGGTGTTGCCAAGCCTACGCCCATTTTTATTGCAGTCAAGAGACCCGACGACGGACGGCCTAATAGGCCCTTGCATGCCGGCGATGTTTCTAGTATAAACCCGTCTATACTCGGTTTGTCTTGCAGCCAGGTCTCTTGTAGGCATATGATGTCCAGTGCACCTAAATCGACATCGCCAGGTCTGGTAAGGTGGACGTGACCCCTTGTGTTCCACGATCCCATGAGAAAACTTTGCTTACATCCTTCGTGTCCTAAGTTGGTATGTTCACTGCTTGTGGTTTTCTGGGTCGTTATTAATTGCTAGTTTTCTGTGTTGAGATTCAACGTTGATTTTAACCATGCCCATGGGCCCCTGCCTGCTGGCATATTAATTTTTTGCGTTGGTGCTGGGTTCGGACACCTCTCGTTTTGGTGCCTGCTTGAGTTACGCTCTGGACTGTACTGCTGATGTTTATGATAGTCTTCCCCTATTGGACGAGACTTGTGTTTCTCTGTGACTGTTTCCTGTCGTTCACTCCTTACTTGCCTATTGTTACTTTTCTTCTCGTTGCTTGACCAATTCTGGCGAAGGTTTTTGTCATCTGGTCGAGCATACTCCCTTTCTCGCCCATATGTTTTTTCATCCTGCCCTTTACCGATCCGGTTGTTTCGATATCGTTCTTCTGTTCTCGATGTATAATGATATTGCCTTTCAACCTGCTCGTTGTGGGAGTATCCTTTTTTCTCCCTCAGATTTTCTCGTTTTATTTCAGTCAACCAAAACCCCTTTTTCTCCATTTCTCTCACTGCGCTGTCGTTCGTATGCTGCAGTCTTAAGGGCTTAACGTGAACATAAGCCTTTGCAATCTTTCCTCTATGGTAAGGTTCCACTACCTTAATGTCTGTTGTTTTTATGCTTTTCAACTAATTTGTTTTACTAATTATCTTCAGGATCGTCTTCCTATTAAGGATCATATACCCTGTTTTTGAGTCTATTTATTCCACTTTGATTATACGTTCCACATTTTCTGCGTTTGTAGTTTTTTTGCTTCGGTGCTCATCTGCAATTTTGGGGACGTCTGTTCGCTGAGGCGTAACCTGCCCATTTGCTCCTTTCCCACTTGGATTCGTGTCAGCATCACTCCTCAGTCTCGTCTTTTTATGATCCTTGGGCGATACGATCTCGAGGATCTCATTTCCATCTTGATTTTCTGATCTTTCTTGCACTTTTTGATTTTCTATGGGATTTGATTCTGGGTCTTGTGATTTTTTTTCTTTTGTTTGTTGCTCCATGCACTCCTCATTCTCTGAGCTAATGGAGACCGTCTCCCAATGTTGGGAGAGATTCATCAAGTTTGTGTCACTCATGAAGTCTTCTTCAGATCTCGGAGAACTCCTCCTCTCCTCCCTGTTTGTAGGTCTCGGTGTGTTTTCTTGCATATCCTTATTTTTCTTTGCTTTTTTTTCCTTTGACCTATTTGTTTCCTGCTGACACCCCTTCACCCCTAGTGTAGACTTCTGCGGCAAATCTTTCTTAGAGATTTTTAGTACCACTGAGGGTTTACTTGTTGGCTGGTTTAGCAAACCCGACTTGATTGGGTATAGTTGGGAGGGTTTCACTCGATCGCCACTCGTTTCCTTTATCTCTTGACTTGCCTCTGACTTTTCCAGACCTTCTCCCATCAGGCTTCCGGCCTGGTTGCTTTTATGTCTCACTGGCTCCTTCGCTTTCTCTGTTTGTAGAAGCACAACTTGCTTTTTCAGCTCCTCTACTTCTTTTTCCCACCCTTTCAGGTGTAGGTTGTTCCTTTCTTCTAATGCTGTAATGTAACCTTCTATGTGTGTCATTTCTGAGGACATAGTTGCCAAGATCGATGTATTGTCTTGTATGCCGTCTTTTAATGCCTCGTACAATTTGCAGAATGGGGCTAGTGCAATCATAATGGCAGACATGATGGTTAACAGATCAGATTTTTTCCCTGGTGACTCTTTTTGTGATAGTGTGGCTATGTCGCTTACCCTTCTGTTTTTTGGTGATTTCGGCGTGCTCCCTGCTTTGCCCGGAGTTGACAATGCTTCTATGAACAAACTGTTGCTCGACCGGGTGCCTTGTAGTTCCCCTTCTGACATTGTTCGCATGGGCAGTCCTTTGTGGCCATCATTCCGTTGGTTCATATTGTACTGCTCTCTCTCTTTCACTGGGGTACTTCGAAGGACGATTTGGCGGGTGTCTCGTAATTACCTCATCTGTTTTGGCTGGCCAATTCCTTCTTGCGATGTTTTCTCTTGTGGGATTAGTAACACGTTCTGCTGCTTTGGGAGACACTTTGCCCTTGCCTGCTCTTGTCTTTGTAAGACTTCTTCATACCTCTGTGGGCTCCTTAGCCCTTGTGTGGCCACGTCATGTTGTTCTTTCAAGGAGCTCAGCCTCCGACTTTCTTCTCTTTCCTCTCTTTGCAGTCGGATCGCTTTTGCCACATTTCTTTTTTCCAATAGGATCTGTGCAAGACCCGCTTCCTGGGGGCCTTTGTTACCTTCTTGGTCCCCTTCCGTGCCCGTTCTCCTGTGTTTGTTCACAGGGGTGCTCTCTTGAACTGCTTCTAGGATTTCTGCATCCGATAATTCATTATCCGAGTCTACTTTTCGTTTCTGATGGTTTAAAAAGAATGCTTTTAATGTTCCTGACAGCGTTGGAGGTGGCAGTCCTTTCGGTAGTGTTTCGTTTCTTTTCTGTAATTTCAGGCTCCTATTCACTGCTGCCACTTTCCCTTTTACTAGTTTTGAGCCACCATTCTCTTGTTTGTTTTTTACTGATTTCAGTTGACTAATCTTTTCTTGGTTTTTCCTTTGGTTTGTTATTTTGCTGATGTTTTTTCTTTTTTTCGTTTTTGGCGAAGATGCCATTTCTCTGAGTCCGAATCAGTAACTGATATTAAATTTTCACTTTCCCTCATATCATTTTCTTTTCCACTCACCTCACTGTCCTGTATGGTAACCATCTTCTTCGTGACCTGGTTCGGGTTCCTGCCTTTTGGGTTTAGTTCATGCTGTTCGGCGCTTGCTTTTCTACCTGACTCCTCTACTGGCTCTGTCTCCCTCTGTACCATCGCCTGAACCGACGTTATAGTTTCCTTCCCTCGGACACCTTCCATCCGGTTTCTGCTGTCTTTTTCTTGGGCTGCTTTCTCCCCGTCCATGGCTGCGCTTTCGCGCACTGTTTTCGGGCTCTTTGATGTTTTTGTTGCCGAGTCTGCTCCTTCACGTCCTTTGGGGCTGCTCGACACACTTCGGCTTCTCTCGTGGTCGGGCCCCTCTTCGCTCTCCTTCCGCGTCTCCTTCCACATCGGGCTTCCTCCGTTTGTCTCCAGTTCAGACGAGCCCGGAGTGCCGTTGAGGAGTTTCGTTGCTGACTCCACGTCGCTTCTTGACTCCCGCGCCTCAGCCCTGCAACGCACCTGCTGAGGGTCCATCAGTGGCCGCCCTTCGACCGCCTCTGCCGGAGATCCTCTCGCCAAACCGGCGGTACGCGGGGCGCTGCACGCCTTGTGATTGGGTAAGCCGTTTTCCTTGGCGCTTAGTTCCATTTGCGTGTCTTGTGTATCTTCGCCTTGAGTTTGATCTAACAGGGCTAAAGCATTTAATACGTCCTCCGTGCTCATAATGTTGTTTTGCTGCAACATGGGAGCTTAGGACTCTTCGTACGTTTCATAAACTGCCTCTTCACTGGCGAAAATCTTTGCCTTCATCCTCTTAACTGGTGTTTTATCGCTCCTTAGACGACGCCGGCTTTGGACCGCATCTGATTCTGTGACTGCCTCTTTGAGTCGCTCATTTCTGGCACCTTTTCGATCTTGGTGGCCTGAGAGCCTCGAGGATTTCTGAGTTGAGTCCATTTCTCCTGCAGACTCAACTCTCCTCACCAACTCTGCTCACCGCTCCGCTCTGAGTGGGGGTTTTTGAGTCCTCCCACACACTGGGTCAGTAGTAGACAGAGGAGAGAGACTGCGACTCCTGCAGACTCAACTCTCCTCACCAACTCCGCTCACCGCTCCGCTCTGAGTGGGGGTTTTTGAGTCCTCCCACACACTGGGTCAGTAGTAGACAGAGGAGAGAGACTGCGACTTCTGCAGACTCAACTCTCCTCACCAACTCCGCTATAATTTTGATTGCCTTGATTAGAGGGTGTCCTCTCTACTGAGCCGGTATTGGATGAAAATTCACTCAGCTCACGTTAGAATTCGAAGGATGATTTTGTTCAAGTGGCTGCTTTCATACAGATGGTTATATGGTTGTTGGTCTACTGATTTCTGGCTGCCTTGACCATCTGACACAGATGTGCCGCATTAGTGCCGTATAATTTTCCTCCAACAACCAGACAGTAAATAACAATCCTCTGAGGAAAAAGGATCAGTGCACCCTTTTATAATAATAACAATAGCTTTATCTGTATACAAAAAGGAAGTGGCAACAGGGTATTATAAGTCCACTGCCGCAGAGCTCTATCTCTTCTTCAAAACAAACAGCACGTTATATCTCCAAAAATCATCATCTATGAAGCACACAATATACAGTGTTCATCTCCCACCCTCATTGGTTACCACCTATATACATACTGATTACATATGGACACCCAGTTCATTGGCCACATCCTCTCCGACTCAACTTCTTCACACATCGGTGACGATCATTTCACCTCGGGTTGCTGTGAGATGATTGGTTAAATCCCTAGAATCACTACCCTGCCCTGAGGCCTAATCATGCGATGTGCACCTGGCCGTCAATATGGGATCAGTAAATAACTTTGAGGTCAGTCTGGTCCTTGTGAATAAAGCAACCTTCTACTCATCCCAGACACACAGATGTCCTCTCCATGCCTCCCCGTTGCAATCTTGTAAGATGGCATCCCCCTTTGCTCTCAATGGTACAAATCACAGGCCACAGTATCCTCTGCCCCCCCCCCCTATCAGATACTCCTCCTGAGGGGCAGGCTTGGGTTCCCCGCAGGTCACGTTAATCAATCTTATTGTGAAGGATTTAGATGGTTTGCTCACAAGCATCTGGTATTTCAAATGGGAAGCCCATTTTCCTAGGGGGCGCTGGTGTCCTAAATCTCAACTTGTGTTTTGGCAGCTGAAGACCTCTTCCCTAGCTCCCATGGGTTTGTCCTTCACGCCCAGCCGCACCTCTACTCATATTAGGCTGTGGAGTTCTGTGTTTTAGCAAAATGACTCTAACATCAAGGTGTGGATGAGTAACTTCTTTGATCAGTTTCCAAGCATAACGTCCAGTTTCTAGAGTCATTATTCATCAGATGGTAAAGTCCAGATCTCATAGACAAGCACTGGCATCCTCTCTATCAGGCTACATCTCTCAACTCCCCCAAGAGAACACCAGTCACACATAAACAGTCTAACCAGTAACATTCCATTGTCAATCATGACACTCACTCCAGATTCCATTAGGATGCAGGATAAGACCAGATCCTTAGATAGGCCATTCACATTACTTTATAATTTTGCAAAGCTCTAACAGGATACATTTGTTTGTGTGTGCGTGTACGTGTTCCCTGCCTCGCCTGTGGTGGGGGCGAGATATTTAGGCATGAAGCCTCGTTGTTCTGTGTTTTCAACATGGCCTGCGAGTATTCAGGCCTACCTTTTTCACTTCTATGTTTCTCGTCATTCAGCAGGGATTTGCACCATGTATGGTGTTTGTACATGCAGTGTATCCACCTAGCACTCTATAAAGCTGTTCCTTCTCTGCCTTTAAATCTATGGGGGTCATTACGACCCTGGCGTTAAGGGTTTAACGGCGCCGTAAAAGGTGTCAGCACCGTTAAACCCTTAACGCCTGATTACGAGGTCCCTTTGCGGGACCCGACCTTAACGGCTGGTTTTACCAGCCGTTAAAGTAGGGTGCCGCAAAGGGACCTCAGTGCTAATTACGGTACCGCAATTTGCGGTACCGTACTTAGCACCTTCCCCAGTCCCATTGAGCCCTATGGGGCAAAAATGGGAATGGGGAAGGGCCATGGTGAAATGGGGAAATACGGCCCCGCCAACCTTGGAATGGGGCAGTATTTCCCCATTCCACCATGGCGGACTCGTTACAACACCGGCACCAACCATGGTGGTTTAGCGCCGGGGTTGTAATGAGGGTCAGTTCCAACTATGAGCACGCCTTGCACTATTCACCCATATCCACAAAACCTTCCCCTACCGACTGTACTCGGTGATGTGTGTTTTTCATGTATTAGTATATTTTGCGCAGTCTAAATAGTTAGGGAGGGGCTTGGAACTGAACGTGCATCCCAACAATACACATGGTAACAGTAGTCACTAGATGAACTCTCCTTTGCCTCACTACTCTACATCCCTAATCCTTCTAGGCCCACCCCACACTCTCTCATAGAGATGTACTATTTTGCTATTTGCTTGTGCTTGCAGACCCATTGGGCCTCATTACGAGGTAGGTGGTAAGGCATTACCGGCACCGGTAAGGACACTGGTGCCGGTAATCCCCTACCACCCTATTCCGAGGTCCCTTAGCGGGTCCCTTCCTTAACGCCTGGCTTTACCAGGCGTTATGGAAGGGACCCGTTAAGGGACTTCCGAGCTAATAACGGTACCGCAAATTGCGGTACCGTTATTAGCTCCATCCCCATTCCCATTGAGCCCTATGGGGGCTCGAATGGGGAATGGTTCCCGGAATGGGGACTTACCGGGTCCTCCAAGGTTGGAATGACCCGGTAAGTCCCTATTTCGGGAACCCGGAGCCAGAATGCAGTAAGGGGGTAGACATGGTGCTAATAGCACCATGGCTACCTCCTACCTCGTAATGAGACCCAAAGCACACCATATTCAGACAGAAATAGTGCTGAAGAATATCCCACCAACTAGATGTGGAAAGGAATGCAGTTCTATGGAAATGATTGCTTCCAGAATGTATATATGAAATGTAGTTGTCTGTGGACATAAATGGAAATAAGAAAAATATACAAATGCATGAGATATAGGCATGAGATCTAGGCCTTAAGCACACAAGACAGTGAACCTCACAGACAAGGCAACCATCATGGAAGCAACCAACAAGAGCAGAGAGAGTTTTCAAGCCACAAAGCAGTGCAACAAGCCCCTACCACTCCAGGCACAACCACAATCCACTGATAAATAAAATCCCATCAACAACTTCTTTACAACAAGGTATACGAGATAAGACAAACCATTGACAGCTACAAATCCACCACAGAATTCCCACCACGCAGGCTCGCAACACATGGACCGAATTTAGCACAATAACTCCAGAAGGCATGACTAATACTCTTGCTGCCCTCCAATGCACTAGCTACAAAGAGAACATCCGCACCTCCTCAATTGTGAAGGTCATCAAAGGGGAAGCACTCACAGCACTCATCATCATCAACACATCTTATAAAAGGCACCGTCTCAGATGGACTGAAAATTTGACAAATCTTCCCCTGCTTAAGAAATTGGTTCTATGTTGTTTACCTGCAGACTGTTTACACCGAAGCCTAGTTCACCGGGCCTGGTATTGGCGCTGTGGGGAAACAGCATTCCCTCGATGCTGCCCTTTCCTCGCTGCTCCCAATGTGGGGGACACCCAAGCAACCATGTTCTGTTGTTTGTTCGACGGGGTACACCCGTGGTTTCCTGACACGCCATTCCAGCACACATTAACACACACACATCTCCACAAATACACACACGCACATACCCCCTTCCCTCAAACCTCCTCCTTACCTTTCAAGCTGGTCCACCTCCTGATCCGGCAGTACCTGTGCATGCAGCGTTCTCCAACAGGCCACCGTTTGTTAGGGAGAATTCTCATTCTATGGCTAATTTCCCTTACCTATAGAGTCCCCCAGCAGCTTTGCTGGATTTGAAGGGTTTGTTTCTTTCAACCTGCTAAGAGTGAGACTCTTTTTCCCATTCTTAGGCATTTTTGCTATGTGTGTTCTAGGCTATTTTTGTGTTTAATGCCTAGGGGATCTTTCTCAACCCCATAGGAACCATCTTTATTCACATGTGTTACACAGCACCCTCAGTGCAGTGACCCAAGGGTGTCGTAGCGACCCCCAAACATAGACTCCATACCTTGGGACTGACTACTGTCTCCAAGGGCATGTAAAGTCCCAATTGACTTTACTAGTCAATTTTCATGAACTAAACCAGTACAAACCATCTTACCATGGAGGTACTGAAAAGGGTTAATAGTTTTTCCCTTATGTTCATTTTCGAGAGGCTACCGTACAGTCCCTCTCTCAAATGTTTCTGGCTGGTGGCAGTGGTTACTACCATAAATATTCGACCGCAAATATTTCCCTATGGGATTTTCCCATTGTTTGAGGCTACCACTTTTTCTGACAGCCTCTAACATACCGCCTGTGTATTTTAATATCAACTTTACTCCGGTAAGTTTTTATTGCCAGAACTTTAATATAACTTCTTTCTCGTGTCTTTCTCTAAACTCCTAACCCAGGTCGGGGATCCTTTGTTGGTCCTTTTGGCGGGCTTCTGCCGAGAAGCCCTCCTTTCGGCGCCACTGAGTCTGGAGTGGGTCCATTGTGTGGGAGGGGGAGTAGGACCCCTAGACAGGGTTGCCTCAGCAACCCATGTCACACTCTATCCTGATAGGCTGGAGGGTCTCCCGCCAAGATGACCCCTCCACTGTGTGAGTGACAGCTAGGCTGTATGAATGGGGATCTTTTGCATAAAAGCAGGGTCCCGAGAACTGGAAGAGCAATAGTCGCCACTGGAACTAAGAAGCCGAAGAGGAGAGAAGCCAAAGACATCTGCAATGACTGAACCACCGGTGAAGCCCTGCTGCAGCGTCTGCAGTGTCTCAATAATTTTCTCCACACGACGAGAGGTGATCTTCACCTGCAAGAGTCTTCTTCCCTTGAGCTGGTGGGGCCAACCAGTTTGCCAATTGCCTTCCTGGACCTGCCTTGGTCGAATCTCCTGTACCCAGTACTTGGAGGCCAGATAGCCAGGCACCAGTCCACCCGGACCGCGATTTAAAGGAGTGTACCTTTTATTCGTCGGGCAGCACCGCGGCTGGTTTCATCCCTGGTTAGTACAGTAACTCGAACCTTCCTCCACGACGAGAGCCTCTCTTCCTCTGCTGGATCACCGGAACTGCAGGAACTAGCAGGAACAACCGCCACCGCAGGAGCCACTTCTACATTTAAAGGTACATTGTTCCGCCAGGCCGCCCTTTCTTCGCGGTAGTACAGAAGGTGTTTTAAATCCTTTACCTACCTTTTGGGGTGGCCATCCCTCTCTCTTAACATTGTCTTTTCAACTTCTGCATCCACCGGTTCCACTTCGTTAACCAAAGACTTGACTGCAGCTACAAGAACATTTTGCTCCTGGGCCCTTGCCCTGTACCATATGACTTTGGCACAGGCCTACTGACTCTGGTCACATTTGTTAGATCTGCCTTCTTTAGATTGATTTGCAGCTAGAACTGTGTGGTGCACCTATTTCTCTTAACTACCCTTTCCTTCCCACTTTTAAACCTTGTGAAATGCCATTTTGCTCAGTTTTCATTTAAGCATTGCCTATACTGATGCACTGTCTTGCTTAACTGGTCCACAAACTTATGGGAAGTGTTGCTAGGGTGTGTAAGAACTAATTTCTATATTTCCATTATGAGGAATTGTTAGAGGATCCCTTGTGTGTAGTTGTCACTGTGCCGTTTTGCTCAGTTTTCACTCTGGTTCACTTGGTCTACAATTTAACTTGGGAGTGTGTATATTTTTCCTTTGACTTAATTTAACTTGCTTGATGACTGTGATACAGGTGTTTTATTAGAAGTGTATAAAATAAATATATATCTACTTTTTAAATACAAAGCTTTGGGTCAGTGTTTCCTTGTGCCATAGTCTAGTGGGCCTATTGTGTAAACCCTGAATACTGCTCATCTCCCTCTTGAGATAAGTCTGACTGCTCAGCCACAGCTACCAATTAAATCGTTGTGGTACAGACTGATACCAAAGGGGATTTATTGCTCTCACCTGTAGTCCTAATCTTGTGTAGTGCTCCCTAAGGGAACTGCACAGGATTCTGCCTAACACTGTTCAGTAAAGGTGGTCGGTCAGGGAAATCTATACAATGAAATTGGTCACTTTGAAGAAAACCATTCTCAACTCAGATGACCTGGTCAAATATCGTCCCATCCCTGCTAAGTGATTTAGAAAAATATTCCCATTCAATTGCATGAAAGCATGCACTATCAGTCAGGTTTCCGACCGTGATGCAGAGCACAGACCACCACCATCCAAGTTATTGATGACGCTCTACAAATCCTGGACAAAGGAGAACCCTGCTTACTTGCAATACTCTGCCGCTCTGCCATCTTCAATATCATTGACCGTGATACCCTCCTCAACATCCTTGACATGCAGATGGGTTTTAAGCAAGCAATCTTGCAGTGGGTTGCCTTCTACCTCTCCAACAAAGACCATCTCACCCAGATGAGCCTTAACAGATTCCAAAATCAGCCATTCTGTGCAACAAAAAGTTGCTCTGACTGGTAAAATTACAGACTATTTTGAGCTGGAAAACAATTGTAGGTTTGACAGGCAAAGTGACGAGCAAGCAAATCATTGTGAGTTACACAGTTCTAAAAGTCCACAGTGGTAGACAATAACTCCATAATAAATGCCTGCTACTTGCTACAATCTGAGATTATTGACAATATACAACAGGTAGAGTTGACATCTAAAAGAGTTGTAGAAGCACTGATGGTAGAAATCGCTGTAATCTTAAGACAACCCTTACACCATAGCCTGACCGAGAAACCAGAACATATTTGCAGATAGAAGTAGTGTGACTGGCGATGGTTCGAATATAGCAAGCTCATCACTGACATCCTCCTCATCTGCTATGCCAAAGTTTCTGGTAAAAAAATCCTTTGTGCACACAGGGTGGCACTGCGGCATATTGAAACTTCCTTGTGCATGGGAACTTTGGAAGCCCCTGTGGAGGAATATGATGCCAGCCAGCATTCTTCAGTTGTTGAGGCTCGACAGGCTAGTCATGTCAATAAATAAGTAATCGTGATTGCATCTAGTGGAAACAAGTATAATGTACACAACTTAAAGTCACCTGATGAGGATGCTGACTCTCCTGGATAGTATGTCTCCCTGAAGGAGTGGAGATGTCTTAAAAGACAGAACATCCAAAAGTACTAAAAAGGGTGTTGCCAAGGTTACCAGGGAGAGTACTGTTAGTGAGGAAGAAGTACCTGTTGCTGAATGCAACACTAGGAGGGCATGGAAGAAAGAAAGCTGGTGCCTTACTAAAAGGGAAGGTACACTAACAAGTTGGGTCTGGAAGAAACCCATGGACAATGAAAATATACAGAAGCTTACTGGGGATCAGGAGGAGTCTGCATGGTGGTCCCTAACTATTGATGAAAGTAGGTGTGAACTGGCCATAAATGGAACACAGTGTAATATAACTGATAGCTGTTTTATACCAGACATTGTGGGTACCGTTGCTAGTCGGAAAGGGCCAATGTAAGCCATGATTGACTGAGGCTCAGATCGTGGCAGTGTGGCTACTACTCGGACAGGCTTGCTGATCAACTAAAATGATGCCCATACTGTTGAAGACAGGTGGATGAATGACTTCAGGATGTTCTCAACTGTCAGGCTATTTAGGGAAGGGAATGATGATTTGATAAACCGTTCACATTTGTTGTACTTATTTCATATGATCCCTTCTTTGCAAGTTTTGGACTCTGGGGATTTTGAATATATGGAGCAGAAGGGACACAAATGTACATTGTTACTCGAGTGACATGGTACAAATGGTTAGAAGCCACTTGCCAACATTTCTTAGAATGGGATATGACCTAGATGTGGGTAGTGACCCATCAGATGTTAAGGAAAGTAAGCTGCCGGTTGGGGATCCTTGGGATCTTCAAAAAACTGCTAGTAAATAGGGGAGAATGGTCACTAGTGAGAATTTAAAATGTGTGGGTGAGTAATTTGATTGTGACTGGAACTGGCTCGCTGGGTTTTTACCAGTGAGAGCAAGTAAAAGACCATGAACATACTTTTCTCTCTTGGAAAACTAAGGGTCATGACCATTACTGCAATAAGGGGGTGGGGGGCTCTATGGCCTCACTCGTGAATATATTCCTGATTCCGGAAAGTTTGTTGGTAACTGATTACCTGATGGACAGATATATCATATTCCAAAATAGAGATGTAAGGGGCCGAAAGGCTGCTCCTATGGCAGGCTCACAATCAGTGTAAATGATCTTTTAGAGGCCGTCCGGACTGATAATCACATCCATGAGAAGAATGTACTTGCTATAGAAGTGGCAGTTAACTATGCTAGGAAGAGGCTACTTGTGGTAAATGTCTATGACACAGTAAAGAAAGGAAAGAGTCCTTAATAAGGAACCTCGCTTCCCCTGCACAACCAAAATACTGAAAACAGTCAAAAGTGTTCTTATTTAAAATAAGAATTGCTTTAAGGCTACCAATTTGTCATCAAAAACAATGGCCTCATTACGAGGTAGGAGGTAGCCATGGTGCTATTAGCACCATGGCTACCCCCTTACCCCATTCCGGGTCCGGGTTCCTGAAATAGGGACTTACCGGGTCATTCCAACCTTGGAGGACCCGGAAAGTCCCCATTCCGGGAACCATTCCCCATTCCCATTCGAGCCCCCATAGGGCTCACTGGGAATGGGGATGGAGCTAATAACAGTACCGCAATTTGCGGTACCGTTATTAGCTCTGAAGTCCCTTAATGGGTCCCTTCCATAACGGCTGGTAAAACCAGGTGTTAAGGAAGGCACCCGCTAAGGGACCTCGGAATAGGGTGGTAAGGGATTACCGGCACCAGTGTCCTTACCGGTGCCGGTAATCCCTTACCACCTACCTCGTAATGAGGCCCAATGATTCAAAGGCACTTGTAATAAGGATACTTTCAAAGAAAATTAGATCAAACAAACATTTAACGATGTGGTCAACATAATCAATACAGAGCTCTCTGCATTTTGGGTAATCCCTTTTCGTCAGGAGCTTTAATTAGGTCATCAGTTCAACAGTCACAATCTTCCATTACTACAAGATAAATACAGTGTATTAGCCATTTATGTGTTAAAATTCCAAACTTCCAAGTGTCATAGAAAACTGGGGAATCTAACTTCCATATTAAATGGACCCTATTCACCTGGATTTCGATGGCGGACAATAAGTCTGAGATTCACATCTGGAGGACTAATCCTCATCATCAACTTCACAATATAACTAGTGTTATCTGCGGAAACATAAACATTACAATCAATGGAAATTCCAAAGTGCAAATGGGTAGCAGGAATAACAAAATATGCGTCCTTGCTTCAAAATGTAAGTTAGAGAGGTGCAATCAGCTCAGCTCATCTCTACATTCAAATAAAGCTCAGTGTAAGTATTGTGCCAGAATAGGTTGCCTCGTGTTCAAAACAACTGGTAACCAAAAGGTCAAAATTAAATGCCAAAAAAGTATGAAAACCCTACCTTTTGTGGGTATGACAACAATCTCTAAGGATCAAAGTGATGTCAGAATTCGGGTCAGCCCATAATAGCAGACGTGGTCTGTTATGCTGTGGATACAGAAGTATTTAAAAAAACAAAGTCAATATTCTAATACGTCTCTGAAGATATGTGAAGTCAAATAATAGTAACAACCTACTTACCGCTGCCTTAAGGACTCATGTCTCTTAAGTGTGTGTCAAAGAAGGAGAAACGCGGGCCACCCAGAATGGCTGCCTTTAAACCAATTGTTAAGTGTGAGGTCATCACATGAGCGCAATGATGTCATAATGTAAACAATGTGCCAACATGACGCGTAATAGACTCTCGACACGTAGATCTGTAAAAAGTGGGTAAAACATCTCATTAACAGTACTCAGTGCCTCAAAGTGCATAATTATTGTAAAATGGCTCACAATCCAACCATGATGTGTACGATGTACCATCATGACGTGTTACGGGTTCTTGACCCGTTAAGCTGTAAAAGTGGGTAAATCATTTCAGTTACACCGCACAGTTATTCCTTATGCATAATTAGTTTGCATGTTGGTTGTGAAGTGGCTCACAATACATCTGTGAACTGAAGTTAGTGTCCCAAAGGTACATGCCACTAAATTTGCAATCCAGTTGAATATGGACCCTTAGTACAGTCACAATCTGATGGGTCCTGTAGCCTTTCACATGGTGTTAAGATGGATTTGTGTACTCTGACCTGGTGGGCAGAGGTTCAGAAGGCCAGCCTAGTTTCCTGGAACAGGGTAACCTTCTGGACAAGCCAGACCAATCAAGGTAGCATTGGTGGCGGTCAGAACTACGTCCACAATGAGCACACACAGTAAACAGCACCACAAATGACTCTCAGTCAGGTGTATATATCAAAAATACACATAAATTTATTAAAGTCCTTTTAAATTTAACACAAGATGAAACCACAACAATATTAACGATACTAACACAACCTTATATTAGGGAACATATATAAATTAACTGTTGGCCTAAAGTAAAGATCCACAACCTGTAACAGAAGAGCATCAGACAGTGCAAATGTACTTTAGGCAATTCGGCAGCAATCCAAACCCTAACTAATAGGCAGTCCAATCCCTATGAAGGGTGGAGCCTTGTGCTCAAAAGTACGTTTAGCACAGCAGCGTTCGATTGTGCGTTAGATTACAAAAATGTGTCTCTTCAAGGGGCTGTAGTGTCTCAGGAAGTGGGTTAAGGCGATGAAGAATAGAGTTCCACTATTCGAGGAGAGTCTCCACAAGGGCGCAGAGCTATTTCCAAGAATCGGCAATAGGATGGTAGTTCAGACTATCCTTATAAAAGGGAGTGGCCCTTGGGTGACAATTGTGCGTAAAAGTCTATGGATGTGCCAGGGGCCACTGGTAAGTGTTGCAAGTACTCACCAACCCTCGACCCAGTCCAGACCAAACTTTGCCAGTCAAGTCCAATACGCTTGCAGGTTCGAGTCCAGCAGTTGCGCGTCTCTCCGGCTTTCAGGGGCTGCGTTCCAGGACCATGGTCTGTGACAGGACAGTGGTCTTTTCTCCACTTCTGGGGAAGGGATCGGGCCAGTTCCACTGCAGGTCATCTTAGGGCACAGGAGGGCACAGCAGCAAGGCACCCACAAAGCTAGTCACCACAGCAGAGCAACACTGTGTATTGCCTGCTAAAATGTGCACAGGCAGACATATTCTTTTTTTATCACCAGTACACTGGAGGGCAAACATTGGACTCAGGTAGGCAATGCAATGATTTGAACATACACATGCAGTTAGAATATAAGTTAGCTCTTATACGGCTATTTATTCATAAAAAAAGCCTACATAAACTAATAAACTGTCACGGAAATAAATCACAGAAAAGACAGTAATCTAAAGAGAATACATCACCATTGGTGCAACTTCATTCCTCATTTTGCCAGCAAGTGGCTGGAAAGTCCCAGAATACAGCCAGGCACAACAACCAACAGGTTCGGAGCGAAGCACCTCCCCTCCGACTGAGGACTCTGCTTTCTGCCTGACCTTCCCAGAGCACTACATTATAAGCCCTCCGCAAAGGCTGGGTGCCATTTCCTCGAACTTTCTGGCATGAGCATCTGCGCATTGGTGGTTGACCGCTTATCCCCGGCTTCAGTGACCTACAGTAACCTCAAGGAGCAGAGCTCTTCCCTTTCTAAAAACAGCAAAGGAAACAGCTCTGTAACTCATCCTCAACTTTGACAGTGTCCATGGCAACCTTATCAGGTACCAGCCTGCACCTCCGGATCACCTTCTTTGCGAGCACCGTGCCCTTTGATGAGCCATGCAACCCAATATAAGCAATGAATAACAATGAAAACATGTTTTTCTAGTAGATTACTGCTAATAAGGCTATAAATCTCTGTACAAGTGCAGCTTTTACTGAGACATAGAGCAAATAACCATTATGGCTCCGGGTGTCCCAGAATGCACTACACACCAGCGCCATATTTTAGCTCAAGCATTACACAAAGGCACCGCGTAGGCTCGGGTTCAGGCAGACTTTTAATTCCAGACCTAGGAATGCTAGGTGTGCGAAACTCGGCGGAAGAGTGCCTTCCACCAAGAGCTTATGGTTCCCAAAGTCTCAAGTCAAAACTAAAGACGGCAGTGATTCCAAATCAAAGGTCCCATACGAGCTGGTCAGTTTACTGGGCGGTCCAGGAACACTTCTGAAGGCGCTTGTTTGCAAGTTAAGCAGGAGGTGCCGAGAGTAGTTAGTCCCACTACTCCAATGGGTCGAAGAACCCTTGCAGGCCTTCTGTGATTGATGAGAAACAGGGGCTCTGACGGGACAACAGTGGGGTCAGGGTGCCAAACCTTCCAGCGGGTCACCAGCGGTTCCACAGATCACTTCCTTCAGTTCAAGATACTTGGTTCTGTTACTAAGTTCGTGTGAACTCAGAAGATCGACTGGAATAGGTCTGGAGTGCCTTCTCTTATCGGAAATCTCCTTCGCACCAAAACAAAGAGAAACCAATAGGAGATCTGCTCACATTCAACCATTCCAGATGTAGACAAATCAAGTCCCAGTCATCTCAGCACACCAGATATCATGGCACACAGGATGTGTATTGGAACTAGACAGCTCAGCCCACATCCTGGGTGCACACACACAAGACACTCAGAAGCCTGCGAAAGCTTTGTTTGCACAGGGATCTGCAAGACCAAATTAGGAATTTCCCAGATCTGCAAAAGGATAAAATGGCCAAAGGATAGAACAAAGGACTTTGTGGCATGGCCATTTTAGGCATTGGCCACTGTCCTGGGCCAAACACGTTAAACATGGTTTGGACCATTGAAAAGTGTCAAAAATGCTTTAAAGGTAACAGCTGCCACCAGATCCATCCTGGGCACACTTGGACATTCACCAAAAATCCTTTGAGGGATGCCTAGGGCCTCAAAAATGAAGAAAAGACCCCAGCGCACTGTACTCTAAGGTACATTGTGCACTGATAAAATGTTGCCAAGAAATGGCAACAACATGAAAGACTAAGGGAAACAAAGTCTCCCAGTACTGACAATCTGAAGGGCATGTCAGTTTCCGCTCAACAAGATGAGCAAAAGCCCAGCAGAGTACAGCGGAAGGCTGGGCTCTTCTGGTAAAAGTCAGGCTAGTATTGGCAGACAAAAGCAAAATGTAGAGAGGTTCACAACCGGAGGGAAAATGACACAAACATGGAAATCATTCCTAACACATGGTCATAGGTTCATATCAAAATACATTGACATTTCAGGAAAAACTGTTTAACTAACATTGGTGCTTCCAGTTGTGGGGTGCATGTAATTTGTATTCAAGCTTTAAAACCAATAATGTGCACTAGGCAATAACTAATTAAGCAATACAGATATGGGCACAATTTAGGTTGGTCACAAGATAGCCTATAGAAAGGCTCCCATATAGATTTATTAATTCATCCCTGTCGGTTGAAGACAATCTAATTTGTCAGTCCATGCCAGCTCACGTTGTCTCGGTTTCTTAGACAAATTCCCATCTCTCTGAGGTTTGTGTATCACCTCGAGTATTATACAGTGTAGCTGTGCCACTGTGTGTCTTCTCTCTATGAAGTGTCTAGCAACAAGGGACTTGGTGCTTGAAGTTCTAATGTTACTCTTGTGCTCGTTCCACCTTTCTTTAGCATGCCTCGTGGTCTGACCAACATAAAAGATGCCACATGGGCAGCTCAGTCCATAAATGATGTTACGTGAGTTGCATGCGGCAAAATCTCTCCGTTTGATCTTTGCCCCTGTACGGGGATGCCTCACATGTGTGCCTTTTATTATGTTATTGAAATTGTTGCAACTTAAACAGGGGAAGGTGCCATTCGTACATTTGTAAAGAACTGGTTGGTTGTTTGTTTTGGTCTTTTCCGCCTTTACCAGACGTTCATGAAAGTTTTTGCCTCTTTTATAGGCAATCATTGGTGGACTGGGAAACAGTTTTTTAAGCTGACTATTGAGCTGGAGAAGCCTACAGATTTTCTTAATTATCCTGGATATGTGGTGACGCTGGCTTGAGTATTTCGGGGGGTATATAAACGGCATATCTTGTTAAGGATTTCAATGAGGCGACGCGCACACCGTGGTCTCGGCCTAGTATGTAGCGCCTAACTGAGGTGCTTTTCTCCTTAATTATGTGGATTCAATTTTGGGATGATACACCACTCATATCACACCACCTTTTCAAATACCCCGGGTCACAATGAACCATGAACCAGGCTGGTTGGTCAAATGCAATATTTATTTATTTATTCAAAATTCAAAAGAAATCACACACTTTTAATATAGGGCAGCAATCTCCAATGGAGTGATAGTTACAAAGGAGAATGTGAGCAATGCACTGGGTATGACTTTTTAGTGGAGCATATACACAGCACAGCAGAATAGAAGCACTTTGGATTTAGGACAGATAGCACCCAAGTTAGAAGTTCCCCCTGCAATATTCCCTCAACCCACCAAAGATCAAATCTGAGTGGATACAAAGCAGCAGCAGGTACTCAGGGATAAGAAGCTGAAACGGAATTCAGATCTGATCTTCCCTCCCCAAATAAAAGTGAAAAACAGATTTGAAGCCCTTGCAATGTTAAAAAGGACACTCGGAAATGGATGAATAAAATATTGAATGTGTGCAAAAACCTTGAAACAAATACAGTTTTTCACTAAAGCCACAATGTAAAGGTACTAACGATCACAAACAATGGATTAGCAAGAACATACAGTTTGAAAAATGAATGGAAGATTTAAAACAGTTTACAATCAAAATGACACGTTCGAAACTTTGCAAATATTTCCATTTTCCGTGTAAATTTACGAAAACGGTGTCTTTGAAATATTGTAAATCGCAATATGATTTTTGTGTTGGGGGATAGCTATAGATCACGGGTACACTATGGAAGTGAAAGTAAGTCTCTAGCTGGTAAATTGGATGAGTTATGCAAGATCGAGCACTTTGAGTAAAATGAAGCTGTGAAAAAGGAATGGAAATCAGTTGTGACAAGAAAAGTTTTACTCTACACTAGAGTATTCAGGCAAGGCCACTGAAGAGGGACACAGTAAGCACAAGGGTTGATTCGCGAATTCAACCCTCGATCACTCGAAATAGGATTAATAGTTTAGGATTTCACAAGACAAAATTACTAAGGAGATAGCACTAGCACTAGAAATCAATGGCAGGGATGCAAGAATGATTGTGACAGTTTGAACAAGGTATCAGGATAACGATAGGGTGACTTAGAGAGTGGGATGAGAACAAAGACAAGATAGGCTATGGGTTTAGATGGGGTGGCAACTGATACTCACAGTCCACTTTTTAGTTTTTGGGATTTTGGGCAGTCAACGGTTCTGGTCACTACACGGCAGGGCGCCTGGCAAACAGCTGGGCAGTTCTGGTTATCGAGTAGCACTTCTGGACTGGCAATTCTGGTCACTGGATAATATAGGTCATCAGGGTAGCAGGATTTCAGCAGCATGCAGTGAGTGGCCGCAAGCCAGGCTGGATCAGGATGCCAAAGGTACCACCATTTTCCCCTTGTTAATGGGAGATTCAGTGTTTTTTTTTTATATTGGAGGCCTTGCTGGGAATGGCATCAGCACTGCCTGGGTTTTACAGTGGGCCCTGGAGTACGATCAGCAATGCTCGGCCTTGTAGTTGGAGTCTGGATCTGGAAGATGACGGGAACATGAACGCAGCGCAGGAAATCGGGACGAGTGTCTGTCTAGAGGCTTGTCAGGGACCCTTATTTATAGTGCATAATGACATCATCAAAGTATAGGCTGGGCAGGGTTAACTAAGCATGCCCCTAAACTACTTGGATTGGACAGCGGTGCTAATCTCTGCCTTGCTCTCAACTGGCTCTCAACTGGTTGGATTTCCAAGGGAATGATGTCAGATTTATGAGTTGGGGTTTACAATGTCCAAAAACTCCCACATTTACTTTACTTAAAATCTGATTTTGCCAGAAACATACATTTACACCATTGCAATCTCTTGGCAAATTATAAACACAGGTTACGTATTTAGTGCAGCACATATCTGTCCAAACCTCCAGTCTGTAAGACCTTGTTTCGCCCTTCTAAAACATTTTGGTAATTTTGAGCATGAAAGATTTGGCCCAGAATTCCCTAACTTTATACATATGTAGGTTTCATCATAAGGTATGTAAGTATAAAAATTTACATTTGGGACATGTATACTTTTCTGGTAATCTGCAATATTTTGTGACTCCTGCTCCCCACGCAGCAATGAAACCTATGACGTCTTAAAAGAAAGGCCATAAAAATACTTTTAAACAGTGAAATATTAAAAGTTTCCAAAGTTCTGCTGCGGATATAAAAACTCTTTAAAGTTTATTCATGAAATAGTCTTTGGGGAACAAATGGCACTGGGTAATTTTTTCTTTCTTTCTTTCAACTGACATCAACTGGCATTTCCTTCAGAGCATGGTGGGGGGTTCTCCCTTCATTGAAGTTTTTATTGTCCCTTCACACTTCAGCCTTCCTTCCCCGGGAACTTCATTGTCAGGGTCCCAGCAGAGACGAAAGTCTGTTCAACCCCGTAATTATCAGGGGGTTGTCAGTATCTGCTTAGAGAGAGCCCTCCTTTTGGTGCCACCCCTCCAAGCAGAAAACCTGTTTTTCAACTTGCAACTCCAGCCACCATTGTTTTAGCCTTTAATTTCTGATCTTAGATCCAGAATTAAAGCAAGCCGGTTGCATAAAATAACCCATGTTATATAATCTCACCAGCAACAAACCCCTTCATATTGCTAAAGACTGGCAGGCTTTCTTTCTCCAGTGTACTGTTCCAACACACAGAACACACAGACATTTGTTTTTCTTCAGTTTGCAAAAGCCCATTTGTTTACACGTGTCCAGCAGATTCACACACTGCTTGCAGCTATAGTTATTCTCTTGAAATGCTGGAGTTGGTCTGAAGCACAGATACATTGAAGAAGGCATGGCTCAGCTAGTTAGAGTCTCTCTGTGAACAGCTGAGTTTTGGATATGTTTGCAAAGAAAATGAAAGCGTTTCCCGTGTGAGTAATAGTAAGGTTCCTGGTTGATTTCTTTTTTTTAAGAGTTGTTTTAACTGGGCTTGTCAATTCAGAATCATGCCTGGTTTTGCTGAGGCACAGTGAAACACACAAGGCTTAGTAGGGCTTATTAATCACAGTGGCTTTAAGGAACAGAGGGAATTAGCATCAAAGCCGCATTTTGTGAAAAAGGTTTTCTTTTCAATGGATATTTTGGCTTTTGCAGCAAAGCAAAACTGCTTTTTCCACTTTCTTCTTTTTGTTTCTGTGGGAACCCACTGGCAATCTCCTTCAGTGCCCCCTTTGTTCCATCCTGCCCGATGTGTGCTTGGCAGGACGGTGCAGCCTTTTTTGTTGTTGCAAAACGCAGTTTTGAGCCATGGCGCTCACAGGAGACAGTGCATCCCTTTTGTGGTTGTTTCGGCACAAATGCAGCTCAGTCATGTGGGGCAATGCCGTTGAGTGGGTCAATATATCCCACAATCTCCACTATTATGTTTTGGGGTCAACAGATCATCCTGTATTCTGGCGCTCGCTTTATTGTGAGCTTCTTGTAATATGCCGATAGGATAACCCCTCTCCCGATATCTCAATGGGAGTTTATCACATTCATCTTCAAATGTTTGTGAGTTTGAAATCACTTGACGCAGTCTCAAAACTGACTGTTTGATAAATTGTCTTTTAGATGTCCAGTATGCTGATTTAGATAATGTAAGGCATTGTTCAAATCTGTTGGTTTTGGTTTTCGGAAGATGATAGTAGATAGTTCATTGTTTACTATCTCAATCTCTACATCCAAAAATTGTAGTTTTGGGTCACCTATTTCCATTGTGAATTTAATTCGGTCATGTGTTGAATTAAGGTATTCAAGAAACTTTCTACGTTGTTCAATAGTGCCACTCCAGATGGCGAAAATATCATCGATATACCTCTTCCAGATAAGTAATTTTGAGGACATTCAATGTTTTGGAGCACATGTTTGAGCTCAAGATGAAACATGAAATGTTTGCATAGGCCGGGGCCATAGCTGAACCCATTGATGTCCCAGATGCTTGTAAGTAAAATTGTGGGTCAAAGCGAAATTGTTACGTAAGATAAATTTTGTAAACTCCATAACAAAAATGTTGGCCGCCAGGCAATTCTCTTCTCTTAGCAAGGCCCACTCAACAGCACCTAACCCCTCTGAGTCTGGGATGGAGGTGTATAGACTTTGTACATCGAAGGAGACTAGAATGCAGTCTGCTGGCAATGTCCCTTTTGCACTTGATGAAATCAGAAGTATCTCTGAGGTATGGGCTGCAACACCCTGTCCAGGTAGATAGCTAGAGAGCCAAATAGGCTTTCTGTGCCCGCTTCTATGGGTCTCATGGGAGGATTCCTTAGGTCTTTGTGTTTTTTAGGAAGATCGTAAAATACTGGAGTGATGAGAAACTCTTGGATTAGAAATGCCTTTGTCTTGGAACTAACCCATTCATTCCTCAGGGGCTTCCCTATTGTCTTTTTCATAAGTGTTGAAATTATCAGTGTGGGGTCATTGTCAAACTTGATGTAGGTATCAATGTCAACTAGGAGCACTCTACACTGTGCGTTATAAAATAGGTTGTTCATGATTACTCCTCCTTTGCCTGCAGATTTACAGATTTAAGTGTAAGTGTTGTATCATCTGCTAGCTGCCTGATCAACGTACGCTGATGTTTAAGTATGTTGTATTTTAGTATAATTAATGTTCTTCAGGTCTTTGATCATTTTGTTTTCAAAAATCTCAAGTGCTAAATTATTGATCTGTGGATCAAAGTGGCTTTTAGGTCGCATCTCTAGATAATTAAAGGTACTTGATAGTTCTTCTTGTGGAGGTTGCAAATCAAAAAAGACTTTTAATCTCATCTTGCAAATGAGTCTAAAAAGGTAGAGTTTCTTCAAAGAAATGTGAGCTTTGTGTCAGTGTGAATGAGAGGCCAAAGATTCAACACATCCATTTGTTACTTCGATAGTTGTTTGCTAGAGATATTGACCACTAGCTGTTCGGCAGCTTGTTCTTGGATCTTAGGTTTATTTGTGCTGCATCTAGTTTTCCTCTTTGTATGAAAGGAACTGTAGATACTGATGTAGAAGGTATATTGCCCTGTGTTAAACATGACAGGTGGTGCAGGTAAGATATATGTGCCTAGTACAGCATTGTCAATGGGATGTGTAGTCGTACTCTGTGTCTCACCCCCACTAGTTGTGGTGTCACTACTAGTTTCACTACTCCCTGGTCTGGGGCCTCTATGAGTTGGTCTCTTCATATGTTGAGGTCTATTCGCTTGGTAAAACTCCTACCAGGTATAAACAATGTCTTGTAGGTAGTCCAGTCTATCTCTCCTAAACCTTCGGATTTTCATTTGTTCTATATCTTTTTTGTATGTATCTAAAGATGCCTTTACTTCTGCTAAAATAGTTTGTAATTCATCATTTGTCTTAAATGATGATAGTTGCTGTGTGACATCCTCTATCTCAGAATCTAAATGAGTTATGGATTTCAATAATTCCTTAATCGTTAGAATAATCAGATGCAGGGAACATTTGTTAAGTATTTGTTCACATCTTTTAATGAAGTCTAGGTTATCGTTACAAAGAGTTGGGCAAAGATATATTTGTAGCACTCTTGGAATTCTCTGTGCACGATAATATTGTGCCAAAGTAGACGCATGTAGTTTTTGTGATATTTCACATCTAATAAGTTTTTCAAGTTGGAAGATGATTTTTTCAGGATTGGCGGTGAGTGGTGTGGTGGATTCAATATCTTTGATGAGACCCAGGATTCTATTCGCCTCTACTTCATCAAAGGCCTTTCTAATGGTCAGTTCATTAAGAAAAGGATGTATCCATTCTTCAGTGTAAATCAGTGGGTGCACTTCAGTGAATGTTGTGCCACTCCCTCTACCGTGAAAGGGGAAAATAACAAACCTATCGGAAAAACCACTGATGTTGCACTCCAATTTTGGTAGGAGTCTTAAATATGAAGCTATGAACATGTGAAAGGCTACGGGACCCATCGGATTGTGAGTGTATTAAGGGGTCCATATCCAACTGGATGACAGACTTAGTGGCGTGTACCTTTGGGACACTAACTGTAGTTCATTGATGTATTGTAAGCCACTTCCCAAGCAATATGCACACTAATTATGCACAAGGATTAACTGTGCGGTGTAACTGGAATGATTTACTCACTTTTATAGCTTCACAGGTAAAGAACCTGTAACACGTCACAATAGGACATTGTACACATCACAGAGGGATAGTGAGCCATTTAACAATAATTATGCACTATGACGGACTGTGCACTGTTAATGGGATGTTTTACCCGCTTTTTACAGATGTACGTGTCGAGAGTCTGTTACGCTTCATGTTGTTGGATTGTTTATATTATGACGCCATCGCACTCATGCGATGACGTTACATGCAACAATTGGTTTAAAGGAGGCTGTTCTGGGCAGCCTGCGTTTCTCCTACTTTGACATACCCTTACGAGACGTGGGTCCTTAAGGAGGAGGGAAGCAGGTTGTTACTATTATTTGACTTCACATACCTTTAGAGGCATATTAGAATATTGACTTTGTTTTTTTAAATACTCCTGTATGCACAGCATAACAGACCACGTCTGCTATTACGGGCTGTCCTGAATTCTTACAACACTTTGATCCTTAGAGATTTTTGCCATACCTACAGAAAGTAGGGTTTTCATACTTTTTTGCCACATAGTTTTGACCTTTTGGTTACCAGTTGTTTTGAACACTAGATGACCTAGTGGGGCACAATACTTACACTGAGCTTTATTTGAATGTAGAGATGAGTTGATTGCCCCTCTGTAATCTACATTTCGAAGAAAGGAAACTTATTGTCTCCTAGCTCTAGGTAACATAACTACCTGCTTTGGTACATTTGTCATTCCTGCTACCCATTTGCACTTTGGAATTTCCACCGATTGTAATTTTTATGTTTCCGCAGATAACACTAGTTATGTTGGGAAGCTGATGAAGAGGATTAGTCCTCCGGATGTGAATCCCAGACTTATTGGCCGCCACCGGAATCCAAGTGAATAGCGTCCCTTAATATGGAAGTTCGATTCCCCACTTTTCTATGACACTTATGAAGTTTGGAATTTTAACACAGAAATTGCTAATACGCTGTATTACCTTGTAGTAATGGAAGATTGTGACTGTTGTACTGATGAACTAATTCAAGCTCCTGACGAAGGGGATTACCCAAAACATGTAGAGCTCTGTATTGTTTATTTTGTCCACATCATTAAATGTTTGTTTGATATAATTTTCTTTTAAAGTATCCTAATTACAAGTGCCTTTGAATCACTGATATTGACAAAAAAATGGTAGCCTTAAAGCAATTCTTGTTTTAAATAAGAACAATTTTTACAGTTTTCAGCATTTTGGTTGTACAGGGAACGCGAGGGTCCTTACTAAGGACTCTTTCTTTTCTATGCTATTATACTCCACCTGCTGTCAGGGTGGTTACACTCTCCTGTGCACCCTAAGTATCCTTATCATATTGACTTGATGCTCTTAACATTTGGAGTGCAACATAAGTGCTTTTCTCGATAAAGGTCTATCCCACTCCCCCCAGGGCGTCATAGTACTGATAGTTTCCAAGAGACAATGTTGGATGTTCTCCTTAATTGGCAAGCCTCCCATTATTCCAATCTTGTCTTAGAGATCTTAACGGCCATTGTTTAGACGAAGAGCTTGTAGAATAGGTCAACTAGGTTAGAGCTGCCAGTTTAATACTGCAAACTAAGAGTAACAAACAGGGTTTGATGAGTAGGCTTTATGAACACATGTGAAATGATAATGTTTAATGGGAGGACAAAAGCTGATATTCATGGTGTGTAATGAATCCACTGGGAAGTGTGCAGGAGATCTGCAGTCGGGCGCTGGCTCTGGCAATACCAGGAGAAGCAGGATAAGCAGGGCAACAAAGGGTTAATTGCATCTGTCAGCTGGAGGAAGTAATTGACAGTGTTTATAGCCAATCACCAGCACGGATTCCAGTGTTTGACTTTTCTTTGTTGTTCCTGGTTAGTAGGAGACAGAGGAGCAGGAGAGTGAAAACGATGGTTATGGATGGGCTTACTGAAAGCTCCTGCTGAAGTGGAACGTAAAAACTAATTTAAAATATAGAAAGCGAAGTGAAAGTTGTGCCGTTGCGCTTATCCCACGTTATGTTGCTGATGTTTTGTTTGAAGCGACCGACTGAATCGCTGTTTGTGTGAGTTCAAAGCAATAACAGCTGAGTGCCGAGTCGTCGTGAGAGGAGAGAGAGGGAGGAGGCCAGTCGTGTCTGTACTGGTACGAGGTCATTCAAGAAAAGCTCCCAAATCACTCAAGCCGAAGACTGTTACATCGGAAGAGGTGAGGGGCGGAGTTCACTCAGGGACGCTGAGGCCGAGAAAATAGCTGAGCGGGGAAGCAGAGTTCTTCGGAGCCGCCGACTGAAAGGAGACAGCTGAGGTGAGGGGCGGAGTCCTCTTGACGACGCTGACCCACAGAAAGCAGCTGAACAGAGGAGCGGAATTCCTTCGTAGTGGCGGAGGTAAGAAGAGAACGGCAGTGAAAGACGGAGATAGCCGATTATAATGGGCTTGTGAAGGGGCTGAATAGAGACTCACAGAAACAAAACGTTTACAGCCTAAAGGCAGATGGTGAAAACTGCAAGCATATGAGCGTAACTGAGAGAGATAGAAAGTGAGAGTGAAGACAAAAGAATGAGAGGAGAAGTGCAAGGGTAAAACTGATTTTTGGAAAAGTCTATTGCATAGTTAAAGAGTGTTTTGAACCAACGACAAGTTGAAACTTAATGCCTAAGGAAATTAAGACATTAAAAGACAACGTACAAAAGATAGAAGAGAGAAAGTCTAAATAATAACTACAGAAATAACAAGGAGAGACGTACCTGATTAGAAAACAAAGCACTAGAGTTTGATAGAAGGATCAGAGACAATAAAATAAGGAGATGAAGACACAAACAAAATGTAATAAGAAGAGCGAAGAAAAATAAGGCAATTTGTGCTTTCAGAGACTGTAGAAAAGACTTTGAGGATTTGAGAAAACGCCTCTTAAGACTTACCTGAAGCATCCAACTGCGCTGATAGAAGTTATTCCGAGACAAGGCCATCAGAAGAGTGAAGACATAGCCTTTTACCAATAAGCAAAGAGAGTTAAAGTTAATAAAAGTTGTTTCTGGAACAGAATAACCCCTACTTTCAGTCTCAGCGTAATTATTTCACAGCATACAGAGAGTACCATCTTACAAATTTGATGTCAGAGGTGGGATTAAGTAGAACACCATGGAAGAACTCATTAAAACACTGAGTGAGGGGCAGCAACTTCTCCAACAAGCCTTGCAATTACATAATCAGCAAGCGCAAGCTGATAGATAAGCGTTTCAGCAAGCTATTCAACTCCAACAGGCCCAATTATTAGAGGCTACTGCCGTACGTAGACATGCTCAGGTACCCGCTTCAGTACTTCAAAAATATTATGGTGGTTATACCTGGTCTGGTGGAAGGAGTACGGCTACTCTCGACTACTTGTTTTATAATAGAGCGACGTCCTCATTGGTTAATATGCTGCAGGTGTCTGCAAATGGTTTTAGTGATCATGTGGTGCTAAAGCTGTGTGTTGTAACGGGCAGAGACGAAATCATACCCCAATGGTAGGCGATGTGGAGGAAATAGGGTGAGTTGGACAGCCAGTAACTTAGCAAAAAGGAACGAGTTACTGCTACCGCAGGACATACAGATATTATGGCAACCAAGCTCCATGATGGCTAATGAGATTGTGACCTGGTTTAAATCATTCACTTCCGGTATTGCTTTGCGGCATGGGGTGTATTATTTTAAACAGGGGCAAACACATCAGAGAAGGTTTTATAAGGAGATCTGTATTTGAATTTGTTTATTATTTGTATCGCGCACCTAACCCTGAGGTATCTGGGGACTGGAAAGCTTAACATGTTACAGGCATAAATAATTACATCCATAAGCATACATAGGAAAACAGCATGTTGGTCGACCAAGGTTACAGATAGGTATGGGATGCAAAGCGTAAACGCGGGATAAATGTCTGTTATATTAAGGGTTTAGTTATGATCTTGAAACTAAAGCAGAGGCTGTAAAATAATTAAAGAGAGACTACTCACGTTGGGTCAAGAGGTGGAAGATTTCGAGGAAGAACGCACAATAGTCCTTAGTAGTGGAATCACAAGCAGTATGTGGAAATTCATTAAGAATTATAACAATAACAAGGTGGAGCTGGTAACCAACCCTATTAGTGAAAAGACCTGGTGAAAATTTATAAAGTCGACACAGGTGGGGTCGAAATGTGGGGTAATGTTGGAGTTGCAGTGAGGAGAGGGGCGCATACTTTTACATTTCAATCAAGAATCCATTGTGGCAGCCATAGGTAGACTGAAAAATTCAAGGGCCGCATTGCCAGATGGCCTTGCAACTGTCATATTGAAATGGGATGCTGAATTAAGGGCCTCTGTACTAGATTTGTTATTTAAGAACATATGTAAGGAAGGCAAACTCTCCAGCTCATGAAAACAGCCAGTTGTAATCCCTGTATACAAAAAATATTCCCATCTCGAGCTCAGTAATTATCGATTGCTTTCAATGTTGGACGTTTCTGTGAAAGTATTCGCTGCAATGATATTGAAAGAGTTCAAAGCATGGGCCAATGGAGACAATGGGCCTCATTACGAGTTTGGAGGTAGCCATGGAGCTGTTAGCTCCATGGCTGCCTCCAAACCGGGCTCCTTTACCGGGTTCCTGCAATGGGGACTTACCAGGTCATTCCGACATAGGAGGACCCGGTAAGTCCTCCTTGCAGGAACCATTCCCAATTTCCATTGAGCCCCTATGGGGCTCTATGGGAATGGGGATGGAGGTAACAACTGGCACATTATAAGTGTCCCGTTGTTACCTCCCTCTTCCCCTCGCGGGACCCGGAAAAGATGTCTGGTTTTACCAGACGTCTGATCTGGGTCCCGCGAAGGGATCCTCGTAATCAGCCCTGGCGGGATGAAGGGGGCTGGTCCCGTAACAGTTTTGGCCTTCTCACCCCCTCCAATCAAGTCTTAGGGGTTACATTAATGAGACTCCCTTCTCATTTTGTAGTGAGCAGTACTTGATAAACAGTTATTATCTGCTTGGAGTCAAAATAATCCTTATCTCCACCATACTGAGTGTTCCCCAGCAAATCCTTTTAACATGCTATGCCCTAGCTGCAAAAATTAGAAGTCTGTACAATGTGGAAAGTTTCTTATCACAAATCAAAGTCTTCATGGGAAGAAAAGAAAAGGCAAGGATGGGCAAAGAGTCCCTGAAAAAGTATTGCATAATTTACCACAATAATTTTGACTTGTAGAAATGTTACATATTACTGAATTAACACACTCATCTTTATTGTCCGGAAAGTGTTCATAACATCTTGCTCTAAGAGACATTACCCTACTTATGCACACAATGAGACAATAAAACAATATTTGTGTATTTACACTGGAAAACACAGTTATGCATGATTTTTTGAAGTGGGCAAACAGGAAAACACTGATAAACACAGATTCGGAATATTTTAAAACACTGAAAGAACACCCACGGAAGTAAAAAAATAATAAAACCCCTAATACAGGAAACCCTATCCATATAGTTTGATGGTATGAGCAGACCTACTACATTTCCCCCTAGGCCCTATTGTTATTTACTGAGAGCTAATTCAGTGCTGGAAAGAGTATTAAAACTTGTTTTTGAATGGTAATACGATAATGTAGCTATTTTCTCACCTTACTGTGGAAGACATGATAATCTCCATAAGTGGAATTGTAATTCATCTTCATTTTGAACATCACGTTTTTGTATGTGGTCTCTAGAGAAAAAGATCCCTTTTAGTAATTCTGTTTGTGCTCAATATTCTGAAATAAAGATAGGAATTATATTAGCTTACCTAAAATTAATGCGTCTGGAGGCCCTTCTGCTAGTGATGCACAAGGCTCCAATTAAATTTGTCGGTTTCCAAATTGCTTTAAGTGTCTACAGATTAAGAGCTATCCAATATGATGTTTAGAATAAGGTCTGAATGTTCAAATGTGGCATAAGCTGCCTATGGCTCCCCCCCGCCCATTTATTTTTTAGAAGTTCCTTTAGTTCTACTTACTGTAGCATCTGTTGATGTCCATTGCTCTCGTGGAAGTTGCCCGCTAATGCCACAATATGGCCGCTTAATATATAAGCGTGACCTAGTGTCGTTATGACGTCATCACGTTAACCGTGAATGAAGTCACTTTTGTAAACAAAGTCTGATCCTAATCGGTAGACGTGTATCAACATTTGTGGATGATCCCCATAGGGGGTCATAGAAGATAGTTATACTAATTCCACATTTAAAGATGTTTGTATGAATAAATGGATGAATCTAGATTATTCATTGATAGTGTAATAGAAATGAACTATTATATTTATTCTTCTTTCTGTAACCTCTATAGACGCTTAACATAAGTGTCATCGTTTCTGTAAATCATCTCACATCATATTCAGAAACTGTATGCTGGATCACTACATCTGTGGATAGACCCAATGGAGATCTCTTGTGATTAAAGTTGTAACATTTTAGGATTTTTCATATTGGAAAATCATATCTTAGTTATATATTGGTAATGATCTATGGTGTTCAATCATGTTACAAGATTCTTCCATTATTTTCTGGATCGCCAGTGCATATCATTACTGTACATAATGCCTCTTAGGAGTTCACATTCTAGTTGTGCATTGGTGCAGTATCTACATAGATAGTTAACAGTATTAGGGTCATTCTAAAACTTAGTGGATGTATGTGTCGGAGTAATCTTTCATTCTCTCTGGTAAAATAAGATGAAACAATTCTTAGAACTATTTAGAACTGTAGGCATCAATTCTTAGAACAGCTAAGAAAATTAGGAGATTAAACCATGGTAAAATCATGATGTTGTGGACCTTTCAAAAATGTCATTCAATTCGGTATCACCACATACGTTCTTACAATCGACATTCTTAGGATTATAGGCGGAAATACCATTACATTTCTCTGCCACTTGAAAAGAGTTCCCAATCTCCCTAAATTGTTAGTACCTCAAAAGCCGCTTAGGTAATTTACATGCCTGCATGTAGTCTCTGATTTCTTCATCTGTCAACTCCTTGGGTCTGAATCCTGACTCAACATCTATCATGAACTTCATTCCTACTGCTTTCTTTGCTGTTTATTATCCTGATTACACAGAACACAAACATCAACATCACGACTATAGCTCCCAAGAGCTTGAAGATATTCGCCATCCATTGTGGAACCCATGAGAAGATGGACACGAACCAGCCATCATCCGCAATGTCTTCTGTCTCATCTTCCATCTTGTTGAGCAGGTTTGTCAGCAGCCTTATGGCCTCCATCAATGTCCGATTTTCATCATCATGAGAAGGTAGGAACGTGCAACATGATGGCCTGATTTTGGCACAAACACCTCCATCCATTGCTGTAATTATATCAAGGACATCTGTGTTCTGGAGAGTCATCAGCCTTATGGCCCTCAATTCCTCCTTGATCGCATTGAATCCCTTAAAAATGGTGTTGATTGTCTGCAGGAGTTCCCATCTGGTAATCTGCAAACCATTTCGCATTAGCCATCGACTGGTTCCCAGCATTAAGATCGTTGTAAAGATTGAAGCAGTCTTGCTGAACAGCCTATTTTCTACGGAATAGTATCAAAGGCTTCTATTGATTTAGCAGAGAAATAATTGTACCTCTTGGTTCGATGGATGAATCCAAGTGATCTTCTCCTCAGATGGGCATCTGCTTTTGGAAATTCACCAATATTCAGGTCACTCTTCGGAATCACTAATGCTGGAACATGGACAAGCACTAAATAAACATGTTCCTCCCCAATCCTTGGGCAACTTCATGTAGGCTCTGGGCCCACAAGCCCAATATCACTCCATCAAGACAGCTGTTCCTGCTCCCATATCAGAAACATCAACTATAGTCTTGCAACCTATGTTATCTACCAAATGTCTTTTCCCTTTTCGCTTAGAAACATTGGTCATGATTCATCTTCAACTTATGTCAACAATTAGGCATGTTCGGCCCATGACTTTAACCATTCATCATTCACCTTTTGCACTTCTCGTACATATCCTTTCATTAAGAGATGAGCTGCACAGGACATCAATCCTTCTTCCCATCCTTTTTTGGTCCTTATTTGTCCATAGACTAGGATCTGCAGTCTCACCCAGCATCCAGGCGTCCAAGCCAGCTCATCTTTATCCACACAGTCCATTCTCTTCATTTCTGTTATGACTATTTCATTCTGTCCTACCCTAAGGTATGTGAGCATCTTGCTCTTCCATGCAGGCTCCTTTTCTATCTGTGTAGTCTTAATATAATCATCTTGGAATGGGAACAACCATTTCGATCTCCATCGCAGGGTGGCCCAATGTCCCTGGAACTCTCCTCGGTTCATGAATGCAGCAATGTGGACAAGACATCCGGCATCATACTCTGGTACTTCTCTGGGAATGAAAGTTCAGGCAGTACTCATGGTATAATGTACGGGAGAGCAGACGTAGCAACCCTCCTTAGATGTTCTTTCACCCACCTTTTTCATGTGCTGATACCACATGTTATTACCCAAATGTGCTGACTGTCAAAATATGTGTTAATACCATTATCGTCTTCCTCTGAATTTCTCGTGTGTCTTCCCAACATAATGGTTGCAGCCCATGGAAACAACTCTAAAGAAGCTCTGCTCTGGACAGAAAGCGCTTGAGACCTAGGCTCATCTAGAATGGGCAAATCTGCACAAGTTCCTAGAGTAGGGAGAATCAAAGGAGTTTCCACTTCTCCTGGACCAATAGAGTAAAGAGTGTGGACCAGAAGAAACAGGAAAACAAAGATAGACACTGCACATGCATATATTATACACCAGAATAATAATCCACAACATTTTTGCCACTCCGGTATTTCTTGAGTTTGTTCATTCTCTGAAATCGTGCCATTTTCAAGATTCGTCATTATGCCTGTACACTACTTTAAGGAAGGAAACATTTTTTTTAATCAGGCAGTTCAGGTGAATCAGGTAGCTGCAGAATCTGTTCAATTATTGCCATAAGCAACCTCCTTATCGCAGGGACATTTTTAGGATCATACAGAAAAGTACATATGTCGACACTACGGCTAACAAGAGCAGGATAAGCTCTAAGAATATATATGAAAGTAGGATCCTATGGGCATCGTCATTTGTCAAAACCATAGATTCAGCCACAATTGTGTTGTACGAAAAGAATCAGCGTATTGCTCAGGCTTCCAATTTCTTATCAAATGTTGCTGCTTAAACATATTCACAACATGTCAACAACTTTCTAAAGCTCATATTCAAAGAACTGTGTGGCTCTCAAGAAACAGGTTTGCACACCTGCTATAATATCTATAAGGAGTGTTCAAGAGAGCCACAGTGCAAGTCTGTTAGTTTATTGTCCTTCTTCGCCATTGATCGAGTCTGCACGTTCTGAAATTCTTCTTCTTGTCTTGCTTCTGAATCAATGGTTAGGGGTGTGTCGGCCTCTCCAATGCAGGTCTTAACATCGCTGAGATGGATCCAGGCTCTCCTGCCTTGAACATTTACTGCAGAGGAAGTAATGTCTTCCACGATAAACGGGCCAACGAATCTAGATTTGTGCCATTTTCTAGCAAAGTTCTGGATCAGCACTGTGTCACCAATAAACTACTTGGGTACTGATAATACTTTAGAAACTCTGGCTGCTGAATGGTCTTCATCTGTGTTCTGAGACCAACCACCCTTGTGCTTGAGTTGATCTGAAATGGCAGAGATACTAGCGGTCATACATGTTAAGTACTCATTTAATTAATTTCCTAACAGTTTTGCAGAACTCTGGGCATCACTTCTGCTCCTCGATGGAGGAGTCAAAGGCATTCTCATTTGTCTTCCTGTCACTAATTCGTGGGGTGTGAGGTTATGGTCCGAACCAGGCTGATTCCTTAGGGCATATAGCGCTAAGGGCAGGCAATATAGCCATCCCTTCTTCAGTGTCAATTTTACCTTGGTGACTCTCTCTTTTAGGAGGCCATTGAGTCTCTCACATATTCTGTTTGCTTGTGGGTGATAAGCAGAAGAAAACCTAGGTATTATATTCAATAGCAATCCTATTTGTTTAAAGACTTCATTAACAAAATGTGGCCCATTATCGGATCTCAGCGGTTCACACGCTGCCCATCTTGGAAAGACTTCACATACTAAAAACTTTGCTGTGCAAGTGGCATCAGTGTGTGTCCAAGAATCTGCTTTGATCCACCATGAAAAGAGATACACCACCACTATCAAATACCTATATCCACTACATACTTGCAGCATGTCAACATAAACAATATGTAAATGCTGAAAAGGACCATTCGGTCGAGAAATCTCTCCTCAAATCATTCGCAGTGTATGGCCAGAGGTAAGCTTTTGACATACGATGCAATTTACTACATAAAATTAAATGTGTTCTAACAGGTTCGGTACAAACCAGTCTTCTGCAATAGCTGCAGCAAGACTCTCTCTAGTAGCATGCGCTGGGAACCTGCAGCTGTTCAAGCGCTACCCTCAATAATGCTACTGGCATCACCAGTTTTCCGGTACTGTCCTCTTGCCACAATGCTTCTGTGGGGGACAAAGAACACCCCCTACATTTCGATAACTATTGCTCTTCCTGTGGTGCACTGCCTTGAATCTCCATTAACTGAGCTCCTGATAAATGATTCAACCCTTCTTTTACTATCATAATCTTAACCACCTTTTCCTTAATTTCTGGAGCATCAAAACTTAAAATATCTGGGGCATATGGAACCCTTTTGGCTTCTGTGTCTGCGACTTTGTTCCAGCAAGAAATAAAATCAGTCTGATTAGTATGTGCTGTGCATTTAACTATTGCTATGGCTAATGGGAGTTGTAGTGCCTTAATAAGCCTGTCCAATAGTGATGCGTGCTGCACTGGAGTGCCGTCCGCTCGGAGGTAGCCCCTCCTTTTCCAACGTGCTAACCGTGCATGCATAGTCGACGTCACATAGGCGGAGTCACTGTATATCGTCACTTCCTGTCCTTTGTGTTTTTCAAGCACCGCAATAAGCGCTACCAATTCTGCCGCTTGTGCTGAAAAGTTAGATGGTAGCCTTGCACTTGCCACAACCTTAAATTCACAGTTTGCTCTATGCCTCAATACAGCTGCACCAGAATGCCTTTTCCCACTTGTCTGATACATTTTTGAATAACCATCAATAAAGAGAATCTCCCCCCCTGACAATGTGAATTCTTTAAAACGTGGTATCTTATCATAAAACTCCTCGTAGTTTGTGCCATCATGCACATGCTCATCCTCTGCCACTGGCTCAGCAACAAATTTGGTAGGGTTCACTATTTTATATCTGACTATTTTAATCGCTGGATATAATGACTTCGTACATGGAAGCCCTCTGAGATGTCAATGTACCCTTAGGTTTCTCCAAAATGGAACACAAAACATGCTCTACAAAAAGTGTCATAGAAAAACCCATTACAATGCTTGCAGACTTCTCAATTGCGAATGCGACTGCTGCCAATGACTGTTTGCAAGGAAAATGCCCTTTCATGACTCGTTCTAACATACCACTGTAATATGCCAGGGGTTTGTATTCTAATGTAGTTCTCTGTGCTAGCACTGCTGTCATAACTGTCCCACCAGTGTGTGAAAATAAAAAAAAATGTTCAGCATAATTAGGAATTCCTAAAGCTGGAGCCGTACAAATTGCTCTCTTCAACTCTTCTTCTCCTTCCTCAGTCTATTCTATGTTCTCCTTATTTACCTGTGCTTCCTTTAAAGCAACAAGGGTCTTGTGTATGTGCTATAGGTAAATCCCATGCTCTCACATAATTACATAATCCCAAGAATCGCTGCATCTGCTTTACTGTATACGGTTTTGCAGTTTTCATAATTGCTTCAGCTCTTTCAGGTGTTACCTTCTTTCCCTCATATGAGATCAACTAGCCTATAAACAACACTTCAACTTGGCAATATTGTAACTTCTCTTTATCTACTTTGTCTCCCTTATCTGCGAGCATAGTCATTAGTTGAATCGAATCTTGTCTACACTCCTCTTCTGTTATGATATCAATCAGAATATCATCTAAGTACTGTATCACAGTACTTTTCAAATCACCATTTCTAGGCAAACGAGTATGTTTCAGTCCAAATTCGGCGAAATGTAACAGAAGTTAAGTCTTGTGAGTCTTTGTGCAACGGAATTGAGAAAAACAAATTTTTCAAGTCAATCACTGTGAGATATCATGCTTCTACTGGAATACTACATAGCTTCATCAATGCTGAAATAGTCTTAAAAATGCCCTCATCTGCCTCTCAAGACATTGGGTATTGACTCACTTGAGGTAACATTGCACTTGGTTTCAGCTTTATCTTAACCTCTTCGACTCCTTTTAATAGACCTACATCATAAGGGCCTGTAGTCCATAAAGTCCATAAAACACTTGCCACCTTTTCTAGTCTTCATCCAAAAATGCTGGACGCTGTCGCATTATTACCATGTGCTGTGGCATCTTTCTTTTCTCTATTCTGATCCAATACATAATGCTCATTAAGAATACTACTTCATCGTCTGCTGGATCATCTCTAAACATGTCATCATCAGTGACGTCAGTCAATCTGCACTCCTCACCAAAGGCAATTACTGTTCCCCATGGTCTAACCTCATCATCCGTTCCTTCGAGCATTACCATTTCCCCTCATACTATGGCTGCATCCAATTCTAAGGGAATAGTCTGACATCCCTCTTCATCCATAGGTACCTCTGGTCTAAGCAGAAATTCATTAGGTATCCTCATAGTCCTTCCCATTAAACCAGGTAGCCATGGTAACAGAATGCCCATAAAGGAAAGATTCTGGCTCCATCGCCCCCCCCCCCACAGAGCCATTTGCCCTGTAAATGCTAATATATACTCACCAACATTTATTTAGTGTATCCCAGGAATGGGCCTCATCACGAGTCTGGCGGTAACCCTTAAATGCGGCGGTAGCGCTATTACCGCCACATTTAAGGGTCCACCAGATCATGGCCTTGGCAGATTTCCCCCCAGCTCTGAGCGGGGGGGAAATCCACGGCAAATTTGCTGATTTTCTGAGCTATTACCACCGGCGGGAAATCTGCCGGCGGTAATAGCGTGAATTTTCCCCATTGGGCCCAATGGGGAATGAGGAATTCCCGAATGGGCCCAATGGGGAATGGGCACTAACCGTTCCGCCAAACCCGTGATCCAGCACTAATAGCGCTGGTTTTTTTTGGCAGTACGGCTAATAGCGCCGGCGTTAACGCCCATTTCGTGATGAGGTGCACTATACCTTTGTCAGTAAAAGAAATCATCACATGAAGTTTTGTCATTGAGTCTCTTCCCAGAATATTAACTGGTGTGTGCCGTGAATACAATAATGGAACGGACATATTGAATTCTCCTATAGAGACTGGTAATTGGTCAGTAAAAGGAACTCGACTTGTAGCTCCAGAGAATCCCTGAGCATTCATGACATTTCCCAACATTGGGTATTTTCCCTCTCGTATACACGAACGAGTTGTCCCAGTGTAAACTAAAAATGAAAAGGATTTGCCTACTATCGTCACATCAACCCTTGGTTCCTCTTGGGGGTCTGGTGTCACGGATAGTACTGAACACATCAAGTCGCCCTGTGAGCTGTCCTATTGTGGATACATGCATACCCCTGTACCTGTAAGACAGGGGTGCACAACTGATTTTGACAGAGGGCCGAAAGTACCTTACATGAGGGCTATAGTGGGCCGAAAAGTAAAAGTGGGCGGGGCGGTAGGCGGGACATGTCAGGAGGCTTTTTCAACCCCCAATTTGTATTAAACACATGGAAAAAGATATGTTTTTGAGGGGTAACGATTTTTATTGCATTTCAAACTTACATTTTGTACTACACATTTTCCCATGCTATCATTTATTTTTCGATTTAGTTATTGTATATCGTCTGTTTAATTAAATTATATATATTTTATTGACCCTTGATTGGACATTCCGTTATTTTGGACTGCTATAGTTTGCTGTTTGGGTTACCCAAGAGGAGTATGGCCTTCGTTGAGTCAGGTTTCCTCAAAAAAGCAAAGGATGTACATCTCCTAACTGTGCCTGTTTTAGCTTTATTATTGAGTTCACTCTTGGAGTGCAACACTATGCCCCATGGCTCCCATCCCCAACCAAACACTATGCCCCATGGTCCCCTCACCCCCAACCAAACACTATGCCCCATGGCTCCCATCCCCAACCAAACACTATGCCCCATGGCCCCCTCACCCCCAACCAAACACTATGCCCCATGGGCCCCTCACCCCCAAGCAAACACTATGCCCCCTGTCCCTCACCCCCCAAGCAAACACTATGCCCCATGGCCCCCTCACCCCCAACCAAACACTATGCCCCCTGTCCCTCACCGCCAACCAAACACTATGCCCCATGGCCCCCTCACCCCCAACCAAACACTATGCCCCATGGCCCCCTCACCCCCCTACCCCCAAACCAAACACTATGCCCCATGGCCCCCTCACCCCCAACCAAACACTATGCCCCAAACACACTCAAGCATGCACCCATACAGACCTGAACCCCCCACCCCCCAAATCAACACACACACAAACATGCACCCATACAGACCCGAACCCCCCACCCCCCAAATCAACACACACACATGCACCCATACAGACCCGAACCCCCCACCCCCAACTCAGCACACACAAACACTCAAGCATGCACCGATACAGACCTGAACCCCCGCACCCCCCAAATCAACACACAGACAAACATGCACCCATACAGACCCGAACCCCCCACCCCCAACTCAGCACACACACACACACTCAAGCATGCACCCATACAGACCCGAACCCCCCACCCCCCCAACTCAGCACACACACAAACATGCACCCATACAGACCCAAACCCCCCACCCCCCCAACTCAGCACACACACAAACATGCACCCATACAGACCCAAACCCCCCACCCCCCCAAATCAGCACACACACAAACATGCACCCATACAGACCCCAAGACCCCAACCCCCCACCCCCAACTCAGCACACACACACACACTCAAGCATGCACCCATACAGACCTGAACCCCCCACCCCCCCAACTCAGCACACACACAAACATGCACCCATACAGACCCGAACCCCCACCCCCCAACTCAGCACACACACAAACATGCACCCATACAGACCCAAACCCCCCACCCCCCCTCCAAACCCCCACCCCCAACTCAGCACACACACACTCAAGCATGCACCCATACAGACCCGAACCCCCACCCCCCAACTCAGCACACACACAAACATGCACCCATACAGACCCCAACCCCCCACCCCCAACTCAGCACACACACACACACTCAAGCATGCACCCATACAGACCCGAACCCCCCACCCCCCCAACTCAGCACACACACAAACATGCACCCATACAGACCCGAACCCCCACCCCCCAACTCAGCACACACACAAACATGCACCCATACAGACCCGAACCCCCCACCCCCCCCCAAACCCCCACCCCCAACTCAGCACACACACACTCAAGCATGCACCCATACAGACCCGAACCCCCCACCCGCCCCAACTCGGCAAACTCTCAAACAAGCACCCATACAGACCCGAACCCCCACCCCCCAACTCAGCACACAAAAAACATTCAAATCAAAACATTCATACACATCCGACACCCCCCGACCCCCACATCTCAACATACACACAAAATACATTCAAATACAAACATTCACACCCCCCCACATCTCAACATACACACAAAATACATTCAAACACAAACATTCATACACATCCGACACACACCCCCACCCCTGCATCTCAACATACACTCAAAATACATTCAAACACAAACATTCATACACATCCGACACACCCCCCCGCCCCCGCATCTCAACATACACTCAAAATACATTCAAACACAAACATTCATACACATCCGACACCCCCCCCCCCACCCCGGCATCTCAACATACACTCAAAATACATTCAAACACAAACATTCATACACATCCGACACACCCCCCCACCCCCGCATCTCAACATACACTCAAAATACATTCAAACACAAACATTCATACACATCCGACACACCCCCCCACCCCCGCATCTCAACATACACTCAAAATACATTCAAACACAAACATTCATACACATCCGACACACCCCCCCACCCCCACATCTCAACATACACTCAAAATACTTTCAAACACAAACATTCATACACATCCGACACACCCCCCACCCCTGCATCTCAACATACACTCAAAATACATTCAAACACAAACATTCATACACATCCGACACCCCCCCCCACCCCCGCATCTCAACATACACTCAAAATACATTCAAACACAAACATTCATACACATCCGACACACCCCCCCACCCCCGCATCTCAACATACACTCAAAATACATTCAAACACAAACATAAAGCAAAACAAACCCGACACACAAACACAAACAGACCACTTACCGGAGACGTGCTGGAACTGGAAGTCAGGTAAGCAGGAACGCTGGAATCGCACTACGGCTGGCGTGGTCGAAGGCTGAAATGCCTTCCGGCATCAAGCCTTATGGGCCACGCCAGCCGTAGTGCTGGCCCTCCATTGGTGCAGCACACACGCATTACGTGGCTCGTAGGAGCGACGTGATGCGTGTGTGTGCTGAGCCAATGAGGGCCAGTGTTTTCACCGGCCCGGAAGACAACAAAGACTTTCCTAATGGAGGGCGGCCGCGCGGGCCGCCCTCCATTAGGAAAGTCTTTGTGCCTCGCGGGCCGGTCAAAAGGGCATGGCGGGCCGCAACTGGCCTGCGGGCCGTATGTTGTGCACCCATGCTGTAAGAGGATTCCCTACTACCACTGTGACACCCCCTATCCTATGTGTCAGTAATAGTCCTGTGTTTGCATTCTGCTGTATCTGCATGGGGCGTGCTGCGCCTGCCCTTGCAGTGTATTTAATGATGCTTCTTTAATTGCTGCGGTTGCAGTACCTGTTGTACTTGTGGTGCTTGTGCCTGATACACTGTCTGATCCTGGACGAATCCTTCCCTAGCCTGTGAGTTGTATGCTGGAGGATAAGCTGTCCCCCTTCTTGAATATTGACCATTTCGTATATACCCTTGGCTCCCACATGTGCGCACAATGTGTCCTGTCATTCCACATGTCCAAAATATAGGAGGGTTTCATCTAATTAGCCCTCCTTGATTAAATCCTCCTTGCACATTCTGATTCTCGTTCTGCCCATTCTGAAACCCACTTTGAGTGTTTTGAAATTCACCCCTTCCTCTGTAACCCATGCCTTTACCTCGTGGTATAAACCCACTTCCTTCTTGATGCATCGGGTGCTGATTATTCGCCTGTGATGTGTCCACTGCTTGCTGTACTTCTAGCCCTTCTCCGCTTGTCAGTACCGTCCCTTCTATGGCGTATGTTGACAATTTTTTCTACCTTAGCTTCCTCAATTTTTCTAGCACTGGCTATCTTTTTATTCTTCTCCTGTAACAGCCGACAGTGACATACTATAGTCAACTGTATTTCAGGCCACAGTTTTGCTTTCATTCCCACTAACTTCTTAAGTTGTTTTTGTACCGGCTCAGGCAGTCCCTGACACATAATGTGGTCAAATACTTCCACTGTTTTACTCCACAGCTCGCGCGTTTCAAGAGACCAGCACGCTTGAATGTAAGCAAGCGGATCTTCATCTTCTTTCATCTTTGGTATCATAATCGCACCCATATCTGATACATCAGGATATTGTACTCTAAGGAATCTCTAAACACCTGCCCTACAGTTATTAACTGGTGCTCCATTGCGAGCCATGTTTTGTGCCATGACACTCAAATAACCTGCTCTTGTCCAAATGTCACCTGCTCTTCCCCAAGAATAGCTGTTAGGAGACCATTGATATCCCTTATTGCCAAGGTATTTCCTCTGGTCATTTTCTCTAACTCATAAATCCATTTTCCTGCACCCACCATTAAGCGGGGGAGTTTGCACCTTAAATTATCCTTGTTCATCTGTGGCCATGGAATATACTGTGGTCTCGGCCCTCCCTTCTTCATTAGGGGAAACTGCGTAAACCCTATTCCACAATCTGCCCTCAGCGTCTGTCTACCCATGGTAGGAACAATAGATCCTGATCACTTTTATTCCTGGCAGGGACCTTAATCGGTTTACATATGGTGGCGATTCTCCCCTTTCGCTATACAATCGTCCTCTAGGGTACTCTGGACATGGTATGGGATCTCGTGTCCTATCTTTAGGTTGTTCTAAATCAGACCATCTTACTCCCTTTTCTGCCTGTAAATCTCCCTCGGGCGCACATGCTCCTTCCCTCCCCACTTCATCTTACATGTCTAGTCCCCAACTAGTATGGTTCTCCTCTCTTTCACCCTTGTCTAAGGTTAACTTACTTAAAGACAAAGCTCTATGTTCAGAACCAAACAAGCTTCACTCTTCACCTCATGATTGGGAGATTATAAATTGATCTCCCTTTCCTCGGCTTCCTGATTAGTCTCTTTCTCTTAAATCCTGATAGGCTTTATCGATCCTATCTGCGATGCACGCTATATCGAAATCCTCATCTAATGTAACTTTAGATGGTCCTGACGTTGCTCCCTGTAACGAGAGGAACTCTTCTATATCGCTCCATTGTATCACTGGACTTGGCTCCATTAATTCATTCTAAATGCAATCAATCTTGAGCTCTCATTGCCTCCTTTTTCATTCTAATCATTCATCTAGTTCTATCCGCTTTCTAGCTTCCCATCTAATTCTTTCTTCTTCTTTTCTTATTTCTTTGCTCCTTTCCCCGCTCTTCTTTCTTCCTCTTCCTTTTGTCTCTTTTTCCTCTTATCTCTTAATTTCTGTACTTCCTCTTCTTCTCTCTTCCTATCCTGTTTATCCCGTTCTTCCATTGCTCTCTGTCTGTTATCATACTTCCTTTGTTCCTCTGCCCTTTCTTCTTTCTTTTGTTGCTCCTCCTGATACAGCTGTTCTCGCCACTGTCGGCTCTTCCTTTTCTGCTTATCTTCTTTGCAACTTTTTTCTCCTTCCCTGTCTTTTCTATCCTGCTCATCTCAATCTTCCCTTTGCCTTACTTACTCAATGCTTTTCCCATCTAGCTTAAGCAATATCTATCCTACCATCCATTTGTTCTGTAAGAGCGTTACCTCGTCAGCCTTATCATTTTCTCCTTTCCATCTCCTTTCCTTTCCATCTCTTAATTTCTCGTTCTATATCTGTTGATATGTTAGATCGCACACCTTTCACTTCCCTATTTTTCTCTTAGTCTCCTCTGGACTATCATCACTGCTATAAGCAGGCGGTTTTTAGATTGGATTACTATAACCCGTTGCCGCTTTCAGTTCCTTTAAGGAATACAATCCTGCGCTTTCGTTACTAATGCTTTTTACTTCAAGCGAGGTAAGGGGAATAGAAGGCTCGACACCTTCCTCTTTAAACTGATTAAGCATCTAACATCTTATCTGCTTCCAATTCGAGACCTTCGGTATCGACTCCCCTCTCCAATCGACCACTTTCGCCTTCTGTCCGACAAGTGCCTGGGGAAACAAGGCGGGATTTCATCAAAGAGGGACCCGTCCCACCTGTATCGATTTTCTTGCAAGAATTCTATAGCGGCCGCTCTCCACAGGAAACCATGCAATGTTTCTGATAGATGGCGAAGGGCACTTGATCTTCCGAAGCACTGGAATCTATAGGTTGATGAGTCTTTATGTCAACCAGCTGACATGCTACCACGTGAACCCTAGAGACCCTTTTACTCAAGGTAACATGTCATACTATGGATGGGACCGACTCAGAAAGTTGGCAAAAACTCTGTCTTAATATCAATTGTCTAAAACAGGGAGTACAACGGACAATACCGGACGTCGCACAGCATGATCTTGAGACATATCATAAAAAACAACACATTTAAACTAAAGGTTTGTCATACGTGATGTCATACTACGCAGCAAACTAAGAAAACCTACAGGAGATTGTGGTTGGCTCAAGGGGAATGTCTAATTTTCTATATGGTATAGGATCATGATTGGGTCTCTACAGCCTGGTGGGCATTGATGCCCTCCCTTAGTGCAAGTCATAGGGCCTCATTACCCGGTAGGCGGTGAGCCATGGCGCTATTAGCGCCATGGCTCATGCCGGTAAAATACCGGCACCGCCTTGGCGGAAAGGGGATTTACCGCCCCATTCCAAGGTTGGAGGGGCGGTAAATCCCCCTTCCGCCATTGCCCTTCCCCATTCCCATTTCTGCCCCATAGGGCTCTATGGGAATGGCGAAGGCGCTAATTACGGCACCTCAGTTTTGCGGTGCCGTAATTAGCTCCGAGGTCCCTTAGCGGGTTGGATTTTAACGCCTGCAAAAAGCAGGCGTTAAATCCCCCAACCCGCAAAGGGACCTCGCAGTAAGGCGGTAGGGATTTACCGGTACCGGTATTTTACCGGTACCGGTAAATCCCTACCGCCATCCGTGTAATGAGGCCCATAGTGCAAGTCATTTTCGACAGTAATTAGAAACACAACACTTAATTGGCTCTTAAACTATGAGGCTCTTCGTTATACAACCTTCTACAATTGGTTGGCACGCTTGTACCCTTCTGCAACATTCAATGCTCTAGCAGCACGTAAACTGGTACCCCAGGTGCTGATGGGTGAACTTGGCCGTATCTCCCCACCCAATTAGCCTGACATCTCTCATCACTCATGCCATCTACCATTCACAATGTCGTTGAAGTCTGCCTTGTAATAGATTCTCGCCTCTGGGAATATAAGGGAGTGTGAGCACTCGCTATCTTCAATCTGGGGAACCATGCTCTCATCCTCAGCTCATATGATCAGAGACCGTGCATTTTCTCATATTATTACATTAAATAGTCTTTAATAAAGAAACTTGGCACTCTAGGGTTCTATCTTTGCAACTTATCAATTGATGCCTCGGTTTCTCACGTGTTAGTGTTCTTCCCAGCTGATAACCAATTCCTGGCTGCTTCCAGTCTTTGACATCAAGCCAGACAGCCTCTTTGGTCTTGTTTCGAATTTGAGCCTATTCTTTGCTGCAACACACATAGCCTCCAAACCGTCTTCCTTCATGGAGACTTGCTTACTAAAATATATCATCGAATGTACAGAACTCTTATATACATATATGTTGGTGGCACCGCCTGCAGTCTATATACTACGTATAGCCAGCCTTATGAATACTTAGTCTAATTGCGTTCCAGCATCTGTACAATTGTACACGGCTTGTGTTTTCTGCAGTGCTCTTCACACGTGTAATCTTCATTCCGCACATAAAAGTATTCTCGATTCTTTACTTCGCCATTAGATTCTATGTCACCTATGCATTCTGTTCTCTGGTCATCCTTCCCAATGCGTCACTCTTATCTTTTCGTGACATCACCAGCTTCTCCTTTTCATATCTTCACCCTTTTTCAGGCGGCTCTCTTAGGAGACCATCAGTCGTTCGAAGATACTGCACATAGGGCTTTCTCAACGGATATCTTGTCTCATAGATTCTTCGTCGTATAGCTAACATAACTGGCGCTGCACATGTTGCAATTTCCAGTTTCCAGCATATAGGCAAAATAGGGGAAGGACTTCCTGTAGAGGCACTCAGCTGCTCCTCTATACATTAAATATACATTTCTTTTTAAAACAGGCATTACTACCCTGCACAGTGACTCACACTGTATCAACTACAGACGGATTAAGATTTGCCTCAACAAGCAATCTGGTTATCCCTAGATGAGACCTGTCAGATTGGGCGGAACAGCTTCCTTGACACAAGCCACCAGTATCTGAGACAACTCTCTTGATCTCAGGACAACTTCTGATCATCTGCAATGTATAAAAAACATAAATGATTATCTCAGACAATGTGCATAAAGCCATCTCTGCCTAACTAGTCTTGTTTGGGTTGGGTTTCATGCGTGCCAAAGCGCCAGCTGTTGTGCTGTGACCCTCCTACAAGTGTTGCCCTTTTAATGTGATGTGTCCCTCCCATGTGTATTGCCCTTTTAAGATGGGCCATGTCTTTGTCATGGCCCAAGCTATTATAAGGAACCCTTGCAGGCTTGTGCAACAGAACAGCTGCAGACTTCCAAAGAGGAATGCCTGAGTCCGCCCCTCATTTAGGCCTGCAGGCCCACACTGTGTGAACACGGGCCTGCAGGCCATGCTGCCCTCTTCCCAACAAGGTGGCCAGGGTCCGCATGTGCTGGGCAAGGTCTGCCCTGGCCCCATCTAAGACTGGGTATCCCTGGCAACCCTCTGAGGCACTGGACCTCTGTGGTGCTGGTGTCCCATAGTAACCACAGGGGGCCGGCTTGATGCCAACGGCCAGCCCCCATAACAATGGCGACGAGGGAGTGGAGCCCCTGCGTTGTGCCACGTTCCTCATTTTTTTCTTCAGAGGGAAAAGGAGGAGGGAGAAAGGAGGAGGAGCGGCATCCATCGTCCTGTAAGAGAGGGGTGGATGCAATACCTGGTGCCCTGCCTGCAGATCCTCCCTGGCCACGGCCCTCTGAGAGGAGGGTGCTCGTGCAGCCAGAGTGGGGGTCCACCCGGAGTCCCCTGCGGCATCCGCAAAATGGGGGTGAGTTTGCACCAGCCCACCAAGCAAAGGAAAGTGCTTGTTGGCCCTGTTGCCGAAGTGGTGGGTTGCGGCCGACTGGTGTGCCGCACCGAATAGCCCAGAGTGATCCTGAGGCCCCCGGCATCGAAGAGTAAAGTGCTCCAGAACGGAGCGAAAAGAGAAGCACAACCTCTGCGGCAGCTGTGCCGGTGTGCCGTATCAGTGAAGAGGGTGGCGGACCACTTTTGCAAGAAACAGATCCTGCTGGTGAAAAGAGGAGTGTATGCCCAACCAGCTTGCCATCCCGGCCCTCAGCCAAGAGGGTGCTCGTGCGGCTGAGTTGAGGTGAGCCTGCGGCCCCCCGTACGGGAGTCGCTGACAAATATATCATTGTACTCCCGCCTGGGAGAGAAAGTGCCCGGCCCCACCACCGGAGCTCCAAAGGAAAGTGAACAGGGAAGTAAGGGAAGTAAGGGTCCACCCTGCCCCGACAACCAGAGGCCGTATTGCCAGCACGACCCTCCGCGCTCAGCTGGGCAGAATCCCGCCATGCAGGATATCTGCAGCCATAGGAGGTTTAGTATGCCTCACCTGGCGCCGCAGAAGGTGATGCTCGCTCCCCCTCCAGTGGGTGGCGCTGATGGCAGGAGTGCTTCTCCAGCAGCCCCCTCTCCGACCGAAACTATGGGCTGCCAGGCAGTGAGCAATGGAGGTTCCAATCCGGAGCGGAAGGAGGAGGCTGCCCGCATCGTCCGGCAACATGGGACAGTGCCTGCCGGCACTGTGCTGTGCTGGCAGCCCCTGTGTGATCCCACACCGGCTGGCAGTGAACAGCTGAAGCGCTCAATGAGGGCACCGACAACGAAGAGGGAGGTAGCGCTGCACATAGCGCACAAGGTGCGGTCTGTGCTGGTCCTGAGGTGCTGGATCTCCTTGCACTGACCACTGACTATGGGTATCTTGGAAGTATTAGCTGCTATCGAGGCAGCAAGAGGTATTTTCCTTAAACGTGGAAATAACCCCCCTCCCACACACTACTCAGACTTGGTACTTAATCATACCAATTCATTACAAAATCACTGAGGCAGTATCGACACCGTGTGATATTAAATACATGAATAGTCACTCAAATGTTGACACACTGATAGATACTCCCCCTTTCATAGAGCCACTATCGACAAATGGAAATAAACAGACTGACACAAAAACTATTGCTTATACCAAAGAGAACGATTTAACTAACAAACACTGTTCTAGAGGGATAAACGATTTAGTTACAACTACTTCCCACTCCACTGCAAATGGTTCTGTATCCAATGAGCATAACTCGAACACTGCTCACAAAATTACAGAAATACCTAAAGTAGACACTCTGGCACCTGTGTATAGTTGACCAAACTTGGCTGTCTATAGCACTAATGTAAAAGGTGTAAAGAATGTAGTGACTCAAAGAGGACTCCCTATACCTAGCTCTAACATTACATTTGTCCTACTTAACACTAGGCCCCTTGTGAAACATGCCACAGAGGTGGCTACATTCATAGAGGAGAATAATATATATGTTTGCGCACTTTCTGAAACCCGGGCACACGTTGCCGCAGCCCCTTCACTACATTTAGCCATCCCTACTGGATATGGCATGCTTAGATGTGATAGAAAGTAAGGCAGGGGTGGAGGTGTAGCCATTATCTATAGACTATCTCTCACAATCTGGGAAACTAATGGAATTATCATGGAAGGAATTGAATCATTGTGTGTTATGATTAGCATGAATGCAGAAGCCACATTAAATGTGCTCATAATTTATAGACCTCCTAACTCACCTGGAGACTTTGCAGTTAATCTTCTGAGTTTTCTACTTTCGTCCTTGAAAACTAATTCTAAATATATGATTATGGGGGACATTAACTTATGGTTAGACCACAATGATGATCCCTCTGCAGGTGAATGGCACCTAGCATTAACCAAACTAGGTTTTGAACAACTCGTCCACGATCCGACTCATAACTTAGGCCACATCCTTGACTGGGTTGCCAGCCATAAAGTGGAAACCAGTGAAGTATTAGTCTCCCCATGTCCCTGGTCTGACCACTTCTTTGTGGAATTCACAATTATGTCTAGTTTTACTGATAAAAGGAAACCTAATAAGTATAAGGATTTCACCGCCCGTAACCTAAAAAACATTACTGCCACCAAGCTTGATCCTTCAATCTTGCCACTAAACAAACTTTCTGAAAAGGATACCCCAGAAGCATTGGCTAAAGCCATATTAGATAATCTGGGCATAGCTGCCAATACTTTAGTACCATCAACAACAAAAAGAAACGGAAGGAAGGTATTAAACGTAATTCATGGTTTTCTCCTGAACTCTCATATGCTTCCATATTTGGAAATCTACTCGAACTCAAGCCTCCTAATAGTTTATAAAACAGCAGCCAAAAAGTATAGAGCTGCCATTATTGAGGCAAAAAAAGATTATTTTAACAACAGAATAACACAAGCCCAATCAGAATCTAAATAACATTTTTAAATATTGAAGGGGCAGGAATGCACTGATCGCATGAATGAAGACCTGATCAACAAGGACAGTGCCTGGTGTAAAACCATGCAAAAAGCTATGCAAGACAAACTTGATAACATCCTTAAGGTCATAAATACGAAAATATCCAACTTAAACAAGAAGACCATAGGAATTCAGGAGTCCTATATAAGATGTCCTGATATTCCTGTCACCGATCTTTCACCAATTACCACACCGGAATTGGCTAGAATAATGAATCACCTCAAAACTACTAAATGCAAAAACGATATTCACACAGCCATGATGATTAAAACATGTCCACCCACACTGCTTAATGCGATTCACATGTTTATCAATGCTTCCTTGGTTACCGGGATACCTCAGGAATTGAAAGATGCCAGGGTTATACCGATCATAAAAAGACTTGGCCTCGATCTGAATATCGCAAAAAATTATAGGCCTTTAACTAACATCAGTTTTCTTTTGAAAATTCTGGATCGTGTAGCCTATGAGCAAATAGCTATGCATCTTGATAAATATTCAGTTCTACATGACCATCAGTCGGGCTTTCGAGTGGGCTTCGGCACTGAGACGGCTCTCCTAGAGCTTAAATCCAAGCTCCTTGCACGCTTGGATAAACAGGAAGCATCCCTGCTGATGCTACTCGATCTCTCAGCCGCCTTCGACCTGGTGGACCATACCATCATGTCCACCAGGCTGAGGGAAGTAGCACATTTTTCACCTTTAGCGGTCAATTGGATCTCCTCCTTTCTTAGCAATAGAGAAAGTAGGGTATTTTTTAAGGAAGCCGAATCAGCCGCCATGAATGTTGCGATGGGAGTACCACAGGGTGCTTGCACATCATCATGCCTGTACAACATATTTACCAATCCCTTATTTGCTATGCTGACCTTAGAGGGAGTGACATTTACGAACTATGCAGATGACACGCAATGTGTCATCCCATTAACTGGCAATTATGATGCAGACATTCTCCTGATCAATAAGATCTACTCCCTAGTAGAGTCTTGGATGATCTCTAATAAGTTAGCACTTAATAGACAGAAGACCTGCCTGGTTATTAGTCATCGGCTCTCCTTATACTGTACAGAATTTGGGCCCTAACTATGAGGATTTTGGACTAGGAGATGTAATAATTACCCCTCTGAAAAAGGTTAAAACTCTAGGAGTAGTGCTTGATCAACACCTTACCATGAAACCACATGTAAGCATTTTGATATCTTCATGTGCTTACTATATAAAACTACTCACCCACCTCAGACCATTCATATCGCAAAAGCGTGCAGAAACGATTGCGCAAGCAATTATAGGCGCAAAGATTGACTATTGCTCTAGCCTCTAGATAGGCATTGATAAAACCACATGTAATAAACTGCAAATAGTCCAAAATGGAGCAGTAGGAGTGGTTAAGAAGCTCGAACGAAGAGATCATGTCACTGAGGCAAGGCGGAGCCTGTATTGGTTACCCATTCATTCACATATTCTTTTCTGCATCCTCACTATTACGCAGAAATGCATTCAGGGAAAAATGCCTCTTTACCTGCGAGAACTTTTAGCTAACAAAACTCAGACTAGACTACATAGATCTAGCCAGCAGAATCATCTGGCTATTCCAAGATGCAGAACGGTGAAAGTCGCCAAGGCTGCCTTCTATGCTCTCGCACCGAAGGCCTGGAATGACCTTCCCTTAGAAATGCACTGCATTGAGTCCCTTGATATTTTCAAAGGGAAACTCAAGACCTGTCTGTTTGCTTATCTACTTGTAGGAATGCCTTTCTTCTCTTGCACGTCACTCATGCTTATCCGTTACTTGTTGTCTGTCTTGTTGCGCCCTTAAGCCCAAGGGTCAAGGGCCGTGCAATATACATTTAATAAAGTAAAAAGTAAAGTAAAAGTAAAGAAATAAAAAAATGTGGCCCTTTGGAGATCCCTGGTCCATCAGTTGTGAAGTGCCTGGCAGCTCTACATCAGACCATGGGAGAAAGGGTGCATGTATTTAGTATTTATTTTATTTATATTGCGCACCCAACCGAGAGGTAGCAAGGCGCAGAGGCAACAAGAGGATTGCAAAGCTTGGTTACATACAAAGGTACGCGGTCCGGCTGTGGTTACAGTGCTGGACGTGTAAAATGGAGACAATGCACGCCGAGGAGGCATAAATTACAGGGATAAACAATATAGGCAATATTATATACAAGGTGCAGGTTGTCTCATGACAGATATCTACGCCAAACAGATGACAACCTAAATGTACATATTTACAAACATAGTGGTGTGGGGCATCAGGGCAGCAAGAGAGCAGGCGGTCGTTATGTGTCGTGTGCCTTGAGCCAATGGATGGTTTTAGATCTAAATTGGCGGTAGGGAAGGTCCTCCCTACAAGTAGGAGGGAGGGAGTTCCAGAATTGTGCTGCTTTTACCGGAAAGCTGTTCCCTCCCGACATAGTACGTTTAAACCTAGGCACCAGAAGGAGATTAGAGTTGGCCATCTTGGAAGAGCGAGAGGAAGTGGGTCTGGTGAATCTAGTGATAAGGTATTGAGGGGCTGCTTGGTGGAGACATTTGTGAGTCAAGGACACCGATTTGAGGAAAATGTTGTCTTTAGTTTTGTCATCATTCAGGCATAGACCGTGTGAGGCCATCCATGCCTGAATGATGAGGTACACTCCATTGACGAAGGCCAAATCCTTATCATAATCCCCCGTCAGCGGGATGAGTATATGGGTATCATCGGCATAATTGGTGTAGGTGATACCCAGACCATCTAGATCATCAAAAAGGGGCTTCGTGAATATGTTGTACAGTGTCGGGGAAACGCATGATCCCTGGGGCACGCCACAGGTGATGGGCGTTGGGTCGGCTGCTGCTAGTAGTGAGTAGACTCTCATTGTGCGGTTGTTTAGAAAGGATTGGATCCAGTCAGTAGCCTCTTGAGAGAAATGGGCTGTTTTTTGAAGGTGATCACATAAGATCTCGTGGTCGACCAGGTCGAAGGCAGCTGAGAGATCAAGAAGTAGCAGGAGTGCGGTCCTGCCCTGATCTCTCAGTTCATCTATCTGTGCCTTAAGGTCTATGAGTGCAGTTTCGGTACCATGTTGAGGCCTGAAGCCCGATTGTCTGACTCCTAAGAGCTGGAAGTGCTCGAGGTGGTGTTGGATTTGTTGGTATGCTACTTTATCAATGATTTTAAGAAGGAACGGTACTGTGGTGATGGGGCGGTAATTAGTGGGAGTAGAGGGGTCTAGATTCGTTTTTTTGAGCAAGGGGAGGACCCATGATTGTTTCAGATTGTTAGGTACGGTGCCTGATGTGAATGACGCATTTATTAGTTTGGTAATAAATGGTGCTAGATCACGAGCTGTATCCTTAATCAATTGTGCAGGACATAGGTCCCCATGGCAGTTCGATGGTTTGAGAGAGAGAATGACCTTTTCTACCTCTTTGGTAGATACTCTGTGGAAGTTGAATTGGGGATTATGAGCATGGGGTGCGTCTGAGTAGGGTGAGTCTTTTTAGGGGTGAGATTACTAGGCTTAGTAGAAGAGAGAAGGGAATCTTTTTTGGTGTTTATCTTTGTCTTGAGGGAGGAGATTTTGTTGGCTAAGGCATTTTGTATACCCGTGCACCAGTTTTTGTCCTTGAGGCATGAGTCAGGCGCTTGGACGGGAGATTCAACCTCTTTTAGTATAGTAAAGAGCTCTCTGGTGTTAGATTTGGCTTGTAGGATTCGGGTGCTATAGGACGTTTGTTTGGCCAGGATAATGTCTTTTTTGTATTGGGAGGCTAGTCTACTTAGGTTATTCTTGTTTTTTTCCGAGGGATGTGATCTCCAGATTTTTTCGCAGCGTCGCTTTTCCTGTCTGAGGGCTTTGAGATGGGGGAAAACCAAGAGTTGATGTGTTTTCTAGGTTTGCTCTTTTTCAGTTGCAGTGGGGCTATGACATCAAGAGATGAGAGCATGACTTTGTTGTAAATGTCTACCATCATAGCGGGATCCGTATGGTCCGGGATGGCGTTCAAGGTCGGTGCGATCAATGGGATCAGATTTTCAGGCGTAATGTTCTTTTTATTTCTCGTCTGGACAGCTGGAGCTATACTATCAATTTGCGCTGGTGGCGCCTCTAGTGTAAACGAGATCAAGTAATGATCTGTCCAAGGCTGTGGAAGTATAGAGGAGATCAGGACTGGGCAATTGTGCACAGCTAGCCAGTCCAGAGTTCTACCTTTGGTATGAGTAGGCTCCGTGATATTCTGGGAAAAGCCCAATTCCTCTAAGGTACTATTAATTGTTATGGCGTTAGTATCTGTGGGGTCGCTAAAGCCCAGGTTAAAGTCTCCTAATGAAATGCTTTGTGAGGAGTTCTTGAGATTATTAGATAGGATATTTGTAAGGTCTTCTTCAAATGACCCTAGGGGGCCAGGTGGTCAGTAAATGAGGTTAATGGAGATGGATTGTGTGTTGGATATGGTTAGTTTAGCAGTTAAGGATTCAGAAGATCCTGCATCGGGAGGTGTCTCAATAGTCAGGGGGAATTTAGTTTTAGCTATAATGGCGAGACCTCCGCCTCGAGAGGTGGTACGATCAAGTCTTAGTAGGGTATAGTCATCTGGAATGGCTAGCATAATTGCTGGGCCTGCTGTTGGGTGTAGCCAGGATTCAGTAACAGCTAAGAAGTACAGGTCTTCATTGTAGAGTAGATCGGCAATGTCAGTTGCGTGGGCTACCATGGACAGGCATTTATCAGTGCTCCCTTGGTTGTGCTGGATTTGACAGAGGTATCGAAGATTTGTGCGTACTTTTCAGGGCACGGGTAGACTCGCGATAGAGTCTACTGTTTAGTTGAAGAGGGAGCTGAGGGGGCTGGTAGTAGCCTTGCTGTGAGCTACTTTGGTTCGAGGGTCATAAACCTTGGGAGCCTTGCACGTAATTTGAGGTTCCTTTGGAGGGCAGTGCAGGGTGTGGTGATCATGTTGGTGGGTTTGTGCAAGTTAGGAGGGGACTTGTGTGCAGGTAGATTGAGTGGCATGGTTGGGTAATGGATATTCCTAGTATAGAGCAGTAGTCTTAGTGTCACAGTATAGAGCGTGTGGAGATACATTGTATGCGTGGGCAGGATAGGATTAATGCAGGGTAATTGTTAGTGGTTGGCATGCAGTCGTATAACACCTCGGTCTAAGGAGGCAGCAGTTCGAATGCAGGGCAGTAGCACACCTAAATTCAATTATATCACTAAAGTCTGACAGGCAGCAATTCAATACATGGGCATAAGCACACCTAGATTCGATTTTACCACTAAGGTCTGACTAGCAGCAATTCAATACATGGGCATTAGCACACCTAGATTCGATTTTACCACTAAGGTCTGACAGGTAGCAGTTCCATAGATGGGCATTGGCACATCTATACTGGGCAAGTTTGGCACTAAGGTTCGGTAGGCAGCAGTTCAGTGCAGGGGTATTGGCCGTAAGTGACTAGCAAACACGTTTAAAGTCGTAGCTAGATTCGAATTGTGAGCACACTAGCAATGTAGCATGTAAATGGAGTGACTAACAAACACATTTAAAGTAGCAGCTAGATTCGAGTTGTGAGCACACTAGCAAGGTAGCATGTAAATGGAGTGACTAACAAACACATTTAAAGTAGCAGCTAGATTCGAGTTGTGAGCACACTAGCAAGATAGCATGTGAATGGAGTGACTAACAAACTTTCAAAGTAGCAGATAAAATCGAACGGCATACTGACACACAAATAAAATAGCTCATACGTAGAGTAGTCAGAGAGCAAATGAAGGTAGCGGCTAGGTAACTAGTAGTCCTAAAGGGAGTTCTGAGTGTGCCATTGTTTATCTAGAGCCAGACGCTTACCTTGGTTCCAGTGTTAGTATAGTTGCTATCCGGATTTGCAAAGAGATCAGTCCGCTCTCTCGCGGCTCGCAGCGGACAGCAGCAGACAGGTCCTTATAGCGAGGTCCTTGGTGCGAGGGTCCACAGCCGGCTCACGCCTTCCGGCAGTGCAGGCTGCGTGATCAGAGGACATGTAGCCAATCAGGCGGCTGTCTGGAATCGTCGGATGTGGATTGCGTTGCCTAGCAACCACATGTAAACGTGCTTGCGGCCATTTTCAAACAGGCAGCACGTTAATATTGGTAGGCAGTGTTACGCATGTAACGGGCTTGGAGCTCGTACCTTATTTGTGCAGCCACATCGGAGCACTATTTATGGGCACATCAGGATCAGGGATCACGCTCATGCAAGTAGCGTCGGGACGTCGTGAAGAGCTCAACCTCGTAGGAAAGCGTCTGAGGTTTCGTTCGGGCATCTGCTTGCTTCTGGAAGAGCGCGAGTAGGGAAGGGCTCCTGCCCTTTACGCGCACGGGAAGCTGCTATGATGGCCACAGCAGCAGACAGGTCCTTATAGCAAGGTCCTTGGTGCGAGGGTCCCCAGAGTGATCCCGGACCTCCGGTGGGGGGTGCCTCAGAGCTCTGTGTCAGAGCATAGGTCAAAGGATATCCGGCCGTGAAAGCGGTGAGTTTCTGCTATGCTCCGAGATCGGAGTAGCACAGATAATAAAGAAAACAGTACACGTCTGTTGGATCCATGATCGGAGTTTGCACAGTGTGTCTGCCTAACACCCAGGGAAATGAAGGGGAAAGAAGCAGCCTGCGCCCACATACACCATGGGGCATCACTCTGCTGTGCCAACAGCCCCATGCCTGCAAGGGGGAGCAAGGAGGGATTCCTAACACCCTGCCACCGGTGTGCGCCCTTTGTTACTGGCAGATTCCTGCCACACTCCGGCCTGGCGGAGAGAACCAAGCAGCTAGTGGACCTGACATCCTGCCACTAAAGCCACCCTGCCTGCCATAACATCCTTGTACTACCCCGGCACCCCGGGCCATGGACAGGGATCCCTGGCACCCATCACCAGGAAGCAAAGCAAGGGTTGCAGCTCTGCGCGAGTGCTTGTGCACCCTCCTGTGCCGCAGGAGCAAAGTGACACTGCTGACTGGGGGAGCATGGCCGAGAAAAGGGGGGGAATATCCTGTCACCCCATACCCTGTAACATCATGTGGCGCAGCCTAGATGCCCTGCTACCCACGTCTTGCTGCCCAGCCCCGACATCAAAAGGGACTGACTGAGCCTGAATGTGGCGCAGCCTGGACGCTCTGCTACCCGCGTTTCGCTACCTAGCCCAACATCAAGGGACTAGGCTGGTGTGGTCCCTGGTGTCCCCAGGTGGGGCTTTACCAGCCTGTGGATTGTGCCATGGGCTGTCCATGACCCGTGGAAGTGACTATCCTGAACGGACACTGATGGAAAGTTAACTGGTCTCCTGCAGTCCTGCCATTGCTTAAAGAGAACTCAGTAAACACGTTTTGATGCTGTGAGCAGCCTGCATATTAGCTACATGCTTAAAGTGGTCTCAGTAAAGAACAGTTATGTGAAGCTGTGATCCCGCAGTTTGTAGGTGTGCACTATATGTGCCAGCAGCTAACAATGGCATCATTCAGTGGTTGCAGTTCCAGACCCCAGGTTAATAAAGGGTTTTGTAACGTGGTCCAACTGCCAACATTCCACCGGCAGTTTGCCAACCGCGACTGTCACTGCGGGTTATGTGTTGATATGTGTTGTAGGTCTATAACTATGTGAGCCCCGTGTGTGTAGCAGTGGTATATCCTATTTGTGGTTGGTCCTATGACTCTGAAGTAGCCCAAGTAATGTCGTTCTGTAACGGGGGAGGGAATCATTTATGTTGCAGTAACATTTGTTTGTTTGTTATGAAAAAGGAGGAGTGTTGTGCTGTGACCTTAACAAGTGTGTTGCCCTTTTAATGTGATATGTCCCTCCTATGTGTATTGCCCTTTTAAGAGGGGCCAAGACATAGTCATGGCCCCTCTTAAAAGGCAGTAAAAGGAGCCCCTGCAGGCACGTGCAACATAACGGCTGCAGACTCCCAAAGAGGAATGCCTGAGTCTGTCTCTCATTTAGGCCTGCAGGCCCACACCGTGTGAGCACAGGCCTGCAGGCTGTTGTGCCCGGATGGGCCACAGTAATAAGGACAGACACGTGGAGGTTGTGCGCACGTCTTTCTTTATTCATTGCACAATGGTTTCTGAATTCCCAACATTCCCTCACCCTGCGTGCCTCGTCACGTGACGCTACCCACGTGACACGGTGTCGGTCTCTTAAGGAGACACGAACACTGTAACATCACCCCCAGACGAAATGTCCTTACAACGTTCTCAACATTCTTCAACCAGGCGTGCTGGTTTCTTCACGGCTCATTGGGGCCGGCTGCTGGTGCCTTCTCCTGGATCTTCGTCTGGCCTCTCTGTTCTCTTTGTTCCTGGATGAGGTGAGAATCTTGGAGGCGTCCATAGTGTGTCTCGAGGATCTATTGAAATGGGTTCAGGATCTGGGGGCTGGAGTCTCTCACTTCCCTTGGTTGCTGTGAGCTTGAACTGTGAGCTGTTCCGTGTTATCTCTCGTTCTTCATTTTCAGCAGTCACCATGGTCCCTTTGATTGCCGTGACTTGTAGTGGCTGCGGGGCGAATCTTGAATCAGTCTTCTTGACTGTTGCCTGCTGTACCAGCACTTCCTCTCCCACTTGTAAGCCTTTAGGGCGCGCTCCTCGCCTTTCATCTGTCTGGATGCGAGCTCGTTCTTTCCTCTCTGCGTCTCTCTCTAGGATTTCTGGATCTATTTCTGGTTTGTTTATCGGATGTCGTATGATTTGTGTGCGAACTTGGTATTTTACTATGAGTTTGGCCGGGGTCTTGTTTGTGGCCTCATGTGGCGTATTTCGATAATCTCGAAGCATCCTGCATAGGGCTTGGTCTGGGTCAACATTTTCTAGTCTGGCTCTTTGTAGTGTCTTTTTGATCAATGACATGAATCTCTCGGCCATCCCGTTGGCTTGTGGCCATAGGGGTGTTATTTTCTGGTGCTTGAACCCCAAGTGCTTGACAAATGTTGTAAAATCGTGGCCGCAGAAGGACAGGCCATTGTCTGACTTGATGACGTCAGGTATGCCCCATTCGCTCACGACCTCCTCGAAGACAGCTGCGAGTTGGGCAAAGGCTGTGGATGAGGATCTCTTGACGATTGGGAACCTTGAATGTTCATCAATGAATAGGAGTAGGTATTCTCCTGATTCTAGGGGACCATAAGAGTCCACCGCCACTTTTTCCCATGGGTGTTCTGGTATCTGTGTCGTCTGTAGTGTTATCGGTGTTTCGGCTCTGGCCGTGCATTGGCACGCCATGCAGTTCCTTACCCATCGGTCATCTTAAGCGTCAAGGAAAGGGAACCACACGTGGCAGTGTAGTTGACGTTTGGTGTTGTCTGCTCCCTGGTGTCCCTCATGGGCCGTTTTGATTATCTCTGACCGTAGGGCCGCTGGGATTACTATCTTGCATCCTCTGAGGAGTATGGCTTTGTCTTTTACGGCCAGCTCTGTATGGACTTTTGCGAGCCTCTCTAATTCGTCTCGGTTTGCTCCTGGATGTGTCATCAGCAACCTCCTGTAGTCCTTCCACTTGTTGTGCTCAGTGAGTTCAATGGCCAGGGCCATGGATGGATCCGCTGCTGACGCGAGTGCAACGGCTTCCAGTGATATCGCTGGAGGTAGCGCACTTGTGGTGACGTAGCTTATGTATTCCACGTCACCCTATCTTGGTGTTGGCTTTCCTGTGGGGTGTCTCGACAAATAGTCAGCTTGGTTGTGCTCACCCCCCGGACGATGTATGATGCGATAGTCGTATTCTTGTAGGCAAATGCCCCACCGTTCAATTCTGGGAGGTATCTTTGTTCCTGGGTTTCCAAACAGTGAAAGTAGGGCTTGATGGTCCGTGATGAGGGTGAATCTCTTTCCTATTATGAAATTGTGAAAGTGTTCATACGCACAGACTGCCGCCAGACTCTCTTTTTCTGCTTGGGAGGATGCAGACTCGGGGGGCGCCAGTGCCCTGCTGGCATATGCCACTACGTGTCTCGGGTGGGTGTCAACTCTGTTGGTCTAGGCGAGTATGGCTCCCAGCCCCACTGGGCTTGCGTCAACCACTATTTCAGTGTGCCGGTCCGAGTCAAAGTAGGCCAGTTTTCTGGCTTCTGCCAGGGATTGCTTGATGGTGTCGAATGCCCCTTGGCATTCTGCTGTCCAGGCGAAGAGCATGTCCTTCTGGAGAAGTTTCCGGAGTGGTTCGGTGATCGTGGCGTAATGCGGTATATACCTTGTGCAGTATCCTGCCATGCCCAGGAAGGAACGTATGTCCGCTATTTGTCTTGGTTCTTGTAAGTTGAAGATAGTTGCCACTTTGTCGGGGTCTGGGGTCATTCCGTCTGCGGAGAATATGTGACCGAAAAACTTGAATTTTCTTTTGCTGAACCGGCACTTCTCGACATTCAGGGTGAGGCCAGCATCTTGGATGGCCTTGCATGTGGCACGAAGGGTGACATCATGTTCTTCTTTTGACTGCATATACACAAGAATGTCGTCACTGTAGTTCAGGGCCCCTTTGATTGGCCGATTGATTTGTCTGATGGCTTCGTGGAAAATTTCTGCAGCTGATGATATGCCAAAATTTAGACACTTGTAGCGAAATAGTCCATCGTGCGTGGTAAAGGTGGTGATCCCTCTCGACTCAGGGTGAAGTACCATCTGGTGGTACCCTTGGTTCAAATCTAGTTTGGAGAAGAGGGTGGACTTGTTCAGTTGGACAATCATGTCGTCGATTCTGGGACCTTGGTGTCGTTCGCGCTGAATAGCGGTGTTGGCTATTCGCATGTCCACGCAGAGTCTGAGTCGTCCTCCGTCCTTTGGCACTATTACCAGTGGGGAGACCCATGGGGTCGGGCCTGTGGCTAGTTCGATTATTCCATCTTCTAGGAGTTGGCCGAGTTTGGCTGACACTGCGGCTTGGAGGTGGAAACCAACCAGCCTTGGGTGTTGTAGCACGGGTCGGACCGTGGGACCTATATGGAGTTTCACTGGGGGTCCTTTTAGTTTCCCTAGGCCCTTGCAGATGAGGGGGAATTCTGTCATGATGGTGTCTTTTGGCATCATGTCTGTATGCGCGTACTCTGGTCGGACATTGAACACGCTCTCTCTTGTCTCTGATGTTGGTTCTGTCGAGTGGATTTTGTCACCTTCTTGCACATGTATGTCTGTGAGCCCTAGGCAGGAGGCAGTCCTATAGCTGAGGAGGCATCTCCCTTTGGTCAGGCTGCGGATGGCGAGAATGCTTGTCGTGGGGTGGTGGTTGTCGTGGATGAGGCGACGGCTGAAGGAGCCAATTGTTTGTAGAGGAGTTGCAGCTCCCCATTGATATATCTTGGAGTCGGATGGCGTCAGGGTCAGTTTGTTAGGAATTTGGTGGAACTCCTTCTCACCCATTATGTTGACGGTGGCTCCTGAGTCAATTAGGAAGCAGAATTGTCTCCCTCCTATGTCTACCGGTATCTTGGGTGCTTCACGGGCTTCTCCTTCGTCCATGATAAGATTGACGTATCCTTCACTTCCCTGGATCTAATATGTCGGGTAGACATCCTCGACCACTGTGATGTACCTTCTTGGGTTTTGGTGGTATGGTCGTGTTTGGTAGGCTTGGGCTTGTGGGTTTCTGTTGGGTATTTTGAATTGAGGGGCAACAGGTGGCCTTTGCATCAGAAATGGTCCGCCTTCCCTGCAAACAGATTGGAAGTGTCCCTCTCTGCCGCAGTTTCCACATCTCTGGGATAGTGCGGGGCAAGTCCCTGCATGAGGGAAAGCCATCCCACAGCGGTAACATTGACGTTGGGTTCTCGGCGTCATGGAATAATTGGGATTGGTGCCCCTTTCCGTTGGTCTGCTGGTGTTCGACTGCAGTGCAGCTATCGTTTCATTCTTGTCTTGTTTCTTCGAAGTGGTGCCTGTTATTTGTGTCACCTGTTTTTTGACCCTTTCTAAAATCCTAGCCATCTGACTTACTTCTTCTATAGTGATCGGCTTTTTGAGGAGTTGCTTCTTTAGGGTCTGGGATATACACCCTTCGATTACTCTCAAACGTATGGCCTCATCCTGCGGGAAGGCATGGAATTGACAGTTCGCTCCTTTTATTCGTAGGCGGGTGATGAATTCATCAACGGTCTCGTCGATCCTTTGCGTGCACTGATTAAATATGTACCTTTCGTAGTCCCTGTTGGGCTCAATTATCAGTCTTCTGTTTAGTGCTGCGATTAGTGCTGGGAAGTCAGCTTGTCCAGCTGTTGGGATGGTTTTTAACAGGACTTTGATGTCATTGCCGGCTAGGTTTATAAACATGCTGCGTAGTCTTGGTGACTTCTCTTCTCCCGCGGCATCTATAAAGGTGTTAAAGTCTTCTAACCACTCAATCCACCTCGGGCCCTTGTCCGTTTGGGGCATCATGGAGAAAGGGGGGGCATGCGCCATGCCGTGGTCGCCGTGTTCCCTGTAGGAACTGGGGGGTTTGGAGCTTGCTGAACTTGGGCCGAGCTCATGGTGAAGTGGTGGTGGTGAGCTGGGTGTGCAGCAGGTGGAATGGGTTGGAGCCTGCTGTCCTATGCGGTTGCTGTCGGTGCGGGGTGTCACCCACCTTTCTCAGGAGTCTGCCGGAGTCCGCTAGGCCTTGGTTGCGACCACTGGCGGATTGCTGTGCAGTCGATGTGTGGGGGCACGTTACGCGCACCCTGGACGAGTAGTCTTCATCTGCGTGGATAGTCGCTGGAGAATGAGCCACGTGGAGATGAGGGATGCCTTGGATTGAGAAGGGCTTAGGCCTGGGATTATGCACCCCTTGCTTGAACTGGATGTGCCCGGGATCAGGCGTGGTGCTCTGCACGTGGCTTGCACATGTTCATGGAGGAGGAGGAGGGCGGCCTCTGGTTCGGCTGCCTGCCAGTGGCACACGTGTTCGTATTCGCGTGGCCGTGTGTACACAGAGGTGGGAGGGCGGGTCTGGGATCAGGTCGCAGTATGGAGGAGGAGGGGCGGGTGTGGGATCACACGCGCCGGCAATGTGGAGCGGGCCGGAAGCAGTCCGTTGGAGGAGGCGGGCCTGGGATCAGGCGCGGGCGCGGGCGGGCTGGAAGTGCCTGCAGCGTATTGCTGAGCGGGATCGCTGCTGTAGAATGAAGGAGGAGGACTCGGCTGTCCTGTAGAGCACCTCGTCGCCAGTTGTTGTGCCCGGATGGGCCACAGTAATAAGGAGAGACACGCCGAGGTTGTGCGCACGTCTTTCTTTATTCGTTGCACAACGGATTCTGAATTCCCAACGTTCCCTCCCCCTGCGTGCCTCGACACATGACGCTACCCACGTGACACTGTGTCTGTCTCTTAAGGAGACACAAACACTGTAACACAGGCCATGTTGCCATTGGGCCCTGTTGCCAGCAAGGTGGCCAGGGTCCGCATCTGCTTGGCAACGTCTGCCCCCATCTAAGACCGGGTCTAAGACTGGGTGTCCTCAGTAACCCTCTGAGGCACTGGGCCTCCGTGGTGCTGGTGTCCCATAATACCCATAGGCGGCCGGCTTGATGCCAATGGGCGGCCCCCATAACACCAACATACTTCTGCAAAAGTGAATGCTTTTTGCCTCTCCTCTGGAGTATACTTACAGACTTCTATGTAGTTGCAATGATCTCATACGGTGGAGGCAGGGTGGCTCTGCAGCATTGTTTCAGCCTGCGCAGTCTATTGTACAGAAACGGCCCTATTCCAAATCAAAACTTCCCACTGTTGGTCTTTCTCCGCGTGGCATTGGGTCCATGATAACGTGAGAGAAGAATACATGGTTTCCTCTTATACTCTATGTTTATTGTAACCTGTGCGTGAAAAAAGGTTAACCAATATGCAGATAAAGAGTATTACCAATAATAAGCCAGCTGCACATCTCCCAAGGGTCCTCACCAAGCAATCCCAAAACTAAATCTAAAGCAAAACAAGGTGTCCCCCGACGCACGCGCTTAGTTACCACGGGAGATCTGTGGTACAACAGAGTCTACCATCGTGTCATGTACACAGGGGGGCGTTCGCTCATAAGGAGATTTTAGCTATGGGCTCGGACTTGGATTATCATACAGCAGGTGTCCTGCAACGGTAGCCGTTCCTTCTGATAACCTACACATTATCGCCCACATCTATTGTAAGAATCTTTAAAGAGGTAACGGACGACAAATCAGGAGACGACGCCCCTCCTTCCTGAGTCACCCACCTAGAATAAATATTTGGTGCCATATTTGAATAAAACGGCACCTCCCCTTTCCTCCTCCCGCCCTGGGCTTCACTATACACAAGCGGAGGTAGGGGAGGGTCGGCCGGAACAGCCCGCCTCCGTCACTTTCGCCGGTTGATCTTCACACCCGGCCTTCCCTTGCGCGGCAGGGCCCCTCCCATTACTCAAAGAACAACCTTCACCTCACTGCGCCCGGTCCCGCCCTCCTTCAAAACGCCAGCCTTGAGCCGGGACCACTCCCTCGAAACCAAGTAGATGCCCTCCCCCAGGCCCCACCCTTTCCGCTCTCACATCTCCTCGGCCCCTCCCATGAGGCGCGCCTGGCGAAGCTCTAGCGGGAGTTCAGCATCCACTCTGCGGCTCAGACTAAGATTGTAGGCGGCAGCTGTACACCTGTATCCTGGCACAGGGAGGGCTGAGCGTGTAAGCACAGGCACCTGTCAAGGCAACCCTCTATCAGCAGGTAAGAATGCAATGATGTACAGGGGACTTCATTGGTACGAAATGCTTTAACAATATTGCTAAAGTAAATACAAAGAGTGCATAAACTGGTGCACTTTCGCTGGTGACATGAATAGACATATTTTGCTGTTCTTGTTGCTAATTCCGGTGGTTGCCCGAGGATGATGCAGAACTGCTCTTGTCCTGTTTTACTTGCAAAGACTGCGTTATTCTCACATATCGTAGGGAATTAAGTGTCTCACATGTCTTTGTCTGCAGGACAATGCAGGAGAAAGTGTCTCTCATTCTCTCCAACTCCCAGTTGTTACATTTGACATATTCTGTCAACCCTGAGCGTCTTTTTTTTTACTACAAAGAAATACTCTGCAAGTTCAAAAGTGTTGCCCCATTGATCTGTAGCATTCCCGCGTATGCTGTGCTAATTCTGCTTCACAGTACATGGCATACAGCTTCCTAAGGGCCCGTTCTGATTCTCTAGCCAACTTCTTCTAACTTTGGTCTCCAGTGCTGGGAATCTGTAGGGTACTCTTGAAGTAATAATGAAGTTCTGCAATATATTGTTCAATGTCTTGTTTCAAGGGCTTTGTTGTTTGATCTTGCAGAGCCTCATAGTAGAGGGAGTTGGGGTTACTGATTTTAATTTGGCAGCACAATTGAAATATGCACTTTTGGATGTTCTGCAGCAGGCAACATCTCCCTAGCTCTGTTCTGCATCCATGAGTTACGCAGTCTCTATGCACACAACGCACCTGTTTCCAGAACTGGAGTTATAGGATTTCCCTGGGAGGTTTGTACCATGCTGCATGCTCGCTTCTTTATTTAGTGTTGGACACAATACCTCACTCCCAAACAGTAGGTTTGGGGAGAGGGTGCTGTCAAGGCGTTTTAGCATTAATTTTACTAGTGGTTTGAAGTGTGTCAGTGGCTTCTTGATAGCATAGAAGGCTTTTGGTTGAAGTGCTTTTTTTGCCATTTTAACATTTTAACATGCACATACTCTAAGACTTAGTTAGCTAAGTGTAGTCTGAGCATGCTCATGGTCAATGTCATTAAGGAATAGTCGGAATGTGTTGCTGTTGTTCTTTCCCTTACTCTGAAAGAGCATTATTTTGATCTTTTTGTAGGTGTTTTTACGTTCACTTGTAAGATCCGGATCTTGCAATATTCTTCAAGGATCGTGTTGGAGTCCTTCTTTGTTGGTGCCAGTGTGACCAGATTATCTGTATGTAGCAGGGCATTTTTATTTCTGAGATATTCATTCTTGCACCTGCGTCCTGGGATCCCTCTAGCATTGTAGTGGGTCAATTATATACAGACTGATCGGGCCGAGGGTAGACCATTCTCTCACGCATTGTTCCTGTTTGAAAGCTGCAGTTTGCATGTTGTTATTTTTCACCTGGCTGCTGGTAAAGTCTTAACATCAGGTGTCTTACCGAGTATTCCAGCCTGCAGTATTGTAATGTTTAGTGCTGGGTGCCAGATCAAATCAAATGCTTTTTGGAAATGCAAAAAGGGAGAAAATATTTTCCCCTCATTTTTGCTTTTTACACATTTGATGACCAGAGGCTGCAAGGTAACGATTTGGTCTCCGTTTTTTTTCCGAACTAATCCTATCTGACTTCACTAAAGTAGTACTGTTGATTAGGTTGTTTATTATTTTTTGGTTCACAAGGCTGCAGAATAGTTTGCTGAGGTTTCTGACTGCACAGATTCCCCTGTAGTTGCTTGGGTCTATGGGGCCTCATCAGAAGTTGGGCGGTGCGGTAAAAATTTGGCGCTAGTAGCATTACTGATGCATTACGCACCACCCAATCATGAGTTTGGGGGAAAGGCAGAGGATTCACCTCCAGCTGTCAGTTGGAGGTTAATGCACCGATTTTACACACAATGACCACGCACAATTACCGCTGCGGTAATTGCGCTGAAAATGCCCCATTGAGTCCTATGTACTAAAAATAAAATGGCGACTTACACCACCACATGTGATTCGGCGGAAATCTGGCCGGACCAAATGGCGGTAACGGTAATTGCATGGGGCGGTATTCCAGCAGATTTACCGCCAGGATACCGTCCAACTCCTGATGAGGCCCCAAGTGTCTTAGAATTTACCATATTGTAAAATGATGTTGAATAGTGTCACTATTCTTTTTTTTATTTGGCATTAAGAGCATCTCCTTTAGCATTCCTCATTCAACTCCAATACAGTTCCGACCTGCATTAAAGAAGCCTGGGTTACCCCACTTCTAAAAAAACCAAATCTAGACCCCACCATTCCAACTAATTATCGCCCCATAACCACAGTCCCATTTTTACTCAAAATCATCGACAAACTAGCCTACAACCAAATTCAAACCCATTTAGAATCCAATCAGCTCCTCGGCACCAGACAATCAGGTTTCAGGCCTAACCACAGCACTGAAACAGCTCTCTTGGACCTCAAAATCCAGATGGATGCCATCAGAGATTCAGGGAAACTTTGCATTCTTCTGCTGTTGGACCTCTCAGCCGCGTTCGACCTGGTGGACCACGACAAACTCTGCAACTCACTTGCCCGCGAGTTTAACTTCTCCAGGGCAGCCACTGCTTCGGTGAAATCCTTCTTAACCCACCGCACCTCCAGAGTGTCCATAGGCAAAGAAGCAGCCAACCCCATCCCAGTCCCCATAGGAGTTCCCCAAGGCTCTTGCCTTTCTCCCACGCTGTACAATGCATATACCAAGCTCCTGTTCTCAGCACTTGACGAAATGGGTGTCATATACACAAATTTTGCAGATGACACCCAGATCCTTATACCACTGACAGGCAACTATGACCAGGACACACTAACAATCAATAAAATCTACGTCATCATACAAAACTGGATGGCATTAAACAGCCTATGTCTTAACGATGAGAAGACAGAAGTCCTCATCGTAGGATCTCCAGCCAAAATAGCAACCCTTCAGCCAGAATATTCAATCATCAATATCGACGGTACCAATATTCCAGTGTCAAAGCAAGTAAAAACACTGGGCGTGTACATCGATGCCAGCCTGACCATGACTAAACAGATCAATGTACTTTCCTCCTCCACGGCCTACACCTCTAAATTAATTGCGCTCAGCCGACAATTTCTGACCCCAGCAAATTGCCTCACCCTAGCCAGAGCACTGGTCCTATCGAAATTGGATTACTGTAATGTATTACTACTGGGCACCTCTAACACCAACCTAGCCAAAATGCAACTTTTGCAAAATAAAGTCCTGAGGGCCGCTCTAGGCATAAAAAAATCAGACCATATATCCAAGATTAGGAAAAATGCTCACTGGCTCCCCATCAAAGCCCGAATTATCTTCAAAACATTATGCATCACCCACAAATGCCTTACCAAAAAAGGACCTATCTACCTCAATAACACTCTGCATCCCAAATCCGACATGAGGCTACTTAGATCCAATGAAAACTCCTCCTGACCCCCCCCGATTAAAAAACACAAGAGCAGGGGGCAGCAGCTTCACCACTTTAGCCCCTAAACACTGGAACACCCTACCCATCCACATCAAAAAGCATCTTCCTTCACAATCTTTAAGAAACAGTTAAAAACCTGGTTATTCAACCAATATTAGCACCCAAAGATAGGAACCCGTCCATTTTATACTGCTGTGAATATTTAGGCTATCTTATAATGTTGTGAATATTCTGTAATTTATATCATGTAATGGAACGAATGTAATGTTTGAATTTTACTAATTGCTAAGTTGTTTTATAACCACACCGTGACACCTGAGGGTCTGGGCGTGTAACAAATAAAAAAAAATAAAAAAAAAAAAAATAAAATTTTATCTTGGCCACTAGGATTTCTTTTCTTTTAGTTTTTGGATGCCTTCCTTGATTTCCTCAAGTGTTATAGATTTGAATATGGGGTTTTATTGGTCTTAAATAATTCCCTATAGAAGATTCAGTTTTGACAGGTCTGTTTTTGTGTTACTATTTGCAAAGTTTCAGTGGGGATTTCTTTGTATATGTTACTCAAGAACTCTGTACATATCTGACCATTATAAATATCTTATTTTTTTCATGCTTTCGCCAAAGTTAAGAGAAAGAGTTACTGTTGATTGCAGCACCTGAGTCATTTTGCTTGTCCTCCATTCTATTTTTCTTCCTCATTATTAATTTATATTCTGTGACTGTGCAGAGTTATTATAAGCATAACTTATTATGGTTACATAAAGGACGCAATACTTTTAATACGCATCTTATTGAATTATTATCAAGTAGAACACATTTATGATTACTTTGAGAGCATTATAATTTGTTAGAATAAATGGATTTTGCCGAGAAGCAGGATTATATATATATTGTGCATTGGATGTTTGTTAAAGGTGTAATTTAAGTCACATCACAAAAATACATAAATGAAATCAATACAGCATGCACATAGCTCGCACTTTTCTGGGTTCTTGTGTTTTCAGTTAGACAACTGTCTACGTTTTTGTTTCAGTTTATTACATGATAGAGGGAGAGAGACAGAGACTGCAGTGGAGAGACAGGAAGAGATAGACTAGGGGAAACAGACTGAGATGGAGACACTGACAAGGCCACTAAAATACATTGTTCAAAGGTGTCACCTTTTGTCCTGCCATTCAGGATTTGCAGGCCTACACTCTAGCACAGATTTAAAAACTTCTTTCCATTTGAGTTGGTGGTGTTATCCTTCTGTGATATCCCTCCCAGGCTCACTCGGCCAGTCCTCCCCTCTTTCACACCTATCTCCCACTCTTAAGTTCCTCAGACTCCTAGCACTAAACCAGCTCTTGGGCTCTCTGTGAGATCCCTGTCTAGCTACTCGCTACACTTCTTAAAAAATTCCTAACTATACCATGTACTGGCAACGTTTTCTCGGCCCATTATTAACAACTCTCTCTCATCTGGCATCTTCCCTGAAGCCTTCAAAACCTCATATGTCAAACCACTTCTCAAAAAGAACGTATTACCCCCGCGCTCAGAGAAGTACACTGGCTTCCTATCAGTCGATGGCCCACCTTTTAAAGCCATGTGCATCGTTCACCATGTCCTCCACCACACTGGACCAGAGTTCCTCCAGGACAAGATCACTTACTACCATCCAACCAGATCTCTCTGATCAGGCTTGGCACTCCTTTTCATAATTCCCTCCCACAACTCCACCAGAATGGGAGGATCCGCCTTCTGTATCCAAGCTCTCTCTCCATCTGGAACTCCCTTCCACTACACATACACCAGCAAAAAAACACTACCTCTCCTTCAGGAAAGACCTAAACACGTGTCTATTTCCAGTGGCGTTCTGAAACGTGTAATGGAAGGGAGTATCCCCCCCCCCCAGTCTCCATCACTTCAAGCCACAGCTGCGTTCCTATCCAAACTAGTAGCCTTGCAAGGTGTATCACAACCTTGATTGGCCAGGCCACCTCCATACACCTAACAACGACAGTATAAAAACTCCTCAGTGACATTACCTTACACCCCAGGTGGCAGCGGCCGGTATTGCGGTGGCCCGCGTCACAAATAGGCAACCACACGCCACTATCCACACAACTCATTCACCAACCGACTACGGACATTCTAGGCTGTTGCTAATACTTTAATTTGCTAGGGGTATGAAATGTGTCACACTCAGTTGGATTGTTGGGGGTAGGAAATCTATTGCACTTAGATGGTTTGTGAGGGATATAAAATGTGTTAGACGGACTATTGAGGGTATGAATCGTGCTAAACTTAGATGGTTCACGAAGTATAGGAAATGTGTTACACCTAAATGAATTGCTGGGGGTAGGAAATATTTCACACTCAGATTGATTGTCGGGGGGAGTTAATGTATTACACTTAGATGGATTGTTGTGGGGAGGAAATGTATTACACTTAGATGGTTTGTTAGGGATAGGAAATGTGTTACTCTTAGATGGACTTTCAGGGGTAGCAAATGTATCACACTTGGATAGCTGGCTAAGGGCGGGAAATGCACCGCACATAGATGGATTGTCAGGGTTAGCAAAAGTGTCAGTGTGATGTCACTCCTGAGGGAATGTCGCAGGACGTGCTTGGGAAGCCAAATCAGTCAAGCGAACCCGGTGGGTGAAAGGAGATAACAGGATCGCTGGGTTGGAAAATTGTGTCACACTCAGATGGATTGCAGGGGTATGGGGATTGTATTGCACTAGGATGGATCTTGCAGTGTGAAACATTGTCGCACTTGGGAGGTTTTTTTTGGGGTGGGGAATGATATTGCGCTTAGAAGACTGCACATGTAGGTCATCTCGTGTGTTGCACCTAGAGCAAACAGTACGTTTTAACATACACTGTACTTGAATATCTGAAGACTAGCAAATGCTTGGCACACAGAAGTAACTTGTACGACATCATCTAATGTTAGTCTGCATTTTACGCTGAAGATTTATGCTGGTAACCTTCATTTTGCACCTAAAGATCCCAAGTCTGCATTGATATTCTGAGATCAAAGCGTGTAGATGGCTGTTAGGCTATCTTCCAAGTTCCATAAATGCTACTATCTATGACACTTTCACAATCCTACATCCTATATTCTATGCTAGTCTGCTTCTCCTGCCTAGAAGATGTACTAGGACAGCCAGTTTATTGCACTTAGAAGACTTGAGGGTAGCTGGCTTTGTGTCCCCACAGAAGACCTGATGACACAGCAACATGAAAGATAAGCTCTATCTGTGCTCTAGGTACCTATAAACGCTACGCAGGCACGGCTATCCATCCACGCACGTTAGAATGCAGCTACAACCTACGACAAAATTTGGTCTAGCTGGACACTTAACATTTTAAAGCCTACTCCAGACTTGCCTCAACGCCTCTGCCATTGGAATACAGCGAGAACATTTCCGTTTAGCTGGACACATAACAAGTCTCTTGCACTCGCACACACTGGTGAAAACCCCCTCAAAACCCACCCACATGCCTGACCTCTTGGATTGCTTACTAGAGTTTAGCCAGCCCATCCAATACCTAATCTTAGCCATATGCACACACACATTTAAAACTGCATGAGAATTAACCATACTCTGTACTGCACTCTCCGAGGTCGTTCCCCGTTGAGATGATAGTAATGGCTAAAAGGTGCCATGTAAATGACTATTACAATTACAATTGCTATTTTTCTTTGTTGGTGGGCTATCTTCGCAGGGTGTTTGTTTGTCCCCAGCACATGCATATCTAGTCTTCGAACATAATAGTTTCAAATTGAATTCTACTAATATAATCTCAGCCAAAGTCCACAGGGCATTTACATTGCACAGCTGTAAAGATCTTATTGCATTTGCAATACAAATGTGGATATCGTGATCCAAATGTGTTCAGCGCAATGGGGTGAAGGGATTAAACATTTCTGCTCATCTGTGTACCATACCAAGATCCCCCAGTGTGTCTGCCTCACCTTTGTGTCTTTTTAAAGACAAAATCTGGGACAATGAACTTTCTATATACCCTGTGCGCAATCATTGGGAAGTTTATTTATCAATGCAGGTTTCGAGCAGAATTATAATGTCATGGCCCAGTACACTTTATAGAAAGTCTGCATATTTGTGTTTCATTGCAAACATAGATTAGGTAATTCCCAGCATAATACAACCTGTGACTGTGAAAGATTTCATGGTTGGGGTCTAAGGTCTAAACACCTGTTCAGAATAAAATACTACTGACCAACAGGAATAGGTGTGCCCTAAAAACCATCTTCCACCAACCATGGCTAGTGGCTATGGCCTTAAGACCTGTCCACATTTCAACAACTAGGCAAAAAGGCTGTGGCCAATTGCTTTGGAAACATACCACAGTCATCTCAGTGCTGCATTCCATTACCGTGGTAAACATTCCTGTGTTAATTCTGCGTTTGCAGACAAAAGCTGGAATGGAATTTAAAACAAATGTATTAACATTTTTTATATAGTGCTCCCTGGTCCTAACGCACTGGGAAAATGCTTGAAAATGTAAAAGTCTTCCCCATCCCCAGTGCCCCTGTCCATGTGCACCCGTCCTCCTGTTTGTGTCCCCTCAACCCCCACTCCAACGTATTAATACTCTCTGACCCTCTCCTGTTATCCCCTTTCACCTGCCTGACAGATTTAACTTGACAGATTTATTTTTCTGAGCGCGTCCTGCGACATTTCCATGGGGATCCTGGAGCATTCCTGCGGTTTGATGAAAACGATCTACCTCAAAATTACCTATCTAGCCGATCCCAAACTACCCATGTCTTCTTCCATCTTAACTCCCCACATCTTCCCTATGTGAAACCACCCTTTTACCTCCGCCATATATAATTTTGAGCAGTTTTTCTTTTAAGCTTATAGCGGGATTACCATTGGTATCACTCATATCGAGCAACAAAAAAAACGGTGCCATCTAATTACTGAAAAGCCTCAGTGCTGCAGTGGACGATGGGAGAAATGTAAACATTTTTGGGACCGGGCGCACCTACTTCTCAGTCAATTTAAAAAAAAATGACCAGACAGATTTACTAAAAACTGAACAAAAGGGATAGCAGTAGTGCTTTGTGCCCAACTTGTTTCTTATTTGGTGCAAATCTATCAAGCGGTTTCCACACTACGTGTGTTAAATGGAAGCATCTGTTTCTCTATGGGGTAAATTAAAAGAGGTAGGCCGAAAACACAAAACGTTTTTTGTTTTCTTAACTTTTGAGCCATTTAACAGATTTTCCACAAAATGTTCACTTGGAGGGGCCTGTGCCAGACATTGCACCTCATCACAAGTTTGGTGGTATCTTGGCAGATTTACTGCTGAGATACCACCAAACAGAATTACTGTTAGCGCCACTTGGTCTGGAGGAATTAATGCCAGATCACAAGTGGTGGTAGGCAGTGTTAGTCCACATTAATTGTAGTACATAGGACTCCATGGGGATTTTTGGCAGAATTACCGCCAGCGGTAATTCTGCTGATTTTGCCATTTTTTGGCAGAAAGGTGCCGATTTAGCTCCAGCTCTTAGCTGGAGGGGAACCTCCTCCTCTCTGCCAAACACGTAGTTGGTCGGTGCGGTAATGCAACAGTAACAGAATGACCGCTGCATTAACGCCCATTTTTACCACACCGCCCAACTTGTAATGAGGCTGATTTGTCTTTAGAACATTTCAGCCAAAACAATACATGTTGAAAGCTATTTGCAATAGAATTTTGTGAAAAGTCATTGCAAATTGATTTTATTATTTTAACTATAGAGCAGCAATCTCCCTATAGTGCGCATATATATATAGTGAAAAAACTTTGTTAAAGAGACGTTATGGTTCCAAGTAAAACCGAAAAACCCTTGAAATTCGCCAGTTATGGTAAGCTAAGCAACCATAACTCGCGCCACCACCGTGCACTGCTAAGACTAACACCCAGGACATCAAAGATGACATCACAAATGTCATTGATGACATCACATGTCTGGCTCACTATTTTTTCTTTTGCTGACATATCTAGGCCACATGGGTTTCTTCAGTAACAGCCAGAAACTAAGAATTTTATTTTATTTGTAGACATATCCTTCTAGTAGGTTCTTACAGTAATTCCCTTAGAGTACAGTCACATCATATGAAACATATACATATGGGAAAACACAAGCTTGAAAGACAGCAATCCTTTTTGTGCATAAAGATAATCACTAGACTTATGAGCACTTTCTGATAGTTCTGTTGTTTTTTTTATGGCTGTACTTTCCCTGTATATGGTCATATTTGTATACATTGTACTCACACTACTTTCCTTAGGGTCCAATCACATCAAGTGATACATATACATAGGGTAAATAGCAGCTTTGAAACAGAGCAATCATTTATTTGCATGAAACTAATCAGTTAAGTTATGAATTGTTTCTGCTACTACTTGCTAACTTCACTTTCCCTGTATATACCCATATTGGTATGTGTTCTTGTGTCTTTTTGTTTTGTCTATAGTAATGCAATTATGTAATACATGGGTTTTATTAGCTACTTATTACATATTTCACAGTACACAAAAATCTATTAAGAAAACAATTATCATTTCATTTTTCAACATATTAACATTACGAATATCATACCTTCATCTTGTACGCTGCACACAATGTTATGTTTCTGTATGAGTAGCTTAGTATACTAGATAGAACCCCATAATAGGATGCTATTTATATCAATGCATCGTTCAATGCACTTATTAGGGTATATTTCTTGCAATGATTCTTGACACTTTTTTCGCAACATAATAAGAATCCCTTCTACACATATTTCATGAGAAGTACATACACATGTGATGTCATCAGTGATGTCATCAATGACATTTGTGATGTCATCTTTGATGTCCTGGGTGTTAGTCTTAGCAGTGCACGGTGGTGGCGCGAGTTATGGTTGCTTAGCTTACCATAACTGGTGAATTTCAAGGGTTTTTCGGTTTTACTTGGAACCATAACGTCCCTTTAACAAAGTTTTTTCACTGAATTTCATAGGTTTTTAGTAGCGCAACTTAACAATAATGACTTTGACTATATGGAACTGACTAGATCTCTTCTTATGAACTTGATGTCCGCGAACTTATTTAATGTTTGCGGACATGTTCGGAGAACAGTACCACTACCTAAAAACTGTGGGGGGGGGGGGGGTGGTGGGGTATGTTTGATTGTTATATCATAATATAGGAACATTTAACAAATTCAAAAAGCAGCACACAAACACATTATATATAGTAATACATAAGAAATGTAACCCATATATGTAACACACTAACCATTCATTTAAATACAATATGTTATGAAATGGAATATACCACAAGAAGATAAATTGGCTTCCAACATAATTACCTCACAGACACAACAGAACTGAGAACAAGACCAGACCCACTGAATACATAGGACTTATCTTACCAGAAATAGTAAGTGTACTTCATTTTACTCATATTTATAAACTTTCTGTATTAGATTAAAAAATATATTATCTTTTTTTTTCTTTCTCACAGAAATGTCTAGTACTCTGGAATGGCTAGAGGACAATTTCCCACATGAAGAAATGTCACAAGATAGTGAAACTAATGGTAAACACTTTATAATATAAACCATTTATTTATTATTTTTTTTATATACATTTAACATATATATTATTTTTTTGCACAGAGCATACCAAAATAGAAAAAACTTCAGAAAACCCTGTTATGGATAACAGTCTTCACAATATAGAAGGAAAAATGGATGTATTGTTGGCTAATTTTAATAATTTAAAAACTTTTGTAGAAAATCATTTCAAACCAAAAACCTTGTACCATTGCCCCACATGTACTTGTCCCTCCTCACCATATCCCAGTCAATTATCCCCAAACCCTCTCCATAATCCAAAACGTTTTGATGAGACTTCCATCCCTTCTTCACCTAATACCAATCATGTTGAAACCCCAAATTCTCCTGTTTTTGTTTCTGTTTCTGCCTCACCTTCTCTGTCATAAATTATTAATATATGTTAAAGTTAAATTTTTATATTGTATTTTGAATAGTTTCTGTTTTTTTTTTTTTTAAAACAATAAAAGTGTCCGCGGACAGTGCAAGTGTTCTGAAATGTTCGTACATAAACGAAAATGGAGGTGTCCTGAAGAACACCACACCTGTTCGTACTGTTCGCTAGCAAGTTGAAACTGTTATAAGAACACACGTGGTGTCCTGAAATGTTCATAAAGAAACAAAAATTAAAGTGTTCTAAAGAACACTATATCTGTCCGTAATGTTCGCTATCAACTTAAAACTGTCCTAAGAACACAATTGGTGTCCTGAAATGTTCGTAAATAAACGAAAATGATGTGTCCTGAACAACAGTACAACTGTTCGTAGTGTTCGCTAGCAACATAAAACTGTACTAAGAACACACGCGGTGTCCTGAATTGTTCGTAAACAAACAAAAATTAAAGTGTCCTAAAGAACACTATACCTGTCCGGTACTGTTCGCTAGCAAGTTCAAACTGTTCTAAGAACGCTATTGGTGTCCTGAAATGTTCGTACATAAACGAAATTACACGTGTCCTGAAGAACACTATATCTGTCCTTACTGTTCGCTACCAAGTTTAAACTGTTCTAAGAACACACGCGGTGTCCTGAAATGTTCGTTTCACGTGTGACGCACTTTTAATTACTTCAGAACCCGAACAGTGTCCATAGGTCATCAATGCGCATGCACTAACCAATCTCCGTGCACTTGGGAAACTTTTAATGTCCGCGAACAATGTGAGTGTTCTTAGAACACTTTGAACTTGCCAGCGAACAATACGGACACCGTTTTCAGGACACCCCCTACGAACATTTCAGAACAACGCGATAGTTCTTAGAACACTTTCAACTTAACAACGAACAATACGGACAGCATCCTAAGGACACCCCCTACGAACATTCCAGGACACCGGGAGTGTTCTTAGAAGCTTCTTCAGAACACCACCATGGTATATATATAGTAGCACAAGGAGACACACTCTCGCCCCCACAGTTAGGTTAGATAGGATACAATTAGATCGGTATCCCACTGCTGGGCTCTAGAAAGGGTTTCCGGGACAGGGCTAGATGCGGGAAAGCCTGAGATCCAGAGAAACAACTTTCAACTTAACAACGAACAATACGGACAGCGTCCTAAGGACACCCCCTACGAACATTCCAGGACACCGGGAGTGTTCTCAAAAACGTCTTTAGAACACCCCCATTTTGTTTATTTGCGAACATTTCAGGACTCCGCGGGTGTTCTTAGAACACATTCAACTTGACAGAGAACAATACGGACAGCGCCCTCAGGACACCCCCTACGAACACTCCCCGGACACCGCGAGTGTTCTTAGAAGCTTCTTCAGAACACCACCATCTTGTTTATTTGCGAACATTTCAGGACACCGCGAGTGTTCTTAGGACACATTCAACTTGACAGAGAACAATACGGACAGCGTCCTCAGGACACCCCCTACGAACACTCCCCGGACACCGCGAGTGTTCTTAGAAGCGTCTTCAGAACACCCCCATTTTGTTTATTTACGAACATTTCAGGACACCGCGAGTGTTCTTAGGACACATTCAACTTGACAGAGAACAATACGGACAGCGTCCTCAGGACACCCCCTACGAACACTCCCCGGACACCGCGAGTGTTCTTAGAAGCGTCTTCAGAACACCCCCATTTTGTTTATTTACGAACATTTCAGGACACCGCGAGTGTTCTTAGGACACATTCAACTTGACAGAGAACAATACGGACAGCGCCCTCAGGACACCCTCTACGAACACTCCCCGGACACCGCGAGTGTTCTTAGAACAGTTTCACTTTGCTTGCAAACAAAACGGACACATATTGAGTCCTTAGAACACCCCCCAGTCAGTTTATTTAGAACATTTCAGAACACCCGTGATGTCCGCAAACAAATCGAACACAAAAAGAACGTCTAAAACATAAAAAACACAACTTTCATCCTATCTCATACACTCCCACCCTCCCCAAACACTCCTACACACCAACACACTCTACTAAATACACATTTTGAACAAAGTTTCACCGCGCTGTCCGCGGACATCTGCGAATCCAAGAATACCGAAAAATCTGACGCGCTTCACGCTCCACGCCGTCCAATCAGCGAACACGTTGCATGTCCGCGAACATCACGCAAGACGATTGGCCAATCAGGACACTGTCCGCGGAGCGAACAGGGAAGTGTGTCCGCGAACCGAACACAGATATCACAAATTTTTTTTAACCTACTTTTTGGTCATTTTAAAAAAAACTACTGGACGAATTTTCACCAAATTTGCAAAAGCACGCTTTCGGGACCAAGCCGCTGCTCCTGGTCCAAATTTGGTGGAAATCCGTCCAGCGGTTTGGGCTGTAGGCGCAAGCAAAATTTTTTCCCATTCAGTGTATGGGAAAAACAAAAGTTTTGGGCCCCCCCCCTATAACTTTGCCCCCCCGGACGAATCCTCACCAAACTTTGCAAAAAAAATTCAGAGTGACCCAAATACTTTTTCTGCAAAGTTTGGTAAGGATCCGTCCAGGGAGAGCGAAGTTATAAGCCACCCAAAAAGTGCTCTTCCTATGGAAACAGCAACTTAACCATAACTACATGGCCACTACCTTGGCCATGTAATAATGTGTGTGTGTGTGTGTGTAGATATATAATTACACAATCACGCTAGTGGCTGTGTATTTACGGTTAAGTTGCTGTTTCCATAGGAAGAGCACTTTTTGGGTGGCCTATAACTTCGCTCCCCCTGGACGAATCCTCACCAAACTTTGCAAAAAAAGTATATGGGCCACTCTGCAAAGTTTGGTTCAGGGGGGGAAAAGTTATAGGGGGGTCCCAAAACGTCTTTTTTTTTCCCCATGGACTGAATGGGGGAAAAACTTTGCGCACGCCTACGGGCCAAACCGCTGGACGGATTTTCACCAAATTTGGGGCAGGGGCTTGGTCCCGAAAGCGTGCTTTTGTAAATTTGGTGACAATCTGTCCAGTATTTTTCTTTAAAACGAACAAAAAGAAGGTCTCAAAAAATTAGTGATATCTATGTCCGCTCCGCAGACAAGATAACGATTGGCTAAGGGGCTGGCGTCATGACCGCGGAAATGCAACGTCTCCGCCGATTGGCTGGAGTGAGGCGTGATGTGCGTCAGATTGTTTGGATGCGCCCGACATCTTGTATCCGCCGACAGCGCGGTGGCGACCAGAGGCAAAATGCGGTTTTGGAAACTGTTTTGGTGTGTCAGAGTGCATAGGGAGGTTCAGAGAGTAAGAGATGGGTGAAATACTGTATTTGTTTAGGCGGCAGGTGTTAATGATGTATTCCATATGCCCGCCTTGTCCGGGATGTTTGTAAGTACTGAAAATGAGGGGTATCATAAGGATAGTATTTCAGTCCGTGGTGTGTGCAGGCAATTTGAAACTGTTTTAAGGAGACGCGCGTGTTAGCGAACATTAAAATTGAGTACAGGCCATAGTTAATTTTTTTGTTTCTATGGGTGTGCTATTGATTTATACGGCGCCATGGGTGTGATATGCTGCAGTGGTTGTGGCCAGGGCCTAGAGTCTTGGGTGCATGGCCGTAGGCCGTAGGACATACTCGCCAGACGCTAGGCCCTGGCCACAACCACCGCAGCATATCACAGCAATAGATACACCCGTAGTATCGAACATCAATCAGGTGGTTGTGGGGAGGGCCTACAGTCTTCCAAAACCAAATTTATACTTGGTGAAGTTACAAGCCACAATGGGTGTGATATGCTGTGGTGGTTGTGGCCAGGACATAGAGTCTTGGGTGCATGGCCAAAGGCCATGCACCCAAGAACAAAGTTATAAGCACTGGAGTTATAAGCCAACATGGGTTTTATACAGTGCGGTGGTTGTGGGCAGGACGTAGAGTTTTGGGTGCATGGCTGCAGGCCGTAGGCCATAAATCCAAGAGTGTAGACCCTGCCTACAATCACTGCAGCATATCACATTCATACATCACACCCATACAATCGATTATGTATCTGGTAGGTGTGGGCAGGGCCTAGAGTCTTGGGTGCAAATTGAGTACATGCTACAGTTAAAATGTTTCATTCTATGGGTGTGCTAATGATTTATAAGCCACCATGGGTGTAATGTGCTGCAGTGGTTGTGGCCAGGGCCTAGAGTCTTGGGTGCATGGCCGTAGGGCATACTTCCAAGACTCTAGGCCCTGGCCACAACCACCGCAGCATATCACAGCAATGGATACACCCGTAGTATCGGTTATCGATCAGATGGTTGGCCATGCACCCAAGAACAAAGTTATAAGCACTGGAGTTGAAAGCCACTATTGGTGTTTATATATTGCACACCCATACACTCACATGTCTATGGCCTTACATCCAAGACTCTAGGCTCTGGCCATAACCACTGCAGCATATCACAGCTATAGATACATGCGTAGTATGAAACATCAATCAGGTGGTTGTGGGGAGGGCCTAGAGTCTTGGGTCCATGGCGAAAGGCCATGCACCCAAGACGAAATGTATACGTACTGAAGTTTTAAGTCACAATGGGTGTGATATGCTGCAGTGGTTGTGGGCAGGACCTAGAGTCTTAGGTGCACGGCCGCAGACCATGCACCCAAGACCAAAGTTCTAAGCAGTGAAGTTATAAGCCACCATGGTTTTGATAAGCTGCGATGGTTGTGGGTAGGACCTACAGTCTTGGTTGCTTGGCCGCAGGGTGTAGGTTATACATCCAACACTCTAGGCCCTGCCTACAGCCACTCCACCGTATTACTGCCATAGATCAGACGTATAGATTCGAATATGTATGACATGTGTGAAATTATACTTACTGTTTACTTTGTTGAGATTCAATATATTTCTTGCATGACTTTAGTACTTGGCGGAAATATCCTTTTTTAATTTCTGTGATAAAAGAAAAGAGCATGTTAGTGTTGGTATTTTATATAGACTTATTACATTGTACAATAGACATTTTAGATTTTTTTTTTACCCTCATATTTAGTTTACAAACCAGTGCATTTTGCTCAGTTTCTGTGTTTGTTTTTCAAATCCTTGGGTCTGGGGGAAAAAATCCTTGTCGGATTAAAAAAACCCTTTCTTTGCTATGCAAGAAACTATTTCTTTGTTTCCTTTGAGTGTTTACTTGTTGTTTCTGATTAATGTTATGTATGTTGCCTTGTTGCAGATCTTTTAAACAGTTAGATACCTGTTGGTGTATTCAAACTGTGTATTTTTTGTTTCGGAGCTGTGGTATTCATTTATCTGTGTGGTTGTTATACACTCTTGGGCAGTTGGCGTATTCTAACTGTTTATAGTCCTTTACTTGAACCTTTTGTTAATGTTGATGGACAGATTAGTTATAAAATTTTGGCTTTAAGAAAATTAAATACGCATTTGTAAGATTAGCTGGCAAGCTCTGCTTTACAGTAATAGTACTATCATTACATTCAAACCATCCACATTTCTTTTTAATATATGCAGTGTAGTGACCTGCATTGGTTGTGGCTCCTGTGTGGTAGATTAAACCTATTGTTGTAAAGGTTTTCTTACCAAGTGACACTTGACCGTGTGTGAATCCAGTCAGCTTGGAGTTGTTCTTGGTACCATCTGCATTGTACCGTAGAAGCATAAGTATTATGTAGTTACTATGTGTTTGTATCACTAAGGTTGAGCGATTATCTGAATTGCACATAGTACATAATCTGCCATGGTTTGCATTCTGTAGAAGTTGCTGAAATGGAATGCATTCACAATTAGGTATGGATACATGCACAAATCACTCATTTGGGATTTGTTCCTGTGTTACATTGTTAGAGAGAGTGCATGTGTGTTTCCACATGTATGAAATCTGGACGATTTCATTTATAGGTATGTTTTTGTTTTCCAGTACTTGTAGTAAGTACATTAGAAATTCTTGTGGATCGTCTTGTGAGTTTATAGTGAATCTCACCATTCCAGCACAGTAGTCCAATTCTTGTCTTATTCCGTGAACACTATATGTGTTGTCTTGATTGTGTGTTGCGTTTCTATGAAGGACTAATATTTGCAAACACAATTGGTCTGTACTGTGTAAGTAAATATTGTTAACAATTGGTGGCAATTGAAATAGAATATTAATTGCTACATTTGCATAGCAACTTACACCAGTTTCATTTGAAAGTTTGAATGGACCAGCTAGTTCTGTCTGTGAGTGATTTTTTCGGAGTTTCTGTTCCTTCTTTGAAGTACCTGATTTACTTTCCCTAATAGGTTCTTTTTTGCTTGTGGTAGTTGATGAAGTTTGAGCTTCTTTTGTTTTCTTTGAAGCATTTGCCATCACATTCTATTGCATTTCTGTTTGAATTTGTTTTCTTTTACCGCGTTTTCCTTCTTCTGGAACAGGATATGATTTCAGATAGGGGGTGTACAGTGAACGCAGTCTATTGTATTCTAAAATGCAAGGAATATCAGCGTTCAGTTTACTTGCATCAAAGTTGATTAGAAATAGACCATCAAGTGTACGTAAGCATGATAGTGCTACGTAGCTCATGCCTTCTTTAAAGACTGTCAGGGTAATTCATAGAATTTCGCAGAAAAGTGTTGCAAGCGGCTGGCGCAGAGTGTCCGCGTGCGATTGACTGCGCCAGGCACGTGCGCTAAAACCGATTTCCGCGCACAGTGTATTCATGGATTTCAGGCTTACAAACCAGCCGTGGCGCAGAGAATCGCAGCAACCCGGCAGCAGCGCCAGTAACGCCCCCAAGAACGCCCTCGCGCAAGGAAAAGCCATCAAAATCGCTAAATCATCGCAAAGGGCTGCGCTAACCCTGGACCAGTTCACCGGGCTGGCAAACAGCAAACGCCAAGCGGGGAACGTGTATTGCAGGGGTGCGCGGGAAGTTCCACACGCGACTGGCCCCGTGCAAGCAGGGTACGTGAATTTCAGGGGTGCGCGGGAAGTTCCACACGCGATTTCAGCAGGGTACGTGTATTTCAGGGGTGCGCGGCAAGTTCCACACGCGATTTCTGCAGGGTACGTGCATTTCAGGGGTGCGCGGGAAGTTCCACACGCGATTCCAGCAAGGTATGTGTATTTCAGGGGTGCGCGGGAAGTTCCACACGTGATTTCATCATGGTACGTGTATTTCAGGGGTGCGCGGGAAGTTCCAAACGCGATTTCATCATGGTACGTGTATTTCAGGGGTGCGCGGGAAGTTCCACACGCGATTGGCCCAGTGCGAGCAGGGTACGTGTATTTCAGGGGTGCGCGGGAAGTTCCACACGCGATTTCAGCAAGGTATGTGTATTTCAGGGGTGCGCGGGAAGTTCCACACCCGATTTCATCAGGGTACGTGTATTTCAGGGGTGCGCGGGAAGTTCCACACGCGATTGGCCCAGTGCGAGCAGGGTACGTGTATTTCAGGGGTGCGCGGGAAGTTGCACACGCAATACCAGCAGGGAATGTGTATTTCAGGGGTGCACGGGAAGTTCCACACACGATTTCATCAGGGTACGTGTATTTCAGGGGTGCGCGGGAAGTTCCACACGCGAATGGCCCAGTGCGAGCAGGGTACGTGTATTTCAGGGGTGCGCGGGAAGTTGCACACGCGATTGGCCCAGTGCGAGCAGGGAATGTGTATTTCAGGGGTTCTGGGGAGTACTACACGTGAATTGGCCGTATGGGTCCTCCCAGGTGTACGCTCCACAACCTCCACGGCCCCTGCAGGCAGCCCACACCACGGGGGACTACCCTGCACCCCTGCTCATGTCCCGCAGGCAGCCCATCCACCATGGGCATGCCCCCAGCCAACCCACATGTCACCTTGCACTACTGATCAACAATGCATGTCTCCCACCACCCCCACCCCCCAGCAGTGCAGGGGCAGCCTCCACCAGGCCCCCACTCATGTCTCCCACCACCCCCACCCCCCAGCAGTGCAGGGGCAGCCTCCACCAGGCCCCCACTCATGTCTCCCACCACCCCCCAGCACCAGGGGCAGCCTCCACCAGGCCCCCACTCATGTCTCCCACCACCCCCACCCCCCAGCAGTGCAGGGGCAGCCTCCACCAGGCCCCCACTCATGTCTCCCACCACCCCCACCCCCCAGCCACCAGGGGCAGCCTCCACCAGGCCCCCACTCATGTCTCCCACCACCCCCACCCCCCAGCCATCAGGGGCAGCCTCCACCAGGCCCCCACTCATGTCTCCCACCACCCCCAACCCCCAGCAGTGCAGGGGCAGCCTCCACCAGGCCCCCACTCATGTCTCCCACCACCCCCATCCCCCAGCATCCAGGGTCACCCTCCACCAGGCCCCCACTCATGTCTCCCACCACCCCCACCCCCCTGCCACCATGGGCAGCCCCCACCAGGCCCCCACTCATGTCTCCCACCACCCCCACCCCCCAGCCACCAGGGGCAGCCCCCACCAGGCCCCCACCCATGTCTCCCACCACCCCAACCCCCAGCAGTGCAGGGGCAGCCTCCACCAGGCCCCCACTCATGTCTCCCACCCCCCAGCAGTGCAGGGGCAGCCTCCACCAGGCCCCCACTCATGTCTCCCACCACCTCCACCCCCCAGCATCCAGGGTCACCCTCCACCAGGCCCCCACTCATGTCTCCCACCACCCCCACCCCCCAGCAGTGCAGGGGCAGCCTCCACCAGGCCCCCACTCATGTCTCCCCCCACCCCCACCCCCCAGCCACCAGGGGCAGCCTCCACCAGGCCCCCACTCATGTCTCCCACCACCCCCACCCCCCAGCAGTGCAGGGGCAGCCTCCACCAGGCCCCCACTCATGTCTTCCACCACCCCCACCCCCCAGCCACCAGAGGCAGCCTCCACCAGGCCCCCACTCATGTCTCCCACCACCCCCAGCCCCCTGCCACCATGGGAAGCCCCCACCAGGCCCCACTCATGTTTCCCGCCACCCCCACCCCCCAGCAGTGCAGGGGCAGCCTCGACCAGGCACCCACTCATGTCTCCCACCACCCCCACCCTCCTGCCACCATGGGCAGCCCCCACCAGGTCCTCACAATCCCCAACCATGTGCGTAATGGTCAGCCTCCACAGCCAAAAAGCCCTACCAAGTAACCCATTCACCCACATGGAAATGGAAATCACATGTTACACCCCCAATGTTCATGAAGCTAATGAACCCATGTCCGTCACACACAATGGTTGCAATTGAATGGGAAAACACACAACATGACATGCATGAAACCAATGAGATGATACCACACAGTGAAGTATGGAAACAAAATTGTATTGAAAAAAATAAAGAATGCTAAAGAAAGAAAACAAACTACAATGTGAATGAGAAAAAAAAGCTGCATGTCCGTATAAAAACACAAAACTTGAAATCCAAAGTCAAATGTAAAAAAATCTCCATGCAATAAAGAACTATGTACAAAACTACCAAGGTTCCATGAGCCCAACTGAACAAAGGAAACCTACTAAAAAACCTACCTAAAAATCAACTATATACAAAAAGTGGAGCAGTGTCCGTCGACTCCAAATCATAATAAGAAAGAAAGGAAACCTAAAACTAAAGAACTATATACAAAGGCGGCGGGCAAGTCCAGCGGCTCACTCCGTGGTGTCCCGGGCCAGGGCATCATCGAACTCCTGTTCGATGTCCCGGAGGCGGTCCAGTTCCATGGCCCCGAGGGTCCGCAGCGACGACGCCGTGTCCTCCTCCAACCCCCTGCGGATTGCCTCGAGGCACTCGGCCCGCCTCAGGGCCCTCCGCATGGAGTTCTCCGCCCTGACCATTGTGAGCCGCTCCGCACCTATGGCGTGGCCCAACCGCTGCCACACGGAAGACACTCTCTGTCCTGGGTCCCCCTGCCCTCCGGCCGATGCCTGCCCCTCCGATGTCGAAAGCCCCGAGCCTTCATGTCTCCCACCATGTTGCTGCTGCTGCTGCTCTGCCTCTGCCCTGCCTCCTGCTGCCTGCACATCCTCCGCCGGCTGGGGTGCAGTTGTTGATGTGGCCACCCCTGCTGGACCTCCGACTCCCGACTGTGGCAGGGATGCCTCCTCCACCAGCCTGGCCGCACCGTCAGAGGCATCTCCACAGGGCTCCCAGGTGTGACTGATGGGTGGGAAGATGGCACATAGGACGACTGGCGCGTAGGGGGTCCAGTTGAGGAGGGGGTCGAAGCAAGCCCCATCAGACAGCGGAATCCGGCCTGCGTGACCTGTCCCAGCAGGCTGACGTGGTCAACGAGCCATTCGAGATGACGTGCAGTCTCTCCATGAAAAGACTGCAGGTCACCTCGCATAGCCCGTTGACGCAACGCCACACCAGCCAGGACAGGCTCAACCCGGACCTGGATGGCCACGTCCGCAGGCAGAGGAAGGCCAGTTGACGTCAGCTCATCCCCTGCCTGAAAACGGGTCTGGACGTAGGCATCCCTGCTGGTGCAAGATGATGCAGGGACAGGATCGGGGACAGGAATGCACATGGGCACCTCCGCGGCCGCCTGTGCTGCCTCCTGTCCCTGGTCCTGCACTGCACCACTAGCACCAGTGGGATCCCCACCTCCAGACCCCGTCTCTGGTGCTTGCACGGCCCCTCCTCCACCAAACCCCCCACCAACCTGGATGACTCCGTGCCATCTTCCCCTGTTGGGCCCTGTGGGGTCCCAGCTGCCCCTTCTGCTGCCGAGGAGTCCAACTGCAACCTCCGCCTCTTGGACCTCCTCCCGGCAGCTGCGGCCTGGGACGCGGCACCGGACTCCTCACTCCTCGACGAGATGACAACACGGGAGGGGAGCCGGGCCTTGCGTCTCCGGCTGGCGGTCGGATCCCCGCCGCTGTGCTCCACAGCACCTTCTCCGCCCTCTTTATCAGTTGACGCTGCAGACAGGGAGAAACAAAACACAGGCATCAGGGCACTGTACAATGGACACATACACGCATGACAGTTGCACATGAGTGGCATTGGCAAACCTCAGACATGTCATCACAATCCCCAACACACATGTCATTGCAACTCGCACACATGAGCCATACCACAGCCATATCGCAACTGCCACCACCATCCATACACATAGAACAGCATGAGCAGCCAAAGGGGAGCCAGACATCACATGCAACACAGGAAGTGCACCAAACATGTACACACACCACCACACTTGCATGCATGTCTACACCTCTGCCAAGTGTCGCACTGTTCAGACGGGCATCCATGTCACATCTGCCAATCGGGCTTCCACATACCGCTGTCACATGCATCCATGTTGCATCACTGTTGCACCCTTGTCAAATACACACACATGCACATGTACACAGTGCTCATACATGCAGCCGAAAACAACATACATGCCTGACATCACGGACATGTCTACTTACATACACATTCATCCAAACATGCGTGCACGCACAACTGCATTTGCCATGCAAGCCCACACACACAAGCACCATCCATGTCTCACACATCACAGCCCTCGCATGTGTCAGCCCCACGGCCCTGTACACCCCCACCCATACTCGACCCCATACAAACAGATGTTCAACCTGCACAATACCGAATAATCACCACACGCACTGCTCACAATCAGGATGCATGTACACTCACCGCTCGACTCCAGACGGTTCTGCTTCTCTAGGACCTGGACGTGGAGCGCTGGGGATATGCGTCCCAGGACCCCCATCTGTTCTTCCGACAAGTGGCCCCGGCGCCCCTTGGCATCCGCTGCCTTCAAGAGGCGCCGGGCCTTGTTCAGGGTCCTGGACCTGAAGTCCTCCCAGCGCTTCCTGACATGTTGTAAGTCCCGGACTGCCACCCCCTCCGCGTTGATGGCAGTCACGATGTCAGTCCAGATCCGAGTCCGTCCTTCCTTGTCGGCGCGGGAACTTCCGGAGAGGGCATCATACTGCCCCAGGACTTGCTCCACCAGGACACCAACTTCGGTGGCACTGAAGCTGGTGCCCCTCTGCCTCTCTGGCCGGGGGTTGTCAGTGGTCACAGATGGTGTTTGCCCCGACATGACAACCCCAGAGGCAGGAGTGGGTGGGCAACTGGGTCCTGGGGCTGGGCTGTGGAGCGATGGAATTCCAGTCGGGAGTCTTCGGTTCCAGCAGGGGTGGTCACAGCAACAGCACCCCTGGCTGATGTGCAGGCAGCAAATGGCAGTGCACGTGGGCAGCAGGCAGTCAGGCAGCAGCAGATGGCAGGTGGGAGCGTGCTCGGGGCTCTGGGGGGCAGTAGTTCGGCCTTCTGGGCAGGAGCGTGGTCTTCCGTGTGCTTACGCGTGGCCAGCTTGGTACGGAGTGATTTGGCACATGAAAATCCTGCACGTCAGCGTGAAAACCGAGGAAAGGCCCTTAGCGCGTAAGCGCGTCAGCACGCATACGCGATTCTATTGGACCAAAGGCCCTCAGCGCCTAAGCGCGTCTGTGACGTGACCCGCACGGGTGTTTCCCACACAGCACGTGATGACAGAGCACACGTGGAAAGACTGCACGTGAGAGTGTCATCGCGTGTGATTGGTGGAAATGGCCCTACAAGCAGAAGTGACAAAGCGTGTAATTGGTGGAAATGGCCCTAGCGCGTACACGCCGCGTAAGTGACGCTGGACGTGTGGGCCTGTATAAAAGGTACGCGTAGAACACCATTTCCTTGTACGTGCTTTTCGTGGAGAACGAGTGGGTGAATTCTGTACTTCTTGTCGTTTCACACGCGATTTACTTCACGGCGTTTCAAGTTCGTATTCCCTGTTACCTCTGACAGCTTTTTCTCTTTTTTCTCTTTTACTGGTTTACCTGGGCCTGTTCCCTCAAACAGTGTTCCCTTCTACTGTTGTCCTGTCTCCTCAGACAGCGTACAAATCTTCTTTTGGCGGGGGTGTTGCCAACCAAACGCGCTCCTTTTTCACGCTCTTTTACCTGGCAGACGGTGAGTCACACACGTATCTAACATCTGTGCTTGCCCCGTGTGTAGCCTACCCCTTCAGAGGTCATTCTAGGCTGCGTGTGACACGCATACGTTCATTCTTGTGTTACTGGGTGCCACAGCGTAGTGCAGGTTTTTCTTTCTGCACACGTGGTCTTGGAGGGGTTGCGTGCACGTCATCTCCCTTTTTTGTGGCTCCTGTGCGTAGCGTGACCCGTCATCTTTCCCCAGGGGTTACAATCAGCCTTGCAAGAGCACTAGGGTACAATTACCATCTGGTACCCAACCCCTTTCACCCCCAATTGCCCAGGACAATATTTTACAGCCACTCCCATACGCACATTAACATCAGTGCCATGGCTGGGAGACGAGGATTCCGTAAGGGTGGCAAAGGTGGAAGAGCCACAAGTGGTGGCCGTGGTGGATCCGGTAGGGGACGTGGTCGTTACTTGCAGGGTGAGCCTGTCCCCCCATGTGTGGAGGACCAGTCAAGGGCACCCATAATCGCCCCCCCCTCCCGTTGAGGCTGATGTGGCTGACACCATCCATTCTCAGCCCTTGTTGGACCAGCCCATTGTGGCACCAGACCTGGCTGACTCCATGGCTGACTTCCAGGTCAGCAGGCCTATGACACGTGCGCTGGTGCACGTTGATGTCACCATGCCACGTGCATCTGGGGCAGCAAGGTCATCTGCTGCACCAAGTAGGCAGGGCGGAGAGGCTGCAGGGGCAGCTGCGGCTCCATCCACCCCAGCCCTCACACACCCAGCCCAGACAGTGTCGGTCCTAGTCCATGCTGCTGACATTCCCCCTGACACCATCACACTAGAGCCAATGCCTGCACCAACTCCCATGCTGAGTGTGCAATCCCACACTCCTGATACAGAGCCCACCAGGGCTCCTGCCCCTAGTGTCCAGAGCGGCGCAGGACACTCAGGATCACCACCACCTTCCAAGCGGAAGAGGAAGAGTGCTCGTCTGGCACAGGCTGATGCCCCAGACACGGCTACACAGTCCGGCCCGTCCAGGAAGCCCAGCTTCACGGATGACGATCTGAATGCACTTGTCGAGTATGTGTCCGCACATGACAACGAGATGGTCATTGTTGCAGGATCCAAGACCACACCTGCACAACGCCAGGCACACTGGCAGACCGTTGCGGACATCGTAAGTGCCCTTGGAATCGTGAGGCGCACAGCCAATGATTGCTATAAGCGCTGGAATGACCTAAAGCGCAGGGCAAAGAGTAAGCTGGCCTCAAGTCATGCCGCAACTCTAGTGACTGGAGGCGGGTCTCCAGTAGTAGACATGGAACTCACTCCACATGAGTCAGTCGCTGGGACCTACGTCACGGAGGAACAGATCCAAGGCGTGGGAGATTTGGCTGATTACGAGGCATTGTCCGGTGAGTGCACATGCATGTGTGTGTCATCCATGTGCATGGTGTGTGTGAGGGCTTCTGTTTGTGTGCCAGGTGAGAGTGTGTGCGCCTGAGTCATATGGGTCAGCAATGTGCTTCATGCAATACATCCTGCGCAGCTGCATTTGGCCATAGCAGTATCCCTTCTGCCAACAGTAGACATCTAGCCCAACTGCACGCCAGTTGCCCTTGAAGTGTCACCTTGCCACAACATTGTTGCTTAATTTTTCACTGTTCATTTAGTCAGATTGTTTGCATTCCACCACTTTTACTAGGCATGTCGCCGTCCTCTAGTCACATGTCTGACATGGCTATGGTAAAGTGGAGTGACTTTGTTACCTGGATATCATTTGTTCAAACATGTCCCTGTGCAATTGCACCATTTCGGACTGGCAGCTCCAGGTGAAGAATCTGACCTGTTTGAATTAGAAAAGCTATTACATGCGGGAACTGGACTGAATGAATAGGTGCTGCCCTCCTCTCCATCTTGACTCAATAGCAATGGTACATGCCATCTGTGTGATGGCATGTGTGTTTCACCTGCCAATCACAGGCCAATGTGTGATGCCACTGCCAGGCAGCATGCAGAAAATGTGTTCATCTTCCATCTTGGTGTCATCAGTGTGTGCCATTTGCCTGCCCTTCATACGCAGTGAGGGTGCATGCATGGGAGGGCTTTAGTCATGTGGGACATGTGTCAAACAAGTACTGGTTCTCTTTCTTCTCAGCCCTCATTGTGTGCCATGGTGCTAATGTCTGTTTCCATTTCTTTGTTATTATGTCTTTGCAGGGGAAGACGCACCCGATACTGCTGGGGTTGTGGAGATGGTGCTGACCCAGGAGGGGTCCGAGGGCCGACCAACCACCAGTGAGGGACGTGGTGTGGTGGTGGGTGAGAACCCACAAGTGCTGCAGGTCGTGCTCTCAAGGGGTGTCTCTGGCTGCACGTCCCCCGAGCTGTACTCAGGTGTTGATTCGGATGAGACCTACGTGCCGTCGCAGGTGAGTGTTCCAGGGAGGGATTCTGTTCTGTCTCACCCACCTGCACCAGGGTCAGAACCCTCAATGGGGATGTCAGTGTTGGCAGCTACGCCTTTGGTGGTTACGGATGCAGGGTCACACTCCGCGACATCTGATCCTGTTCCTGGGCCAGCAGATCAGAGGGGGAATGCAGTCCTGCGCAGTTCGCCTTGCCCCAGACAGGTGTGGTGCCCGCCGACGTGGTGGCCGTACCTGGCAATACCGTATGGGAGCAATCCATTTACGGTATGGCAACCCAACAGGCAGCATCATCCGAGATGATGGCTCAGGCCATGGATAGGGTGGCCACTTCCATTGTCCCCCCTGAAAGGTTGATGGAGCGACTAGAGCAGGCAACCGACTCCATCTGCCAGTCACACAGGGAGGACATGTTGGGGTCCAACAGGGACAGGCGGGCGGCACTGGCGACTCTGCAGGAGGCCATCTCCATTGAGTCCCAGGGCCACAGGGAAGCCCTGAGGCAGGAGCTCCTTCACCTCAGGACGACTCTTGTTGAGCTTGAGGCTTCAACACACCAAAGGACAGAACAGCAGCTGCAGCGTCTCACCCGTACGCTCTCAGATGAGATGCAGGCAATGAGGGCGGAGGTCCGGGCATCCCGTGAGTTGTTGCATGGGGACCTCCGCACACTCATCCTCTAGAACCAGACCTACCACACCCGCATGCTTGCAGCCATGGAGGAGCAGACTAGGGCCTTGCGTGGGCTGCCTCCCATAGTGCAACCACCTCCGGATGCAGCTGCACAGGGTGACAATAGCGACAGCAGTGATACTACCACAATAGGGTAGCCGTGTGGGCCATGAGCCCATGGAGGTGTTTTTTTTCCCAGGATCCACGCAGGTGGGTTCTGGTGTGCATCCTGTCCTCGGACCTCCTGGGTGGCCTCCCCAACCCCCCCCGGGCCCTTCAATGGCCATTTTTTATTTTTTTTTATTTTTATTTTTATTTCTTTTATTCCCAATTTTTTTGGGACGATTTGTTGGCTTCCGTGGTTCCTGTGGGCATACGCTGCATTGTGGCTGGGCACATGCAGGCTTGTAATGTATTTGGTTCAGATGCTTGGGTTTGAGTCACACACACCCCTCCTGCTTCCCATTTCCATGGGCTTGCAAAGGGTGTGCCCAAGTGACAGTGAATTACACAGTGACGTTGGACTCCCATGAGCTGTGTGGGCAGTCTGTAGTCAATACTGTGTATACATTCCTAGTGCATATTGCTGTTGTGTTGTACACTGCATGTTGCATTGATGTGTAACTCATCTTCTGTGTCTACCTCCCAATTTGCAGGTCCCTTCCTCATGTCTACACAAGGACCTCTAGTCTGGAGATGTGGTCCATGTTGGCAGCAGTGCACCTACAACTCTACATGGTGCCAACACTGCACAGTTGGTAGTGGTGGGAGTGCAGGCATTTCCAGGTGGTGAGACTACTAATATTTAACATTAGTGATGTCATGTTAATGGTAGTACGTGCTCAAGTTTGTTGTTGGTCCGGCATTACTGTGAGCATTTCAGGTGTTGCAAGTTTCTAATAGGGACACTGTACATTGTGACACTAGTGTCATGTTATGGGGATTACTTTGTTTACCTGCAAATAGCATGACATGGCACGGTGTGTTGTGTGGCGGTGCTGGGGTTGGGTTGGCTGACATGGCACTGTCCTCTTGTTGCATTTTGCAAGTGGGTATTCATTTTAGCTGCTTGAATGTGTAACTTCACAAAACTGCATTGGTGGTGTCTGTGTGGGTAGGGATGCACACATTGTGACACTTCCAGGTGAACAATCTCAGGCTGATATGGTTTTCACGGTTCTTTCTCCAGACATTCAGGATCAGTGTCAGGTTGAGTCATCATTGATTGTCAGATGGAATGTGCCAGGGCAGTGTGCACTCCACAGGGGTGTGATTTCTATGTGAAGTAATTAGCCACTAGCTGTGTACGGGCTGCCTCCCCCCGTGCCCTTTCCCCTCCCATGCGCAGCGGCTGTGCATGTGGTTGGGGATGGGGGGGCACCACCATGTCCACGTCCAGGCCCCGGCGTGTTGCAATGTTGTGCAGGACACATGCTGCCACTATGATCCTGCACACTACTGGGGGAGCGTACAACAGCTGCCCGCCAGAACGGTCAAGGGAGCGAAAGCGTGACTTCAGCACTCCAAATGTGCGCTCCACTATGCCCCGGGTTGTAATGTGGGCTGCGTTATATCTTACCTGGGGTGGCGTGGTGGGGTTCCGAATTGGCGTCATCATGTGGGGGCTGAGAGGGTAGGCACTGTCCCCTGTGGAGGTGGTGATTGGTATCATTGGTGGGGTTGTGACCTTGCTCAGTATCTGACATGCATGCATGTGCAGTGGCATTCATACTCACCAAGCAGCCATGTATCGCCATGCCGCCCAGCTTCTAGGTCCCGGCTTAGGGTGGACATTCGGTAAATGAAGCTGTCGTGGGTTGACCCGGGATAGTTGGCATATACTGAGGTGATGATTCCCTTGGCATTACATACTACCTGCACGTTGATGGAATGCCAGTGCTTGCGGTTCCTATAGATGTGCTCAGATGCCCTGGGGGGACGTAGAGCCACATGGGTGCAGTCGATGGCACCTAGCACTTTGGGGAATCGTGCCACAGCATAAAAATCCAGGGCGGCAGCATGCCTTTCTGCAGGGGTTCTGGGCAGGTATATGTGCCTGCGGACTGATCGGCGTGCAGTGATGATGTTCAAGACCTGGTGTAGGCAGCGTGACTGGGTGGCCTGTGATACACCACCCACAATGGCACTTGTCCGCTGAAATGATCCAGTGGCTAAGAAGTGCAGTACATTGAGGACCTTCTCCAGGGGGCTGAGTGCTTGGGAGCACAGGGTGGGTGATGTGAGGTCATCCTCCCACTCACTCACCAGGTACAGTATGATGTGTGGTGGAAACCTGTACCTCCCATGCACCTGGTCATCAGGCATCCCGAAAAGGCTGGTTCTGGGTGTGAATATTCTGGCCCTGACTATCCTCCTACTCCTCCTTTGGTAGGCCACGCCCACTGCTGCTAGGAACGGTATGTTCATCCTGGGTCTGAGCTTGTTATTTTGTTAGCGTGCAAATTAATGCGTTGCGCGTGTTGTAGGCGAGCGTGTGACCCGCGCACCCCTGAAATCCAGTACCCAGTCCAATAGCGTGTGGAAATTCCCGCGCACACCGGGATACAGGTGCGCTGACGTACTTGCGTGTGTAAGTGTCCGCGCACACCTGATACACACGTACATAGGCCAATCGCGTGTACGCCCACTTTTGGCCAATTACACGCGATGACACCCTGACGTGCTGTCCAATTACACGCGATGAGACTCTGCCGTGCTGTCCAATTACACGCGATGAGACTCTGACGTGCTGTCCAATTACACGCGATGACACTCTGACGTGCAGTCTTTCCACGTGTGCTCTGTCATCACGTGCTGTGTGGGAAACACCCGTGCGGGTCACGTCACAGACGCGCTTACGCGCTGAGGGCCTTTGGTCCAATAGAATCGCGTATGCGTGCTGACGCGCTTACGCGCTAAGGGCCTTTCCTCGGTTTTCACGCTGACGTGCAGGATTTTCACGTGCCAAATCACTCCGTACCAAGCTGGCCACGCGTAAGCACACGGAAGACCACGCTCCTGCCCAGAAGGCCGAACTACTGCCCCCCAGAGCCCCGAGCACGCTCCCACCTGCCATCTGCTGCTGCCTGACTGCCTGCTGCCACGTGCACTGCCATTTGCTGCCTGCACATCAGCCAGGGGTGCTGTTGCTGTGACCACCCCTGCTGGAACCGAAGACTCCCGACTGGAATTCCATCGCTCCACAGCCCAGCCCCAGGACCCAGTTGCCCACCCACTCCTGCCTCTGGGGTTGTCATGTCGGGGCAAACACCATCTGTGACCACTGACAACCCCCGGCCAGAGAGGCAGAGGGGCACCAGCTTCAGTGCCACCGAAGTTGGTGTCCTGGTGGAGCAAGTCCTGGGGCAGTATGATGCCCTCTTTGGAAGTTCCCGCGCCGACAAGGAAGGACGGACTCGGATCTGGACTGACATCGTGACTGCCATCAACCCGGAGGGGGTGGCAGTCCGGGACTTACAACATGTCAGGAAGCGCTGGGAGGACTTCAGGTCCAGGACCCTGAACAAGGCCCGGCGCCTCTTGAAGGCAGCGGATGCCAAGGGGCGCCGGGGCCACTTGTCGGAAGAACAGATGGGGGTCCTGTAACGCATATCCCCAGCGCTCCACGTCCAGGTCCTAGAGAAGCAGACCCGTCTGGAGTCGAGCGGTGAGTGTACATGCATCCTGATTGTGAGCAGTGCGTGTGGTGATTATTCGGTATTGTGCAGGTTGCACATCTGTTTGTATGGGGTCGAGTATGGGTGGGGGTGTACAGGGCCGTGAGGCTGACACATGCGAGGGCTGTGATGTGTGAGACATGGATGGTGCTTGTGTGTGTGGGCTTGCATGGCAAATGCAGTTGTGCGTGCACACATGTTTGGATGAATGTGTATGTAAGTAGACATGTCCGTGATGTCAGCCATGTATGTTGTTTTCGGCTGCATGTATGAGCACTGTGTACATGTGCATGTGTGTGTATTTGACAAGGGTGCAACAGTGATGCAACATGGATGCATGTGACAGCGGTATGTGGGAGCCTGATTGGCAGATGTGACATGGATGCCCGTCTGAACAGTGCGACACTTGGCAGAGGTGTAGACATGCATGCAAGTGTGGTGGTGTGTGTACATGTGTGGTGCACTTCCTGTGTTGCATGTGATGTCTGGCTCCCCTTTGGCTGCTCATGCTGTTGTATGTGTATGGATGGTGGTGGCAGTTGCGATATGGCTGTGGTATGGCTCATGTGTGCGAGTTGCAATGACATGTGTGTTGGGGATTGTGATGACATGTCTGAGGTTTGCCAATGCCACTCATGTGCAACTGTCATGCGTGTATGTGTCCATTGTACAGTGCCCTGATGCCTGTGTTTTGTTTCTCCCTGTCTGCAGCGTCAACTGATGAAGCGGGCGGAGAAGGTGCTGTGGAGCACAGCGGCGGGGATCCGACCGCCAGCCGGAGACGCAAGGCCCGGCTCCCCTCCCGTGTTGTCATCTCGTCGAGGAGTGAGGAGTCCGGTGCCGCGTCCCAGGCCGCAGCTGCCGGGAGGAGGTCCAAGAGGCGGAGGTTGCAGTTGGACTCCTCGGCAGCAGAAGGGGCAGCTGGGACCCCACAGGGCCCAACAGGGGAAGATGGCACGGAGTCATCCAGGTTGGTGGAGGAGGGGGCCGTGCAAGCACCAGAGACGGGGTCTGGAGGTGGGGATCCCACTGGTGCTAGTGGTGCAGTGCAGGACCAGGGACAGGAGGCAGCACAGGCGGCCGCGGAGGTGCCTGTGTGCATTCCTGTCCCCGATCCTGTCCCTGCATCATCTTGCACCAGCAGGGATGCCTACGTCCAGACCCGTTTTCAGGCAGGGGATGAGCTGACGTCAACTGGCCTTCCTCTGCCTGCGGACGTGGCCATCCAGGTCCGGGTTGAGCCTGTCCTGGCTGGTGTGACGTTGCGTCAACGGGCCATGCGAGGTGACCTGCAGTCTTTTCATGGAGAGACTGCACGTCATCTCGAATGGCTCGTTGACCACGTCAGCCTGCTGGGACAGGTCACCCAGGCCGGATTCCTCCGTCTGATGGGGCTTGCTCCGACCCCCTCCTCAACTGGACCCCCTACGCGCCAGTCGTCCTCTGTGCCATCTTCCCACCCATCAGTCACCTGGGTGCCCTGTGGAGCTGCCTCTGACGGTGCGGCCAGGCTGGTGGAGGAGGCATCCCTGCCACAGTCGGGAGTCGGAGGTCCAGCAGGGGTGGCCACATCAACAACTGCACCCCAGCCGGCGGAGGATGTGCAGGCAGCAGGAGGCAGTGCACGGGCAGAGGCAGAGCAGCAGCAACATGGTGGGAGACATGAAGGCTCGGGGCTTTCGACATCGGAGGGGCAGGCATCGGCCGGAGGGCAGGGGGACCCAGGACAGAGAGTGTCTTCCGTGTGGCAGCGGTTGGGCCACGCCATAGGTGCGGAGCGGCGGCGGGCGGAAGAGGCACGGCTCACAATGGTCAGGGCGGAGAACTCCATGCGGAGGGCCCTGAGGCGGGCCGAGTGCCTCGAGGCTATCCGCAGGGGGTTGGAGGAGGACACGGCGTCGTCCCTGCGGACCCTCGGGGCCATGGAACTGGACCGCCTCCGGGACATCGAACAGGAGTTCGATGATGCCCTGGCCCGGGACACCACAGAGTGAGCCGCTGGACTTGCCCGCCGCATTTGTATATAGTTCTTTAGTTTTAGGTTTCCTTTCTTTCTTATTATGATTTGGAGTCGACGGACACTGCTCCACTTTTTGTATATAGTTGATTTTTAGGTAGGTTTTTTAGTAGGTTTCCTTTGTTCTGTTGGGCTCATGGACCCTTGGTAGTTTTGTGCATAGTTCTTTATTGCATGGAGATTTTTTTACATTTGACTTTGGACAACATTTTTTTGGATTCGGATTTCAAGTTTTGTGTTTTTATACGGACATGCAGCTTTTTTTTTTCTCATTCACATTGTAGTTTGTTTCCTTTCTTTAGCATTCTTTATTTTTTTCAATACAATTTTGTTTCCATACTTCACTGTGTGGTATCATCTCATTGGTTTCATGCATGTCATGTTGTGTGTTTTCCCATTCAATTGCAACCATTGTGTGTGACGGACATGGGTTCATTAGCTTCATGAACATTGGGGGTGTAACATGTGATTTCCATTTCCATGTGGGTGAATGGGTTTTATTTATATATTTATTTATTTATTAAATTTATATAGCGCGCAGGCAGCCCAGGGGCATTGTGGCACTGTTACTTGCAGGAAGACTTAGTTACAATGTGAGCAGGTTGTGCCTTGGGTTACAGTAAGGCAGTGACCTGTGATCAGATATATCACATAATACATCATACAATACAATTATGAGGGCTAGGCAATGTAATTGTTAGATGAACAGGGTCGTTTTCAGGGTTTTCCGAAAGGCGGTCAGTGAGGGTTCAGAGCGCAGGGAGCTAGGGAGGGTGTTCCAGTGTACGGCAGCGAGGTACGGGAAACTGGAGCCCCCTGCTCTGGTCCTTTTTACCCTGGGTACTGAGAGCATGCTGGCATAGGGTGATCTAGTGGGTCTTGTGGAGGAGACCAGGTGGATCCTCTGCGAAAGGTACATTGGGGCGGCAAGATGGACACATTTGTGGGTAGGGCTTTTTGGCTGTGGAGGCTGACCATTACGCACATGATTGGGGATTGTGAGGACCTGGCGGGGGCTGCCCCTGGTGGCTGGGGGGATGGGGGTGGTGGGAGACATGAGTGGGGGCCTGGTGGAGGGTGACCCTGGATGCTGGGGGGAGGGGGACATGGGTGGGGGCCTGGTGGGGGCTGCCCATGGTGGCAGGGGGGTGGGGGTGGTGGGAGACATGAGTGGGGGCCTGGTGGAGGCTGCCCCTGCACTGCTAGGGGGTGGGGGTGGTGGGAGACATGAGTGGGGGCCTGGTGGAGGCTGCCCCTGCACTGCTGGGGGGTGGGGGTGGTGGGAGACATGAGTGGGGGCCTGGTGGAGGCTGCCCCTGCACTGCTGGGGGGTGGGGGTGGTGGGTGACATGAGTGGGGGCCTGGTGGAGGCTGCCCCTGCACTGCTGGGGGGTGGGGGTGGTGGGAGACATGGGTGGGGGCCTGGTGGGGGCTGCCCATGGTGGCAGGGGGGTGGGGGTGGTGGGAGACATGAGTGGGGGCCTGGTGGAGGCTGCCCCTGCACTGCTGGGCGGTGGGGGTGGTGGGAGACATGAGTGGGTGCCTGGTGGAGGGTGACCCTGGATGCTGGGGGGTGCAGGGGGACATGGGTGGGGTCCTGATGGGGGCTGCCCATGGTGGCAGGGGGGTGGGGGTGGTGGGAGACATGAGTGGGGGCCTGGTGGAGGGTGACCCTGCACTGCTGGGGGGTGGGGGTGATGGGAGACATGAGTGGGGGCCTGCTGGAGGCTGCCCCTGCACTGCTGGTGGGTGGGGGTGGTGGGAGACATGAGTGGGGGCTGCCCATGGTGGCAGGGGGGTGGGGGTGGTGGGAGACATGAGTGGGGGCCTGGTGGAGGGTGACCCTGGATGCTGGATGCTGGGGGGTGGGGGTGCAGGGGGACATGGGTGGGGGCCTGGTGGGGGCTGCCCATGGTGGCAGGGGGGTGGGGGTGTCGGGAGACATGAGTGGGGGCCTGGTGGAGGCTGCCCCTGCACTGCTGGGGGGTGGGGGTGGTGGGAGACATGAGTGGGGGCCTGGTGGAGGCTGCCCCTGCACTGCTGGGGTGGTGGGGGTTGTGGGAGACATGAGTGGGGGCCTGGTGGGGGGTGGGGGTGATGGGCGACATGAGTGGGGGCCTGGTGGCGGCTGCCCCTGCACTGCTGGGGGGTGGGGGTGGTGGGAGACATGGGTGGGGGCCTGGTGTGGGCTGCCCATGGTGGCAGGGGGGTGGGGGTGGTGGGAGACATGAGTGGGGGCCTGGTGGAAGGTGAGCCGGGATGCTGGGGTGGTGGGGGTGCAGGGGGTCATGAGTGGGGGCCTGGTGGAGGGTGGCCATGGTGGCAGGGGGATGGGGGTGGTGGGAGACATGAGTGGGGGCCTGGTGGAGGCTGCCCCTGCACTTTTGGGGGGTGGGGGTGGTGGGAGACATGAGTGGGGGCCTGCTGGAGGCTGCCCCTGCACTGCTGGGGGGTGGGGGTGGTGGGAGACATGAGTGGGGGCCTGGTGGGGGCTGCCCATGGTGGCAGGGGGGTGGGGGTGGTGGGAGACATGAGTGGGGGCCTGGTGGAGGGTGACCCTGGATGCTGGGGGGTGGGCGTGCAGGGGGACATGGGTGGGGGCCTGGTGGGGGCTGCCCATGGTGGCAGGGGGGTGGGGGTGGTGGGAGACATGAGTGGGGGCCTGGTGGAGGCTGCCCCTGCACTGCTGGGGGGTGGGAGACATGAGTGGGGGCCTGGTGGAGGCTGCCCCTGGTGGCTGGGGGGTGGGGGTGGTGGGAGACATGAGTGGGGGCCCGGTGGAGGCTGCCCCTGCACTGCTGGGGGGTGGGGGTGCAGGGGGACATGAGTGGGGGCCTGGTGGAGGGTGGCCATGGTGGCAGGGGGGTGGGGGTGGTGGGAGACATGAGTTGGGGCCTGGTGGAGGCTGCCCCTGCACTGCTGGGGGGTGGGGGTGGTGGGAGACATGGGTGGGGGCCTGGTGGAGGGTGGGCCTGGATGCTGGGGGGTGGGGGTGGTGGGAGACATGAGTGGGGGCCTGCTGGAGGCTGCCCCTGCACTGCTGGGGGGTGGGGGTGGTGGGAGACATGAGTGGGGGCCTGGTGGAGGCTGCCCCTGGTGGCTGGGGGGTGGGGGTGGTGGGAGACATGAGTGGGGGGCCTGGTGGAGGCTGCCCATGGTGGCAGGGGGGTGGGGGCGGTGGGAGACATGAGTGGGGGCCTGGTGGAGGATGCCCATGGTGGCAGGGGGGTGGGGGTGGTGGTAGACATGCATTGTTGATCAGTAGTGCAAGGTGACATGTGGGTTGGCTGGGGGGCATGCCCATGGTGGATGGGCTGCCTGCGGGACATGAGCATGGGTGCAGGGTAGTCCCCCGTGGTGTGGGCTGCCTGCAGGGTCTGTGGAGGTTGTGGAGCGTACACCTGGGAGGGCCCACACGGCCAATTCACGTGTGGTACTCCCAGAACCCCTGAAATACACATACCTTGCTGAAATCGTGTGTGGAACTTCCCGCGCACCCCTGAAATACACGTACCCTGATGAAATCGCGTGTGGAACTTCCCGCGCACCCCTGAAATACACATACCTTGCTGGAATCGCGTGTGGAACTTCCCGCGCACCCCTGAAATACACGTACCCTGCTCGCACTGGGCCAATCGCGTGTGCAACTTCCCATGCACCCCTGAAATACACATACCCTGATGAAATCGCGTGTGGAACTTCCCGCGCACCCCTGAAATACACATACCTTGCTGGAATCGCGTGTGGAACTTCCCGCGCACCCCTGAAATACATGTACCCTGCTCGCACTGGGCCAATCGCGTGTGGAACTTCCAGCGCACCCCTGAAATACACGTACCCTGATGAAATCGCGTGTGGAACTTCCCGCGCACCCCTGAAATACACATACCTTGCTGAAATCGCGTGTGGAACTTCCCGCGCACCCCTGAAATACACGTACCCTGCTCGCACTGGGCCAATCGCGTATGGAACTTTCCGCGCACCCCTGAAATACACGTGCCCTGATGAAATCGCGTGTGGTACTTCCCGCGCACCCCTGAAATACACATACCTTGCTGGAATCGCGTGTGGAACTTCCCGCGCACCCCTGAAATACACGTACCCTGCTCGCACTGGGCCAATCGCGTGTGGAACTTCCCGCGCACCCCTGCAATACACGTACCCTGATGAAATTGCGTGTGGAACTTCCCGCGCAACCCTGAAATACACATACCTTGCTGGAATCGCGTGTGGATCTTCCCGCGCACCCCTGAAATACACGTACCATGCTCGCACTGGGCCAATCACGTGTGGAACTTCCCGCGCAATACACGTACCCTGATGAAATCGCGTGTGAGACTTCCCGCGCACCCCGGTATACACGCACACGTATTTTTGTCAGCGGGTGTCCGTGTTTGTGGGTACCCCTTTGCAAGTCATTTGTCCAAGAGGGCTACAGTATAGGACATTCTTCATGGCAGTATATGGGTGCTATTTGTTGGCGCACCTTTTGGCGCACATTTCTTACAGCCGCAGAGACGCTACCGCCTGCTTTCTTGTGGCGGTCGTGTTTGTGCCTGTGCGCTGGTTTGAGCGTGCGCTTTTTTGCCCTATTCTATTCCATGAATACGTGTTGTAGGCGAGCGTGTGGGTGTTCCGCGCACTTGTGCCCTGTACTTCCCCCGTGACGCCCACGTTTTGGCAAGTTGTTCCCCATTCCGAGTGTTACGCCCGTGTTCCGCCTACTTTTGTTGCGTGCGCCGCGCTATGTGCGATTTTCGCTGTGGCCTGTGCGATTTTCGCTGTGACCTGGTGCACGCTGTTAGATGGCCTGTGCGCCATCGTGCGCCGCGCACTTTTTTATCGCACATCCGCTGGTTTTCTCACGCACGGACTTCCATGAATCGATGTGCGTTGCTGCTTTTCGTGCGATTTTCGCACTTGCACTGCGATTTTCGCTATTCCACTGCGATTCGCACGTTTTTGCCCACTTGCGCCGCGCTAATTATTCCATGAATCGGCTCCTGTGTTTCCTATATCTATCAATGCTTTGTCTAGGGTAAGACCTTGGGATTTATGAATGGTGACTGCATATGCAAGAGTTAGAGAAAATTGTGCTCTACGTACATACATGTCTTTGAAGAGAAGGAATCGAGCAGTTGAGCGCCCTATCCTTTTCACTTCTGAAAGTTTGTCAAAGCGAATATTGACAAACTGAATGTTGTTGTCACGTGGGTATGTTTGAAAGCCATCAACTGTACCCAGTGCCCCATTAACTAGCCCTTGCTCCACGTCAAGTTTACGTTTAAGCATTATTCTACAATTTAAGGATAATTTTAATATTTTTTCAAACCCAGCTGTGTTGGAGATTGAATTTCCTAAGGTATTTAGTCTTGTTGTGGCTTGCTCACACATCGGTAGTGTTATACCATGTACAGCTAGTTTGTCTGTGGAGCAAATTTCCATTATTGGTTGCATTTCTTTTTTTAACATTGTTTAATTGAATTTGAAACAGCTTGCAAGAGTTGTCATTAAGGCCATACAATTGACATTTTTGTGCGCTAATTGTTCCATAACATCAGTAGCACATGCATTATCGCCATAAAGTGCCTGAATGTGCCGGTTTTTCAATATTGCGTGTGCTTCTTGAGATAGTACACCAACTCTATTACTTTTTAAAATGTTGGCGTAAGTGAGATCTGCAGATTGACGCACGTTTTCTGTTAATTCTCTGTATTGGAAATGTTGCCAAAGGTTCACATTTCCTATGCTGCCAACAGTTTTACGGCAGAGTTTGTGTCCTAAGGTTTTAAAAATAGGTTCACCTTTCACTGGTGTCAATTGTAGAAGATCTCTGAAAACGATAATGTGTTAACCTGCAAAGAGTTCTTCGTAGTTTGTTTTAAGTACTTCTTGCAATCTGAGGTGAATCAAAGCCACCATTAAGTTGGAGACCATGCTCACTTCATCTATTAGTAGCATTTTCATTTGTTTTAATACTCTGCATAGTTCCATTGCAGCTTCTGCAGAAAGTTTGTAATAGTCTAATTTGTTTTGATGTTCTACTGGAAGGAGTTGTAATCTGTGTAAAGTGACACCGCCTATGTTGTAGGCAGCTAAACCTGTGGGGGGGCAGTTACAACAGCTGACAGTTTGTTGTTTGTCAATTGTTGAAGGAACTTGCTGATGATTTTGATTAAGAATGTTTTTCCTGACCCAGCCTCACCACTGACGTACAGCAGTATAGGTTTGTAATTTTGGCAGCTACATTCTTTATTTTCGTGTTGTACACCATGTGCAATTTCTTTTGTTACTTCTTCAAAAATGGTGCGCTGATCTTTGTTAAGTTTTGTTTGTAGTACATTTAAGTCTTCTACATTTTCTTCATAGTGACACCAGGTGTTTTCCACATCTGTCATAGCTAATTCTGCCTCATTTACTATTAGTGGCTGTCCTAGTGGTTCTTGACTTCCTGTTACAGAAGGTTGACTACTGTCAGAAGTGTCCTTATCTAGTTGGGCCTGAAGTAGTTCTTCGTGTTGCTGTTCATTGTGCAACATTGTTTTGTACTGGGTAAAGTTCACATCGGTGATAGTGCTTTCATTTGCTTTGAAAGCATCTTCATAGCAGTCATAGTTATCTAGTATCTTTTCCTCTTTTCTCCATGGTTTAAGAAGTTGTAGCAGGGACATGGAAAATACTTTTTTCTGTTGAGGAGTTTTTAATGACAATTTGACATGATTAATTAAGCTTCGTTTGGTAAGTTTCACTAAGCTGCCTTCACAATCTGTCACTCTATATCCACCTTTGCTTTCAGCGGGTTTTATATTATTTTTGTATGCAAAGTTTTGAGCCATGTGTTATAGACACATGGTTTCCAAAGTGGTACTCCTGTTCGGATGGTATGTGTCCAGTAAATTGTTTTTTAAAATGTCTTGGCTGTTGGGATCATTTCTGGCAATTGTTTCTATGTCTTCATATGATTTCAGAACTCTTTTTCTAGATTTAGCAGAACCAAGACTTAGCCATACTGTTTTCTGATTTTCCATACAAAGCAGTACCGGTTAAACGATCCGCTGCTTCATAGGCGCCACATTCTCTATGAGAGAACATTTTTATGCCTAGGGTGTACAATTTCTGAGATAGTGTTTTGTCTGATGATAGGTCATTCCACAGGTCTTGAAGCTCTGTTTTTTCTGCTTTTGTTAAGTAGGCTGTAACATATCGTGTAACTGCAGTGGAATTGTCTGCAATGTACTGCACATCTATGTTTGCATTCCATAAGAGGGCAATGATTTCATTGTAATCATTGATATAGTTTGATTCTTCTGTTCTTTTTATGTAATACGTGTTCTTAGGTGATTTACCTTCAACACTATGTCGCACTGAAGACATGAAGTTGTTCACTTCACCTGTTTTTGTAACTGGTCTAGGGAAACCAAAGCGGCATTTGGTGTAGTATTTCTCTTTGCTTTTGTATTTGCGACAACAATATTTGCCACATTTGTGTCTTTGAAATTGTAAAATCTGTCCATGAAGGCCACTATGTGTCCAGTGTGAAGGGATTTCACAAGTGACATATTTATGGATAAACTGCAAAACAGTGGCATCACTGTCCTGACCAAATTTAGGTGCATCTTTGATCCATAAAAGCATGTGAATATGTGGTGCTCCTCTGGCTTGGTATTCTTTTCCCAAAAGAAGTGTTTCACTTCTCCGAGGGGAGGAACAGTTTTATTACAAATAAAGTGTAGCATAGCAATGAAACGATGATGGAAATATCTTGACACATTAACAGGATCTAGAGAGCAAAGTTCTCCAGGTGTTAGTATATATATGTTGGTTTTGTTGTTGTTTGCTATGCCTAGGAACTCATGTAAATCTTCCCATGCATACTCTGCACAACTTAATGTAACAAACCAAGTGGGTGGTCCAAGGTTTCTGATCATACAATGTACATCTCCGTGCCGTCGGAACCAGTATTCTTTCATACCATGCATGTTTGCAAACAGATTTGTTATACTTGATTTGAAAACCTCATCTTTTTCTTGCACTTTTTGTATTAATTGCGTAGCTGACATATTTTGAAAGTGGGTTCCAGATTTCAATATGTGTGCAACTCCGGAACATAGGGTTGCTAGTTCACTTTCAAAGAGTAGGTGGAATATGTATTCCACATTTTGTCTAAATCTAGGATCTTGAGAATACATTTGTAATGAGCGGTATTCTGATGCCGTAATCTGAGTGGGTCTATCATCGTAACTTCCGCCTTTGACAGTAGGAGATAGCAGTGGAAAAGCACATGCTTCTATACTTTTTTCCCATATGCTCATTGGTGACCCTTTAGTCTGTCGCATTTGGTAAGTTTCTAGTGCATCATCTATGCTCTCATTAGAGTGCAATGGATGAATTGTGTAATGGTCCAAAAGAGTTAATGCTGCAGCAGGATCCAGAAGTTCAAATTAACCAGTTTCTGATGACTCTTGAATTATTTCAGTTGTTTCCCTTAAGCTTTCTTCAATATTTATTTCTTTGTATTATTCATTATTGTCTTTCAGATATTGCAAGGCTGTCTAACTTTATGTAAGTCCACCGGTTGTTGCCAATTTATTTTGTCTTTTGTTGGAACACCATTTGCTAAGACAATTAAAGAATGCTCTATTGGATGTTGCACTCCTAGAGTGTGCACATTTTCTGTCAGATCTAATGGCAAATAAACTACTTTGCCACGAATGCCTTTCACCAATTCAGAGGGAGGTAACTTTGCTGTTTTTGGTTGCAGGCGTATTATTGCTTGAAATGGGTGAACTGTTTGAATTATGATGCTCTCATACAAATTGAGTTGTCGCAGGGGTTTTGGTAGTGGGAATAATTCCAAATTATTTGTGATAGCACGTGAAGGAGTTTGGTTGTTGTCCAGTTTTGTAGTGCAGTAACTGCAACATATTAGGGGTTCACTTATTTGGTATTTGTTTTCTGCTAAAAGGTAGAGAGCTAATTCAAACCATTTGGAATCTTCATTGGGCCTCATTACGAGTCAGGCGTTAAGGGGTTAACGGCGCCGTAAACGGCGCCGACCCTTAACACCTGATTCCGAGGTCCCTTTGCGCCATGGTGAGTTTAACGCCTGCTTTTTGCAGGCGTTAAAATCCATGGCGCTAACGGACCATGGTGCTAATTACGCCACCGTAATTTACGGTGGCGTAATTAGCGCCTTACCCACTCCCATTATGCCCTATGGGGCAAAAATGGGAATGGGGAAGGGTAAATGGGAAATGGGGATTTACCGCCCCACTCACCTTGGAATGGGGCGGTAAATCCGCCATCTACCATGGTGTAAACGTAGTTTACACCATGGTGGTAAGGGTACCACCCAGGCGGTAACTTACCGCCTGGGTCGTAATGAGGCCCATTGTCTTCGATTTTGTATGTTACGTCTATAGTTTTTGTGTTCCTTTTGTAAAACGTTCTGCGGCAACACACACACACATGGTTTGGTACTTCAGCCGATGTACTTTTAAATTTTAGTATTTCTTTTTTGTATGTGTGGAATAGAAGGTTGCTATGTGCAGAATTGTTGCTAGTCTGTTCTAAAACTATTGCATTTTGTAAGTGGCTTTCACTTCCAAAATATTTTCTCTGGATACGGTCGATTTCTTCTTGTAGGTATTTGGGTGTACCATGTAGAAGAGTGTTATTTAAATTGGCCAATTCTAAAGCTGGACTTTTAGCATAGTACAGTTTGTACACTAGATTTCTTACACTTGAATGATGTATTGATATTCTTTTGATATCATGGAAGGTGCTTTTGCAAATAGGAACTGAAATGTAGGCTAATTAATGTCCTTGTAGTCCTGTATATTTGCGCAGTGGACAGATATCCATATTTTGCAGCACATTCATTTTGATTTTGTCTTTACCTTTCACATACTGATTGAGGAACTGACGTAAAGTTTTGAAAGATGGTTAGGAATGTTACAAATTGACATGCACGGCCATTTGTATACTGGACGGTCTGGTTCAGTTGAATGGAGAGGTAATTCAGAGTTTTCAGGGGATACTTCTGTAAGCAGTGTTTCATTATTGATTTTTTCATACCCTCGTCCACTGGTATGGATGGCAATTGTGTTTGTTTGATTTTGTTTGTATGCTTCTTCATTAAAATATGGTTCTGTGACTCCATTCACCTCCACAAATATTTAAGAAGTTATTTTTGTTGACATTCTGTTTATTGAGAAGTTTCTTTTGTAGTTTAGTACTTAGGATGAAACTACTAACAAAGCTATTTAACACTAAAATAAATAACTTCCTCTTGAGAAGGATTGCACTGTCTACGAGAGCTTGTAGGATTAATTTTCTACGGTAGGTTGTAAGGGTTGAGGATGATTTCGCTCCTCTTCTTATTGGATTCTGAAGGACTCTGTGGTGAAACATTTTTGCTAAAATACTTTTTTTACTATGGGTTCTTGTTACTATATCAGGATTCATAGGAGCATTGTTAGCAGTACTGGTAGCTGATTTTTTTGTAAAGCGTTTTCTGTTTCGTTCCAAATTTTGATAGAGGAGCCAAAGTTTCGGTAGTTGAAGCTTCCTTTGCTTTGGTAAATGACTGTATGAGCTGTTTTGTTCCAACGTTCTCTACAAACTGTACTAGAGATGGATGCTTACTTTGGACACTTTTATTTTAATTTGCTCTATTTCTGCATTCCTTTCTACAGACTTGCTTTTTGGTAGGCATTCTTTGGGGTCTGGTTTGGTCTGTTGTACAATGTATGTGTGCTGTGTGCATGCGTGCATGAGTTTGTTGGGGAACATACGGCGGGGGGGAGTTGCATTCCGGACCTTGCTATCTATCAGGTGCTATTCGCGTCCTGGGAGCGGACATGCTCTAGTGGGCTCAGCAAAGGGGGGCCGTAAGAAAAGCATAATTCAAGCCTTTAGCAGTATTATTCTAACATATTCTACATATAATGAGACTGGCTGGCAGCTGTGAAATGATTAAATGCCCTGCAGCTCTGCTTCAAGGCTACATTCGGGAGGGAGCCGGGCATTCTTCCTGGCGCTGCCTACGTTTTGTGTTTCAGCAAACTCTTGTTATCCTCACGGCCCTGCGGCCTTGTCCTTTTCAATACAGACAACAATGTTTCACAGTCGAGCAGTGTAAGCGGAAAATATACTGCGAAGCAATAGGAACAGAAAGCAATGAGCAATGGTTAGAAAACAAAAGGACGATTCTTGTTACATCAAAATGGCCGTTCATTGGCAAACTCGAAAACCTATATTCTGTCATATCGTGCATGAGACGGTTGGCCCACGGCCACCAAAATGCGTTTGCGGTCTCAAAGTAAAGGTATCCGTATTTCTAGACTGACAATGGTGTACCACACCTTCAGCGTCTCCATCCACCCTGCCCCCTTGAGAGCACACAATCACAGGTGCCAACTACCATTGAGACTAGACGGGGGGGTAAGTGTCTCACAACTGTTTACCCTCAACTATTTGTAATATTTGTATTCAGTTTTGTTTTTATCCAGTATGTTTTATTTTTACCCAAGGTCTCAATTTCATAATACCTCCATATTACAAACACTTTATACTCCCACTACATTACAGACAATTACTTTACACATATTGCTACTATGGTCAGTCTGGCGATACTCCTACTACATTACCTATAATTGCAGTATACATACTACTACTGTAGTCATTATGCCCAGTGCACATATTCTGGGGGGCATAGCCGCCCCCTAGAATCTAGTCACTGATCACTGACCACAACACAATTAACTGCATAACAAGTACGTATCATACACGATAAACTAATGGAACTCACCCCCATGCCCCAGCAATTGAAATGATGTCCGCAAGATGCTTGCGGACACCACAGGACTGCCCCAGGCTGTTCGCGGATAATCGGAGAAGAAACACACCCATGTTTTGGCTTTTTAAGCCCATATCTCATTCCATCCTCATCACCCCTGAACTCCCCAGAGATTGTTTCACCACTGATTATTCGTTGCTTATGGAAAATCAATTTTGGTGTACAACGCAAAGACTTGCATTGATGGATCGATTATCATATTTGGCAGTAGAAGATTGCAGTTGTCGGTTTCAGTGAAAATGTGAACGCTGCGATGTTCAGTAGCTATGCACTGTGTTCGAAAAGGTTAATGAAGTTTTCGTGGACTCAAGTGAATGTTTTGATCCTTGTGTCAAGATTAAAAGTATTTCTTACGGTCCCCACTATTCCTGTTTTCTTCAAAATAAAATGTTTCTACCATTTCTGTTAAAAAAGACTAAAGTTGTGCATTTATTGTGGATGTTTGTGTTTAAGTTTCTTGTAACATAACTTTATGATGTTGATGAGGACTGTGTACGTTTGGCTACCCTGCCCCCTAACATCATTGAAATAGGTGGAAACACAAAGTATACATGATCTCCCAACAGTACCACCAAAGAAGTTGAAAACAGCTGATACTCCATCAATTACCACAACCACAGCCAGATGTACTCAAAAGGCAAATGCATACCCAAATGCAAAAACAAAGAGAACTACCTCTTCAAAGAAACCACATGGACTTCCATCAAAATAGTCAGATACAGAACGGTCTGGTCCATTCAAATGTTCCAATACAACTGGTGTAAATTGCTTTGCAAATGTAGCAATCAATGTTCTATTCCAATTGCCACCAATTGTTGAAAACATTTACTTAAACGGCACGGATCAATTGTTTTTGCAAATGCTACTCCTTCACAGAAATGCAACAAACAATCCTGAGAGCACTTAGTGTCTGAGGAATAAGGCAGGGATTGGACTACAGTGCGGGAATGGTGAGATTCACTATAAACACACAAGAAGATCCACAAGAATATCTAATGTACCTGCTGCAAGTACTGGAAAGCAAAAACATACCTATAAATGAAATCTTCCAGATTTCATACGTGTGGAAATATACATGAACTCTCTGCAGCCATATGGTTCAGGAACAAGTCCCTAACGAGCGCTTTGTGTATGTATCTATACCTAACTGTGAATCCATTCCATTTTAGCAGCTTGTACAAAAAGCAAACCATGGCATATTATTTACTACTTGCAATTCCGAGAATCGTTCCACCTTACAGATACAATCACATAGCCAATACGTAATAGTAATGCTTTACGATACAATGCATATGGTACCAAAAACAACTGCAAGCTTACTAGCTTCACGCACAGACAAGTATACCTTGGCAAGAAAACCTTCACAACAGTAGGCATAATTTACCACACAGGTGCCACAACCAGTGTAGGTCACTATACTGCATACATTAAAAATAAATGTGGATGGTTTGAATGCAGTGATACTTCCATTACTGTGAAGCAGAGATTACCAGCAAATCTTGCAAATGCCTACTTAATATTCTTGAAAGCATAATGTACTTACTGATCTACTGCCCAATACCCACCATCACATATGAGAACAGTAACTCGAATACGCCAATTGGTATCTAACTACAACCATAATACTACAGTATTACTTCCCATTAATCCACCAACAAAAATGAAGTTTCTTCTGAGGAAACCCTTCAACACTTATTAAATATAAACAATCAGCATACACCAACTGGTATCTTACTGCACCTGCAGTACTATAGAAAAGGAGGGATTCCACACAAAGCTACCCTTAGGTGTTACACATTTTGTTGGAGACACATCCTGAACAGAACCAGAGTGTAGTCATCATCTTTTCAAACATATACTAAAGATGAATGGGTCGGGTCTACAAAAATATAGCAAAAGTTATTCCAAAACATATATCATACAAATCTGACCACTTGGTCAAATGAAAATTTAAAAACAGCATAAAACGTGTATCTCACATATATGCACCACAACAGCTTGGTCTAATTTTCAGGTAACAGTATCCTTTGATTATTTTGAATCGAATAGACAATTAGCAAAATCAGGGTCATCGTTAGTAGCCTATCGGTGACTTTTGATATGCAATCATTTTCATATACAGAAAAGCCCCAGCTATGTAGTGTTGACAGTATTGATCTGTTTCCAGCCTTGTTATTCACAGAAAAAAAGGATGCCTTTTTTAGTTGTTAGCAAACGTGGGCAACATTTCAAGGCTTTCTTCAGGACAGAAGCCCTTATTAGGGATAAATGATGTTGTGAATCAATTCTTTTGTTCCGGATGCTGTAAACATATATCTTAAAACAAACAAATAACAACACTATATCAGACTGACAGTCAAAGCAGGCCCGACCTACTAATTCAAAAGCACTCAATTCGTTTGTGAGTTCTACCAAAGGCATTCATGCACACCTTTGCGTTTCATTTCTCAGAACAGTAGACCTTTGTTTTTAAGGTAATTGGTTTTCGGGGTATGCAGCATATATTCCCGATTCATTTCTGAACTGGATTCATTTATCAACTTCTTTTTCGAATGTAGTTAGTTCATACCTACATTTTCATTTTTCGATTTTGTGTACCAAGAGACAGCTAAACTGTCCCATTTCTAGGGAGGATGTATACACTATAGTCACTGTGAGAGGGCCATTCTCACTGTATATCTAGGCACAAGTGAGCGGCATTTAAGTTAAGCATCCATTATTCAAAAAATAATATAGACATCCCTATGCAGTCAGAACATATATAATACTTCTGCGTAAATCACATAGCACAGTTAATAGGTACTGCATATCTACTTACTTCGAAAGATGTTCCGGGAGGTTTTTTCTTTTTTTTCCCTTCCCGTTGGGAAACCATAGAAACAAGGGGCAACAGCCTCATGTGAGTGCACCTAAATGGAAATTGTTTGTCGAGTCATATATAATGTACTTGTTTGCGTGATGCATAGGCCAAAATGATATTTTACATGAACCGTATACCTGTTTGTATTTAGAGTGTCCAAAGCGAGCAATGATCCTCTTTGGCTTTCGGCGGCAGTCCGTAATTCGAACTCTAATTTCCAAACACTTCCTGCTTGCTTAGCACTTTTACGTCAATGGCACTGCATATGGAAAGGAAACATACAAAGCTAATTGTCTATTGATTCAAAATAATAAAAGGATACTGTTACCTGATAATTAGATCAAGCTGTTGTGGTGCATATATGCGAGATACACGTTTTATGCTGTTGTTTTGAAATTTTCATTTGACCAAGTGGTCAGATTTTTATGATATATGTTTTGGAATAAATGTTGCTATATTTTTGTAGACAATTGTCTGAGAAATTATCCTATGCTAGGAGGTGCGTGCAAAAACAATGGTGCATTGGGTTCCTAAAATATTTGTAGATGTACATAAAATTCTATGAGAGGTATGCATGCGTCAGCAGTAAGGACAGAAGGGTCATTTCTCAGAACCCCCTTTAACAAAAGTAACAATAGATTTGGAAAAACCTCACTGTCTGCGTTTCCAACTAGTGTCTAACTGAGACTTGTTGCAAAACCAGTAGTATGTATAAATAATTTACAAATTCCATCCTGCAGAATAATCCAAGTTTACAAATAAATGAATTTCACAGGTGATTTTTAAAGTTCCATGAACAGAAAAATGCCTCGCCAACACGTGTTTCAACCCTATCTGGGTTGTCCTCCGGGCGTAAAGAAATATAGGTGAGATTAAACAAATATGGCTAACTAAAATGTAACCAATGGTACACAGTCCGTAGTACAAACATCAAATGAGTTTTTTAGAATCAAATGTGAATTAACACCATTTCCATATAGGGCGTAACAAAGGACATCGAGGCAGGGAGAGAAAGAGGGGATGGGGGAGGGGAAGGGAAAACAAACAAAATGATGAGTTGAAGGCTCACAATATTATTTAAGTTCGTCATATCATCACAAATAAGTCAAACACATGTGCCATGGTGAGCATATTCACATCCCAAAAGGTAAGGTTATAATGTGGAAGGTACCTGATATTTTGCGTTAAGAAGCCTGAGCAGTGTTTCCAAGAGCTACGGGTGCACACAATTAGCACAGGTGGAGGCAATGGAGTCAGGGCCAGTACAAAAGGAGCACACCCACACACCACACCCCCTCCCACACCAAGATGATACCAATAGTAGTAGCATTACTGGAGCTGGAGGCCCTGCTTGCAATGCCTCAACAACAACAACAGCTGCCACCACAGAGGAGACGCAGGAGGAGAATGAAGGTGAGACAGGCCCAGCTTGCCCCACCAGTGCAGTCACCGTTACCACGCCGGCAGCCCCCAATCCCTCGCATCAGAGCCACCCCCTTCAACCTAACACCTGAGCAGATCCACACCCTGTACCGCTTGACCGTGACACCATCACCACCATAGTGGACCTGATACACAACGACATAGTGGGCCTCATAGAAATACGCACCACCATCCCCCCTCTACTGAAGGTAGTGTCTGTGCTCCACTTCCTTGCCACAGGCACCTACCAGCACACAGTGGGGCACATGCATGGCATATCACAACCCTTATTTTCCAGGATACTAAACCAAGTGCTGGATGCCCTCCTCAAGCACACAAAGGACTACATATCCCTACCACGGACTCCCCAGGAGATATTCGATACAAAAGTGGCCTTCCATGCACTGACAGGCATGCCAAATTGTGTAGGTGCCCTCGACTTCACCCACGTGGAGTTGGTAGTCCCGCATGCCATGGAGGTGGCGTATCGCAACCGCAAGCAATATCACTCCATCAATGTGCAGCTGGTATGCAACACCTGCAAGATCATCACACATTGCTGTGGCCCATATCCAGGATCAACTCATGAGTCTTTGGTACTGCGGAACTCCACGCTACATGGAGCAACATGCTGGACGACGTGCCTGGCTGCTTGGTGAGTTGCCTGACTGGGCCATGGCATTGCATTATGGTTGTGAGGTGGGTGGCTGCATACTCCACCTGGGTGGGAATGGAGGGGGATGCATACCCCACCTGCGTGGGAATGTTGACGTCAGTGCACGATGTGCACATCACCGAACACTGTGCCCCAAAGCAACTGAAATGGTACATGACAACCAAATCCCATAGTGATGAAGTAAGGCCGACACCTATCACTACATGACTAACAGGTAACCAGCCCACATCCCACAACACATGCACAACTCATCAGCGGCCTTCACACACTGTAACGTCATCCTGCACTATGCACTGCATATGCGCTATGTTGCTGACTCCTGCATTTCACCACACAGGACAGTTATCCCTGGGCGTGCATTGAACTGAGTCGACCTGGGATACCACAGTGTGTCACTGGTTCGGCACACCCATAGGAGTGGTGCATGTCACCATGGAACTGATCAGTGTAGAATGCCCAATATAGAACTGGCTACAGCCAAAGCTCCCTACTACCAAATTTCACAGAACAGTACTCATCACTCATTTTACACCAACACTGCTGTATGCATATACGATGCACGTGCAACAAGTGGTCAGTGCACACCATGACCCATCTTGAAGATGCAACCCACACCATTAGTCCATTGCACAGGGCACATAGCGGGGCCAGAAATGGGGTCAATGCATCCAGGGACATGTGCGTGTTGGCACAAATTACCTGCCTCCATGTGAGACTAGTACAGTTGTCCTACCTGAATGTGCAAACATTTACCTTCATTCCACTCTCATGCAGGTGATTGTGGCTATCCCTTGAAGCCGTGGCTCATGACACCTGTGCGAAACCCACAGAACGAGGAGGACTACAATCATTCCCATACCCGTGCACGTGTGGTGATAGAGCAGACCTTTGGCCTGTTGAAGGCACGATTTCACTGCCTCAGCCGGTCGGGTGGGGCTCTCCGCTACAGCCATGATAAGGTGGCCAATATCACCATGGCATGTGTAATGCTGCACAATATGTGCATCCGTCGGAACGTGCCCTTGCCCCCTGACATGGAACTGCTACCACCTGATGATGATGAAGGGGAGGAGGAAGATGTGGCAGGACATCATCACAGTGCCGATGCACAGGAGGGACGTGCTGTGCGGCAGTCATTGATTGCACAATATTTCTGACACACAAGTCAGCAGAGGGTGACATTATGTTAGGACATAGGGCACTGGGTGTGGGGATACATGTACACTATGCACTGTGCAAGAATAAATGACACATGCGCAATGATGAATGTCCACTCTGGTTATTTTTTTGATAAACAGCCGGTGTATTATAAATGAAAATATCAATGTGAAAAACAAACCATCCACCACCCTCACCCCCTCCCCCTCCCCCCTCCCACCACAACTCCCCAACACACCCTCACCTCCTTCCCCCTCCCACCACAACTCCCCAACACACCCTGACCCTCCTCCCCCTCCCACCACAACAACCCCACACTAGTCCCATAGGGTCCACTTAGCCCACATGTGGCTGGCAGTAAAGTCACTCTGCGCTCCCGGAGCCATGGGGAGATATGTCCCGGCGGCGCTGCGCACGGAGCGACCGATGGAGCGGGCTGGTCTGGGTGGAGTTGCTCGTTGAAGGGGTGTCCTCATGCTGAGGCTGTTGGCCAGGATGAGCACCCTCCAGAGCATCGGCTATGCGGCCGAGCACCTCACAGAGGCAGTTGGTGCTTTCCGTTATGGACTGGCCCAGTGCCCTCAAATCAGCACGCCACTCCTCCCTGGCCTGGCGATTGTCCTGCACGAATTCTGTTATCAGGGCTGTGAGCTGGTCAGCCCACTGCATCGGCGGATGAAGCAGTGGCCATGCTGGGGATCGGGCTGACATGTCCTGCCGCCGCTTCCTCAAGGGAACTGTACACAGGACTGCCATCTCCCTGTGTCTGTCCTTGGCCAGACTGCTCCAGTGTGTTGTTCTCGCTAGAGTCACTGAAGGATACCTGGGGGTTTGAGAAGTCTTCAGGGGTGTGCACGACTTCAACAGTGTCGTCCTCAGTCGCTCCCCAGATGTCATTGGGGCTGTCCTGAACTTCAAGCGGGGCTGTGGCTGCCACCTCCCCAGCCACACTAGACTCCTCGGACCATGGCGTTGGGTAGGTGTCTGCAGCCAGTGCAGGGAGGAGCGGGGTGGGGGTGGTGCACCCTCCACAGGCCTTGTTGGTGCTGGTGGTGTACGTCCCAGTGTTGTCTTTGTCGCTGGGAGACGGCGGCCCCTGCCTTGGCCCTTGGATGTGCTGGGATGGTTGCTCTCCTGCTCCTCTCTGTCATGCTCACTGCCTGTGGGGGTGGAAGAGAGGGACGGCATGAGTGATGTTCGGATAGCCAGCATTCATACATGGCTACGATGGCACATTCAGACAATTGTGGGTAGTCGGCATTTGTGTAGGGAATGGCACGTCATTCCATACTTGGGTGGTCAATGCATGCGTATGTCGGTGTCACTCATGTTGGCCAGGTACTGTGCTGTCTAACATGCACACTGTTTACATTGACTACCCTGTGTGCCTCAAGGAATGAGAAACTTTGTGTGGTATGTGTGATGTACGTTACAGCCTTGCACCTAGCACTGGCTTGGGTCTCACTTGCTTCGGCATGATTTGGGGGTGTGTGGCCGACCATGCCGTGACTCTTTGGCCAGATGTTAGCAGTGACTTTCATAACATTTGCGTTAGCAGTATTTACTTTGGACACTCACCTCCATCTGCGGATGACGTTGCGCCACACTCCATTTCTCCGACCACTTCAATGGATTCGGCCCCTATCATGGCAGCACATGTCTCCTCCCACGGCATGAGTTTTATTGGCGTACTTGGGCCTCCTCCGGTCTCCAAGGCCTGGTTTCTGTTCGCAGAGAGGATCCTCTGCACCCTCAGCCGCAGGTCATCCCACCTTTTGCGGCAATCCTTTATGGTGTGGGGGTGTTGCCTTCTGGCATACTAGTGCCCGGATTTCTTTTTTTTTCTGCACCGCCTCCCTCCGCATGTTGCTGCTAAAAACAGTCCCAGCATGCTCGTGTAGGGTATCTACAAGCATTTGCAGCTCATCTGGGGTGCACTGCTCCTTTTGGAGGCAGGCAGCTCCCTTCTTTGGTGCTTTGGGCATTCCTGTGTGGCTGTGGAAACTTTCCGGTAGGTCACCAGTGTGCCAGGGGTCCTGTGTGGTGAGCATGGCAATGGATTGTGTTTTTAAAGATGGCCGCCGTGCTCCTTCCCGTTCCTGTGCGATGACGCTATTTCCGGTTCCGCAATTTAACAGTGACCGCCTCCAGCCATACACCCAAGAGCCATACACCCAAGAGTCTAGTAGCTGGTCACAATCACCACAGCATAATACAGCCATGCACCCAACAATCTATACACTGCCACAACCCACACACATAAGCCAACCACCTAAGGCCCTGTCCACTCCTGTACACATAGTATTCAAGTGCGTACAACCAGTCAGCACACTCTTGGATCCAATAAGCCAGCCACCTAAGATCCTGTGCTCTTTCCTAGACATACTATTACAGAACCTCAACCATTGGGCAGACTCTTGGACTCTTGGGTACATGCACCCAAGACTGTAGTAACTGGTCTCAATAACCTCCCACTGCATAGACTATCATACACCCAATAATCTCAGGACAGTCCAACAAGCCACCTGCCACACACCCTGTCCACTTTTTTTACACATACTATTACACTACCTACAGCCAGTGGACAAACTCTTGGGTGCATTGCTTCCTATGCATTCCATATAACACTGTCAAAATGTTGAGTGCATGGCTGTATTACACTGCAGTGGTTGTGGCCAGGGCCTAGACTCTTGGGTGTATGGGCTACAGCCTACGCCCTTCGGCCGTGCACCCAAGAGTCTAGACCCTGGCCACAACCACTGCAGCATAATACAGCCATGGATGCAAACATTTGCCCACTTACCAAAACTCACCCACATATCACAACCGCCTGAGGCCCTAACCACTTCAGTTGACATACTATTACAGTAGTTCCAACCAATGGACAGACTCTTGAATGCATACCCTCTGCACCCAAGACTCTACCAACTGCCCACAACCAATACAGCATAATACAGTACAGTGCCCAGAAATCGGCCCATTGGGCACAACCCAAACACATAAGGCATCCACCTGAGGTCCTGTTCACTTCTGTACACATAGTATTACAAGAATCCAAGTGATTTGACCGAATGTCAAATTATCGAAAATGAAATGACCGAAAACAAAGTGTTTGAATGACCAAAAGTTCGAACACTTTGTTTTCGGTCATTTCAGGCCCGATAATTTGGAAAAACACACACGCACACGCACACCCGCATGCGCACACCCGCACTCACACACACAGCACACCCCCACCAACATAAACAAACCCCACTTACCTTGTCTTCACGCTGGGTTCGTGCAGGGCCAGTTCCCTTTCACTTCTGTGAAAGGGAACCAGCGATGCAGGGTCCTTTTATTTTTTTTTTTTTAACACGGAAGGCTGCGGGGGTGTCCCCCGCAGCCCCCGCTCACTATACCATAAAGTATAGTGACTGAGGCAAAGCGTGGGACACCCCCGCAGCCCCCGTTTCATTTTTTTAAAATTATTTTTATTTATTTATTTATTTGACCACGGACGGGTGCAGGGGTGTCCCCCGCTTTGCCCCGCTCACTATACTTTATGGTATAGTGAGCGGGGGCTATGGGGGACACCCCTGCACCCGTCCGTGGTCAAATAAATAAATAAATAAAAATAATTTTAAAAAAATGAAACGGGGGCTGCGGGGGTGTCCCACGCTTTGCCTCAGTCACTATACTTTATGGTATAGTGAGCGGGGGCTATGGGGGACACCCCCGCAGCCCTGTTTCATTTTTTTTTTACCACGGACGGCTGCAGGGGTGTCCCCCCCCACAGCCCCCGCTCACTATACCATAAAGTATAGTGAGCAGGGCAATGCGGGGGACACCCCCGCAGCCCCTGTTTTTTTTCCAATGCTACCACCAAAGGATCGAACTTTTGGTGTTCGATCCTTTGGTGGTAGCATTTTTAGAACATTTGGTCGTTTCGACCATTTGTTTTCGGTAAAATCGACCTAAACCGTATTACAATACGTGCAACCAGTCAGCACACTCTTGACTCCAATAAGCCAGTCGCTAGAGGCCCTGTCCACTTTCCTACACATACCATTACAGTACTTAAACCAGTGGGCAAACTCTTGGACTCTTGAGTGCATCACCTCCGGCCATGCACCCAAGACTCTACTAGCTAGTCACAATCACCACAGCATAATAGAGCCATGCACCCACCAATCTGTACACTGGCACAACCCAAATACATAAGCCAGCCACCTGAGGCCCTTTCCACTTACGTACACATAGTATTCCAGTACGTGCAACCAGTCAGCACACTCTTGCTGGCCACAAACATCACAGCATAATACAGCCTATGCAAACATCCTCATTTCATCTACATTCCACTGAATGAAGCCTGCCTGAAGTCACCACGTAAGCTACTCGCCTAAGGACCTACCCACGAACTGCTGCGGTGTACTTGCAACCATTCACATTCCACTCCTCTACCCTAAACCGCTTGCATCCCTCTACACTTCTCTACACATACTATTACAGTACTTCAACCAGTGGGCAGACTCTTGGGTGCATGGCCGGGCATGCACCCAAGAGTCTAGTAGCTGGCCACAAACACCACACCATAATGTAGCCTATACAAACATCCTCATATCATCTACATTCCACTCCCCTACCCTAATGAAGCCTGCCTGTAGTCACCACATAAACTGCTCGCCTGAGGACCTACCTACGAAGTGCCACAGAGTACTTGCAACCATTCACATTCCACTCCCCTACCCTACACCGCCTGCAGCCCTGTACACTTCTCTACACATACTATTACAGTACTTCAACCACTGGGCAGACTCTTGGTTGCATGGTCAGAGGCCATGCACCCAAGAGTCTAGTAGCTGGCCACAAACACCACACCATAATGTAGCCTATACAAACATCCTCATATCATCTACATTCCACTCCCCTACCCTAATGAAGCCTGCCTGTAGTCACCACATAAACTGCTCGCCTGAGGACCTACCTACGAAGTGCCACAGAGTACTTGCAACCATTCACATTCCACTCCCCTACCCTACACCGCCTGCAGCCCTGTACACTTCTCTACACATACTATTACAGTACTTCAACCACTGGGCAGACTCTTGGTTGCATGGTCAGAGGCCATGCACCCAAGAGTCTAGTAGCTGGCCACACACACCACAATAGAGCCTATACAAACATCCTCATATCATATACATTCTACTCCCCTACCCTAATGAAGCCTACCTATAGTCACCACATAAGCTACTCGCCTGAGGACCTGCCCATGAAGGGCCGCAGAGTATTTGCAACCATTCACATTCAAGTCCCCTACCCTAAACCGCCTGCAGCCCTGTACACTTCTCTACACATACTATTACAGTGGACAGACTCTTGGGTGCATGGCCTGTGGCCATGCAACCAAGACTCTAGTGGCTGGCCACAAACACTACAGCATAATACAGCCTATACAAACATCTTCATATCATCTACATTCCACTCCCCTACCCTAATGAAGGCTACCTGCAGTCACCACATAAGCTGTTCTCCTGAGGATCTATCCGCGAACTGCTTTGGTGTTCGCAGGTACCGTGAACACAACAGTCTTCTTCCACCTAAACAAACACATCATATGAACCATCTTTCACTCCCCTACCCTTTGCAGCCCCTCTTCTCAACACCAGATGCCCCAAAACATGTTTTCCGGCCCTGTTTACCACTGCGCTATCCGTGAATATCCGCAGATACAATATGGCGGGCGTTTCAGAAAAATGTGATGCTCATCACGCTTCCGTCCAGCCAATCAGCGGGTATGTCGTATGTCTGCTGACATCACACGGTCATCCAGGCCAATCAATTGAAACTTCTCTAGGGCAGACCAAAGCGCTGTTTTCAGTGGTGAAGTCTCTGTCTTCTTCAGTGGAATGTTCTTCTACTGTCCAACCTACCCAGGAGCTATGTGACTCTTTATCCCAGTTTTACATTAGCAAAATTGAGATTATTCGGACTAACATTTCATTGAATATGGTACCAGCCACTAGTGCGTCGAATCCCAGTTACATCTCTCATGACACAGCCATGAATACTAGGGAATCTGGCTGGTCGTCCTTTCCTCTTTTCTCTGAAGAGTCGGTCTCTAAGGCCATTCAGAATATTAAATCGAGTGTGCCCTCTGATGCGGTGCCACTAAGAGTCCTGAAGGAGATTTCCCCTGAACTTTTGGGGGTTATTACTGAGGCTATCAATACCTCCTGTCAGACAGGATTTATTCCACCTGAGTTAAAGGCTGCCACAGTGATTCCACTCTTGAAAAAACACTCTCTAAATCCTTCTGTACCTGCTAATTTCCAACCTATTTCTCTTCGCCCTGCTCTGATGAAACTCTTTGAATCACTGGTGTCTGTCTCCTCTCTTGTCTTCTTTCCTTGAAACATCTGACTGTCTTGACTCAGCCCAGTCTGGTTTCCGGCCTGGCAGAGGTACCGAGAGCGTCCTGGTCTCTGTCCAGGACGATATGGCCAGAATGGTCGATGCAGGGGGTGTCGGAGCCTTGATGCTATTAGACCTCTCAGCAGCCTTCGACACTGTTGACCATCCTACCCTGCTATCCCGCCTGGCCCAAGTCGGTATCTCTGGTCAAGTTCTAGCCTGGTTTTCCTCTTTTCTCAAAGACAGATCTCAATCTCTCCTGCTTTCTCCTTTTCTTTCTAAACCTTCCTATATCACATGTGGTGTACCCCAGGGTTCCGCTTTGTCACCTATTCTCTTTAATGTATACATCTGGGCCTTAGTGTGCCTTATCCGCTCCTTCGGCGTCAGGTGCTATTCATATGCCGACGACACCCAGATCCTGATTCGGCTAGATCTTGATCGGGCTGAGGTGTCGTCGTGCCTTCATCAGTGCCTGACTGCAGTGGGTGAGTGGATGGGCCTTAATTGGTTAAAGTTGAATGGTGACAAAATGGAGGTGCTGGTGGTGGGTTCTCCTCCTGATCCTTCACTATGGATTTTGACTTTCTGGCCTTCCTCTCTAGGATATTTTCCTGTTCCTGCAATGAAAGTTAAAAATGTGGACGTTATCGTGACAGCCACCCTATCAATGGACACCCAGGTTTCATCTGCATGCTAGTCTGGGTTTTTCCATTTGAAAATCTAGAGTCAAGTCCTCCATTTTATACCATCTGTTCTATGGCCACTAGTTGTAGCCGCTATGATATCCAGCCACCTGGACTATTGCAGTTCACTCTATCTTGCTCAGCCCAAGGGGCTGATCCTCTGCTTGCAGCACCTCCAGAATTTTGCAGCCCCGGTGGCGACTGGATTACCTTATGGTGCCCATTTCTCCCTGGTTCTGCGTCGTCTGTACTGGCTACCGGTGGCTCACCGCATTCATTTCAAGGCACTCTGTATTGTGCACCGTGCTCGGCATGGACAAGGGGCAGAATATCTATATACTAAATTCTCTCGCTACCTTCCCAGTCATTCCCTGAGGTCCGAGTCGGACGGCCTGCTGTGTGTTCCATCTTTTCGCCGTGTCAGGCTTGGTGGACGTGGCTTTTCCATTCCAGCAGCACAACTGTGGAACAAGCTGCCCGTAGAATGATACATATCCATAATCATTTGGTTTTTAGGAAGGCTCTTAAAACTCATCTTTTCTAATCTGGATGGCTATAGATATAATGGTGTGTGCGTGGAGCCTCTTTCTCCTCTCCAGCGCCATGATGCCTTTGGGCGACCATGCGCTATATAAGAAACCCTAACATAACAAATCAGATTCCGGTCCGCGGAGCGAACATGGAAAAAATGGTTCCGTTGAGTGGAGCCAGATGTTACATTTTTTTGGCACCTACATTTTGTCTATTTTTTAAAAAAGTACTGGACGGATTTTCATGAAATTTACAAAAGCACGCTTTTGGGACCAAGCCGCCGCTCCTGCCGCTTATTTGGTGAAAATCCATCCCACGGTTTGGGCTGTAGGCATGAGCTAAGTTTTTTTTCCATTCAGTCTATGGGAAAAAATGTGGGACCCCCTATAACTTTGCCCCCCTTCACGAAACTTCACCAAACTTGCCAAAATAATTCAGAGAGGGCATATACATTTTTTGCAAAGTTAGGTGAAGATTCGTCCATTCGGAGCGAAGTTATAAGGTGCTCAACCATAACTACATGGTCGCTACCGCAGGCCGTATAATATATATATATATATTCCACTAGCTGAACCCGGCCACGCGTTGCTGTGACTCAGTCTGGTTAAATGGAAAAAAAGAAAAGAGAAAGCACACGTTTCTAATATGTATAATTTCACAATGCTTGTTGGTAGTTTTAAATGGCTCTGGCGGTTCTCCAAGTTGAGGCAGTTTAATTTTCCTGGCGGCGCAACATATTCCTTTTGTTTCTCCATTACATTTCAGAGCCTTGCTATAAGGATACACTTCAGTCATGGTGCCAATGAGAACATAACGGCTCAAACTATAATCATCAGCTGGGTTGTAACGGAATGCAAGGCGATTATAAACGCGTGATTGCTGACCACGGAGTCATGTTTGACGCTGATCTGCTGTTTCTCGTTGACGTCTTTCAGCCACTCTCAGCCTGTCGCGTTCATTCTGTTGAGAACAAACCAGATCAGAAGCGCCAGAACGCGATCGCCGTGCTCGCAACCGTGCATCCTGAAGTCTGGCTGTACGTCGCTCTGCTTCTTCCTCGGCCTGTTTTTGAGCCATTCTAAATTGAAATGGAATCGTAAACTATTTAGTATAGCGTGTATTGCTTTTATGTCCAACAGATAGCTCTGTTTTTCAGTAAAATATTTAGCATAGCATGTGTTGCTTTTATGATCAACAGATGGCGCTGTTTTTCAGAAAAAGCATGTTTTTACCTCTCACAGGTGTGACATCTATGTATAGTAGGTATATAAAAACATGTGTCTATTCGAATGCAACGTTGTGTCAAATTTTCAAAGCAATTGGTGAAGAACATTCGTAGATTTAAGATTTTGAACATAGAAACGTTTATATTTTTATTTATATAGATTGAAGTGGAAATGGTAGTTTTTATTGATGTAACATTGCAGACACAGTTTGATTTTTTTGTACATTGTAATGCAGGAGACGTCTTTGTTTCTTTCTCTGTGTTCGGTGGGGAGTTGAGGAAACATGTTTGGGGTTATTTGTTGAGCGAAGAGGGCTTTTTAGAGTAGGGAATGGAATGTAGATGATATGGTGATTTTGCCATTGGTGAAAAATAGGGTGTACTTTCATATCTGTAAATTGTGTTTACATTGTGAAGTTAAGGGCAAATTATCGTGTGTTGATTGTGGCAGTGGCCAGATTCTTGGGTGCATGGCCGTATTATGCTGTGGTGATTGTGGCTAGTTTGTAGACTCTTGGGTGCATGGCTGGAGGCTGCAGGCATCAAATGTGCTTTTAAACTTTGCTATTTCTTTTTTGTATGTGTTCATTAGAAGATTTGCATTTGTTAGGTTTTCGGTATTTTTTATTATCTTCACGTTCAAAATATTTGGTTTGGATGTGGTCAATTTTTGAAGGAGTTATTTGGCTGTGCCCTGTAGGAGAATGTTATTAAAGAGTTGTAGTTGTAAAGGAGGACTTTTTGCATAGTACAGTTTAGATTCCATAGAGTGGAATGGTGTGTTGCTAATGTTTTCATGTGGTGGAAGGTGCTTTTGCAAGCAGGTATTGAAATGCAGGCTAATGAATGTCCTTGCAGTCCAGTGTCACTGTGTACTGTAGAGGAGTCAATGGTTTGCACATTTTTTATTCTAGTTTTCTCTTTTTCTTTCACATAGGGATTGAGGAATTGGCATAAAGGTTTGAGGGGGATTGCTTTCGTACATTACACATTGAGGTGCAGGGGCATTTGTAGACTGGACGGATTGGTTTGGTGGAGTTGAGAGTTGATCGTACGTTTGTTTCTTTTTTGTATTTGTTCATGAGAGGATTTGCATTTGTTAGGTTTTAAGTACTCTTTTCTACAGTTACTGGATTTAACTAAGTTATCTTCACTTCCAAAATATTTGGTTTGGATGTGGTCAATTTCTGAAGGAGTTCTTTGGCTATGCCCTATAGGTGAATGTTATTGATGTGTTGTAGTTGTAAAGGAGGACTTTTTGCATAGTACAGTTTATGGACAAGTTCCGTAGAGTGGAATGGTGTGTTGCTAATATTTTCATGTGGTGGATGGTGCTGTTGCAAGTAGGTCTTGAAATGCAGGCTAATGAATTTCCTCGCAGTCCAGTGTGATTGTGTACTGGAGAGCAGTCAATAATGGGTTTCAAACTTTTTATACTAGTTTTCTCTTCTACTTTCACATAGTGATTGAGGAATTTGCATAACGGTTTGAGGGATTGCTTTCGTACATTACACATTGAGGTGCAGGGGCATTTGTAGACTGGGCGGATTGGTTTGGTGGATTGGAGAGTTGATTGTAAGTTTGTTGGGGACATTTTTTCAATGATGGTTTCTTCTGCCATAATGGTGTTGTCTATAAATGTAATACCCTCAACCACTGCTATGTATGGCAATTGGGTTTTTATGTACTTGTGTGTATGCGTTTTCATTGAAATATGGTTCTGTGTTGGTTGTGTGAATGCACTCATCTGCAGAGAAGTTTGCAAGGTATCTTTGTTGACATTGGCATGTTTCTAAGTAGTTTTTGTAGTTTACTGATTAATTCTGTGAGTGGTTTTGTTCTGGTTAAAATTAATATAAACAATTTCCTTTTGAGGAACGTTACACTGTCAATGAGAGCTTCCAGGATTTGTTTTGTGCGGTTATTCTTAAGGGTTGAGCGTGATTTCTGTGTAGTTTTTATAAGATTGTGACGTACAGTACGATGGAACATTCTTTGTGAAATGAAAGGGGAAGTGCGCTCAAAAATGTTATCGCTCTGATCGTTCGGGCATCTCCTGTTAAGCATACTGTGATCAATTATAAAAGATTTTCTATGCATCTTTCCTTACTTTTACTCACTTTCATACATGCGAAAACAACGTGTTGGGTGCAGTGATCTTGTGCAGTGAACTTGTGCTAATGTGAACAGTTGATGTGTCGCCCTAAATTCAAGTTCCCTTGCGGCAATAGTACAGATGGGCCGCTCCTGAAGCTGATATTATTTGTCCAAACTATCTGCTCCACCTGTTTTCATTACGTTCGTGGGCATCATACCCAAATGTGTCTTATCATTTACACCACAACTTTACGCAGAAACAGGATGATAAACACAGATAACGTCATACAAACGGTATGTTCTCATTCTTGCCAAAAATTATATTGATGTATAAAATTGTTTAAGGGAACATTAATAGTTTGCAATGTAACAAGTGCTTTTATTTAAGTAAGAACGTTTGAAGGAAATTATTAAGTCCACGAAATTAACAATATTTTTTCCCCATGGAAGTTATAGCTAAGGAACATTGCATGACTGCATTGTGGTTTCCAATTTCTTCATGATATGCTGATTACGAAGAACGGTAATTTAGCAGTGAAACATTGGAATTGCACACATGGTGGTTTTTGTGGGACAAGATGTTCATTCTTTGCAGTTTGAAGCGGAATGTTTTCGCTTGTGCACGTTGCTACATTTGGAAGGCTGATAGGTTGCTTCTTGTTACTAGTACCGCAAAAGGGCAGATTGGTCCATGTCGGTCATCCCATATGACGGTGATGGAAAAAGTTCTGTGTATGTTTATTTTCCTATGTTGATTGAAGAATCCATCAGATGGTAGCTGGAAACTGTGGCACATACAGTATGGTACAAGATATCTGTCCAGATAAAACAATAAAAGTACATTTCAGTCGCTGTTTTGTAATGGAATATAACAATTGATGTTGATATTTTATTTGTATTGCGCTCGTACACAAGTGTTTCAGAGCGCGACGGGGCAAAAGAGGGGAATAGGGGAGAGAAAAAAACAGCGATCTTACTAGGCACAGTGACATTGAGAACGTGCACGTGCATGGGAGAGGGAAAGAGTGAAAGTGCATGGGGGAGAAGTGGAAAGTGCTGTTCAAAAGAATTAAAATAAATAATAAATAAATAAAATAGATAATAAAAGCAGAAAAGTAGTAGTGCAACCAGCAAGTTACTGAATAACTGATAATTGGATGAAACGTAATTTAAAACACAAACCACACATATTGAACACACTCATGACAACATGGCAGAGCACGAGTTGCGTAAAAAGGGAGTGCTGTGAAGTAGGTATAGCAAGTGGTGGAAATGCAAGAAATGTGGAGAGGGATTCCATAAGGGTCGGTGCGGAGACAGGGTTTGGAGGAGGGGGGCAGAGTTACAACGAGGCAGAGTTCAGAAGGGTCAGAGGTGCCAGTTGCACTCTGATGAATTGAAATGTTAAAAATAATATATTGAAAATGGCGCAATTTGTTTAATTGCTTGAAAAGTACACAAATCATAGTAAGCTTATCTTACTATGGTTTGTGTACTGTTCAAGCGAGCACCGTCCGTGTCAAAATGTACTTAGACATCTGAAAATACAAAAACAACAATTCATTTGAGAAAAGCAAGTTTCATCGAGCCCGGACAGATGGGGCCACAGTGGTAATTGTGTTTTCGAAATGGTTTCTGCTTTTTGGTCAATCACAGGTTCTTTAACTCTCGGTAAACCTGGTTGCTCACCTCAGTGATGTAATGTGGTCTGTGCAAGTACGCTGTGCACAGTGTGGTCGCAGAGAGCCAGTGTAGCGAACTGGTTAGAAAGGAAAGTAGCTATTGGCTGTCCTAAAAGTAGCTAAATTATGTAATCACCTAATTTGCATAATTAGCCATGTGCATGATGGGTGATTGTCGAGGGGTCGGTGCCCATATCACTGCAGCATTAAAGACATTTGATATATTCCTGGAACTTACCAAACGCATTGTTTGCGTGTCCATGTACAAAATTCAATATGCGAATATGGGCAGCAGAACGAATGGAAGCAGAACTACCAACATAGACCAACTGTGGGAAAGACAGTCTGGTATTGAATCCAGCTCTCCTATATTGCAGACCCATCTTTAACCAGAGGCCTTACCAAGGGACCGGGAGAGGGTTCGAGAGTGCAAATCATCCAACCAGGGCTGGGTGGCGTCCCCGTGGATACCAGGTGAGCGTAACAGAACGCAAAGTCTCAATAATATTACACACCTCGGTGTCATGGAGACTTCAGAGACTGACCAGTTAGTTCAGTTGTTGGGACAATTACGCGCTGAAGTACATTCAGCCAGGCAAGAAACCAACGCTCTTAGGAGGGATTTGATTGTTACTAAGGATCGTACCGACGAAATAAGTAGACAATTGCTCCATTCACAGGCAGGACAGACCCCACTGCCTGGTAACATTCCGCCAGCACCTGTACCAACTTCTTCCGCCAATCCAGTACAAATAGCACTTCCTGGGGCAGTTCCTTTAGCTCCACCTGAACGATTTACAGGGGACCCCAAGAAGTATGCAACGTTCATGAACCAGTGTCGTCTTCATTTCCTTTGCAGACCTGGGGCTTTTCCTAACGACCAAGCGCGGGTTGCTTTTGTCTTGTCATATCTGAGTGGCAGTGCTACGGATTGAGCGGTACCATTGGTAAGTCAGGATAACCCGTTCTTACATGACGTTGGGGATTTCCAGATGGATGTGGAAAAACTCTTTTCTCGTCATACCCAAGGCCAAGCATTAGACAACAAACTTTTGTCACTCCGTCAGGGAAGTCAAGACTTGCTTACATATATGGCAACATTTAACAGACTCGTTTTTGAAGCTGGGTGGCCTGAGGAAAAAAGGACCACACTATTTCATCAGGGTCTACAAGGGGAACTAAAGGATGCCCTTGCTCAAGTGGTTAACCCACCTAAAGACTGTGGAGAATTCATCAACCTTGTGGTGCAATTAGATCACAGATTACAAGACCGAAAAGCGGACCGGATAAGGTTAGACACTCGAGCTGTGTATGTCCGGTCAAAAGATAATGTTCCACGTACATTGGAAAACACGGTAGAACCCATGCAACTCAGAGGTGTACAGCCCCCTCTAAGTAAAACTGAAAGAGACAAAAGAAGGCAACAGCAATTATGCTTATATTGCGGAAAATCAGGCCACTTCCTCAAAGAATGTCCAGTGAAACAACCAAGGAGAACTGTTGGAGCCACAGAGAAGGAAGATAATAACAAGGAGTCGGAAAACTACCAAGCCCGGCAAGCGTTGAGGTCCGCTTGTCGAGCAAGGAGGATGAACCACAGACCTCACTCTTTGCATTACCAGTAATTTTGATCAATCACCAACAACCGTCTCGGATACATGCTGTCAAAGCTTACATAGACAGCGGAGCAGTTGGGAATTATGTAGACCAAGATCTGGCAGCAGAGATGGGGCTTCCCTTATGCTCTAAATCGAGTACTGAAAATGTTACTACTGTTGATGGGACAGAAATAGCTTCCGGACCAGTAACCCAATGCACAGCAGCACTAACCCTACTGTGCCAGGGTGGACACCGAGAATCTGTTGCATTCGATCTCATCAAAGCTCCTCAGTTTCGACTAATCTTAGGGATGCCATGGTTGGTAGCTCACAACCCTCTAATAGATTGGTGTGCCAAGAAGTTGGCCTTTTCCGATGATTGTGCTCGCACCTGTTATTACCAAGAAAAGGGGAAAACAGACTTATGTACATCTGCTACTCCCAGTACGGCTGCGATTGTACTAGGTGTGACTAGTACTCTACCAAATGAATACCAAGATTTTCAAGACGTGTTCCAGAAAGAACAAGCCAATACTCTACCACCACACAGGCCCTACGATTGTCAGATCGACCTCATACCTGATGTGCAAATTCCTTGTGGTCGAATCTATGCACTTACTGAACCAGAAAACCTCCATTTGAAATCTTATCTTGATCATTACCTGGCAAATGGATTTATCCGCCCATCTAAATCACCTGCAGCCAGTCCCTTATTCTTCGTACCAAAGAAGGAAGGAGATTTGAGGACTTGCATCGACTATCGCACATTAAACCAGACCATAGTAAAAAAACGTTATCCACTGCCCCTTATTCCCGAATTATTGGATCAAGTCAAAGACGCCCAAATCTATACCAAACTGGACCTTAGGGGGGCGTACCATCTTGTTCGAGTGAAGAAAGGAGACGCATGGAAAACCGCCTTTCGTACCAAATGCGGCTTGTATGAATACCAGGTAATGCCTTTTGGACTTTGCAACGCTCCTGCTACATTCCAGTACTTTATGAATGATGTTTTGCGGGAGTTAATCGACGTTTGCACCCTGGTTTACATTGATGACATCTTAGTGTATTCTGCTACAAAAGAATACCATGTCAGGCATGTCCGCTCCGTCCTTACTAAGCTCTGCCAACATAAACTGTATGCTAAACTTGAAAAATTCTCTTTTCATGTCACCGAAGCGGAATTCCTCGGTTTTATCCTCACACCAAAAGGTATCAGAATGGATAGGCACAAGGTAGATGCCATTCTTAACTGGCCGTCACCAACATCATTTAAAGGAATCCAGAGTATGTTGGGCTTTGCAAACTTTTACCTCCGATTCAGCCCAGATTTTTCCCAAATAGTGCATCCAATTACATCACTATTGAGAAAAAACAATAAAAAGTTCCATTGGCCCAAAGAAGCAGAGAAGGCCTTTCAAGAACTTAAGAAAAAATTCACTTCTGCTCCAGTTCTACGGCATCCTCGCCCAGACCTCCCTTATATAGTTGAAACAGAGGCCTCTAGCATGGCTATGGGAGCTGTTCTCTCACAAAGGGACCCAGGAACTGGCCAGTTACACCCTGTGGCCTTCTGGTCACGAAAATTCTCATCTCCTGAACTCAATTATGCTATCACAGACAAAGAACTCTTGGCTATAAAATCAGCTTTCAAGGCATGGCGACACTATCTCCTTGGTGCTAGACATACTGTCACGGTCATAACTGATCATCGAAACCTGCAATACCTAAAAACAGAAAAGGCTCAATCATCCCGTCAACTGCGGTGGGCTCTTTTCTTCGCTGAATATGACTATGTGATCACCTACCGGCTAGGCGTCCGAAACGGAAAGGCTGATGCCTTGTCCCGCATGGGTTTTGATGAAAAGGTATTCAAAACTCCAGATCCAGTAGCCATCATTCCAGAAGACAAACTCCTACGTCTTACGACAACATTGACACAGTGTGAACTCCAAAACAAGATCCAACTCTTAATGGATCCCGCTTTCTCACAAGGGTGGTGTACTCAAGTAGAACATTACACCATTAAAGACCAGTTGCCATGTTTTAGGAACCGTCTATACTTGCCAAGTAAAGATTTACAAGAGCAGGTTATTTCGGGTTCTCACGACTCCCTGATTGAAGGTCATCTTGGAATTGCCAAAACTCTTGTAACTCACCAATAGCTGAACAGGCCAGGGTGTTGCTCGACCTCGAATCCGCAGATAAGAGGGAGCTGCTCCAGATAATAGTTCAGCTCAAGCTGTGTGTTTACAACCAAGGATACACTCCGAACCGAGCCTCCTCCACTTGAGGATATCTTTTAGGCAATATAACCCTCTGCTGATGTACAGAGTGATGGATTGCTCAAAAGAGCAGAGGTACCCACACCGCTATGACAAGGCTGTAAAGGAAAGAAAGGAACACGTTAGACGACCCAACAAAAAAAAGGAACGTAACAAAAACCCTGTTCTAGGTGTTATCTACCTGTAATGCCCAGGAATGGAAGATTAAAGGAATGTTTCTCAGAATAACCACCAGCCAGGGGAAAGTAGAACAAAAGAAATACAGTTACCCAGGCCTCCCTAAAGTAAATGCAGAAGAAATTGGACCCCTTAAATATTCTTACCCAAGGGGAGGCAGGAATGGTACCAGAGGAAGAGGAAACAACGATAGGAGAAAATAACAAACAGGATGGTTAGTACAGGGAAGTACCCCGGACGGCAACGGCATGCAACTAGAGCCGTGATGGTGCACTAAGCAGGATAGCGTCCAATGTGCACTAGGTTTCCAGGGAGGTGAACACACAAGCAGTTCCACACATGAAATAGTCCCTATGAATGTCAAGGTCCTCTTGAGAAAAGGTGGAAGATCCAGGAGGTGATTAGCACAGATAACACTGTTCTGATATCCTTTAGATAGGAGCAAAGAAAATAGGGTAACAGAAACAGGAGTGGGAAAGGCTCACCTGGGCTTTAGCGCGTGTTCAGCAGCAGGGAGCGATGGCTATCCACGTCTGTTATGACTCCAGCCAGCACAATTGGTATTGAAGTAATGGGCTGTAAGCTGTTACGTGGACACACCACGGGAGACTGCAGCGAATAATGGATCCCCGGAACAGTGAGTTGGAATCCGCGGGTTGCTGCAAGAGTAAGAAAAAATCTGGTAAGGAGACTGGTTCCGGTTTGCCAGATTCGAGGAAAAGACGAGTAGAATTGTCAGAAGGAATTCCGAGGTTCGATACACAATACACGAGTAATCAGATAAGGTAGGTACGAAAACGCCAATTAGAAGCAGTGTCTTCACCCGCGAGGAGCGTTATAACTGTGTTGCCGGTGGGCGGACCCTGACTTGCCGCAATCACCTGGTTTGACATGTGACATGGTACTGAGCCACGCGAAGCATCCCCCGCCTCTCCACAGCAACCTCCAGCGTTGAAGAAATGAAAGTGTGCTCTGCATGCCGTAATCAAAACAAGCATTGCGGGAGCGGGATCGAGATGTTACAGTATCTGCCCCCAAAGGCCAGGGCAACCCCCTGGCAGCATGAAACGCCCGCAGTAAAACGGGCGAGTGGATATTGCACAACAGCTCCCAGGTTCGGTCCTCAGGCCCATATCCCTTCCAATCCACCAGATAGAAGGGCCTGCCCCTGGACCATCGAATGTCCAGGATAGCCGAGACCTCAAATTCCTCCTCTCCATCAACAAGGATAGGGGCCGGCCGACGCAACAACCGGGTGCCAGCAATGTATGGCTCTACGAGCGAAACATGAAACACTGGATGGATTCGCCATGAGGAGGGCAGGGATAGGCGAACCGCTGCAGGATTGACAACAGACAAAATATGGTAAGGACCCACAAACTTGGGAAGCAAGAACCTCTTCCCTGGAATCTTCAGATTCCGCGTAGATAACCATACCTTCATGCCAGGCAGGTAAGTCGGGCCGGGGACTTGTGTGCGTCCGCATACTTTTTAGCCCTAGATTGGGCACGAAGAAGATGAAAACGCACATGCTGATGAACCTGGTCCAAATCCCTTACACAGGAAACAGCAGCAGGATTGCCAGTAAGTAAAGTCGGGTCAAGTGGCAAAGACCTAGGCTGGAAGCAATGCAAGGCGTAAAATGGAGACAAACCAGCAGCCGAGTGCAAGGAATTGTTGTACGCAAACTCGGTTTGGGGCAAGGTAGTAAGACAGGCGCATTGGAATTGTAGACATAAACACCGTAAGTACTGTTCCATAGTCGAATTAAGACGTTCCGTCTGTCCATCGGTTTGTGGGTGGAAGGCAGACGAAAACCAGTCTTCTATTTTAAGAGACGAGGTAAGCGTCTTCCAAAATTTGGAAGTGAACTGAGGTCCCCTGTCCGACACAATGACTGACGGCAGTCCAAAACGTCTGAACACATGAGCAGCAAAGAGTGTGGCCAAAGTGGGAGCGGACGGCAGTCCGGAACAAGGAACAAATACAGCATACCTTGTAAAGTAGTCGATGACCACCAGAATGGTGTTGAATCTGTTGATTGCAGGCAGTTCCACCACAAAATCCATGGACCGCATCTGCCACGGTTTATATGGAACTGGAAGTGCTTGGAGAAGGCCCATGGGTTTAGACCGCGACTGCTTGCACTGGGCACAAACGGCACAGGTCGAAATGTAGTCCAAGACATCGCGAAACATTGACGGCCACCATGACCAACGCCAAAGCGACTCCAGCGTCTTCTGATGGCCCGCGTGTGCGGCTACAACCGAATCGTGAGCCCATTGCAAAGCATGCAGCCGAGCCGGACCAGACGGCACAAAAACACTGCCCTGAATGTATGGCAAATCATCATGTATAACAAGGTTAAAAGAGGCAACCTCCGCTGGATCGGTATTTACCCAATTCGTAATGATGGACCACAATGACAATTGAATGGAACACCCACAAACAACGTTGTCTGGCAAGAGAGGACCAGCGTCTTTCCTTGGAGATTGGACCATTGCAGTTTGTCTTGACAAGGCATCTGCGGGGACATGAAGACGGGCTGGTCGGTAGGTGATAACAAAATCGAATTGAGAGTAAAACAAGTGCCACCGTGCCTGACGCGCAGTGAGACATTTCATGGATTTGAAAGCAAGGAGACTTCTGTGGTCAGAATAAACGGTGACAACATGTCTGGCCCCCAGGAGATGATGTCTCCATTCCATGAATGCGTCTTTGATGGCCAAAAGCTCCCTTTCCGTGATAGGATAGTTTCTTTCAAAATTGGACAGTTTACAGGAGTAGAAAGCAACAGGATGTGTCTCTCCAGACTGTGGACAAGACTGGGACAACACAGCACCGAGAGCATAACCCGAGGCATCAGCCTCCACAATGAATGGTAATTCCGGATTGGGATGCTGCAAAACCGGGGCTGAAGTAAAAGCCTCCTTTAACTGATCAAAAGCCATTTGAGCAGCAGGGTTCCACAGGAACGTAGCTTTGGAACTTGTCAAAACCGTAAGTGGTGCAGAAATGGACGAAAAGGAATGGATAAACCGGCGGTTAAAAATTAGCAAACCCTAGAAAGGATTGTAATGTTTTCACGGATGTAGGAATGGGCCATTCCAATACTGCCTTTACCTTGGAGGAACTCATCCTGATGCCTTGGTCGGTGATATCAAAGCCCAGGAATTTCCCTTCTGTGGTACGGAACACACACTTTTCGGCTTTTACATACAGGTGGTTATCCCTCAATCTTTGTAGAACATTTGAGACATGTTGTACATGTTCTTGCATGGACTCAGAATAGATGAGAATATCGTCAAGATAGACTACCACGTATTGATCTTGTCTGTCGTGAACTATGTCGTTCATGAATGCCTGGAATGTAGCCAGGCATTGCAAAGACCGAACGGCATCACCAGGTATTCGAATAGCCCGAAACGTGTTTTGAATGCCGTTTTCCATTCATCCCCACTTCGAACACGGACCAGATTGTAGGCGCCTCGAAGATCGAGTTTGGTGAAAATTTTAGAGTTACCCAATTGGTCAACCAGGATGGAAATAAGAGGTAATGGGTACTGGTTTTTTACTGTTACTTCATTCAACGCCCGATAGTCGATGCATGGACGTAAATCGCCCTCTTTTTTGGGCACAAAGAATAACAAAGAGGCTGCAGATGATTTGGAAGGACGAGTATATTGATAAGGGAAGCGCCTTATCAAGATACTCCTTCAATATGTGGTCTTCCTTCAAAGACAAAGAATACACACGACCTGAAGGAATATTAGCTCCGGGAACAAGATCTATGGGACAGTCATAAATCCTGTGGGGAGGCAAGGACTCTGCTCTTCCCTTGTCAAAAACATTGTGGTACTTGGCATATTCACTAGGAATTGCCGAAACCGATGTGAGCGTAACGGCCCCTATGCATGCATGTATGACGGAAAGCGTCTGACTAGGAACCTCAGACACGATACCAAGAACGGAAAAACAGGTACTGTTGCAAAAGGAAGAGGGAAACTGAATCGAACCCAAGACCCAGTCTATTACAGGATTATGCAGTCGTAGCCAGGGATGCCAAGGATGACTTTGTATGCCGGGGGTGTGATAACATCAAAAGTGATCTCTTCAGAATGACCCTCCAATGTGCACATGGAAATGGGAACAGTTTGTTGGGTAACCAGACCAGAAATCCATGCAGAACCATCAACCGCACTGACGGATTCAGGGTATGTCTTATTTACCAGTTCAACACCGGAGGTCATAGCAAACTGTCGATCAATATAGTTTCCTGTGGCCCCTGAGTCTATGATCACTGTAACAGGAAACGGAAAACCTGCAGCCACCATAAAAGAAACAGACAAACTAATTAGATCTGTCTGTGGATGAAAGCGAGAGTCCAAAGCTAGCCTTCCAGAGGTAGGGACTCCAACTACTGTCGGGATTTGGCGTTTCCCGCCTTCTTCTTGCGTTTCTTGGTACAATCAGGAAGGAGATGTTCAGAAGAGCCACAATACATACATACATAGATTATGACTACGGCGATACTCCCTCTGTGCAGGAGTAAGAGGCCCCCGAATGGCTCCTATTTGCATAGGTTCAGGTGTAGGGACAACTGCCGTAGGGACCTCTGAAAGCAGAGGAACAACGTTGGGTCTTTTCTCACCCTTCCGTTCTGTCCTGCGAGCATCTATTTGGAGCACCATATCCAAGAGTTCCCCGAATGCGGTTGGGACGATAGGCACTGTGGATAGGGTATCTTTCAACTCTTCTGAAAGGCCCTGATAAAAACGGCAGATTTCTTTTCCTCACGCCAGTCGGTTTCAGCTGCTAATTGATTGAAATGGGCTAGAAAAGTCAGTAGGGAAGAGGTGCCTTATCTCAGTTTGAGGGGCTCCAGGTCTGGGGCTTGGGAGGTATACCTAGTGTCAAAAACTCTGCTCATGGCAGTTAACAGTGCATCACAATTGTATAGCACATGGCTGTTGGACTCCAAGAGTGGATTAGCCCAGGCAGCAGTGGTGCCTCTCAAATGGGACAAGATAAACGCAGCCTTGGTGGTAGAAGTGGGGAAAGAAGTAGGTCGACACAAGAAATGTAGTTTTCATTGGTTAACGAATGTCCTGTAATGTTTCGGGTCGCCCAAAAACCGTTCAGGTGGAGCCGAAGGGAATTGTGCTGAAAGTACTATTGGAGTAGCCTCTTGCCTGGTCGGGGAAACCCGGAACCAGATGCGGTAGCCCCCGATGCCTCTGCCCCTTGTTGCCCGAATGCAACCAGGAACGGATAGCATCAATGCGCTGTTGGAAATGATCCTTCATGGAAGACATTTCGGCCCTCAGTTCAGCAACTACTTGCAGCATCTGAGTCATTGCTTCCGTAGGATCCATGGCTTCTAATTCTATAACTCACCAATAGCTGAACAGGCCGGGGCATTGCTCGACCTCGAATCCGCAGATAAGTGGGAGCTGCTCCAGATAATAGTTCAGCTCAAGCTGTGTGTTTCCAACCAAGGATACACTCAGAACCGAACCTCCTCCACTTGAGGACCTCTTTTAGGCAATATAACCCTCTGCTGATGTACAGACAGAGTGATGGATTGCTCAAAATAACGGAGATACCCACACCGCTATGACAAGGCTGTAAAGGAAAGAAAGGAACACGTTAGACGACCCAACAAAAAAAAAAGGAACGTAACAAAAACCCTGTTCTAGATGTTATCTACCTGTAATGCCCAGGGATGGAAGATTAAAGGAATGTTTCTCAGAATAACCACCAGCTAGGGGAAAGTAGAACAAAAGAAATACGGTTACCCAGGCCTCCCTAAAGTAAATGCAGAAGAAATTGGACCCCTTAAATATTCTTACCCAAGGGGAGGCAGGAATGGTACCAGAGGAGTAGGAAACAACGATAGGAGAAAATAACAAACAGGATGGTTAGTACAGGGAAGTACCCCGGACGGCAACGGCACGCAACTAGAGCCGTGATGGTGCACTAAGCAGGATAGCGTCCAATGTGCACTAGGTTTCCAGGGAGGTGAACACACAAGCAGTTCCACACATGAAATAGTCCCTATGAATGTCAAGGTCCTCTTGAGAAAAGGTGGAAGATCCAGGAGGTGATTAGCACAGATAACACTGTTCTGATATCCTTTAGATAGGAGCAAAGAAAATAGGGTAACAGAAACAGGAGTGGGAAAGGCTCACCTGGGCTTTAGCGCGTGTTCAGCAGCAGGGAGCGATGGCTATCCACGTCTGTTATGACTCCAGCCATCACAATTGGTATTGAAGTAATGGGCTGTAAGCTGTTACGTGGACACACCACAGGAGACTGCAGCGGATGATGGATCCCCGGAACAGTGGAGGTGGGATCCACGGGTTGCTGCAAGAGTAAGACAAAATCCGGTAAGGAGATCGGTTCCGGTTCGCCAGATTCGAGGAAAAGATGAGTAGAATTGTCAGAAGGAATTCCGAGGTTCGATACACAATACACGAGTAATCAGATAAGGTAGGTAAGAAAACTCCAATTAGAAGCAGTGTCTTCACCCTCGAGGAGCGTCATAACTGTGTTGCCGGTGGGCGGACCCTGACTTGCCGCAATCACCTGGTTTGACACGTGACATGGTACGGAGCCACGCAAAGCGTCCCCCGCGTCTCCACGGCAACCTCCAGCGTTGAAGAAATGAAAGTGTGCTACGCCTGCCGAAATCAAAACAAGCATTGCGGGAGCGGGATCGAGATGTTACAACTCTAGCTAAAGTAAAACTAAACTATTGGTGGCCCACATGGCATAAAGACATCATACAATTTATCCAATCTTGCGGTGTGTGAGCACAAAACAAGTCCCAAAAGCAGAAACCAGCTGGTCTTCTCCAACCATTGGAAATTCCTCCCGCACCATGGCACACACTGTCCCTTGATTTCATTACAGATCTACCTCCCAGTCAAGGATTCAACACCATCTTAGCAGTTGTAGACTTGTTCTCTAAAATGGCACACTATTCCTTTTAAGGGTCTGCCAAATGCATCCAATTTAGCAAAAGTATTCCTGGAGGAAATCGTACGGCTACATGACTTTCCATCGGTCTTGATCTAAGATCGAGGTAGTCAGTTTGTATCCAACCTCTGGAGGAAATGCTGTTCAATGGACAAAATTGACATTCGACTATCCACAAGTCACCATCCTCAAACAGATGGCCAAACAGAAAGAACAAACCAAACCCTCGAGCAATACTTACGTTACATGTTACATCAAGTGGAAAGAAATTGGAAGGACTTGTTATGGATAGCTGAATATGCCTATAATAATTCATTACACACAGCACTGGACAAACCCCTTTCTACACTATATATGGTAGACATCCACGTACTTCAGAATTGGATCTCCCAACCCCTTTGGAAATGCTAGCGGTTAAAGCCCTACATACAACTATTTCCCAGGCCTTCAAAGAAGCAGCAGAAAATGTACTCCAAGCCAAGAACAGACAAAAGAAATTTGTTGACCAACATCGTAGTAAAGCCCCCGACTATCAAATTGGAGACAAGGTCTGGTTAGCATCATAAAATGTGCCCATAAAAGGGACTCGGACCTTTCGTCCCCGATATCTGGGACCTTATTCTATTGAATCCATAATTAATCCAGTGGCAGTTAAATTAGCCCTACCACCCACTATGCAGATTCATCCTGTGTTTCACGTATCACTCCTGAAACCGGTACAACCCGGTACTTGGGTTACAACACCACCAAAACCAGTATTAGTTGACGGAGAACCAGAGTTTGAAGTAAAGGATATTCTAGACTCAAAATCCAAACTTTACTACTTAGTTGATTGGAAGGGATACGGCCCTCAAGACAGATCATGGGAACCTAGTGAATACATCCATGCACCTCGCTCATTAAAAAGTTCCATCAGAAATACCCAGCCAAACCAGGACCAGGCAGAAGTGCCAGTGAGAGGGGCCTTGAGGGGGAGTGCTGTCATGACCCTTGCCCCTGGCCCGCACTGGCAAGTCAGCCTTCCAGTTAGGGCCAGGTCAATGGCCTTAAAACCTCATCCTTTGGCGCAAGGCTCATAACCATCATGAAGAGCAACATTAGAATCGGACTATTTACTTGGGACTATTTAACTTGGGGGGGTTCAGCCAACATGGAGGCTTACACATAGCTTAGTTACAAGGAACTGAGCTATACGGTCTAGTATTTTGGGTGTGGCAGGCCTGGGACTACTTTACCTGGACTACCTTACCTCAGACTATTTAAACCACACCCAAACAGCAGAACATGCTTTGCGTTATTCTGCTGTGGGCAGCGTAACGCTCACCGTGTCCAGTTCTTTGATGCCAGCTTACCTGAAACCAAGGACCTGCACAGAGAGAAAGAGCACTACGAAACTTCCCTGGAACAGTATCCTGTCTTCAATCCATCGCCGACTTCAGTTCCACTCGCCTGGCGGTACGAACTCCATCATCCGGCACCGCATGCATCCTGGAATACCATAACCTGGAAAGAGGAGAAAGAAAGACAGCATTAGTAATCATTTACTCACGTTTCCTCCCGAATGAAGAAAGCCTCACAATTCTTACCCGGGTAGTCATCTCCTGGTCAGTATCATTGCTGGAACATTACGGCGCTCGGCGAGGAACATCGCAACCTGCAAGGAGAGAAAAGACACAGGCTTCGCGCATTACTCACCGGACAGCATCGCGCACACTTCGCTTTCGCCTACCGGACCATGCTCATCTTCAAACTGCATGACAATACCAAAATACCTTTCCATACCTAAAAGGAAAGAAGCAAGACATTATTATTCGAACTAAGAGGAACATAAGAACTGCATATAAAGACTGTAAAGCAGCAAACCTACAGAGTCACAGCAGGCCTGGATTCCCACAGGTGGGGCTTGCACCAGTGAAGTAACTTGGTCGCTGCTCGCTGTTAGGCAGAATCCTATGCAGTGCCCTTAGGGACCACTACACACAATTATGACTACAGGTGGTGATACGAGTTTTACCTTTGGTACAAGCCTGTACTACTATGTCATAGTGGTAGCAGTGGGGGAGCAGCCAGGCCTATCTGAAGAGTATATGAGCAGTAGCAGAGATTACACAAAGGGACCACAATTACTGTGACTCAAGCAAACACTGACTCAAGGTTTCAGGTAGAAAAATATAAGGACATTTATTTTTAAACCATTCGTTATGAACACAACACTTCTATTAAACTTCAATAAAAACCACACGTTAAATATACTACAACTAACCAATTCACTTTGTACAGTAAGTCTCAGGGTAAGTAACCTGTGTTTGAATGAACCGGTGTTAGGCACAAAACATGCTACCGCGAATACGATTGCGATCACTTTTTGGCATTTCGGTCTACTAAACAAACGCTTATCCGTGACATGAAATGCTACCGGGGTAAAAACACACTTAGCACCTGAGCTACCCAGAGGGAGTTGGAGGCAAAAATCACATGAAATATTTTGGTTAGGCAGGCAGAATCAAGAAACGTCCAGAGACAGGAGTTCAAAAGTCAAAGGGCCGGAGTCAGGGCGGAAGGACACCAGGGCCAGTTGCCGAAGATCACACGGTCTAACAGTTCACGATTCAACAGGACCAAAAGTACTTCGATATTGTCAATGTTCGGAAGCAAAAGTTATAAGAAGGAGGGAAGACAAGGTCAAGCCTTGGAAATGAAGAAAAAGAGATTCACCCAGTTTCCTCAACAGAACACAATACCTTGTTCCAATGGTGCAGCTGGTGCCCTGGCAGTTGTTCCTGTTGGTTTCCCGCAGACCCACGATTCCTGGAGCTTCGTCGAGAAGGAGGACGTCTGAAGGGGGTCTGCACCACACAGGGATGAAGCCGGCAGCAGCGACACAGAATAAAAGGTGCACTCCTTAAAAACAGGAGAGGCTCTTCAGGTGGCTATCCGGACCACTACAGCAGTGTGTAGCGATTTCGACCACGGAAGAGGATCCTCTGGCTGTAGAAGATGAGCTGGTTATCCCCACTAAGCTCAAGGGAAGAAGACTCCGGACTGGATCTTCTCTGAGTCGTTGAAGGGCAGATGGCTCAGGACTGCAGCAGGGCTTCACCGGGACGGGGTAGTTGCAGCAGCCGTCGTTCTCTCCGCTTCTCTTCGGTTCCTTGTAGTTCCAGTGGCGACTCTCTGACTTCTAGCCCAAGAGACCTGCCTTTTATGCAAAAAACTCCCATTCACGCAGCCTGGCTGTCAATCACCCAGCACGGGGGTTGTCCAGCCCGGACAACTACCCTGGCCAATCATGACAAAGTGCGACTTGGGTTTCCTAGGTTACCCTGTGCAGGGGGTGACTACACCCCTCCCTCACATTCAGCCCACCTAGACACCCAGGCGCCTTGAGGAGGGCTTCTGGGCAGAAGCCCGCCAAAAGACAGTGAACAAAGAAGGCGAACCTAGTTTGCCGTGCAAAGTAAAACACAAGAAGGACTTTAACAAAAAGAAATGGCAAATAAACCCAACCGGAGCCAAAAGAAAGACGTTTGGTCAAGCGGGTTTATGTTCGAGGCTAATATAATAGCCAAGAACAGTACCACGTTTATCTAATATAATCGTGGTAGAAAAGTTAGGGTAGATACCACTGCCACCAGCCAAGTCTAATTGTTAAAAGAGCGAAACAATGCTCTAGGAGGTACAGATAAAAAGGGATATGAGTTAACCCTTTCCAGTACTCCATGGAAGATGGGGTGTACTGGATCTGTGGTAGATTGACTAAGTAAAGTTAATGGTAACTTTACCCTTTTCTGGGGGACAGTAGTCGCCTCAGAAATGGAGTCGAGGGAAGTCTCAAAGACAACCCTGTGCCATGGCACTGAAGGTGCTGTGTGACACACACAAAGAAGGGAGCTACTGAAGTGGTGTACTTCAGAGTCCACAATTACAAAAACAGATGGAAACATATAGCAAAACGCAGGTAAGAGTGGGGGAAAAGCTCTCTTACCAGGTGGAAAGGAAATAAACTTCAGAAGTCCAACAGAGCTGCTGGAGGACTCGTTAGGTGAGGGAAATTAGCCATAAATGAGAATTCTCCCTAACACTCGCCCCCCACAAAACGTACGCGCCCCTGCCACGAGGAGCAGGACGGAGAATCCACCTTTTACAATATTAAGGTGAGGAGAGGGCCCAAGGGGGAGGAAGGAGTTGAGGCCAAGGGAGGTGGGAAAACATAAAGACAATCTGATATTGAATCCAGCTCTCCTATGTTGCAGACCCATCTTTAACCAGAGGCCTTACCAAGGGACCGGGAGAGGGTTCGAGAGTGCAAATCATCCAACCAGGGCTGGGTGGCGTCCCCGTGGATACCAGGTGAGCGTAACAAGGGACTGCTCCACCTCGTCCCTCCCACATCACCCTCGGGCGAGGGGGAAGTGGCAAAAAGCAGGTAGAGGGCCCTGTGGCTTGGACCCCGGATGCAATAAAACAGCTGGGTGACTACGACGACAGATCCGGCTCAAGATTAGATTACACACGTCGCCACATCATGATGGGAAAGGCAATATCTCAATTGAAGCCCTCCGCACCTGAGGGGCGCATCTTGGGAGAACCTAGAGAACACTCGACCAATTGAGAGTTGGAAATTGAATATTGAATATTGGATATTGGATATGTTGAAAATCTTTATATCTTTGACAAGGGCTGTACCTTATATGCTCCTCATAGGGATAAGTTAAGGGAACCATATCATTGCAGTTCTCATCAACTGCGGCCTACAATGGCCCTGGCAGGTAAACCTATCCATGGTTTTATACGTGGAAATACCACAATATGTGGGGAAGGGTGATGACCCTTTGGCCTGCACCCGCCGACCCATGTATGTGCTTGTTTGCCAAGAATTGGGAAGACGCATTATTGTTGGCTTTCCGTATGTTTATGTTTTTATTATTGTCTGGGTTCTGATTGGAATGTTTTGTGTGTGGGGATTATATTTCACAATATACTCAACTACCACAGACTCAACAATGTGATTGTCTTGTGTGCACCTCCTATGGCCTCGCGGCGGGAGTCCTCGCACTAGCTTAACATGACTTTGATCACACTGATAACACTTAGTATACAGGGGCTGGGATACCCTATAAAGGGTAGGTGAATGTTGAACCATATGAGGGATCTCCAAGGGGATATAATATTCCTGCAGGAAACTCACCTAAACAAAACCAATTCAACAAATTGAGTACGCGGGTGGGTGGGAGCGGCTGCTCGCTCGCTATGCCAAGGAAAGAGGGGGGTTTCTATTTTGATTCATAAACAAATCCCGTTCCTCAAACAGAATATCAGTAGTGATGGGGAGGGCAGGTATGTTCTTATCCAGGGACAGGTCTACCAACATCCTATCACATTACTGAACATATTTGCCCCCACGACTGATATCCATCGTTTTTTACACATACTTTTACACCATGTGCACAACATATGGGGAACCTGACCATTGTGGGCGGGGATTTAAATGTAGCTCTTGACCCCACTATGGGTCGTCAGAGTACCGTAGCTGGTGCCCCCACCAACCAGAGAAAACAAGTGGTTCTTCAGACGATGAATGACCTACGACTGAAGGATACATGGCCACACATACACTGGGATCACCGGGACTATACATTTTACTCTCACCGACACCTGTTAGGCAGAAACCTGTGCAGTTCCCTTTGGGACCACTGCAAAAGATTTAAGACTACAGGTGGTTGGCAGTAAACCCAATTGCTAGCAGTCTGTACCTCCCAGATTTACCTGGTAGCTGTGGCTGAGCAGTCAGACTTCTCTCAAGATGAGTTAGGCAGTATGCAGAGTATACACAATAGGTACAGAGACACAGTAGTACAAGCAAACACTGACCAGAGCTTTGGTGTAAAAGTATATAATTATTTATTTTAAAGACACACTTATAATTTACACTAGCACAAAAAGAGGTAAGTAAATTCAACACACAGTCACTGTTACTAGATGTACATCCCTTATTCCTTATTAGAGAAGTCTTAGTTAACACCACTTATTTCCAGACAGAGGTGAGCGCTTAAATAAAGATGGCACTCCAATAAGTTAAGAAAAAGGGAGGGAAAAGGCAGAAATTAGGAAAAGCACACAACACAATACTTTAGAAGCACCCAGCAAGGCAGGAAAGTCAAGTCTACTTGTGAGCAAAAAGTTCAGAGGCCAGGCTCCCTCTTTGACAGAATAGAGCACCAATGCGCCCACGATCACACACTGTAAAAGTCTTGAAAAGTCTTGCAGGGAGTTCAGAAAAGAATTAAGTCAGCTCAGAAAAGTTTAGTTAGCCAGCCTAGGGCCAACCCAAGTGGTAAGTGGAAGCTTTAAGAGTCAACCCACACAGACCGTTGCGAGGGAGACCAGGCGGACACAGTACCATCAAAGTGGAGAGGATCCTCCAGCGGGGGCAGTTGTTCCTGGCAGCAGGTGCAAGTCACGGCGTCGTCCAGAGGAAGAGATTGTCTCGACGTGGAGGAAAGCTGAAGGTCGTTGCACTGCCAGGGAAGAAACCAGCCGCGGAGTTCTCCGGTTAAAAGGTATGACCCTTTTACTTGCAGTGGTGGAAAAACCGTGGTATCCCGGTTGCCGGGGTGCTTGGCACAGGCAAGGCAGCCACGAGATGATCCGGGAATGCGAAAAGACGGCCAAACTGGTTATCCCCACCAGTCAAAGGAAGAAGACTCTCCGGACTGGAGATCTCCTCTGTCGTCGGGAAAAGTGGTGAGACGATTCAGCAGGGCTCCACTGGTGGTGTCGTCGTTGCAGGTCGGCTCAGCTTCTCCATCTTCGGATTATTTAGGTCCTGTGGCGACTTCTGAAGTTCCAGTCCCCAAAGCCCTGCTTTTATGCAGCAAGCCCCCATTCATTCAGCCTAGCTGTCAATCAAACATGCTAAGTGGTGAGCCGGGCGGCTCACCACTTGGGCCAATCACACAAGAGCGCGACTTGAGTTACCAAGGTAACTCAGTCCAGGGTGCCTAAAGCCCCTCCCACACCCCCTGTGGTACCCAGACAGAGTGGCACCACTTTTGGAGGCTTCTGTGGAGAAGCCCGCTAAAAAGTGGAACAAAGGGCTCGACTTGGGTTGGAGTCACAGAAGCGAACACAAACGCCATTTTGGAACAGAGTTTCGGCAAAAAATACCAACCGGTGATTTTATATTAATTTAATAAACCGGCGGTATGTTCTAGGCTATATTTAAAAAGTGGTAGCCTCGAACAATGGGAAAATCCCATAGGAAAATATTCGCGGTTGAATATAAAAAGTAGTATCCGCTGCCACCAGCCAAAACTCGATCAGGGGGGACGGAGACGTGCCCCCTCGAACAACAGACCCCGGGGCAATCGAATTGCCCCGACCAGTATGTCCATAATATGATGGTTTGTACTGGTTTCTGTTCATAATTTGGGACTAGTAAAGCCAATGGTGACTTTACATGCCCTGGGAGACAGTAGTCAGTCCCAGGGTATGGATTCTATGTTTGGGGGTCACTATGACACCCCTGGGTTACTGCACTGAGGGTGCTGTGTAACCCACATACCAAAAACACATGAAGCCCTATGGAGAAAAGGACCCCATAGCCCATAAAATGCATTCAAAGTCAAAGGAACACCTCAAATCATGTCTAAGAGTGGGAGGAAAGGAGTCTCACTCTTAGCAGGAGAGAAAAAAATAACCCCAAAAATCCAGCAAAGCTGCTGGGGGACTCACTAGGTTTGGGAAATTAGCCTTTACAGAGAATTCTCCCTAACAACACCATAGCTACTCCTGGATAGATTGATTCCCGCCAACATGCTACATATGATCAAGGACTGTACGATCCACCTCACTACCCTTTCAGATCATGCTCCTGTACTCCTGTGCCTAGCTCTTCCGGATACAATACGCAGAACCCCGACTTGGCGCCTTAGTTTAAGAGCACTCAGATACCTGGATTTTCTTACACGCCTACAGGAGGATATCAATCTTTTCTGGGAGTCAAACCACACTCCAGATACTCACCTTACAAGTGCTGGGATGCTTTCAAGGCCTTTCTCAGAGGTCAATGCATATCAGGCTGGTCTTATAAACATAAGACCTGGTGAAAAAAGCTCAGCTGACAGAATAACTCTGAGCAGCTGAGAAACGACACAAACAGACCCAAGATAGACAATCTCAACCCCCAGCTCCATAGATTAGGGATGGAGATTAAACAACTTTCCACCGCAAGGGCACAGAAATCCTTCACAAGCTGGTCACAGGCGTACTACTTGGAGAGCGGTAGACCAATACAAATGATGGAGTTGGCATTGAAACAGAGACAGGCCACACAAATGTTCACCTCCATTCGGGATATCCATGGGCACCTATTGCTCGGAGACGATCATATCAACGCCCGATTCGTGGAATATTACCAAGAGCTGTATACAACCTGGGGTATGAGGGAATTTCTTTATTTCGTGACCCTACCTCAAATACCCCTTGCTCAGATAGACAACCTTGGTTCTCCCATTACAACCTCAGAAATATCGCGTATAATCTCCTTGCTTTCCACAGGGCAGGCGTCGGGCCCAAATGGGATCCCCATAGATTTTTATAAAGTTATGGCCGACGCAATAGCACCTAAATTGGAGTCTGTATTTGAGGAGGTGAAAGACCAAGGGCAACTACCACAATCAATGCTAGCAGCGAATATAGTAGTTTTCCACAAAGGAGAGTGCGATCGGAAGAATGCAGTTTGCATCGACCGATATCGCTGATCAACTCTGATGCCAGGATATTGGCGAAATGCCTGGTGCAGCAAATAGAAGAGATCCTTCGATCTATGATCCATAAAGACCAGGCTGGTTTTATTCGTAATAGACATTCCGGCGATAATATACGTAGGCTATTACATATCCTGGCGGGTGATAGAGATCCAGAAGATGTGATCCTCATGGTTGACACAGAGAAAGCGTTGGATAAAGTCCAATGGGAATTCATGTTTCTTGCCCATATCAAATATGGCTTCCCCCATACCTCATAATACTGATCAAACTAGTATATACCGGGGGGCGTGGCCTGGAGCCGACTCGACTGGAATGCTTTCCTGAGAGCTCCTGCTTGGCCCAATTGTTTTTTTTATATAAAATCTGTTTCTGCCTCCGTTTAAGCCCTAGATTTCGTCCACCGGTGGGTCCCGGTTTCTCCTCAGGACTGCCGGATGCGACGCCGCAACTGCCCAGGGGCCCACTCGGCGGAGAAATGGCCACTGCAACGCCGAAACCCGGAGGCAACCCAGGAGGGGGCGGAACAGATTCAGAAGCCCTGCCGAGCTGCCGCCACTTGAGCTGAGCCGCTGTGTACCTGCCCGCCGCTCGCTGATGTGCCCTTCTGCCTCCGGATCCGGCACCCAGCTCTCTTCCCCAGCACAGCCTGAAGCATTACCGCACCCTGGGCAGTGAAGCCATCTGCTCTCCACCAACACTTGCCTGCCAGGACGCGGTCGCCGGATTGCCTCCGCTCCTCCGAGCTCAGCTTTCCGCGCTCCTGGCCAGCCAACCTGCATGCGGCCCCCTGCGGGCGTCTATCTGAAGTCCTCTGGCTCTGCCCGGGCTTGGGTGATCCGGCGGCGGCTGGCGGCTCCCGAACCCGCTGGGAGCTCGCGCTCTCCATACTCATAGGAGCGCGACCTGGGCTGTGGATCCAACGGCTCTCCGCCTTTGTCCTTCCCATCGAGATGCAGCTTCTCGCACCCCCAGTCAGCCTAACTGCACTCGGCCCACCACAGGGGCCCATCTGCCGCTACTCAAAGCTGCCTGTGTGCGGGGGATCCAACAGCGGCCGGCTGTCGGTTCCACCAGCAGCGCTCTCCTAGCCATCGCACAGTGCCCGCACAGGGTACACAGAGGCACCAGCCCACGAGCCCCTTTCCCTGTGCTTGGGGCACTAATCGACAGTGGGTCATCCTGCACATCTAGCCTCAGCCCGCCCAGGCAGTCTCAGCGCCCCAAAGCCCTAGAAAGCCCCCTATAGTCCCTGCACCTGCAGCGCCTCAGGCTGGGCGGCCATCTTGCGGACCGCCGGCGGACACCGGAGCCTGGTTCTCCCATCTCTACGCCGGCCACTACCCGCCGTGCAGAATCACTGGGACTCCATCTGGACCATCCATTGCTTCACAGGCCCTCAGGGGCTGTTACCCCCACCACCTACCCAGGTTGCCCTCGGGTCGCAGGAGGACCCCGGAATCTTATCAACGGCTCAGCTACAGGCCAGCACCGGCGTTGGGAGGTGAGGAGTCGGGGGGTGTGGGGGGCAGGGGGGTATCCTACTGACTCCGGGTGCTCGGCTGAGGGAGGCCCCACAGTCTCATTGGCCCGGCCTTTTGTACCCGTATCATCAGACCCCACCGAATCTACCTTGGGCGCCAACATAGCCCCTGCCCCGACTGGGATTTCCCCACACCTCCAGAACCTCCACAAGCCTCAGACCTATATCCTTTAACGGAGGCAATTCGCATCACTGGACCCAGAGTCCCAGCCCCAGAGCCTCCCCAGCACCACTGAACTTCCTGCGTCCCGCCCACACCGAGGTGCTGTCACACACATCCGTGCACCCACGACAATGTCCAAAACTGGGAAGGCACCTAAACGAGCTCACATTGTCGCCCTCATGACCACCTCGGCTACCGAAAGAAAGCCGACTCACCGGAGGATTCCAACAAGAATAGCAGTCTATCAACTGCAGGAGCAGATTCCTCACTGCCACAAGCTGCAACCAAAGCCGACCTGCAGGACCTTCTAGTGGCCCTAACCAGAGACATTCAGAAAAGTTCTGAGGAAATTACTAAGAAATTAAACTCCCTGGACAAAAGAATGGGGGAAGTGGAGCATGGAACCACCGAAATAGAAACGGAAGTCTGCGACCAGCGATTCGAAATTGAACAGGACAAGGACAGGATTGCCGCCCTTGAATCAAAATGCAACAACCTCGAGGCAAAACAAGAGGATTTGAAAAACCGTTCAAGGAGGAACAACATCAGAGTCCGAGGCATCCCAACCACTATCCCAGAATCAGACCTGAAGGCTTACATATCGCATCTCTTCCGATTCAACATCACCCTCCCAGACACTTCCCCCTCCCCCTAGAATTGGACCGGGTGCAAAGAACTACTCCAAGGAAATCTTCCACGCTCCCCCCGTATGTATTGGCCAGGATACACTTCTTTCAGATAAAAGAGGACATTATGCGAGAAGCTAGGCAAATGCGGCAGATCACCTTTCGAGGTTCCACGATCTCACTTTACCAAGACCTAGCGAACGCAACACTTCAGAAGCGGAAGGCAATGCGGCCCTTGACAACCTGGCTACAAGATAAGAAAATTCCATATCACTGGGGATTTCCCACTTCAGTGAAATTCAGATGGGACGGTTCACAGAGACAAATACAATCGCTGAAAGAGGCGGAGAAACTCATGGGCATAAACAATACTGACCCCAGCGCCGAACCGGAGTAATCAGTTCGCCCTCACCGGGACGACTCCCCAGGTGGCACATGGTCCAAACCCAGTAGACAGCGCAGACTGAGGGGCCCTCCGAAAAAAGATGGCGACAGAGGTTGAGCACATGGCTGAAGCTCCCTGTTCTGGGAGCCTGCGGACCCCATACGCAGAGTCCACCCAAGACCAATTGAAGCCCCTCCGGAACTATCGTAAGCAATTCATATGCACCTGCACAGAGGTGCGACCTACACGAACCACACGGTCTTCTCGGCAGCCCAGTTGGCCACACCGAGCGCATTGGTGCCACTAGTTCCCCAGTGGCAGTAGGTAGACGTTCCTTCTACCAGTTCAACGTCGGGAAAAGAGGAGGGAAAAGTGAGAAGAATGAATTTTACAAGAATACCTTCACCAACTCGGACACTAATCGTCCCTAGAGTCACCCAAGGACTCTTTAACACAACAAGCAACAACAACCAAAAACAGACCCACAACTCAATACATCAGCTACATCTTATTCAAAAACCACAAGACAGGCCCAGGTTAACCCTCATGAGACACACCCAACACCACAGCGCAAGAGATGGCTAATACAAACGAATTAAGAATCATATCCTGGAATATTCAGGGGATGAACTCCCCAAGAAAACGCAGATCGGTGGAACACCGCCTTGGTCAACTATCTGGAGACATCCTACTGCAAGAAACGCATCTACTGGCAGAGGATGAACATCGCATACAATTCAAGAGATATAAACATACCTTCTTCGCCACTTCGGGCTCAAAGAAACGGGGCGTTGCAATTCTACTCAGCAACAAAATTCCACTACTTAACATCACAATAAGGAGAGAGCCACAGGGCCGGTACCTTCTAATCAAAGGCCTCTTCGAAGAACTTCCTATCACGTTGGTATAAATTTACAGCCCCAATACCTCCCAAAGCAGGTTCCTCAGAGAAATCCTCCCAACCACCTTAGCCTTCCGGGAAGGCCACTTATTCATTGGCGGAGACTTTAATGCCATGCCGAACCCGTCGCTAGATAAAAAGCTTCCCCCCACGAATACAGACTACACGCAGGCCCTGGCCTTACTCAACCTATTCAAGGAAACAGAGACCGTGGACGTATGGAGAATACAAAATGACGCCTTAAGAGACTACACACACTTCTCCAATGTCCACAAGGGATACTCCAGAATCGACTTGATTTTAATTCCCTGCACCCTTTATCCATGTGTCATAAACACAGAAATTCACACATGCATGATCTCCGACCATTCTCCAGTCTCCGTGAACATATCCATTTCAGGCCAGAAATCTCTCCCCCCCTCCCCCCCCAGAGGTACTGGAAGCTAAATGATTCACTCTTACTAGACATTAGTATAAGAGCCGAAGTGGAGGACGCAGTAACTAACTACTTTAAAGAAAACGCCACACAAACATCCCCCATCAACATAATCTGGGACGCAATGAAGGCGGTGGTCAGAGGCGTACTGATAGGGGCCGGGGCAGAACAATGAAGGATCTCAAACATAGCTGTGGCCAAAGTGGAAAAAGAAGTATCCCACCATGAATCACAGCTAAAAGTGTAATACTCAAGAAAAACCGAACGGGGCTTGAGAAAAGCAAAGACCGCCCTGGAAATGCATTGCGCTGATCGAACAGCCAAATCCCTAGCGTATACAAAACAGTTCTACTACGCTAAAGGGAACAAAGCAAACAGGATATTAGTTCAAAACTACAAGGGGAAAATGGAAAACTGCTCTTCTCCAAGACGGATAAAATAAATGAACTGTTGAGATACCATACATCCATAATGTCCAGCGAACCACTGAATCTAGAAAACCAACCAGAATACATGAGAACATCTTGAGGCTCCCATAGGAGACGAAGAAGTCATTGAATCCATCAAAGCCCTCAAATCCTCTGCCCCAGGCCCAGATGGCCTGACCGCAAACTTCTACAAAAGATTCGCCAGGGTGCTGGCCCCTCAATTATCCACCTTATTCAATTCTTTCCTATCCATGGGATCTGTCACAAAATCCATGGCCGAATCAATCACGATCCTGCTACACAAGCCCGGGAAAGATCCCGAACTTCCAGACTCCTATCGTCCCATATCGCTTTTGAACAATGATGGGAAGATTTACCCCAAAGTGCTGGCCAGAAGATTGGGACCGACCCTTCCAGGCTTAGTTAACCGAGACCAGACTGGATTTATCGCTGGTAGAGGGACCCATGACAACATCCGACGAGCAATAAATCTAATTGAGTGTGCCCACAAATCAAAAGCAAAGATGGCAGTAATCTCTCTAGATGCCCACAAAGCCTTTGACCGGGTGGATTGGGGATATATCCGTTCAGTCCTTCAACGATTCGGCTTCGGTCCTAACTTCACGTCATGGGTCATGGCCAACTACCAAATCCCCACAACGCAACTCTGAATTAATGACACCAGGTCCGACTACATTCACATCACAAGAGGCACCAGACAGGGCTGCCCTCTATCTCCCCAGGTCTTCGCTTTGTCCATGGAACTCTTTGCTGCCAGAATCAGACATAACAAGGGCATACAAGGAATTCAGGTGGGGGAACATGAGTATAAAATTGCACTTTATGCCGATGATGTGCTCTTAACTGCGACAAACCTTTCAACTTCCCTGGGGGCCCTGTGGGCGGAGATTGCAGCGTTTGGCGCCTTATCAGGATTCAAGGTTAACCTACCCAAATCCTCAGCATTACCCATCAACCTCTCCCACCAGGACGAGGCCGCGCTAGCACCACTCTCACCAATTCCCTGGGCCAAGGAGGCCATAGAATATCTCGGAGTCCAGATCACCAAAAACCCAATGCGTCTATACTCAAATAACATCCCACAATTACTTAGAACTCTGCAGAATGACCTCAAAAGATGGAAGCAACAAGAAATCTGTTGGTTCGGCCGAATCTCCACCGTTAAAATGAATCTGATACCCAGATGGCTATATCAATGTGCATCTCTACCACTACAGATCCCCGCCCCTGCCATACGGGCTCTACAGAAGAAAATAATGGAATTTGTCTGGGGGAGGGGGGGAAGAGGCCCCGGATCAATATACGAATCATGCTAAAAGGAAAGTCACAAGGGGGCCTTGGTGTCCCCGACCTAGCCGGATACGCACTTGCGGCTCAGCTATCTCACGCATTCGCCTGGGTGGAGGAAGTAGACCCCCCGAAATGGCGACAAATCGAAGAGGCCTGGTGTCCGGTCCCACTACACGATCTACCACACCTGCCATTACTAAAACCACAAGCCAACACTGGGCCCTTATCTGCCACGACGGTCACGACCCAATGTTGGAAAACCTCAGCGCGGAAATGGGGAATCCGAGGCACCCTGGGTCCCATGTCCCCCCACCTGGAACAACCCAGAATTCACACCAGGAAACCCACCACGGGACTTCCATGTTTGATTAGCAGGAGGCCTAGCAAAAACTAGCAATTTTCTGGAAGAAGGCTCTCCCATCACCTTCGAGAGGTGCAAAATAAAATTCGGAGTGGGGGAACGGGAAAGATTCCGTTACTCTCAAATTAGGCACTGGATGTCGCACAGGGGCACTCGGGACAAATGCGTGAGAGAACCAACAGCACTGGAACTCACTTTGACATCTCCAACCAGCAAAGGCAGAATATCCACTATATACCGGCCCCTAGACAGATCTGACCCGGCAAAGAAAGAAAGATATATGACAGAATGGGAAAAGGACATTGGCCGGGAAATAGCAGTAGAAGACTAGGAGAAAATCTGGACCAGACTACACAAAAGCTCTCAATGCGTCACGAATAAGGAAGGAGGCTATAAACTGTGTTATAGATACTACATCACCCCCGCCCAAATCCATAAGGCCAACCCGGACATTCCCAACACGTGCTGGCGTGGCTGCCAAGCCCCCGGATCTCTTTTTCACTTAGTTTGGGCCTGCCCAAAGGCAGAGATATACTGGAGGGAAGTGCTGAAACACATCAAAGAAATCTCCGGCCTCTCTATCCCTTTGGACCCTGGTGTTGTCCTGCTGGGCGAAACCGGCGACGGAGCATTCCCGATGTCAGTCCACATCTTTCGCCTATGCAACCACCTACTACTAGCTGCGAAAATTGCACTGGCCCGCCTATGGAAAGACAAAAACGGCCCCTCGATCGCCCTATAGTGGGCCAAATGCTGGGAGATAGCAGTATCAGAAAAAATCACAGCAATACACCCAGACTCCCTAAATAGAACTATGAATATATGGGACCCATTCTTAGACTATGCGGCCAAATATCCAACTCTCACCAGGAGGCCCCTACTCACAAGGTGGCTCCAATGCAGCCCCCTCTACTGACCTCTGATCGGCCCCCAATCATTTCGGAGTTTAATCGGACAAGCACCCGAGATCAAGCCACTCAACTGCCGCAGCCAGGAATCAATCCACCATCTCTCTTACCCTCAACCCACAAAAACCTATAAAGACACTATTTGTTGTTGATGCTAATATGCACTGCTTTGTTGTATGCAATATAACATTTTGTAAAATCAATAAAATGTTATGAAAAAAAAAAGTAGTATATACCGGTCATATGGCCTCGGTTGCCACCAATGGTGTCGTCTTTCCACCGTTTAGTCTTTATTCCTGAACATGTCAGGAGTGTCCATTATCGCCCCTTTTGTATGTGCTCTCCATAGAACCGGCTGCTGTTAAACTATGCGCCGATCCCGGCTGGACGGGCATCCTCCAGGGTACGGAGGACCATTGTGTTTCCCTATATGCGGATGATCTGCTCTTATATGTAAGTAATAGCCTTCATCCCTCCCATATGTACGGTCCCTATTGAAGGAATTTGGCCCAATGGCGGGTTATAAGATCAATTGGGGCAAATCTGAGGTTCTACCTCTAAGAGAAGATATCCCTTGGGATCCCGGAGGAATAACCCCTTTTACACTTCAAACACATCATATTAAATATCTGGGGATTAATATTAGAGCTTCCCTCTGTGAACTTTGAGATTTGAACTACCCACAAGTTTTAGATAGGATTCGCTCAGACCTGGGAAGATGGGATAGCCTACCTGTCTCTTTGACGGGCAGGATCATTACCCTGAAAACGAACTTGTTACCAAAACTGGAGTACATTGCTATGATGCTGCCTATCAGCCCCTCACCTACTATGATCAGGGACCTAGATAATTCGATCACTAAGTTCAAATGGAGAGGAAAAAGAGCACGGCTTTGTCTCAAAGTATTTCAAGCAGCTAAGGCATTGTGCGGTTTGGCACTACCATCATGGAAGACCTATTACCAGGCAGCTGAAGTTTGCTGGGTGACACTTTGGCTCATTGGCTAGATACTAGCGATGACACCAGTTGAAAGGCCATAGAACTGGCCCTGATAGCCCTGCTATCCCCCATAAAAATGATGCCCATTCCTCCGACCAAGCTTCCATCACAAATCAAACTACACCCAATCTTAGGACCACTGATTATGCAATGGCACCGGATGGGTCCATGCAGGGGATACCCATACAGAAGGCACCACCGTGGTCAAGCATCCAGGCAGTGCTCTCATGTGGGCTTAAACAAAAAGTACACCCCAGAAAAGACATGGAGTGGGCACATATACAGATTATGGACATCTGTGAGGGGGAGATATTATTACACGTGAAGTGCGTAGGAAGTGCCCTGGCTGTTTGGCTGCCCCTGAGGCCTCAGATGCTCCCTGCCTAATAGACGTGTACCGCATGGGCTGTGAACCACCATAGGCGCAAGAAGAAGCATCGCCTTTCCTAACAGGCGAAACGTGACGTCTCTGAAAAAAGTTCCCAGGTTCTTTACCCACAAGCACCGCCCACCCACTCCCAGCAGCCACTATAACAGCCCAGGGCCTGCGCACGTGTGCGCGCGCATGTGAAGTGCGTAGGAAGTGCTCTGGCTGTTTGGCTGTTCGGCGAGGAGGCGATGGGAGGCACGTTATGTTAAGTAACACATTCAAAATTATTGGTTTTCATGTTTGTAAAATTTAGATTATCACATCATTGAAAGGAAACCTGGGCCAACAGCAAATATCATATTCTGCATGGGAAAGGAAAAAACGATATTTGAGCCCTGCCTATTTGGGTTTCCTTGTTGTCTTGGATGACTAGATTGATTATCTAAACTTACAAATTCTGATTAATGTGCCGTAGTTTGTGGGTTTGGAGAGAACGCGCATATCCTGGGCCGGAAGCGCCCATCAGATATGTTTATCAGAGCCAAGGGGCAGGGCAGCAGCTCTTCTATTACAACAAGCAAGGTCAAGCAGCCACTCACACTATTATTTTGCCGATAAAAACAGACTCTTATAAAGCATCCTAGTACTTAGCTTAGCAACATCCATCCATGATGTCTCGCAGGAGAGCTTGTGTGGAATATACATATTCTCGCCCTGCACAGACGGGTCCGGCCACATGCAGCTCAACTATACAGGGGGTGAGGATGTATGAGGATATCCTATCCGACCCCCTTGTATTTACCCTGGTAAAAAATACAATGCGAATGGATTTAAATTTACCTCTCCCGCCCTCCCCCCCAGAACCCAGTGACTCGCTAATATTGAATGCAGAAGAAATCTCAAACTTCTCAATGATTTCTATGGGGGGACAGCCTGAAATTCCTCAGGAAGAGGCGTCGAGCACATGCTTATTTGCCACTAGGCCAGCTCAAAACATCAATTTACATGAGACTGCATCTTTCCTAGACACCCCCCAGATTTTTTCTCCGTTGATCCATTGTTGATGGCCTTATCCCAACACTTTCAAGATCCTCCGAATGCTCCATCCCAAAAGCAATCTTATCAGCATGTGGACAAGATGGGGACACTCCTATTAATATTGAAGGAGTTAAAAGAACACTCCACTTGCTATTTTGAAATGAGAATCTTACTGGAGCGTATATTGGCAACATCTAAAACAGATACTAATATCTTAGAAGCTCTCCCAAATAAGCTAATTCAGCTATGGGGAGACAAAATCAATATTTCCAAAAACTCACCTGAACAGAAAAATAAACTGGGGGCAGCCGCTCTATCAATAGAGATGTCTCCAGCTTTGAAAAGCTCCAGTCCTCAGATACAAAAATTAATTTCCTCAACAAATGAGAAAAAGAAATCACAAAAAAGTGACGAAAGCAAATTGCTGACCGCTCTTCATGATAGAAGGAATAAAGCCCCCAAAAATAACTGGAGAAAATTCATTTTAGAGGAAAAGGACATATTGCATACATCAGGGATATTAGTTGCCAAGAAGGGAGGGGGAATAACTCCACCCGAAACGAAGATTGGTACTTATGACGTCCCTACTAACACCGTGTCAGAGGAAATGAACCATAAAGCAGCAAAGAAGAAAAACATACCAGATCCAAAGGGCTCTAAACCTTCTCTCCCACAACATCCTAATTCTCTCCACTCTAAGAATGTGAGGGAGAGCAGAGGGAAATATATGAATTGTCCGCAAAAACGAAAATTCTTACCATCGATAAGGCAGTGGCTGTGCTGGGTACTCGGACTCCCGCAATAGTGATTGAACTTGCGGGAATAGAGTCGAATAGAGTACAAGTTGGTTCCACACTACCCCCCCATCAACAGCTGCCTAAGTTAATCACTGGGTCAGAAAATAACCCAGCACCTTCTCCGGTAGTTGATTTGACAAGTGGTAAGGACGCAAGTGGGCAATCAGAGTCTTGTTTGGCACCAGGCAGGCCTAATGAAAGTTACATAAATTCCCTTATTCGGTTTACTATAGAAGAACTCCTCAGGAAAGAAGGGGGTGCAGCAGACTTATCAAAAACAAAGGGTCCCATTAGACCGCCCCTCAAAATTCAAGGGAATGTATTCACGGGAGCTAATACTGCTCCAATGATGGACCCAAAGGCAATCCTGCAGCCCATTATAGCAACTCCTATCCAAAATACTACAGAGCCAGTACTCAGCTCCGCAGGTGAGGCCTTTCCGGCTGTAGACAAAGACAAATGTAGGCATCAAACAGGTGGAAAAAACCCAGAGTTTTGGCCAAAAAATTATCTCCAGACAGACCTACGATATATAACCGACCTATCCCGACTTCCCTAGTGTTTTACTATATCCTCTAATCGACTGTGGATACCAACCTGCCATGAACAGAGCACGTTCTCTCGCCCTACTAAATGACATACCATCACTAAAAAAATCTATCCAGTGCGGATATTAAGAGAGTCGACTTCATATATCCTATGTGCTTCGATCATGTAAGACTAGTTTTTCACTCAAAAATGGTCTTTCGGGGAATCAAGATGGCCGCCGGCGCAGGGAGACGCGAGTGAAGTTCGCTCCGGCCGGGCCTTTAATTAGCACCTTATGAGCGTCGACCCGGAGGGCACCAACCCCTCCACCCAGCAGCCCTACCCACCCAGATACAGGGGGAAAAGCGGAGACCGAAATCCCGACAGTAAGACGGGAAACGGCGGAGCGAGAGTGAAACGCCCCTCCCCCACCGCGGCACAGCAAATACAGCGCGGCACAGAAATCTGAGGACAACAGCGACAGGGGAACCCGGGACGGAAGCGGACCATCTCCGCAGGCGCCCAGGACACAGAGGGGCCGGCACAGGAACCAGAGGCCCCCCCCCCCCCCTCCGCCATCCCCCACGGAGATCGCTGAGGAGGCACCGCGGTTGGAGCAGGAGCAGGCAAGAACCCTAAGAGGCAGAACGAGGGAAGAGCAGAGGACGCCCGCGGGACACGGCCGACACGGAAGGCGCAGAGGAAGCGGCGGGGGGGCGGCACAGGGGACGGCCTCCGCCCGGAGGAGGGAGACGCAGGCGGCAAGACCCGGAACCACAGACAACCAGGTGAGAGGCTCCCCCGGTCCCCCCCCTCGCCACCGCTCCAATAGAAAGTAACGGACGCCCAGAAGAGGGTATCCCCCACAAGCCCCCACGCAACAATAAGAGGAGACTGGCACCCCCAACCCCACATTTCGCAACATCCAAATAAGAGGAAGGGGCAGGGGGCAAGGTGAGGGGGGACTGACCAAACTAATCCTCACCGCCCTACACAGGGGAACCCACAACAAGGGCGATCCTCTGGCACACCACAAGTCACTGGAACACCGGCGGCACAGCGGAGGCATCCTGACCATAAACCCCATGTCCAAAGTGAAAAGTAAAGGGGTGAGATCCCAACAGAACCCAATCCCCCCAAAGCAAGACTCGAACCTCCTACAACTTTGGGCAACGGACTCCACGGTGACAACCAGAAGCCGATCACAGGAGGACCCAACAATGCCCACAAACGATTCCACCCAATCCACAGACTCCAATCATCCACCATCGAAAGCAGATATGCACGCCTGGTTCATGGAGCTTCAGGACAAATTTATGGAGACAGTCCACGACCAATTCGCCTCACTAAAGAATGAGTTTAAACAAGCGATCCAGGACTGTAAACTCGATATTGCCAACCTCGAAGAAAGGACAGATACACTAGAGAAAATAGTGCAGAACGTAGAGGACGAGGCAAGGCAGAGCAACGATACACAAGAACATTTAATCCGAGTAACACATAATCTGGAACTGCAGTGTGAGGACCTGGAAAACAGGTCCCGCAGATCGAACATTCGCATAAAAAACATGCCCGAATCCGTTGTGGACAAAGACCTGAAGAAAGCAACGCAGGAAGTATTCAGGGACATCATAGAAGCACAAGACCAGGACGACATAGGGATAGATCGCATCCACAGAGTGGGCCCTAGACGTACAGGGGCACCAGGGGAGAGACCCAGGGATGTGCTGGCTGCTATCTCATCGTACCCTCAAAAAGAACTCATACTAAGGAGAGCCAGGCAAATGGACCAGATCAGAATGAATGGAGTGGACATACAGCTATATCAGGACCTGTCATCCACTACACTCCTAAAGAGAAGAGAAATGGCCCCACTGATAAAAGAACTGATCACGAGAGAGATAAAGTATAAATGGACATTCCCTTTCGGTCTGCTGTTCGACTTCAAAGGGAAACAATGGAGAGTTACCACCTGGGAAGAAGGTCTACGAATAATGGACATCCCAACAGAGGAGGCCCCCAGTAAACGCGAGCAGGCAGCAGGGGACCAGCAAAGGAGACCGAAGGGCTGGGACACGGTCCGACAGAAAAAGAGAAAGGGCGGAAGGGGGTTCAATCCGCTGCCCACAGCGGAACGAGGGCAGAATCACGGTGGGAGTAGGGCAAAGGACTAACCTACACTCAAGGATCACAGAGGGGTTCCCAACGAAGGGTACCGACACCAGTGGGCAGCACAGGCCCGGTGGGGAATTAGAACGACTTGCAGTAAAGTCGAACCACAATGCGGGGTTTAGGATCCCCCGCAAATTCAGTCTCGAGTCTACAGAGGGCAGGGAGCGATAGGCGGAACGCCAGAGCTACCTTAGGTACCCGGGCCCTCCTCGGGAGCAAAGGTTGCTACAAGGGTAACAGTTGGGGAACAGTTGGGGAGTTTTGGGGGGAAGGGAGGGTAGGTGTTACAGGAAGAGAGCGAGGTCCAGCATCCAGGGCGCAACAGAAAGCCAAGAAGGGCAATCCGACATGGGGAAGATAAGATTGCTCACCCTAAATGTCAGGGGCCTAAACTCCCCGGTGAAGAGGAAGAAAGTCGAACATATGCTAAGGAGGGACAGGGCTGAAGTGCTTCTCCTACAGGAAACGCACATTAGAGCAATGGACAAGGGGAAGGTGCGCCTCAGAGGATACGACACACTAGCACAGTCTAACGCACCAGGGAAAAGAGCAGGGGTATTGATAGCAGTGAAGGGGGGACTGCAGGTAACTGTGATAGACAAACGGACGGACAAGGAAGGGAGATATGCGTTTACCAATATTAAACTACATAACACAGTGTACACCCTAGCGTCCATCTATGCCCCAAACACGGGCCAAGATAGCTTCCTGCGAGATGCCATGGGGAGACTAGAGGGGTTTGCAAAAGGAGCAATCATTATAGGGGGAGATTTCAATGTGGCATGGCACCCCCAGTTGGACAGAAGCGCAGGAAGACACTACAACCAAGGTGTCCCATCCGAACACCTAAAAAAAGCGATGGAAAACATGGCACTCTGCGACACATGGAGGGAAATCAAGGGCCAACAAAAGGGATACACTTATTACTCGCATGTACATAATTCAATGTCTAGAATTGACTACTTCTGGGTCTCGGCAGGGCTCCTGGGCAAAATTCAGGGAATGGAGCTGGGCACCATAGCACTGTCCGACCATGCCCCACTCTGGCTAGAACTAGCGACTCCAAAGAACGAGGGAGGCCTTTGGCGCTGGAAACTTCCGCTGGAGCTACTCACGGACCCGGTAATGGCCGAGACCATCAAAGACAAAATCATAGAATTCTTCGAACACAATGATACGGAGGAAGTCTCTCTGGGCACCGTCTGGGAGGCATTCAAGGCGGTAATCAGGGGACAATTGATAGCACTGAAGACCTCAAGAGACAAACAAAGACATGGGTGGGAACGAGAACTGGAGAAGAAATTAAATGAGATCAGAGAGGAACTTCTGACCCACCCCACCAGAAACTTAAGGCTCTAAAACATACGCAGGGCCAACTGGAACTCCTCCGCAACAAAAAGGCTGAGAGCTCCCTCCTATACCTGAAACAAAGATACTACATTAAAGCCAACAAAGCGGATCGTCTTCTGGAAAGACAACTAGCCGCAAAGCAAAAATCCATGACCATCCTCAACGTCAGAAACGCACAAGGGGACACACTGACGCGTACCAAAGATATAGGAGAGACTTTTAGGGCATTCTATCAAGAACTATATACCACGAATCACCCGGACGAGGAACTCCAGAACAGCTACTTGAAGACACTCCCCATCCCAAAAATAACAGAAGAGGCCAAAACGGCACTAGACACCCAGATAACCGAAAGTGAAGTAAAAAAGGCGATAAAAGATCTCCCACTCAACAAAGCACCCGGCCCAGACGGGTTCACGGCCCACTTCTATAAAACATACGCAGATATTCTATCCCCAATCCTAACAAGACTCCTAAACTCCTTCAAAGACAACGGAAATGTAACCCCATCCATGAATGAGGCGAAGGTTCTGGTTTTCCATAAGCAAGGGAAGGACCCCTCCCTCCCAGCCTCGTACAGACCCATTGCACTGATAAACCTTGATGCTAAGATTTATACGAAAATTCTTGCTGCCAGGCTTTCTCCACTGCTACCCTCTCTAATAAACCCGGATCAGTCGGGTTTCATCCCGGGAAGGCAAACCCATGACAATCTCAGAAGAGTAATACACCTAATAGAGAAAATAAACAACACACACACCCCAGCGATCCTACTTTCGCTCGACGCCGAGAAGGCATTCGACAGGGTGGAATGGACCATACTCTTCAAAACCCTGGAACACATGGGATTTGGGAACCACTTTATTAACATGGTCAAAGCCAACTACACATCACCTTCAATAAGAATCGCGGTCAACGGAGAAGTCACGGAAAAGATAGCGATCACAAGGGGGACAAAGCAGGGCTGCCCACTCTCCCCCCTCCTATACGCGATATTTCTGGAGCCGCTACTAATCAAGATAAGGGAAACAGCACAAATCAAGGGGATTGAGATGGCGGGCAGTCAACACAAGGTGATAGCCTACGCAGATGACATGCTACTCGCGCTAGAAGACCCAACGAACACACTCCCTAAGGCAATGCGGATCCTGGATTCATTCGGGGATATCTCTGGCCTGAAAATCAACAAGAAAAAAATCGGAGATCCTACATCTAGCAGGGAATAGAGAACTACTGGATAACGAGGCGGGAGCATCAGACCTGAATATAGCAGAAGAAGGCATTAAATACCTGGGCGTAACACTGACGCAAAAAGTTGAAGCGCTATACATAAGAAATTACCCCCCTCTGCTATCCAAAATCAAAAAAGACCTGGAGCGCTGGAGCCCCCTAAACATCTCATGGTGGGGGAGAATACAATCAGTGAAAATGAACACACTACCCAAACTATTATATCACTTCCACGCCCTCCCGATCACAATCCCCAACTCGTTCTTTAGGGACCTAGCAAAATCAATTTCAAGATTCATCTGGAATGGGAAACCTCCTAGAGTGGCCAGAACAGTCCTCACGTCCCACGTCAGGGAGGGGGGACTCGCACTCCCACACTTCAAAAACTATTATCACGCAGCACAACTTTGGGTCCTGAAAGAGTGGCTGGGGGACAACCAAAGAACAATCTGGGTGACTCAAGACAGGGCGGTGGCACGAACCCCTCTAGAAGACCTCCTGTGGAAACTCAAGCAACACAGACACCCAAACCTACGAATCAGTGAAATCATGATAACCACGCTGAAAGCCTGGGACGAGCAAACGCAGAAAGGGAATATAACCACGGCTACCGCCCCATTTACACCAATATGCAGGAACCCCCAGTTTCCGCCGGGACAAGAACAAGGGGCCTTCGATAAATGGGAAGACGCAGGATGCAGGAAAATAGGGGAGATGTTCCAGGACGGTGAAATCAGATCGTTTGCAGAAAGCAAGACCATGTGGAACTTAACGAACTCGGACAGATACAAATACGAACAACTCAAGCACTGGCTAACAACACCCGAGATGGCCCAGGCGGCAACCAGGGAATTGACCAGCTTCGAAAAATATCTCCTCACCAACCCAGGGGACAAGAAACTAGTCTCCACACTCTACAACTTTATAAACAAACAAGCAGAGGATGTAACGTGGGCCTACATGAAAAGATGGGAACATACATTGGGGGAAGTAATCACGAAGCAGCACTGGCAAACACTTTGGGCTGAAGTCCCCAAATCCACAAGAGCAATCCAGACTAGGGAAATGTGGATAAAAGTACTCACACAGTGGCACTATACCCCAGAGAGACTAAATGATATGTACCCAGAAACGTCAAACCTATGCTGGAGAGGCTGTAGAGAAATAGGCACGTGGAGACACATCTGGTGGGAGTGTCAAAAGGTTAAAGGCTTTTGGACGGAAATGATATCAGAAATGAAAAAGATATTCCCAGATGCCGACCTAGCAGGGGAGAGAGTCTGGCTTTGCGGACTGAGAGACCAACAAACCCAAAAATATACCAAGGCACAACGAAGAAGTTTCATGGGCCTAGTAGTCGCAGCATGGGCTACAATCGCGCAGAATTGGAAGAAGCAAGACCCACCATTGATCTTCACTTGGCTACAAAAAGTCTGGTCGCAAATAACCATGGAAAGAATCACCCATAACCTGCAGGACACTCGAGATTCCTTCACGAAGGAATGGGGAGGGGTAATAGACTATCTACAGTCGGACTATATGATACAGTGGTGCCCACACACCATAAGAATAACGGACATCTTCACATCATAGAAGCTGGATGACTAGGAACTCAGCCAACTCTTCCGGAAGGGGGTGGGCATGGGAGGGGGGTGGGGGGACGTTGGGGGGGGATTGTTGACTTCTTGTGTTTAAATGGAAAACTAATAAAAACAACTTTAAAAAAAAAAATGGTCTTTCGGAAAGTTCTGGCAGAGGTTGAACAGCTGAATAGTCTGGGTTTCGATTTGCTGATCTTCGGTGAAGGCGACTTAGAGCGTGAGGTGATTCACCAAATATCACAACGCTTGTCACAAGACAATTCTAACCAACGAAAAAAAATGAAGGGGCCTTCAATGGGGATAAAGAATCTAGCTGGCGATGGCTAGCTTTGACATTAAGAGATTCTATTTCCCAGCTTCAAACACTGAAACAACAACTTTAACCAAGACAACAGATTAGCAATTTTGAGTTGGAATTCAAGAGGGGATATACACTTGCTATCCTCGCATCAACTATGTCAAAAATTGAGGAGCAAAAATCTCTTGTGTATTCAAGAAACATGGTTACTCACTCCAGTGTATCTGGATGGTTTTGTTTGCTGCTATATTCCAGCTAGCAAGGGGTTAAGGGGCTGTCCGTCTGGAGGCCTCTTGACCGCTTTAAAGCTGGGTAGGGGTTTACACATGATTGAAACATTTGTAATTGCCCCTTATGTTTTGGGCTCTTTGGTAAAAGTGGAGGGCAATGCGGGAATTTCTCATCTGTTGATTCTGAATGTCTATTGGTCTCCTGGTGCAAATCTGTATAAGCTAATTTTGAAAATGGAAGCAATCATGGAAACAGGCTCCTTGAAATGTACAGCCCTCCATATACTGGTTATGGGTGATCTCAATAATAAATATGACTCTGGGGGGGCGGGGGGGGGATTTGTACTCGGATAGTAATTCGTAATAGAGAACCCATCAATGACACCTAGAGAAAGTTTACAAGAGTCAAAACACGAGGGAGATCCCATTCCAAAAATCACAGAGGGGGCATATAAAAAAAATGACTTGTTAATTTGGAATTTGTTATTTACCTCATGGGGTCTTACCTCATTGCATACCATACTACAACCTGAAGTGCCTTACATTACCTGGTCTTTGGGCAATAAGACTGCAGCAATTGACTATATATTTAGTACGGAAATCATTGTTAGCCTAGTAGAAACATTTAATATAACGGATACATCTTTGAGCGATCACAAAATGTTAGAAGTAGATATTAACCTCTCAAGAGGTGCGTGCTCCTCTCAACATACATCTCCAAATCTAGGTCTGAATTGTGCAAAAAATCGTATTGTATGGCACCCTGGTGATGTTCAAGCATGCAATAATATGTTTCGGAAAGACCGTACAGTAACTTCATTGGAAGTAAAACAAAGTAGATTTACCCATGACAATTTCACCCCCTATGTGAAGGCACTGATTGACACCTCTTTATTCGTAGTAAAACGGAAAAGTATTGAGAAATCTCATACTCACAAATATGATCAAAATGTACGTTTAGTGAAGTTATATTTGAGAAGGTCTTTAAGACTACTAAGACTACAAATGATTTCAGATATCGCCAAAAAGGAGGGGGCAAGATATATGAAACAAATATAACTGGCCAAAGGGCTACAAGTGCTCCCTATTTCAAGCAGATAATGAAGCAATGCCGAGCGCCTTCAGGGACAACTCTGTGCACAAATTTTGGCACCTAATAAACAGTCAATTAAACCGGGGAATCCATATGCTAAATCCAATCTCTGAACAATCCTGGTCGGAGCACTTTCTTGCGCTATATGCCTCCAGGGCCCCCCCATTTGTTTTTTCTGATGTTTTGCTAGCTACTAAATGGAAGTGTAGCTTCTCAGTGGCCGAAATTAGAGACAGTATCATGAAGTCTAGCTCATCCATAGCTGCGGGTCCTAATGGCCTATCGAATGTACTACTCAGGGATGATCCTGACAGCTGGTCCAAAGTGTTATCTCTATTGTTTTCTAACATAGAACTAACTAAGTGTATTCCCCATTGCTGGAATCTGTCACTCATTATTCCCACCTATAAGAAGGGTGATAGATCCTTGCCTCTTAATTATCGCCCTATAGCGTTAATGGACACAGAATCAAAACATTTTGCAGGTTTGATCTTACAACAAGTGGGGAGGACTGGTCTACCGCAAATGCAATAATTGATACTGCGCAATTTGGCTTTAGAAGAGGAGTGGGAACCATTGCGGGAGGGTTAATTATATCCCTGCTACAAGAAGTTGGGTGGAACAAAGGAGGGTCTCCGGTTTATCTAGCAAGCGTGGATTTGTCGCTTGCTTTTGATTTGGTCGATACATTATGGTGGAAACTAGATGGCCTAGGCCTCCCAAAGGAAATGTTTGCAATCCTTATTCATCTTCCTGAAGGCTCAAAAATACAAGTACCCCTGAATAATGAAGGATTATTATCCCTCCCAACTATAATATCAAATGGTCTTAGACAGGACTGCATATTTGCTCCATCTCTTTACAATTTATGCACCTCAGATGCAGGTCTCTGCCTTACGAAGTCAGCTTTCATTCAACCTACTCTGGAAGGCAAAAAGATGTGCTGGTGCTCATATGCAGATGATTTCCTGCTCTTTGATAAAACCCCTTTGGGACTCCAGAGATTGTTGTCCGCATTTGCGCAGTATATGGCCCTTAATGGACTAATTATTAACCCATCTAAGTCCCATATAATGGGCTTTAGTCGAATGAGGAAACAAATTAAGGATAAATGGTTCCTGGACAAGATCAAGCTAGGAACAAAGCATACTATGATATATCTGGGATTTTTGATTAGTGATGGTCCAAGCTATTTACAGACACAAAATTACTTCCATATGAAGGCTAAACAAAGTATTGCCCAAATGAAAGCAGAAGATCGCAAAATTTGGCGCCTTCTCCTGTGCTCCAATGATAAAATATTACAAACAAAAATTAATACCAAAAATTTCTTATGGCTTAGAAATTCTGTTTATTTCAGGCAAGTTGGATGTAAGTAAATTGGAATCCATCATCTTAAGAGAAATGACCTACTGCCTACCAACATGCGTCCCTTTGGTCGCTCTGAGATATGAGTTAGATAGAATCGTGGTTGGCTCTAGGTTAGGAAGCAACCGTGCTAAGCTCTATTGTTACTTAAGCATATTCGTAACATACATAAGTCGCAAGATCACAGGAGCGTTTTGGGGTTTAGCCAGTACCCCAATTGTTGAGTAGGAAAGGAGAGTGTTCTCCTGGCTATCTTGCTTAATTGGTTCCAAGAAAGGTTCTAACACAGTGGTTATTGCGATACAATTTTCGCTTTATTTGTGCTAGTGATGGGTTAATTCTTCATACAGTTGATATGCATCTAGTACATTTGGGGCAATATTGTCCCCTGGTTGTCAGCCGACACGTGTTTCGACCCGTGGGTCTTTATCAAGGCTGATCAGAATTCAAAATCATGTGAGGGGCAAAATTTGTGACATACATGGTTAACTTGGTGCACAGTGAGTGGTGTTGGGTGAAGTGGTGTGTTGTCAAGTTATGCAGAATGATTGGGCACATCCAATAAATGCAAATGGAAAATCATTTGAAGCATGAGGAGAGAGGAAAAAGCAGACGAAAGGTTAGCAAGAAGTCTTGTTTGGTTTACAGTAAGTGGAGTTGGAGGGTGGATGCCTCTTACCTATTGGATGTGGTCTGCAGCCCCCTTTGGGGTCCTGGTACGTGATGCTTGACTGTCTTGTGGGGACAGTGGCTCCTGCTGGGCCCTGTAAAAAAAGTGGAGAATTGCGTGTGAGGTGAAACGTCGGGTGCCGTGGGTAGAGGTGAAGTACGTCCCCCATATGGGCTCTTAGTCGGTCTGTACCCCGTGTTGAAGTCCTTGCGTGTTGGGGTGTGGTGGATGCGTCCCAGTATTGGGGGTGGTGTGCCCTGGTAGAGAAAAGCTAGGGTCCATGTTGCCGGGACCGTGGCCGGGAGTATGATGGTGGGGGGTGTAGTGATGGTCTGGCGGGTTGGGGGAGCACCGTAATTATCATGGCGTAAAGGGTTTGGGGAGCCCAGTGGGGTGGGGTGCTATGGGCCGGGCTTCGTGGGAACGGTGGTGCCCGGTGGGCGGAGAGCGCCGTGATTATCGCCGTGTGTGATACACTTGTGTCGGCCGGATCCAAGCGCCGCCAGGGAATTGCACAGGGGTGCATCTTACCTGAGTGCTGCTTGAGCGGTTCCGTTGAGCTCCTGGTCGAAGTGTGTGAGGTAAACACCTCTTATGGCACTGCGCATGCGATCTGAGTCACAGTTGGTGCTCTTGACGCATGCGCAGTGTCCCTGCGTGTGATGCGCATGTTGATGGCAATTGGGCAGTGGTACTCCCTTGCGCAAGCGCAATGTGGATCAGGCATGTGCATGGGTGATACCGGTAGACTGGGTCGGGCTCGGGGGCGGCCCGGGATGGGGATTTAAGTAATGGTTGGGCCAGTTAGGCAACCTGGGGTGCCCGTGAAATGGGCCTGTACCTTTGACATGTGGGTTCCATTGGTAGGCGGGCATGCCCCCCTAATGCTGGTGGTGGCTGTCAGTGTTGGTGGTTAAGTTGGCAATTGTTGGATGCCTGGATGGTCCATAGGAGTGGCGTGGGCCAATCACTGGGTCTCAGGGAGCAAGGGGTCAATGTGTTGAGACAGAAGAAGTTTACAGAAACACATTGAAATCGTGATCACTGTTTAGGCCATTTCTGACACATCTGAAGTGGCAAATTAGTTTTGCTTCTTCCTGTCTCAGTCTTTGTATTCTGTCTCCTCCTCTGGGTTCCAATCTCACTGTTTTCAATCCAATGTATCTTATCAAGCTTTTATCTTCCATCTGGTGGCTCTTCTGCCAGTGGTTGGCCAAAGGCAGCTTTGGGTCCTGTGAGTGGATACTGTTCATGTGTTCCCTTATCCGAGTTCGTACTTCGCAGATGGTGCTTCCGAATCCCAGTGATTTGACCGAATGAAAAAGTTTCGAGGCTGAAATATCCGAAAACAAAGTGCTCGAATGACCAAAAGTTCGAACACTTTGTTTTCGGACATTTCAGCCCCGATAATTTGTTAAAACACACATTCTCTCACACACACCCACAACACACCCACAGCACACCCATAACACACCCATAACACCCCCCCAGCATACCCCCACCCACACCATCAACATAAAGAAACCCCACTTACCTTCACCTTCACGCTGGTTCCTGCAGCGCCAGTTCCCTTTCACTTCTGTGATTGGGAACTGGCGCTGCAGGGTCCTTTTCTTTTCTTGTGTTTTTTTTTTATTTAAAAGGGACGGCTGCGGGGGTGTCCCCCGCAGCCCCCCGCTCTCTATACCATAAAGTATAGTGAGCGGGGCAATGCGGGGGATACGCCCGCAGCCCCAGTTTTATTTTTGTCCACGGACGGCTGCAGGGGTGTCCCCCGCAGCCCCCGCTCACTATACCATAAAGTATAGTGAGCGGGGCAATGCGGGGGACACCCCCGCAGCCCCCGTTTATTTTATTTTTTTCACGGACGGCTGCGGGGGTGTCCCCCGCAGCCCCCCGCTCTCTATACCATAAAGTATAGTGAGCGGGGCAATGCGGGGACACCCCCGCAGCCCCCGTTTTTTTTTTAATGCTCCCACCAGAGGATCGAACTTTTGGTGTTCGATCCTTTGGTGGTAGCATTTATAGAACTTTTGGTCGTTTCAACCTTTTTTTTCGGTCATTTCGACCTAAACCGTGCTTCCTATGTAAATCTTGTCACATACACAGATTAGTGCATAGATCACATACTTGCTTTTACAGTTGAGGTGCTCCATGATTTTGAATGGTGGGCAGCCTGTACATTTTGCACATTTTGTTTGGGTGGCATATTTACACATGGAACATGTTCCACATTTGGTGAAGCTGATTGGTGCTTGTCTGCTTAGCCAGTCCTGGGCCAAGATGTTTTTCTCGTGTAGAAAGGATGGGCTGAGTAAGCTCCTTAGTGTTGGCGCTCTGCTGAATGACATACTGGGGTATGCTTTTAGACTGGGTTTGATGTGCTCATCCATGAGCAACAGGTCCCAGTGTTTGGCTAGGATTTGCTGGATTGCATTGCTGTCCTTGTTATATCTGGTTACAAATCTGATTGTAGATTCTGTGTCTTTCTTCTTAAGTTTGGGTGAGAGTAGCGTTTCCCCTTTTGATGGTTGTGGATTTTGTCCTGGCTTCTGTGATGTTTTTGTCAGAATAGCCTCGCCATTTGAATCTTTGGTCGAGCAGATCAAATTCATCTTTAAAGAGTTTCTGGGTGTTACAATTCCTTTTTGCTGGAATATATTCTCTTTGTGGGATATTCCGAATGACGCTTCTTCTGTTGCAGCTTGTCGCATGTAGTGTTGAGTTCACCTCAGTTGGTTTACGAAAGGTTTTGGTTGTTATCTTGTTGTCCTGAATGGTGATCCTTGGGTCAAGAAAGTCAATTTGTTCTGTACTGGTGTGGCTAGTTAGCTCGAACCCGTAGTCATTTTGGTTTAGGTAATCCACGTATTGGTTGAGTTCATCTTGGGTACCTCTCCATATGAGGATAACATCATCAATGTAGCGTGCCCAGTTAACAATGAGGGTGGTAAACTTGGTTTCTCGCATGGCGTGTTCTTGTTCATGCGAGTGCATGAAGCAGTTGGCTAAAGCTGGAGCATAGCTGGCTCCCATCGCGATACCCTTGGTTTGTTTGTAGTATTCTCGGTTGAAAAGAAATGTATTGTTGGTCAGTGAGAATTTGAGAAAGGATTTGGTCATTTCCACTTGTTCAAGATGTGATGCTGATTCATGTTTAAGAAGATATCCCAGGCTGCTTATAGCCAATTTGTGATTGATGGATGTGTACAGGGCCTTTACATCTAGTGTGGCCATTATAAAGTTGGGTTGCCACTTTATCTGTGATAGTATTGCCAAAGTGTGCATGGTGTCCCTGAGATACGTCGGTATCTTGATGACTAGTGGTTGTATCACATTGTTAATATATCTGGCAAGTGTTTGGGTTATTCCTCCTATTCCGCTCATGATTGGTCTGCCTTCTGGAATTTTGTCAAACGTTTTATCAATTTTTGGCAGAAAGTAGAGGGTTGGCATGATCGGGTGTTCTGTTCTGAGGTATTCATATTCATCATCTGTTATGAGCCCTTCTCTTTGGTAGTATTTGAGAAGTTCTTGGTGTTCTTTCAGGATTCTCGCTTGTGTATTTACGTCAAGTTTTTCGTAGTTGCCTGGTGTTTTAAGGTGATTGTCTGCCATTTGTAAATAGTCTGTTTTGTCCATTATTACAATGTTGCCACCTTTGTTGGCTTCCTTGATTATGATGTTCTTCTCTTCTCGCAGATTCTTGAGCACGGTCTGTTCCTCCTCCGAGAGATTGTCTTTGTTGCTTGTCTTCCGGTTCCGTTTGTCCTCCAATCTGTGTAGATCGTTGGTAACTGCTTGTTGGAATGTATCTATGTAATTCTCTGCGAATAATTGCGGAGTGAATTTGGATTTGTTTTTGAGCTCTGGGATACTCATGCCTACATTCTGGATCCCAAGTTCTTGCATGCATTCTTGTTTGCTTTTAAGGTCTTCTACTAGTGTACTGAGGAGATGGATATCCTCTAAATCCTGTATAGTGAGTGCACTGGATTCTGGTGCCACTTCTCGGGGTTTGTAAGCCGTTGTTTTTGTAGCAAAGAATTTGGTCCGTTTGAGACGTCGTGTGAATTTGAAAAGGTCAATTTGAATATCCACGAAGTTGTTGTTGCTTGATGGCGAGAATGAAATTGAGTATTTCCATCTCTACGGATGTGAGTTCCTTGTGTGATAAGTTCATAATTAGATTTTGTCGCTCCTCTGTCCCAATGTTTTCTGGGATTGTGACCTTGAGTTAGGCCTACAATCCCAACAAAGTATCTTTGAATGGAAATGTCTTTGCCTTTTCCGGAATTTGATGGTGGGAGGAGTGAATTCCTTATATTCTGACTTGGGCCATCATATGAAGTCAAACATTTCCAGATCAGCTTTTCTCAAAAAACTAATGGTAATTTGTAAAAAAAATTATTAAATTCCGTAGGATCCACCTTGCAAATATTAACTCTTAGACCAAAAAAAGTGAAACAACTATTTCAAAATGCAGATTGGGCAAATACAATGCAAAAATTGACAACGTTTAGCCTTTATTTTCATTTGGTTTCCCATTATAAACCCTTATCTCATTCGATCCCCAAACAGCAACTTTAGAAACATCTTTATGAGATTTCGCTTTAATGTCCTGGCTACGGGAGAAATCATAGCAGCAAGAAACAAAGTAAAGCATTCTGTTATTCCATATGAATTCTTTAAAAATAATCAAATTAAAGAAACATTGAGACACCTTTTGATAGATTACCCGATGCTGTTATCATTTAGGCTTTATTATTATTTTTTTTATTTGAAAGAAAAACTACAGTTTAAATATGAAGTAAAAACTTTTGTTTCAAATCCAACAGTTACATTAGATGTTTTATTCAGCTATCTCGCATACATAAATCAAAAGAAAAGGAAAAAGGAAGGATAGATTGCCCAATGCTGTTATCATCTAGGCTTTCTTATTTCAGCCGCTTTACTGCAGATGCAAATTGCATTAATTCTGACTATTTATGGAAGTGTATGTTGTATGACAAACACGCTCCGCTGCACATAGCGATAGTGAGATTCTTGAAAGTAGACTGTGGTTTAGCTTAGATGATTTAAGGTTAAAAATCATTGCCTACACATATACAGGAAGATAGAAGTAAGCCTCTACTCTTTACTTTCTTCTAATTAAGTGTCTTTTGGAATCAATGTATCAACATAATGTTTTGTTTTTAGTAATTTGTGAAATGACTTTAGTTCATTTTTACTCCTACGTTCCGTCCCCTTTCCTCCATACTTATGGGACATCTCTCCATCCTGTGGGACAGGACCGGAGCACTTTGTAAAAAGCGTCCAAAAATTTAGCAAAATGTGTCCTTCCTCTATTTCTTGCGCTTGGCCCGGCACTCGGCCGTAACCGCGCCCACCTTGGCTCCGCCCCGTGCATCCCCCATCAGTCCTTTTCTCCGCTCGTTCGGGACTGGGCGCACTTGCATCCGTGGAAGATTTTCTTCCTTTCTTTCCTCTCTTGCTCTCGCTAGCTATCGTGTACTAGTCTGTCTATGTTGTTCAAACTAGACTTTCCTGATTGTTCGTCGTGTCACCGACTCTTCGCAAGGGCGGATCCCCATCCTCTTTGTTTAGAGTGTTTGGGGGCAAAGAAGGTAAATTCTTCTTTTACCGGCTGTGCCGAGGTCCTTCCTGAGAAGGCTGATTTGGCGGTTGGTATGTCACAGAAACATTCCAGGCCTCATAGTACCAGCTCTGCCTTTCATTAAGGCTAAACTTAAGACCCTGATCCATTGACGGGGACCCCTGCCTCACTTCCTCACATGCCGCAGTTCCCCTCAGGTGATGACAAAATGGCGGCCGTTCCCGCCACGACCGCGGCGGTCATTTTGGGTGCTACTCCTACAACTACGCCATCGGCCTCAGGTGTAGGACTTGGCTCTGGGGGTTCCTTGTGCGCATCCTTTTTAGCCTGTCTATGACTGTGCGGAAGGGGCATCAGAGCATTCCAATGTTTCGTTGCCTGCGGGGTCGGCGCTGTTGATTTTTGTGGATACATTGGGAGATGGGCCGGTGTGGCAACCTTCCCCGTTACGTCCCTGGAATTCTCCTCCTCATGAGAGGCCTCTTCCGGTTCCAAGATAGTTCTCGGAGGAAGCTTTTTTCGGCAAATTTCAGACGCTTATGCGTACCGACCCCATGAGGGAATATTTCAAAGGGCTTTTCAGCGAAATCTGTCCACCTGCGACTTCGGCTCCACCCGTTCCTCCAGTGGTTCCGCCGGCGCCCCCTTTACCTACGGTGCCTTCTTCTACTCTTCCGCCTTTGCCTCCATTGTCCCCCGTGGACAAGGCAGCGACTGACAAGTTTCAGCAGGATCCTGACCTGTCGGATGACACGCAGGGCGAACAGGACAACGAGGACCTTCCCCGCTCTATTAGAGCCTTTCATGACCGGGTACTGGACATGGTGTGCTTCTTGGATGTTCCGGTGCCCGAGGCACCCGCTCTGCAGGAAGGCGTGCTTTCTGGAGGGTTCACCCTGTCTCCTTTGGAGCGTACCGGCCTGTTCTTACAGAAGGACGTTCTGGCCGAGGACTGCAGGGTCTGGGAAAAGCCACACTCTGGACTTTTCGTCAATAAGAAAATTGACGCGCGATATAGGCTGCATTCTTCGGAAGAGGTGGCCCTGTCGTCTTGTCCGCCCCCCTCCTCCACAGTGGTGGCTGCGGCCACTTTACAATCCAGGCCTGCAGCATCCTCTTCTATGACGGCTACTCAGGTTCTGGGAAAGGAGAATAAACTCCTCGACTCCCTTGGGAGGAAGATTTCGCCAACTCGGCCTTGCAGCTCCGGCAGGCCAATGCCGAACTGGTGCTACCGGGGGTAATATGCGGATGTGGAACGGTCTGTCGGAGTTTGAGGAGTTCATCCCGGTCGAGAAGCTGGAAGACTTTAGAGCGGGATTATCCGACCCCAGGGTCTTGGCCCAGGATCTCCTGGAGGCTGCGGCTCACCATGTAGACACCTCGGCTCGGGGCCTTATGCTAGGGGTTTATACCTCACGACAGGCGTGGCTGCATGCAACCAAGTTTTCAAAGGAAGTACAGGACAAGGTGTTGGACCTTCCGTTTGATGGTAAGGAGCTCTTTCATTCTACAACAGATGTAGAGCTGACCAAGACGAAGGATAGCACACAGACAGCTAAGTCCTTGTCGGTCCTGGTTAAAACCCCCTTTAAAACCCAGAGGCCGCTGTCGCAGAGTCGGCCCTCCTCTGGTTTCAGGGGCTTCCTTGACCGGAAATCTCGCAGAGTGGATACCCCTTTGGGGAATAACTGCCGGTGGCTACAACGGACTCGGTTATTCTCCCGCTCCACGGCCTCCTCCTCAGGTGGCAACGCCACTGAAAAGCCTGCAAAATGAGGGTTCTCCGCGCTCGCACGAGACTCCGGTGGGAAGACGCATTGCGTCTCATTGGGAGGCGTGGCAGACCATCACAGAGGACCAGTGGGTCGGCGGGCTTCCGCTTACCCTTACCCCACCCTGCAACCCTCCTTTCCAGCTGTCAGGATCGCCCTCCGTGAATGCCGAGGTGTAGAAGCTTCTGGACCTCAGAGCGGTAGAACCCGTTCCCTTCGGGGAACGAGGGGAGGGCTTCTACTCCTGGCTGTTTACAGTGCCCAAACCCAACCAGGCTGGCCTGCGCACCATCCTAGACCTTTCCCAGTTCAATCTTTTCCTACCCCAAGAGAAATTCAAGATGATCACGCCCAGCCAGATACGGTCTTCCTTGCAGATGGGCGATTGGCTCCACGTGTGGATCTTCAGTATGCATACATGCATATCCTGATTTGGAATCCACACAGGAGATATCTCTGTTTCTCTTTGGGAGAGGAGCACTTCCAGTTTCGAGTGCTTCCTTTTGGCCTCAGCTTTGCGCCGCGTGTCTTCACGAAGATGATGTTGGTGATTGCGGCCTATCTTCGTCTGCAGGGTATCCATGTGTACCCTTATTTGGATGACTGGCTCTTACGCAGTCCTTACCCGTTGAGAGCCGCGTGCAATCTTCAGTCTCGCCTTCGGCTCCTGTTCCACCTTGGGCTGTCGGTGAACTGGTGGAAATCTTCCATGACGGTCTCGCAGGACTTGATTTTCCTGGGTTTTCGCTGGAACACGGTCGCCTGCAGAGTGTACCTGACCGGGGACAGAATGGTGGATCTGTTGGCCACGTGTCAGATGTTTGCGCAGTCGGAGAGCATGTCGGCCTGGTGGTTCCAGAGGCTTCTGGGCCTCATGGCCTCATGCGTTTTGGCTCTTCCTCTTGCTCGTCTCAAGATGAGGCGGACTCAGATGGCTCAGAGTTCTTGGCGTCAGGCTGTGGACCCGGATTCCAAGTTGAAAATGATTCCGGCTTCCATGAGAGTGGACCTGGAGTGGTGGTCATCTCTCAGCAACCTGTCAGTGGGTGCGGGGTTCCAGGACCCAGCCCCTACAGTGACTATCACGACGGACGCCTCCCTTCTGGGGTGGGGCGCGACGTTGGATCTTCTTCAGGTCTCGGATCTCTGGTCGCCTCAGGACAAGCTCCTCCACATAAATCATCTCAAGCTTCTGGCGATCTTCCTAGCGCTCAGGGCGTTCAGGCCGATCATTGTCAACAAAGTGGTTCGCATACGCACGGACAATGTGGTGTCGATGTATTACATCAACAAACAGGGGGGAACCAAGTCTCCCCCCCTCGTGGACCTGTCCATCCAGATTTGGGAGTGGGCTGTACTTCATGGTGTTTGGTTGCTTGCAGTGCACATCCCGGGCCAGCTGAATGTCACAGCGGATGCCCTCATCCGGTGGACAGTGGTCAGCTACGAGTGGGAGTTGAAGGCAGAGGTCCTCTCATGGATTTTCCTGCGTTGGGGCACACCGGATGTGGACCTCTTCGCTACGGCGGTAAACAAGAAGCTTCCTCAGTATGCCTCCATAGGGGGGCTGGGAGCCTCCTCTCTGGGGGATGCTCTCGAGATTCCATGGCACAACATGAGAGCTTATGCCTTCCCGCCTCTGCCTCTAGTTCATCGAGCAATTTGCAAGTTGAAGAACTTGGTGAACTGTTCCCTTCTACTCATAGCCCCGTGGTGGCCGGCCAGGTTTTGGTTCTCAGAACTTCAACACCTGTCGATGTATCCGCCGATCAGGTTACTAGTGACCCCCGATCTTCTTCATCAGGGAGAACAGCAACTATGGCACCCCTCCCCACAATCGCTCAGCTTGGCTGTATGGTGCCTGAGTTCAAGTCTTTAGAACATCTTAACCTGTCTGCGGATAACATGCGTATTATCCAGGCAGCCAGGAAACCCTCGACTAGGTCCCAGTACAGAAGCAAATGGCTCAGGTTCTGTCATTGGTGTTTAGACAAGCAGTTGGACCCAAGGGGGAGCTACAATTGATACAGTGCTGTCCTTTGTATCCTTCTTAGCAGAATCGGGTGTCCATGTTCTGTCATGCAGAACTTACTCTTCAGCGGTTTCCGCTTACCTTTCTACAGACCAATGCTCTTATTCTCTGTGTAACCCAGTGGTTAAGAGGCATTTTGCAGGCTTGGCACGCCTCTGTCCTCCAATTCGTAGTCCTCATCCGTCGTGGGATCTAAACGTAGTCCTGACGGCGCTGTGCCATAAGCCTTTCGAACCGATGGCCACAGTGGAACTCAAGTACCTATCCGGGAAGGTGTCCTTTTTGGTCGCCGTAACGTCAGCAAGGCGGGTGAGTGAGCTCCAGGCTTTGTCGGTGGAGCATCCCTTTTTGGTCTTTCACAAGGATAAATTAGTCCTACGGACAAATCCTGCTTTCCTGCCAAAAGTGGTATCTGAGTTCCATCTGAACCAGTCGATCTCCCTGCTGGTCTTTTTTCCGAATCCGACCTCAGAGGCAGAAAGGGTTCTGCATGGTCTCGATGTCGGAAGGGCTCTTAAGTTCTATCTGGAGAGAACAGCCGAGTTTAGGAGTTCTTCTCAATTGTTTGTGACGTTTGGTAACCCTCAGGGTAAACGGCATCTAAATCGACTATTTCTCGATGGATCGCCGCCTGCATTACGGAGTCTTTCACCATCCAAGGGCTGAAGCCTCCTAAGGGTATTCATGCGCACCTAGTGCCAGGCAAGGCAGCTGCGATTGCTTTTCAGAAATATGTCCCCTGGGAGTCCATCGCTAGGGTAGCTACTTGGGCCTCCACATCTGCTTTTTGCAAGCATTATAGTCTTGACATGAGCTCAAGAGCTGATGCTCAATTTGGTCAGGCTGTGCTGAAGAACCTTTTTCAATAAGGGGTATTTCCATCCACCCGTAGTTCCTGTAAGGAGTGCTTTGGAATCTCCCATAAGTATGGAGGAAAGGGGACGGGACGTAGGAGTATAACCAGGTTACTTACCGTAGTGACCACCTTACTCCTAGTCCATAGTCCCCTTTCCTCCATACGCCCACCCGCCGCCCCCTGAAAGAAGGTTCCTCTGTTATTGCTAATAGGTCTTAGACATGGCGATAGAAAAGGACTGATGGGCGATGCGCAGGGCGGAGCCAAGGTGGGCGGGGTTACGGCTGTGTGCCGGGCCCCGCGCAAGAAAGAGAGGAAGGACACTTTTTTGCAGAATTTTTGGATGCTTTTTACAAAGTGCTCCGGTCCCGTCCCACAGGACGGAGAGATGTCCCGTAAGTATGGAGGAAAGGGGACTATGGACTAGGAGTAAGGTGGTCACTACGGTGAGTACCCTGGTTAATTTATAATGTTGTATCTTGTGAATGTAAATTGTTTCTCTTTTCTTTTATTTTCATAATTTTAATGGTTTTAAACTTGTGAAATTTTGTAAAGGTTTTCTTTCATGTAAAGAAAAAAAACCATATACAAATAAAATTATTACAGTTCCAAGCAGCATGCCACATACTGGGTCTCGAGAGGGAAGACTGGCTCCGATACAAAACGATACAAGCCCCAATCCTCAAACATACATCGGAGGATACCCGCCAAGCCCCTCCCACTCCATGTGAGCAGGAAATGGAACAACACCTTACTACCTTCCCACACCTTAGCACATTCTATGCTATGTCCATTTTTAATAATGTGGGCAGAAACTATATTCTAGCGACAGCATGGGCAGAGGATCTAGGGATATCAATTTACACCGCTGATATATATGACTATTTTACCACTATCCCAACAGTTTCCTTGAATCTTAAAAATATGGAAATCCAATTTAAAATCATCCAACTCATACACTGACAAAGCTCTTTAGGGTGGGTGTGTCCCCCTCGGCGACGTTCTGGAGAGGATGTGACAATAGAGGTGCTACGGGACATATCTTGTGATCTTGCCCAGCTCTAACATCACTCTGGTGTATGGTGCACCAACAGATCTCAGACATAGATGGGACTGAGGTCACGTTCACCCCCGACGTTATGTTATTTGGGGCAGGTAGAAATGAATAGCATGCAGACGCGTTGACGTGCAGAGTCATAGCATTAATGCTCTTTAATGCGCGTAAGCTGTTGGTTATACACTGGAAGGCAGGCTTCCCTCCCACCACTGCATGGTGGACAGCACTGCTCTCTAAAACATGCTTCTTGGAACGGGCCCCTTTCAAACGACAATCCTTGTCAGATGCTAAAAAGGTGGAACGGTATTGGGAACTACTAGAATCGTATAAGTGGTTCTTCTTCGGAACTGGTTCTGTATTGGATGGTTGGAGGGAGAAATCTGGATGGAGTTTGGGATATGCAACACTTATCTACATGAGGGGCTCTGGGGCACGAAACAAAATGGGGACTGGGGGAGTGTGGGATGTGAATACAAGATTGCAATACGCCTTTCTCATAACACGCACACAAATGAATGTAGTAAAAGGCCCAGGAAGTCTGGTGACCCCGTTGAATGTTCGCTATCAGTTAAGGGGCGTGCAAATTGTCAGCTCCCATGTGGAAATGTGGAAATCGTGAGTTTTTTGCGTTGTAGTGCATACCGATATCAAATGGATTTGAGCATACCTTGGGGGTAGGGGTGGTGGGAGGGGACATGGCCAGTTCAGCCACAGTTTAGATTGAGAAGGAGTTGAAATTTGAAATGTGTTCAAATTTGTAAAATCTGGTCTGCTTTGATATTACAATGTGCACCAAGGTTTATGTATGTATGTATTCATCTTTAAAATAAAAACAGATTTTACAACAACAACAAAAACTGTATTGACGCAAAACAGCTTACCTTTATGTTTTTTTCTACAGGAATCTGGTGTTCCTCAACTTCCTTGGGTTGGAACAACAAGAGAAAATATGCTTAATTTTAGAAGTGTCACAAACATTCCGAGTTTGAGTGCTGCTAAACTTGATATATCAAATCTGGAAGAAATAGCAATATCGAACAGTGCAGAACCAGTTAGAAGTTCTCTTAGTCAGACTGAAAAAAGTTTCCATCCTGACTTGGTATTCTTAAATGCAGCCAAAATATTCCATACCATACATCTTCAAAAGCCTCCTGATAAAATCTTGGTGAAGTATGGTAATGGTTACGCTCCATCCAGTACACACTTTAAAGATGAGAGAAATCAACGCTGCTCATACAAGCTGGCTTTCAATGCCCTGAAATGTAAGTATATCAAAACACTAAATCTGCTTTTATTATTAGTATATTTCTTATTGTAATCCATAACTAGCACAACAGATGTATCATTCACATCAGTGACATGACTCACACACTTACAACTAAAATGTCTTCTCCAAGTTAAGTGGAAAATCTCCTCATATTTAACTGTTTTAAGTTGAAACATGTTAACGTAGAACGACAAAAAAAGAGCTAACACTATCCTTGCTTACATGGTATGGACAATTTTTACACTTTCCCTGCTTACATGGTATGGACAAATTGTGTGTTAAGGTGACTTATCCAGAAAATAAATAACACATGTTTTTCGAGACCTATTCATGGTTTTCAATTGCATTTATATGTGTTATGTGAATTGATTCTTAGTCTTCATGCAACTAAGCAGTCCTCTGTCACACAGTTATCCAATATACAGAATTGCCAAGATAAAACATCCCTTGTGTGTACTTTTCTGTCTTTGTCCAAACCTTGAAATGGCATCATTGCTTGATCCCTCCATTGAGCATCCCCTGGAATGTCCCACAGCCAATTCACATTGCTTATGCTCCTTTATTAGGCTTAATATCATGATCATTTGTGCCATGTTAATCCTCTAAATACAGGACAGGAGCCTGGAATATAGAAGCCATGCATTCAACTGTTCAGTGTTTACCTCTCAGCTGGTTGCTTGCCTGCAGGTTTCCCCTTCTGTGGCCTAGCGCAGCGCAAGGACACACAAATGAGTACAGATGATGCATTAATTTGACTTGTTTGTGTTAAGCCATCCCCGTCTTTGTTAAGTCGACTTGGAAGATGGAGTTGGGTTCCTGCATAGCTCCTATATGCCTTTCTTCAATTGCGCTCCAACATTGGTACTAGGAGGTGAAGAGTTTACGAGCAGAGGCATGCAAAACATTGATCAGATGTATGCAGATGTATTCTGCTCGTTACATGTTGAAAGCAGTGCAGAAGAACTGGTTTTCATTCCTATTAAGAAACATACGTTTGATTACATGTTCTGCGCTCTCTCCCTCTCTCTTTCTCTTTCTCATTATGAATGTGCTCATCACTCAGAGCTCCACTCACCTTCCAGCTATACCACATTGACGCTATTTTCTCTTTTTGCTTGTATTCCACTCTTTAACAGTGGTCTTGGTGGGTGTTAGTGTAACAGAAAGCTTTCCCCATCCTAAGAGCAAGTACAGCAGATGCAGAAATTAATGGATCGCCACACATATGTACAGTACTCTCAGCAGCCTTGCACATGTAACTGGTGCCGTATACCAGCCGGTTCAGCACAGCATTGCTAGCCTCTTCCTCACACTCATAACTCTTAAGGCACAGGGCAGGGACGTCATTTGGGGGTTTCCAGGCTTCGCACCTGCGACCCCTGATGTATCCCTTGCTACCCGTGTGGTCTCCCTTGCTGCCCCTACAAAATAAACTAAAAATAAATGTTTTTCTTTTTAAAAAATGTAAGCTCATGGGCAGCATGTGGCTCTTTGTTTTTGGAGTGGCTGGCTTTCTTGTTCAGGCCTCTTTAAAGAAAACAAGGGTTTTCACAAGTGTAACACTTTGAGCAGTGTTGGGGGTCTGTCCTTTGCCCCCCAGGCGTGCCCGTGAGCCCCCAACCCAACAGAGCTCACACTCAAACGTCCGTCAGGTTCGGGCTCCCTGGTCGCTCTCCCGCTTCCGGGAACGCCCCGTTTATTTAAGCCGCACGCGGCGATGTGCAACGTCACGCCGCCGCGTGCGCAGCCCTTACGGGGCAACGCCACACTCCTCCTTTTTCAGGAGGACACACAATTACGTTATTAGTTAAACACAACATATCACACAACAAACAACTTGCCCATCCTGGACCCAGGCCCCTTTAATGTCAGCCACCCTCACCCCGGACGACTCTCCAACTGTCCCAACACATACTCACTGAGGTAAGCGGGTTTCCCTCGCCCAGTCCTCTGGGGGTACCTCCCGCTCACCTCCGGCACCGGCAGTCCATCAACAGTAGCCTCCCGACTCGGAGAGGCCGGGACACCGAGAGGGGGCCCATCTTCCTCAGGGATCTCGGCGACACCAGGGTCCAGAGGGGGTTCAGTTCTCGAGTCCCCCAGCTTCTTAAAGAAGCTGACGTTACGGGTGACAGCCGTTCGCCCATTGGAGGCCGTCACCATTGACCCCTTCACGGCGACCACATCCAGGGGCGCTGGTTCATAAGGTAGGGACAACTTCCCGTGAGGATGGCGGTCCCGGATGAGCACCTCATCCCCGGGTTCCTGCCGCTGGGGCCGCAGGCCCCGGCGCACGTTCTCTTGGCTGATCCTGGCCAGTCGGTCGGCCTCAACCTGCTGGTCGTTGATAATCCCGGGTTCTCTCTCCTGTACCTCCGGCAGTAGACCCCGGGGGCATCGCCGGAACAGCACTTCCGCCGGGGCGACACCAGTGGAGGCATGTGGGGTGGTGCGATACACTCTCAGGAATTGATACAATGCCCGTTGGAGGGGCTGGCCTTGTCCTTGCGCAGTCCGAAATGTCTTGTTTAGTGTTCGCATCAGTCTTTCTGCATCGCCGTTGGCCCGAGGCCACAGCGGGGATATCTTTCGATGTTGAACTCCACAGCTGGCCAGGAACTCTGAGAAGCGTTCGCTTTGAAATGGCGACCCATTGTCCGAGCACAGCGTCAGGGGAAATCCGTGGGTTGCAAAGATCTTTTCCATGCCGACTACCACATGCTCGAATGCCACCGATTCCACAAACTCCACTTCGGGGTACCGGGAGTACTCATCAACTATGGCCAGAAAATGGGTGCCCACGGATGTGGACCCAAAGTCCGCATGCACGACCTCCCTCGAGGCATTGCTTCGATAGCCGGTTCCCTCTGCACCGGGGAGGCTGCCTGGCACCATACACAGGCTGCCACAAAGTCATCGACCCTTTTCTCCAGCTCCGGGAACCAGACCTTCATCCGCAGCCTCGCCTTCGTCTTGGCAGCACCCTGATGTCCGTGATGGGCCAAAGCGATCACCTCACCCACTTTGGAGTGGGGGACCACTATGCGATCCCCCCGGAGCAGGAGCCCCGACTCCGAGAAAGACAGCTCATCTTTCACCTTCCACAGCTGTTCAAGGGCGGTCTTCGCCTCATGGGTCCGCCCTGCGAGAGCTTCCAAGACGAGCTTCCAGGAACCGCTCTGCATCGACTGCTTCAGTATCTGGAAGCACCCATCCTCAGCCGCCGCAGCCTCCAGCTCCGACAGGGGCAGTGCATTTGGTGTTGCTCCCTCCACCACCATCCGGACATGGTCGTCCGCTTCTTCTGCGCAGGTGTCTCCCGCCACTCACCCACGCACTCCGGGATGACGGGAAAGGAACTCCGCTGCATTGTTGGCACCTGGCCGGTATACCAGCGTGACCCCGTACTCAAGCAATGCGAGCATCCATCTCTCAATTCTGGCAGGGGGCTTTGATGACGAGCCCGCCAGAATCGGGAGCAGGGGTTTATGATCAGTCACCACAGTCACCGGGCGCCCCAGCACATAGAGGCGAAAATGTCGGCATCCCCACAAGACCGCCAGGGCCTCCCTCTCGATCTGGGAGTACCGCTGCTCCGTTTCCGAGAGCGCCTTGCTGGCGTATGCTACGGGCCATTTCCATCCCGGTCCACCTGGGTCAGGACCGCCCCCAGGCCAAACGGACTGGCGTCGACCACGATCTCCGAGGGTAGCGCCGGGTCGAAGAACGCCATGGTGTCTTCCGTTGTTAGGGAGCTCTTGATGTCCTCGAATGCCGACTGTTCCAGTGGACCCCAGTGCCAGGCAGTCTCTTTCTTGGTAAGAGCTCTGAGCGGCTCAGACCTCGAGGCCAGGTTTTGGATGAACCGACCACAATAGGTCACCATGCCCAGAAAACTTCTCACTTCCGACACGGATTCTGGGGGCTGTGCACTCTTTATGTCCTGAACCTTCCGCGGATCGGGTGACACCCCTCCCTCCTTGAACACGAACCCAAAGAATTCTATTGATGGGCGCAGGAATTCGCACTTGTCCCTATGGAGGGTGAGGCCCAATGACTGTAGTCTCTCGAAGGTCTTGGCCAGGCGCTTCAGGTGGATCACCTCCGTGTTGGCAAACACCAAAATGTCATCACTGATGTTGAGTACCCCTTCAAGATCAGCAAGTGCACCCCGGATAATGTTCTGAAACACTTCGGCAGCCGACGATACCCCAAAGCTCAACCTCTTGTACCTGTAGAGTCCCCGGTGGGTGGTGAATGTAGTAATGTACCGGGACTCCGGATGGAGGACAACTTGATGGTACCCTGCTCTGAGGTCGAGTTTGGAGAAGAATCTGGCCCCCTGTACCTCAGCAATTATGTCATCGATGGTCGGGGTCAGGTGTCGCTCCCTTTTTATGGCCTTGTTGGGTAGCCTCATATCCACACGGATGCGAACGGAGTTCGGCTGCTTTGGTTTCCTGGCCACGACAATGGGGGACACCCTTGTGTTGGGCCTTCCACTTTCTCGATGATGTCCAAGGCCACCAGGTTATCCAGTTCTTTGTCGACTTGCTCCCTCAGATGAAAAGGAACTCTCCGGTGTTTCAGGGCAATTGGTTGCACTGAGTCGTCAATGTGTAGCCAGACTGGATCACCGGTCATTCTCCCAATGCCGTTGAACAGGGCTGCGTACTTGTCCAGTAGATCGTTGATATCTTCCAGGTATACTGAGTACGCAAAACTCACTATCCAGAGTGCCTCCGCAGCCGCACAGCTCAGCAGGGTGTTGTTGCTTATGGGGGTCACATAGAACCGGGCTCTGATCTTCGAGCATTCATGCTCCACCTTCGCCACGAACGCTCCGTCCAGCGGTATGGGCTCGAGTCCACTGAAGGCGAAGATGCGAGCTCTTGGCACAGCCAGGTTCGGTAATGGGTCAAGAGCGTCATAATGTCCCCTCGCCATAACATTGACTGATGCCCCTGTGTCCACCAGCACGGGAACAGGCGAGCGGTTCACCTCCACCACGCACCTTGGCTGTCTCCTGCTTTTGCCTTTCAGGATCCCCATGCTTGAGACGAAGAAGATGTTTTCCTCCTCCTCTACTTCAGCCTCCTCTGCCTGAGCCTCCTCTTCCGCTTGATCCACCTGGGCCACGTTGGATGGCCGGGTTTGGCGCGGAGTCCAGATTCGGGCAGGACCTCTGGGTACCATGACAGGTAGAGCCGACTTACACACTCTCGAGAAGTGATCCGGCAGTCCACATCGGCCACATGTTCTTCCTGCGGCTGGGCACTCTGTGGGGTGGGGGAGGTCATAGCCACATTTCTGACATGACTCCCCCGATCTTCCTGCCCTGCTCCACCAGGCCTTCTTGTTCCTCTGCCGCCCCGCCACACAGCACACACCTCTTCGGCCTTGATCGAGCGTGAACCCGCTTCCATCTTGTGTGCCCGTGCCTCAGCCACTTCGTGACATCGACCCAGTTCTAGTATACGGGGCAGAGTGATTCCCGACTCTCTGAGGACCTGTCTCCTCAGTTTGCCGGAGGAGCATGCTTGGATCAGCATTGTCCGTATCATGTCCTCCGCGTCCCCCCACGCGCACCCTTGGGAAAGGCGGCGTAGGCGGCCGTAAAACGTGTCCAGGGTCTCATCATCCTTCTGCTTGGCCGACAGCATCACGAATCTCTCAAAGTCCACGTTGGCAAGTGGAAGGAAGTGTGCGAGGAGAGCCGCTTTCGCCTCACCATAGGTCTGGTCCACCGGAGTCAGCGACTCGAAGATCTCCTGAACCGCGGCTCCCGTCGAGTACAGCATGGTGGCTACCATGCTGTCATTGTCATCCACTCGAGCAGCCCTGAAGTACATGTCCAGGCGGGCCACCCACCTCTTCCATCGGGGCCCCATACTGGACGGGGGGCCCGTAGGATCGAATTCTGGTATCGGTTGCAGGGCCGCCTGGGCTCTAGCTTGAGCCATAATGGGGGGCCCTTGTGGAGCGACAGGCTGTGCCCCTAGTGGTGCCTGTGGTGCAGGCCCCTGATTCCCCGGTGGCAGCGGTTGCAGAGCTGCAGGCTGGGCCGCCTGACCTTCGTCCTGAGATTCTTCCCCAGGATCCGCGGTGTCACCGTCCTGGTCGCTGTCGGACATGGGACTGAGCGCACAGGCACCCCACTACCAGACCTGGGGCCGCAACTCAGATTCCCACCATCACCATGAGGAAGGATGCACCCCCGTGCCACACACAGCCTGGTGCAAACACACGAAGAACTTCCAAAACGGCCACCACCTCGTGATGATGAAGAGGATCATAAAGAGTGTCCTGATGATGAACGGGGCGAGGAAGTGCCTTGTTGCCACCTTGCAACAAAGCACTGCCGTATAGAAGTCCCAAAAATTGAGCCACGTGGATGGACTGGACTAAGCAGGCCCTACCATATTAGTCCTTATCTTGGCTTACACTCGACGTAACAGTCCCAAAATCTGATGAAAACACACAAATTGGGTATGGGCGTGCAGGTCATGCACTCAGCAACCACAAAATCCAAAAATTAGACCCGGATAACCTTCTCGGTCCGAACCGGAGCTCCGAGAAGTTCCGCGGCCTCGTATGCAAAATGGCCGCCAGCCGCGTGTGCGGTCCGCAGCCACGGCATGAAACGAAACGTCCGTGAACGTTCCGATCGTTTGAAAAAATTCCGGACGCCTTTCACCGCCGGGCCCGGGCATCCGACATCACTCGTCGCCACTGTTGGGGGTCTGTCCTTTGCCCCCCAGGCGTGCCCGTGAGCCCCCAACCCAACAGAGCTCACACTCACACGTCTGTCAGGTTCGGGCTCCCCGGTCGCTCTCCCGCTTCCGGGAACGCCCCGTTTATTTAAGCCGCACGCTGCGACGTGCAACGTCACGCCGCCGCGTGCGCAGCCCTTACGGGGCAACGCCACAAGCAGTGACCCTAAATAAGAAAGAATAGGAATATCAAATAATTTGTCTTTCTGAAATTCTATACAATAATTGCTAGACTCATTAAATATTTATTTCAGGTACACTTCAGTGCGTGAGTTGCTGATTTAGTCTCTTCTTAAACACCTCAAATTCACAATGCAGATAAAAACGTCCAAAATGCATTTAGAATAGAATAAGCATCCATTTTGAACTATGTATTTAGCTTTTCGCAAATTGCAGTTATAGCATGTTTTTTTCTGCCATTGTCTGTTACGATCATCACAAGACAATCCATCTCGGTGTCCTCTGTCACTTATCAAAATCATTGAGACTAAATGTTGTGTACAGTGTTGAAATATTTGACCATAGCACATAAAGTGGCACTTAATTTCATTGTGTCACAATTAATGCTTTGTTGTAATGTGTCTATCTTTCCAATCTCCATGGCATGCTGTTCAAGATGTTTGTTTGCATGTATGAGGTAACGAGTGCCCAGAGTATGGGATGTCGTGTGAGTGCGCTGCTTTCCCTGCGCTGCTCCAAATTCTTTAATACACAGCTATGAACCCTCCCAGTGGTATGTATTTTGCCAACCTTTGAAGCCTGAAAAGTAGATCCACGCAGGCTTGACATGTGGCCAACTTTGCACCAGACCTGCAGATGAACTGGCCTGCTATTAAATCTCAGTTACCAGTTTAATGGTATTCACTGCAGAGTGTAATTTGCTTTCTGACATTGAAAACATTCAGACATGTAATTGCTAATTTTACTATAGGCGGTAAAATAGCTCAGTGGGTTCAGCGCTCGCTGCTGCGATGTGTGTGAGATCTGCAGGTTGCAGGTTCAAATCCCAGCAAGGCCAACTCATCCCTTCATCCTTCACAGGTTGATAAATGAGTACCAACACAGGTTAGGTTATATTATATGTATATTTGGTCTATAGAAAGCACTTACGCGTAAGTGCTATATAATAACACATCATTATCATTTGCCTTTGGACGTCTGCTTGCATTCACAGTAATTTGGTAATATGGCCCTATACATCCTGATCTTAGTGATACATATGTTGATCCATTCTTGTATGAAATGCACATCACAGTACAGTGATATCTTAAGAATATTTGTGATAGTGTGCTTAGGAACAATGCTATGTGAGGCTACTTCCTGTTTGGTCAAGAGGTGAAAATGTGTGTTCCATCACGTCCCGTGATGTCACTTCAGGGTGGGGTCAAATGACATCACTTCATGTGATGTCATCAGAGGTCAAGGGCCATGTGATGTCACTTCCGCTACCCCTGGCATTTTGGTGCAATGACGTCCCTGGCACAGGCAGCAGCATTTCATTCATCCTTTATCCACAGCAGAGGTAAACAAAGAGGGGTCACAACAGTACAAGCCCTTCTCACATGCAGAAGAGGTACAGTGGATGTGGCAGCAGTGGAAGCTACTCTTTAAATGATACTTCATAGGGATAGACAGTGAAAGGCTGTCTGTAGCACTCAGACCAGATACTCTACAGTCAACAGACGTGCAAGCTTCCTTCACACAGAACATATGTAGTACAGAAAGTAGTAGTGCATGTTTTCCTCACATACATCAAGATCCCCAAGTAGGTAAATAATAACATAAAGCAATATAAAAGTTGGGACCTCGTAATACCATTGCTACGCCGACGCCTATGATGACCACGTATATGCTCCCACATTTATAGCAAGTTGATACCAGTAAAGACTGCTAGGCCCATAAAAGGAATGTCAAGTCAAGGTAGGCTAGCCATTTTTCTACCTGCTACAACACCGTAGACTATTCTGGTTACAGCTCTGTCTTCTTAAGAAGCTTCGTCATCATTATCTGTCTTGTGACTGACTAATTTGCAAGACACGTGCTTCTGTTCATTATTTGTTTCATACCGTTCTATTGTAACAACAGTTTCCTCTGTGTATTACCTTTACACAATTGTAATCGGACACACACAAAACATAAACATTTCATGCTTAATATACCCACTCTTTAATTGTTAACAAAAATCTGTCATGAAATAGCGTGCCTTAGGATTGTTAGGGACTACTAAGTATGTTTGCATCAAATAGCCCTTTCTCAGAACTGAATGTCTTTGGTTTATGTCTTTGGAACCACCTTCGACTCTTTTGATACTTTATGTTTACTATTCTGTCTCCACCATGCCAAGGAAGCTGAACTAAATGCATTTACCTAGGACTGCCATATTCAAGAGCCGTGATTCCCATTGTTAGTAGCTCAACGAAGCATATTCTCTCTGCCTTTGGTATTACAAACTCAGTGTTAATTATAATCCCACACTTATCCATCATTGGATAAGAATCCATTGGTCAAAACTATTTAGCGTAATGTTCAGAGATTGACCTTTACTCCTACGTCCCGTCCCCTTTCCTCCATACTTATGGGACATTCCTCCGTCATGTGGGATTGGACCGGAGCACTTTGTAAAAGCATAAAAAAAATGTGACAACATTCGGCGCATTGCCCATCAGTCCTTTTCTCTGGTCGTTCGGGACTGGACGCAGTTGCATCTGCGGAAGAATTTCTTCCTTTTATTCCTCCTCTCTGGCTCTCGCTAGCGATCGCGTAGTAGTCTGTCTATGCCGTTTGAACTAGACTTTCCAAATTGTAACTCGTGTCAGCGGCGCTTCGCGAGGGCGGACCCCCATCCTCTTTGTTTAGAGTGCTTGGGTCCCGATCACCGTTGGGACTCTTGTTTCTATTGTGATTCCCTTTTCATCCAGGCCCTTCAATGTCGGTTAGAGCAGTTGGAGGAGGTGTTTCAGCACACTCCTCCTACGCATTTTCAATCCTTCATCGACGTGAAGAAGAAACGCGCAGTGAGTAATTTACTTTTTAGAGCACCCCGGCCGAGGGACTCCTTCCGGGGTCTTCCCGGGCCGGAGGAGCGTCGACCGCTCTGTCACCAGGGCTTGCCCTGAGGTGCCTTCTAGGCCTACGGAGTACAATCCGAGACCCCCACTCTGTGGGGGCTGCGTGTAGACCTAGTTCTACTGAATCGAGGGGTACCGGAGCTCGCTCTGAGGCCTCTTTATCGGCTTCCCTCAAAAGTACCGGGGTACGCCTGAGGCTTCGGCTGGGCTTGGTAAAACCGAACGTATTTTCGAGGCCCGCTGTGAAGAGGCTTCTACCGACTCAGGTCCGAGGTCCATCGTACAGAGGCTAAGGTAACCAACAGTTCTGAGAGGCCTCAGAAGGCCTTATCGCTGAAAGGTTTTTCTCACCGATCCTGCTCTTGTGGCGACACCAGAACCGTTGAGGGAGCTAGGGGTGAGCTTTTGAATTGAAGCTCCTCCTCTACCCGCAGTGCCGAGGTCCTTCCTGTGAAGGCTAGCTTGGCTATTGGTGTGTCGCAGAAACATTCCATGCGGATAGTACCGGCTCGGCCGAGGTTCCTTGTGTAAAGGCTAAAATGAAGACCCCTGATCCATTGGCGGGGACCCCTGCTTCACCTCCACACGTGCCGCAATTCCCCTCAGGTGATGGCAAAATGGCGGCCGTTCCCGCCACAACCACGGCGGCCATTTTGGGCGCTTCCCCTTCAACTATGCCATCGGCCTAAGGTGTAGGGATTGGTTCTGTGGGTGAACATAAGGTTCCCTGTGTGCGTCCCTTTAGTCCAGTTTATGACTGGAAAGCTCAGATGCCTCTCCACACAACATCTCACTGCCTGTGGGTTCGGCACCCTTGATTTATGTGGACACCTCGGGGGGATGGGCCTGCTTGGGAACCTTCCCCTCTGCGCACCTGGAATTATCCTCCTCATAAAAGGGCCTCCTCCGGCAGCTCCAAAGCCTTCTCCGGAGGACGCCTTTTTTGGCAAGTTTCAGACGCTCATGCGTACCGACCCCAGGAGGGAGTATTTCAAGGGTCTTTTTAGGAAGATATGCCCGCCGGCGCCACCTTTGCCTGCAGTGCCTTCCCCTACCCTTCCGCCCTTGCCCCCATTGTCCCTGGTGGACAAGGCGGTGCTCGACGTAGTTCAGCAAGACCCTGACCTGTCGGATGATGCGCAGGGCGATCAGGACAGCGAAGACCAGCCCCGCTCTATTCGAGCTTTCCACGACTGGGTGCTGAACATGATGTGTCTATTTGATGTTCCACTGCCCGAGGCATCCGCTGCGCAGGAGGGTGTGCTTTCGGGGGCATTCACCTTATCTCCTTTGGAGCGTACAGGCCTGTTCTTGCAGACGGATGTTTTGGCCGAGGTCCGTAGAGTCTGGGAGAAGCCACACTGGACTTTTCATCAATAAGAAAATTGACGCACGATACAGGGTGCATTCTTTGGAAGAGGTGGCCCTAGCATCTTGTCTGCGCCCCTCCTCCACGGTGGTGGCTGCGGCCACTTTACAGTTCAGGCCTGCAGCATCCTCTTCTAAGACGGCTACTCAGGTCCTGGGGAAAGAGGACAAGCTCCTCGGCTCCCTGGGGAGGAAGATTTGTGCTAACTCGGCCATGCAGCTCCGGCAGGCCAATGCAGAACTGGTGTTAGCGGGGGTGAATATGAAAATGTGGAAAGGTCTGTCGGAGTTCGAGGAATTCATTCCAGTCGAGGAGCTGGAGGACTTTAAGGCAGGATTGTCCGATGCCAGGGTCTTGGCCCAGGATCTGTTGGAGGCCGCGGCTCATCACGTCGACACTTCGGCTCGGGGCCTTATGCTGGGAGTTGATACCTCTCGACAGGCGTGGTTGCATGCCACCAAGTTCTCAAAGGAGGTGCAGGACAAGGTGTTGGACCTGCCGTTTGATGGTAAGGAGCTTTTCCATTCCACAACGGATGTGGAGCTGACCAAAACGAAGGCCAGCACCCAGATAGCTAAGTCCTTGTCCATCCTGGTTAAAACTCCTTTTAGAACCCAGAGACCGTTGTCGCAAAGCTGGCCTTCCTCTGGCTTCAGAGGGTTACTAGATCAGAAATTACGCAGAGCGGATACCCCTTCGGGTAATAACTGCCAGAGGCAACAACGGACTCGGTTTTTCTCCCGCTCCTCAACCTCCTCCTCAGGTTCAGGTGGTAACACCACTGGAAAGCCTGCCAAATGAGGGTTCTCTGCACGCACGAGACCCCGGTGGGAGGACGCATTACGTCTCATTGGGAGGCATGGCAGACCATCACCGAGGACCGTTGGGTCTTGTCAGTCGCTCGGTCGGGCTTCTGCTTACCCTTACCCCCACCCCACCCTTCAACCCTCCTTTCCAGCAGTCGGGGTCGTCCTCCCTAAAAGCCGAGGTTCAGAAACTGCTGGACCTCAGAGCTGTGGAACCCGTTCCTCTTGGGGAACGAGGGGAGGGCTTCTACTCCCGGCTGTTTACAGTGCCCAAACCCAACCAGGCTGGCACCGTCCTAGACCTTTCCCAGTTCAATCTTTTCCTACCTCAAGAGAAATTCAAGATGATCACGCCCGGCCAGATACGGTCCTCTTTGCAGATGGGCGATTGGATCAGCGTGGTGGACCTTCAGGATGCGTACATGCATATTCTGATCTGGAATCCACACAGGAGATATCTCTGTTTCTCTGTGGGAGAGGAGCACTTCCAGTTTCGAGTGCTTCCTTTTGGCCTCAGCTCGGCGCCGCGTGTTTTCACGAGGATGATGTCGGTGATTGCGGCCTATCTTTGTCTGCAGGGTATCCATGTGTATCCGTATTTGGACGACTGGCTCTTCTCCAGCCTGGGGTCTGGCATGGATTCACATGCTCATGCTCATGAATATTCCCCATCGTCAGGCCGGGAATCCTCGGTAAAGAAATAAATCAGTATCAGTTCCGTTTCTGATCTGTCTTTCTTAGTAGTAACCAATCCCTGATCTCTCAGTCATACTGCCCCCAGCCAATGACTGCCCTCTCCCTAAGCCCCTCCCCTGGCAGCCATCCTCAGATTTTTACCGCACGTTCGAGTGTTGGGAGTCATCGTGCTATAGCTCCTGAGCTTTTACTGCGTTTTGTGCTTTTTCAAAGAGATTTATCTCATTTTTCAGTTAAATCGAGCCTCAAGCTCCACTGTTTCTACTTCCGATCAACGGGGACCCGTTTCGGAAGTTTCTACGCCCATCAAGGGTGAAGTTTTCGTCGAGCTATGCTTCTTGGAGGATTCCAGAGGTTTCTGAGGCCTACCTCGTGGACATGGCCCAGGAGAAAGGAAGCTCGACGCCCGGCAAGCTGTTCAGGAACTGCCCTGGATGCAAACTACAGAACCTGTTCAAGGAGGACGAGCACTCGAGGTGCCTCTACTGCCTTCACGAAGATAAAACGCACGTGGAGAAAGACTGTGCGTTTTGCATGAACATGTCAGAACGGACCATGAGGGATCGTCGGACCTGTCTCGCCAACTGGCTGGAAGGCAAGAGCCCAGCAGGTGAGAAGAAGAAGTCGTCCGAGCGGTCTTCTAAGTCCTGTGAGGGCGCCCCGGCGACGGGGGCCCAACAGAAGGCTAAGCACCGCGAGTCCGCAGGCACCGGGAGCGCCGAACAGTCGGGCTCCTCGGCTGCCAGGCAGGCCGCACCTTCGCCGACGCCATCAACCACGAGCCAACGCTCTGGCTCGGGGAAGAGAAAATCCGAGAACCCGGCTAAGCTTCTGGAGAGGCCCCGGTCGATCTCAGAGGAACCGGCCGAGGGGGAGCGAGGCGGTGACCCTCCCCCTAAGGTGAAGGCCTCAAGCGTGCCCAAGGTGGTGAAGGCCTTGATTCACCTGGCCAAGGCCTCTATCGAGGGAGTCGCTGTGGCCCTGGCGAAGCCTACGGAGGCTACCCCAGTGGTGGCGACCTCAGGGCCTAGAGTTTCCCTGCCTCCCCGGAGGCAATCCTCTTTTAAGCCCATTGAGAATTACGGACACGGACACAGCCTCCGAGGAGGAGCTGGTAGAAGTCGAAGAGGGACTCGACAAGAATTTGGAAGTGGCCCGTTCCCACGGGAGGGATCCCGACGAGGGGGACGACGAGAGCGAGGGTGGTGATGACGAGGCTCCCGTGAAGGAGGAGCAACCGTCGTGGCCCAAGCCACAGGACAACTCGGTGGCCATCTTGACAGCAATCCAGGCCTTATGCACGGAGATAAGGACCAGATTGTCTCTCCCCCCTTACGGACGACCCAGCTGAAGCCCTCCAAGCAAGAGGAGGAGGATTCATCCAGCCCCGCCTTGTCAGCCCTCACGGCCCTCTCAGCCTTTGTCTCCTTCCCCGATCCCGAGGGATGACACGGGAACAGATACGGCCACGACGGGGACGGATGATGACGGTGGTGACGACGGGACGGATCTCCCGTCGCCGATTCCTCGGGCTTCCTCGCCCGACGAAATTGGCTCGTTTCACGCCATGATTGCCAGGGTGTCCAAGCTTTTTGAGCTCTGCCCCAAAGAGAAGGACGGCTTCCTCTACCAGCGGCGAAAGGCCAAGAGGAAGACGGTCCTCGCGGTGCCGTTGCTGGATGACATTTGGGACGAAGGACTTGCTCTCCTAAGAACCCGTCCACGATGCCTGCCAAGAGGCACCGGTACGAGAAGAAGTACCTTAGGGCGCAACCGACCCCGGATTTGGTCATCTCGGCAGCGGCCAAGAAGAAAGCGGGGGGGGGCATCGGCCTCGACTTCTACTTCCCAGCCGGACGGCGAGGGAAAGAAACTGGATGCAATGGGACGACGAGTCATCTCGTCGGTGGCGACGACGATTAAGGCGGCCAATGCCCTGGCGATCGTGGCCCGGTACGACAGGGATTTGTGGTATAAGATCGCCCCCTTGTTGGACTTCCTCCCCGACGACAAGAGGGTGGTGGCCCTGGCGATCTTGCAGGAAGGCGAGGTGGCGTCGGACCAGCCGTCCTTTCGTAACTCTGGAGGCAAGCAAGGTGCCTCCAAGGGATTCGGCGGTGGCTCCTCTACATACCACCGGGCGGCCCGATCCTCGTCGCAAGAAGCCTACAGGGGACGAGGCTAGTCTGGGGGATCTCGCCGTCGTCGCCAGGGAGGACAAAGCGGCAAGGTGGCCTCCAAGCAGGACTGAACTGGCCGTTGCGTCGGGCCCCCACCGAAGCACCCCGGTGGGAGTTCGGCTGGCGAAGTTAGTCCGTGCGTGGGAGTCCATCTCCACCGACCGTTGGGTGCTGGATGCCCTGGCCCAGGGGCACGCCCTCGAATTTCTAAAGAAGTGCCCCCCCATTCCACCTGTGGCCAGGAAGGAAAACCACATCCCTCGACTACTGTTGGAGGTAAGGGCGATGCTCAAGAAAGGTGCCATCGAGGTCGTCCCGAAGAGGTTCCGGGGCTCCGGAGTTTACTCAAGATACTTCCTCGTAAAAAAGAAGACAGGAGGATGGCGTCCCATCCTGGACCTGCGTCGACTAAACAAGTACATCAAGGCACAGAAGTTCCGCATGGTTACCCTCCAGCACGTGCTGGGACAGCTGGAGGAAGGAGACTTCCTGTCGTCGTTGGATTTGGAGGATGCGTACTTCCACATCCCCATTCTAAAAGGACACCGAAAGTTCCTCAGGTTCGTACTCCAAGGACGGCACTACCAGTTCAAGGCCCTCCCGTTCGGACTGAAGTCGGCTCCCTGGGTATTCACCAAGTGCCTAGCACCGGTGGCGGCGCGGCTGCGCCTGCAGGGGATCCACGTCTACCCCTACCTGGACGATTGGCTCATCCGAGCAAGGTCAAGGGAGCTCGCCGTAGAACACACAGCGAAGACCGTCCAGCTGCTCACAGACCTGGGGTTCTCCATCAACTTCCTCAAATCCCACCTGGTCCGTCGCAGGTCACACTGTTTCTAGGTGCCAAGCTCGATACAGTGCCGCGACTGGCCTTGCCGTCGGAGGAAAGGACAAGGGCCATCCTGGGCAAGGTGCACCGTCTACTGGCCACAGATGTGGCCAGGGTGAGGTCCATCAAGTCCCTCCTCGGGATGATGTCCTCATGTATTTACCTCGTGCGCCTGTGCAGGCTTAAAATGCGTCCGCTACAGGAGTTTCTCGACTCCCGCTGGATCCAAGCGGCGGGCAGCTTCAAGGACAGGATCCCTCTCAACGAGACTTTCTGACAAGTGATCCGGTGGTGGGGCACCCGCGCTCATCTGACGGCAGGCACGGACTTTCAGACCCCGACTCACCAGGTGACAGTGACTACGGATGCCTCCCTGGAGGGGTGGGGAGCACACACCGGAGATCTTCACGTGAGAGACCTTTGGCTCCCGGAGGAGAAGCCACTCCACATCAACATCCTGGAGCTCCGTGCAGTGTTCTGGGCCCTCGGGTCCTTTCTCCCGTCCCTCAAGGGCAGGGTTGTGAGGATCTTCACCGACAACACCACCATGATGTTTTACATCCGAAAGCAGGGAGGAACCAGATCCCCAGCTCTGTCCAAGGAAGCCCAGGACCTGTGGCATTGGGCCGTTGCCCAGGGGATGTTTCTGGTACCCTTTCATCTGGCAGGGATAGAGAACACCATCGCCAACTCACTCAGCAGGGAGCTGCGCTCATGCCACGAGTGGGAACTGTGCCAGGATCAAGTGGATCGACTCTCCAGTGATGGGGCAAACCCCAGATCGAACTGTTCGCGACGGCGACGAACTCCAAGTGCCAGAGTTTCGCCAGCAGGTTTTCCCAGCCGAGGAGCATGGGCGATGCTTTCTCGTTCCCCTGGGACGGCCAGTTCCTATATGCGTTCCCTCCGTTGCCGTTGCTGCACCGACTCATCAACCAGCTCAAGAGGTCCCGGTGCAGGATGATCCTCGTCGCACCGGCGTGGCCGAGACAGATCTGGTTCCCGGACCTTCTGGACTTGTCAGCGTCCCCACCAGTCAAGCTGCCGACGAACGCGGATCTTCTCTCCAGAGAAGGAGGCGCCATCCTTCATCACGACCCAGAGTCGCTGAATTGCAGGCCTGGCGCCTGCAACACTAGAGTTTGGAGGGTACGATATCCCGGCTGACTGCAGAGAGGTTCTTGCAAAAGCCAGGGCGTCCTCAACTCTCAAGTGCTACGGACACAAGTGGAAGAGGTTCTCTGTCTGGCGCCGTGCACAGAAGATTAACCCGCTACGGATTACGGCCCCTCAAGTGCTGCCTTACCTACTGTCCATGGCCAAGGCTGGACTAGCTCATGCCTCCATCAAGATACATCTGGCTGCGATCTCTTGATACACCAAAACTACAGGACGGGCGTCTTTGTGGTCTCATCGTCTGGTGAAGGAGTTCATGAAGGGACTGTTCCGATCGTTCCCGCTGGTGAAGGCCCCTACCCCGGCGTGGGAGCTCAACATGGTGCTGACCAGGCTCATGGGGACACCATTCGAGCCTCTGCATTCGGCGCCGTTGAAGTTCCTGTCATGGAAAACAGCATTTCTTGTGGCCATCACCTCCGTACGACGAGTGGGAGAGATCGAGGCCCTATCCTGCAAGTCTCCATACTTGACCTTTCACGACACGAGGGTGGTGCTGAGGACACACCCCTCCTTTATGCCCAAGGTGCCGTCGGACTTACACCTCAACGAGCCCTTGGTGTTACCAGTTTTCTTCCCGTCACCTTTGTCGCCGGCCGAGACGACTTTGCACTTGCTGGATGTAGCTAGAGCGCTGAAGTTCTACGTGGACCGCACAAAGAGTTTTCGGAAGACGTCACAGCTGTTTTTAAACTTTGGACCTGTGAACCAAGGGAAGGCTCTCTCGAAGGCTTCCATTTCCAGATGGCTCTCCGGCTGCATCATGAACTGTCACCAGTTGGCAAACCGACCGCTGCCCGTCCGTCCGAGAGCCCATTCGACCAGAGCGATCGCTGCTACCACGGCGTTCTTGTCTGGTGTGCCCCTGCTGGACATCTGCAGGGCTGCTACGTGGAGGTCGACGCACACCTTCACGAGATTCTACTGCGTCGATCGGGACTCCAGGGAGGAGTCCAGGGTCGGCCAAGCAGTGCTGCGCAACCTGTTCGCCTGAAGGTGGGCCTGGTGAGGAGTAAGAGTTGCTTAATGTTGAGTTATGTAATGCTTAATGTTGAGCCTTTGCCACCTCCTGTGGTTGTGCATGTGTGTACTGCTAGGTATTCTTATATTCATGAGCATGTGAATCCATGCCAGACCCCATGCTGGAGAAAAAACAAGTTACTTACCTGTAACTGTTGTTCTCCAGCATGGGTCTGGCATGGATTCACATGCAAACCCTCCCTCCTTCCCCTCTGCGGCTCTTCACTTGGTCATACTGCCACTTTACGTGCTACCAAATCTGAGGATGGCTGCCAGGGGAGGGGCTAGGGAGAGGGCAGTCATTTGCTGGGGGCAGTATGACCCAGAGATCAGTGATTGGTTACTACTAAGAAAGACAGATCAGAAACGAAACTGATACTGATTTTTTTTCTTTACAGAGGATTCCCGGCCTGACGACGGGGAATATTCATGAGCATGAGCATGTGAATCCATGCCAGACCTATGCTGGAGAACAACAATTACAGGTAAGTAACTTGTTCCTTACACAGCCCTTGCCCCTTGAAAGCCGCGTGCAATCGTCAGTCTCTCCGTCAGCTCCTGTTCCATCTTGGGCTGTCGGTGAACTGGCGGAAATCTTCCATGACTGTCTCACAGGACTTGATTTTCCTGGGTTTTCGCTGGAACACGATTGACTGCAGAGTGTACCTGACTGGGGACAGAATGGCGGATCTGTTGGGCACGTGTCAGATGTTTGCGCAGTCGGAGAGCATGTGGGCCTGGTGGTTCCAGAGGCTTCTGGGCCTCATGCCCTTGTGCGTATTGGCTCTTCCTCTTGCTCGTCTCAAGATGAGGCGGACTCAGATGGCTCTTCGGAGTTCTTGGTGTCAGGCTGTGGATCCGGACTCCAAGTTGATATTGATTCCGGCTTCCATGAGAGCGGACCTGGGGTGGTGGTTGTCTCTCAGCAACCTGTCGCTGGGTGCGGGTTTTCAGGACCCAGCCCCCTATGGTAACGGTCACGACGGACTCCTCCCTTCTGGGGTGGGGTGCGACATTGGATCTTCTTCAGGTCTCGGATCTTTGGTCACCTCAGGACAAGTTCCTCCACATAAATCAGCTGGAGCTTTAGCGATCTTCCTAGCACTCAAGGCGTTCAGACCGATCATTGCCAACAAAGTGGTCCGTATACGCACGGACAATGTGGTGTCAATGTATTACATCAACAAGCAGGGGGGAACCAAGTCTCCCCCTCTCGTGGACCTATCCATCCAGATTTGGGAGTGGGCGGTTCTTCATGGTGTCTGGCTAGTTGCAGTACACATTCCGGGCCAGCTGAATGTCACGGCAGATGCCCTCAGTCGGCGGACAATGGTCCGCTACGAGTGGGAATTGAAGGCAGAGATCCTCTCATGGATTTTCTTGCGTTGGGACACTCCGGAAGTGGACCTCTTCGCGACAGCGGCAAACAAGAAACTTCCCCTGTGTGCCTCCAGAAACGGGCTGGGAGCCTCCTCTCTGGGGGATGCTCTCGAGATTCCATGGCACAACATGAGGGCTAATGCTTTCCCGCCTCTTCCTCTGATTCATCGGACGATTTGCAAGCTGAAGAACACAGTGAACTGTTCTCTTCTCTCTTCTACTCACAGCCCTGTGGTGGCCGCCAGGTTTTGGTTCTCAGAGCTTCAACACCTGTTGGTGTATCCACCGTTCAGGCTACCGGTGGGTCCCGACCTGCTTCACCAGGATCAACAGCGGTGGCATCCCTCCCCACAATCGTTCAAGTCATTAGAACATCTCAACCTGTCTGCTGATAACATGAGCATTATTAAGGCAGCCAGGAAACCCTCGACATGGTCTCAGTATAGAAGCAAATGGCTTAGGTTCTGTCATTGGTGCTTAGACAAACAGCTGGACCCAAGGGTGGCTACGATTGGCACTTTGCTGTCTTTCGTGTCTCACCGAGTCAGGCATTCACGTTCTGTCTTGCAGAACTTATCTTTCGGCGGTATCCGCTTACCTATCCATGGACCAGTGCTCTTACTCTGTCTAATCCAGTGGCTAGGAGACATTTCGCGGGTTTGATGCGCCTTTATACCCCGGTTCGCAAACCGCACCCGTCATGGGATCTGACTGTGGTCCATTGTGCCATAAACCTTTCGAGCCAATAGCCACGGTGGACCTCAAGTACCTTTCTTGGAAGGTGTCCTTTTTGGTTGCCGTTACTTCAGCAAGGCGTGTGAGTGAACTCCAAGCTTTATCGGTGGAGCATCCCTTTTTGGTTTTCCACAAGGATAAGGTGGTCCTACGGACAAATCCTTCTTTCATGCCGAAGGTGGTCTCTGATTTCCATCTGAACCAATCGATCTCCCTACCGGTCTTCTTTCCGAACCCTGTTTCAGAAGCTGAAAGGGTTCTGCATTGTTTGGATGTGAGAAGGGCTCTTAAGTTCTATCTAGACAGAACATCTGAATTTAGGAACTCTTCTCAACTGTTGGTGACCTTTGGTAATCCACAAGCTAAACAGGCCTCTAAGGCAACTATCTCCAGATGGATCGCTGCCTGTATTACGGAGTCTTAGACTGTCCAAGGACTGCAGCCTCCTAAAGGTATTCATGCACACCTGGTGCGGGGCAAGGCAGCCGCAGTTGCCTTTCAAAAATATGTCCCCTGGGATACCATCGCAAAAGCAGCTACTTGGGCCTCTCCATCGGCCTTTTGTAAACATTATTGTCTAGACTTGAGCTCCAGAATCCGATGCTCAGTTTGGCCAGGCTGTGCTAAAGAACCTTTTTCAATAGGGGTTTTTCCATTCACCCGTAGTTCTTGCAAGGAGTGCTTGGGAATCTCCCATAAGTATGGAGGAAAGGGGACAGACGTAGGAGTATAACCAGGTTACTCACCGTAGTGACCACCTTACTCCTAGGCCATAGTCCCCTTTCCTCTATACGCCCGCCCGCCATCCCCTCTAATAAGGTTCCTCTATTATTGCTTAAAGATCTGTGACCTGGCGATAGAAACGGACTGATGGGCGATGTGCGGGGCGGAGCTAAGATGGGCGGGGTTACGGCCGCGTGACGTAGCCTGCGTAGAAAGAGAGGAAGGACTAACGGTTTTGCACAATTTTTTTATGCTTTTACAAAGTGCGCCGGTCCCGTCCCACAGGACGGAGGAATGTCCCATAAGTATGGAGGAAAGGGGACTGTGGACTAGGAGTAAGGTGGTCACTACGGTGAGTAACCTGGTTATTCTCTACCTTGGCAATTGGTGACATTTCTGTTCCTTTTGTGATTTAATTAGAATGCACCTTAGTGGCTACACACAAGCTGTTTCTGAAAGGTCCACCTATATTCTCCTCATCTCCATTAATTAGAAATTGCTAGACCCGATATTCCAGACATTTAAATTCATCTTTCGTTCATAAGAAATCTCAGTGAGGATACCATTAAAGGAGAACATATGATGATTATGTAAGCGAAAGGGAGCGTTCATGATGCATCAAGAGAATGATGATAGTTGAGAAAGTGAAGATTGGTGACCAAACTGAGTTAATAAATCAAGAGTATGGCCAGGGGTAATATTGTAAGCAACACTTTTAAAAATTAGGAGGAATTGTACACTTGTTCACTGATACATAAAAGGGTTGTAACATGTATTGCTGCATACATACATATCTTCGAATTGCTCAGATTAAATATTGATATGTGAACTACCAACTTTGTATATAGACAAGCAGAACAATCCTGTGGTATGCAAGGTGTATAGAACTGTTAGACCTGGATATATTTATTATTGTTTATGGGTCTTGAATTCAAATAATAATACATCTACCCAATCTGCTGCATAGTACTTTACAATTTTTTAGCTCTAATGCTTTCTTCACAATAACATGGTATTGACAGCTTAATGAAATATTTCAGCCTGTGGAGATGATTGCCTCAGCTGTACATGTGACGCAGTTCTCTGCAGGCATCGACAAAATGGCGGCCCACCCCTCATGGTCCACAGCAGCCATTTTGGATTCTTCCCTTACACACTCGACGGGGGGTGCTGGGAATCTTAGTTTTGGTTCTGAGCAGCCTTTTTCACCTCAAGTGGAATGTAAAAATCTGTTCCGCCTTTCTTATGACTGGCGTGCTTGGATGCTGCCACCACATACCGTCTCGCTTCCTCCTACTTCTGCTCCGCTGGTCTGTGCGGATCCGATCGGTGGAGGGCCTTCCAGGCAACCATCCTTATTGTGTTTGTGGGGGGATGAGGGGCCTCTGCCTACTCCAGCGCCTAACCCTTCATCAGAGGATGTATTTTTCGTGAAATTTCAGAGGCTCATGCATTTTGACCCTATGAAAGAGTACTTTAAGGGTCTTTTCAAAGAAATCTACCCTGAACCTCCGGCTTCACCATTTATTCCAGCGGCTCCAGCGGCACCTGTGGTGGTACCCCTGCTGTCTTGCGTAGAGAAGACACCCGTAGAACGGTTTAGCACCTTGAAACCTGTGGCGGCACCACCGCCTGTTCCCGATTCGCAGAATGACCCTCATGCAGATCAGGATAGCGATGAGCAGCCTCGCTCTGTCAGAGCTTTCCATGACCGGGTTCTGGATATGATGGCACTCCTTGACATTCCAGTACCTGAGGCCCCCGTTCCGCAGGAAGGGGTGCTTTCGGGAGCGTTCACCTTGTCACCACAAGAGTGTACTGGCTTGTTCCTCCAGAAGGACGTTTTGGCTGAGGCCCGTAGTGTCTGGGATAAGCCCCACAATGGGCTGCATATCAATAAAAGAATCGACGCCCGATACAGGCTTCACACCTCTGAGGAGATAGCCTCGGCATCTTGTACGCTCCCTTCCTCGACGGTGGTGGCTGCCGCCACGCTTCAATCCAAGCTGGCATCTGCGACCTCTACTGCTGCGGCTCAGATTCTCTCCAAGGAGGCCAAAATTCTGGACTCCTTGGGCAAAAACGTCTTTGCCAACTCAGCACTGCAACTTTGGCAAGCAAATGCTGAGCTGATCCTGGCGGCAGCTAATGTGAAGCTGTGGAACAAGTTGGCCGATTTCCAGGAGTGCATTCCTACGGATAGGCTAGACGACTTCAAGGCCGGTTTGTCGGACGCTAGGGTGTTGGCACAGGATATCCTGGAGGCTGTGGCACACCATGTGGATACTTCAGCTCGAGGCCTGATGGTGAGAATTGACACCTCTCGCCAGGCGTGGCTCTATGCGACAAAGTTTTCGAAGGAGGTACAAGATACTGTTCTGGACCTTCTCTTCGACGGGAAAGAGTTGTTTCATTCTTCTACGGATGACAAACTCACAAAGACCAAGGCGAGTACCCAAACCGCCAAATCTTTGTCGGTCCCGGCAAAGGTCCCACCTAAGGCCCCTTATACACAGAGGTCAGGATCACAGTCTCAATCCTTCTCTGGCTTCAAAGGGTTTCAGGACCGCCAGGCGCGCAGAACTGACCCCCCCGGTTGGTGGCACCCGTCGAAAACAACAACATGGTCGGTTTTTCTCTCGGCCTTCAGCCGCCTCTCCAGGAGCAGGTAGTCTCCCTGCCGACAAATCTGCAAAATGATTTTTTTTGTCGGTCGCACGAGTCATTTGGAGGTGTGGCAGACCATCACCGACGATCGGTGGGTTTTGTCCATCGCTCGGGCGGATTTTCACTTTCCCCTCCCCCTTGCCCCACCCTTCAATCCTTCCTTCCAACAGATCAGGACACCCTCACTCAGAGCCGAGGTTCAGAAGCTTCTAGACCTCAGGGCGGTGGTACCTGTTCCCCTCGGGGAGCAAGGGTAGGGCTTCTACTCTCGACTGCTCACAGTGCCCAAACCCAACCAAGCTGGCCTGCGCACCACCCTCAACCTTTCCCAGTTCAATCTTTCTCTTTGAAAGGGCGACTGGCTCAGTGTTGTGGACCTTCAGGACGCGTATATATGCACATCCTGATATGGAGGCCGCATCGAAAGTATCCGCGGTTCTCCCTGGGAGGGGAGCACTTCCAGTTCCGTGTGCTCCCGTTTGGTCTCAGCTCAGCGCTGCGCGTCTTTATGAAGATGATGTCGGTCATAGCAGTTTACCTTCGGCTACAGGGCATTCATGTCCGTATTTGGACGATTGGCTCCTACGCAGCCCTGTACTCAGACAGCAATGATCAATCTCCAGTCTCTCCTTCAGCTCTTGTTCCACCTCACGCTTTCGATGAACTGGGGGAAATCCTTCATGACGGTCTCCTAAAACCAGATCTTCCTGGGTTTTCGTTGGACACAGGATTGACTCCAGGATGCATTTGACGGCGGACAGGATTTCAGATCTATTCGCCACGTGTCAGCTCTTCATCCAGTCAGAGCACATGACGGCTTGGTGGTTCCAGAGACTTCTGGGCCGCCTGGCTTCATGCGTACTTGATCTTCCTCTTGCGCGTATCAAAATGAGGTGTACTTAGCTGGCTCTTTGGATCTCTTGGTGTCAGGCTTTGGACTCCTATTCCAAGATAATCCCAGTTCCTTCCTGCATGATGGCAGACCTTCTATGGTGGTCCTCGACCAGCAATCTTACGGTGGGGGCCTCCTTTCAGGAGCCCTGCCCACAAGTGACGATTATCAGACTCCTCCCTCCTAGGGTGGGGATCATCTCCAGGTTTTCGATTTATGGACACCGCAGGACAGGCAGTTTCATATAAATTATTTGGAACTCCTGGCTGTTTTTCTGGTGCTGAAAGCGTTCCAACCATCCATCACGAACCGGGTGGTCCGCATCCGCACGGACAACTCGGTATCCATGTTTTACATCAACAAGCAGGGTGGTACCAAGTCACCACCTCTTGTGGACCTTGCCATTCAGATGTGGGAATGGGCCATCCAGCACGGCATTTGGCTGCTGGCGGTACACATTCCGGGGCAACTCAGTGTGACCGCAGACTCACTCAGACGGCAGACAGCGGCCAGCTTTGAGTGGGAACTGAACAGGGAAGTCCTCCAACATTTTTTGCCAATGGGGGACTCAAGAAGTGGATCTTTTTGCGACTGCCACAAACAGGAAACGTCCTCTTTATGCATCCAGGAACGGTCTCGGGGCCTCCTCTCTAGGGGATGCTCTCGAGTTCCCGTGGCACAACATGAAGGCATATGCCTTCCCGCCTCTTCCTCTGATTCATCGGTCACTCTGCAAGCTCAGGAAAGTCCTCCGATCAGACTGCAGTTGATTCCCAACCTGCTTCACCAGTGCGATCAGAAGTTGTAGCACCCCTCCCCAGAATCATTCATCTTGGCGGCCTAGTGCCTGAATTCAAATCCCTAGCGCAGTTTAACCTGTCTGAAGACAATATGCGCATTATCCAAGCGGCCAGGAAGCCTTCTACAAGGTCTCAGTATAGGAGCAAGTGGCTCTGGTTTTGTCACTGGTGTTTAGCTAAGCAACTAGACCCCAGGCATGCTACGATTGACACTGTCCTTTCATTCATTTCTCATCTGGCTGCTTCGGGCATCCATGTCCTATCCTGTAGGACTTACTTGTCGGCTATTGTCGCCTACCTGTCCACGGATGCCTGTTCCTTTTCTTTGACGAACCCAGTCATTAAAAGGCATTTCGCAGGATTATTACATCTTTTTCCACTTGTACGCAGTCCTCACACAAAGTGGGATTTAAATGTTGTTTTGACTGCCTTATGCCATAAGCCATTTGTGCCTATGCCCTCAACGGATCTGAAGTACCTGTCTTGGAAGGTTGCCTTTTTGATTGCAGTGACTTCGGCAAGGCGTGTAAGCAAGCTTCAATCCTTGTCCGTGGAACATCCATTCCTTACCTTTCATAAGGATAAGGTTGTTCTCCGCACTCATCCTTCTTTCCTTCCTAAAGTAGTGACAGATTTTCATTTGAATCAACCTATATCATTACCTGTCTTTTTCCCGAACCCGGCCTCAGATGCCGAGAGAGTATTACACAATCTAGAAGTCAGACGAGCTCTAAAGTTATATCTGGACAGAACAACTGAACTCAGGGGCTCCTCCTAACTCTTTGTTACGTTCGGAGACCCGAAAGGGAAACCCTCTTCAAAAGCTACTATCTCCCGATGGATTGCCTCCAGTATTTCAGAGGCCTATACCATTCAGGGCCTTCAACCGCTGAAGGGCATTCATACCCATCTTGTACGGGGCAAAGCGGCTGCTGTTGCCTTCCAAAAATATGTTTCCTGGGAGACCATTGCCAGGCGGCTATGTGGGCCTTCCCATCAGCGTTTTGTAAGCATTACTGCTTGGACCTGAGCTCCAGGGCCGATGCTCAATTCGGTCAGGCTGTTCTTAAAAACCTCTTTCAGTAATGAGTTTCTATCCACCCGCATTACCTATGAGGAGTGCTATGGAATCTCCCACAAGTATGGAGGAAAGGCGACGGGATGTAGGAGTATAACAAAGTTACTCACTGTAGTGACTATCTTACTCTTAGTCCATAGTCCTCTTTCCTCCATACGCCCGCTATCCCCTCTAATAAGTTTCCTCTATTATTGCTTAAATGGTCACAGACCTGGCGATAGAAAAGGACTGAAGGGTGTTGCGCAGGCAGAGGTCAGGAGGGCGGGGTTACGGCCATGTGCGCTACCCCACATAAAAAGAGAAGAAAGACAAACTTTTTAAAATTTTCATGCTTTTTGGAAAAAAGTGCTCCGGTCCCATCCCGAAGAACGGAATGTTCCACAAGTATGGAGGAATGGGGACTATGGACTAGGAGTAAGATAGTCACTACAGTGAGTAACTTTGTTATTTTCATGTGCCAATCCATCAAAAGCACAAAAAGTACCTGAGGTTTGCTTTTGGCGGCTCTCATTATCAGTTTTGAGTTTTGCCATTCGGGCTGACCTCAGCGCCGAGGGTTTTCACCAAGCTGATGGCAGTGGTGGCAGCGAGTCTCAGGAGAGGGGGGGATTCATGTCTACCCCTACCTGGATGATTGGCTGATCAGGGCACATTCACCGGAACAATCCTTGGAACATCTCAGCATAAACTGCCACTCTCTCCACAGACTAGGCTTCCCTCTCAATTACATGAAGTCCCACATGATACCATCTCAAAAGCTCCAGTTCATCGGAGCGGTCATTTATGCATCCTTGGGAAAAGCCTCGCCACCCGAGGTGAGGCCACAAAACATTCTGCAGATGGTCACCAAATTCCAAAGTGCAAAGTGTCTTCCGGCCTTCGACTTACTGAAGTTGCTCAGCCTTATGGCATCCTGCATTTTGCTGGTGCCAGGAGCTTGCCTGAGAATGAGATCCATTCAATGGGCTCTCAGGATGCAATAGTCTCAATTTTCAGGCAGAATGTCAGACCTACTTTAGTTTCCGAGTAAGGTTGCACAGGATCTTCTTTGGTGGGCCTGCAAGGACAATATCCTGAAGGGAGAACCATTTTTGGCAACCAGTGCCGTAGATAACAGTAGTTACGGACACCTTGCTCACGGGGTGATGAGCCCACACCAATGATCTGACGGTCGGTCTCCATCAGAGTCCAAACTACACATCAACCTTTTGAAGCTAAGGGCAATCAGACTAGTGTTGAAGGTCTTTCTGCTCTCTGTACAGGGAAAGAATGTCCAGATAATGATGGACAATGAGGTGGCCATGTATAACCTCAGCAGGAGAGGAGGTGTAGGGTCACTACCAATGTGCAGAGAGGCAATGCAGCTCTGGTTCTGGGCAATACAAGAAGGAATATCCCTGTCGGCAGTTCACCTAACCGGTGAGGAGGACACGGCGGAGGATGCTCTGAGCAGGCAGATTACAGTCTCCCACAAGTGGGA